>NC_090437.1:346851014-348057889 GCF_031143425.1 Pleurodeles waltl | reverse complement strand
TGCCCAAGTACTGTAGATCAAGCTGTGCTGCCAGATGTGTGATGCCATCCAGTGTCTCGGTTTCATTCTCTTGACCCATTTCCTTTTCTCCAGGGTAACTGTAGAAGTGTGGAAAATATCCTTACTTCTATCAGATTCAGATTTCAAGAGTAGTGAATACTGACAATTATCTATTATTGGGTGGGAGTCAGAATTACTATTCTTTTTCAGTCTTTCAAACACTGTAGAAATTGAATATGTTTGGATTGGTCAGATTTACTAACTCCAGTCCCAGAAACCTTGGTGAAGATGCACATATTTAGGGGGTATCTGACTTACTATTGCAATGCCAGTCCAACTAACATTGGAGTAAATACATTCATAAGGGTAGTCAGATGTGCTCTTCTATTTTCAGTCTCAGTTACATTTTGGAACGTGCACATATTAGAGAGAGGAGTCAGGTGTAATATTCTTATTCTAACTCCAGTATGAATAACTTTAGGCAAAGGTACTACATTGGGTGAGGGGCAGACTCCCATGCAGTCCCAATTATTCCCAATCCAGTCCAATTTATGTTTTAGAAAGTGGGTGTACTAGGAGGGGAGCAGATTTACAATGTTAACTCTAGGCCAATAAACATTGGTGAAAGTGTGTATATGGTGAGGGTCCGGTAATCTGAAAATCTCTTTAAAAAAGTCTTGCAGGATATTATATAGTTTGCTAGCTGACTCTACCTGACTCTTTACAAGAAACGTTGTCGGTCATATCATCTTGACTTATACCTCAGCCCAACTTGCCTTATTCATCAATTTTCATAAGCTATATATTCCACTTTATGCTTGTATTCTTCCCCGGGTTTTCTATTGTTATCTTTCATCATGGAACTCAGAATTTCTGTTTTTGTGTGTAATTCAGACTGAATTTAAGTATCCCTTAATATCAACATTCACGTACCTACTCCGATCCAGCCAGCATGCCTTATAAATTCATCATTCTCTATAATTCTCTCATTGCCTAAAAGTGTTTACCTTTTAATTATCCATGGTTTTGTCAATGAGTCTGACAAGAGTATTTTTCCGATAGGTGATTCACATCGATATTGCTCGCTTGAAAAGAGTGGCAGTCTTTCATATTTGCCTGTGCCATGAAGGATTCTTGTGGAGTGCTGTAGTGTCTTGAATGTATGTTATTTACTATGTTTTGAAATTAAAAACAATTAAAAACATCAATGTGTAACCTTTCAAGGATGTTTTAATTATTGCTTTGATTTTTTTTTAGTTTGATAATCAATGTATTTCGAGATCCATCTTTTTGTACATTTTCCTTCACGTTCTACTAACGTATTCTGTGAGTTGTTTTATCACATTTATTAATTCATCAAACTTTGTGCTTTCTTCAGTTCACTGTTTTGGGTATAACATAGCATAAGTTAAAAAAAACAAATATGTCTTGACGCCTGACAATTTTTACAACAGTCACTAACTGGAAACTTGAGCACGTTTTGCTGTCCTGCTTTGTAAGGTCCATGATTTTATTCTAGTGTGCTCCCATCTGATCCTTTTTTTCTTTTCCTACAGCTGAAATGTATAAGTATCTTATTTTTCCTACTGTAAACGTGTGTTGGTCTCTACCTTGCCAAAACAATATCTCCTTGTGATGATGGTTCAATTTAGAGTTGTGATATTCTCTAGTTAAACAATACAGCTCTTGTTAGTATCCTGCAAATTGAAGAATGTTGTCAGTTCAAAAGGATGGGTATTTTCCTATTTACTGATCCCCCTCACAGCTACTTTATGTATATGTAGAATAATGCTTGGGTAAGGGGGCATTCCTTCTAACTCTTCACCCTCTTAGCGCATAAGACCTTAATAAGTCAACTTACAAGGAGACCTTTTGACTGCACTAGTAGTTCGCACCATGTAACCCCGTACCAATACAAATCAAAAGCAACAACAATCAGTGACATAAACAATCAATAGGAGTCAGTAATTTCCATGCACCATGATCTCACAGCCATGAATAACCACACCTTTATGTAAAAGTTAGAATGTTTATTTCCATACATTATTAATGCTAATGCCATGTAACTTAGGACCATATTTATACTTTTGTTAGCGCTGAATTTATGCCATTTTTTTACGCGAAAGTGGCGCAAACTTACAAAATACAATTAGATTTTGTAAGCTTACGCTGCTTTTGTGTCAAAAAATTATGCAAATGCGGTGCTAAAAAAGTACAAATATGCTATGGGCTTTAGTCTCAAAATCAAATGATAAACATGAAGAAACAACACTGGCTGACAAAAGTGGCAAGTGAATTGCAATCTAATCAAAGCTAGAGCAACTACACATTCTAAGGTTACAGTACAAATGAATAGCAAGAATAACTGCACAAACGAAATAACATACATTTAGAATTCAGCAAAGAAAATACATCAATTGTTATTACATGAAGCGAACATCATCAGTGAGAACCCTAACTAACATCAGATTAGAATAGCATATTTGGACTTCACGCAAAACAATTTAGACACCCAAATTTGGAAAACATCTAACTATGACTATATCAAAAGTAGCGGATGGTACCTAGAAACACAAGCAAATGGACAAAGCAATCAGTAATATCGGTTTATACCTGTCCTGAATATGGATCAGCAAGCTGTGACAGTCTTCATCAAAAGAACATCAATTCGGTCAGCAAGGTATCAGGAATCAGCATTAGAGTTCAGAAAAAGCAAAGACTCTTTAAGCAATAAAGATAAGCACATCTCTTCTTGGGAAAAATGGACAAAAATGGGTGGTCTCCTCTCAGTACGGACCTGCTCAGTTAGATTTCCTAAAACATATGACATATTACTACATTAATAAAACATAAGCTCAACATTTTATGTTAATAGTCTATTAATAAGTACACTTCGTGAACACTGGCGGTTGCTTGGGTGGGCACACTTTCAAATGCGTGCATTATTTTTCTCTACGTTAATACCTTTTCAATGCAGATTCAACACTCAGAATACATGAATATTCATTAATAAATTCAGCATTAACAATCCCTCCTCTGATGACTAAGTGTATCATCACACTAAATCTCTCCACACACATTTTTGCTTCATCTTAAAATTCTGTAATTTCTAATCCTTCAAATCTTTGTTCCTTTTTCAAATTTATTCTAAACAAATTTTACACTTTTCATTTCTTTCCTCCCCTGATTATTTTTCGATTTATTCTATTTATTATTCAATTTAATCCTCCTAAATTACAAAATGCAAATTACTAAATAAACAATTTACATATTCCCCATGCTCCAATTATGCAAACCACAATTATCAATATCCCTTATATTATTTTAAATAGTATCCCTTTCCCAATGTTGCTGAGACAATTTTCCACTGAAACAAATCCTTGGTCAACTTTCCTCCAAACACCTGGTACTTTCAACTCTTTCAAATCAGCACTTTCATTATTCAGATTAGTAAGTAAGCTCCTAATTTCTTTACTATTATCAGGAATGTACATGCAACAATGCCCAGAATTAAGCATTTTACAAACTCTGTCATCCTTTGCTAAAAGAATGTTTAATGCAAGGGGGTTCTGAAGAGTCATAGTTCTTTCCGCAGCTAATTCTGTATCTATCAGGATCATGGCTCTTGAAAAATATGTCAGCATGTTATCCACAATAGTAGACAACTTCTGAACCTTTATTGAATTCAGAACAACTCCTACTGAAGGAATCATTGCTCCAAATATATCTCCCACCATACCAGAAGGAGTCTCTCTCTTTTCTCTGGTGTGATGTAATTCAGTAATTTTTGGAAATCCTTTTAAGTCATTCAGTTGAAATATTTTTGGGAAACCTATCCCCAAATAGCATGTACCATGCTATCCTCTTGGAAGACGGTACTAAGCATTAGGTCCACAAATGTAATATATGCCAGGAATCACTGGATTCTGTCCATTCAACATAAATGTCCATTTATTCTGAAACAAAAACACATATACATTCACTCGTTCCCATAAATAAAGTGTCAGTGCGAGATTTAGGTCTATATACACAAAGCTTTCCTACATGTTGTGCATCTAAAGCTAATTTCCCTTGTGTTTTTATTGCACTAAAAGCATAATCATTTCTAAAAGTCCTTTTCTCTAAACCCTTCTCTAACTTCTCCTTTAATGCCTTTCTCCTGTCATCTGTGTGATCTAAAAGCTCTTTTCTAATGGTGTAAGCAAGTATGTCAAGTTGTTTCTGTGCGCATAAGTTGTCCCAAAAGTTAATGTAGGCTCAAAGAATACTTCTCATCAAGCCTAAACTTCTCTAAGGCTGTTAATGCAGTAGTTGTCGCCAAAGTTGAAGCATGTTTGGCTTTACTCCTGTCAAGAACAGTCAATCCCACAGTAAATATCAGGCACAATATCACACACACAGTTTCCAAACAAATACTCATGTATTTACAGCACCTGTTCTTCCTACCCTGCTGGCTAGTGGAACTCATGATCTGTAAAAAATCAAAAGGTAGAAGATTTTTTAGAAACTATGCAGCAAAAACCAAAACAAAACAAAAATATTTTTTCAACAGTTATTGACAGCTTTCAGTCTCACTTCCAGGATCCTTTGTCAAAAATCGGTTTAGCAGCTTGTCAAATCAGGTTATCTTTGTAAAATAAGGTTTCAGAAATCTTTTCAGGTTCCTTTCAATAGTCTCTTTTCTTTGTACTCTTTCTCCCTTTGTCTCAACAGTTCAGTTCATTGGCTTCCTTCAAGTGCCAAAAATATTGACCTGGAATGTCTTGATCAAAACAAAAAGACAACAATTTTCTTTGCCATTCACTTGTTGTTGCATACACCCATTCAGGACCTGCGTACTTTTGACTTGCTATGCTCTTTCATTTCAACTTTCAATTTCCATTCAATTTTCCTTCACTCAGATCTTCTCTCCTTGTCGTGTCTACTTCTTTCTCGATTATTGTCACAACAACTGCTTCCTTTCTCTTTGCTTGTGACTCCAGCCACTTATCTCCTTTTAGTGGACCATTGGTCAATTCTCTTTTCGTGTTGAACTTGAAACTTCTTCTTCTTCCTCTGCAGGATTTTCTCTTGACAAACCTGAAACTGGTTCAGGAGGAGTCAGATCACATTGGCTTTGATCTGCCTTAACTTCTTCCCCCTCGGGTCTTGTGTTTGTTTTGTTTGTCTCTCAAAATTAGCTGCTTCTGGGAGAGCCCTCCTCTGACTAGACTCTCCTGCTGCCTCAATTGATATTGGCTCACTGTCACCCTCCTGGAGGTCCTCTCCTTTGTCTCTCACAGGAGTGACTGAACCGTCCTCAACGTGCTCAGATCCGGTCTCAGTTCCTCTTTCTTGTCTTTCCGGCTCTGAGGCTTGATTGGTCGTTGTTGGTACTCTCAACAACTCCTCTTGATTGTCCAATGGACCTGGAATGGGCCTTTCCACATGTTTTCAGACCACCACCCAGTCACCAGCCCTCAGGGTGTGTCCTTGATCTTGGATTGGCAACAGTGTGGTGGCTTCCACCTGGTGAGAGAAAGAGTGAACCACATCAGCCAGACCTTTTGTCAGGAATAAGGCTGTGCGCGCTCCAGGTCCCGCCTGAAACTCCAGTGCGCATATTTGCAGAACTTCATGCACACCACTTGTCATCCCCTTTTGTTCTAGAAGTGGTTATCAGTGTCGCCTGCCCTGTGGTAAAGCTCATGTAGCTGCAGGGTCAGGACATTGGTGGACAAGATGCACTTATCAGTCAGTGCTATTCTATGAATGGATTACAATTCCCAGGTTTCTAGAGGCAGCGGCCATCTTGGGGTGTGGCAGGCCTATAAAGCCCAGCCACACTCAAGCACATTGCTCACTATTTTGAAGACTTTGATGCAGTCAGACCTCGTGGGGGTTCCTCTGAAGAAGAGCAGATTTCCTGCATGGCAGATTGACAGCAAATCGGCGTATCCTTGTTTCCATGGTGAAGTCAGATACAAGTAGGTCGTACTCGTAGCAGTAAGGTCTTGATGAGCCCAATCTTGAAGGGAGTTGTTACTTCCAAAAGTAAAGCACCCCTTAGCACAACAAGCAAAGTGATTTCAGTCCAAAGAGTAAAGCGCTCCTGGCACAACGATAAAAGGGCTTCAGGCCAAACGAGTAAAACGGCCTTGGCGTGACAATCAAACCGTTTCGGACCACATGAGTAAAGCGCCCCTTAGCACAACGAGCAAAGCGCTTCAGGCCACACATGTAAAGCGCCCTTGGCACGATAATAAAAGCGATTCAGTCCACACGAGTAAAGCGCCCTTGACAAAACAATCAAAGGCGCTTTAGGCCACACAAAGCAAGTAAAAGCGCTCTCTGGCATGATGAACAAAGCACTTCACGCATGATGATCAAAGCGCTTCATGAACAACAAACAAGGTGCTTCTGCCCAACAAACAAATTGCTTCAAGTTCAATGAGTAAAACTTTCAGGCCTTAGTAGTAAATGTGAAAACATTTTGAAGATAAGCAAATTATAGTTTTATTGTTTTTTGAGAAGCATAATATGTGAGACACCTTTTTAAGTCTTTGAGAATTTCTGGGCTGAGATCAAACGTTTTGTGTTATGAATGCATAATTGTTACATGATTGATATTCAGAGTATGACCATAGTCCAAAGCTCTTGCCATCTCTAGGTTCAGAGGTTGCAGTTTGTTCTTGTTCCATGATTCAAAGAAGGGGCTACACCCAATTCACAAAGGGTCTCAATCTGTTACCACGGAGGCGCCTCTATTCAAGAGTCTATTGATGAGTTTATACTGTTATGAATTAGTATATGCATATTTGTTCTAACCGTTTCTTTTCAGATCTCTTTCCCTGCAGTTCCCTACCCTAATTCCCTTCCCCCGCCTGGCTTCATCATAACTCTGTGCTCTGATAGCTTTCTGAGTTGGTGATGCCGGGAGGTGGGCCTTTTGTTCAGCAGCAGGCAGATCCCGAGGAAAGGGCACTGTGACACCTTTGCAGTAGTCCAACACTATATCATCTGTTCTGCTTACAAGAGCATTTGCAGGAACCGCTGGCAACCTCATTGCTCTACCCATGAGGATTTTGTGCGGTGACAATCCTGTCTTCCTGTCGGGTGTGTTTCTCATTGTCATCAGAACTAAAGGCAGTGCATCAGGCCGTTTCAGATTTGTTGATGCACACATTTTCCCCATTCTTGATTTCAAGGTACCATTCAACTGTTCCACTAGACCTGATGCTTTAGGGCGGTAACTACAATCCAACTTCTGCTCAATGTTTAAGGCTGCACATAGTAATTTAATTACTTCATTGTTGAAGTGACTTTCCCAATCTGATTCTAAAGAGATCAGAAACCCAAAACATGGTATCAGTTCCCTAAGCATTAGTTTCGCTACTGTGATGCTGTCATTTCTTCGTGTAGGGTACGCTTCAATCCAATGACTAAAGATGCAGACAATCACCAACATATATTTCAAACCTCCACAGACAGGCATCTCAATAAAATCCATTTGCATTCTGCTGAATGGACCTCCTGCTCTTCCAATGTGGCTCAAATTAACCACTGTCCCTTTCCCCGCATTCATTTGTTGACAAATGGCGCAACGATGGCAAACTGCTTCAGCAACTTTTCTAAACCTTGTTTTGAACCGATTGTGCTTAAAAAGATTAATCATAGCATCCCTCCCAACATGTGCTTGGCCATGGTAATACCTAGCCATTAGAGCCAAGAAACTGTTTGGCAGAACCAACTGACCCTCTTCTGAAACCCACAATTCATCCTGTTGTTGCACACATTTCATTTTGCTCCTTGATCGTTTTTCCTCCGAGTCAACATTATTCTGCAATGTTCTCAATTCTTCCAATGTATCTATGACATACAATGCAAAACTTGGACATGTTGCATCTTCGTCAGGTAACAATTACCATTTATCTTTGAACGATATACAGTTCAATGCGCAAAACCTTGTGAACTAATCCGCATATCCATTCCCCATTGACACAAAATCTTGCAATTTCAGATGTGCACGCCATTGCACCACAGCAATCTTTTCATGCATTTTGATAGCTTGCAACAACTCTTGGATTCTCTCACCATTTCTCACTGGTGAACCAGAAGAGGTCATGAAACCTCTCTGTGACCACAACTGGCCAAAGTCATGGACTATTCCAAATCCATACTGGCTATCCGTATGGATAGTAACTTTTAATTGGGAAGAAACATGGCATACTCTAGTAAGGGCTACCAGTTCTGCAACTTCTGCAGAGTATACTCTTTGAAGCCAAGACACTTCCAGCATATCAGAAATGGGGCACACAGCATATCCTGCTCTCAGTACTCCTGTATTGTCTCTTAGACAAGAACCATCAACAAAGATAATTTGGACATTTTCTTCCAATTGGGTGTCTCTAATATCAGGTCTCGTTTTATGTGCACAGATCATTTACTTCAAGACAATCATGCTCAATGTCTTCCACTTTTCCAATTTCAAAATTTTCATTCGGAAGTAAGGTTGCCGGGTTAAGCATCGTACAGCTTTTCAATGACACATGAGGTGACCCAAAAATACTCATCTCATAACGAGTCAATCTGGCACCTGTTAGGTACTGGGTTTTCGTTTTGTAAGTAGGATCTCAATGGAGTGAGGGACCATTATTGTTAAAGGATGTCCCATCACAATGCCTTCACACTGTGTAAGGTCTGTCCAACCGTTGCAAGTGCACGCAGACAGCCTGGTAAATCTGCGGCAACTGGGTCCAAAGTAGCTGAAAAACATGCTACTGGGCGGTTTACACCTCCAGGGACCTGGGTCAAGACAGACAAAGAACATGCATCATGCTCATGACAAAACAATGTGAAAGACTTGGAGTAGTCAGGCATACCTAGAGCCGGAGCATTACACAGACTCTTTTAAATCAGAAAACGTTTTCATGCAAGCCTGGTTTAACACTAAGGGACCAGTGACTTCTTTGTGAGTCAACTTCCGCAAGGGCTTGGGAAAGACTGAAAAACTGGGAATCCATTGGTGACAGTATCCTACCATCCCTAAAAACATCCTGACATCTCTCTGTGTGGCTGGGGAAATCATCTGCAATATGGCTGTGAACCTTTCTCTAGATATTTTCCTTGATCCCTTCTCAATCTGGTGACCCAAGTATTTCACCTCTTTCTGACAGTATTGCAATTTAGCTGGAGACACTTTATGATCATTCTTTCCCAAAAAGTTCAGCAATGCAATCATGTCATACTTGCACTCTTCCTTAGTTTTAGACGCAATCAGCAAGTCATCAATATACTGTACCAATGTCGATTGGAAAGGCAATTCCAACAACTCTAGGTTCTTTTTCAAGATCTGATTGAATATAGAAGGTAACTCCGAAAACCCTTGAGGAATTCAACACCAACAGTAAACTCGATATAAAAATTTGAAACAAAAGAGAAATTGGCTATCCTCATGAAAAGTCACAGAAAAGAAGGCTTGTGACAAGTCTATGACGGTAAACCATTCAGCGTCACATGGAATCTGAAACATTATGATAGCTGGATTTGGCACCACATGTCGAAGTGAGCCTCAGCAAGGCCTACTAGTGCAAGGGGTTCGCCCTTCTCTGCACAGAAACTGAAATAAAAGACAAATTTTATTAAACCTCATGAGGTGGTACTACAGTTCAAACAGCACCCTTCGGTAATGTTTGAAGTAGCACACTGAACTAAGAGAGCATGGTCCTTTTATACCCATGCAGGGGCTAAAAGAAGGTGGTACAATTATAGAAGCAAGACTTACATACATATAAGGTCATATGGAAATGCACAGTCGACAGGTAGGAGGGGCTTACAGTTTTCAAGTACTAGTTGACACATTACTGTCTGTTACTGATTACTAACAGCTGCAGATCTTACTGGGCATGTGCGAAAGTGGGAGATGCTAAATATAATTTGCCACTAGACAGATTTTCAAGAGTAGTTAACAGAAAGGTGGGACAGAGCACATGGCGAGCACATGGCAGAGAAAATGGCTGCCATGAATACAAAATGGATTCCACGAAATGTTCACAAAAGTTGCTAAATACGAGATGTCTTCTGCTAATGCTTAATCTAATCGCTACTGATTTACAACACACGGGGTGACTTTTGATCACAATGTCATTTATTTTTCTCTGGTCAGGTCAATTCAAACTTTCCCACATGGCTTTTTCAATCCCATTATCGGGGAATAACAATGGCTGCTCATCACTTCTTTCAAGACCACTTGATTCACAAATTCTGCAATTTTTTGAGCAACCTTTATAAGGATATCCTGTGACATGTAATACTGGGGAATATGAGGAAAAACTGCATTCGGCTTTAAAGGAACTTTAAGTGCCTCAACTCCCTTTATCAGGCCAATCTCTTTCCCTGTCAGATCCCACGCTTTCTCTTTAACCTTTCCCCGTAAATCAGGAGGAAGCTCCTTCACGGTGAACACTGGAAAGAAATGAATCAAGGGGAACTCCTCATTTATTGTCTCACACTTGGTCTCTGCAGCTGGATCATCCTTATTATCACTATTCCACTGTATCTTTATTCCATCATTTGAACAAGTAATCAAGCACCTGGTTTTACACAGCAAGTCTCTTCTCAGTAAGGATACCGGACCTGAATCACAGACTACGAACTTGTGCAATCCTTGAAAGTTGCCAACTTTAACTTGGACTGGATCTGTGATTCGGTTGGTCAAATACTGATTCTCTATTCCTACAATCTGGACTGTCTTTCCTGAAAGGGGCAAATTTTGAACTTCTGCAGTTCTCACTGTAGAGCGTGTAGCTCCTGTGTCAACCAAAAATTAAACTTGACCTATGACTTTTCCCTTCACATAGGGGCCTTTCTGATCTACTTCTAAAGAACCTGCAAGCACACATTCTTCTGAACTCTCGCTCACCCAATGATTTCTTTTTCCATTCTCACTGTGCAACAGGAATTGGTGTACTGTGTTATTACTTTGATTAAACTTCTGACCTGTGACCTGTTGAGGAAGCATCACCTGCTGCTGTTCCATTGAGGCTTGAGATATTTGAATTGGCTGTCTAGGAACCATTGGAACCTGCTGTTGCATTGGCTGTAACTGTGTCATTTGAACACGTGGCATTTGCACCTGTCGCATGGGTTGAAAGTTCTGCATTTGATTCACATTGTTAAGAAAATTTGTATTATGATCGCTCATTCTCGGTCCTCTCATGTTCTGGAATGAATTGATATCACTTGTGTGCTGAACAACACCTTCCTGCACCATCATCGGACACTCCCGCTTTCAATGTCTGACCGCTCCACAAGCGTGACAAGGAAACAATCTCTTCATTCCCTGCACATCATTTTGAACCACTACAGTAACCAAGACGGGACCATGATTTACATTACCTTGCGACCACTACCTCTCATCTGATTTTGAAATACCACATTTCCTTGCTGCTGCTGTTGCTGCTGCTGTTGTAGAAAAATTCCCTGCATCCCTGTTTGTGCCGCTTTAATCTGCATCACCATCGCCTTTTCTTTCAACTTTCTCTGCTTCAACTCAATCTCGTCACTACAGAACTTTGCATACTGCAACACCCCATCAATTGGCTTTCCTTGCCAGCAAATCAAATGACTCTTAATCATCTGGCTAATTTCAGGTCTCAATCCTTCCACAACTCTAACCACAAAATAAATCATGTCCTTCAGCCTAATCGTTTCTGTACCACTCTAATGCTTAAAAGCCTGCAACATTCTTTCGTAATATGCAAATATTGACTCTTTTGTTTCCTGAGCTGTCCTGTCTATTCTCTGCCAGTAAATGTTTTTGGGCAAAATTCTCGTTTTCAAAATTCAGTCACCTTGTAATAATATTTCATTACCTCAGTAGACAGTGCACTCGTATTCGGATCTCTCTGGTTCTTTTGTCGGCCAATATATACTCCTCTTACATTCAATCCATAAATCAGCTGAACTACTATCTCTAACAGAGTGATCAAGTCTTCCCACAGGCACTTTGCAAGTTTCACAAACCTTTCTGTCTGCTGGTACCATTCTAATGGTTTCTCTCTCAACCTGGGATAATCATTTGTAAAAGACAGAGGGCAGACGTAGGAAGCAAAAAATTTGCGAGTCGGAAATTGCGAGTCATTGCGACTCGCAATTTCCGACTCGCAAAATGGGATCCAACAAAAAAAGCGACATCAGTTTGCGACTCGCAAATGATGTCGCACCGCAGATTGCGAGTCCGCTGTTAGCGAGGTTGCTTTTTGCGACCTCACTAAAAAATGAACTCGCAAATTGCGAGTTGGGTATCGCAAATTGCGACTGTGCCGCAAATTGCATGCAGGTGCAGAAAGACAGTTGGAAAAACACTTCCTGGCTCTTGCTGATGACATCAGAGCCTGGAAGTCATTAAATACACCTGGGAGGAGGGAGGACCACACCCTTTACTAACTGCTGAGCAACTACCTGGAGGAACAGCTGCAACAATGGAAGACTGAGGCAGTGCAGGCAGGAAGAGAACATTGAAATTCTCTGAAAAGGAACTTGAGGTGCTGACAGAGGAATGCTGCCAGCACCATGACCAGCTGTTTGGAAAGGCTGCCCTGAGTGTCCCAGACACTGAAAAGAGGAGAATCTGGCAAGACATCCAGGAGAAGGTAAATGCCATAGGGGTGAGCCACAGAAGCATAGAGGAAATAAAAAAACGGTGGTATGACCTCCGCTCCAGGACAAAGGAGAGGGTGGCAGAGCGCCTCAGGGAGATGAGGGGCACAGGAGGAGGCCCATCCACCATCCCACCACCCACAGCCATGGAGGAACTGGTTGAACAGACCCTGGAGCCTGAGGCAATGTCAGGAATGGGAGTACTGGACATGTCAGCACAAGGGACATCAAAAAGTGAGTACCATGAAACATTCATGTACACCTATAAACGCCATACCCGCACCCACCCAGTACACAGCAGCGTGCACAACCAGACTAGCTCCATTCCAGACTAACAACCACCAGAATGGTGCATTATGGGCAATGTAGTACAGTAGGCAGCTTATAGGCAACTGTTTATTAGGAGGCATACAACAGATGTTAGATACTGACAGTGTGTTCCCTATGTCCCACAGGTCTCCAACAAGACACCCCCACCAGCCACACCGTCCAGTGTAAAGAAAGCAGGCCACAGGCAGGGCAGGAGCCTGCAGCAGCCACTACAGGGCCCAGCACCACACCACCACAGTTCCCTCCAGCTGAAGAAGTGGACATGGAGGAAAGAGACACAGCACCTGGTCCCAGCCACAGTGTGAGACAGCAAGACCAAGAAGCACCACCGCGTCGCAGACGCAGACTCCATGTCCACGCAGTGTCCCAGGAGGATATAGGTGACGCATCCATGTCTGCAGCAGAGGCATCCCTCCTATCTGGTCAGCGCCTGCAAACAAGGCAGTTGAGAATTATTTCTGGGGCAATGCAGAGGATGGAGCACAATTTTACACATGGCCTGGCAGAAGTGAACACACAGTTCACAAGTTTGAATGACATAGTCAGTGACCTAGCACTATCCATACGACAACTGGTGACGGAACTGGTGTCAGAGAGACAGAGTGCAAGACGCCGTGAGCGCCAACTGGTACAGAGGTTGGACCGCATGGCGGCATCCATTGTCCGTCTTGCAGTGAACACCACAGGGCTGTCACGCCGTACTGTGAGCTTGCAGGTGGACTTGGGCCACTTTGCAGGGGATGTGGCTCGGGGACTGGGCCGCATTAGCCACACTGTGGACATGCTGGAGGCCAGACAGGTGACATGGGGCACGTCTGAGACACCTCAGGACAGTGAGGAGGGGTCCACCATCAGCAGCGCATCTGCCACAGACACACGTGTCTTGCGGAGTGGCAGTGCACGTCAGGGGTCTGCTGACCCACCTAGCACAAGCCATGCTGGGTGTACCAGGAGGAGGTGTTAGGCCCAAACACTGCAAAACACATGAGGCACATGGAGTTAATGTGTCCTCATTGACGGTGGACATGTGCAGCCCCTTAACAACAGTTCAGTTCTTTAGTTATTAGGTTCACTTATTAAAAAGTATTGTTTGATCCACTTCACAACTGGGCTCTTTGTGTGTGACATAAGTGTGCGTGGTGACAGTTGCCACGAACCTTCCAAAGTATTGGTTTGCAATGTGGTCCCGTCTCTGTCTGCTTCAATTTGCAATGCTTCTATCCCCAGGCTGGCGATGTGGTAGCTCTTGCTCGTCATCCTCCGAACCTGGGTCTTCAGGGGTGAGATGTAGCCCACGTCTGGTGGCAATGTTGTACACTACAGCGCATGCACCGACTATCTTGAAAGCTGTTATTGGGGCATACTGGAGTGCACCTCCACTTCTATGGAGGCATCGGAATCTTGCCTTTAACAGTCCAAATGTCCTCTCTATGACATTTCTGGTCCGCCTATGTGCACTGTTATATCGCCTCTCATTGCTGGGTGTTAGGTACGGGGTAAGTATCCATGGTCGTAGCGCAAATGCACTGTCACCTGTGTGGCAAAAATTAACAATGTTAGCAGGGCATGGATGGTTTCTACAGTGACCTGTGTGTATGGCTTCAGGGTGTCTGCAGCAATACCTAAGAGATATCTGTCTCCAAACTCCCCACGTTCTAGGCGTTGGTGTATCCCACTGTGCCTGAAAATGTATGAGTCATGTTTACTCCCAGGAAATTTGGCGATCATGTCAGTGATGACATAATGGGCGTCACATACCACCTGGATGTTCAGTGAGTGTGTACACTTCCGATTGCGGAACAGATATTCCAGATTTGAAGGAGGGCATATTTGTATATGTGTCCCATCTACACACCCTATTACATGAGGGAAGTTGGCAATTCTGTAGAATTCCAACTTGGTGCTGTTGATTTCTGCCTCATTCCTGGGTAGGTATATGTATCTGGACATGTGTGTGAGTATGGCATCTAGGAATGATCTGAAGAATCTTGAGAGGGCACTCTGGGATACCCCACCTGCCACTGCAATGACCCACTGATAGCTACCTGAGGCCAAGAGGTGCAGTGAGCATAGCACTTGCACATGTGTGGGGATGGCGCTGCCGCGCACAGTCTGTCGTTAAAGATGCGGATTGAGTAGATCAATTAATTCTAATATTGCTGCACTGCTGAGTCTCTATTTGTCATAAATCTCCTCCTCGGTTTGTTGGAAAAGTGTCTGCCTGGTTCTGTATATCCTCTCCTGTCTCTGGCTCCTCCTCCTCTGCTGTGCGGCGTGGACTCTCCTCCTCCTTGCTATCACATATATTTCAGCCATTTTGAGTAACCCAATTGCGTTCTGGGTCTCCTTTTATACTTTGGTTATGGTTACCACCTGCTCTGAGTTAGTGGTAATTTGGGTGTGCAAAATGGGATTTTTGCGAGTGGCTTTTTCATATGGTTTGCAACTCGCAAATTGCGACTACCTATTTGCGGGTCGCACAATGGGGTCGCAAATTGGCTCACGTCGCAATTTGCGATTCGGAAATGGGGTTTTTGCATCCCATTTCCAATTTTGCGGGGTCGCAAATTGCGATTCAGGCCATTTGCGACTTGCAAATTTTTGCTACATCTGGCCCAGAATGTCACTTCTGCTCCAAGGGACATGAACAAAATTCCCTTGGAATCTCTCTCACTGGTAAAAATTTCACTGGATCCTTGTTTTGCTGCACATTTGCAGTAAGCTCCACAGAATCACTTTTCCTTTTATCTCTGTTCTTTACCCATCTGCCTTCCCATTTGTCTAATGCACCCCATGTCTGGACACTTTGGAGTAACTCCCTAAGGTGTGCCTTCATTCCTCCAGATCTCATATGTTCAAAATCTTTAGTGTCAAAATCTAACCTGAATCTCCTTTTCAAATGGTTTGTTTTCTCTATGTTTCTGTTTTATTTTTCTGCCAACTCTGCTATTCTTTGATGCACATTGCTCACTTCCCTTGTGATCTTCGGGCATAGATATCTCAATTCTGCTGCGGTGTAAGACTCTAGTCTGTTCACACCTATAGTCCCTTCAATGTGCTCACCCGCTTCCATTCCTAGTCTCGTATAGTTCAAGTACTCCTCTCCACTCTGTGAGGTATTCATTTAGTCTAACCATTCAGTCAATTGCAGTCAATTAAATGTTGTTGGTCTGGGCATGTGGTGTCTGTGGCACAACTGTATTTGGAGTCTGCGGTGTCAGTGGTTTCAGACTCTGGCTAACATTCAACCCTATGACAGTCTACGGAGGAACTCCGAATGCACTAAGGCCTAGCAAAGATCTCGTTCCGTCAAAGGTTTGTCCCGTAGGAGAGACTACTCAAGTATTCTCACTAAGTCCTCCCCTCATTGCATTCTGAGTGAGGACTCCCTGTCCATCTGCTCTGTTATTCTCCTATGCAAACAAAGGTACAATTGGACCAAAGGTAACAGGTACAGATACAGTGTCTGGGCTTGGTCTTGCGTTCAGGTTCTTTGGGCGTGTAATTCCTATATTCTGACTCATCAGTGAAGGCATATCTGACTGTGTCCCTATTATCGGGTGTACTATGGCATGGCTTGTGACTGCGCTTGAGGCAGTAAAAGTGAAGTTGGCTCTGTCTGACCCAATATCGCTTTTGGGAAAACCTGTCCTCTAGGCACTATCAGGATTGTGACAGTTTCCACTATAGGTACATCAGGGTAAATCCTCGAGACATTCGACTGTGGCATCTGATTTTGTGCTATCGGAGTAGTAGGTACATTAAGACTGCTCTGCATTGGGCTCTGTTTCATGCTAGGATTAATCTGCACTGGACTCGTTGTTCTGTTGACCTGTGTCGGAGCTGAAGGATTTCTTTACACCAGTACTTGGAACACTCTCTCGTGCTACATATGGTAGGGGACAATTTCTCAGTAACCGCAAAATAAACTCATCATTCTCTGACTCTTCCTCAAATGTTAAAGATCTCCTAGCCTCCCCTGATCTCCGCCGCCTACTCTCGGAAGGGCTTCTGTTTGTCTTTCTCGTGGCTTTCCTTCCCTCTCTCTCTCTGTCCTGTGTAATCGCAGGAAAGAACCTAATCCCCTGTAAAGTCTTGGTTCTCCAAAATTTCTGATCACTGTCTCATCTAGCCTCTGCTAGTGTTTTCTCTGCCTTTCTGATCCTCCTTTCAAATGTCTGTTGTTGCTGTCTGGCTACTAATTCCCAGATTGCTAATGCCTCGAACTGTGCTTATCTCAGGGGGTTTCAGATCATACAGCACCCTCCTCAGATTCTCTAAGCTCCTCAAATTGAAGGTTCTATGGGCAGGAAATACTAAACTCCCATCTTTCTCTGTCACTTTGTGTCATTGTTTCAACCAAAGACATGGCGCAGTACCCTTTTCTTCTACTACAATGTAAGCTTGTGTACCTTCTGGAGGTCCAATATCCCCTATACTCGTTGTAATGTACGTACCTCTTAAAGCACTCTTTAAAGCTTTGAACATTTTCATTTTTGCGACCTTTACGTTATTGAAAATCAAATCAGGAAGTTACTTTTAATCCCAGAATTATCTTCACCAACCTTCTCAACCAATTGCGTTTCGTAGGTGGCTGCCAATCCGTGCGTTACCCTTCTCACTAACCAGCCTATCCCAGCTCGGCTCCAATGACGTCACACTCACACGTACTGCATCTGGCAAAGTCTTGCAGCTTGTCCTCCCAAACTTGAATTCACACCAAAGTAAAGCGAAATTATTGCGAGCACTAACCAAAATCAAAACCCAATTTGTCAGTTTACTACAGGTAAGTTAACACAATCGCTTCAGAAACTTTATGGATTTTTCACCGACACTATTTCACTCTAGCAGCTACTCCTTCTTTCTCAGTTTTCCTGATTCGCAAGCAAAATTTGACCCGCAAATTTCACTCTCAACTGATCAGTGGGTCTGTCCTGGTTCACATAGTACTCTCCAGATCTCAGTCGAAAACTTAATTCGCATTTGACTCAAACTCTGACTTGTCAACCACTCCCGATCGACCTATTAAACCAAACATATTACAACAAAAGCCAAGTGTCTCATACACCTTTCAAAATACTCCGGGGTCTTAGACCACGCAGGATCCGTATACCAACAACCATGTGGACAATTTTTTAGCAAAAAGCGCCACACAGATGTGAAGTTCGACGACTTCTCTACTCTCACACTTCAGAGTATGCACACTCCTTCCACAACTTCATTTGGAGTACGCAAACTCCCTAAACCCTCACAAACATCACAATTCATCTGCGATTTGCACATGCTGTGCAGTCGCAAAACCTACTTCATTCACACCGTCACTAGAACGCCGAGGACATCCTCAAACAACCATTGGCAAGCTCCAAGATTCTGGGGAAATCATGTAGGGGCACATTTTATTTCTGCTTTATATCATTGAATCTAGAAAAAATCCAAAATGTCACCAAATCGGCAAATTACTTTGCCCTTCATAGGATATTAACCCTTACCCCACTACCATCTCTGGGAACACCTGTTATTCCTCGCTTACAATCTCCGGGACCAAATACTCTACTACCTATCTCTTGGCTGTATGGAGGGCTCCTAAGGAGACAAACCATGTACCGGGCCTCTATGTTGGGCTCTTAAGGAGGCAAACCATGTACCGGGCCTCTATGATGGGCTCTTAAGGAGACTAACCATCAATCTTTGCTACCATTTCTGTTAACGCATCAGACCTTATTAAGTAAACAAGGAGACTTGAATAGGCCGATGGACCTTTTGACTGCACTTCGAGTAGTTCCCACCATGTAACCCCGTACCAATACATATCAATAGCAACAACAATCAATGACATAAACAATCAATAGGAGTCAGTAATTTCCATGCACCATGACCTCACGGCTATCAATAACCACACCTTTATGTAAAAGTTAGAATGTTTATTTCCCTATATTAACAATGCCAATGTCATGTAACTTAGACTCAAAAGCAAATGATAAACACAAAGAAACAACACTGGCTGACCAAAGCAGCGAAAGAATTGCAATCTAATCAAAGCTAGAGCCACTACATATTCTAAGGTTACAGTACAAATGAATAGTAAGAATAATTGTGCAAACGAAATAACATACATTTAGAATTCAGCAAAGAAAAGACATCAATTGTTATTACATGTAGCGAACATCATCAGTGAGAGCCCTAACTAACATCAGATTAGAATAGCATGTTTGGACTTCATGCAAAACAATTTAGATACCCAAATTTGGAAAACATCTAACTATGGTTCTATCAAAAGTAGCAGTTGGTACCTAGAAACAAAAGCAAACAGACATAGCAATCAGTAATATCGGTTTATACCTGTCCTCAATATGGATCAGCAGGCTGTGACAGTCTTCATCAATAGGACATCAGTTCGGTCAGCAAGGTATCAGGATTCAGAATTGGAGTTCAGAAGAAGCAAAGTCTCTTTAAGCAATAGAGCTAAGCAGGTCTCTTCTTGGGAAAAATGGACAAAAATGGGGGGTCTCCTGTCAGTGCGGTCCGGCTAAGTTAGATTTCCTAAAACTACTTCTGATGTCCCTATTGATTTAAGAATCGCATGCTTGCATTTACTCCAATAAAAATAACAAAATAAAACCCCAAATCTACACTTCTACCAGCATATGGTTCACATGTCGATGATTGGCTCCTCTTCTCCTGTTCCCATCGCTTGGCTTGTCACGTGTAACTATTGTTGCAGTTTATAGTCCAGCCACTGCATCCATTGTCTTGTCCTGGGAAGGTCAGTCATACATTTAATGCACTAAATATTGTTTCACTAGCAAGTACATCATCTCTTAGCAAGCAGTTCTCAGGAGAAAGACTTTCAGCTACAAGCATTTGGTCAGCACAGTGGAAAATCACAATGTAATTCTCTAAGCATCCATTTTATGTCGCCTAAGAAATACAGTGTGACATGAGGCCGTGCAACTAGGCCCAATACCTCACTACGTTAAGGCCTACAATTAATAAAGCTAATACATAATGCATAACCCTCAATATGACATATTACTACATTAATAAAACATAAGCTCAACATTTTCTATAAATAGGCTATTAAAAAGTAAACTTTGTGAATATTGACGGCCATTCAGGTGGGCGCACTTTTAAATGCATGCATTATTTTTCTCGAAATTAATACATTTTCTATGCAGATTCAGCACTCAGAATACATGAATATTAACTAATAAATTCAGCGTTAACAGCTCTAACTGGATAAATAGTTATTCCCATTATTAATGTAGGCTCTTTTTTTTGTTGGCAAGCTGCTCATATCACACTTATAAATACCATTTCTTTTCTAAAGTTAGCCAAACTGTTTCAAGTTAACCTGAAGTTGATTTTGTCAAAAATCTTTTCAGCATGCACTGTCATACTTAATGGAGAAGCTGGAATGCGAGTTACGGCATTAACTGTGGCTGCCTCACTCCTGCCACATTCATTGAGACACCACACAAAAGCTTAATCAAGGACATCAGTCAAGTCATTAGCATGCTGACGTCTATAGAAGCACTAGTGTTTCCCCCGGGCTCCAGTGCGGTCGAGGAAGTGGCTTTGGGGGCGATTTACCTTATGCTTGGTGTTGACTCGTTGCCCATGTTTTACCTACTCCAACCATACCTATATCTACTTAACAGGTAAACAGAGGGGCAAATCACTTCTGCAGAAGAGGCTTTACTCATGAGAAGTTGATGGGGTGACGATTAGATTAAATGTATGCTGTGTCTTCAGAGACTTCTAGCATACTTTAGAATATTGAGCAAATAATGGGAATTCAGTAGGAGCAGTTTAGAAGCATGTCTTCCTCTGTCCTTGCTCTCAAAAGCTAGTATGAACAATGGTAGATCTCAATCCTTGTATGTTGCAAGATTCATGTAGTGTAGGAGGGTCCTATCCCTCATGCCTTGTGCAGAATCATAAGAGTACTATAATCTTTTCAGACACAATAAGACAATGCAGTTATTAGCTGCTCCTGTAGCCTCAGAAAAAGAAATCCGGGAGTCACACTACAGGAAAACTTTAGTTTTTACTACTGTTATGCCTACACCCTTTCTTAATTCTCATGTGTTACACATGTGCTAGTGCGCTTGGTCCTTAGTAAGTAAACTTACAAAGGATCGCGCATAGGCAGATGAACCTTTTGGATCGCATGGAGTATCCTAGCTATATAGTAATCAATGAACATCAATTATCATGTAATTAATCAATAACCACTAAGACAAATCATTAAGCATGAATCATGAAACAATTTTATCAACAATTCATGAATAACCAAAACTCAACTATACGTTTTATCAATTTTATTTCCTTACTAGTTACAATACTAAGTGATCAGGTTAGATTAAACTTTATTCAATCAGTTCAGAATTAGCTCATTAGTCACCACTAATAACATAATCTAATCAGAACTTGAGAAAACATAGGCTCCAATGCTTCAGCAGAAGCTAACAAAGATGAATATATCGACATTAATAGCAGAGTTCAGCAATCAGTTGGTCAATCATTTGCCACTGTCAACGTCACCCAAAAAAAACCTTACCCAACCCAGATTAGCATTAGCATGTGGGACTTCATGTGAAAACAATTTAGAACACAAATTTAGAAAACATCTAGCTAAAAGGAAAACTTATTCAAACAGCGCATTTGGTGCCTAGAAAGAAAGGCACAAAAAGTTAACAGTCACATTGTCATAGCTACCTATGCACAGAATGGATCAGCAACAAAGTCAGTCTTCTCCTTCAGGTCATCATTCAATCAGCAATGCATCAGGCTCTTAAGAGCATGAGCCTAATGACAGAATCTCGAGTCACGTCTTCTGACATCATCAATTCACCCCTCGCATCTCATCATCGCATCTGAAGTTTTTACCCCTTGTCATGACTTTTTATTAAGGTTTTCTAGTCCATCCCCTTAATTCCTAATTGGTCAATCAATCACCAGTTATTACACTAACCAATAACTTTAATTTTCCAAATCAATGAATTCTAATACTACGCCGTTGTCAGTTCGTTGATTGGTTCACTGTACAATGTCCTCATCATCTGGCTCATCAGGCATTGAAAATGTTGCATCTTCTTCTCCAGTCAGTGCTTCTATTGTTCAAGTCCTGGGAAAATACATCGAGTCTGTCTTACACCAAACTTGTTACATACTCTAATCCCTCAGCTCCTGTTCATCGGTACATTGCAGAAAATTCTAGCTAAGCAGATTTTATTAACTTATGCAGTTCATGGACAGTTCAACACACCAGCTTCTCTGCAGTGCGCTAGAAATTCAGCTTCTGTATGAGGCCTGGCAACTAGGCCACAACTTCAGCTAAGTTAACTCTACAATATAATGCAAAACATAGGTTATACATCTCAATATGATATAATACTACATTTTTATTACACATTTTCATTATTTCACAAATTTTTTAATCATTTAGTACAAGTTCGTTTACACTGGCTGTCACTCTCTGTGGGCACATTTTCAAACGTGCACATTAATTTCTCTATGTATAGTTTTCTTGTTAATCAAAACACATAAACATTCATTAATAATTTCTAATTGGCATATCTGCTTCAGCACATGTGTACTGCCTCCGTATGTTTTAGATATTGGGCTAGATGTACGACTATTTGATTTTGCAAGTCTCTAATTGTGATTTTCTGTGACTCGCAATTAGGGACACGAAAAATGAAATGTACTAATGTGTCTCAGACACATTTAGCAATTCCCAATGTGGTCGCAAAGAACCTACCTCATCAATATTCATGAGGTAGGTCACAATTTGAGACCCCATTGGGTATGGCCGCACTCACAGGGATGGTGGTCTGCTGGACACAGCAGACCACCATGTCTGTGACTACTTTTTAAATAAAGCAGTTTAAAAAAAATATGCAGCTCATTTTCCTTAAAGGAAAACAGGATGCATTTCAAATAAAAAAATGAAAGGTTTTCTTTTCTATTTTTTAGGGTATTCAGTGGTCTGTGTGCTGAAAAAATATTTTCGCTTCCGTTAACAAAGGAGAAGGGGTCCCATGGGGACCACTTCCTGTTTACGAATGGGTTGCCACCAACTTCAAGTTGGTGGGTACTTCGATTGTTTTGTGACCGCATTCATGGTCGCAAAACAATCTTACGTATCACTGCGACTTGCTATTTGGGAGGGACACTCTCGGCACACCCCATCCAAATAGCGCAGAGCAAACCTGTTTTACAATTCGGTAAATAGATTACCGAATCGCACAATAGCATTGGCACATGCCAAAATGCTATTTTCATGTCGAAAATGGTCTGATTCTTTAAATTTGGCTGTTTCTGACATGAACATAGCTATGTATATCTGGCTCATTGATACAGCATCTGGACATATCCGCTCATCTACTTTCTCCTGTTCCCATCATAATCCCTTCTTATATTAACAGTGTCTCTTTCAACACCTAATTGTAAAGATATTACCTGTGCACTGTAGAATCTCAACATATTTCATTGGACTCAATTGTTAGCTGACCAAACAAATTAAAGCCCATTTGAATTGATTGCCCAGGGGCCTCGGAGGGAAGGGTAAGCCGAAACTCAGCCTCTGTCTCATGTTCAGCACTGTCTAAGCCCCGTCCTGTACCGCCTCCCACAGTCCAGCTGGAGGTTGTTCATCTTCCAGTGGCATTTCCCCTCATTCACCTGCATTGCGTTCTAGAGGCCTCCTCAAGTACCACCCATTGATATTCATGACACTAAGTGATATATTTATACTTTTTGACGCACAACTGCATCAACACAGTTGTGCGTCAAAAATTTTACCGCCGGCTAACGCCATTCCAACGGACCATGCGGGCGCCTTATTTATGGAATGACATTAGCCGGCGCTGCGGACTGGTCTGAGTAAAAAAAATGAATCACACCAGGCAGCGCCGGCGTATGGGAAAATGGAGGTTGTGCGTCAAAAAATGGTGTAAGTCAGGTCTGAGGTAAAAATCAGGCCTCAAACCGGACTTGCGCCATTTTTTTGGACACACGTCCCCCATTGACATGACTCCTGTCTTAGCAAAGACAGGATTCATGCCCCCTTGCCCAGTGGCCATGCCCAGGAGACTTCTGTCCCCTGGGCATGGTTATTAGGCATAGTGGCATGTAGGGGGGCCCAAAATAGGCCCCTCTATGCCACTTAAAAAAAAGTTACAAAAATACTTACCTGAACTTACCTCTACTTCCCTGGGATGGGTCACCCTAGCCATGGGTGTCCTCCATGGGTGGGTGAGGGTGGCAGGGGGTGTCCCTGGGGGCAGGGGAGGGCACCTCTGGGCACCTTCCGAGCCCACAGGTCCCTTAACGCCTGCCCTGAGCCAGGCGTTAAAAAACAGCGCACAACAGGCTGTGCGCCGTTTTTTAAGGCCCACCCCCTCCTGTGCGTCAAAATGACGGGGGAGCATAAATAAGGCACACAGGCCTTAAAGTCATTTTTTGGAAGGGAACTCCTACCTTGCATATCATTAATGCAAGGCAGTTTCCCCCTTCCAAAAAATTACGCACATGGTGGAATTTTGACGTCCGACGTCAAAATATAAATATGGGGCAGGGTTTGCGCCGAATGTGCGTCAACATTTTTGACGCACATTCAGCGTAAACAGAGTATAAATATGCCCCTAAGTTGTCATTCTTTCGTCATTCATTGTCATTCAGGATTAATGACTCCAATGCAGCATGTACCATCAAGAACCGCACTGGTGTTCTCAATGTTATTTTTGTCAAATTCTTCTGCAAACTAGTGTATGTCTGAGAATGACAGCTTGAGCTACCATGAGAACATTATAGGTCTCGCTGTATGAGGGACAAAAATGTCCCCGACATCTTACCAAGCATATAATGATAACTCAGTTATGCTCAAACAAAAGTTGTGATGCACTCAAATGCATGCTGAACTTATAACTGATCTTCTGAAGGGGAACACAATTCCAGTTGCCTAGAGGTACACAATGTGTCCATCATTTTCAATGACGATTGAAAGTATAACACTGGTGCCAGCTATGTTCTCGATGTTTCTAGGTATAAAAATCTCCCTCTAAAAGTCCAAAACAAAAGTGTTTCGCAATATCCTTCACTCATTAAAAAAAGACAAAATACAGAAAGAAGTTAGATTTCATAGCAAACGAAACAAACTCAGGCTTGTGGGTAGATTATTACTCCCATAAAAATGACATGGTAAGAGAGGCCTACAAAGCACTCGTATAGTTACATTTGGAAAAACATCTGATGACTCTATGAGTAAGAGAATAAAAATCAATTACTTTTTGATGAGAATTCCATTCAATAGGTACGATCAACCACCTAGTGCTGCTGTTTTATACTTAGGCATGAGACACAGCTCTAAGTATAAGAGGAGTTGGAGGCTATTGACAAGCCATAAATAGTCAAATCCATATCCTTCTCAATGGGGATCAAAATCTCTCCACTCATCCATTCTTTGAAATTGAGATTAGCTTGCTTATTAGATAGCTCGTATTCTTTCACACGCTGATACTTTTTCATTCATACTAATGTCGCATAGAACACATTTTTCAGAAGTGTTTCCTTTCAATATTTTTTCAAGCGTAAAGAATGCCATACTTTTCGAGGTGCAAACAGCCTATATTTATCATGCCCATTTTTCATTCCAACTACTCTAATGAGTAAAGGCTTCTTGACTCTAAAGAGTGTAGTCCGACCTCGTGGAGACAATCGCATTCAATAAATAAATGCGTCCACGTTAACTTAATCAGTGAAGGAAATTTTCCCTTCAAGAGCCTTCCTACCAACGATGATATAGTATTAGGCCTCCTGCAGACAAGGGGACATATTTATACTCCGTTTGCGCCGGAATTGCGTCGTTTTTTTTTACGCAATTCCGACGCAAAACTAACTCCATATTTATACTTTGGCGTTAGACGCGTCTAGCGCCAAAGTCCATGGAGTTTGCGTCATTTTTTAGCGTGGACACCTACTTTGCGTTAATTATATGCAAGGTAGGCGTTCCCGTCTAAAAAATCGACTCCGAGGCCTGTGCGTCGGATTTATACTCCCGGGCAAAATTCACGCCCGGGAGTGGGCGGGTCAAAAAAAATGACGTACGGCTGCTTTTGCGCCGTTTTTTAGTGCCTGCAAAAGGCAGGCGTTAAGGGACCTGTGGGCTCTGAAGGAGCCCAGAGGTGCCCTCCCATGCCCCCAGGGACACCCCCTGTCACCCTTGCCCACCCCAGGAGGACACCCAAGGCTGGAGGGACCCATCCCAGGGACATTAAGGTAAGTTCAGGTAAGTGTTTTTTTTTTTTTTTTTTTTGTGGCATAGGGGGGCCTGATTTGTGCCCCCCTACATGCCACTATGCCCAATGACCATGCCCAGGGGACATAAGTCCCCTGGGCATGGCCATTGGGCAAGGGGGCATGACTCCTGTCTTTGCTAAGACAGGAGTCATTTCTATGGGGGTTGGGAGTGAAAAAAAATGGCGCAAATCGGGTTGAGGCGAAAAAATTGCCTCAACCTGACTTGCCCCATTTCTTGACGCCCAAGCCCCATATCCCCCTACGCCGGCGCTGCCTGGTGTACGCCGTTTTTATTAACGCACACCAGACGGCGCCGGCGGCTAACTCCGGCTAACGTCATTCGATAAATACGGCGCCCGCATGGCGTTTCAGAATGGCGTTAGCCGGCGCTAATTTTTTTGACGCAAAACTGCATTAGCGCAGTTTTGCGTCAAAAAGTATAAATATGGGCCAAGGTGTGGCATTATGATGCATAATGTACACAGTATAATGAGGAAATTATTTGGCAGCTCAGCAGCCCTGATCACTACCTCCTTATGCGAGATCCTTCAAAATTGCTTCACTCAATCACTCTTGGCGGATGTATTAACGAAAAGCATTTCCAGTTCCCGAATAACCCAGTTATAAATATTCCGGCCCATATTTATACTTTTTGACGCAAAACTGCGCTAACGCAGTTTTGCGTCAAAAAAATTAGCGCCGGCTAACGCCATTCTGAAGCACCATGCGGGCGCCGTATTTATCGAATGACGTTAGCTGGCGTTAGCCGCCGGCGCCGTCTGGTGTGCGTTAAAAAAAACGACGTACACCAGGCAGCGCCGGCGTAGGGGGATATGGGGCTTGGGCGTCAAGAAATGGGGCAAGTCAGGTTGAGGCAATTTTTTCGCCTCAACCCGATTTGCGCCATTTTTTTTCACTCCCAAACCGCATAGAAATGACTCCTGTCTTAGCAAAGACAGGAGTCATGCCCCCTTGCCCAATGGCCATGCCCAGGGGACTTATGTCCCCTGGGCATGGTCATTGGGCATAGTGGCATGTAGGGGGGCACAAATCAGGCCCCCCTATGCCACAAAAAAAAATATAAAAAAACACTTACCTGAACCTACCTTAATGTCCCTGGGATGGGTCCCTCCAGCCTTGGGTGTCCTCCTGGGGTGGGCAAGGGTGACAGGGGGTGTCCCTGGGGGCATGGGAGGGCACCTCTGGGCTCCTTCAGAGCCCACAGGTCCCTTAACGCCTGCCTTTTGCAGGCGCTAAAAAACGGCGCAAAAGCGGCCGTACGTCATTTTTTTTGACCCGCCCACTCCCGGGCGTGAATTTTGCCCGGGAGTATAAATCCGACGCACATGCCTCGGGGTCGATTTTTTAGACGTGAACGCCTACCTTGCATATAATTAACGCAAAGTAGGTGTCCACGCTAAAAAATGACGCTAACTCCATGGACTTTGGCGCTAGACGCGTCTAACGCCAAAGTATAAATATGGAGTTAGTTTTGCGTCAGAATTGCGTCAAAAAAAACGACGCCATTCCGGCGCAAACGGAGTATAAATATGCCCCTCCATCTTTTAACAAACGTCCGGAGGTGCACAAGAACATCTCGTGCCAGTTCTTCATTTTATTTGTAAAGTCATATTCAACTTTTTTTTCTGTTGTGTATCCCACACACAACAGCTCTCGTCTGTCATCTGCTTATTTTTAATAGGTATGTAATCTTCTGAAAGATCACCTTCTGCCAATTCAGTAGTTTTGTGAAACTTCTGACAGTCATTTTCCTTCTTAGTTCAGACTAGAAAACAGCTCTTGCTGCTTGTTTGAACCTACATACTCTTGATTGATCAGGTATATTGTAATTGATGATGATGATGTTGTTTGCCGTGAAGAAAGGTTTTGTGTATTTCTTAAATTAGTAACTTGGATTATTACTATTCTTAGGCACATATTTGTCTTTGTGGGAGCCAAACACCAATGATCCACTGATCCCCAATAATTAATACACCCCAATTCTTACTTCAGGTGACCGGCTCGGTATTTTTCCGTTGATCTAGTGGCAAAAGAGACACCACAGCCATCAATAATTTAATTAGCAGAGAACAAAGGAAATAGGAACTCGAACCACTTAATATCTGAGCTCTAGATCATAGAAAAGCTTAAAAGATTTATTATAGAATTCTTTGTATAACTGATATAGAAGAATGTAGTAAATTCTATGAAGGCTCAGTTACAGAGTCCAAATTCAGAAATACTGAATAATAATCAATAGTTCGTTAGTTACACCCCTCTTGGTCAAGCTCATAAACAGAACTGACAGTGCTCTTAAGGAGGCGGGAACGTGCCACATAAACTGAATAAAGTCTCAAGAAGAAAATGAGAAGTGGCTCCTGAGCATTCACAACCAGGGGTTTTATACACATTTTATACATAACAAATTAGCAAACTGCAGCTTCAGCATGGCATGGTCAGGGTTAGATCACATTGGACAAATCAGAAACAAATTAACCCATTTCTTATGCTAAGAGAAATCTTTTGTTTGCTTCCTCAGCAACTGCGCTGTGGAGATGTGGAATTCAATATGAAACATTTCTCAAACAAAGATTAATTCAAAATGATATTCTACAAATCTATATCAGTATTTCCAGGGAAGTCCTTAAAAATGGTACATAGATAAGAAGGTGGAAAGGTTCATTCACAATACCTGCTATCTATGGTCAGTTTTCTCCTATATCATAGCATTCATAGCTCCACAGAAAAAGTGAGGAGAGAAGACATGTTGTGGGTCACTGATTGAGACTGGGAGGGGAAGGAACAAGATGAGCTGAACACTAGAAAATGCATCCATTTTAATAAAATGGTGACTCACATGAAAATGTGACATAACTATAATGCATTTATATTTCTTTAATTGCAGCGCCATTAATTCATCAGTTTCAGCTATATGAAACATAAAAATTATTAATTCAGAAAAATAATATGTCACCCAAAATTGCACATTTTAAAAAGCCCCAATACCTTATTCTTATGGTATTGCCCTGAGGTTGGTTACCACCACTGAATGTCTTTGGACCGAAACATCAACTTTTTTGAGGGAAAGAAGAAGTATGAGCCTTGTCATGAACTAAAATGCTGAAATTGCATATATTGCCCATTTTCTTCAATCATTAATAAAGAATCTTTGAGATTTGTCTATGATTTGTTAACCCACCATTCACATAATTTGCTTGCCACTTTCTCCAAGTGTATAATATTTTGTATGTATCCCAGTTTCTGTTTTAAAAATGTGAAAAAAGATAAACTGTGATTAAATTATTATTATCTTCGAGCTCGAATCCTTTGGATTTGTCATATCACCTAAGCTAGATGTGTTTGTTAAATGGTTTGCGAATACATCTAATACAGTAGGTGTTGTATAACCTATTATAATTACCTGAAACACCCTTGACTGTTCATTGACAAATTAACTCTTGAGAATCCATTTTTCGTATAGTTGCTTCTATCCAGATTCCATAACAGGTATCAGGTTGCCCTTTAATTTCTGCTTAATGGCATTGTAAGGTGACAAGGATCATTTCAAAATTGTGTCAAAAGGAAGTCTAACATTTACATACAGATTTCCACCATAGCAGAGGACCCCTGAGCATTGCAAGGTGTGCCTTTTGAGCCCATTCAAACACCATAGATATTTTTTCAGACTTGTTGGAATTGGCCCTCTCTACAGAGACACATGCAAACCTTTTGCCTTTTGCCCTCCACTTTTTGTTGAATTTGTTAGTGTTGGCATTTGGATTGCTAACCAGTGCTAAAGTGCTTGTGCTCATTCCCTTGACATGGGACTATTGGCAATTACCTACTTAGCATATTGAATTTACTTGTAGGATCACCTGTATAGTAGTAAAACATATAACCATTGTCTGTAAATTATATGGCACCAGTGTGGTTGCAGCACTTATTGTGCCACCCACCTAAGTAGCTCTCTAAAATGTATCCCAGGTCTGCCATTGCAGCCTGCATGCAGTCTCGCACTCCCATGTTAGCATGTCATTTAAACCCTCTTGCCAAGTTTTAAATTCCTCTTTTATTACATGTGAGTCAACCCTAAGGTAGGGCCTTGGTAGCCCCATAAGGCAGGGTGCTGTGTAATTAAAATGTAGGGCATGTACTTTTAAATCTTTTATGTCCTGGTAGTGAAAAACTTCCAAATTTGTTTTACTACTGTGAAGCCTTCCCTGCCATAGGATAATATTGGGGATTCCTCATTACATTTAATCAGCTGTAATTCCTAAATGAGAGGAGGTAAATATATCATGTTTGTTACCTATGCCATTGTAATGATAAACCCTCTTTAATGGTAAAGTCTGATTTTTCATTACAATTTTCAAAATGCCACTTTTTAGAAAGCCGCCATTTTCCTGCCCTTGGCCCTCTGTGCCTGCAGCCACACAACTAGGTGTAGTTGACAGACTTTGTGAATTCCTCCCAGATAGCCACACAACAGTGAGAGTAGGTGTGCCTCAGTGGGCCATCAACTGGCAGGATGGGGGGGCAGAGCTGAGCACAGCCCCAATTGCACCTGAATAGGATGTGTCCTGTCTCCTCTCAAAAGTCTTAACAACCCTGTACTGTCACTGCAGCCAGCTTGGAGTCAGGGCAGTGAGGGCAGAGAGACCCATGCACTTCAAAGAGTTGATCCAGACACTTGTCCCGTCTTCCTGGGGAAGGGTACCAGGGTATAAAAAAAGGAACTTCAGACCCACTCTTCACTACTTGACCTGTGGAAGGACTCTCAGTGAACTGTCTGCTGCTTGTTGTTCATTCTACCAGTCTTCTGCTGTACCTGGAAGGACTGCTTTTCTGCCTGGAGCCTGTCTTGAACCCACTGAGGCCAGTCCCGCTGTTGAGCTCTGCAACTACATCTGCACCCAAGACTACCAGAAGTGATTTCAAGGTCTTGGTTGCCCCTAAGTTATCATACTATCCAATGTGCCCTGTGTAGCAGATGGGGCAGAGGAATCTTTTTCACAGCTCAAAGATAGGTATGTGCACTGGCTCTGAATCTATGCCAGCCCCCCTCCATCAGATACTCTGCATATGTTCATGGTTAGAAGGGTGGACTGGGTGGGGCCTCAACCCAAGTGTTATGGGAGTGACTGTGTTGCTGTTATCTTTAGGGACCCATCCATTGCCTTCAATCTTTGAAATAGTGGTACACATACTAGGGCCGGATCTAGCATCTCTCTTTGCCCACCCCTTCAGCTCATTCCAGAAGGTCTGCAAAGTTGATTCCTGGGACATAGTGTTGGGCAGTGGACAGAGGGACAGTGGAGAAATCCTGTAGCGGCAGAAAGCCCCTCTCCACTAACAGAGGTTGACTGATGCCATATCAATGAGGTGGGCCAAAACAGCAATGGGATGCTGGGTTTAGCTAATATAAGGCTTAGTCCCAGTTTAAGTAGAAACAGTCCGGTATGTGCAGCCCATGAGCAAGGATCTCCCACTCGCACCCCAGGTCCTTTGGCAATCCCAGGCTCAGACAACCCTCCTATGTCTGCTAATACAGTAGAATGCCCCTCAACGGGAGCTCCTGAGATTCCCTTCAGCCCTTCCCCAACATTCAGCATTGTTAGCCTGGAATTTTGTGGGAATCAGAGACAAGCTAGGGGATCCTGATTAGGGTTCATTGGTCAATAGCTATGGCATCTGCTTATTACAGGAGTCTTGGGTGTTAGACCAAGTGAACAGGTGTGGCTATAAAAGTTGCAGCGTCCCCGCCATTAAATCCAAAGCTGAGTGTCCGTTGGTGGTCTATTTGCCCTGGTGCGCTCTACTGTTTCTTTTGTTGTTATGGCTCTCTATTTAGACTCCCCTGATGTACAGGTGTTACATTTTCCTGCCCCAACTCACAAACCCCCTGTTATTCAACAAGTATAACAGGACTAGCAGCTATAATGAGGAATCTAAAATGATGCACCTACTGGATGGAGTGCTGGGCGACTATTTAAATACTCACCATACAATTGTAGCAGATGATTTTAATCTCTCATTTGAGCCAAATAGCTTGAATCGAACCTGGGGTATACCAGATCTTGTTTGCCCGACCAGGAGGCACCTCTCTGGAGCAGCACTCCATGTTGTGGACATCTCCCTAGCGGATGCCATTTGGGCGTGCAATGGGTGGTCCCCCTCAGATAAAGTGCCTGCATCGACATTTAAGTGAGGTCCGTACCATAGTACAATTGATTAGATATTTTTGTATGTAAGGCTATGGAGTGAGCTAGAAGATATGGCTGTGGTAGAACATGAGGAGAGTGACCATAATCCTTTGTCATTAAAGGTAAAGGAACCAATGATCCTACCACATCCAGCAACCACAGAACATGGCCATACCCAGCTTCTAGCCACCAATAATAGAAGGAATGGGAAATGGGAAACAGTGGGCTCATCCCCTGAGGGAGTTAGGACATTATACTCAGTCTTAGCCACCCATATGGACAGTATATCAGTCAGTTGGGGGAAAAACAACCTGATAATAACCAAGCACAATATGACATTTTGTAAGCTGAAGAACCTTTTCTCCAAAGAGTCTCTGGAACATTCCAAACCATCGCCCATCAACGTGATCTCAAACGCTATCTCAATGGCGGGTGTAATCCCTCCATCGTGGAAAGGGGCAGAGATAGTACCAATCTTTAAAAAGTTGGACCTCAGTGAGCCACACAACAGTGAGAGTAGATGTGACTCAGTGGGCCATCAACTGGCAGGATAGCCCACTGAGGCACACCTACTTTGAGTCTGACAGATAACCTGAAAAACAAAATTTGAAGCAAGTACTAGCACGGTTGTTGGACTGGTGCGAGGAAAACCAGATTTGCTGAGCTATAGGCAGGATTTCGACACAAGACTAGTGCCATCCATCAAACCTTTCAGTTTCCCTTGGTAAAATGGAAGGCGGTGGACCTAGCTAAAGGCGACCTATATGTGGCATTTATTGATTTTCGAGCTGCATTTGACTTGGTGCCAAGAGAGAAGCCATGGGAGATGCTCCCAAGATGGGGACCTCCACAGACCTTCTGCATTTGATCCAACAGCTTCACGATGGGAACTTTGCCAGAGTTAGGTGTGGCATAAATAAGGAACTAAGGGCCATATGTACGAAAGCTTTTTCCCATAGACACAGAATGGGTAAAATACTTTCGTACATCTGGCCCTAACTTAGGCCTTTAATGTTAGCTAAGGAGTACATCAGTGTTGTGTCCTTGTCCCCATCCTCTTCCTCCTGTACATTGACAACTGCAAAACCTACCTAATGAATTGTGTCAATGACTCACCTAGCTTGGGAAGGAAAGTAATTCTGGCACTACTCCTTGCAGACAACAGGTTGCTGCTCTCTAAAACCTGGAGTAGCCTTTAAGGCTTGATTGATGACTTCAACCATTTTTTCAAAGATGTTGACCTTGAAATCAATATGCATAAGACCAAATATATGATTTACTCCAAAAGTCCTAGAGGGGTTATAAATGTGGGACTTGAAACACTGGAAAGAGTATGTGTTCGATTATCTGGGCATCAGGCTACACAACAGTGGATCCTGGGATGAGCAGAACTCAAAGAGCACTCTAGTGGTGAAGCATCAGGTTGGAGCTATACGCAAATTTGCCAAAAAAGCAGAATGGCCCCCTATGCACCTAATAATTGAAATATATTAGGCCCAGGCCAGGAGCGGTGTGCTGTAAGGATCAAAACTATGGGGCCTTTGTAACACCAATGCCTGAAGCACAGCAGAAAACAATTATATTAGGGGCCTTTTGGTTTAGGAAAAGGCACGCCACTAGTGCTGCTCCATTTGGATGTGGGAATTCAGGAGTACTGGCAGCGGTAAGACTACTATTGTACTGGGTTCGTATGTAGAGTACCCAGAAATCGTGCCACTTCAGGGAGGACTTGTAGAGGTCATTATGGGTAAGAGAGTGGAGAAAGTCAAATGATTAAGTTGACTGGATTGAATTGATATTAGGGACTTTATGGGGTGAGCCCCAGGACATTTGTTGAGCAGACACCCCCAAAGTTAGAAACATTGGCCCAGGAAAAAGCTACCAGTATCAGGGACCACTCAACTTTATTAGGCTGCGTAAACAAGTGCTTTCCTCCTCCATAAATCTGTAATTAAGGCTGAGGAATTCTTGGATTTCATCCGTCTGGCTTGTGCCCAGTCCCTGTTTCTCCGATTTAGGTGTGGGACTCTTCCAGTAGCAACTCATACTTTTCATTGGGGGAAGGTTACCCAGGGTTCTAACCTTTGCTTTCACTGTGGAAACGTATGAGAAAGTGATTAGCATGTGTTGTTCTTTTGCCCTCAACCAAGACTTAAATGGATCATTCCTCTATGCAGATCATTTTGCCTACAAACTCATGAATAGGATTATAGAATATGTAGCAGTGAAACCTCACCAATTGTGGTTTTAGCTGCTTCCAAATTTCTGTTTATAGCTTGGACAATTAGACTTAAAGAACTAGGTTCTACATAGAAGCCTCACTTCAGATGATTTTCCGTATGACCCTGCTCTTAGACAACTATACATGCCTAATAAATTGTTCCACATATTTTTTTGAATATATCTATTATCATTTTAAACTGATTTTAACCTGCATTAGGTTTTAATGTGCTTCACTGATGCACTTTTTGATGATGAAACAAATGTTTCAAACTATCATTGAATGACATTCCATGGGATAGTTTGCTGACCTTCTGTTCAGAGCCACAGGGACATAACAGGCTTCCACCATCTTGAACCTGCACCTGGACCCAGCTTTTTTGAGTCCTTAGCCGCCAGGCGGTCTCCATGCACTCCTAGACCCTTGGTTGTAGTGCTAATGGTGCCCCGATGGCCATTTCCCAAAACTGAGCACTTAGATTAAATTTGGCCAAAACGTGCTTTGAAAACCATGAGGAGGCTGGGACCAACCTGATTGCCTAACCGTCCAAGGTGCATCACCGGTCACATTGACTTTGAGGCTCCTCCTGGTACATTGTTCTCCACAGCACCAAAATCCGTTCAGCGGTCCTTTGCCAAAAGGGTATCTGACCTTGTGAACTACCTTGGCTATAGCCTTCATTTTTACCCCGATGGAGATTTTAAGTCCGAAGGTAAAAATCTTCACTTTGGCTTTGCTGTATGGCCATTCGACAAAGAAGTTCCTTCATTGGACACTCCTGCAGTCTTGCCCTGCTGAACTTCTACCTTCTCAGACATTTTCTCTTCAAACATTTTTTTACATTCGAAGGTAAGCGCTGACTGGATCCATTCCACTTTTTGTTTTCAGACCACAATCTATCACAGTCAGCCTTAACTTTTGACTTTGCCCCGGCTTGGAGCAACCAGATGTCCGTGTTTGAGGCTTTTATCTTTTAGGTTCTATTTTAAACCTTAAAAAAAAACATTTTATGACTTTGGTTCTACTGATTGGATTTTTGTTGTTTTCGTGTCAAATAATTTATTAAATTATACTCTTTTTATCTAAATTGATTTGGGATTTTTCTTCTCTTGTGTTTTCACTTTATTACCGTCTGTGTGCTGCATAAATATTTTACACATTGTCTCTAAGTTAAGCTTAATGGCTTTTCGTGGCAAGCTGCCCAAGGTTAAGCACAGGTTAATCTAGTTACTTTTTGTGGTTCACCCTGCAAGAGATTGTGGCTATTGCTTGACTACGATGCACATCCCAGTCAGCCAACAACCTAATATCCCACAAAACGTGTGATTTCAATAGGTCTCAACTGGCTATTTACAGCCTATGCATTTCTTATCAGCATTAAAACTATTTATACATGACCTACATTTCAGTTATCAGGGTTCACATCAAGGACTCTGGCATTTTATTATTAATGTATCAATGTACATCCATGTTTATATTCTTTAGATGTGATATTTATTTCAATAGTTTATTTGTTCTTTGCTTGTTCTTTGGCTTATATTTTTGATGTTTATCTGTAACAGATAAGTAAGTACTCCTGGTAAAGCGTCTTCCTGACACGCATGCTTTCTCAGCTGAATTTTAAATAATATGATGAACCTTCAATTATATACCAAATGATCATTTCTAGTTTGATCACTACTGTTTAAATTGATCACCTATGAAGAATAATCAACATAAATTGTATTACTTGAAGTGATGTTTTTTTGAGGGCTCTATAATTGTGCACAGGGAGACATTGCATTACTGGTTGTACCACTTATAACATTATCAGTGAAATATTCAATGCCATAATGCCTGCTACTCAAGACACTGCAGAACACACTGGGCTGAAACTGGACCCCTACCCAACATAGTTCATGTAGGCTTCCTGCCTTCGGGTCAGGCATTGGTTATAAGCAGTGCTGAGCGCAGGGATGGCCTGAGGACATAAGATGGCAGACACCTAAAATGAGGGCTCTCGCCCCACCACAGACATTCTGATTAATCCTCTGGCCCCTGGGGACCTATTTCTGTGATTTTGCTGGGTGAGTTTCTGCTGCTTATGCAGTGGATGCCTCTCAAGGGCAGTAAAGTGAAAATTCGTCTCCCCAGGCCGAGACGGAGACCTGGGCTAGAGTGACTGAATGCCTGCTACTGCAACCCACAAGATGCTTGGAGGCGAGCAGCATCAGGTGAGGTGTCCAACAATTATCTACCTCTCCCCTCAGCGGCAACAGACTTGTAACAGCCTGGGGGACAGCAAGACCCCTTAAATAAACTTAGTGGCAGCAGGAGGGCCCATGGGGTCCTGGGGGGCCTATATGATCGACCTCATGGGCTGGGCCTTGCTCAACTGAATCTCTTGTATTGGGCCAGTGGTAATGGATGCTGGAGGAAGATGTGACCTGTGCTCACTCTCCCATGATCTGGCCTACATTGAGACAGTGACAATGGGGGTACCCTGGTGATTGTATGCCCTACAAAAGTTGGGTGCCAGGTCCCAGTTAATCTCTTTCACACCCGCTCTCACCCCCTGTTGAAGTGGAGCCTCTTAAAGAAACACTTGGTATTCCTACCTTGCCGCACAGTTATATACCAATACAGTGTGCCCTTGCTCTGAGTAAAACTGCAACTGTGTACAAGTTGACAAATAAAAGGTTCAGATGATGCAACTGCAAAGAGACCCCCAGAGGCCGGTGCACACACACAAATGGAGGCATGGACGGACACTACCAGTAAGGGTACCACAGGGGCTATTTTGAAGGCGATAAAGGAATCCTGCATGGTATTGGGACAAACCATAGACACCATAGGAATAGATGTCAGCCTACTAAGAGCAGATCATCAGAAATTGGTGGAGAGAGTAGAGGAGAACAAGTTATCTATCACTGCAATGCGACACATGGTTTCTGCCCTGAAAAGACAGATGGCTGATATCCACAGGGACTTGCACTTTCTGCAGGATTGGGCAGAGGATGCAGAGGGTCAATACTGCTTCAATAATATTAGGATTGTGCGGCTGCCAGAATGCATGGAGGGCCAGTTGAGGGAGTTGTTCCTTGAGGACAGGCTGTTGAGGGTGGTGCTCCCCAACACGCAGTCCAAGTTCTTCACAATCGAAAGGTCTCACAGGGTTCCATCATGTTAGCTACCACCAAGGGCCCTCTGATGCTGACGGTGGCCAGACTTCTCATTTATAGGGACAGAGATGGCATACTACAGCTGACACACTTACACAGCTCGTGACAACTTGAGGGACATAAAATCCATCTCTTCCCTGACTACCCGCCCCAAGTGGAAATAAACAAATTGACTTCTTGGGGCCCAAACAAATGCTACAAGATTCAGGTTTCCTATATGGACTGCTGTACCCGGCCAAGCTCAGAGTCACAGAAAACAATAAAACTGTTTTCTTCAATATCCGAGAGGAGATGTAGTCCGGGGTGGAAAAGCCAGGGCCACAACATCCCACATGTGAATGAAGGTTAACCTTAAAGCACCCAAAGGATGGACACAATAGATGGAACAGCACCAACCTCCCCCGGGGGCCCCATCAAGGAAGTTTACGACAGAGGAGTGAGCAACTTTAGTCTCTGCTATCCGAGCTTGCAGAAAGCCCTCCCTTTCCTTTAGAACCAGTGGTACACAGACAGCAGAGGTGGACTCTGATGCAACTTCAACAAAAGGGAATATATATATTCCCACTGATGGGTCCCCAGGTTATCGCTGGAACTGCTGATGGCTTGAGCTGATCCTCCTGTGCCTGCTATGAAAGTGCCTACTGACCTACCTGTCCCTGGAGACACGATTGACTGCCTAGACCAGGAACGTGACCCTACTTGTAAAGGTGGTGGGGGACTGCACCCCAGCTGTGTTTTGTTCTAACGTATACCTCCAAAGACATTCAATGTCTCTGCAAGTACTAGCGCTTCTGTTCACTTTGTATTTGTGCACTTGGTTCTGTTTGCAATGTTTTTGTTTGATGAGGGGCACAGGGGAGGGGGAGAACTCCCATGCACTCAGACTGCCTTTATTCTGGTTCAACCTCAACACAATACACTCCACAGCCACATCTTGCATCAGCTTATGTTTATTCCCTGCATATTGCTGCATACTTGCTCTGCGATTCCCATACTGGACAATGGACAAATACTATTTCCTGCTGTGGAACGTTAGGGGTTGGGCTCCCTGTTTATTGCGCCACAAGGTTTACTTCTTTCTCTGAAGATCCAAGGCCCATTATTCACATCAAGCACAAACATAGATCAGGAGGGCCGCTATTTTATGCTGAATGCTACCTTTGATGGGTGGTCCCTCTTCCTTGCAAGCATATATGCCCCCTATTTCAAAAAGTTACCCTACCTGGACACCATGTCCCCACACCTCCACAGAACAGTTGACATGTATAGATTATGGGGGAGAGATTATATCCTAGTCCTGGACTGTGTTTAGACCTCTCTTTGCCACCCCTCCCATCAGGCTCATCGGACCACTGACACAGGTCCTCACCAGCTCCCCTTCACTGCAGTCAGTGCATCCTTACATCCTCTTTCTGTCCCACTGCTGTTAGGCTGTCCCAGCCCTGTGCAGGTCAGTCCAGGCAGCCTACCCTGTCAGCCAGCTTCTGCCTGATTGTTTTCATTTAATTTATTCTCCCCTGCCATTCCTTGGTTGGCACCTGCCAGCCCTTGGCAGTTTGCACTGTTGCCTCCCACTCTCACCATCCACCTCCCTAGTGCCCTTCCCAGGACCTACTTAATGGAGGCCGCAGCACAGCCTTATTGAGCAGGCCCTTACCAGCTCCCCCTTGCTACAGTCAGTGCCTCCTGAAGTCTTCCTTCTGCTCCACTGCTGCTAGGCTTTCCCTGCCCGGTGCAGGTCAGCCCAGGCAGCCTGCCCCATCAGCCAGCTTCTGCCCTAATGATTTTAATTTAATTTATTTTACCCTACTATTCTTTGGCTGGCAACTGTCAGCCGTTGGCAGTTAATGCTGTTACCTACCGGTTTCCCTCCACCCGCTCCATTTGCCTGCCTTCCCAGTGCCCCTCGAAGGACCTACCTAACGGAGACCACAGCACAGCCATGCAGCGGGTGCACCGCCAGTGTGACAAAGCAGTGTCAAAGGCAAGTCCATCTGTCCCCATACTTGCCTGGACAGTGCCCAATGCCATGAGCCCTGGCCCCTCAGACACCCAGAGGTACTCCTCTGCAGATCTCGGAGCCATTGACCTCGGATGTGGCAACAACTCCTGCATCACATCTCCCCATCACACAGAAGGACTTTTCACATGCCACTGATGTCAGTTCACCTGCAACCTTGGACCACCTGCCCTCACAGAAACCCACCCCACTCCCACCCCCCTGACGATGGCACCCTGGGACAACTCTGATGTTCCCTGATCATTGTCAGATTGCTCTGCAAACACGCTACTGAAGTCTGAGGCACAATCTCCACCCTCATACCTGAAATTCACCTTCATCACAGAGACATGGCTCAACTCTTCTTAGACTCCTGACCGCCACCGCAATGCCCAATTGCTACAAGATGAAACACCAGGACCACACCAACAAACACGGAGGGGGCATTGCCATCATCCACAAAGTATTGGTCCACTGCACCACCACTGAAGACAAAACTATGCCTATGATGGAACACCTAAATTTCCAACTCCACTCTGACGACAATACAACTATCAAAGGCACCCTCGCCTACAGATGCCCAAGCCCACAAAATAGCCTCTACAACACCATCACAGACTCAATGGCCTCACTTGCCATTGCATCCAAGTACTACATCTTCCTCAGAGACCTCAATTTCCACCTGGACAACTCCACAGATACAAACTCCGCCAACCTCCTGGAATAAATGGACAACATCGGCTTCACACAGTTGGTCACAGATCCCTTACACACAGCAGGACACACAGATAATCAAGGCATCCTGGCTTGATACATTTCTTGGGCTGCAATGCTGATTCTCAGGTAGAGACAAGTATGATATTTGGCAATACCTTAGTACCCTATGTTTTGGAGTGACACATTTTGTGCCTTGATTATGCTGGGCCTGTCTCCCACCTTCATAGCTGTCTGTATTTTGAATTCAGCCAGATGTTTGATGTATACAATGGTGTAGTTCATCTCAGGAGATACGAGGATTACTGACATGATCGGTTGGGTGTCTCTTCTGATTTCTTAGTCCTGATAATGACCCTTTCTAATTTATTTGGGTATATGGGTCGAAACGTTGACAAATTATGAATGTGGACTGCTTTTTATTATGATTGTGGATATTGATTCTCATAATATGAGTGTCTGTACTACCATCATACTATCCCTATCAGCCACATGTGTATATCATTGTATATAGTCACTGTGCACTATTGATTCACTGTCACTCTGCATTGCGCCATCACCATACAGGAGCACCTTAGTATTTTCAGAAAAGATTTAGTTTTGAATGAGAAATAAATGCATTGTCTACAGATATTGTCTGCAAGAAAGGTTTCTTAAGACATTATTGCCGTGGAAGTCAAGGGCTACACTTCCCCATTTGGGGCCATTTGTGTTTCTAATTGTTAATATACCAAGTTCCTTGGGTTACTGGGTTGCCCCTTTATTATTTATATTAAAGCCCTGGAGAAGGTCATCAGCCGTCGGCTCACGGAACACCTGGAGAGAAACAACCTGCTAGACCCCTCCCAATCAGGATTCCAAGCCAACCACACCACCAAGATTGCATTGATTGCCGCTACAGATAACATCTACACCATACTCAACATAGGAGGTGTGGCTTCCCTGATCCTCCTTGACTTCTCCACAGCTTTTGATACCGTTTTCCACAGCACGTTCATCAGGGAACTGCACCAGATTGGGATTCGAGAAAACGCACTCAATTGGACTGCATCATTCCTCATGGGATGCAGAGAATCTGTCTCCCCCTTCACCTTGCAACCCAAGAACACAATCTGTGGCGTCCTCCAAGGTTCATCCATCAGCCCCACCCTCTTCAACATCCACATGATGCCTCTAGCTGACATCATCAGAACCCACAATATCAACATAATATCCTTTACCGACGACACCCAGCTCATCCTCTGGCTCTCAACAGACCCCACATCAGTGAAGATCAACTTCCAAAACTGCATGAAGAATGTCATAGTCTGGATGAAGGACAACTGTCTAAAGCTCAACATGGGCAAGACAGATGTGTTGATCTTTGGCATCCACACCTCCCTCTGGAATTACACCTAGTGGCCGCTGAACTTAGACCCACCCCCACACCAAAAGACCACACTTGTGACCTCAGCATCATCCTTGACAGCAAACCTACCATGAAGCGACAGATCAACACAGTCTCCTCTGCCTGCTTTCACACACCCAACATGCTCTGAAGAATCTTCAATTGGCTCCCCACAAGCAATAGATAAAAGTCACACAAGCCCTAGCACCAGCCGTCTGGACTACGGCAATACACTGTACACAGGAATTACCATCAAACTCAAGAGAATGCTCCAAACAACACAAACTTCAGCAGCCAGACTGATCCTCAACCCGAGCAAACTGACCTTCATCACCCATGCACCTGAGGAACCGCCACTGGCTCCCCATCAAAAAAAGATGCCAATTCAAACTACTGGCACACACCTACAAAGCCCTTCACGACCTAGGACCAGCATACATGAATCACAGCCTCAACCTCCACCATCCATCCAGAAACCCTCCAGACATCGTGTATCTGCTGTAGCCACAGCGGAGGACATTCCTTCTCCCACCTCACCATCACATCCTGGAACGCCCTGCCCCTCTACCTCCAAACATCACCTTTGTTGACAGACTCCAGTAAGAAACTTAAAAACAGCCTCTTTGACTAAACACAGCAACCTAGCGCCGGGATACCCTCACGGGTGATAGGCCACGCTCTACAAGGATTGAGTGATTTATTGGAGATGGGTTGCACAATGGGAACTCTCAGACTTATAGAAGAAGTACCATCCAAAGGAGAGAAAGTATTACTAATATTCTAGGGTCCATGGACTGTAGATTCAAATAGAGACGTTTGTGGGCTCCCTTGATTTAACACCTTCAGTCTCCAACACGAAGTAGCTATGTTGCACTTTTTCTGACTATAATGTTCTTCTTTTAACACTCACACTGGGAGATCACTGAATGGCAGTGCCAATGTGGTAACTACAGCCAAAGATGTTACTTGATGCACTCTTCCGGGCCACTGTGGGTGATAATAAATGGTTATTGTGAGACAAATTAGGGTACTGCCACACACACAAATGTGAAATGGGATGCCTTCAAAACAGTGATCAGAGGCGTATGGGTTAAAACCTCCTATAGTACAAGAAATGTACTTTTGGAAGAGATAATGCAAAATGGGCGAACGTCTACATGATCTTTCACAAGCGGTAGTCAGGTACCCAGAAGTTAGACCACAACTGCTCAAACTAGATAAGACGCACCAAACACTGAAGGAAAGACTTTGATGCATACACTATAGGGATTACATTGCACAAAACATCGTGAAGGGGACAGGACAGGCCACCTCTTGGCATGACTGATCTCATCGGAAGCACCTCAGAAACCCACCAGGCCATACAAATGCCCGGTGGGCAGATATTCACCACACAGACAGAAATTAATGACACTTTTCTAGCTTTCTATCAGCATTTATATGGGATAGACAAGATACCCCAACCCGTGCATATTGTCCATTTTCTAGCAACTGTGCAACTTACAATGCTGCAGACTAGATCACTGAATGTTGAACTGGAGGTCTGGGAAAAGAAGCAAGCTATAGCTCAGATGGTGTGGGAAATCAAGCAAGCAATAGATCAGCCCCGCACCACCTGATCTATAGCTTGGTTTTCCAGGAGGAGATGGGCTCCCAGTTATAAACGACCTTCGGATCTAAATTAACTACCTGATTACACAGTATGTATAAGGGTGTACTCCAGCGTGGGGATCTGCCAGACTTAACAGGGTAGGTTATGACTGTGGTCCTACCAAAGTGAGGTCAAGACCCACCTGACATGTCATCCTATGGGCCACTGTCTCTCCTTCTGATGAAATATGAGATTCTGGGGAAAACATTTGTGAACCGGCTGCTCCTGTGCCTACCGGGCTCGATTCTTACAGATGGGTGGTGGTTTATCCTAAACCAGAACACCCACATTGACCTCTGCCACCTATTCTGCATCATGGACCTGGTGGGCAGCAGCCTCAACATCCTGTATGTGGCCACCATTGATATCAAGAAGGCCTTGAACACCTTACTGTGGCCCTGTCTGTTTACAGTCTTATAGGCCTTCATGTTAGCAGGCAGTATGCTCAATGGATATAGCTTGGGGACCGGGCTAGGTAATTAAAGGTAGGCAAAAGATATAAGTTGGCAGCATGGTATGCAGGCGACACGCTGCTGTTCCTAAGAGATCCTGACACTGCTGTATCTTACCTGGAGGGACTGTTGGAGGAGTTTGGATAGATCTCGGGTCTGTGTGTAAATTGGGGTCAGTCTTGTCTGTTTCCTGGCTGGCCTTTACTGAATGTGGATCGACCCCCTTAAACTGACCCTTTGGGTGGGAACCAATCACTATCCCATATTAGGGCATGCTGATTTATCACACAAATCACAACTTACATGAAGATAATTTCAACAGATGTATTGCCACTATATGGACTGCGACCCCCTTTTGGCACCACTTGCCATTATCCTCATTAGGATAAATAGCCATTATTAAAATGATAGTTCTCCCTAAAATCCTGCATTTTTCATAGCCCTTCCCCCTAGTTTGCACTGGGCATTTTTTGTCACGCTTAGATCTATCTTCTCGGACATACTGTGGGGAGAGCACAGACAATGACTTTCCATGGAAAATGCTCTGACTCCCTTAGACCGGCAAAACAAACCCAAAAACATAATATGTGGCTGCACGGCCCGATGGCTGCTGGTAAACTCAGACCCTGAACACCAAGATATAGTGCACCAATGAGGTGACAGGGACTTACTGAGTGCCTTACAACAAACCTCAAGGTCAACACTCCCCTACACCACAGCCCTCCAGAAAATAAAGGTCTGCTGGGGCTTATACACAAGGAAGATGGGTGTGGGGATTCCCTACCCCCTTGATTTTCCATTATGGGCAACACTGTCACTGGTAGAAGTGGCTCACCAACATCTAATACAGGTTTGGTAGCATGAAGACATTACCACATTGATGACCTATATAGTGGGGGTGAGCTTCTCGTGTTTGCCGCACTCGTAGAGGAACTGAGATTACAAGAACTGACCCATTCCATGTTCAGAATCTCTCTGTTGAATTTATGCTCCCATTTGAGTCTCAGTGTTGTCTTGAGGGCATAAAAAGTTGGGGTTAAAGGCCTGTGCATGCAACTCACTGCTTTACAATCCATCCCATGCACCAGTAGGGTGGTTAATACCTCTTCCTTCACGTGTTCACCCTTTCCTGTACCTCAAGTGATATGCAGAACTGCTCGAAGGGCACTGTATATTAGCAGTTCCTAATATACAGGGTCCCTGGAGACCAGCACTAGGGTCCCAAGCCTAGTAGTCTCCCTGCTGGTTGACGGGATATTACCCAGGGATCCAAGATCACCTGCCCTGGAGCCCAGAGCACCAGTGCCTGCCTGCTCACCAACACTGGTGTGCCTGTGAGGAAGAGACAGCAAGGCCCAGAAGGTATCCCTGACATGAGGACTCCCATGTTGAGTTGTGAGTCATGTTCATTTACTTGGATCTGAGCTTCCTCAAAAGAGCCTTAACTGCTTGAGCTAAGCTACCTATCTGAGAGCCAGGTGCAGAATGGGGTCCCTGACCGAGTTGAGCAGAATATATAGCAAGGTGGGCCCCAGGACATCAGGAGTAAAATGCCTCAGCCACTTCGTTTGGGCCCAGTATCTCCTGCATCCTGTGGTCCTTAGAACGAGTTTCTGCCAAACAGATTTTTGGGCTTGGCAATACTCTTAGGCAAATTAAGCATGGCCATAAACTGGAAGGCCGGTTCGGTCTCTCTGGTCAGAAGGTGGTTCCAGGACCTCATAAAGTGATTCACTGCAGAAATCACCATTCTAATACGCATGCACCAGCAAATGAGAAAAGGAGCATCCACTACGGACTGGACACATTATTGTTGGCACTACAGGCCAAGACGGACAAGATGCCACCGTGAATGGGAAAGGATACAACACCACAATTTGGGCCGTTTCTCAGTGCCCTAATGCATATTGCACAATATTGGGACATTAATGTGACAATGCAGTGGAGGAAATGTAATTAACTGTAATGAGATCTGTTATTGTATTGATTTACTCTATACTGAGATGCAAGTCAAGCATGTAATGTTGTTGTTTGTTTGAATTCACTTATGGCTTGGAATTACAAAATATGTGGATGCTTGATGTTCAATTACCATGGTACACTAACAAATACTGTAGCTTATATTGATATCTGCATCCTATTGCATAATGGTGCTTTTGCTGAATTTTATAATATAGAGCTATAAAAAAATGTGGTACTGGGAGCAGAAACCACTTAGCAATCTGCCAAGCCCTGCACCTTGGTCCTGGAATCTGCAACCCTGCTACCACGACCATTGCTCAGGAGGTGGAAGCCCAAACCATTCTACAAGCAGTTCAAAGAAGACATCTATCCACTAACTCCCTGGACATCACTTGCAGATATGCCTTAACGGCTGTTGCAGTTGCAGTGTTCTGGGCATGCCCTTCTATAGGTTATGCTGGGCATCTCTTTCAGAAATGTTGAGCAGGCACTACACCAGTGCCCAGATTACAAAGAGTTGACACAGCGCAGGACAGCAGGCAAAACTGATGTGTTAAGTTGAACTGGAGACAACTGAACTGCAAAGAAGTGCTGCAATTTGGATTTCTCCCTGTGCTGCTGAACTTTAAGCACCCATGTGCCAAAACAGGCACCCTTGCGCCATAGTGCAAGGATGCCTGTACTGTGGTTAGCATAGTTTTTGAACAGGAAGGGGGTCCTTTACTTCACACAAACTAAGCTTTAAGGCAGTTTCCTCTTTGGATTTGTGCTCCAGAATGTAGCACAAATGCAAAGAGGAAAATAGGAGAAATAAAAACCATTTATTCTTGTTAGGCCAGGCTGATGGAGGCGCAGGCCCAGAAGGGAATGATGCAGGGGCCATCGTATGAAGAGCATGGACAAGGTCATGTCCTGCAACTCAGTGGCCATGTCCAAAGAGCTTTGGAACACAGGAACTAGATCCAAGGACTGCACCTGGAGTCCATTACGCATTGCTAAAGGTTATTCCAGCAGGGTTTGAGAGGAGGTTGAGTGCTGGTGCAGGGAATGGATAAAGCCCATACTCTTCGTCTCATCTTGTATCTCTTCAGCCATACCAAGTGCCTAATACATCAGACTCAAATACCAAAGAGACAAGGCTTGAATCTGTGCCCTGATAATAGTTGGTATGTGTTGAGTGCCGTACAAATGAACCTGTGGCCAGTGCAGTCACCTTCCTCCAACTAGCTACAATATGCTGATCTTCCATCATGGTGTTAGTACATGGCATCCTGTGACACACTTTCTTCTCATTATCTCCCGCCATTTGCCTTCTAGATATAGAGTCATTATTCTAATGGTGTGCATTGGAGGAACCTGTAACCATGACAAGTATGCACTGGGCAGGGAGTGTGAACTTTGACCATGCCATGTGTGCAGTACTGCACCCCCATTATTCAATGGGCATGGACTGTGGAGCAGCATAGACTAGGAACAGGTTGTGGCAATCAACTATGGCCTGTGACCAGTACCCTTTCCTTCATTGTCCAGATATAGGCCCTCATTCTGACCCTGGCGGTCGGCGGAGAGACGGCGGTCGGACCGCGAACAGACCGGCGGTATTAAAAATGGCATTCTGACCGCGGCGGTCCCCGCCGCGACCGACCACCACTTCTCCACTCCGACCGCCACGGCGGTCATGACCGCCGGGCTGGAGTTTGCGCACTCCGGCCCGGCGGTCGTCCCAAGACCGCCAAGGGTATTATGACCCTGCCTACCGCCGCGGTTTCTTGCGGGCGGGAACCGCCGTGCGAACCATGGCGGTAAGCACTATCGGGGCCAGGGAATTCCTTCCCTGGCACTGATAGGGGTCTCCCCCACCCCCCACTACCCACCCGAGTCCTCCCCCCACACCCTCCACCCCCCTGCCACCCCCCAGAGGTGGTACGAACCCCCTCCCCACCCCCACCCCGACATGCACATACATGCACCCCGACATGCACACACCCCCAACATGCACATATACACACCCCCTACACACACACATACACAACGGGGACACATACCCGCACACATACATGCAGACATGCGCACCTGCCGAACAGCACACATTACCCATAGACACAGCAGCACCCCCGCCCGCATACACGCACTCACACACCCCCTCTACACACTCACACGCACACCCCCATGCACGCCCACATCACACAACACCCCCCCACCCCCTCCCCTCACGGACGGTCAACTTACCTTGTGCGTTGGTCCTCCGGGAGGCGACGGGAGCCATGGGGAGGTGACCGCCAACAGAAGACCGCCAACAGAAGACCGCCACACAGAAATGTGGGTCGTAATTCTGTGGGCGGTGTTCTGCTGGCGTGGCGGTGGAGGTTGACCAGTCTCCACTTTCCCGCCGACCGCCAGTGTGGCTGCTGGCGGTTTTCCGGCGGAACGCTCCCAGCGGTCAGAATGCGCACAGCGGCATACCGCCGCGGTCGGCGGTCTTCACCGCGGCGGTAACTCGGCGGTCTTGCGAAAAGACCGCCAAGGTCAGAATGAGGGCCATAGTCTGCATCCATGCCTAATCTGTATGGGGCACAGAGCATGTCCTTTAGTCTCAGTCCAGTACCCACCCCCCTTAACCCAGCAGGCATGGTCAGTACCTGTGTCCAGTAACTGCAGGGTACATGGAGTGACCTTCAATCACAGCAAGCACCCAGTATCCCTCTTATCAGAACTTACTGTGCATGGCCTGGCCCATGTCCTGTTTGTACTGGGCCCTGGAACTAGCCTTTGGCCACATCATGTGTCAAGTATTGCCCAAATGATGTAGGCCAAGTGCTCCTAATGTATCTGCTTTTATGATATTTTCTTCTTTTCAAACGATGTTTAAGGACTGAATTCAGTTTGTGAACCTCACTTTTTTCTACCTTAGTATGGAAGTAGACTTTTGGAGGTGACAGGAATATTTATGCATATTAGTTGCCTTTTTATTCTGCATTGTGTTGCCTTCTTGTATTGTTGTGCTCCGTGCTGGATTATTGCATCGTGTTACTATTGTATTGTACTATAGCTGTTGTGTTGCATTATGTTCTGACTGTTTTATCACATAGTGCAGATATGCTTTCCTTGTAATGTTATTTTGCTCTGTTATGTTAACATATTGTGTTCTGTTTTGCTATGTAATGATAGAGAACTCAACAATTGCTGCTAAGTTTCCAGCAGCAGCAATTTTAATGTTCCAGACACAAAGATTTGCCGGTGTCATAGATGGTAAATAAACTGCTTTCTCCTGCTTTTTGCTTAATTTTTACTGCTTCATCCTTCCTTTAGTTTTTCTGAGTGGTTTCTTCTTCTTTTCGACTAATTTTGAATACTTTCTCCTTCCTTTCCCCACATTTTTTCTGAGTGATTCCTGATTCTTTTTGTCTCACTTTTACTGCTTTCTCCTCCTCTCCCACATTTTTCTGAGTGCTTTCTATTGGTTTTTGCCTTGTTTTTTCACTGTTTATTCTTTTTACCCATTGCTGCTCCCACTTACCACATATTTTCCCCACGTAGCCCCACCCACTGCAATGACACCAGCATCACCGCAAAGGCAGACACCCCCACCACATCAACCAGGACCACCACAACACATCTCCATTGCATCCTACTCAATGCACGTTCACTCGGTAAACACAATACTGAGGTCTGGGACATGATCTCACCTTCCTCACAGACACATGGCTAAACCCCACCTCCACACCAGATATCATCAACACCATCCCCAAAGGTTGCAGGATAACACACTGGGACTGAACCAACAATCACGGAGGCAGAATCACCATCTACGTGGCACCATCCCCTGCACAACATCCCCTGAGAACCCAACACAGGTAAAGGAACACCACAACTTCCAACTACACATGGACAGCGAAAGCACCACGAGAGACACTCTTGCCTACATACCACCAGGATCATGCCCCAGTTTCTGCTACGCCATCCTGGAACTCACTGCCCCACACACAATTGACTCCGAGCACTGCATATTCCTAAGAGTCCTCAACTTCCACCTCAACGACCCCAGTGACACCAGCTACACCGACCTCCTGGAAAGCATAACCAACAATGGCCTCAAGCAGCTCGTCACCGACCCTACACACTTCATAGGACACGCGCTTGACCCCATCTTCACCTCTAGCAACAGAGTCAGGTACATCCACACCACACCACTCACCTGGTCCGACCACAACAGCGTACACTTCACCATCTCAGGTCCCACCTGATCCACATGAAGAAACTGGAAAAATGTATCAGAAGACCAGTAGAATGACACTCTGCTCTCACCTCCCATACTCTACACACAACCCTGAACAAGCAGCAAAGAGCTTCTCCAGTAGATCACAGAATGCACTGACACCATTGTCCCTGCCAAGACAGCCAAGATGAAAGAACAAAACAAAAGAGAAAGCTGGTTCACCAAGAAACTGCACTCTACCAAATGCAACTGCCGACAACTTACAAGGAAATGGATCATCAGCAATAAAACAAAGAGAAGACCACACTGACTTCATGACTGCTCTCAATCAGTACCACCACTTCCTGAAAGAAACCAAGAAGAACACACTTGCAGACCACATCCAAGCCAGTGAAAATCACAGCAAAGAACTCTTCGCCATCGTGAAGGAGTTCACCAATCCCACTGCAAATGAGAATTCAATCACTCCATCCCAGGAACTGTGCAACAACCTTGTGGACTTCTTCCACAACATGATCTCAGCCATCTACTAAAACTTCAAACGCCAAACCTCCATGGCAGACAGAATCACTCAGCTCACACCCACAAACCCTGAACACCTTCTCACCCACTGGGAACTCCTCACCACGCAAAACACTATCTCCATCATGAACTCTGTGCACTCGGGAGCACCTAAGGACCTTTGCCCCACCACGTCTTCAACCTCAGGAGCAAGATAATCAATGACAAGCTGAGGAAGGTTCTGAATACCTTAGTCACTGTGGCTTCCTTCTCTGAGGACTGGAAACATGAGGCCCCTGCTGAAAAAACCATCTGCCAACCCAGCCGAATTGAAGATCTAGAGGCCCCTCTCTCTGCTCCCCTATCCAGCCAAAGTCCTTGAGAAAGTGGTGAACCAGCAACTCAACCAACACATAGAAGTCTACAACCTCCTTCACACCTCCCAATCCAAATTTTGAGCTAACCACAGCACAGAGACAGCTCTGATCACAGCTACACATAACATCAAAACCCTCCTGGACCGTGGGGAAACAGTAGCCCTCATCCTCCTGGACCTGTCCACTGCATTTGACACTATCTCTCACCACATCCTGATCAACAGACTTCACCACATCAGGATTCAAAGAAATGCCCTCAAATGGATCGTCTCATGCCTCACTGGCAGAACCCAAAGGATCTGTCTCCCACTATTGACCTCAGATCCTACGAAGATCATCTGTGGAGTCCCCCAAGGATCATCCGTCAGCCTGACCCTCTTCAACACGACATGACCCTCTGGCCATTACCGTCAGATCACAAGGACTCAACATCATCTACGCCGATGACACACAACTCATCCTCTCACTGTCCGAAGATCCCACCTTCACAAAAGCTAAATCAGCACATCCCTACCCTAACAGACCATGCCTGCAACCTCAGCATCATCCTGGATAGCAAGCTATCCATGAATGAACAAGTTGATGCAGTCTCATCCGTCTGCTTCCACACCCTTTGTATGTTCCACAAGGCCTTCAGGTGGCTCTCAGCAAACACCAGAAGGACTGTCACCACCAGCAGACTAGACTAAGAAAGCATGCATTATGTAGGAATCACTGCAAGCCTCCTGAAGAGACTACAGACAATACAGAGCTCAATGGCAAGAGTCATGCTCAACCTCCCCAGAAGGAACACATTACATCCCATCTCAAGAAACTACAGCAGCTCCCAAATCAGAAGAGTTGTCAGTTCAAGATGCTGACCCACACCTACAAGGCCCTGCACAACAAAGGACCAGCATACATAGAAAATGTCTGACCTTCTTCCAACTGACCACGCACCGCAGATCAGCTTGTAAATGTAAATTAGCACTTGTATAGCGCACTACTCACCCGTTAGGGTCTCAAGGCGCTGTACTCATACCGCTATGGAACCCCTCCTGGCTTTTCCCTGTGAGGCGCCCACTCCTGAGCACCCCCAGGGTGAAGCCAGGCATCCAAGCGCTGTTGGGGCCGTTGTGGAGATTAAGCAAGCTATTGCCCAGAGTTGCAGAGTGGGACCCATGAATTAGATTAGGCACCGAGGCGAGAATTATCTGGTCAAGGGGAATAGCTTCTCTCTCCCTCACAGACACCCCACAGATCTGTCAAGCCAACCTGGCAGCCAAGGCTTGGAACAACCTCCTCCTGCACCTCAGGACTATACCATCACTCCAGTGATTCAGAAGAGAACCAAAGACCTGGATTTTCGAATGGTCATACATCCACGCAGCAGCATACAGCTCCAGTGCCTCGAGACCCTCAAAGGTGATTTGCCAAACTATAAATGTTTGATTGATTGATTGTTCCAGTTCTTCGACTGTTTAAGACACCAGTCAGACCAAAACTATGGCAGAGATTGTGCCTTAAATTAGCACTTCATTTGCTCACTTTGTGCTGTAACATAATTCTAATTCTGTAAACTCTAAAGTTCAGACTCAATGTCTGCCACAGTTTTGGACATATTGGTGTCTTAAGTAGATGAAGCGCTATAGCAGCATTATTTTACCATCTCAGATAGTGGTAAATAATTGCTTTCCACATGAACTTTCAAGGCATGAGCTGCTTTTGGCTGAAAATGTAGAAGCATTTTTTTACTTGGCTAAAGGAAATAACAGAGCATAACACAATAACTTACATAATCCAACGTACCAGCACATTCAAAACATTAGAGGGCACATCACAATAAAACAGTCAGAATTGAATGCAGCACAATTACAGTACAACAAAATCACATTGCAATATTGCAGCGAAACAACAGAAGCATGACAAAACAACAAACTACATCACCACCTCAACAGAATACCCTAAAACAAATATGTGCAAATATTTTTGTCATATATTGCACCTCCACAACCCTGTGTTAGTGATACCGGGGTGAAAGGTGCTTGGAACAATTCCTACCTTAATTTGCCAGCAGGGACATAAAATTTCGCCAGTCAAAATGTTTTGTGATCCAGCTGTAAGTGTGCGATATCTCTATGCCTTTAATGTCGTCCTATTTGAGGGAAAAGTAATTTTCCTAGACTAAGTGCAACTGGAACATGGCTAAAGAATCACCATCACCGACATAATTATGTTTAAGTGCGGCAAGCTTATTTGCCTACTTCTGGGGATGGTATTTGTCTTAATTTGCTTAGGGCTGTAACGAGGAAGAGCGAACTCTCTGTAACAGAGCTAAGCAGAAAGCAATCAGGTCATCCCTAGCTCTTGTTATCATTGTCCTTGTCATATGATGATGACAACGTTATATAAAGGCAATCAGAACTGCTTGTCATATTTGGGAAAGCCAGATGCTTTCAAGAAATGCACTTTTACAGGATGCAGGGATGTTGCCTCTGCAGGGAAATCATTGGATATCCTTGCCTGCTTCCTAATGACATGCAGTGTATGCTCAAATAATTTTGAAAATGGAGATTGATAAAAACCAGAGCACTCGGGCACAATAGTTTGACATGAGCCAGGGCTACAAAAATGCAATATGGATTGATGTTAGCCATTGTAAAGCACAACTGTCCTGCTCCCTCTAAATGAAGCAGTGATGCCATAACAATTTAACAGCTTTAAGTATGCTTCGTATATTTCATATATGTTCTATAGACTATTCTCTCATTTCTGATGTAGAAATCCACAATAAATACTCAGAGCTAGGTGCCAAAATGTTGCTTCTATGAGAGAAAAAAAAAAAAACACATCCTTTCTGCTGTGAAATATATAAACAAGTTTCCAGCAAACCTAAAAAGACTGAAATCATAAACTTCCCCAAAATAAAATGCTCCCTGGTGAATTCCTGTAATTACCAACGTGAAGGTTTAACAGTCTGTAAATTATTATTATTAGTAGTGTTATTCGTATTATCAAATATTCCCTTTTCCCATGAAGTCACTCCGGGTATTTTTTCTTTTTCCGTGTTTTTGCAGCCACTATTTTGGACTCCCAAATAAGGGTATTTTACTATCCCACGGTGAAGGGGCTTCGTGCACAAGGAGACTGGCTGCAGCACATTGGTTTTCAGTATGCTGTTAGCACCCCCAAACTTTGCACTGTGAAAAATTCTCAAATCTCTCATTACGCAGAGACTTTTTGCAATAATCGGAATCAACCTGCTACAATTACAAAAAGTAGCAAACGTTGAAACGTGCTTGAGAGATCAATGGTCCATCCCAGTGCTTACTGTTCACAACGTGTCCAGATTGTGACCCTGCCTCTTTAAGAGGCAGTGAGGTCACAATGTGACTAACAGTAGCATTTTATGAATTTGATGTGGGGTGAGCATGCTGTGCTCTGCCTACTACTGTCTGTACTTTGGGATATCAGCAGCGGCTCTAGATGTCCAACCTTGACAGCTGAGTGTTTGCAAGTATCCCCTGCCCTCAGCAGGCACTATGGCCCATATTTATACTCTGCGCTGAATCAGCGTAATTTTTTTAATGCTAATTCAGCGGAAACCCAACGCCATATTTATATTTTGACGTTAGACCCATCTAGTGTCAAAATATTGGTGCTAATGTAATTTTTCGGATGCATGAAACCAACTTGCATCAATAAGATGCAGGGTAGGCGTTCCTATCCAAAAATTGACTCAAACACCCTAGCGCCATATTTAACCACCTTGGCAAAAAAGATGCACGGGTGGGAGGGGAACCTAAAAAATGACATTAAGACCGATTTGTGTCCAAATTTAATGCCTGGGTCAGGGCAGGCCTTAAAATGAGGCAAACACACCACTACTTAAGGAAAGCACACAGAAGCAATATTACACCCACAGGAGAAGATGGGGGTGATACTGAAATAGCTTGCTAGACGGCCCAGAGGACAGCAACCATACCAGCACTCACCAGCACGACAACGCGGCCCACAAAGGCAATGCAGAAGGCAGGAGAGGGCCTTCAGAACCAGGTTACCCTTCTTGACCTCAGGGACCTGGACATAATTAGGACTTATAGACTCAACAGTCAAGCCAAACTACACCTGCTGCACCACATTGAGCCACAAATTGCAGCCAGCCTGCAGACCCCACACAACATACGACCTATAACAAGGCTGCTCACTGTCCTGCACATGCTGGCAAGTGGCTCATTCCAAATAACGGGTGCACTGGTTGGTGGAGAAGAAAATGAAGGGGAAGACCACAACACAGCTGCTGGGATACGCCACAGACTGCACATTGTACAGAACTTCTTCACATAATCATCACATAACTTACCTTGTAAATTTTGTCAATAAACTTGTCACTCATTCACACAATCTGGCTTTGGTGTCTTCAATCTCTTAAACATATACCTTATGATTATGAGTCTAACCTCAGGGAGCATGTCACAAATATAAATCTGAAGAGTACTGTAGCAACATCACAGGTGAAGCGTAAGAGTGAACTGCTACCATCACACACATCACAATAAGCCTCATCACTTGAATGTGACAACTGAAGGACATAGCTTATGGACCACAACATATTAATTACATCCACGTTGCCAACTTGTATAACAATAGCTCATCACACACAACAACTACATGTCAAAAAATGACCTAAATAAGGGGCCTCCACATGAGGCTGTGGATGTCAAAATGTGGTGAGACTGTAATGTTTGAACAGACCACTAACCCAACTCAGTGTGAGAGTTGCAATGGCTGCATGAAGCATGTGTGACAAGGTGGGGACATCATTGGTGACAATGCTCAACATAATTAGCCCAGGTATGACAAGAAATGGGAGAAATGAAGCACGCGCAGTACATCCATGGAAATCACACCTGCCACTGCTAGGGGGCCCAATCCTGTCACAGGGTACACATGACCTCACACTTTGCACGGACATGTCAATGGAATGCGCATCAGAATGGATGTGAACATATGCAGCAGGTCTGCAGGTCCGCCACAAAGTAATTGTAATTACAAAGCAAAATGTTATGATTTTCAACTGTCCATTGTGTTCAATACATGATAAGGTTGGAATGTAGGCAGAGTGTGTCAATCACAGTATGTAGCAAGGGTGTATACGTCAGACATATGTGTAGTCCACACACAAGTCATCCATATACCCAAGATCAAAATATGGAGACATTTGTTGGGTAACATTTGCCAAATAGCACTCATCAGCCATCATCAACAATCCCTGAGCTGTGAATGTTCTATGAAATGTGATGCTCTGTAAGACAACTTCACACAGCACATAAGTGAACACAAATCACAATCACATACCATGACGCTTGCATAGTACTGACTGCCATACATATGTGGAAACACTGTTGTCACAGTGTATCCACATATATATATGGCAGACATATGCATGACATGTATATATTTGCATGCTGTTGATTCTGTAACACACACATTGGTGTAACAGACCAATCACACACAAATCACATTGTACAATGGACAACCACATGTGACCATAAACAAAATTCCATACTGCAGCCCAGCACATACAATTTTTATGTTGATACAGGGTGCACACATTAACAAATGTCAAGATCACGCAATCAGGATTAGAGTAAGAAAAAAGACACGAATGCGTCGAAAATATCTGCAAACGCAAAGTACATGACTCATGGGCCCTTAGCGTGTTTCCCACCTTTGCACCCATCGCAATGCTATTTGCTGTTAAATCAATGAATAAGGGTAATGTGTCAATGTAAATAGACGCACGTAAGCAATGCATCAGAAATACTCACACAAATATCAGATGCGTCAATAAAATACATACATAACAGAAAACGTGTTGCAAGGGCACAGGAAGTGATCTAATAGGATATTCTGTTTACAGGCATGATACAGTGGGTGTACTTTCATTTTCTCTTTACAGTCTGTGCCTCTTTTGACTGTGTGGTTGTGTTTTGGAGTTGGTGGTATCTTCTTGCTATTTAGTGTATCTTGTGCTGTCCCTCCTGTTGTGTTACTGTTGTGTTTGATTGTCATTTGTCCCAGTGTCTGTGAATTTGTGTGTCTAGTGTATTTTACCTTGTACTTGTGCTGTGGGGTGTCTGTCTGGGTTAGTTCTATAGGTGGTTTAGTTGGGTTAGTGAATTTTTGGGTGTTAGGTTTCCTTTCATTGTTTCTGTTTCTCAATATTATTGCTTTACATTTTTTCTACCTGTACCCCACTGCAATGTCTGGCAGGGGGAGGCAGACCAGAATGGGTGAGGAGGAGCCAGGAGGCTTTATTTGGCTGGCAGCCCAATACCTCCCATTGATGCTAGAAATGGGTGGCCGTATGATCCAGGGCTACCGTATGGAGGCAAGGTGAATGCAGTGGGGAAAGGTGCTCCACCACCTTAAGAGGGTGTACCACAGCAGTCGCAATGACCATCAGCTCAAGCATTGCTGGGCTGATCTTGTGGCCAGGGAGCAGGATCTTCTGGACCATCTTGGTGATTGGTGGCCATGTTGGTGAGTATCCCATTGGCTACCTAATTATTGTTCACTGCACTTGAATGACAGCAGCAGATGTGTTGGATTGCTGCATGCAATGCTTGTGGACATGTTGCATGCAACCAGAATGAAGTGTCACTGTGCCAGTATAGACATGGGCTTCACATATCCTAACATTTAACCAATGCAAGTCTGAAGTTAGGCGAGTCATGCACATCCATCACTACTTCACACTTTTCAGGGCCATGCAACATCTGTGTCGCAGCATTGTGTCATGTATGATAACCGAAGACACGGCCAGTATACCATTTGTAAGTGGATTGTAATAACAAAGTACGACAACCCATGTATGGTGCAATAATATCAGCTTTTCACATACATCATCGCTGCCATTATGTTTACAAAGGGGGAATACCTGCCTTAGGGGGCACTGGCAATGGGCCATTTGATGCCATCACCCAACTGTGACACATCAGTCATGGATTACTCACTGCATGAAAATTGCAGACTGACTATTTAGCCACATGTCCTCCAAAAAGTGCATCTGTGTGCCTTGTAGGACAGGCCAGAATGCATGAATCAGTTGTCTTGCAGAGCACAAGGGTCATGTCATTTATCTGTCACCCAACTCCCCCTCATTCCATGGAGTTCCATCTTCTGCAGATTGGCCACTTAGGGATGTTGCAGGGTGAAGCACTACATGAGTCTCAGGCGCAGTGTAAGAGTGCAGGTGTATGGCCCTCATTCACCAGAGTGACAGTCTCATTGTGAGTTTGCAGTGGTATGTCTATTGCACTGTGCGCAACCTGGATGATTTCCTCACTCTTCTGAAATAGTACATACAGCCATATGTTGTCCAGTAGTGACAGTGATGTGATCCTAACCATGGTTTTCCATCCATATATTTCAGCTGGACCTCCCCCCTACACCATAGGCGAGTTGGCAAGATTTGAGGACCCAGATGTATCCAGTAAGTGTGATATTGTCTGTCCTGTGTAGTGTTGAAGTGTTTAGAATGAGTGAGTCATGAGTTCAGCCCCCAATGCTAGAAGTGATGAGCTGTAAAATGATCAGAATTCAAAGTAGGCTGTATGGTGACACTGTTTCACAGTTAAGTGATTCGCCATGCACATGCAGAGAGACATATCTTGTGAGGCTTCTGGCACTCAATGGCCAGCATTGTGTAAACAAGGTGATGACAAGCCACATGTAGCTCCAGATGTGACTTAGATGTGCACAGTTGTGTATATAATGGCACTGGAACACACTGTCATTCCCACAACACAGTGATGCACCATTTTGGACGCAAATTGGTGCATCCCTGTATTGTAATGTACATGTAGGATTGTGTGGGCATTTGTCCCCCAGCATGGTGCCAATAATTTTGTAGTCCACTTATGTGACAACTATGTGGAATGTAATAGGCGTGCATGCAGATCAAGTCCAATTGTGTGCTGGCATGGATATGGGTGTGTGAGAAATGGTATTGGCTGATCAGGTATTAATGGGTGTCTACACATGGACACATGGATGTAGAAGTGATAGACCTATGGATACCAGCTTCATTTTTGTCATAAGCTAAATTATGGTTCACTCCCTGACTCCATGTATGAGTGGGCATGCAATGGTGGATGACCTGGACAGTTGAGATGTTGATCTGCGTTGCCATACCCCAGAGGCACAGGGGGTGGGATTAACAAATGTGTAGGTAGATGTGATGCTCACAGTGTAGGTGAGAGTTATTTTTGTTCAGGCTTGCATCAACACTGAACCCTTATGGTAAACAACAGCATCCCATACTCCCAATGACAGCATCAAGTTTCAGGTGATGTATGTTAGAACATTTGGCACATGTGAAGGAGAATAGTGGCTCTGCTCAATGTGATTTTGATGCTGCCTCAGCATTGTCACACATGGTGCAAAGTCTAAGCAGATCTAAATTAGTTTATTGCCTAATCTTGTTGTGGATGGCTATGGTGTAAGCGAAATGGTGCTAAGACAGAGTTGACGTTTCATCCATCAGGGCCGTTGTAACATCTGGATTGTAAGTAGGAGTGCATGTGTTATTTGATGTAGATAGTAAACTAATTAATGTACATACTCCACACAATGCTGACACTGATGGTTGCCTGTCTCATTTTAACAGCTGCCAACATGAATAACGACCAACTCTGTGCCTTTCAGAATAGGGCAGTGCACTATAGGCACATATTGGCAGTGGAATCTGGGTTCAGGAGGATGGCACTTCGCTATCGCACGGAGCGATCCACTGGTGAGTGGAGGACATTCAGCAAAGGGGGACTGACACTGCCCACACAGGCCGGACCAAGCACCACAGCTGTGCAGGGGCCTACAGCTGTCAACATGAATATTGCTCCAGCTGCTGCACCCACAAGTACCATCACACAGCCAACCACATCTGCTGCTATGGACATGAGTGCCATTACAGATATTCATAGGGATGTACAACAGGCCCTCCAAAAGTTGGACTCCATTGAGAATGAGGTGGCCAAGAATAGCAAGGCCCTCAAGAATATAAAGAAAAGACTAAAAAGGGCCAACCTCTGAATTACATTATGTCACTCCTCCTAAGTTCACTCCCCTCCCTCCTCTTTTTCTAGGTTGTTTTGTGGGCATTAGGGGGTTAGTTGTAGGCTAGTATAGGTTAGTGGGTTAGTTAGGATAAGTAGGTTTTTTTGGGAGGGTTTCCTAATCTTAATTTTTCATTATGTGGGTGGGTGGCTGGGGGTGATGTTGGGGCTTTTATATGTTTAAAAAAATATAAAAATATTTAAAAAATAAAAAATAATTTATATTTGTTTAGTCATAGTTAGTAAATGTTTAGTTTAGTGTATGCTGTCCTGCATGTGTCCTGTGATATATACGGGGGTAGGGATCAAATGTTTAGCGTGTGTTGTTAAATGTGTAAAGTAAGTGTAGCGTAAACTAGTTAGGGTCTGTTGTGGGTTATGTATAGTTCGGATAGATAGATTAGTATAGGTGTTAATTACTATTGTTTTATTGATTTAATAATCATGATAAAAATTATTGGGTACTCCCTTACTTCATGTGTCATATGTTTGGGTCTCAGGGTCTTCCCATGCAAATTGTGTGTTGTCCTGGGGACTCCGTCCTGCATCCAAATCCCTCTATTGACATGTTCAACACCTCCTTATGACTGAGCTGTCACATTGGCAGCTACAACACATCTACTCACCTGTCACCTGCCAGCCAGTGTTCCCACCACTCAAGCTGACTATGTTGACCATGTAAAGGACAGTATAGGTGTATGAATTCAGCTGAAATTTTATGGGTTTTGTTTTGGAAAGTTGGGCACTGTGGGACATATTACAACAGCCTACATATCATTCCTAACCTGCTCAACTGAGCAGTGGCAATAATGGAAGAGTTTGAGTCCCTCTGTTTCACACCAATGTGTTCTACTGGTACTCCCAGCTGACGATATTGCCCAATTACTTTTTCACACCCATTCTTGCAGTATGTAGTTGGTGTAGCATACATGTGTTCAACATGTATCACATATTCAGTGATTTGCTTGTAGGGGAATAAGGCCAGCATCAACATAAAATATGTAGGTACCATGTGCATAGATATGTGCTCATATATTCATGCACTCTTGTACTGGCTCTTGTACTGACACTCTATGACTTGAAACATGTTACACACATCACAAACACTAGGCATAGTAGAAGTGTCACAACACACATAAACATGCTAGTTTTGTAGGTGGTGTTTAATTAACAGAGCTAAGTAAATAAAATGCCCAGGTCTGTGACCCTATTCGTGGAATCCATCCAACTGGGGCACTACACAAGTCCAGGTTTGGGGACATGTCATGGGACATGCTTGGGTAAAGTGTCTTTCAGTGCAGGAGAACATAAATTGCCAAATGGAAATTTAGGGACAATAGCAGTCTATAGCAGAAAAGTCAACAATGTGTTGAGGAGGAGTGCATATCTATCAGAGTGCCAACACTGGCATGATGTCAAGCACAGGACAAAGGTAAACACTGCCCATGTGGCATGGGCTGGTGCTACTGGAAACTCCTATGGGTGAAGATGATCTGTTCCACATCGTCATAATTCGATGTGTGTGGTGCCTCCTCTACCCTTGATGGTGGTAGTGGGGAGGTAGAGGGGGCCACACAAACCTCAGTGGTTGCAGATGTGGACTCCCAATTCCCGGAAACTGCCATCTGTGGCACTACGTATTGCATCACTGCAGCAAGGAGGAGCTTCTGTTTTTTAAGTATAGCTGCAACATCCCTGTGGTAGGCAGTCATGTCTGCCCAATTCCCGGCACATGGAGTCCTTAATATCCTCAGGCACACTGCTGCCAGTTTGGGAGGGCAGTTGTTGTGGCCTCTCCCTCATGGCAGCAGCTATGTACCTCAGACACTCCTGGACTCCACGCATTGGGGAGTGTGTGCGTCGGTTGGCTGCAGTCTGTTCTGTTGCTGTGACCATGCACGTCTGCATCCCCTCAAGGCTGGCTGCCATAGTTTGCATCCACACCCACACCTCCTTGGCTAACTCCCGCTGGATACCTACCACTGTCCTCTCAAAGCTGGTGCCAGTGTCCTCGGAGTCCTCTGCTGAGTCGGTGCTGGCAGGTCGTACTATTTGGGTGCTAAGGGGGGCCTGTGGGATGTCTGCTAATCCAATACTCCTCCTTGCAACTGGAGGTGGTGTCTGCATGATCGCAAGGACTTCTTGGAGGGTCTCTCGGCTGATAGTTGCCAGCTGGTCATCAAGGCACTCCAGGACAGGCAGATCCACAGGAGAGCCATCACCCTCTGCAACAAGATGGTGTAAAATCAGTCTATCTGTGTTGTGGCAGTTGACAACCCATGTCACTGACTTGATAGTTGAGGATCATTATCATAATAGGCCCATGCTGATGTAAATGTGGTACAGCATGTTGCTGTGCAATAATAATCAGCACCACACTGCTTCACTTTGGTGACACAAGAATGCACCGTATGTAAGTGAATACGGGGCACCCCTGTGTTGTCCCCCACGCTGGTGCAAGATTCAGCTGCCAGTGTCATAGTAGGCATCCTTGCACCATTGTGCATGCGTTGAGGGGTGTGACTGTTTATGTGCGTGAAAGTGTCCCTTCATGCACATTAACAATCAACATGTATCACATTGATATCAATTAATGGCACCTGACTGCCACTGTGTAATTGTTCACAGGTGGTAGTGGCAACTGTTGCCAATGTGTAATGCCCCATGGGCCAAATGCCTGGACATGACAGGTTACCAGCAGCTGACAGATTGGCTATGGCATCTGTCCTGTGACACCAGACCAGTGATACGTTCAACACTACCCTCCAGGTATAGTTCCAAATTTCTTCCAGACTTTGCATGGCGGTGTAACCCCCATGAAATGGTTGTTGGTGAAGTGGTATGGTGTGGCCTTGGGTGCCCCTGCACAGCTCATGCACTTGGCACGGGCAGTGCAGGGTGTCCCAGAACCTTGGTCCTTTGCCCTTTCCACTGCCTGATTTGCAGGGCTGAGTGCAGCGTGTCCTGTTACACCCAATGCAGGCCACATCTGGCAGTGACTCTATTTGATCCATCTATAATGTCTAGTAAGTGCCCCACAGAGCTATCATGTGCAGACATATTACCAGCTGCAATCCCAACATGTGACTCATACTGCCAAGTTCAATGGGTACACTGCAATGGCAGTCTTACCAATACCGGGCTTGCCCATGCACCATCCCCCACCCGTTGATGTGGAATTAACCACCATTATGTGACAGCCATACCCCATGTGTTGTGTGTGTGTTTATTTCCCCATTCCCAGGTGTCTGACATGGTTCTGTCCAAATAGTTGTTGGCACAGCCTGTGACTGTTGTGACCTACTTTTTGCTATCTGTGGTACATGTTTTCTGTAGTGGCACATTTGAGTTCAGCATCAAAATGTGTGGTTGAATACAACTTCAGTTTAGTTGGTCTGGATAGTAGCATGCTACGAATGATACCAGTCCAGCCTGTATTCCCCCAGCACCTGTTGAATTAATTGTTCCATGCACCCAGGGGATGGCTGCCTCATGTGGATGTTGTGTCTAAGTGTGGTGGTGCTACCGGCACATGCCTAGGTACTGTTGGGACAGATGCAATGACTAGTGCGCTTTGAGGTGCAGCACACATGAATTTGGGCAATGAGGCATGACTGTTGCAAAATGTTACAGCAAGGGACACCACTATGTAGTTACCCCAGGAATTGTATTGACTGACTACCTGGTCTCTGAGGTCTTGGTCATGTTAGTGGTTGTGATGTGACTACATGCAAGGGATATTGTGATGTCATAACCAGTGGCACAGTGATTATACATGCCATCCATCCTGTGTGCTGCATTTGCACACGTAGTTATTTAGGCCTGGTGTTCTTAATATGTCCAGGTTGTGTATGTTTCAATGGTGCATGGCACTCCCAAGGCATAAGTACATGGGTAAGCTTACGTTGGCATGGTGAAACTTGCTTACTGTGCATTGTATCCCTTTGTGCTCCTTTGACATACATTGTGTGAGTCCTATGTGCCTCCCCCTTCTTGCACTTGACATTTATGTATATATTTCTCCCCACGCAACTTACAGTGCATTTGTGGTGTTTCCTGGTATTCTGCGCTGTACTCTCCTTGTATCCCTGTGATGATTTCTTCCGGGATGACCGCTGCAACCCTCTCCTCTATCTCATCCATGTCCTCTTGCAGTGCTGGACTCCCACCTCCTGTTTGCAGTGCTGCCTTCCTGTTCCGTGCCTTTTTCCCTTCTCTTGCAGTCATGCCAGTGTTTCTTGCACTCAGTCACAGTTCTCCTAACCTCTGCCACACTGTTGATCGTATCCACAGTATGCTGCCATACTGCCTTTCTCCTTCCAATTGGCAATTTAGAGGTGATGAAGAGTTGATTTTGATGCTCTTTCACCTCTCTCACCAGTATTTTATGCTCCTCTGTGCTGAAACAACAATTCATCTTTTTCTTGTTCCTCTTCTCGGTCTTGTCTGTATCCTGATGGCTAGTTCCTGGTAGAATGGGGTCTCCCTGGGGTCTCTCCTGACTTCTGGGATGTATTTTGGGGCTCCTTTGCACTGTTTGCTCCGTTAGCGTCTGTTTTTGACACTATTGCGGGCTAAAATGGTGCATTTCCGTTTTGCGACATGTTTCTATGTCGTAAACCGGATTAGAGTAATTTTTCCTCCGTTAACGTCATTTTGCCTTACAACAAGGCGCAATGGTTACTGTGGGTAAAAATTACTCTAAACATTTTTTAGCATCACCCAGCATCAAAGTGTAAATTTGACGCCCGAGTGGTGTTAAAAATGGCTCTAGTCAGCGCTAAACTTTATGAAGCAAAACTGTGCTAGTGGCGTTTTGCGTCAAAAAGTATAAATCAGGGCCTACCTGTTCTATTCATTAATGTCCCAAATACAGTCACAAAGCATTTGTTTAAGCTCGTGCAGATCAGAAAGGGGTGTCCATTATCCCCGTTTTCCCCATTTAATCTCATAAGGGGTTGCAAGGGCTCCCATGCAGTTCGTAATTATAATTTTGAAAATTGCTAAACAGTTTTGTGCATTGCGAATACACTTTTTCTCCAGACCTCTTGCTCAATACTAGGTGATCGCTGTTATATTGTGTAAGTATTCCCTCTACATCTAATTACTGAATAATTATAATAATAATAATACATACAGCAAGAAAACATGACCTGAGGGTGTTGTTAGGAAATGTGGCTAAGTAGTTAGAAATATTTTTTATTATTTTAGTTATCATTCGTGAAATTTTGGTAAATTCTCTACACTGCTGTACTTCAAAAGGCACAGCAATTTCTCCTTGTCTAATGTAAGTTGCCATATCATACATTTAAACAAGCATTTGCAATGCAATGTGTCTCGCATTTGCTTGAGTTAGAGGCATTGTAAATTCATAGCTGGACTTTTCTTGACACATAAATTGGTCGACCCTGTTTCGTGATTTTGGCTTTTCCTGCCATATAATTCCAGTGGCCCTGCATAAAACTAAAGCACTTCCATGTACCTTCTTCCTCTTTCTGCAGCAAAAATTGAAAAAGTTGCCATTTAGCATCCTAACTTAAATCTACCATCATAATTCCAAAAGAATACCTCTTTCGTCACCCCACCATCAGATTTTCTGTCTCAATTCACCAATAAAGACAAAAGACAGCCACAGAGGAGAAATAAACTAGAAAGGCCACCCAAACATATCAAGAGTGTTCAAACAGGTCATAGTGTAATAAGAATGTTAAGTTGGCCTGAAATATGATCATAATTGTAATAAGGAGAGATTATTAAAACATATACAATAATCATTTAAACCTTTAGCAGAAATAAACTTTTGGTATTCAACTGTAATGCTCAAAACGGCCCATTGAAGGCACTATAACAAAAATAGCATTTGTAAGAAATATGGTCACGTAACCATATTGTTAGTCTCTAGAGGGCATAACCACATGAAAAGCAGGAGAAAGCAATGTAGTTTAACCATATACTTAGCCCCTAGAGGGCATTTTTAGAGCTAGCAGGTCTACTGTAATACTATTACAAACAAGGCCTATAAAACAAAACTTCTTCCAGCTGTAAAACAAAAGTTCTAGCCATGGGAAAGCTTAAAAGACACTCAATGGTGGGAGGGGTTATTATTTTGGGGTCCTCACTAACCTAGTCTGGGAATCCAGTGATGATGTAGATAGAAAGTGTGCTTTGAAGATGGTCCCATTGTCCTAGGACCACCACAGTATGAGTTATGAGCGAAAATGTTTTGTAAAAATAATGCCCAGCAAAGCAATATTGGGCGAGTTTTTGTGCCTTGAATATTATAATATGTTGACTGCAATCCTCAGAACAGCCTCTACAGGACACAACACTAAAAATAGGATTTGGAACAAACATGGTCATGTAATCATATAGTCAACCCTTAGAGAGCATAACCACATGAAAAAAGAATGGGAAAAGTAATGCAGTGTAACCATATTTTTAGCCCCTAGAAGGCGTATGTTGATGTGATTCTAATGCTTAGAACTGCCCTATAGGACACCACAATGAAAATAGCATTTGTAAGAAACATGGTCATGTAACTATATAGTTAGCCCCTAGAGGGCATAACCACACAAAAAGAAAATGGCAATAAATAATGCAGAGTAACCATATATTTAGCCCCTAGAGAACATAGGCCCTCATTCTGACCTTGGCGGTCTTTTCGCAAGACCGCCGAGTTACCGCCGCGGTGAAGACCGCCGACCGCGGCGGTATGCCGCTGTGCGCATTCTGACCGCTAGGAGCGTTCCGCCGGAAAACCGCCAGCAGCCACACTGGCGGTCGGCGGGAAAGTGGAGACTGGTCAACCTCCACCGCCACGCCAGCAGAACACCGCCCACAGAATTACGACCCACATTTCTGTGTGGCGGTCTTCTGTTGGCGGTCTTCTGTTGGCAGTCACCTCCCCATGGCTCCCGTCGCCTCCCGGAGGACCAACGCACAAGGTAAGTTGACCGTCCGTGAGGGGAGGGGGTGGGGGGGTGTTGTGTGATGTGGGCGTGCATGGGGGTGTGCGTGTGAGTGTGTAGAGGGGGTGTGTGAGTGCGTGTATGCGGGCGGGGGGTGCTGCTGTGTCTATGGGTAATGTGTGCTGTTCGGCAGGTGCGCATGTCTGCATGTATGTGTGCGGGTATGTGTCCCCGTTGTGTATGTGTGTGTAGGGGGTGTGTATATGTGCATGTTGGGGGTGTGTGCATGTCGGGGTGCATGTATGTGCATGTCGGGGTGGGGGTGGGGAGGGGGTACGTACCACCTCTGGGGGGTGGCAGGGGGGTGGAGGGTGTGGGGGGAGGACTCGGGTGGGTAGTGGGGGGTGGGGGAGACCCCTATCAGTGCCAGGGAAGGAATTCCCTGGCCCCGATAGTGCTTACCGACATGGTTCGCACGGCGGTTCCCGCCCGCAAGAAACCGCGGCGGTAGGCAGGGTCATAATACCCTTGGCGGTCTTGGGACGACCGCCGGGCCAGAGTGCGCAAACTCCAGCCCGGCGGTCGGAGTGGAGAAGTGGCGGTCGGTCGCGGCGGGGACCGCCGCGGTCAGAATGCCATTTTTAATACCGCCGGTCTGTTCGCGGTCCGACCGCCGTCTCTCCGCCGACCGCCAGGGTCAGAATGAGGGCCATAGTGCACTACATATTTTAAGGAGTAGCAAACCTATAGCAATGATATTACAAACAAGGCCATTAAAACACAGTATATTCACAGCTGTAAAACAAAAGTTTCAGCCATGAGAATGCTTAAAAAGACACTGAATGGTGGGAGGGGTTATTATTTTGGAGTCCCCACTATCTTAGTGTGGGGACCCAGAGATGACCTAGACAGAAAGAGTGTGTCATGCTGAACGTTTTGGTGGTGGTCCCATTGTCCTAGGACCACCAAATGGGGAGTTATGGGCAAAAATATTTTCTAGAAGTAATGCCCTGCAAAGCATTACAGAGCGAGTTTCCAGAGTGTAGTGAATATTGTAGTATCGCTTTGAGAATTTCTTTTTTATGTAAAGCATTTACCAATTTCAAGTGTTTTAAGGGAAGAACCACAAGAAATGACTCTGATTAGGTAACTGTGAACAATGTGACCAGAGCTCCAATACACTGATCAAGTTCACGCTGTTGTGCCTGTTTGCGCTGTGAGTGCCATGGGCGTCATGCAGTATGAAGGAGAGAGACAAAAAATAAAATAGTTTGCCCACACTGAAGTATATTGGCAATCGTGTGATAATCCATGTAACGGGACAGTGTGCAAGGTGTGACGAAAACAGCCTCAAGGCAGGACTAACATAAAGCATTTACCATTGACATCAAGTGATTTTTGAAAGGCAAGCCCACAAATGAGTGAAAGTGATGGCATGACATGGGTGTGATTACAAGCCCATAATACACGTCAGAGCGCTTGCCTGCTTGCCCTAAAAACATTCAGAACATTTATAGATAGACATAAAGGGGGGGGGGGTCTATTGTTCAAATCCATCAAACACAAATGCTTACCCAAAATATATCCTGAAAAAAAGAACAACTTGAATGTATAGTACGGTTTCTTGTTTACTTCTGCTGATAAATCTGTAACAGTAGAATCCTTGATTTGCTGATAAAGCAAAGACGCCCTAGCCATCGTGGTTGCATAGTACACAGCCCTCAAGGGTGACACTATGAAGGCAACACATTCTGTTTACCCATATCATGTTTATTTATGTGAGGTGGACGTGTCTCTCAAAAGACCACCAACTAGACTGTTTGACCCTGATGTGCTTACTACTATTATAGTAAACATCAATAAATCCCTAAGGCTAATGATAACAGTGGAAAGTAGTTGCTATAGTGAAGAAATATTGTGAAGCAAATTTAAAATTAATGTAGTAGACCAGCCTTTAAAGTAATACTGCAAACCTTAGGGTGGAGAGCTAGTTTCTCTCTCTGAAACCCCACAGCCCTGGAAGGGCTGTTGAAAGTTAAGTTACACCGAGAGAAATAACACAAGCATCAAGGACAGTGTGAACTACCCTAGCTTACAAACACTCACCCAATTCCCAACACCCATGCAACACAAAATATCTGCGCTCTCCCTCGGAGTGCAACATCAGCTCACCACAAGATTCTGCAACATTTTGGGTCGCTCTTCACTGGACCTCAATGAAAGAAAAGTGACTTGCATAGCCCCGGCAAGGGCAGCTACAGAAAGGAAGTGGAAGTAGACCAGTAGTAAATCCGCTCTTGCGCTCTACAGCAGTCACGCACTATTGCAAAAGTCGACTCTCATGTCCTGAAAAGCTGCCTTCTTAAAGTCAGGCAAGGTGTATTTATTTCTATTGCTCTGCTTGGAGTTACTGCATGGTTAAATGATGTACCTGTGCCTGACTACAAAATGAACAGTGATCAGATAAAATCTATGCCCTATCAACATGTGTGCTGCATTGGACTTTAAAACATTAAGGAAGCGGCCTAAGCATTACAGAGGCGTTGCCATGAATGTGGAAACAAAAGCTTCAGAATCGGTGTTGGGGACCCCTTGCAATGCTAGCTGGGGCACAAAAGACAATATTTCTATATTTTGGAGTTCACGTAAGTGTAACTGTGAACAATGTGACCAGCACTCCAATACACTGATCGAGTTCACGCTGTTGTGCCTATTTGCGCCTTGAGCGCCATGGCTGCCATGCTGCACGAAGGGGAGAGACAGAAGAAAAAAATTAGTTCACCCATGCTGAACTATATCGGCAATCATGATATAATCCATGTAACAAGGGCAGTCTGCAAGGCGTGACAAAAACAGCCTCAAGGTGGGACACACGCAAAGCATTAACTAATGGCATCAAATAAGTTCTGAAAGGCAAGCCCATGAGCAACTGAAAGTGTTGGGCGTGAGATGAGTGTCATAAAAGCCCACAATACTAACAACAGGTCAAAACGCTTGCGCGCGCAACCTATTAATCGCACCAGCATTAAAAAGTACAAAATTGAAAAGGCAGGAGCAAATATAATTCGAAACATCATAAACGGTGAAAAACAAAACAGGTTAGAGTAGTGGAGAATGATTTCATGTAAAAGCAACCGGCCCCAGATATACCAACAAACACATAGACAAATTCCAGAGCCTGAATCCAATGAGAAAATGACTTGATTCAAATTTTACACAGTGCAGTTATTGACGGATCCCAACCTGGATCTGCCTGCCTCTTTCTATCCTTCTTTCCAAATATGTTGGATTCTTGGTCTTAGTGTTGTGTGACAAGCACAGGCTTCAGAGGATATTTTGAATGGCTAGTGTTTGAAGGATGCCCACTGTCCCCACTACTATTTGCTCCATCTGTGAAGCCCCTGGCAGCCAAGGCGTGTTTGGGAACGCATTATAAAGGGCTGAAAGTGAAGGGACATTGGCATAAAATAGCCTTATATGCATATGATATGCTGCAATTTCTGCAGATGCAGCGGGGGAACTGGGAGGGGCTGGAACTATGTTGAAGGAGGTTGGGAAACTATCAGGCCTTAAGTTTAACTGGCAGAAATCCTGGATATTCCCAATAGTAGCGGAACTGACACCGCGAGATGACCTAGCCCCGCTGCAATGGGCCTTGGGATGTGTAACTTATTTGGGTGTCAGGATATACCATGATAGAGCAGATGTCTTGCGGGCCCTGAAAACTAGCATAACATTCTGGACAACCCTTCCTCTGTCAATCATAGGTAGAATTGCATTGTTAAAGATGATTGCCTTTCCTCGCCTCCTATACTACTTTGGAGCACTACTCTTGTGGATACCACTGGCAACTTTTAGAGAGTTGGACTCGATAATCATATCATTCATAAGGGGCTCCACTCGTAGATGGGTTGCACTAGCTACCCCACAACATCCAGTGGGAGAGGGTAGACTAGCGGTGCCAGATTTTGAGGGATACTATCTGGTGGCCCAGTTGTAGTGGTTTGTCCAATTGTTCGCAGGTAAGCAAAGACAAGAGAATGAGAGAGGCCCGGTTATACCAGGGATGACTGAGTTGACACGAATACTACTGGGCATCAGATGCGCCTCTGTGTCTGAGACTGAAGAACTAAGGGTGATCACCAGGTGCTGGGGTAGATGTCTGTGACGGACCCATGCTGGCATACCCTACTCACCTGATCTGCTAATAACGATGCTGAAAGCCCTCCCACATGGAGGGGATAGGAGAAACCTTGTGAACTGGGCAGAAGCAGGGGTGCCCACATTGGGAGACCTCTATAGGGATGGGGAAATGATCTCCTTTGAGGATCTTAGAGCAGGCTATAATATCTGTTAGAAATGGGATCTTTGGTTGGCAGTCAGGTTACCCCCTGTCCAAGCAAGGGCCCTCACTCTAGTCAGGGTAAGTAACACACAATCCAAATTATCCTGTGCCCACCCTCGGGTAGCTTGGCAATGAGCAGTCAGGCTTAACTTAGAAGGCAATGTGTAAAGTATTTGTGCAATAAACCATACGATAACACAATATAGCACCACAAAAATACACCACACAGTGTTTAGAAAAATATATAATATTTATCTGGATATTTGCAGGTCAAAATGATCAAAAGAGGCAGTAAGAAAATGAAAGATATCACTGAAAAGTGCTATAAAGTGTCTTAACTCTTTCAAGCACAAAGTACCTGGTTCGCGTGAAAAATCTCCGCAGAGGGGCCGCAGAGGAGGAGAAGCGTGGAAACAAAGGGGTGTGTGTCGATTTCTTGGGCCGTACACGGTCGATGCGTCATTTAGTTTCCACGCTCGGTCGTGGATCCTCTTCGGGTTGCGGGGTTTTCAGACACCTCGAGGTCTGTGCGTGGAATCCTGGGCTTGTGACAAGCTCTGCGTCATTCCGGTGGGTGGTGCGGGGAAATTTCTCCCTCACAGCAGGCGCTGCGTCGAATTTCCCTCTGGAAGTCAGGCGGCGTCGTCCCAGGTCGGCCGCGCGTCAATCTGGTGGGCTGTGTGTCAAAGTTCCGGTCGCACCGCAGGCACCGCGTCGATCTTTTCCTTGCGAAGTAAAGCGCTGGCGTCCCGGTTCGGCGTGCTGTGAATTTTTCACCACGGGACAGGCTGTGCGTCATTTTTAGCAAGCTGTGCATCAAATTTTCACCGCACAAGGAGTCCAGTTGCCAGAGAGAAGTCTTTTTGGTCCTGAGACTTCAGGGAACAGGAGGCAAGCTCTATCCAAGCCCTTGGAGAGCACTTCTTCACCACAACCAGGGAGCAGTAAGGCAGCAGGACAACAGCAAGGCAGCAGTCCTTCACAGAAAGCAGTCAGGTGGGTCCTTTGGGCAGCCAGGCTGTTCTTCTGGCAGGATGCAGGTTCTGGTTACAAGTTTCTTCTCCAGGAAGTGTCTCAGTGAATGCACAAGGAGCTGTCAACTAAACCCAACCGAACGTGGATTGTAAGGCACAGAAAGATTTAAGTGCAGAGAAATGCTCACTTTCTAAAAGTGGCATTTCTAGAATAGTAATATTAAATCCAACTTCACCAGTCAGCAGGATTTTGTATTGCCATTCTGGCCATACTAAATATGACCTTCCTACTCTTTTCAGATCAGCAGCTACCACTCCAACAATGTATCAGGGCATCCCCAATGTTAGCCTATGAAGGGAGCAGCAGGCCTCACAGTAGTGTAAAAACTAATTTAGGAGTTTTACACTACCAGGACATGTAAACTACACAGGTACATGTCCTGCCTTTTACCCACACAGCCCCCTGCCATAGAGGTTACCTAGGCCATACCTTAGGGGTGACTTATATGTAGGGAAAGGGGAGTTTTAGGCTTGGCAAGTACTTTAAAATGCCAAGTCGAACTGGCAGTGAAACTGCACACACAGGCCTTGCAATGGCAGGCCTGAGACCAGATTAAGGGGCTACTTAAGTGGGTGGCACAATCAGTGCTGCAGGCCCACTAGTAGCATTTAATCTACAAGCCCTGGGCACATATAGGGGCATAATTATACTCCGTTTGCGCTGATTGTGCGTCCACAAATTTGACGCACAATCAGCACAAACGTTGCCCCATATTTAAACTCTGACGCCCGAGCCCGCGGATGACAAAATTCTGCCGTGTGCGTCATTTCTTGGATGCGGCAACCCGCCCTGCGTTAATGATATGCAGGGTAGGCGTTCCCGTCCAAAAAACTACGCAAACGGCCGTGCGTCGTATTTATGCTTCCGGGCAAAAATGACGCATGGCCGGGAGGCGGAGCCAGAAAATGACGCACAGCCCGATTTGCGTCAAAATTTAACGCCTGGGTCAGGGCAGGCATTAAAATGGGGCAAACACACCTGTATTTAATCAGAACACACAGAACAAACAGCAGAGCAGCAGAGCAGCAGAGCAGCAACAGGGAGCCATGGAGGTGATTCTTATACAGCGTGCACGCAGACGCAGAGCCCAGGAGCAACAACAGCAGCTACCACAACACCAGCAGGGACCCCAAATGCAGCGCAGAAGGCAGGAGAGGATATTCCGCCCAAGAACAACCCTTCAGGGCCTCAGGGAACACAGCATCATACATAGGTACCGGTTGAACCGGCAGGCCATCCAGCAGCTGCTGCGAAACATTGAACAGCAGTTGGCCCCCACTTTGGTGACACCCCGCACCATACCAAAAGAAACAAAGCTGCTTGCCGTACTTCACATGCTGGCAAGTGGCTCATTTCAAACAAATGGTGCCCTGGTTGGCGGAATATCACAACCATCATTCTCCGCATTTCTGCCAAAAGTACTGGATGCCATCATTCGCCTGACACCCCGCCACATCTGCTTCCGTAACACACTGCAGAAGCAGCAGCAAACTAAACAGGGGTTCTACGCAATCAGTGGCTTCCCACACGTCCTTGGTGCAATCGACTGCACACATGTACGCCTTGTGCCACCTGCTGCAACTGAGCACCTCTACCGCAACAGGAAGCACACACATTCAGTCAACGTGCAGGCCATAGTCGATCACCAAGGAATGTTCACAAACATCGTGGCTAAATATCCTGGAAGTGTCCATGACTCATTCATCTTCCGTCACTCTACCATCAACCAACATTTCCAGGATGGACGGTATGGCAATGGACTACTTGGTAAGTACTAAAACCTACTTATTCACACACTGCACAGCAACCCTCTAGGACACACAACACATACACCACAACAGCAACATCTAGACAGGAACACACTGAGGTCCTGACATCACTAGCCATGTTTCGGAAGTCACCATTGAAGCTGTCACACATTGGAATTTACTGTACAGCCTAATGTGAAGACGTCAATGAGTGTGATATCCGAAATGTCACCTTGCAAATTGTAAGTGTCACAATGACCTTTACATTAATACACTGCCTAAGTCTAAAGGTATGGGATGTCCAGGGTACTTTCATGTGAACGTGCTAACAACACTTATAAATTAAACTCTACATTGAACTATCTACTCACCCCAAGTGAAGACACAAGGACACCTGTATCACAAGTCACAATGTTAGGGAGGGCACACTGCACTGAAAATCACGAAACATACTGATGACAAACTGTTAGCAGACAAACACGTGCTCAGCCAAGGTAAAAACACAATGCAGATGGTATAGCCTACAAGTATAGGATGTCACATCAGTACACAAAAGAGTCACAGACAACACAAGACAACTACTGCCATGAACGGTCTTTTCAATAATGCAAGCTACATCAACATGATCCCATTTTTTTACTTCTTTCAGCTGATCAGGGGTATGGCATCCAGCCATGGCTAATGACACCATTTGGGAACCCGAGTACTGCTGCAGAGCGGGCATACAACGACGCCCATAAGAGGACACGCAGCATTGTCGAGCGGACCTTCGGCATCCTCAAGTCAAGGTTCCACTGCCTCGACATCACTGGTGGTAGCCTACTATATTCCCCCGAGATGGTCTGTAGGATCATACTCACATGTGCAATATTGCACAACATTTGTGTCAAAAGGAACATTCCCCTCCTCGAACCAGACCCATACATGCCTGAAGACGAGGAAGAGGAGGATGCTGGCCTGCAACAGGAGGGGGAACAACCAAACACAGCTGCTGGAGTGCGTAGGCGCCAACAGATTGTAAATAATTTCTTTTCATAATTATCACCATCACCACTTAATGCACTATTGTAAATAAACACTGATAACAAACACCACATCATGGTTTGGCCTATTCATTTCTGCCCACCTTTAGCTTTAAATATCAGAAGAAGAATGTCGTCTCATGGAGCAATAATGATATAACAATCAGGACACAGAAAAACACACAACAAATGTAATGCCCATCATACAATGGTCACATACACACACAATGTAAATGACTGACATCCTGTACAGTTCACCTTTGAAAGACAATAGCTGAGGACCACACATATGACACACATACATGTAGGAAACATGGTTCATCGCAGCAGATGGCACACAACTAAAACACCATCACTCAACTAGGGGAAAACAGGCCTCATACATCAGGCAGTTCACATGCTTATGCTTCAGGAACAGGAATGTATTACCAGACTCTTGGCAGCAGTAATTCCAACTACTTACAATCTTTGCAATGACTATCTGTCACTAGAGTTACACATAAGCAGAACATACACAGCACAAGTGCCACACATATGACAAGCATCAAGCACATCACTACCCATCTACATGTCAGCCCTTTTCTAAAAACATTACACACACATGCGGCTGGTCACACCCCACCTGTCTGAAGAGGTCCCTGGAATGCTGATATGTGTACACTGAGATTCCCTCATCTACACACACTCACAAGAGTCATCCAGTGTGCCACACCCTTTCCTATGCCTACCATTGTCATAGTACCATCTCACTGCATGAAACTCAGCTCATATAATACACAGGCTTGGAGTTTTTAAGGCCTGGTATCACCTGTAGATTGATTCTCGTGTGAAAGGTACTGTAGGCTATTTTTCAGCAAATCTCATCTGACAGGACTAGTGAGACACTGATGGAGGCCACACTAGTGATCCCCTCCATGCACACCACCCAAATGTACATGCCCCATCCCTGCTGATGCCTCCTACAGCATAGATGTTGGCATTTGGGCAATTACATCATTAAGCATTGCTACTAATGTTGCCGTGTAACACTTTATCAGGGTTCATGTGTCACCTTCAAAACAACACAGGACATACACAGTGTGACATGTCAACTGTCTACTCCTCCCTCTGACCAGTCCTAGTCAGACCACTGATCATGTAATTTGTGAAAGATCTGGCTCCTGATTGACCCAGCATCCTGTCAGTCTGACTGGCACCTGTCCGTGGGTCACCCTAAAGATACCTGGGGTCCACCTATGGACCACACGTGCTGTCCAAAACCTCTTGTACCTCAGAGACTAATTTGTAATTTGCCTCATCAATGAATACTCAAATACATAGTATTGCATCATCTGACTGTTATTTGTATCATATTTGTGACAGTGTCCTTGAATAGCTAAATCATGGCCCTTCCGTTGTCTGGGCCTCATTAATGCCTAAACTACAAAGGGTGACAGTGTAGCTGGACCATAGCGTTTGATGGTGTACGTGGCCTCCAGCCCAACCAGCAACCTCAGATAATGTCCATGAAAAGTCAACACATATGAGGACCCTGACAGTTCAAACGCTGAGTTACATTGTTAAAATAATAAAGATGAGTCGTGTGTGTTGAATACCAGCCATTTACTTCTGCACAGAGGCTATGATGTTTCCTGATACATTACCATCCACAGAGGCCAACTTGAGTACAAATGTTGCAATGACACATGCCGGATCCAGACACCTGAGACATTCTCTCACTCAGCACACCAAGGTTGCCCAGTTGAAAGTCTCATTACATGTCTTCAGTGACAGGGTGGGACCATCCACGTGTAGGTAACCATGTCCTCAATGACTTTTCTCACATTTAGCTACAAACGAGACTCATTAGATACACGATTAGCTGCCACTAACTCATGAGGAGACGTGGACGTTACAGTGACAACATACACCTTAACAGTTGATACTGGATCAATATTGGACCACACACATGTACATGTACCATCCAATCAACAAAATGGTTGCAAGCAGCCTATCACAGTAGTGTCCCAGTTGTAACCTAGCAGGAAGAATGAAACATGCCACTAAACCAGGTAATGCATAAAGGGCCACATACATCAACAACCTATTTGCTATCATGACATAAGGAACGTTGAGATTTTGCTATGAAATCAATGCAAAATGGTATGTCAGAATTCTCCAAAGAATCAATAGGGCAAACGGCAAATGGGCAAATGGGATTACAGATTAGCAAACAGTGAATCATACCCAATTTGCTTCCATGGGCCTGCTGCCAATGGTTTTGCATTACTGAATTTGGGAAACCCTTGGATAAAGTTGCAAGTCTGGAACAGCTAACCCCAGGGTGCTGGGGAGCTAAGTCCCCCTCTGCTGCACCCCAAATATACATTTTTTATTGACATGTGAAGCACACACATGCATAAGGCGCATGTGTGCCCTACATGTCAAAAGTGAAACACATTTTAGATAAATTAAGTCGTAATTAGGACATGGTTACCCCCAAAAAATGTTTAGGCGACAATTGCACTACCTAATTGGCCTTTATGCAATTTTGAATAGCTTGATACATGTGGACACAATTTTGCTAAGGAATACATCCTGGTATCTCTTTCATATTTTGAAATTAGCAATTAGCAATTACCTACATATGTGTACAATTATGAGTAATATCCATTCTGGCCAATCATTACTATTGCACTGTGAATACCTTCTATACATCCTATAAGGGACATTTGCTATTGCTAACCCCAAAGTTTATCACTTCGCACCGTTTGGTCATGCCAAAATTCATTTCTCATTTGGACAAATGAAATACATATTTGTCATAATGCGTCATATTTCCACGCATACAGCTTGTGCATCATAATTTTTGACGCACAGGAGTGCAGATAATGCAGAGTCAAAAATATATTTCATAAATAGATATCATAATATCCTGCATAACATGGCCGCCGTTTTTTTCCATTATGCGTCATATTTCCACGCATACAGCTTGTGCGTCATAATTTTTGACGCACAGGAGTGCAGATAATGCTGAGTCAAAAATACTTTTCATAAATAGATATCATAATTTGCTGCGGCTTAATTTTCATCTCTAGAACTGTAAAATATGCCTCAAACAAATATTATATCCCAATAATGAAAACATTTTTTACTCTGCATTATTTGCACTCCTGTGCGTCAAAAAATATGACACACAAGCTGTATGCGTGAAAATATGACGCATACTGGGAAAAAACGGCGGCCATTTTATGCAGGATGTGATGTAATAGGATATCCTGTTTACAGAATCTGTACAGTGGGTGTACTTTCACTTTCACTTTGCAGTCTCTAATTATTCTAGACTGTGTGGCTGTGTGCAAAGTGTTGTCCTGTGTATTAGTGCTTTTGTGTCCAGTGTGCCATCTCACTTGTTCTTTTGTCATCATTGTCTTGTTGTAGAATACTGTCTGAGTCTGTGTTGTATTAATTTGTCAAGTCCAGTGTTGTATACATTGTCTGTGGGAGTCTGTTGTGGGTACTGTGATATAGGGGATAGTTGGGCTCTTCTTCTTGTTAAGTTTTCTTTGTATTTAACCCACTCTACCTTTCCTCATTTCCCCCTTTTCCTTTTTTCTACGACTTTTTCCCCTTTTTCAGTGCTGAAATGTCTGGTAGGCCACGGCTTTCCAGGATGGGTGAGGAGGAATTGGGGGGGGTTTATATGGCTTGTTTGCCATTTCCTCCCACTTATGCTGGAGGCTGGGGGTAGGATGATACAGGGGTATCACATGGAGGCCCGTAAAGTCCGGTGGGGGAAGGTGCGCCATCACTTGGTGCGTCTATATGGTAGCCAAAGGAATGACCATCAATTGAAGCACCGCTGGGCTGATCTGATCTCCAGGGAGCAAGATCTGCTGGACCACCTGGGAATCAGGATTGGTGGCCATGTTGGTGAGTACAGATCATGTAAATGTGCACAATTTAAAGCTGTGTTGTGACATGTGATGATTGTTACCAATCTGCCAGAAAAGTAGCTGACTGTGTGTAATGGTAGGGAAACATACAGGGTAATTGATGCACTATGTGAAGGATGACAAATGCTAGCAGTCAGGTAGCTCATGTTTTCAACACATACAGGTTGCTTGTAGCAGAATGTAATGTAGTGCCGCCTTTGTGTCAGACAAGCGACACATTAATGACGCAATCAGGACTCTACAGGTCGCAATTGCCAGTGAAGTATGGATGTAGAAACATCATACCTACATATGTTGACGCCATAGCTAGACTGACATTTGTAAACCCTACATGATGCTGAAAATGAGTGCTGCCTTCACGTCAATTGAAGTTAGCAATGTGGCCCACACATATGTCACATGTGTGTCTGGTTGGTGTGTAGGGAAAATGTTCACGGAAGTGCAATGCCTTGTCGTGATAAATGTGCTCCTTCACATTTAATTGTTACATGCCAGATCTGAGCATGAACCATATTTGTAAAGGACTCAGGTGCCCTCAGCTAACATATTAGACAGGTATTTATTGTCACTTGTGCCCAAATCATAATAGGGATAGCAGTCCAAAGGTATGGACTAGGGTACAAACATCTATGTTTGGTGCCAATCACCATTGTTTGGACACATCAATGTATGAAACTGTAACAACATGAGGTATTGCCAAAGTACCTGGCCCTCTGTACCATGTACCTATCAGTCACATATGTGTCATGACCACATAGGCTGTTTAACAGGTCAGGCAGTCCTTAAGTAACCAGCTTTTGGATGTCTCTCTTGGATGCACATGACGAGATGAATGCACACCTATATTGTTGCTGCATACTAATGGAGGTGCATCTTTGCCACCACATGACAGTCCGGGCCACTGCATGTGTGTAGTAGTGTGTGTAACTGTAGCAGGAGACTCATCCGATGTAAATTTTGCGCATGAATAATTCCATGCAGTATGAGCATGTGTGAAAGTGTTTCATTACTCATGTCATATTATCACATTGTCTTTGTATTTGCAATTGTTTGTCAGTGCACGGATTCTGAGTATATTCTTCCTTCCATGCTTTACAGGTGGACCTGCACCGTACACAGTGGGAGAGGTGGCTCATTTTGAGGACCCCGACACCTACAGTGAGTGTTGCATGTGTGGTATTTTTTGTGTTTGCTGGTGATGCGTGATGGACTACTGTGTGTTGAACACATTGCAAGGTTTGATGCGCTGCCCAATCTTTAGTCTTGTTCCATTAGTGGGATTTCAGTTATCACTTCATTTTGAGTTGACCTATGCTTATCCATTTGTCTGATTTTGGGTCTGTAGGGCAGTCCTGTAGGGCCCGCTATGGGAAATGAGGTGAGTCATGTGGAATACACTAGTTAATGTAAGAGTTGCTCTGGGACTCGTCTCGGACTGAGTCTGCATGTCAGACTGACATTCTCCCAGATAGCTTCTGCAAATGGCTTGTCTGAAATCTGCTGCTTCCCTAGTAACCGATGTACTGAGTACACTGTAGGTTGGATCTTCCGGGGGCATGTACTTCCACAAGTTGTACTAGAAGTGTGTGGGACTAGAGTGCAACGGCCTAGGTGTACATGCTATTCATGATCATGGGTGTTCTTGCTCCTCTGTGTCTGTAGAAAAATATGCCTCACTGGAAGTATGTGATGCTGGCCTAGGTCAGTACATTTTGACATGTGTGGACCTTGGATAGGACAAGGTTTAGCTGACGCCAATTTGTTGATAGTAACTATATACAGGTACACTGTTCCAAATGGAAAAAGAAAAAGAAAACAGGGAAGGACCTATGATCTCAGGAGCGAGAGCCCTCAAGCATCACTATGGATGACTAGCATCATCATCGGGAAACGCTCCTCACTAGGCCGGCACTGCAATGCCTAGTCGGCACCCCGTAAGGGGGCTCTCTGCCGAATTCTGAGATAGTGACAAAAAAATTCAAAAGTGCAAAACAGAGGTGCTGTAAGTCACCATCGAAGAAAAAAGAGGGATTTAAAATTGGTTAATCATCCATAAACTTCATCATTTAATCGGTCAAGTATAGTAAGGATGAAGACCAAGGTTAAAAACAGTTTTGAAAGTGAGGTTGAGGGTTATGCTCATACGTCTTTCAAAAGATAAATACATAAATTAGAGAGTCCTAAAAATTATAAGGCACCTCTATAATATGGTCGACATGTTTCGCGTCTATTGGTCTATACCGATCCACTGACGCTTCATCAGGACCCATATAACTAAATAACAGACCTCTTTAGAAATATATAGAAACCAGTCACTTACTTAGGTTGACTGGTAAAACAGGTACACACCCCCTACTTGAGAACGGGTTCCATGGGAAAGGCGTCTCTAGGACTCATGGTGACAATATTGGATCACCGGTCCTACACTCGGACCTACCCTTCGGAGACTGCCACCCGACAGCCAATTTGTTGATAGCCCTTCACTGGTGGTGTGTGTGTGTGGAGGCAAAAACATGTTGAGCTTTCTATACACTCCTGGGTGTGCATCGATTTTGGGATTGTTGGTTGTTCTTCCCACCCCCCCCTCAAAGACAGGCATGTGTTTGGGAATAGGGTACCTAGGACTGAAGCAACCAGTATGTTACACATACTTGTGACCATTTGAAACTTTGTTTTGAACCTAGTGTACACACTCGGTTATGGCACATGAGTTCTATACTAGTGAATCCCATTACAAATTGCAGATCTTGAGGTTTGTGATTGTTATCACATACACTGACATATGTAGTCCAGGCAATAGGCGGAGGAGGTGCAGCATGAATGTTGGCTGCATTTGTAATTGTTATGATGACAAGTTTTGGCTGATGTCACCCATCATGTAGATTATTATATAAGCTATGTGTGAGATGACCTTTGTATGCAGGCTTCCCATGTACTTCCTCTGAGACTTTCAATGATCTATATGGTGACATGAGCTGTTACAACTACAGTAAATGTATTTTCCGATTGACCACTTGTGCTATTCCACACAATGCATTTCCTATGGTAAATAGTTGCCCTTTCTCTTCACAGCTGCAAACATGAGTGCCGCACAGAGGCATGAGTTTGAGAGGCGGGCCATGAGGTACCGACACATCCTGCAGGTGCAGTCGGGGTTCCGACGGATGGCCAGAAAATACCAGGCGGATCGGGCCTCCGGAACATGGTGGGCTTCACCACAGGGTGGCCCAACGTTGCCCACTACAGCCACCACCACCACAACCACTGGTTCTCCCCAAGTGGCCCCAGCAACGGCGGGGACAGTTGTCCCTGCCTCTGCAGCACAACCAGGACCCAGCATTATCACAGCTGCAGGACAGTCCAGTGGGCTAGGCTCAACACCCACACAGAGCACCTCTGCCGGGACCCAGACAGCAGCAGCATCTCCAATTGACCCTGCGGCATTCCAGGCTTTGGACCGCTAAATGGACAAGTTCATAAGGAAGGTGGACAAGCGGAGCCAGGATGTGGCCTACATCAAGAAGCGGGTCAGGTCCATCAGGCGGACCCTCGGGAGGGCCAACCTGTAGGACTGATATGGTCTATTTACATTAATCACTCCCCTCTCTCCTCTTTCCTTGTTATCATGATTAGTGGGCTTGGGGGGTTAGTGTTAGGTTAGTATAGGTTGTTAGCTTAGTTAGTGTTAGGGAGGAGGGTGGGGGTCCTTATTCTTTCTACTTTTCATTATTCAGTGTGTGGGTGGGTGGGTGGGGGTCAATGTTGGGGTTCCTGTGTGTTTAGAAAAAAAATAAAAAATAAAAAAAACAATAAAAAAAAAAAATATCCCAAAAAATATATGATTGTTTAGGATAGTATAGTATGTGTGTAGGTTAGTATGTGTTGTCCTGCATGTGTCCTGTCTCATAATGGTGGGTGGGGGGTTGATGTTTAGATTGATTTGTTATGTGTAGAGTAAGTTTAGCTTAGGTTAGTTAGGGACAGTTGTGGGTAAGGAGTAGTCAGGTTAGATTAGTGTAGGTATGACTTTTCCCTTAGTTGCCTCTGGTGTGATTACTTATGAATAAATATATAGTTAACCCTTTGCATTATGTGTTAACTGCTAGTTGATCATGGCCTTGCCATCAGTGTAGATGATTGTTGTTCTATGACATTTGTGTCCTATGCTACAAACCAAAGAAAAAAGAGGTTTAAAATGGCAGCTACCCCTGTGCTAACTTGGTAAGTATCCACCATTTGATAGAACCACAATTTGGAGCTTACATGGATCACAAAGGATTTGTGTCGATGAGTATGTTTTCTACATCACAAAGTGTGCTTCCAGACTTGGTATTGTGGGGACATTTTTAGGTCGGACTGCAGTGTGATGTTCAGGGACATCTTTGAAGATGAGGTGTTGTTAACACTCTTGTCTTCTTGTCTTCATTACTGACATAGATCATGTGTGCAAAAAATCAGCATGAGTACCTATTTGGAAGTTTACTCAGAAAGGTTGATTGATGCTGAGTTTAGTTGTGTTTGCTTAGATTAGACTGCATAATTCAATGTATTAGTATTGCATGGTGACAACATTTATCAGCCACCATTAGTTGACTTTGATTTCTATTGATGAAGCATTATTCTGTCCAACACAGCATGATTGTGTGTGGTTTCTCCCTTCCTCAGTTATTCTCATCAGGATGGGCAGGCTATGATGCAATCCTGGCCACTGCACAGATGTATCTGACTACATGATGTCAGGACAGTTGTATTGACAAGCTACATGGTTATTACACAGGCACTTTTGTGTTATCTACTGCACAGTTTTGTGTCAAATTACACAGAGACATATTAGGTGTGCAAGTACTATTTATTGATAGGTGCTGTAGTGCAATATGTACATTGTCCAGGTTTGCTGAGTCCGTTCTAGTGAAATCTTACATGGTGATCCTACAGAAGGGGTGTGGATAATGCTCCTGACATGCTGGGGTGATGTTACCGACAGTGCAGAGGGACAGGATTTGCCAATTAGTAGGAGAGAGACATTCACTGGCAATGCTGACAAGTTATACAGTGGTTAGCAGAACAGTCATTGAGTATAGTTGTTGTGAGACTGGCATTTGACAATACGTAGGACCTTGGTGAAAGTAGGCCATGGTGCAGGGACTAGTGCTTCCGGGTACTCTTCCTTGTGAAACTGATCTGTTCCATGTCTTCATCTTCTGATGTGTGTGTTGCCTGCTTCGTCCTTGTTGTTGTTGGTTGTGAAGGGGCAACACACACCTCAGTGTTAGAAGACGTGGAGTCAGACATCCCGGTCGCTGCTCCCTGTGAAGGTCTTAAGGGCAGTACTGCAGCAAGGATGGCCTGCTGGTTTTTGAGAATAGCAGCTTCATCACAATGGTAGGCAGCCAGGTCGGACCTGAGGGAGTCATGATTGCATTCGTGCATGCAGTGGAAAGTTTGGGGTGCGAGGTGTTGTGGCAACTCCCTTACTGCAGTGGTGAATTCCTTGACAGTTTCTTGTAGTCCTTGCAGTATGGATGTTAGGGCTTGCATAGCTGCTGCCTGATCTGCAGATGACATCATGCACGAGCGCACACCCTCAAGGCTGGCTGCCATAGTTTGCATCCCCACCCGCACCTCCTTGGCCAGCTCCCGCTGTACTCCAACTACAGTTCTTTCAAAGCTGGTGCCAGTGTCGTCAGAGTCCTCAGCTGTATAGGAGCTGGCAGGTCTTGCAATTGGGGTGGTGAGTGGTTCTTCTGTGATGGCTGCTTGTTCTGTGCTCCTCCTTGTGACTGAAGGTGGGGTCTGGAGGGTTTCAAGGACCTTTTGGATGGTCTCCTGGGGAAGCTTATGGGCTCGTCATCCATGTCATCAGGGAAATCTGGGACAGGCATATCGGCAGGAGATCCATCTTCCTCTGCAATGAAACACGGTACAATTAGTGTGTCTGTGTTGTGACAATTTTGACGTAACATGCCTGACTTTTGATGAATTCACTTTGAGATCATGTTTGGTATTGGTATCTGCTGTCCTTCATATGGGCATTGTTATAGGCCTATGGCCCACCTGTGTGTCACATGTATGATATTGAGTTATCAGACTTGTCTGCCTACTTGCCTCTAGGTGTTGCTTTATACCAAATAGAGAATAGCCACCTTTTTGTCCTACTCAACCCTCCGTGTATATCCATTCTCATGGTGAGACCTTTCACTGGCTGTGGGTGTTCTGATGGTCCTGCAGCACTATTGCCTCTCAGGACCTGCCCCAATCCCTGATTGTTCACATTGACTTAAATGTAATTGACATGTAGCATATCCTATGCATGGCAATGTTATGATGTGATATGGATGTTGATATTGTTAATGTGTCCTGCTGATGTTGGGTAATGTGTGTTACATTGGATTGCCCTGATAGTCGTATCAGTGTACTATTACGTCCTCTGACTGTGCAGGTGTATTTCAGTGACCAGTTCCATGTGTCCCCTCCTCAATGCTGTTGTCTGAGCAGTATGACTTTTGTGATGTTGCCTTGTTTGCCAGGCACAGGATGGACCCTGACATATGCAGCATGGGTGTGTCCTTAGTGCTGTGTCGCTCCTATTGCTGTTTACATTGGCTGATGTTTGTGACAACTATGGGCATTGACATTTGAGTGTACTGGGGCCTTTGTCTTGTTTCAGGGGATTGTAGCAGATGTCATCCTCACCCCCTAATTTAGGTATGCATGTTCCATGGGGAGGTTACTGCCCTTGGCTACTATAGCTGCACAGAGATCAGAGGTGGTAGTGTCAACTGTTGTTGCAGTTACATTGCAGTTGTTGTTTTGGCTAGAGGATTGCTGATAGGGCCCTAGTTAATGTAGGAGATATTTTGGCTGACGAGTGCCAGGATGTAAGTTTGACGTAGTGGCCTTCCCTCCTGTCGAGGCTTTCCCTTTGCTCCATTGTTGGCATGACAGGATGCCCCCATGGGACTGTTGTTGGTGTAGTGTAATGTTGTGCCCCAGCTTCTGTTTGTGTAGGCCATGCCCCCCTGCAGTTCCCCTTTACCCATGCCACTCCATGTATATGATGACTTACATGCAATGTGTAGTACGTATTTCCCACCCCTGCTCACAGTTGACATTATTGCATTTTAAATCCCCATGCGACTTACCCTGCATGTGCGTTGTCTCCTGGTAGTCTGCGCTGTCCTGTCCTTGAATCCCTGTGACGATCTCCTCGGGGATGACGGCTGCAACCATCTCCTCCATGTGGTCCAGGGCATCCTGGTGTGCTGAACTCCCACCTCCAGTCTGCAGTGCTGCCTTCCTGTTCCTGGCCATTTTTTCCTTTGTCCTACGTTTGCAGTCATGCCAGCGTTTCTTACACTCGGTGACTGTCCTGCGTACTTCAGCCACACTGTTGATCTTGTCAACAATTTGTTGCCATATGGCCTCTCTCCTACTGATTGGCAACTTAGAGGTGATAAACAGTTGGTGCTGGTGTTCCGTCACCTCTTTAACCAGGATTTCCTGCTCCTCTGCACTGAAGCAACACTTTCTTTTTTTTCTATATATGTCCTGGTTCTTGTATGGATCGTCCTGGCTGGTTCCTGGTCTGTTGTCATCTTCCTGGGGTCTGTAGTGGCATCTGGGATCCATTTTGGCTCTCCTCTGCTGAAATGGCAGTATTCGCGGGTATTTTTGACGCTATTGCGTAAAAAAAACCGGCGCATATCCGGGTTCCAGTGTCGTAAATCGACCCACAGTCATTTACGCCGCGTTAACGTCGTTTTCCTTTACGTCTTGACGCCGCAATGTGCGTAAAAAAAAATTACTCCCACCTGTTGATTGCGCCGCCGTGCGTCAAAGTATAAATTTGATGTCCACACGGCCCTACGAAATGGCGTTAGCCGGCGGTAAAAATTTTGACGCTAAACTGCGGCGGTGCAGTTTTGCGTCAAAAAGTATAAATATGGCCCTCAGTGCCTTCTACTAGGGACTTATAAGTAAATTAAATAGTCCAATTGGGTATGATCCAAAGTTAACATGTTTAAAGGGAGAGAGCATATGCACTTTAGCACTGGTTAGCAGTGATAAAGTGTGCAGAGTCTAAAAACCAACAAAAACAGTGTCCAAAAAGCAGGCAAAAAGTTAGGGGGGACCACCGTAAGGCTGTCAGGTCTAACAATATCCCTAGAGGGCACTTCCTCTTATGCAGGGCGGTAACCTCGGCAATACGGTGTCATTGGAGAAGTGGCAAGGTTAAGCCGCTAGAGATGGGCAGTTATAGATACATGACCTGCTCCTCAGGGAATATTAAAGTGGTATCTAGTATATACAAGGCTATAGGGGGAGATTGCCGCCAACCATTTGAAAAACTGAGGGCTAACTGGGAGGAAGATTTGGATAACCTGATATTGGAGACAGCCTGGAGCACCATACCTAACAGAATACCCAAGGTCTCATGAAATGCTCGTTTTAAACTTCTACGTGCTACAAAGAGCTTAATTGACTCCTGAGTGAACAAGGCTGGACTGTCAGGTGGAGGAGGCTGGTTGCCCCTGATGCGGTGAGATTGGAGCAGGAGTGCTCCACATGCTGTGGAGTTGCCCTCAGTTGCATCAATACTGGGAGGGGCTCACAGCACAGCTGACAACTGTACTAGATAAGACCATCCCATGTACGCCGGAACATTGTATGTTGAGCTGGTTCCCTCACACTTCCAAAAACAAAGTCACTAGTAAGTTTCAAGACTTGGCGCTTCTACTAGTGAAGCGCGAGGTAACACATAATTGCAAAACAGCAAGGGGACCCAGACTGTTGAGAAGGCGTAGAGAATTTGAGAAATGGGCAACAATAGAAGACGCAGTGTTACTAAGGGAGGCAAAAAGTAGGATTGGGTGCTTGGAGAAAGCACAGGCATGGGAAGGCATAGTGGCTGACCTTCGAGCGGCTATAGAAGATACTGCTGCATCGCCTTGAGAAGATATTGTTCTGAAAATAAGCCACACTGGCCTGGGGTGGCCTAGGGAGGGGGGCTTGCTTTCTGTCCTTAATTCGCCTGGATCCTAACGAGGCAACTATGACTGTCACCTGAGCACTGACCACACATGCTGCCTGAAATCTATTTGGGTCACAACTGTTTTAAAATCCTACAATAAAGGCAACTGAGAGGGGAAGGGAGGGGCAGTTGGGGATTGTTACTGAGGGTGGTTACTGAAGGTTGATGGAAGGTATTGACTGTAGAGATTTCAATAACATGATGTTGTATCTATAGTACGAAATGTATACTAGTGAGACAAATATCTTTGTATATGCATGTCTTGGAAGATGCAAATATGTTCCCAACGGGGCCTTCTATGTTATTGAAACCCATTATTATTATATATTTATAGCTGCAGAAAAGACAAGCGTTGGAAAAGCCAATAGTCTGGGTTTAATGAGTCAATGAACGCAACATTAACACATTAGAGCACAACACCTATTACGTGGCCAGCAGAAGCACACAGCGAAGATAATAGTTGTAAAGCAATTCCTCTTACAGTTCCCTGTGCCTACTGGAGTGGAAGTAGAAGGAAACATCCAGTTAAACAATAACGTTATGCGTCAGATGAATTCTCCACTGAGCTGAGTCAAGATGCGATTGACTAATAAATAGCCGAAAAAGGATGGCCAAAGAAAGACAATAGTTGAAAAGGGTTCATTCTCGGTGGATGTTGTTTAATAGCACATGGCGTTAGTTGGCACTCACAATGGTGAGGAGAAAGATATTATACGTTGTGTTTGCACACAATGAAAATGGGCGGCCTCCCTCTTGACTGTGTGGGGAACAAAGGACGCTGCTGCAAGGGACAACAGGTCCCAGAACCCCGTGAAGGCACCAGGGGGTGGGGCCAGACCACATCCTGCGTGTTTTTAAGCGCTCACAGAACCCTGCGTCGCGGGACCAGTGCGGGCGGCACCCGAGCAAAGCCCGGGCCAAGGGCGGGCCCGTTCTGCGCCTGTCAACGGCCAGAAGAGGCCGGGCTGGGCCACCCCCTGACAACTGTATTTCGGGGAGTAATGCGGTAAGCAGTTTTGAGCAGAACCTAGCCCCACGCTTATGTTCAGTTAAGCCTTACTTCTAAGGCAGCAGAGTGCATGACTAATATTAGGATTGGTACCCGGGCAGCCCTCTGCTCTATATATATCCCCCTGGGTTCAGTCCTCTGGATTAGTTATATAGGTCTTCTAGTTTTTTTATATAATGGGTAAAAGAAAAAGTACCATACAAGGGGGAGACGGTACCCAGGGTCCGTGTAATTTAACCACCTATAACAAGTTATATATCATCTGTGATTGGGGTCATTGAAACAAAAATTGTGCAGGTTGAAGAAAAGATCGGGCCTGCTCATAAACTCACCCAGAGAATTCCCCTTGAGCCATCAGTTCATATAATGCCCAACCAAGGGACTCAGGGCCTCTCCATGAGCACTTTTAATCATGACTCATTCCAGCCTGAAGCTGGGGCTTCCTGTCCGCAATCTCTTAATGCATGTGACAAAGCTATTGTGGGCCGTTTTTCTGTGGTCTCCCCACCGTCAAAAAAAAGAAAAGATGGAGGCCGTTCCAAACATTTTAAGACCTCAAAACCGATCCCAAGGGCAAAGGGAAACAGTCATTCATCTCTGGATTCTCTTGTTGATCTATTACTAGCTCCAGGTTTACCATCAGATGATTTAGGTCCTGACATTAGGGAGAAGAGAGTCACTCGGGACGATCACACACACAAAATAGACTCCATGCTTAAACCTCTTTTTGCAGCTCTGGAGGAGAAACTAGTAACTCTAATAACAATAAAGTTTGAACAACTTCAGAACAATATGAATGAGTTGATCACCCAACCACTTTCTTCAAAAATGGGTAATTTCCACATGTAGGAGGCCGCGCCTGAATATAAAGAAGTACTGCAAACCAATCTACCAATAGGGCTCGATCTACCTTTGGCTCACACCACAGCCAGCCATGGAACTTTACTCACAGAGACCGTCCCTATTTTGGCAGGTAGAATGGGAACCCCTTCAGAACGTGTAACGGCTACTCAGACTAATTCTATTACCACCCAAAAAGAGATTTTGCAACTTCCACCAGACTGTACGCCATATGTTTTGGTCTTAGCTAATGTGCCTCCTCTTGATCCTTCATATAGGGAAGACATTCAGACACTAATGAGGAAAAGTGCTCGTTGGCTGAGGCTAAAGCTTAGCTACCAAGATGATTTAAATAATAAGATACTCATGGCACGTAGAGTGAAGTGGGTGGGTCTTTCAAAGAAGGTGTATGATGGTGACTGTATTGTGAATAACTTTGCTAATCCTTGCTTGGTTAAACGCTTGTTGATGGATTAATTATGCTGTGCCAAGCAAAAAGGAGGGATTCAAATACACCCTTTGCGTTTCTTTTATGACCCAATTTTTTATCTGCCCCCCCTGCTGAGGCTTATTGTGATTTTAACGTGGGGTTGACTATGATACTTTTACAGGAAAATACCCTTACTCCTAGCCATTGTCAGGACTCGACCCCTTTAGATATAAATGATTGACAGATAGTTAAGAATAGGCTCACAACAGGCACCCCAAATGGAGTAGTGGTGGGTGATGGGTATGTGCCTCCTATATTACTGAAAGGACCCGATGAGATAGATACTCCCCCCCAAGTCATATTATATGCTGCCACAAATAAGGAGTCAGTGGATGGGACCTCTAATATTAAAAAACCTTTAACATTGATTAGTTGGAATATTGCGGGGCTTCGGTCAAAGGCTAAAAGCCCTGAGTGGCTGGAATTCATATCCACCTATGATGTTATTTGTTTTCAGGAGACTTGGGGGGTTATTCTAACTTTGGAGGAGGTGTTAATCCGTCCCAAAAGTGACGGAAAAGTGACGGATTTACCACCAGCCGTATTACGAGTCCATTATATCCTATGGAACTCGTAATACGGCTGGTGGTATATCCGTCACTTTACCGACACTTTTGGGACGGATTAACACTCCTCCAAAGTTAGAATAACCCCCTTGGTCTACGGACCGTTTCCATTTGGATGGGTATTTTTCCGCATTCCAACCAACAACCCCTTCCACAGCGGGTAGGGCAAGTGGGGGGCTTTTGGTTCTTGTTTCTTTGCAGCTTCCTAAAATGAAGGCGTCCTTGATTTGGTCTTCTGCATTTTTTATGGTGGTCCAATTATTGATGGAGGGGAATAAGGGCATCTTGCTTTTAAACTTTTATAATAATATTCCATGTGATTCCTTGAAAGGAAGCCTCGAGGAGCTGACAGACTTCCTTGATTCTTTTGGGAAGCTTCAGGACAGTGACCTAGTTATGATTTGGGTTGGAGACTTTAATGTGTCGCTATGCAACCAGGAACTTCCACATGTGTGTGGTACCTTTATAGAGGGTAGAGAGACATCTACCAATTTTATTCATTCTAATCAAGGTGATTCCCTAAATACCCTTATTTACAAATTTGATCTTGCTTAGGCAAGGGCGAAGGCTGCTACACATATCCAAAAGATACCCACCTATACGGGGAATTCTAAAGGCAGTATTATTGATTTTATTTTAATTAGTTCGCCAGATTTCCATTCAATTCTAGATTTTAAGATAATACCACATTGTGCTAGCGACCATAATCCTTGTGTATCAATTTAGTTTTTAACAACAGGTTGGCTTCATCTAGTATAGAACGCAGGGGCAAACCAGTTTTTAATAAAAACTCTGGCCTTCACATGAAATGGGAAAGAGTAGATCCAAAAACCTTTCATAAGGAAATCATTGAGCAACATTTTGATTCTATTAATAAATGTTTGTCGCCACAGGCACTTATTCCCACCTTGTATTTGAATTTGAACTTTTAAGCCATGCTATTTCTGAGCCCCTAGTGAGTAGTAGGCCCATTCAGGGCCCCAAGCCTCAGTGATGGTTTAATTCAACCTGTACAGCTGCCCATAAAGATCTAAAAGTAGCCTTGAAAACAATCCCATTCAGTCGGGAATTAGTTAGACGGGCAAGGTGCTGATATAAGACAGCCCTGGAGGAAAGAAGAAATGAAATTAGAACTAGATCATGGGAAGAACTCCTGGCAGCCACGGAATTGAAGGACTCTGCTCAATTCTGGAAAGCAGTTAACCATCTCTACTTTCTGGAATATGATAACAAGGAGGATTACTGTCTGATACCTGAAGGGTTCTGGGTGAAACATTTTACAAAGGTATTCCAGCCCGAAAATGACCCCCAACATGAAAAAAGGGGATAATAGTAATTCGAATATGGTAGTACCAAACTCGAATACGAATCATTCATCCTTTGAGGTACATGAGGTAATTACAGCTATCAAACGACTGAAATCAGGGAAAGCTCCTGCCCCAAATGGGGTTCCGGTTGATCTCTTTAAATCTATACCTGACCTCTGGGGCCATTAATTACAAATGTACTGATCAGCGTAGCTAAAAGTAACATCCCCTCTTCATGGAAAACAGCAATAATTGTTCCTATTTTTAAACAGGGCAATAGGCATGATCTAACTTGTTATAGACCAATCTCCCTTATAGATTCTACGGCCAAGATCTTGGGGAGTGTCATCTTGACCCGACTTGAGGATTGGGTGGGAAAGACTAAAATTCTCCATGGCTTTCAGCCTGGCTTAGGGACAGTGGATCAGGCTTTAAATTTGCACCTCATCCTCAGTAAATATGTTACCGCCAGGAGAGGATCTATTCACTTAGCTTTTATCAATCTATCTAGTTCGTTTGACTTGGTGAATAGAGAGAAGCTGTGGCAACTCATGGATGCAATGGGGGTTGACCAGGATTTGCTTGACTTAATTAAACATTTATACACTGACCTCACGATTTCAGTCCAATATGGCCAGCATGGCGAGAGGTCCTCTTCCTTTTCATCGACACGAGGAGTTCGACAGGGTTGTATCCTAGCACCTTTTTTATTCTTGCTATATATTAATGGCCTTTACAGATTTCTAGTAAAAAATGGTAAGGACTTCCCAAGGATGGGATCTAGACAACTTCCGGTTCTACTGTATGCCGACGATGCTGTCTTAATTGCTCGTACAGCAAATGGCCTTCAGAACTTATTGGATCTCTTTTGAATTTTTATGCAGGAACTTGACTTGAAAGGTAATTTTACAAAGTCGCATGTCATGACATGTGGCCCCCGAAACACACAAACTAAATGTTTTGCTATGGGTGGAAATATTTTAAATAAAGTGAAATACTTCTGCTATTTAGGACTATATTTAAGCTCTTCCTTGTCATGGAACACTCATCTCATTTTCAAGACCGAACAAATGGAGAGAAATATGGAAGCGATTTTTCACTTTGCCCGTAAACTGGGGCATAGACTAGTCCATCAGATCATCATGCTCTATAAGTCTAAATGTGTTACTGCAGCTACTTATGGGGTGGGTCTTTGGGGCTACACCAAATCAGTCCTTTTACAATGTACTGAGGACAAATTTTTGCACAGGCTACTTTTGGTATCTAAGAATGCAGCAAACATCATCTGCCATGAGGAGTTGGGAGTACGGTATATTGAGGATTTGATTGGCGTCGCCCTACTCCTGTTATGGTTAAAAGTCTGGTCAAACCCTGTGGCTAGCTTGGTACAAGACTGCCTAACCGACTGTATTCAATCAGCTAACCATAATAAAATTGCGTGGCTTACTTTTGTGCATAATTCTTTTCGGAACTTAAGGCTGGAGAATATGTTTATTAACCCAGGGTCTCTGCCTATCAAAGCTAATGAACTGGTTAAAACACAGTACATAGAGTACGTTGTGAACCTCACAAATCAAGGGGCAGCAAAATTTAAAACATTTGATTCTTATGATCAGATTTCAACTTCGATTTCGATAGAACCATATCTAACTTGGTTTCTGAGCTCCTCTTCATATTCTTTTCTTGTTTTATTCAGATTAAATCTGATACATTTTAGGGTAGCTTTCCCAAAGAAATGTACATGGCAAAAACACTCCCGAACTGTCCCTGTGATAACTTTTCTAAACAAAGCACTTGTCGCTTTTTTTTATTCTGCTCACTTTACTCTGTTCCCAGACAAGTTTTTATATTGTCAATTTTGCATAAATTGCAAACTACTTCTTATAAGGAAGCGCTGATTAGCAGTCAAAGACTTTCATCAATACAAATGTGTCATCCTATTAGAAGTTTTATTAAATTTGCCATGGCCATTAGGAATCGATATGAACTGGTCGAAGCAGTTACATATTAACATAAACCGATAATATATGATTTTATCTTAATGTTGGGATTTTATTACATGTAAATTATTATATTTTTATATACATAGGTCGCTGGATAGACTGACAAAGGCAATGTATATAGTTTTGCAATTTAGTCGATTGAAGATGTTCTGTTATTATTGTCTTAATTTATCTGTACTGCATTTTAATTATTTAAACTTTTTAGCTTGAAATGTATATGTGCTTTTATGGCATAGTGCTGAATAAAGACTTTTTGTTTTTTAATTGAATGACTGTGTGTTAACCAGGGTGCAGTCTTATTAAGCGCATGCTGTGTCTCAAAACCCACTCTACTAAGATTGTCAATAGTTTACTATGGTGCCTCACATCCATTGCAGACTGCTGGTTCTGCAACCGTCATATCTGTCGTCCAGTGGTGGCACAATATCTTAAATGCGCAGCTCTCCTTCTGCCATTTTATCTTTTGTTTGGAAACAGTACTTCGTGATTGCAAATCTTGAAACACCACCAGGCTCTTATGTCTCCATGCCTCCATGATGGGATGAGACACCTGTCTGTAGGTGGGTATATACATTGTTGTCTTGAAGTATTATTTGAGCAGAGGTTAGGGGAATCTTAACCTTCTTCTGTCTAAACATATGCCTGAATAATTGGCTTATCACTTGCCTTGTTGAGTGCAAAAACATACTCTGCTGGGTGCACAAATAAGTGATGAAAGGAATGCTTGAATTAATCTCAGCTGCTGGTAATTACTCTGGGCCTTATCCCAATCCATTGTTTTTTGCATACCATGCCACCTCAGATTGGGCCCCAGCTATACACGAATCAGTCTCAACAAGGATACCAATGGGAACAGTCCAGCCCAAACTGCTGAAGCACCTCCTCCTTGAATCAGAACACAAGCAACCCAGGACTGCTTTTGCCCGAGTTATGGACTGTAACAGCTTGGTCCCAGTGGCACAGTGAGCATAGGAACCTTGTCTGGGCCTACCCATCCCACTTAGGGTGGCACATCAAAGTATACAAAAAAAGTGATGGAGAAATGCTTGAATTAATTTCAGCCACTGATAATTACTCTAGGCTAAATCCCAATCCACTGTTATTTTGCACCCTTTGCCACTTCAGCTTGAATCCAGCTATATGCTAATACGTCTGGACAGTGCTCCAATGGGAACAGTCCAGGACATACTGCTAAGGCAGGATCTCCTTGAACCGGAACCCAAGCAACCTAGATCTAGTTTGGCCCTAGTTATGGGCTTATCAGCGAGCTACAGCTTGGTTCCAGTGGCAAAGTATGCACAAGACCCATGTCTGGGCAAACCTGTCCTACTTAGAGCAACATATCAGAGCATACAAGAAAGTGATGGATGGTATGTGAGAATCCATCTCAGCGACTGGCGAATTACTCAGGGCGACATCCATTGTTATGCTGCACATCATTCCACCTCAGTTTTTACCCAACTATATACAAATCACTTTTGACCCTACTCCAATGGGAAGGGTCCAGCCAGAACTGCCAAGCAAGGTCCTCCCTGAACTGGAACTCTAGCAACTCAGGACCAGTTTTGCCCTGTGTATGAGCTCATTAGCTGGGTACAGCTTGGTTCCAATGGCACAGTGTGCACAGGACCAAAGTCTGGGCATACCGTCCCACTTAGGGTGACACATCAAAGCATACAAGTGATGGATGGAATGCTTGAATTAATCTCATCAGCTGCATCCCAAACCATCAATATTTTGTAGACTGTGCCACCTCAGATTGAACCCAGCCACACACGTATCAGTCTTGACCCTGCTCCAATAGGAACAGTCCAGCCCGAACTGCCAAGTTAGGTCCTCCTTGAACCAGAACACAAGCAACCCAGGACCGGGTTTGCCCTATATATGGGCTCATCGTCCAAGAACAGCTTTGTTCCAGTGGCACAGTGGTCACAGGACTCACGTCTGGGCATACTCATCCCACTTAGGGTTGACACATTGAAACATACAAAAAAGTGATGGATGGAATTCTTGAAATTATCTAAGCCACTTCTAATTACTCTGGACCGCAATTCATCATTATTTTGCACACCATGCCACCTCAGCTTGGACCCTGCTGTGAGCCTTTCTTGTTTAAGTAAGTCATGATTGTGATGTATCCTGTGATGGTGAAGAACTGCATGGATAGCATCCTTTTGCAAATGGTAGCAAACAAAGAAAAAGCCAATTTCTTCTAGACATCACCCTTTTCACAGCTAGGGTTTCAAGGGGAAAAACACTCCATGGGGCGTGTGCATTTGTCCCAAAACGCAGTCTATGGATGGCAATGTTTGAATTTAATATTCCGATCAATTATTGAGATGATGCAGTCAACTCACATAACAAGGAAGAAAAGAAACAACTAATTATTGGGCAACATTATGCATACAGAGTGTAAGGAAGCTGTTACCACCACTTGGCACTGTGTAGAGTGAACTATGATCTTACTGGAGCATATAGCTTTTTAAGTCTTCTGTTGGGCATCAACACAAGATATTTGTTTCAATTGGATAAAGTATTTCCTCCGTATGAAGGATGAATGGCTGGCTGCACCATACTTACCCTTTGATATGCAACTCTTCTCAAGTTGCTAACCAGACAAACTACTGACTGAACAGCAGCAATTTATTGGAGGATGAGTTACATTTGTAAATTATTTTTAACAGAAAAGGAAATGAAGAAGATTTCAACAGAATTAGAGCCTGATTTAGAATTTGGTTGACAGGTTACTCCCTCACAATGGTGACAGATATCCCATCGGCCGAAATCTAAACCCTGTGGGCTATAGTGGCATTTAGATTTCGCGGGACGGGATATCCATCACCGTTGTGACAGAGTAACCTGTTCACCAAGTTCTAAATCAGGCCCTAAGTATTTGGCTATTTCAGTTCATGAAACAATCAAATTTAGAATGAAAGAAGACCATAAAATACTTTTTGGACTCTAAAAATACCTTTATAAAATTTGGCAATCATGTTTTCAAAATCTAAGGACAAGAACATAGGGGGTCATTCCGACTCCCGCCGGCGGCGGTAACCGCCCGCCCGGCGGGAGCCGCCGAATGACCGCACCACGGTCAAATGACCGCGGCGGCCATTCTGGCTTTCCCGCTGGGCTGGCGGGCGACCGCCAGAAGGCCGCCCGCCAGCCCAGCGGGAAAGCGCCTTCAACGAGAAAGCCGGCTCCGAATGGAGCCGGCGGAGTTGAAGGCGTGCGACGGGTGCAGTGGCACCCGTCGCGATTTTCAGTGTCTGCTTGGCAGACACTGAAAATCAATGTGGGGCCCTATAAGGGGGCCCCTGCAGTGCCCATGCCATTGGCATGGGCACTGCAGGGGCCCCCAGGGGCCCCACGACACCCGTTACCGCCATCCTGTTCCTGGCGGTGAAAGCAGCGCCGCCGTGGAGGATTCCCTGGGGCAGCGGGAAACCGGCGGGACACCGCCGGTTTCCCGTTTATGACCGCGCTGTACAGCCACGGTCAGAATGCCCATGGAAGAACCGCCAGCCTGATGGCGGTGCTTCCGTGGTCCCCGGCGATGACCCCCATAATGCTGCACTAAAATAGCTCTCACTGAAAGAGCACATCAAACGCTTGCAAAATAGTTAGATCGAGTTCTTCAGATAAAATATTCAAAACCATTAAGTTTATTGAAGTGACTGGAATATAAATTCTGCATCCTGAATATGGCAATTCACTGCTTGGCATTTGTTTGCAAATACTAGAAAAGCTGCACACAAGCAATGTGGGAAATTACTCAAAGGTTTGATACAAAACAAATTGCAAATGAGTGGATGTTTGTAAACAATTCTTCTAAAAAATCAGGAATAACTTATTAAAGTTATGAGAATTTATTACAAAATGATTGTTCTTTTAAAAGTGTATTTTAGTGAATCCCCTAGTTTCTCCTGAACTAGGATAAGGGTTTGATCTATTTATTGGCAGTCAAGTGGAATATTTTACTCCATCGCCCTGGCAGAGGATCCAACTGTCACATTCACAAATGTCTGGCAACATTTATTGCATTAGCAACACAAAAGGATGATGGACGGAGTGCTGACAATGCAAACACTCACCCCCAGTCACAGATCTGGGTTTAATCCATCGATTTTTTTGCTGCCCATGCCATTCCAGTTTGGACCCAGCCATATGCAAATCAGTCTTGACCCTGTTCCCCATGGGAACAGTCCAGCCCAGGCCGAACTGCCAGGCCAGGTCTTCCCTGGACTGGAAACAAGTATCCTAGGACCGGTTTTGGGGTTTCACCCCTCATGAGCCAGGCTAGCTTGAATCCAGTGGCATGGGAAGCACGGGACCCACGTCTGGGCATACCCTTCCCACTTAGGGTGACATTAGCAACACAAAAGGATGATGGACGGAGTGCTGACAATGCAAACACTCACCCCCAGTCACAGATCTGGGTTTAATCCATCGTTTTTTTGCTGCCCATGCCATTCCAGTTTGGACCCAGCCATATGCAAATCAGTCTTGACCCTGTTCCCCATGGGAACAGTCCCGCCCGAACTGCCAGGTCAGGTCTTCCCTGGACGGGAATCAAGCATCCTGGGACCGGTTTTGGGGTTTCACCCCTCATCAGCCAGGCTAGCTTCAATCCAGTGGCATGGGAAGCACGGGACCCACGTCTGGGCATACCCCAGTTTATTGCATTGACAGGGACACCCATCAAGGCTGCTCCTATCAATGCATTGTAACTTTGCCATACGGCTCTGTGAAATATGACGGAGCTGTACTGTATTTTTATTTTTAGTTTTAAAAACAAAACCTCAAAGTGGAATTTTGTTTTTGAAAATACAAAGCAATGCCCCCTCACGATGGGAGTTATTTCCCATGGTAAGAGAGGGTATTTTTGCAGTGTTTTTTCTGGCTTTGAAGGGCAGGAACCTAACCTCTATGTCTGTCGATCTAAATTAGGTGAGCTGACATAAAGGTCAACCTCCGACAGCCCTTACTCTCTTTGGACGTCTGAGGGAAGTCTGACCATGGTGGAGACAGAGTAGTTTCTGCCATGGTTACACCAAATGTCCATCTGCTATTAAATGTGGCGGGCGGACCATTATGTTGGAGGCAAGGGTACTCCATCAACATTGTGACAGACACCCTTTCCCTTAACATATGAATCAGACCCTAAATTATCTGCAAAAAAGACGCCTTCACAAGTTTTTATCAGAAGCAGTGCAATTTTTAGCTTTTTGTTGAACGTCTTCATATCAGATTGTAAAACTATGTTTTTGACAATCACAAAATTAACAATTTAGGCCTCAACTAGATGGATTTTGGCTTAATGCTTAATCACCATTGACATAATAATTTGGAGACACTGAACTTTAACATTTTCCATCGCCAATCCAAATTATTCAAATCTCATGTAGACAAGTGCCCCCAAATAAGTGCAACATTAGCTCCTTGTTCATGTGAATATCAAAATGTAAATGGTGGCGTAACGCAAAATGATGTAGCCACCCTGCGGAATGAGATGAGGAGCCCCAGAGACTCCCATACCTCACACATTCATTAGTCTTGGGTTGAATGGGACCCCCCTTGAAGGGGTTAAAGGACCCCCGTGCTGCAGGGGCTGCAGGTGCCTGTGTAATGACCCTAAACATAAAGATATTTAAAATTGACTCATGTTTATATATAGTTCACGTAAGAAATGCTGCTTTTCTTCACATATCACTCTCAAAGTTCAGACTACACTTGTGATATGTACATTCCATCACTGAGAGCGTCTCAGAAGTATGAAATTGTAATCTTTGATTAAATGTCAGAAATACGTGATTGAATTATCGTTCAAATATATTGCATTAGTGCAAACGTTGAGCGGTTTGACTGAGTCCATGAAATTGAAACATGTTTCTGACCTGTAAATATACAGAAAATGTAAAATGATTATGGGTTTCAGTTGATGCAATCAGATATTATTTCAGACACCCAGATGATTGGATAAATTTCAAATAATCTGGTACATGTGTTTTCCTCTTAACTTGTAATGAGAAAAAGTCAAAAGTGTCCATGATCTGCATGAATGTCAGACAATGAAGAAATATAACATATCTTGGAATGCTATACCAAATAATGGTGAAATCACAAATTATTTTCAATTTGATATTTTGAAACATTCATTGACTGAGACATATTTGTGAACCACAACTCTATGAAAGGGTAACCAATCTGCCTCACCATTTATCGTCAGGCAACTATTAGTCATAGACCAACTGCTGGTGCATTAATAGTTCTTATTCACTTTGCATTCCCACCTTAGCCGCCACAATGACCTTACCTCTCATCACCGTAGAGAGCATTGCTTTTGATTTGATAACAAACTACCTGGACCTTATGACACTGCCACAGAGTTTGGAGAAAGGTATTTGCTATTTCAGATAAGTGCTGCATCGTTTCTTTTGACTGTGCTCGAGTATTCTTCATTTTCTTAGCTCAAGCAGGTACTTAGAGTCAGGATTTGTATCCGTCATGCACGCTTTTTCTAAAGACAGAATTTCTGCTTGAAAGGATCTAGCTTTTATAATCTAGTCCCCGTGTTCTCTACTTCCCCAGAGATGAGTTGTCCCCGAGGCCTATTTATATCGTTCTATTAAAATGACATCTGCGACTACCATGCCCACACTTACTGTCCTCAAACTATTTCCCTGCAGTGACAGATAAGTAATCCACCACCTCCTGGTCCTTGTGTTCTTGCACATAGTGTCTCAATTCCACCTGCATTTTACCCACCATTGTCTCCATCACTAATAGAAAAGAACAATGATCAGGTATGCTATCTCCCTAATGTGGTCAGACTGCCTTGTGGAGTGGAAAGTAACCTAATCTGGAATCAAGGAATGAGCCCCACAGTGAAAGGAGAATGAATTGGCATTTCCATGTGAGTTTCTATCAATACCCTTGATTGAGTTAACCTCCTCAGACTACTTTGAAACACTCTATCTATAACCCTATTGATAACAGCATCCGTAATTAAAATACCCACTATGCAACTAATGTCCCCCAGTACTTCCAGCAGCAGTATTCCTATAATTTCCAAAACCACTAGATGCACCCTGTGGGAAGCATACAGAGAGAGCCACAATTTTCTCACTAGCCAATATCCTATAGACAGCAGTGTAACATCTTGTCATGGTTGCACTAACCTGGCAGTCTAGATTCTACAGGAGGAGATACTAGTATCCTCTCTACTGTGAATTGGCTGATGAGTATGAAAATAATGTAGGTCAGCCGTTGGCTGGGGGACTGGGAAATGGAACAAGAAAAAAACAAACAGAGACACTGGATATTGCCACCTCGCCTGTTCTTACTGCCTCACTTAACCTGCGCTTTTGAGGCATGAAAATCTACAAGACAATATGCTCTTAGATTTTTGTCAATTATGTTACAGTTTACTAGTTCCTTCATGTCCAGTGACATATCTTGTGAGAATCTCAGCATAAATCATTCTCTGAGGTTGCTTGCAACACTATGATTTAATAGAGGTGGGAAAGAGATATAACCTTAGTAAACATTGGCTAGAATAACCTGTATTGAAATATGTATTTTTATTTATATAATTACCTTGAGCAAGTTAGAGGATAAGTCTTGGATTTAAGAAATTCCTAACATACACCGTTCATTATCTGTCACCAAATTAATTTTCATTAATATTATTATTTAACTTCAAGCAATATGCATTTATTTCTCAACAAATTGTAGTGCCTTAATATTTTATGTGATTCAAGTGGAATAAACAAAGTCTGTACAATACAGTTTGGAACCCTAAAAGGATGACTCCAGTGATAGAGTTCATAACCAGATGCAGGAAGGCTCAAGTATAAAGTTTGTAACCCTAAACAAGATGACTTGAACACAGAGTATGTAATCCTAAATAACATGACTCCAGTAAGAGCTGGTAATCCTAAACAAAATGATTCCGGTACTAAGTGCAAATTATAATCTTAGGGCCCAATCTAGAGTTTGACAGAAAGGGTCCTACATTGCAAACATGACAGCGTACCCTTCCTGCCAAACCCTTGGTCCGCCTGCTTCATTTAAAGACAGCAGAACTTAAGAGTCCCATTGACAAAGCCCCCTTTGGCTCCATCAATGGAATACTTCCTCTGATGGTCTGACTGAGTAGGGGATGTTGGAGAAAGGGCATTATATCCCCCACTATATTTAGGCTGGATAATGTGATGTATTTTTTTCCTGATACTACCAGGAAAAATATGGCAGCTAGGGGAAGGAAATAAACACTAAGTGGGTCATTCTGACCCCAGCCGGCGGCAGAAGCCGCCGGCCTGGCTGGAACCGCCAGAATACCGCTGCGCGGTCAAAAGACCGCCGTGGGTATTCTGGGTTTCCCGCTGGGCTGGCGGGCGACAGCCAGAAGGCCACCCGCCAGCCCAGCGGGAAACACCCTTCCATGAGGATGCCGGCTCCGAATGGAGCCGGCGGAGTGGAAGGGGTGCGACGGGTGCAGTTGCATGGCAGACACTGAAAATCTTGGTGGGGCCCTGTTATGGGGGCCCCTGCAGTGCCCATGCCATTGGCATGGGCACTGCAGGGGCCCCACGACACCCCATACCGCCATCCTGTGCCTGGCGGCCAAAACCGCCAGGAACAGGATGGCGGTATGGGGGTCGGAATCCCCATGGCGGCGCAGCTTGGAGGATTCCCCAGGGCAGCGGAAAACCGACGGTACACCGCCGGTTTTCCATTTCTGACCGCGGCTGTACCGCCGCGGTCAGAATGCCCAAGGGAGCACCGCCAGCCTGTTGGCGGTGCTCCCGCGGTCGTTGGCCCTGGCGGATTTTACCGCCAGGGTCAGAATGACCCCCTAAGTGTCCTCTCACCCTCGGAGAAAAATTCCAGTGTGGAGGGTCATTAAATTTTTGTTTTTCAGAAACAAACTCCCATCATAATAGTTTCTTTCTTAAAACTGTGAAAGTAACAGCTGTCACAGCATTTACTGTCAAAGTACTGAGAGTTTGGTGGATGGTCGCCATCGGTTTTGAGTCAAGAAAATCTTGAGGCACGCTGGGAAATGTAGTTTGTCTTAATTCCACTTAGGTTCTTCACGTAAAGTAGACATTGCAGCCACAGAACCTCACTCCAGGTAGTGCTCATGTTCAACACGCTCAGCTGATCTCCCCTGCAATGGAAGATTCAAAAGCCCTTGGGATTCAGCTGAATTAATCTCGGCACTCCCAGCATACAATGGTGTGGACCCTTTATCATGATAGCGTCCTTATCCCCAAAGCGCCGACATACCAACGGCAGAGCTCCAGGCTTATCTGGATGATTTCTCTAAAATTGTTGAAACAAATGAGAAATATACAGATTTGAAGCTGACTTCCATTAATCATTCCTCTGGACTGTACTGCTTCCATTTCATCAAATAATGCAGGTGTCGTACAGGTAATTCACACTTCTAATATGTCAAACATTTCATATTCATTGTCAGCATTCACTTGGATAGAAACAGAAATTTGGGCAATATCTCCTTATACAACAAGGTTGTGCTAGAGCTAATTGAAACACTGAATGAATCTTCATTGATTTAGGCAGTGTTACAGGATTTTACAATTTTCTCAATGTTAAATAGACAAATAAACTTGGGTGGTAACTTAGAAGCTTTTTTCAAATTCAGCTTTCTGTGACTATCCAGGCTTTTCACATACACTCTACGGAGCTGCTGAATTTCTTTTCTTGTCAGCATAAAGTTTAGATGTAAAATTAGCGTTTTCTAAAGGCTCTTGCGCAACTTTTTGGACTCTCTGACATTCAGTTCAGTGCTATTGCTGAGGAACTGATAGATGCGGGTGTGGGTGTAATGCTAATACTCATGGTTGAGGGCTATATATACAGAAAAGATGACATACCTACACCACAATGATCAGCATTATTATAGGTTCATTCTGCCAAAAATAATGTATTATTTCAATCCTCTTTTTGCGATGTTTGCTATCTCATATATTGATCAACACACTCATTGAATCTTCAGTCTGTCCATCTGGTTGCAAATGATAACTTATGGACAGGCAGATTTTCATATCCACATCTTTATTTAATGCAGACCAAAAAATTGAAACAAGTTTAGAACCTCAGTCTGGTATCAAAACGTGAAGGACACCCTTCAACCCAATGATAAAGTGTGATACAGTGTGCAAACATGCGTTCAAAATCTTTAGAGGAGGGTAATCCAAGCAATGCAGTAATATGTTCCATTTTAGTCAAATGGTCGAACAGTAACAAGAATGGACATACAATTTTAACTCCTAACTAATTTAACAAAAAAGTCCAATGATGTAATGTGCCACAGTGTCAGGTTTTGAACCTGCTTAAAGTCTCCGCCGTCCCCTAATATATGTGCTGGTGATAATGTTGGAATATATCACCACACACAGAAGCCATGGAAGAAATGAAGGAAATGAGAGAGAGCATATCCAGATTGGAGCCCACTCTCTGAGGTTTTGTTTGTTTCAAGTGGTAGCACCACTCAGTCTAGATATTACAATAATTAGTAGATATGACCAAATGGAGACAAAGGGTATATATAGCAGTCGCTGCTCTGCCTGCATGGAAAGTGCGGGTGGCGCGAGGGGGGAGAGGGGCTCCGATATGAATAAAAATTGAATTAAAAATAACTAAAAAAAATTAAAAAACACTTACCTCGCTCTTCACCACACCGCTCCTCTCTCCCTCATCACTCCGGCCAAGCACTGGCTCCCAGCCTGCCCTATGCCAATCCTGACGCTGTTTAGAACTGTGATGCTGGGCTGGAGAGAGCTGAGACGGCCGGCCAAACACACATGCGCTCTGAGGGGGAGTGGTCCTTGTCACCCCGTGGCCCCACCCCTTTATAATGAAACAATAACATCCACTGTTTATTATCATTTCCCTGTAAAGGTTTGCAGCTGCCGCTGCTGGCGGTGCGGCGATGCTCCTCTGCCCAAATGGAGGAGCCACCGCTGATATATAGTAGGTATTGTACACTACCTTCACAGCAAGTATAATATGCACCAAAGAGTATGTATTTTTTTGTTTGCCAGAGTGCTATGTTTTTAGATTTGATGCCTTATTTTATATATTTCGAGGACATTGATCATCCCTTGCGCATAATTATTCTGAATGGAGAGAAAACGCAGAAGGGGGATTAAAAGAGCAGTCCCATGATCGCCTTATTATGAATGACCTGAGGGACACTGAGCAAAGCCTTGAAGCCTCGCGGAACTGGCTGTGTCACTTCTGTCTGCTCGAGACACTTCGCAATACGTGGATAAAGTTGTCGAAGAGGATACACGCCGTTGTGGAAGGATAAAGAGCTCGAGCCCTCATGTTTAATAAGGACTTTGGCAATAATATCATGTAGGAAAAGCTGAATTTTTATGTTGCAAAAGAAATAAAGCCTATTAATGCACCCCGCTGTACAGCACATTGCTGATCACACTGTTCAGTTCCATAGGGGCTTACTCCTATTTGAAATGAAAAAATCATCCCAAACTGCGTGCAGTAAATTATTTATAGTGAATTCCTTTTCTTTTATCTGCGCTCTATATGAGACTGGCTTTCTCAACAGGGTTGATTTTCCGAGCTTGGTAAATTAAATTATTTATTTTACAAATATCTGTCCTCCTTTTATCTCTCTCGATACATATGACTGGAGAGGCAGGGGGACAGGAAGGGAAAAAGAGAGAAGGGAAATGTAAAAACTGAGAAAATAAAAGAGAGTGAACATATTGTGGGTATTTGTAAAATAAGGTTGGAATCACAGTACATAGATCAAAAAGCCATTGCGGTGTAATGATGACTTTAAAATGTATAGAGAGTGGGGGAAGCGGGCATTAATTGCACATAGCGAAAGGTGTTTGATCTTTCTCTGCTGAGTAAATAGCATCCTGAAGGTCACAGCTGTCTAACTCGTTCTCCAAAGCTCGCTGGACAGGGACCGGTCAAACTTTGGATGGGTGACCGCCGATCAATATCAGATGCGATCGCCAGCTTGTTTTTCTCAGCGCAAGGCATGTTTTTCATTTTGAAAAATAAAAGTTTAGAAAGCCATAGGGCTGGAGGTATTCAAAAGCACTTGAAAGCCAGAAACATGAGCAACATTTTTTCAGGCACTTAGAGGCTCATTTACAAAGAAATGAGGAAGCGTGGCGCTGCAAGCCAGCTTGCTGCGTAGCGCTGCATCATTTTGAAAGTGCAGGGATGCGTCATATTTACAGAAATATGACGTAGCCCTGTACTTTCCTCCTCGCTGGCGCACAAACTGCTTCCTAGTGACAACACAGCCATCCTTGCGCCATGGTGCACAGATTTCTGCGTTGTGGGAATGATTGTTTATGTACAGGAAAGGACACCATCCTGCACATAAACAATCATTAATGGCATTTTCCTCTTTCTATTTGTGCTACAAAATGCAGCACACATTGAAGGAAAAATAAAAGGGGAGAAATAATGTTACTGCTCCCCGTTGTGCCACTTTAACGCCATCACTGAGGTGGCGTAGGAATCTGACTCATTCCCAGCCTTCTAAATCTGAGAATGCATCAGATTCCATGGGTGTTGATAGGGAGCCCCCACAGCAACACCCATTGAATGCCCCTTTCACGCTGAGGTATGCTTGAAAGAGGGCCATATTTACAAGGTCTTGAAAATCCAGGCAAAGCGGCTTTGCGTGGCCTTGTAGTTGTGTGTGAGCACACTGCACCACTAGAGTGTAAAAAAGGATGATGCTCTGGTGGCATAGTGTGCCTCTAGAGGCTTGTAAATGAGTCCCTTGGGGCCATATTTACAAGTGACTCGCATTGCAGGTGCTGTCGTGGTGGTCTAACCACCAAATTTAAACCGTGGTGGAGCCACCAGTCAACAGCCTGGCAGTCTTGGTGGTTGTAATCCGTCAGGGTAGCACTGCATGCAGCGCCGCCCAGGGTATTACGATTCCGAAATCTGCCAGTCTTTTCATACCGGGGGGTGGGACCCCCTGGGAGCCCTTGCACTGCCCATGCATGGGCAGTGCAGGGGCCCCCATGGACAGCACCTTTGCGCGTTACACTGCCAGAATTATGGACAGTGTAAAGTGCAACGGCTGCTGCTGCACCCGCTACACCACCACGTTGCCGCTGGCTCGATTACAAGCTGACGTCAATGTTAAGGCCCTGTTTCCTGTTGGACTGGTGGGTGGAATCAGCATTCCGCCCGCCGGCCCAGCGGGAAACTTGTAATAGGGCCGGCAGTGTTCTGGCTGCATTGACGGACAGATGGAGGTACGAGTTTGGCGGGTGGCCTCTGCCACCGCCAAACTCGTAATGAGGGTCATAGTCTCTGAGGGCTTTACATGGTCTTCTAGATATGGAGTAAGGCAATGAAGCGCAAGTCACTGTGTTGCCTTACTCTGCGTCAAAGAGGCATTCCATGGGTGTTGTTGTGGGTGTTCCCATGCAACACCCATGAATTTTGATGCATTCTTAAATTTACAAGGATTTGTAAACCCGGAAATGTGTCAAAAGCCTCTGCATCTATGTGTGTTTCATTCTGTGGCACACGTAGAAATAGGAAAACACCTCGCATAATTGTTTTTATGCAGGGATGTGTTGCTTTCTGCACAAAAACAATCATCCCGCAATGCAGACACCCTTGCACCATGGTACAAGGGTGCCTGTGTTGTGGTATGGAAGCTCGTGCACTACCACGGGGGCAAAAGGACAGGAATTCACTGTATCTTGTCGATACAGTGAATTCCTGCCCTTTTCTTTCGATGCAAGGCAGTGCAGCAAGAAGGCTTGCAGTGCTGCCCAATATCAAAAGATTGTAAATTTTCATGCAACACTCATGTATTTTGATGCATTCCCACATTCACAAGGATTTGTAAACCTGGGAATGCGTCAAAAGCCTACCCCTTCCCAGAGGAGGCATAAGGGTGGCGTGATGATGAGATAAACCTTTATTTCTCCCTGTTTTTTCCTTCTTCTATGTGTGCTGCATTCTGCCCATTGTGCGCCAGCGTGGGTGAAAAGGACAGGAATGCGCTGTATCTTATAGATACAACACATTCTTGCCTTTTATATTGATGCAGGGCAGTGCAGCAAGAAGGCTTGTGGTGCTGCCCTGCATCAAAAGATTGTAAATATGCCTTGTAAATTTTAAAATAACCTTTCTGTGTTCCCTTTATAAAGTGTCTTTCTAGTGAGATGGGTCTCATGAAAAATCATAGAATGTAAATGATGGAGAGCAATATTTTTCTATTGGGGCTGAATCAGGAATATTTTCTGGGTTGTAGATTTTTGTGTTTTACAAATACTTTATTGATATCTTTAAAGATAACATTTGTTCACCATTAAACACTTTCAAATTTTCCCTTTTCCTCTTAGGGCTCTATTATGAATTTCTCTTTCTTTTTTTTCTAAGATGTAATAATGTTCCCAATAAATAGCAGTACCCCAGAGTGTGGTTTTAATCCCCTTGTTCTGGGTTTAATACCCCCATAATAGGAATAAAGAGAAATATTGCACTGTTTATACTGCTGTCAGCTGTAAAACTATGAACGTTGTGGGTTTTCCCCACAGAAAATTCGCCCAACCACCTTAAATCTAAGTGAAAGCCAGACTGATCTTTGGGTATATTGTCCTTGGAGGTATACAGCAAATGTTCATCACCCCACTCAAAGCTGTACTACAGTTGGCAGCAAGACATGTCCACTCTGAGTGATGTTTTATCACATCACCCTTGTATGTCATAATCTTTACTGCATCCCCATCGTGACCAGGATATTGTTCAAAATATGTTGCTTAGTCTAGAAGGTCATTCGTGACAACAGCCCCCCCAATGATTAGCAGACCTGCTAATTGTCTCAGACTGTTCAAGTGGACTAAGACAATATACCATGTTTCTTTCAAAATGTGACTGAGGTCACATCCTTCATAACACAGATGAAGTTCTTCTCCCCAGTGGGAAATTAAACAATGTTAAATACAAAATATCATAATACAAACTTATTGTGTCAAAAAGGCATTGAATAAAAAGTATTAAAGAGTGTTGAATAAACAATACCATTGTATAAAGCTATTGTGTCAAGAATATCTGGATGTAAAAAAATATTGTCAACAGGAATATACAAGGTAAGAATATTGTTTTAAGTGTTAGTTTAACATCATTGTCAAAATATTGTTGCCTGTAATATCATTTGTAAGTGCTTTTTTGTGTGTGTTTTACTGTAGTGTGTTTGATTTTACATTTTTAGTAATTTTTCATTATGTGTGTTTAGTAAGATAATTTATTAGTTGTGAAATATTGGAATTTTTGTTTTTTGTTGGGTTGATGTGTAAAAATAATGTATATCTATTTTTAGTAGCAGGGCTATAGGTTTTAAGGGGATAAGAGTAGGGAGTTTTTTAAAAACTGAATATTTTAATTTAAATCTCATGGTAATTATTTTAATGGTATAAAAATTAAATTGTAAAAATTAGAAATTCATTTATTTGCAATAATATTTTTTTTTAATATTAGTATATAATTGTTTTAAATGTATATGCATATTATATTAAATTAAAACATACTTTTGTGCAAATATTAAAATAATTAATTCATTTGTAAAACTGTGGTAAACATTTAACATTTTTAAAAATAAAATGTAATAATGTAACATCTTTATAAATGTATTTTTATAAAAACAGTATATTACATTTTAATTTAATTTTGTTAGGATGTTTGAAATGCTGGAAATTATATCCTCATTGTAAATAAATGTTTGGATTTTTAAACTTTTTTATATTTAGATTTATTTAAAAGAAAAAAGTTATGTAATAAAATTATGAAAATAGAATCAATATGTATTATTTATGATTGGTAAATATATATTTCATTATATCTTATACTAATTATATTATTTATTAATAGTGATTAACATATTATTAAAAATGTTAATGTTTGATTTTAGATATATAGGTTTTCTGTTTAGGTTATTATGTTTTTCAAGTGATTTTTATTTTATTTTGTAGATCAAAAATTATATGTTCTTATGAAGTATTGACTGTGTATATAACATTTTTAGTGTCCAGCACTGTACATACAATGTTTTGTAGTGGAAATAGCAAATATCACTCTTTAGTCTACAATACCTTCCCTAAATTGGCTTCAATTGGAGTGGGAATAGTATTTCTCTCCTTTATAGGGTCTAATGCCTCCCCTAAATTGGCATAGATTAGAAAGGGAATAGTAAATGACACCCTTTTAGTGTCCAACACCTTCCCCATACGGTTCCAGATTAGACTGGGAACAGCAAATGTCACCCCTTTAGTGTTCAGCATCTTCTCCTAACCGTTTTAGATTGGAGTGGGAATTGCAAATGTCTCCCCTTTAATGCCCAACATGTTCTTCAAAATGGTTGTGTTGGAGTGGGATCATCTGATTTAACTATTTTAGAGTGTCATTTGTTAATTGTATATTGGCAATAAATAATATTATTTACATATTTTTATAGAATAAAGTCGTTATATTTTCAATCTGTATTTATTTATTACAAGGCTGATAAAACTATTTGTAACACATTTTTATTATCAGATAAACTATGCAAATCATATTTAAATAATATTATACGTTGTACTGTTCCGATGTTTTTTCTATTGTTTACCAATTTTTTAACATTTGTAAACTGTTTCATATACATATTTTAACTTAACATTGGTTCAGTATATATTTAATAATTGTTAATGTTTATACTCTCATTTGTATTTTAAAATGTGTAACTTTCTTTACAACATTTTTGACATATTTTATGTTTTAATTCTTTTTTAACATTTTGTAATACATTCATTCAGGTTCTTAAAATGTCTTTCCTCCTTCATTTTCATGGGAGGATTGTCTATTTTTAGTCTCATTAGAGGCCATGTTTTATGTATTGCTACCTTCTATTTCATAGTCTGTTTGCGTAATTTTTTGTCTATTTTTTGGGATCCGGATCACGGTAAGGTGCTGCTGTTCATCGGGAACAGGTAAGTCCTTTTAAATGAATTGTTAGGGTTTTGAGAGTAAGGGGTGAAGGGAGAGGTCTACGGGTTAGTTATAGTGTTGTTTGTGGGTTTTTGCATGTTTAGTTGTATTAACTATAGTGTTTTTTGCAGGTTTGAGTTTTTGTACATTGTTTTAGTAATTTATTGATAGGTTATGTTATATTTTGTTATGTTACTTGTTTTATGATGATTAAGTGTAATATTTATGTACTTTTGGAAATGTGATGTTTTTTTGTGGGGGGCTTTCTGCTTTACTTTGCAGGTTTTTCTTTCTGAATGTGTCCTATGGTCATTTGGATTTACCATTTGTTTTTTAAAGGCAATCACTTTTGCTTTATAATAAATAAATATTTTCAATTTTAATGTCCTTTTTTCAGTTTTCAGGAGTGCTTCTTTTTGTAAGCACTTTTTCCTTTTTTCACGGTTTCTAGATACTTTGGATTGCTTCAGGGGATCTGTAATAGCTTGGTTAATGTTTGCAATGTTTGGGGCTTTTTAGGGAATGTTTTTACCATTTTTGGTGGATTATACCTATTGATTATGTGGATACAGAGGATGATCTTCAGCAACAGAACAGCAAGTAACATTTAATTTATTTATTTTGGGTGGAAATATTAATATGTTATTATTTGTGTAACTATCATGTGAGGCTAATTTGGAAATGTATATGTTATGGGTTTTAATTACTTTACATAGCAGATTGAGTTTATTCTTTGAGCTTACGTTTGGGGAGGTTTAGATTTTTAATATAAATTATTTACATTTTATTTTATTTTAAAATACTTATTTAGGATTGGTGTTTTATTTGATGCTTTGACTTATGTAATCAAATAGTATGTTTATTATTTAGATAAAATATTTGTCATTTTGTTAAGATTGTGTTATAGTTTTCTTGGGAGTTTTGTAGGTTGGTATTTATTTTACAGTATGCTTTGGCTATTATTGCTAAGTAATCTTCTCCTTTGTTGTTTATGAAGAGTGTGACTTTAAATTTTAGCATGTCATACATTATTTTGGTTTGTTTAGGTGCAATTTGTGTTACAGATTGCTCCATTCGTAGTTGATGGTAGCTTTGCTTTTTTTGTAATGCTTCTGTAAATGTATGGAGTGTAAGTTGGGTTCTGTCTAGTGTAGATTGGAAGGTTCTGTGCCATCCTTACACTGCGTTATTTCTTATGGCTCCCTGTGCCAAGGTCCTGTCATGGACAGTCCCCCATGGTATTTGGACTTTGAGCTTGTGTCTGTGTCCAGAGTGATGTAGTCTGTCAACCCAAGTATCTTTGAAATAATAATACATTAGGGACACAGTTTGTGTTCATTTTGTTGGTAGAAAGGGCTTTCTATTCGTAAATTTTAGTGACTAGCTACTTCAGTGACAGGGACACAGGCTAGTGCTGTTGTGTTTTTTTATTTTATTTGAAGGCAAAATGACTGTTCGTAGCATATTGTATTCTTAGTACAGATTGTTGGAGGTACCTCTATATGTTTTGATTGAAATGGTAGTAGCAGTCTTGTATGGCTGTGTGTGGGTAACATTTTAAAACGTTTTGAATCATGGCATGTTCAAAGTCTATGATTTGTTTTTTGATAGTAGGTATTTGTTTTATGTTTAATGCAGTTTCAGTGTTCACAGTAAGTGTTAATTTGTTTATTTGGTAGTAGGGTATTATGAAAGGAATAGTCAGGTTTTTATATTCACCATGTATTGTATATATCTGAGTGAATGGTTTGGGACACATTTTGAGGGTCCCATCATTCAGGTTTGACAGTAGTTTAGTTTTATAAAGGTTATCTGCTGTAGAAAATATTAGGATTTATCTATCATTGTATAATTTTTACGTGTTCAGGTATTTCAATATTGTTGTATCTTCTGGGGCAGGAGGAGTATCATTTATGGCTTTTTAGTTTGTGCAATTAAACATTTTGTAGGGGGTATAGATGGCCTGTGATGTGCTCAGGGACTTTAGGGAGTATATCTTTTAGGATTTTGGTTGTGGGCTCCTGGGAGCTAGTGCTTGCTTCTCTTATATCCTGCAATACCTCCCTTATTTCTATTTCCGTCACCTTTGGGGAGTGGTTGTGTTCCTTTACATTAATTATAACATCATCTTTTGTAGTGACACTCCTATGGCATGCATTACAGTCATATTTCATACATTTCCAAATCACATTTTCCATCAATGTACTTTCTTGGTTGTAGATGTAACCCATGTGACTTAGTAATTGCTTTCCTTTCTGGGATGATATGTTTCTTGCTCTTTCTGTCACTGTGTCTGGAAGTACTGTAACAGTAAGAATAATCCCACTTTAAAGTGTTTGTATTTTAATTATTTACTTAGAAAATTATGCAACTACTTTTATTAATTATACTTACATTTATGTTCTTCTTCGATGTTTCACACTTTTTTGCAGCTTTTTCATGGGATGTGTTGTAAAGTGGAGCTGTTGCTTACTTTTCTGTTGGAAGTAACAAAGTGTCAGTTTCATTTTAAATCTTTATTTGTAGTTTGTGGAGGCTGAGGTTGTTAGGTTTTACTTTCATAGGGTATGGGGTGAGTTTCTATATTAGAATACTTTAGGTATACTTAATTTTTTATGTCTTTTCTCTGGTTTGTGATTTGTGTTAGTATTTGGCAGGTTAGCACTGTTTGAAGTTGTAGTCTTTTCTTCTAGTAAGCACATGTACAGAGATAGAAGTTGGCAAATGTTTTGTTAATTATTTGTTATTTTACTATTTGAAATTTAATTACAAGTACATTTTAGTTCAAATATATGTTTTATTTACTTTGCAAGGTAGTTGTCAAGATGTATATATTTCTTTTTTAAGAGTCTGATCAGAGAATTCATCAGATTTTCCTCCTCTTGCAGGTTTTGTTGATTTTGAATTATTCAATGATAAAATTGAGTGCCTTTAATATTTTTGATTTATTTATTTTTGTGATTTTATTAGTTAAGTTTCTTTATAGTTTGATTTCATTGATTTGTATATATACAAGCTTTTTTCTCTAAAGAGAATGCACATGCACTCAATGTAAGTAAAGGTGAAATCATTATTTAATTAAATCCAGTTCCTACAATGCATTTTGAGAAACAGCCTTGTTCACGCACTGGGTGACTGTTTTTTTACCATACCTAATTTACCATTGTGAAAAATTGACAGAAATGATGGACTAGAAGAGTATAACCATGGAAAAAGCCCAATACAAGTGTACCCAACCTCACATGCCACTCCCGTGGTGGCTGCCCAGCATTGGCGACATAACTAGATGAAGTAACTATAGCTTGTGACCTAAGGTAACTATAACTTGCATCCCTACCATACACAGTTTTGTTCTCATTATTTTTACAGCAAATGTAACATTGATATTATGAATGATGATATCAAAGTTCGTATAAGTGATGTAATCTGTGGGATAATTAGCAGTGTATGGCAAGGTGCAGGTTATGGTTACCTTAGGGCACAAGCTATAGTTCAGTTATAGATATAATTCAGCTATAGCTGAACTTTTATGGTTTTGTGTGAGTAAATTCAGAACCTAACTGTTGGAAAGTGGATAATTGGTAAGGTCAGGTAAGTACTTACACTTAGCAATAGGCCACAGAACCCCACTAGGTCCAGTCAGGTCTCGATAAATTAATCCCAGCTCAACCCTTAGCAGTGTGGCAACGAGCAGCTAGGTTTAACTTAGGAGACAGGTGTGTAAAGCATTTAATATCAACGAAACAGTAAATAAGTAAAACACAAAACACAATACAAATACAACACCAATGGATACAAATAAATTATATTTGTATCTTTAAAATGACACCAAAACAAAAAAAATCCAATGTAGGGCACAGGAGATACACATTTTTAAAGATTAAAAGTATTTCTAGTGCTAAGAAGCAAACAGCACTCAAAGGGTTAAAAAAAAGTTCACCCTGGACAGGGACAAATTCCAGAGTTCAGGCCACCCAGGATGTGCCACTGTTACACTTACTATCAGAAGTGTTTCTTGATACAGGAAAGTGGTCTCCAGCACCAGCCAATGGTTCAGGGGCTCTGGTTTGCCCCTTGGGGTATGGGACTACAACTCCCACAATGCACCTCTTCAGCTTATGGCGCTGTTTACAACAGTTGCTCCACATGTCTCCAAACTTATGGATCTTCTTCCAGAGATCTTTTGTGGGTCCTAGAAGTATCCACAACACAATCCAAGGTTCCAAAAGCTCTAAGTTGCTCCTTAAGAGTTGGGACTACAATTCCCAGAATGCACCTGGTCAGAATCCTCAAATGGCCACTGGCCGTTGGTCAGCTGGGCTATTCTTGCAGGACTTGATGCAGGGGATTCTGGGCAGCTCCTTTGTACATGTAGGTTACAGGGAGTCCACTCCGGGAGTTGCAGAAGCAAGGCAAAGTCCTTTTCTTGGTGAAGCCCAAAGTGTGCAGCTGGGGCAGCCCTTGTGAGTGCAATGTCCAGATGCAGGCCAGGGGTCCAGCAGAGCACTCCTTCTTCTCCAGTATCTTCCTCCAGCAGAGATCTGACGTGTGGGTGCAGCTCTGCCAAATTTATCCTTGCTCCTGGGGTGAAAAATGGGGGGGGCAACTGTCCAATCACAGGGAGGCCACTACCCTCTTGGATGACACTTCCTGGAAAGTGTGGCAAAAATCAATCCCAGGGAGCGACATTCCCTAAAATTCCTAAATGGCAGAAACTGATTTTTTGATATCAGGTCTGACTGAGCCCACCAACTGGTGTGGCTACAAATCCTTAACACACCACTCTCCTGCCTTCTCCTAATCTAATCAAGAGGGCACCTGGTTGTCTGGGTTTGCAGGAAATGGTGACGGCCATTAGCTGCTCCAAATGTCCTTCCATCCTTTGAAGACCAGTTTGGCTGCTCTCCCCCCATCCTGTTTCACCATCTGCTGAGGCAGATCTCCTTCCCAGGAAATTCCTTTGTGTTCAGCCCAGGCCACATCACACCTCATCAAGGCACCCTGGCCAGGCTGCCAGATGCTGGCCAGTCAGAGAAGGGCACTTTAAAGCTGAAACTGGTAACAGCAGACAGTGCACATTATGAGGGTGCTGTGCAGGGGAACCCCTGCACTGCCTGTGCTACAGGCATGGGGGGTGCAAGGGCACCCCTAAGGCCCCCTGCACCTGTTCTCCACCAGCATTTTCATGGTGGTGAAACCACCATGAAAAGGCTGGCGGAGAACCAGATTGTAATCAGCAGGGGGGCACTGACTTCTGCGCCGCCCTGGCTGATTTCAGCCTGCACCACTGTCAGCCCATCGAGATCTCCAATCTCGGTGAGATAGCAGTAGGTTGGCGGGCTGCCCACTAACCTTGTAATGTGGCAGTCAAACCACTACAACTGTGGCGGTCCAAAAGCCAGGGCAAGTGTGGCAGTCTGAGAACCGCCACACTCGTAATTAGGCCCTATGTCATGAATGATGTAATGTGTGATGTTATAAGCAGTGCATTACATGGGCAAAAGTTATAGTTAGCTCAGGTAACTGTAACTGCTAAATTTCTCTGGTTTTGTAGAAGTAAATTCAGGACCTAACTATAACGTCCCTTTAACTTTTGCTTTTTTCAGTGAATTTCTATGGTTTTTAAATTCTATTTCCTAACTATAACATCCCTGTAACCTTTGTTTTTTTAGTGAATTTCTATGTTTTTTTTTTACGTACATTAACTTTCATTACTATACGTTAATCCAACCACCGCCTTGCATGGCCAAAGGGAGTTGGCCACAGCCTATCTCTCTGGGTGTAATAATAGGTGCAAGAGGGTGTATCTGGGGTGGGAGTAGCTACGAGAGTCTCTGTCTGGTTGTGCGAGTGGGTGCATCAGTGTCTTAGTGGATGTCTCAGTGTCTGAGAGTGGGTGGATGAGGCTCTGAGTGGTCTGTGAGTGGGTGTAGGAGTGTTTCAGAGGGTCTGTGTATGGGTGCATGATTGTCTGAGTGGGTCTGGGAGTGGGTGCATGAGGGCCTTGATGGGTCTGTGAGTGGGTGAATGAGGGTCTGAGTAGATTTGTGAGTAGGTGCATGAGGGTCTGATTGGGTCTGCGAGTGGGTGCATCATTGTCTGAGTGGGTCTGTGATTAGATATGTCAGTGTCTGTATGGGTCTGTGAATGGGTGTGTGAGGGTCTGAATGGGTCTGTGAGTGGGTGTGACAGTCTCTGAGTGGGTCTGTGAGTGGATACATGAGTGTCTCAGTGGATTTGTGAGTGGGTAATGAGGGTCTGAGTGGGTCTGTCAGTGGGTCGAGGAGGGTCTGAGTGGGTCTGTAGGTGGATGTGTCAGTGATTGTGTGGTTCTGTGACTGGATGCATGTGAGTCTGAGTGGATTTGTGAGTGTGTGTTTGAGGGTCTCAATTAGTACGTGAGTGGGTGAATGAGGGACTGTGTATGTGTGTGAGTGGTTGTGTCAGTGTCTGCGTGGATCTGTGAGTGGGTGCATGACGGTCTGAGTGGGTCAGTGAGTGGGTGCATCAGTGTCTGAGTGGGTCTGTGAGTGGATGTGTCACTGTCTGAGTGGGTCGGTGAGTTGGTGTGTCAGTGTCTGAGTGGGTCTGTGAGTGGAAGTGGGAGTGTCTGACTGTATCTATGACTGGTTGTGTGAGGGTCGAAGTGGGTCTGTGAGTGGTTGTGTGAGGGTCTGAGTGGGCCAGTGAGTGGGTGTGTCAGAGTGGGTCTGTGAGTGGGTGCATAAGGCTTTGAGTGGTATGTGAGTGGGTATATGAGTGTCTCAGTGGGTCTGTGTGTGGATGCATCAGTCTGTCACTGGGTGTGTGAGTGGGTGCATCAGTGTGAGTGGGTCTGTGAGTGGGTGCATGAGGGTCTCAATGGGTCTGTGAGTGGGTGCATGAGGGTCTGTGTAGATTTGTGAGTGGGTATGCGAGCATCTGAAGGGGTCTGTGAGTGGGTGCATCAGTGTCTAAATGGGTCTATGAGTGGATGTGTCAGTACTGGTGTGGGTATGTGAATTTTGTGGAAGTAAATTCAGGATCTAACTATAACGTTCCTGTAACCTTTATTTTTTTCAGTGTATAGCCTAAGGTTTTTTAGTTTTATTTCTTAAATATAATGTCCCTGTAACCTTTATTTCTTTCGGTGAATTTCTATGGTTTTTTCAACGTATAGTAATTTTCATTACTATGGGCCTCATTATGACAAGCACTGCTGCCTGGGGATTATGAGTCCCCGACCGCCAGCCTGGCCACGGCGATAAACACCACCATGGAATGCTGGCAGTAAGGGGGATTTGGGGTGTCCCTGGGGGCCCCTACACTGCCCATGCACTTGGCATGGGCAGTGCAGGGGCCCCCAGGCATAGCCCCGTCGTGCATTTCACTGCCCGAATTTCAGGCAGTGAAATGTGCAACGGGTGCTACTGCACCTGCTGCACATCAGCATTGCCGCCGGCTCTATTAGGCTGGCCCAGCGGAAAAGTCGTAATAGGAAGCCAGAAATACCACCAGCACTGGCAGTATTCTGGCTCCTGCAGCCTCGGCGGTTTTTTAAAAAGACCGCCGAGGTTGTAATGAGGGCCTTTATGTTAATCCAACCACTGTTGCAAATGTCCAAAGGGAGTTGGTTGCAGCCTATCTCTCTGGGTGTAAGAATAGGTGTAAGAGGGGAATCTGTAGTGGGAGTGGCTGTGAGAGTCTCTAGCTGGGAGTGCAAGTGCATGCATCGGTGTCTTAGTGGGTGTGTCAGTGTCTGAGTGGGTTTGTGAGTGGATGCATGAGGATCTGAGTGGTCTGTGAGTGGGTGTAAGAGTATCTCACTGGGTCTGTGTGTGGGTGCGTGAGGGTCTGAGTGGATTTGTGAGTGGGTGCTTGAGAGTCTGATTGAGTCTGTGAGTAGCTGCATCACTGTGTGAGTAGGTCTGCGAGTGAATATGTCAGTGTCTGTGTGGGTCTGTTAATAGGTGTGTGAGGGTCTGAGTGGGCCTGTGAGTGGGTGTGTGAGGGTCTGAATGGGTCTGTGAGTGGGTGCATGAGGTCTGGGTGGGTCTGTGATGGTCTGAATGGGTTGGGTCTGTGATGGTCTGAATGGGTCTGTGAGTGGGTGCATGAGGGTCTTAGTGGGTCTATGAGTGGACGTGTCAGTGTCTATGTGGGCCTGTGAGTGGCTGCATGAGAGCCTCAGTGGATTTGTGAGTGGGTGAGTGAGAGTCTAAATGGGACTGTGAATGGGTGAATTAGGGACTGTGTAGGTCTGTGAGTGGGTGTGTCAGTGACTGAGTGGGTTTGTGATTGGGTGCATCAGTGACTGAGTGGGCCTGTGAGTGGCTGTGTCATTGTGTGGGTTTGAGAATGGGTGCATGAGGGTCTGAGTGGATCAGTGAATGGGTGTGTCAGTGTCTGAGTAATCTGTGAGTGGGAGTGGGAGTGTCTGAGCGGGTTTGTGACTGGGTGAGTGAGTGTCACAGTATGTGAGTGGGTGTGTTAGGGTCTGAGTAATTCGGTGAGTGGGTGCATCAGTGCCTGAGTGGGTGCAAGAGGTTCTGAGTGGTCTGTGAGTGGGTGTGCGAGTGTCTTAGTGGGTCTGTGGGTGGATGCATCAGTATCTCACTGGGTCTGTGAGCAGATGCATCAGTGTGTATGTGGGTCTGTGAGTGGGTGCATGAGGGTCTCAATGGATCTGTGAGTGGGTATGTGAGGATCTGAATGGGTCTGTGAGCGGATGCATCAGTGTTTCATTGGGTCTATGAGTGGATGTGTCAATATCTGTGTGGGTCTATAAATGGGTGTGTGAGGGTCTGAGTGGTCTGTGAGGGGGGTGACTGTGTCTGAGTTTGTGAGTGGGTGTATGACTGTCTCAGTGGGTCTGTATGTGGGTGCACCAGTGTCTCACTAGGTCTGTGAGTGGGTGCATCACTGTCTCAGTGGGTCTGTGAGTGGGTGCATGAGGGTCTGAGTGAGTCTGTGAGTGGGTGTATCAGTGTCTGAGTGGGTGTGTGAGTGGGTGCATGAGCCTCTGAGTTGATGTATAAGTGAATAAATCAGTGTATGAATGAGTCTGTGGGTTCTCTTGTAAATATTTTCATATTTGTGAATATTCTGTGAATAATTTGCAAATATTTGTGAATTTTCATAAATATAATAATTGGCGATGCAAAATTATTTTAAACTCATAAAGTGTCCCTAAAACACATCTATATCACATCCCTGGGATCATGGTACCCCCACTGTGACCCGTTATGCCACTTTCAATTAGAAATTCCACCCCTGGGACCGTGTCCCGTGAAATAAAATGGCAGCTGCAACTTTCTAGTCAGGTTGCGGTCAGAAAATTACAGCGCTTCTTTTTCCATGTGCATTCATGAAAATTTGCGCATGTTCGCGAATTATTCTCAAGCCCAGATATACAAATTTGGATTTCCTTTAATACCTCAAAAACTACTGAATTGATTTAAACTAAATAAGTGAAAGCATAATCTGCATACCAAAAGCTAGCTTTCTGCCAAATTTGCCGTAATTCTCTGCAGTGGTTTGGGCTGTAGTCATGTCTAAAGGTCCTATGGAAATTAACATGGGAAATGCAACTTTTTTGACCCCTTTTACTCTGCCCCTGCTTGACGGATCACCTCAAAACTTTCCATGCGCAATAAAAATCACCAGGGCACTTTTTGGGGGAAAATGTCGTGAAGATTTGTCAACTGGTGGCAAACATATAGGCAAGTCACAAAAAAAGTTTTCTATGGAAACTAGGTCCTAACTATACCTACTGGCGTCTGCCAGTAATATATATATATTTACATATATATACTCATGCGGTGATGCCGGTCTGCACCTTATTGTCAGCGATAAGCCTTTATGTGAACAGAATGCTTTTTGGCAACTGGTGCCATTCTACTCCTCCAAAGCACCATTTTGCTATTGTTTATAAACTCATCATGTGACAAACACCTCCTTCATCAGTGTAAAAACATTAACAGTATATAGAAAGGTTTTTACATTACTGATTTTCCAAACTATGCAGAGTAATACCTCATACCTACAGGAGCGAAAGTTACAAGATTCAATAAATTAAATCAAAAGACCATCGTGATTTGACCTAAATTAACACATAAGGACTGTAACTAATTACAATAAACCAGTGTATTTTCCTTCACGGTTCTGATATTATTCCTCCAAAGATGTTGCACTATTTCATTAATTGTCACTATCTATAATTAGTGACTGAGAAAACGCAATGTAGATTAACTCATAGAAAGCCCAAGTGGATGGGTCCCCTGCCATGCTATAACTGTGAATACCACAAGATGAAGCTAGATATAATAGCTACTTCACTTCTCCACTCTGGAGTCCTTTCACCTCCTGCTCTGATTTTTTTTTTTAAAACAATGTTAAAACCAGACAACACAGCTTCCCATTTATACTCATATTGAGCTGAGAGCTAAGAAGAAGTTATTTTATCAAACTACTTATCATAAGCTGGGGATACTTATAGTCCCCTGCAAAGCAATACAAACTCTACTGCCTCCTTTACAGATGCACATGAAGATCTTCTCCACAAGTCATGCCATTCGGTTCTCTACAATCAAATGCTTTGATGTACTTGGATTCCAAAATCCTTAAAGTCCTTTCTCTATTTCCTCCTCTTGCATCTTTTTTTACACCACCTATCACACTGTATCTCAAATCATTGATCCTGCCTTGATGTACTTTATTAAGATGTCTAGCTATTTGATAAGTGATGTCCTTGTTGTTCATCACTCTTAGGTGCTGAAGGATTTTCTTTTGTGCCTGCTATGTGGTACTGCTGACATATAATTTGGGACAGTTGCATTTCAAAATGTATACAACATGATCACTCTTACAGCTATAGCACCTCATCCTGTGTAATGTTTCCCTCCAACCACTTCTTTGCTCTTCTCCCCACTCTTGCAGGCTGTACACTTGGAGCATTTCACAAAACCAACTGTTTTTGATAACCAAGTTCCTTCTCCCTTTTTTGACAAATTTCACTCCTCACTAACTTGTCTCTCATTGATATACCTCTCTGCAATGTCATCTGAGGGCAACATGGCATGTCCTCTCCCATGGTACAGTCACTTCTTAGGAGATGCCAATATTTGTTCAAGACTGCTCTTACTCTGAGATGTGCATTGCTGTAGGTGGTGATGAATCTATGTTGCATATTGGGTTGATGTTTATGTTGAGGTTTGTTCAACAGTATTTTATCTGTGTATGGTTGGTCAACCTTCCTACATGCAATCTCCAAGGTTCTCTTCTTAAATCCCCTATTGCTTAACCTCTGTAGCATGTCACTTCTGGCACTCTCAAACTGCTTTCCTGTGCTAAAATTCTTTTGGCCCCAAGAAGTTCGCAATAGGGTATGCTCTATCAAGAGCGTGTGGTGAAAACTAGAGACATGAAGAATACTATTTCCTGTACTAGATTTACTGGGCAGTGCTGTCTGTAATCTGTTCTCTTCCACTCTAACCACTCTAACCTTTCCAGCCAGAAATTCAAATTCCTTATCACTGATGTTACTCATGAACTTCAAATTCAGATCATTCTCATTAATATCCATTACAAACTCTTCAACACTATCTTCTTTCCAGACCACAAAAATGATGTCAATGAAATTAAGCCACACAATTATGTGTTTATTCCACTAATCTAAGGGGGAACTGCTGAAGACCTGCTCCTCTCACAATGTCCATATGCACATTTGCATAACTGGGAGCAAAGCAAGTTTCCATTACAGTTCCCAATTCCTGCTCATAGTTTTTTTGTCAAAGAAAAAAAGATTGTGTTTCAAACACCATTCCATCATTTTTAACAACATTTTGCTATGTTTATGAAACCTTATTGGATTAACCCTAAGGAAACATTCTGCGTCTCTGAAGCCATCTGTGTGGTGAATGCTGGTATAAAGTGACACCACCTCTTTTGTCCCAAGTACCATTCCTTCCTCCCACCTGATATCATATACCCCTTTGAGGAAATCTGTAGTGTCTTTCAGTTAAAGGGGCAATTTCTGGCCAAATGGTCTCAAGAAGCAATCAATGTATTTTGGAACATTTTCATAAAGACTCTCTTGCGCAGCTATTATTGGTCTACCTGGTGGCTTCAGTGCATCTTTATGTATTTTAGGAATCAGATAGAATACCGGTAACTTGGGAGAATCATTTCTCAAGTAAGTGAATTCCTGTGAGCTTATCAAACCTTGTTCTCTCTACCCCTGTAAGGCATTTTCAAATTCCGTTTCACTGTCTCATAGTGGGTATAGTCTACTTTTTTTTTAACACTCAGGCCCTCATTATGAGTTTGGTGGTCTTCGGGCAAGACTGCCATGAAAAATGCTGGCACCATCCCGGTACAGTGACCGCCGTATTACGAGTCACAATCACCAAGCTGACAAAACACAGCCAGAAATCCAACACCGTCAGTGCCACTGACGGCGAAAGAGTGACTGTCTGCCCGCCGGGCCCACCACTCCGACACAATTCTGGCCGCCATATTATGTGTCACATTTCAGCACAGCGGAACATGCATGGTGGGAAATTATTGGCAGTGCACACTGCAGCAGTATAAAAAAACACATACACACACTACACACACCTGTTCACTGCTCCATAAGACACACACCCTCACACTCCTTCAAACCCTTGTGGATATTACCACTACCCAGAGATAGACAACCCACGAACCACTGCAAATTTAGCATTAATTTTACACAGTGCACGCACCCCCACAACATGTCATGCCCTAAACACCGATGCTTCACCGACTTTGAGTTGAGGGGCATGGTGGACAAGATCATCAGAGTAGAGCCACAACTGATGGGAGCACAAGTCCAGCAAAGATCTATGGCCAGGAAAACCGAGCTATGGCAGAGGATCGTCGACAGGGTGAATGCAGTCGGCAGCTACCCACGCACAAGGGAGGACATTAGAAAGAGGTGGAACGACCTATGGGGGGAGGTTCGTTCCATGGTATCAAAGCACAACATCGCCCTCAACAAGACTGGCGGTGGACCCCCTACCTTCTCCCCTTGACTTAACATCCTGGAAGGAGAAGGTCTTGGACATCATGCATCCTGAGGACGTGACTGGAATCATCGGAAGTATTGCCTCTGGTAAGGAAGCAACACCCCCCTGAGCACTAGTCACTCCAGTCCTGCATGCATCCCAAGCACCCACCACTCCCAATACTATTACAAACCACAAGACTGCACCCAAAACTATCACCCCACCTTCCTACTCTGCATGCCACACCACCCCTCTCCCACCATCCACACACCCACCCGCACAATGCATGAGAAACCTTCACAAACTCCTCAACTACCTCTCCCACAATCCATCTCTATGCACACCAGAATCGAGTCACACTCAAATCTCACAGTGGAGCGCCTGCATGGACAATCATCCCACAGCCGACCCTGACTGCTAGACAACACCGCCTCACTACCTATGGTATTTACAGCAATGTCAAGTAGCAAACCCACGACTACATATGATATGAAAAGCATGGCCCAAAGCCCATTCACGTGCAGTGTCTGCATTCCTGCAAATATCATAGCCATCCCTGGGTAAAGAATCTACCCACTGCAAGCAGCACACCATGACACTACAACGACATATTCACATACTAACTCCCACCCTTTCCATCCACAGCTTACCCTGCTACTGCCACCCAGCAGAGGATGGCAGGGTTAGACAGCTCTCCCCAGGATGAAGGCCCCAGTGGATGTCTGGAGGATGATGAATTGCCTGGGTCATCCAGGGCGACTGGCCAGTCCACTCCCAGCAGCCCCAACCTGGACACCCCAGACTCACTCTCCCATGTGGCTACAACACCTCTTCTAGGACCTCCACCCCAAACCTGTGCCTCCGGGACTGTTCAATTAGAGGTTTGCCCCACAGTACAGGGGCCTGAGTCAAGGGCACCCACCCTAGACAATGAAGGCCCTGGTGCTACAGGGAGAGGGCACACTGTGTCAGGGGCACAGGCACATGGGGCCAGGGCTAGTGGGAGGGGATCTGTGGTCCAAGGGAGAGGGCAGAAACAACATTAGACTGTCCAAGAGCCCCTCACCCAAGTTCTGGATGCATACCACCAAACCCAGAACACCATGGCCCAGATCCTCGCTACCCTGCAGGAGACCCAGAGGTTTCAGAGGGAGAACCATGAGGAGGCCATGCAGCAATGGCAGACCCACAATGCCACCATGGCCTCCATAGCAGGGAGGCTGATGGAACTTACCACCATCCTGCGTCCTGCATCAGTCCACCTTCCACCAGCAGGCCACTACCATTAGCCAGATCACATCTGAGCCCTCCACATCAGCCTCAGCCAGTTGGATGGAGGCCCTGCCACAGGACACGCAGGACTCCAGCACCCTTTCCCATGTAGCTGAGGAGCCCCCACGCAAGCGTGGACGTCCAACCAGACATCCATACTCCACCGATGCCAAGACCAAAACCACCGCCAGGAAGTGAGCCACTTCAGAACATAGCCCCTTATATGTCACAGCGACACCCTGTTGACTGTCCACTGTCATAACTCTGTTTTCACATGGCCATCATACTGGACTTCAACTCCCCACAGGTGGGCAAAGTACTCTCATGATCCCACTTGCCATGACCCCACTCATCAGCCCTTGTACTTGTCTTATAAAAATAAACACCTTTGAGCACAGTTAAAGCCTATGGCCCTCATTACAATATTGGCGGTAAATCCCGCTTACCGCCGTGCAGAAGACCGAAAACACACCGCTGCGGCGGTGGAATTCCGCTACAGCTATTACGACCCACAGGCCGGAATCTGCCAAAATCCAGACACCCACACAAGTCCGCCACACCAAAGGTCAGTGATAAACTGGCGATAACAAAACCTCCACCGTCACGCCAACAGGAATACGCCCACACTATCACGACCCACGAATCCAAAATACACACACAGATACAAAACACAACCACATTGGACAATTTGAAAAACACACACCTGATACACATACACACACCACTCCCACACACTCAATACAATATAAAACACACACCCACATCACCCACAAACCCCTTCGACAAAAAATGAGAAAGAAGCAGAGAGAGAAACACCACCATCAACAATACTAGCATCCACAGGCACACAACACCATCACTCACACAACATCCACGCACCTCAGACAACACACACAAACACATCCCCTCACACATCACAACACACACCACCCCACACATCACCCACACCACACTATGGCTCCGCAAAGACACCCCAGGTTCTCTGAGGAGGAGCTCAGGGTCATGTTGGAGGAAATCGCCCGGGTAGTGCCACAGCTATTCGGATCACAGGTGCAGCACACCTCCATAGCTAGGAAGATGGAGCTATGGCGCAGAATCGTTGATAGGGTCAACGCAGTGGGACAACATCCAAGAACACAGGATGACATCAGGAAGAGGTGGAATGACTTACGGGGGAAGGTGCGTTCCGTGGTCTCAAGACACCAGATTGCAGTTCAGAGGACTGGCGGCGGACGCCCACCTCCTCCCCCACAACTAACAACATGGGTAGAGCAGGTCTTGGCTATACTGCATTCTGAGGGCCTCGCAGGAGTAGCAGGAGGAATGGACTCTGATAAGTCAAATCTCAACTATTATATCCCCCACCCTACCTGCATGCTATCACATACCCCACCCTCACCCTCACCCCATCACTCCAATACCTCACATATGCCCCACTATCACAACCCACACATCCCAATACCAAGCCCTGCATGCAACAACAAAGCATGGACATCCATCACCAAAGCATGTCCACTACAGAAAGCCACACAGACCCCAAACCAATTATCACACAAGGTCCTACACAAGAAGGCAAGCACTGGAGTACAGGGTCACCCACCCATTGCACACAATGGCACACACAGATGCAAGAATCATGTCTTTACACCCCTGCAGGACCCCTACCCAACGTCACCGGACAGGAGTTTCCAGACATGTCCACTCCCCCCACAGAAGAGGCCCACAGTGATGACAGCAGCTCTGTCCAACTGGATCAAGATGACCAGCCCGGCCAATCTGGGACCTCGGGACAGTCAGTTCTACTGACAATGGCACATGCCACCACAGAGCCTCACCCCTCAGGAAACACCAGCACAGCACCCACCCAGTGGGCCCATGCCTCTGTCTCCAGGACATGTCAAGCAGCAGTGTGTCTACCACTACAGGGAACCCAGGCAAACCCACCACCCCAAGAAAATCAGGGACCTGGGGGCAGTGGCAGTGGGCACACGGTTCAGGGGACAGGGGAATAGGAAAACAGGGGAACTGGGAGGACTGCTGTGCAACAAGGGGAGGACAGGCCCAGGGAACCCACTCTCCTCGAGGCCTTCTCCAACATCATGGGAGCGTACCATCATTCCCAGGAGACGATGGCAACAGTACTTGCCAAATTTCAGGAGACCCAGCGGCTGCAGGAGGAACAGTATTTGGGGATCAGGGAGGAACTCAAGTCCATCAACACCACCTTGGTCACCATTGTAGGGGTGCTGAAGGACCTTGTGAACACCAGGAGGGACACTGTGGCACAAGAAGGGGCCCCTAACACTAGCCTGGATGATGAACAGCCCACCACCTCTGCCGGCGCTAGTGGACAGGAGGCACCACCACAGGACCACAACACCAGCATCCCACCCCCTGCAGATGGAGAACCGCCCCGCAAATGGTCCCTGAGATCCAGGAGAAAGACAGAGAACAATGCCAAGACCCCCGCCAGGAAATGAGACCACCCTGAATGTCATCCTTCTGTCCCACTTTGTCACCCTGTCCATCCATCAACTGGCCTAGCTCCACTTCTTATGCCCCTTTGGACAATGCACCTGTGAAACAAATAGACTGGACTCTGCCATGGACATTCCTCCACCATCACCCCTGGCCATTTTACAACCCCCTTCACTATTTTGCACTGAAATAAACACACTTCAATCACAAAACAATCTGGAGTCAGTGTGTGCTTTCATAAATGTGTATTTGCAATAACTAAGGAAAATAACAATGTCGATTGTATTGTCAACATACCTATATCACACAGCTCTAGTCCATGGGGTAATATAGCAGAGGTCACACATTGGGACCCACATCTGTGAAATGGAAAGGCAAAGTGACAAGTCAGGGTCCATACACTGGGTGAAAGCGACAGACATATGATTGGTCTAACAATTGTATGAGATGTGTGAGCCAGTGACATCTTCTTACCTGTGTCTAACTGGAAGTATTGCTGGATAACGTTGTTTCTGTTGTCGATATCCTCTTCTTCTGCCTCCTCTTCTTCACTGTCCACAGGCTCCACAGCTGCCACAAGACCTCCTTCTGGACCATCCTCCTGCAGAAAAGGCTCCTGTCGTCGCAAAGCCAGGTTGTGCAGCATACAGCAGGCCACAATGATCTGGCACACATTCTTTGGTGAGTAGTAGAGAGAACCACCTGTCATATGGAGGCACTGGAACCTGGCCTTCAGGAGGCCAAAGGTCCTTTCGATCACTCTCCTAGTTCGCCCATGTGCCTCATTGTAGCGTTCCTCTGCCCTTGTCCTGGGATTTCTCACTGGGGTCAGTAGACATGACAGGTTGGGGTACCCAGAGTCACCTGCAAATGTCGAGGGACAACTGTTAGACACACACTAACCCTTAGAGACAACCCCAGACATCTATTCACACGGTATTGGGTCCGTGTCCTCACCTATTAGCCACACAAGGTGCCTCTGGAGTTGCCCCATCACATAAGGGATGCTGCTATTCCTCAAAATGTAAGCGTCATGCACTGAGCCTGGAAACTGGGCATTCACATGGGAGATGTACTGGTCGGCCAAACACACCATCTGCACATTCATCGAATGGTAGCTCTTCCGGTTTCTGTACACCTGTTCACTCCTGCGGGGGGGACCAATGACACATGTGTCCCATCAATGGCACCTATGATGTTGGGGATATGTCCCAGGGCATAGAAGTCACCTTTCACTGTGGGCAAGTCCTCCACCTGAGGGAAAACCATGTAGCTGCGCAAGTGTTTCAGCAGGGCAGACAACACTCTGGACAACACGTTTGAGAACATAGGCTGGGACATCCCTGATGTAATGGCCACTGTAGTTTGAAAAGACCCACTTGCCAGGAAATGGAGTACTGACAGGACCTGCACTAGATGGGGGATTCCTGTGGGATGGCGGATAGCTGACATCAGGTCTGGCTCCAACTGGGCACACAGTTCATGGATTGTTGCACGATCAAGTTTGTAGGTGACTATTACGTGTCTCTCTTCCATTGTCGACAAGTCCACCAGTGGTCTGTACACCGGAGGATGCCGCCATCTCATCACCTGCCCCAGCGGACGTGCCCTATGGACGAGAACAGCAAGCAGAAAGTCAGCCAACACTGAGGTATTAAAAAAATAATTATTGCACACATTTGTCAATCCACAATGTGCCTGTCACTGTGTGTATGCAAGGCCTAGATAGGTGTGACGCATTTGAAAATAATGCCATGTGGCCCTATGAAATGGTGGCTCCCTGACCTGTAAGGTGGGACAAGAGTATATGAGGTAACTGCGCTGGTGTTGTACACTGTCGCGATAGGCGGTCAAAGACCGTGGCGCAATCCTGCATTGGTTAAAATTGGACCCCATGGGTCCAAGGAGCCAATGCCGATGTACCCCGGTACTGACGGTACGCACCGCCGTGGACGTGACCGCCATTTTCTGTCTGTTCACTCACTTGATACCTGACCTTCGACAGGAGAGGACCTACACTGCAAGTGCTGCTGTGACCTCAGTCTGGAAGCGACGATGGCTCATGTGTCTGTGGAAAGGGCCCCTGCATTCACTTCGGAGGATTTGGAGAAGTTAGTGGATGGGGTCCTCCCCCAGTACACGCTACTCTACGGTCCTCCAGACAAACAGATGAGTACACTGTGAGCATGCTCTATGGGCAATGCCTGTTTGGAGTGGTGTGGCTGGAAGATACGGGGGGACTGAGGCCTGCATGAGTGGACAGTGACACGTCTCCCTCCTCCCTCCCGATCTCGTCTCCACTCACACCTGCATGCACTACATCTTCAGCCACTACCTCCATCACCAGCACGCCCATCACCACACACTGCTCATGTGCACTCACCACCCCCACTACCATTCATACATCCCCTGTGTCCTCTCCCAGTATGTCTGTGAGCCCTTCTCCCAAACTACACAAATGCAGCCACACACCCACCCAACAGCATCCACCTCACAACAGCCTCCAGCCCATGCACCTTCACACAAAGTCAGCAAACGTACACCTCCTACAACCACTACCTCTTCTTCCACTCCCAAACCCCCTCCATCTACCCATCCCAGTGTGTCTAAAAAGCTTTTCCTGTCTAATATTGACCTCTTCCCTACACCTCTCCCCGTCCATCCCCTAGGGCCCGCCTTTCCAGGTCCCAACCCAGCACCTCAGCCACCACATCACCGGGCACAGTGGTGTCAGCGACTGCGGGCTTTTGGAGTGCGCCAAGCAACAGGGCAGCCAGTGTTCCACGGAGCGAGGGCAAGGACATTCCGCCACCTCCAAAAGTAAAAACATTGCCCACATCCCTGAGGAAGAAGGCGAAAACACCTGCCACCAAGGGCTCAGGCAAAACAAAAGTGGATAGTGGCAAGACAGCTGCGCCACCATCCAAGGTGGGGAAGGGCCAGAAAATCAAGGGCAGGTCCACGTTGATGCCAACCTGCGCGGCGGACAAGGCCGCCACCAGCAACGCCACCTGCACCGCCACCAGCATCCCAGTCACTGAGCCCGCCACCAGCATCGCAGTCACTGAGTCCACCACCAGCACCGCCGCCACAAAGACTGCCGCCAGCACCACCGCCACTGATCCCGCCGCCAGCACCGATGCCACAGAGCCCGCCGCCAGCACTGATGCCACAGAGCCCACCGCCAGCACCGATGCCACAGAGCCCGCCGCCAGCACTGATGCCACAGAGCCCACCGCCAGCACTGATGCCACAGAGTCCGCCACAAGCACCGATGCCACTGACCCCACCACCAGCACCGCCAGCGGCCCTGCGACATCCTGAGCCAGTGGCACCACCGCAGACATGGCTGCCATCCCCAGTGGTCAGTCGTCTGAGGCTGGTGGTCAGTTCCAGGAGCCTGGGCAGCTTGCATGTTGCACCACTATCAGTGGAGTATCACATCCACTACCTCTGTCCTTGGCAGGCTGAAGCACTCTGGGCAACAAGCCCCCTCCAGAACCAGTGGAGAAAGGCATCCACTACCTCAGTCCTTGGCAGGATGAAGCACTCTGGGCACCAAGCCCCTTCCAGAACCAGTGGAGTATCACATCCACTACCTCAGTCCTTGGCAGGATGAAGCCCTCTGGGCACAAAGCCCCCTCCAGAACCAGTGGAGAAAGGCATCCACTACCTCAGTCCTTGGCAGGATGAAGCACTCTGGGCACAAAGCCCCCTCCAGAACCAGAGGAGTATCACATCCACTACCTCAGTCCTTGGCAGGATGAAGCACTCTGGGCACAAAGCCCCCTCCAGACGCAGTGGAGAAAGGCATCCACTACCTCAGTCCTTGGCAGGATGAAGCATTTTGGCCACCAAGCCCCCTCCAGAACCAGTGAAGACTGTTATCCACTTGAGAGACTGTGGCTTTGCACTCCCCAGGATAAAGCAGTGGGCAACCCACCCAATGAGAGACTGTGGCTTTGCACTCCCCAGAACAAGGTAGTGGGCAACCCACCCACTTGAGAGACTTGAGAGACTTGAGCGACTGCGGCTTTGCACTCCACAGGATAGAGCAGTGGGCAACCCTACCACTTGGGAGACTTGAGAGACTATGGTTTTGCACACCCCAGGATAGAGCAGTGGGCAACCCATCCACTTGAGAGACATGAGAGACTGTGGCTTTGCACTCCCCAGAATAAAGCAGTGGGCAACTCACCCACTTGAGAGACTTGAGAGACTGTGGCTTTGCACTCCCCAGGATAGAGCAGTGGGCAACCCACCCACTTGAGAGACTTGAGAGACTGTGGCTTTGCACTCCACAGTATAGAGCAGTGGGCAACCCACCCACTTGGGAGACTTGAGAGACTGTGGCTTTGCACTCCCCAGGATAAAGCAGTGGGCAACCCACCCACTTGAGAGACTTGAGAGACTGTGGCTTTGCATTCCCCAGGATAAAGCAGTGGGCAACCCACCCACTTGAGGGACTTGAGAGTCTGTGGATTTGCACTCCCCAGGATAGAGCAGTGGGCAACCCACCCACTTGAGAGACTTGAGAGACTGTGGCTTTGCACTCCCCAGGATAAAGCAGTGGGCAACCCACCCACTTGAGAGACTTGAGAGACTGTGGCTTTGCACTCCCCAGGATAGAGCAGTGGACAACCCACCCACTTGAGAGACTGTGGCTTTGCACTCCCCAGGATGGAGCTGTGGGCAACCCACCCACTTGAGAAACTTGAGAGACTGTGGCTTTGCACTCCCCAGGATAGAGCAGTGGACAACCCACCCACTTGAGAGACTTGAGAGACTGTGGCTTTGCACTCACCAGGATACAGCAGTGGGCATGGGGCCCCCGTGGAGCTGGCGTTGTGCACTCATCCGGCTGAGGTGCCCCCCTACCCTTCCCCCTGAGGTGCCTGTTTCATTTCGATCTGATGCCCTGCAGTGTTCCATCCGTTTGGAGTCTGGTATCGAGTGTGGGTCTCGCCCATGCATTTTTGGCCCAGTGGTCCACGGACTATGAATGGTGCACTATCCGGACTTGTGTAGTTGGTGTACATAATTGTTTATACTGTATTTCAAGTTTTGACTAATGGATTTTAATTTATTACAATCGTTCAACTCATTTCCTTTTGTCCTTGCGTTCTTCCAGGGGGGTGGGGGGTGTATATGTAATGTTGCAGCATGTGTTTGCGTGTATGGTGTTGCGTGTTGCATGTGTGTGTCACTCTCTTTTTCCTCCCCCCTCTCCTGTGTTGTAGGTGCAGTAGTCACCGTGGTCGTCGCCGCCGTCTTTCGTGCTCCTGGTAGAGGAGCAGGAATACCATTGCAGGGAGTATTTAGAGTTCTGGCTCCATGGCGTCCTGGTTCCTCGTGGAATGTGTAGAGGTGAGTGTTTTCCCTTCCAAGTCCTGTTTCCGCCGTGTTTTTGTTCGCATTGGTTCCGCCCCGGAAAAGGTTGCGGATTGGCCTCTCATAATAGTGTGGGCGGTACATTGTCTTCCGTCTGTCTGTTGGACGGTGACCGCCGCAGTGTTTGTTTCTACCGCCGTGGCGGTCGGAGTGTTCAAGTGTCTGTCTATGTTGGCGGTTTCCGCCATGGTCGTGATTCCATTTTTTTTACCGCCGGCCTGTTGGCGGTCATACCGCCGCTTTAACGCCAACCGCCAGGGTTGTAATGAGGGCCTATGTCTTTATCTACCATGATTAAAAAATAGACAGCCATGACATGTGGAACAGGCAGACCATTTTCCTACCATTGTATGTGACAGTGCCAGAAGGGGGAGCAATCATTTTCAAGTTCTGAAATACAGATAACAGCACCATATCTAAAGTTATGGGTTCACCCAAAACCCACATTGAACACACAACCCTGGTGGCAGCCTTACACACAGCAGACATTGTTACTGGTTGCACAGCATGGCTTTTACACATCTTTGTATGTCAGTGGAAGTATTGTTGTATTAGCTCTGCTCTGGAATCAGCTGCATTCTTGTCATCCTCCTCCTCATTACTCCACATGTCCCCTTCATCAGCCACTGCACAGCTGTACCCTCCTCAGCATCCAGTGATGGGATGTGACGTCTTAGAGCCAAATTGTGTAACATGCATCACGCCACAATGATCTGGCACACTTTAGCTGGACTGTACAGTAGGGCTCCTCCAGTAAGGTGCAGGCACTGGAATCTGGCTTTTAGCACTCCAAAGGTGCATTCAATGACCGTCGAGTCCTTCCATGGGCCTCATTAAAACAGTTTTCAGCTGCTGTAGTTGGATGCCTGAGAGGTGTCAGTAGCCATGGCAGGTTGGGATAACCAGAGTCACCTGTGTGCACAGAGGTAATAGGCATATTAAAAAAATTCTGTAAATCGGGCAGGTGGTGTAGAATGTTCAGTATACAGAGGCACACATATGACACGATACATACAGATAAGCCAGGCACGATCCCTTTGCAGTGGTGCCATCAGGTGTGGGATGCTGCTGTTTCCTGAATGTAGGCATCATGCACTGAAACTGGGAACTGGGAACTGGGCAGTCACTTGTGTGATGTAGAGGTCTGCAAGACATACCACATGCACATTGGTTGAGTAGACATTTTTACGGTTCCTGAACACCTGTCCACTCATCCTGGGTGGTACCAGGGCAATGTGGGTCCCATCAATAGCCCTGATCACATGTGGCACATGTGCTACAGCGTAGAAGGCTGCCATCACAGTGGGCAGATCGTCACATTGGGGGAACCTGATATAGCTGCCAACAGCCTTACAAGCTCCATGTTGGTCTGACAGATCAGGCGATAGCACTGTATGACGTGCCGCTCTTCAAGGGTGGCAAGATCTACCAGGGCCTGAAGACTGGAGCATTCCTCACCATCATTCTTCCACCGTACCTGGGAATAGGAGGGAGAACCAATCATTATGTGCATTAAGGACTGTGTGGACGCAGTGGAGCTGTGCACAGGTCAATGTAAAACATCCATGATGCACCTCATAAACCCCCTCTATACACATTGTAGAAGTAAAATGGCAGCCACCTGTCCTGCATGCACAGGACTGATGGAAGTGAGCGAATCCCGCCGGCGTAAGACGTCATGGTAGTAGGCGGTCACATCCGCCCTGCAAATCCTTATTGGTTAACATGGTTGTCTATGGGAGACATGAGCCAATGGTGATCACCGCCGGCGATGACGGTGATGTCCACGGTGGCCTTACCACCATTTCATGTGCTCATGTTCACTTGACTCCTGGCACTCATGCTGAGAAGACCTCCACTACATGTGCTGCTGTGTGATGACTCTGGTAGCCAAGATGCCACATGCTGCAGGGGATAGGGCCTCCACCTTCTCACAGAAAGAACTAGAGAAGCTTGTGGAGGGTGTCCTAACCCTGTATGCCCAGTTGTATGGGGCAGCAGGTGAGTCCACTGTGATTGTACTGTCTGTGAGTGGTATGAATGTGGACGAGGCATTGGTAGCGGATGAGTGACTTGTGGAAGGACCTGGCTGAGGGCTGTGAGGACAACTGGAATGTTGAAATGTGTGTATGTTCATGAGATGTGTTGTATCCAGTGCAGTCCCTACATGCTACATGCCTGTCTCCTTTTCTCTGTGTTATCTATGCAGGTGAGCACCCATCAGAAGAAGGGGATTTGGTGTGCCATCGGCAAGCGAGTGCGAATCCAGGGAGTTCATGCCTGGTGGAGCAGCCACTGCAGGAAGTGGTGGGAGGACCTGAGACGCTGGGTAAGGAAGACCAGTGAGGCCTAGCTGGGGACATCCTCCCAAGAAGGGAGAGGTTCCCATTGGATCCTGACCTCCCTTATGTCCTGCATTTTTGCGGTGGCGTACCCTGAGATGGATGGGCACTTGAGGGCAGCACAGCAGCCACAAGGGGATGAGTTCACATTCATACTTAGGTTATATACTTAGGTTATGTGGTGAGTGAAAGGTGCAGCCTGTGCAGTGTGTGAAGACTGTGGAATGTGTGCTAGGTAGCTACTGTCGGACTAGGCTTGGGACACATTGAGGCCGGATGTGCTACATACATGTGTTAAAATGCAGTGCAGAATGTGAGTTGAGGTTAACTTAACTGCTAAGTAGTATCAATGACATAGCAACTGTGTAGTTGATGAGTATTTTATGTGGACAGGGTCCCTGCTTCTGAAGTTCACACACACAACTATCCAAACAGTGTGGCTGGGGCCATATCCCTATCTGCTGTCTGATGGCATGTGGTGTATGTGTAGTCTGCGAAGTCTTAGGTTTCACATCACACAGCTATATGTGCATGGGTTATGTGGCTGTGCAAGTATGCCTCCAAACGGCCGGAGAGTACTTAGTTTGGGTCTTGATAATCATAAAGAGCCATGACCAAATGGCATAGTTCAGCCATGTGTTCAGAGTATGGCTTTCATCCTGTACAGGGTTGAATGTGTGTCAGCATGAGTGGAACACATGTGCATGACTATGGTGGCATGCATGGTCTGTTATTGGAGTGGCATGTGTGAGTGAAGGCATGGCATGTACTGACATGGCATTAGAGTATGTTGTAGTGACTTGGGTGTGGCTGTTGTGCTGGCATTGACCAATTGCTCCCTGTCTCTCTTTCTCTCCCACCCTGTCTCTCACTGTTCCACCCTCCCTCTCCTCCTCTGTCTTTGTGTGCATCAGCATCATCTGGCGAAGTAGAAGGGGCACCGGCAAGTGGGGAAGCTGCATCCCACAGGACCCTGGAGGCTGATACCAGCAGAGCCGAGGGGCCCAGTGGGACGGAGGGTGAGGGGAGAACCACGGGGGAGACAGGAACAACTACAGCATCATCAGATTCTTCCTCTAATGGTGAATCCATGGTGGCGGCGGAACCTTCAGGCCCTGTACCTGCACCATCCCTGTCCGCCACCCCCCTTAACTGCACCGCCCTCCCTGCAGCTCTTCACCCAGTTGCCCATGCCCGCTCACCCAGGAGGGTAGGCATCTCTGTTGCCCCAGGTACCTCTGCCCCCGCCCCAGTCAGCTCTTTTGCCCTCAGTGAGGAGGCTATTGACCTCCTAAGGTCCATCTCTGTTGAACAGACAACCATCGTGAATGCCATCCAGGGACTGGCATCCCAGATGCAACATTCAAATGCATTCCTGGAAGGCATTCACGGTGCCCTGTCAGCCCGTCAGAGATTGTTTCAGGCTCTGGCCTCCTCATTGACAGCAGCCAATGTTCCTTCTTCTTCCGTCCTCCCTCCAACTACCTGTTCCCACTTCCACATCCCTCTCCCATTTCCCATCCAAAGCACACTTTCATACCAGCATGCATCCCCTCCAACAAACCCAGAGCGCAATGACAATCACATGCACCACAAACACCACCACCACCTTGCACACACCCACCATTCAGACGCACATACAACAACATCCACTCCCTACACCTCCTCCCCCACCTCCTCCCGCCTCACAGTCACATCACCACTCACACCTGCAGACACAACATCATCAGTCCCAGGTTCAGCCACATGTGTTACCACTGCCACCGTCACCACAACAGCAGATCCCCATACATGCACCCCATACACCACATCCGCACGCACCACAACAGTCAACATTACCACATGCAGCACATCAACCCCACCTGCACACACCACCCCAACATTCACTTACACATCCCCCTGCCATCTCCCTGTGTCTCCTCCACTCCTCTTCCCAGTACAACTAAACGCCCACACTCATCCACCCAACACACACCCAGCACACACGTCATACACCAACGCACCAGCACCCAAACCACATCCACATACACACCTGTCCACCATCCCCTCTCCCTCCACTCTCAAACGCCTTACCCATGACCTACCCACTGCCCCAAAAAATATTTCTACATGAGTTTTCCCTGGTCCCGTTCCCTGGTCCAGTCCCTGTTCCCCTCAAATGCCCTGCTGCCCTTCCCAGACCCCTGCCTTCCACCTCCCTGTCCTCCTCTGGGTTGAGCCATGCCCCGCAGACAGCAGTCTGCAGTGCTGCTACGACGAGCAGCCCTGCCCCTCACACTTCCAGGCCTGGTACCACTCCATCTGGGTCCCCTGCTGTCTTGGCCTCCACCCCTGTCCCACCAAAGAAGGCAGGAAAGAGGGGCAAGGCTAAGGTGTCTCCCAGAAAGCAGGACAGTAAGGAGGGGAAGCCTGGAAACAAGAGGAGGGACCCCCCATACAAACCCTGATCACATACCCCCATCCCTGAGGTGCCTGAATGCCCCATTAATGCCCCTGCCCTGTGGAGATCTGCATATTGCAGTCAGGAGTCAAGTTGGGCACTCCTCAAATGCCCAGTGTGCCCGGGACATTTGGACACTCACGCACTGCCCCATATGGCATTATGTGAATAGTTGTTTTCATTATGTTTTTTATATATCTAATTATATTTATCTACAATGGCATCATTGCTGTCGATGCTACATAGCTTGTCCTGGCTTTCCTTGCGCATGTATGTGTGGTGAAGGTGCTTTTGTGCATGTGTCTGTGTACTAATGTCCTTCCCTCCAGTGTGTGCTACGCTGGGGTACTTACGGCTGGTGTCTATGTTGGCGTCGCTGGTCCTGGATGGCAATGGCCAGAAGGAGCATTGGAAAGACTTGCAGTTCATGTGCCATGGCGCCTACAGACGTGCCTGTGTTCCAGAAGATAGGTATTTCCTTTTATGTTGGTCGTTTCCGCCATGGTTTTTGCAGCTGTTGGACTGCCCCGGAAGCCCTGGCAGTGTGCAACCTTATAATACGGTGGGTGGGGACTGTGTGACTGCCGGCCTGAAGGGGCCTCCCGCCGGCAGCAGCGGTCCATCCACAATGGCAGTCCGGATGGAAACTTGACTATGTTCTGGAGAAGCCTTCCCAGTACTCATAATATGGAGGTCTGCACCGACAGGCCCGCGGAGGTGCGACCGCCATCTCCTCCAAATTAGTCCACTGACCGCCAAACTCAAAATGAGGGCCTCAGAATCTGCGAGTTGCCTATAAGCTTCACTCATGTACTCCTTAAGTGACCTGATGACTATATTGACTCCTTTGTCTAAACTTCATACTACTACTTTGGGAGTGGTGGCAATTTTTTTCCATGGTTTCAATATACCCTCTCTCTCTCTACTGTGTTTTTTTCTTCATATCCTGCACTCTTAACTCCTTGAGCTCTTTAGTGACTGCTTCTGCATACTGATCTATAATATCTCCACTTCCAATAGGTATAGTTTTGGATTTGTGTCTAAATCGGGAGCCCCCTCCTCTGAGACTCATACCTTCACTTTCCAGTTGCTTTGCGACTGTATCTTCATCAATCTCACTAGTTGTATTACCTTCCAATTCCATCAATTGTCTCATCACATTAACATCCTCAATCAACAAATTACTGTGAAACATATCTATATCCAGATTTTTAGGTACATTTTTCCTATGGATTTCATAAGTTTCAGTTTTCTCACAAATAGAAAGAGAGAAATCTGCTCAGCACATAGTTGAACTCACTATCCTTACAGAAGGACAAGCCTAAAGTTAAATTTTTAAGATCTTCTTCAGCCAATTCTATGTCAGATAAATTTAATACCGTATTCACTTCTGTTAATATCTCTTGCTGCTTCTGGTCATTTTCTCCTGATTCTCTTTGTGTAGGTCTTTTCTACTGAACTCCTTTTCTTTTCTGTATCTGCTGCTTCCTCTTTGTTTTTCGCTGCTTCACCAAGGCCTGTGGTTGGTCCTTCTGTCCCTCCATAAAAAATCAAACTCCTCTTGTAATGTGGTGTATACATCCATTCTATTTGAGTCATCCATATCCGTATCAGAGCTCGCACTTATGTCTGTAATTCTATCACATGGTGCTGTTCTCAACATCCTTTTATTCATACCATCCAATTTCTGTTGCCTCAAATTGTTAAAATTCTTTGCAAAAGTATATATCTGACCAGTCTCCTAGTCTATATTGTCTCTATTGAATTTTCATGATTTTTTTCTGTATGATTTTCTCTTTCAATTTCCTCAATCTCTCCATCATTGACTTTCAATGAGATTCTACCAATCCCTTATCTTCATATGTTTCTATTTTCTCCATCACTCCTGAAATGTGGGCAATCAATTTCTCTCTGTCTATTTGGGCATATTCAATAAGTATCTCCATCATACTCACCAAACTCTTTGCATTGTGTGTTGTCCATTCTTTTATTTTGACATGTTGGGGTTAGGATCTTCATATGTAGGTGTGATCAATATTCGTGGACCTCTTGGTGCTCTGCCTACTTCTAAGTATCTTTGTAGAGAAGACTACTCAAGAGATGGCTCTTTCCTATATAACCACCATACCCAAACACTAATGTACAACATATCTCTGTATATGTAAACATTTATAATTTGATTATATGTATGTATCTAGATATGTGTATTTCTTTGTACAAATATGTATAATAACTATGTTTAAAAATAAATATGTAGATATTAGTTAGGTCTGCTTAGAACATGTATATATTACTTACATTACAAATGTAAATATATAATATTATGGCCCTCATTATGTAATTGCCGGTAAAAATCGCCTACCGCCGCGGTGAGGGCAGCCAAAATATCGTCACCGCATCTACCATCCGTCCGCCATACTATGATCACTGACGGACTTCCACCGGAAGAAGGGTGGAAATCCAGCAGTAATCATACTGGCGGATGGTGGTAAGCTGGCACTGCCACCACCAGCACCACCACACCAGTTGAACGCCCCAAGCCATATCGTGACTTGTGATACAGCCAGGTGGTGTTCTGCTGGCGGGCGCTGCTGCAGTAGCAGCGCCCCTTCCCGTTCCCTGCTGGAAGACCTCCTAGAACAAGGTAAGTCGGGCTTCCAATAGGGGAGAGGGTAAGTGGTGTTTTGTGTGTGTGTGTGTGTGGTTGTGTGCCTGAATGTGTGAGTGTGTGCGTGAATGCGACTGTGTGTGTAGTATTGTGCGCGTGGGTGTATGCATGTGTGTGAATGCAAGTAAGAATGGCAAAGTGAGTGCGTGTCTGCATGTCGGTGTGAATGTGTGTAAGAATGTGTGCGAGCATGAATGTTTGGGTGCATGAATGCGTGCATGCCAGTGTGAGTGATTGGGTGTATGTATGGCGCTTGTCAGTGGGTGTGTACATGTATGGGGGTGTGACAGGATCAGAAGGTGGGAGTGAGAGATGAATAGAAGGGGGAGTGAGAGGATTGGAAGGAGGTGTTTGGATGGAGAGGGTGTGGGGGGCGTAAGGTGGGTGTTGAGGGAGGTGGGGAAGCTGCCTACCGGTGACAGGGATGGAATTCCCTGTCGCTGGTAGGGCCTATCGCCATGGTTTTTCTGTCATTGCTAACACCACGAAATCCATGGTGGTAGGGAGGCTCAAAATGCCTCTGACGGTACTATGCCGGCCGCCGGGCTGGAGATAGACATCTCCGGCCCGGCAGATGATATCGCCATGGCAGTATGAGTGGAGAAGTGGTGGGTTGGCTGCAGCCAACCCGCCACTCTCATAATGTGGAGGTATGTACCGCCAGCCTGTTGGTGTTACTGCCGCCACATTACCACTCACCGCCGGGGTCATAATGACCCCCTATATGTTTAACAGGTTTATAAGACATTGCATAGTTTTGTATAAGTTGTCTGTCTAGATGCATTTGGGTCTATGTTTTATCTATCTATCACAATATGTCAACCTATTTCACCTACAAGTTCTTCATTACTGAAATATTGGGGAAAAGATACAATTTAAAAAATAATTATAAAAAATACAATTTAGCTTCAACTACAGCAACACTTAAAAGTCTGAGTTTATATAAAACAATTTGAAATCTCAATATATTATCTTCTTTAAACATATATACCCTTTCTATGTAGTCAGGTATATATATATATATATATATATATATATATATATATATCACTTTACTACTACTGTAGAAGAGAGGAAAAAAATAAAACAAAAAAAGCTTTCATTCACTTCAATGCACTACTCTTTCTCACCCTATACCTCTCTCAATATGTCCTCTACCTCCAGTCTCTGACTCATTCCTAACCTCATTCTACCAAAATGATTTCCAAAACAACCCTTTCTAGATTATTCCCTCCTCTATCCCTTCTGCCTCACCCCAAATCTTAGTTTACTACTGTAATCCGCCAAACAACCGTTACTCTATTATTCCCTCATGCATCCCTCCTTTGACTCTTCCCAAACCTCATTTTACTACCATGATCTCCCTAATACCTTTCTATAGAGTCTTCCCTCCTCCAGCTCTCCTTTTTATTCATCTTACTACTATGATCTCCCAAATGACACTTTCTAAACGCTTCCCACTTCTGTCCTTCCATTATGCTATTCAATCCAACTAACAGACTCACATGTCCACTTCTCAAATTAACTTATATTTCCCTATACTAATCCTTATGGGTTCCTGAGTAGCCATCTACTGAGGAAAAGGCACTTTAACGCCTCATCAGGGGTCGTAAATACTATATAAATACAATTACAATATATTGTTTAATGTTTATTGTAATTATTTGTTTAACCTAAAAAAGTAGTTTTTTTTATGTTTATTAATGATAACGTCATTATTTGGGAAATATTATTGTAGTCGATATTGTGTGATGTAATATTTCTGATATTTGTGCTTTCTATATAACTAAAAATCAATATTTTTAAGAACAATATTTGTGTTCTCGATATTTGTGATTTTATTAGTTATGTTTAGGAAGATTATATTTTTGTTAAGGATGTTTGTTATCCGATATTTTTATGTGTCAATATTGTGTGCATCGATATTATGTTAGTGATCCAAATTAAACAGGGAAGTCTTCCTCCGAGCTCAGAAAACTGACCTTACGAAGTTCAGGAAATAGCTCAAAACCATCTATTCAGACAATTTCTGCACTACAGTGAACTTAATTGGCCACTGTTTTGAAACCCCATGTTCAACATTCCTCTTAAACTGTCGGGTCACCTCTGTTTAATCCACTTTCCCATCCTGATGTATCCCTTTTTTCTATGTTAGTCATTGTAAAGCTCTTTAGTACCTGTTAGGTCCAGTTGCCCTTCAATCATGGCATAAGAAGTTTTGGAAAAAATAGTCTGTCCTTTTGTAGCCCTTTTATCATATGAAGCACAAGCTCTGTAGTGTAGTCCTCTCGTTCATCTCCAATAAATTAAATGTATCTCTCTTGATATTTTAATTCTCCTTATGCTTTTTGACTATATAATGGCTAGTGAGTAGGGCATTAGGGGGCATCAATATTTGCTTTGTGTACGGCATTAAGGTCAGCCAATATTCACATTGCAGTCTCTCCATCTGCCTCCGAAGAAGTGGGTAAGTTTGTAAACTAAACTTTCTTCTAACTTTGATTCTTCAGGTGTGAGGCTCAAACTGCTGCTCAGCTAATCAGGCTTCAAAATTTTGTTTGCCAGGTTTGTTGAATTTGATGGTCACTTTCCACATATGATTAATGTGGACTTTAGTGTTAAATCTGGCTGGATAATCCTTTAGATACAATAGTTATTGCTAATGGGCAACCTTGATCTGACCCAACGTCTGTAGTTCCTTGGCATCTGCATGTTTCACTGTGTGTCTTTGTTCTTTACGCCTCTATGTTTTGATACACATCTTATTAAAATAAATATAAATAAATTAGTGACCACAACTTCCCTGAAAAATGCCTGCTAATTATTTTAGAATATGCTAAGATATTTGCATAGCACACATTAAAGCCTCGGCCATCTCAACAATCCTATGAAGAAAACAAAAAAACCTGCTAGAGGAAGCAATTTCATTTTTGAATGAATAAAGAAGAAACTATGTCTAAAATCATCTAAAGGAGTCTCAATATCACATTGAATAATGTATGTCGGCTCAGAGCCTAGGTTCCTATAGTAAACCTAATCAACATAGTAAGGATTCTGTGAGGGCAAGCATACACATTTTGAAAGGAGTGAACTGTTTTGCATGGAGTCAAGAGCTATGCACATTGTTATTATGTAAGAATAATCTTGACTAAACCCCTATTCAGTTTATTTTTTACACACCAATTGCATAACTCCCTTCCTTGTATGAGATTGGTTTGAGCAGAAAATGCCTATAGGAAACTTTGCCACTGCTTCATCTGCTGGGCTAGTTACTTTCACTATGTAACTTACAGTAACTGGTTTGGACTTTGATAGGTGTAAGACACTTTGGGGCATATTTAGGAGCCCCTAGCACCACCGAAGCATCACTTTTCATGACTCTCAGGTGGCGCTATGCCCTGCGCCGTATTTACAAGGTGGTATTAAGCCACTTTTTGTGGCTTAACACCACCTTGTAAATACAGCCCCTTGTCTTGCAGCACTTTGCATGGAAGGGGCGTGGAAGGGGCGTGCAATGGGTATTTCTGTGGGCGTGCCACAGCAACACCCATTGCATTTTGACGTTGCCCCAGATTTACGAGTTCTTGGCAGTGCCAAAATCTAATGCCACCCCTGGAGTAACGAGGAGAAATGCTTTGATTTCTTCTCGTTTTGTGCTCTTTCTATATGTGTTGCCTTTTGCAGCACACATAAAAAGAGCAAATCACCATTTAAGATTATTTTTGTGCAGGAAGGTGTTCCTTCATGCACAAAAAGCAAATCATCATTTAAGATTATTTTTGTGCAAGAAGTTGTTCCTTCATGCACAAAAACAATCTTCCCCTCAACACAGCCATCCTTGAACTGTAGTGCAAGGGTGGCTGCGTTGGTGCATGGCAGCAAACTTAGCACCTGGGAGGGGAAAACACAGAGGTGCGCATCTTTGTGTTTTGAAATGATGGTGCCCGACGCTGCCAAATTTGGCACAGCGCACCGTCATTTTCTATTAAATGTAGCCCTTTGTACTGAAGTGCATTTATTGCTTATGCTTGCCTCAGGTTTGACTGGTCAGTAGACAGTCACAAGGGAAAGCTATGTGAGGTTATGGGGGTTGGGAGCACACTGCCTCACATCCCAGCACAGTTCGCCCCTTTGCATCCTGGTAAATGCAGTTCACCGTTAGCGCTTACTTGAAAGTTATCTGTAGTTTTTCACCAAAGTTGGTGCAGACATTGCTGTACATCTCTTGACATGTTTCTGGGTTTAGCCCTTCATCAGTAGAGAGTAAAGAACAAAGAAAATGCATCTGGGGTTTCTGGAAATGCTGCCAAAATCCTCTCAGGTCAAGTACCACTCACAGGCACACAGGTGCATCTCCAAAGCTTGTTAGCTCACAGGCTCAAGGGAGCCTTTTTAACATGAATGGGGGTTGGGAGCACACTGCCTCACATCCCAGCACAGTTCTCCCCTATGCATCCTTGTAAATGCAGTTCACCGTTAGCACTTACTTGAAAGTTATCTGTAGTTTTGCACCAATGTTGGTGCAGACATAGCTGTACATCTCTAGACACGTGTTTCTGGGTTTAGCCTTTCATCAGTAGAGAGAAGAGAACAAAGAAAATTAATCTGGGGTTGCTGGAAATGCTGCCAAAATCCTCTCAGATCAAGTATCACTCACAGGCACACAGGTGCATCTCCAAAGCTCGTCAGCTCATAGGCTCAAGGGAGCCTTTTAAACATGAAGGGGGGTTGGGAGCACACTGCCTCACAATCCAGCACAGTTCGCCCCTTTGCATCCTGGTAAATGCAGTTCACCATTAGCACTTACTTGAAAGTTGTCTGTAGTTTTGCACCAATGTTGGTGCAGACATTGCTGTACATCTCTAGACACGTATTTCTGGGTTAACCCTTCATCAGTAGAGGGTAGAGAACAAAGAAAATTCATCAGGGGTTGCTGGAAATGCTGCCAAAATCCTCTCAGATTAAGTACCACTCAAAGGCACTCCCTTGAGCCAACAAGCTAACGAGCTCTGGTTGAGCACCTGTGTGCCAGTGAGTGGTAACTAAACCTGAGTTAACTTTTGGCAGCATTTCCACCAACCCCACAGACAAAGCTGCTCTCTGCTGATAAAGGGCTGAACCCACAAACATGTGTCCAGAGATTTACAGCACTTGCTGCACCTACCAAGGTGAAAAACTACAGTTATCTTTATGGGTATAAAACAAACTTTGACTGCAGTTCCCATGATGCATTGGGGCTGTCTCCATGCTGGAGTGTGAGGCAGGGTGCTCCCTTTCTGGTTGTCCTGTTTAAGAAGGGTCCCTTAAGCCAACAAACTGACGAGCTCTGGTTGAGCACCTGCATGCCAGTGAGTAGTACATAAACCCGAGGGGACTTTTGGCAGCATTTCCACCAACCCAACAGACAAAGCTGCTCTCTGCTGATGAAGGGATGAACCCGAAAACACGTGTCCAGAGATTTATAGCACTTGCTGCACCTACTATGGTGAAAAACTACAGTTTACTTTATGGATGTAAAACAAACTTTATCTGCATTTACCATGATGCATTGGGGCTGACTGCATGCTGGAGTGTGAGGCAGGGTGCTCCCTTTCTGGTTTTGCTATGTGAGGTTCTGTTTAGTAATAAAAAAATGGTTAAAATGTGAATCTAAAGATAAAAATGCTTTGCGAAAGTCACAATTTTAGCCCAGATCTCCACTCATGTGTGGTGTACATAAAACTCCTTGTTTGTTCTCCCTGGAATTATGTGTATTGTAGAAGGGAAAATGCTCTCCCTCAAAGTAAACATCACCTTATATAATCAGAAAACAAACAATGACGATGAGCAATTTACGTAGATTAATTTCAAGTCATGGAACAAGAGAAGATTCTGAAGAAAATAAAATGTTACTCCATGATGTAATCATAGAAACAAAAAGATACTTCAAAAAGGTAAGTTAAGCATGGTTGAGAAGCAAAAAATATAAAATAAAATGTTCATACCTTAGTAATGTCCATAAGAACGAAATGGTGGATTGCTTTTTTCCAAAATAGTTGCATAAAAACTATTCTAAAATATATGATAAAATGATAAACAAGCTGGGGGGGGACTCAGATGCCTCCAAGATGGCCACCTAATCCCAGGCTTCCATCCCCATTGTCCACTAAGAGGGATGTCATGAAGAGATCCCTGTACATCTCTCAGAGCAGGGTATGAGGTGGAGAGGTTGCTGCATTGCATGGTGAGCAGTGAGACCCCATTACAATAAAAAAACGGGTCTCTGACATGCTGACCCTCCAACGCCTCCGCTTTAAGTTGCATAGCGTAGGCCCTGATCATGAAGGAATAATGTTTTCCTCTTGCCTCAATTGTTCTTCTCCCTTCAACAGCAAAGTATGATTTCGGGGGGTAAATCCTCTTTTATTTTAAGGTTCACTTCAGAACTTTCTTCATGGTTTGTGCAGCATTATTCAATTATTTATGCAGCAAACTACTTTTTGTGAAGCAATAAGACATGTTCAAACTGCACTTGACTATGCCACATATGGATGTTTCAAATGGTGTTCATAAAAGACAAGACTGGGGGAACGTGGCTGAGCGAGCCATCATGGCAGCCGCATCTTGAGGGAGATCCCGCTACCCAATCTTGGTAGTGTGATCCTGTTTGACAGTGGACATATTCCTCACCCTTTCTCGGCACCTGAGGGCCCCGAGGTGCCTGGGGAAAGCGGGTGCCCTTTGAAACCCACTGGGCATAGTGTACAGCTGCCAGAGAGCCGAGGACAAGATGTGGGACGTGCCGGCCTCTGCGAGAAGAGGCAGACGCAGAGTTTTATCTTGGCAGAAGCCATCCAAAGTGGCTGCACTGGCCTTCTGAAGATATTGGGGCGGCTAGTGCGGAGTCCCGGCCCGTGCCCGAGTGGTGGCCCCGGAGAAGAGCCAGCCCAGGTCATTGCGACCTGAGGGAATGTGGCCTGCTGTGGCGGTCCTGTAGGGAAGGTTCGTTGGTGGGACCTCCCCTGCCCCAGGCCTGGAAAGACAACTTTGGACCCTGAGCACGGGGTGGCGGCCAAAGCCACCACCCTGATAAAGGTGGATTGGTGGCCTGGGAAACGCGAGGATCAGTGACAGTGATGCCAGGTTGGGCCAAGCCAGACAGACAGGGTGGATGCCAGGGAGGGGGGAGTCCAGCAGAAGCCTGGACGTGGGTGCCCCTCACTGCAGGGAAATGGACTTTGCGCCCTGCAGGGTGCAGTGCGCTGGGAGTCACCTGAGGCTGGGTGCCCATATGGGATCTTGCGGGCCTGGTGGGCACCCAGCCAGTGACTAGACAGTGGGAATTGGCTTTGGTGAACAGACTGTCCGCAATACAATTTGTGGTGGCCGAGACCTAGTGGACAGACTCCTATCTTGGTGCCAATGGTGGCTGTGGACTGGTGCTGGTGGAATATGGGCCCGGTAGGCATGGCTCAATCCTCCTGAGCCAACATGGAGGTTGCTTGGTGAAAGGCTGTGGCAATGTGAGGTGGTGTGGATCCCCATTTTGGGGGCTTACACTTCCGCCCCCCCCCCGTTTATCGGTGGGCTTGGGCCTGCCATCTGCACACTAAGATGGACGGGCCTTTAAGGGGGCTGTTTGAACACTGATGACTGCTGAGTGGAGTGATTGGGGTTCTTTCGTCAGACTCACTGCATGTTTGCTGGACCTTTTTGCTCCTGCTGTGAACTTGCCGCCCGATCATTGTTTCATTTTGAAATGGGGCATGACAGGCCTCCACACACAAAGTCAGCACAAAGATAACCACTATACTTTGGCCACGGTGACAGGTGGTGGGAGAGCAGATGGGCGGCCGCAGGACATGGGGGTTCACTCCCCCTACTGATATGGGAGTCCTCCTGAAGGCCATCCAGGACTCCAGAGAGGCAGCTGAGTCTAAGGTCGATGGCATCCAAATTGATCTCTCCCTGGTATGTCAAGATCTGCAACAGGTGGTTGAAAGGGTAACTGAGGCCGAAACACGTATATCTACAGCAGAAGACCAGGTAATCCAAAAATGAGTCTCTCAATTCGTGTCAAAAGTAGCAGGGCTGGAGGAAAGGGCAGAAGATGCTGAAAATCTCTCACGTAAACACAACCTCCATCTGGTGTGACTGCCGGAAGGCATAGAAGGAGCTGGTATGGAGGAAGTTGTGGAAACCTAACTCCACTCATGGGTTACAGAGGACAAGTTGTCTGACTGCTTTGTAGTGGAGTTAGCTCACTGGGTGTTAGCTGATCCAGATTCTCAACAATAGGGACCATTATAATTTCCTTCATGAGGCCTGCCACCAGCCAGATTTATGGTACTCCAACACAAAGGTTCTGATCTTCCAGGATTACACCTGGGTGGTCCAACAACATTGCCATTCCTACGAGGAAGTAAAGCAAGAATTGCAGGCCCTTAATATATGCTATATGTTCCTCTTCCCTGCCAGGCTCAAGGTTATTCACAGCGCCTCCATATTTTGTTTTTGAAACTTCACAGCAGGTGTGGGTGACAGAGCAGCTGCGCTTGCATCCCTGGGGTGGGATTGACTTAGACCCCGTAGATGGGCCAGGAGATCTTCGGCCACCGCCTGCCAGAGTGCACTGGGGTGCCGCAGGGGCTCCAGCAGGAGGCACCCCTCCCATGGTGGTAGAGGAGGGGGCGTTAGCAAACCCAGCCCCAAAACCTGGGGCACTGCACTCAGAGACTCAGGGAACCAAGGAGGGTTGTCGCCCGGACCGCCTTAGATAAAAGAAACTTAAACATCACAGATTGGTCATAGGCAGCATTATGTGGATAACTGTTACTCTGTTGTGACTCTGGATCATTCTGTGCCTTGGAATGATTGGGGGAAGGGGCAGGACCATAGGGCTTAAGGCTCTAGACTTGATCAGGAATCCCTAGGTTGTGAATATGCAGTCAGGCGAAGTATCTGTGTATTGATGGGGGGTGTTCAACTTCATGATTTGGATCTCCTTCACGAGTGGATAGTTCTATAGAATGGTTACTATAGGAGCAAAAGATGCATTTAGGGTGGAAGTATGGGGTGCGGGGACATTGAGGGTAGGGATATTGTTTACTCAGTCAAGGTTGTTACTACTTGTGGTTTTCTTACAGCTTATGTATTCCTTGAGGACCGTTACACTCACCATTCTGCTATGTAGGCCCAGACTTGCACACTTGACTGTCCTAGAAGGAGTACCCCTGTACACGGGAAACCACAGGAACTGATGGATACCCTATACAGTACTATGAAATGTTTTGATCCATTCGTGTGCCCCATCTGCTAAACATGTACAAAGTGGCGCTACCAAAGGGTCTTTTCCCCCTGGACTTGACTATGCCACAATAGTGGTCCTTCCCAAAGAGCCGTTCCCCACGATCGGTCCGCCTCATATAGACTGATCTCTCTTATTAACGCTGATGTTAAGATCTATGCCAAAATATTAGCGACACATTTGACCGGTACATTATCCCATCTTATCCACCTCAACCAATGTGTACTAATGCCTGGCAGAAGCACCCGACTTTGTGTTCTTTGGGTTCAGGCAGCCTTTTCCCGAGTCCCAAAGCCGAATGCTAAGCCTCCCCTTCTTCTGATAGATTTCAGTAAAGCATTGGACATGATCGCATGGGAATTTATGGAAGTAGTCCTAGTGCACAAGGGGCTGGTAATACAATTCCCCAAAATGATTCACCTTTTGTAACAAAGCCCAGCTGCCCAGGTCTGAGTGAACGGAGTAATATCCCCCACATTCCTGATTCGGAGGGGAATGCGCCAGGGATGTTCACTCTCTCTGTTGTTATTCGCTCTAGCCATAGAGCATTTGGCGTGCCTGTTACGCTGCAATCCTCTGATGTGGGGCTGGAGATGGGGAGACGGAATAGAAGGTAGAGTGGCATAATATGCTGATGACACCCTGGTATTTTTGGGTGATCCCTCTACCTGAGGCCCTAGATGCCTGAAACTATTAGATTTATATGGGGAGATCTTGGGGCTTTGTGTAAACGCTAGCAAATCCACCCTGGTGACAGTGATAGGTGATGCTGCTAGTGCCCAAATTTCTCAGTACGGAAGAATGCCTTTAAATATCTAGGGATCCATATATCATATCTCCCCGAGTTAGCACAACAACTTAATTTCAGAAGTTTGACCAAGGCCTTTGAGCGAGATTTGAAATGCTAGAAAGGTCTACCCCTAAATCCCATTAGGCACACCACACTCTTTAAAATGATGTGAGTCCCATGTTATCTGTATGTTTTGGCAAATTTCCCCTATTGCATACCACGTGAGTGGTTTTGCTCCTTAATGTCTAAAATTATGACTTTTGCAATTCCATGAGACTCTCATGAGAGTAGATCACAAGCTTGAGGGAGTGAAGCTTGTTGAATGGACATGTGCAATCTCCTGAGAAGGTCGCAAGACCCAAGGGGAAATTACTGAACGTGCCGCAAGGTGTTTTATGATCTTGCAAGCCTGTCACAACACCAGCATGGAAAATTGCTGGGCTGCCATGAGGTGTTTTACAATCCTGCAAGAGTCTTGTGAGATTATTTGGGGTTAAGTGAAAAAAAAGGCCAAAGCTCAACAATAGTCACCATTTCATTACATGGTTGAAGAAATGCTGTGATGTAATTGGATGCAGAACCAGAGATAGTTCACATTGTTCTGGGTGATTTGGAGGAGAAGGAAGCCTGTTGGAGTGGTGTTCCACAGAAGTAACTGAATATGGAACTGAGACAAACTGGTGTATTCCGCTGCATATAAGAAATTGCTATCAGTTCAGGTAATTAAAAATATACCTTATGAACTTTATTGAGATATGTCAGTGAGTGCACTACTGTTGGTAAACATATTCTATACAAGGTTTAGTGAGTCAAAAGCTGGTTGTAGAGGTGCATGTATTTTAGCATAGGTTTTGAGAGGTAGAGTTTAGAATAAAGGCAGACATCATCAAGTATTGGACATTGTGTTAAAACATGAAATATTCACTATATATGTAGTTGTAAGTAAAAGAGGCAGTGTTTCTGAAGTTATAAAACATATCATCTACAATCCATTAAAACAAGGCCTAGTGCTTTTCTGAACCTTACTCTGCAGAGATAATACACCTATGATGTGTTTGAGTGGAGATATTGCCATTTCTAGAGTAAAACACTGTGCTCACTGTTAGGAATGGTGTGTGAAGACGAATGTGTCACTTTACAAATTGTTATGGAACCATGTTTGAAGGCATGTTGTAATTTAATTGGTGATAACAAATGCAATGTTTGAGGCTGTGGAATTTTTTAACAGAAAATAACATGAAGTTAGTGGTGCAGTACATATAATATGTGATTGTGGATGAGAAATGTAGAAATCTTCAGAGAATGTAGAGATGTATCGTTATATCAAATTATGATCAGTATGTAACTTTATATTTTTTTATTATTTTGCCTTTCCTGGGGGGGAAATGGAAAACAGAAGCTCTGGAAAACAGAAATGCCACATCACACAATGTATGGAGGACTAAACAAAAATTGTTCACTTTGGAAGCAAAATAGAACAGTAATTGTTTGGAAAGTCAGGAAAAACAATTAATTGCACAAATTATGTTGTTATTACTACCTTCGGCAATATTTATACCCTTGAAGAAGCGTGTTCTGTATAGTTCATGTCGTGAAGTGCTGATGTGATTTCTTTGACCATGAGTGAGAGGTCCAGGTCAGTCCTCTCACTTACACTAGCTTTTGGCATTGGGAAGTCGGCTGCTGACAGAGATGAGGCCTCCCTCTAATGGGCCATTTGCATGCTGCATAAAGACCACAGTAGTAAGGCATAAATGCCTTGGCTGTTTTCCCCACCGAGCAGTCCTCTTTCACAATTGAACGGACGCCACAGGAGGAGAACTCCTTTGTTGCTAACCAATATTAAAACTTGCCTGATTTGTTACCCCATTTGTACATCCACCTCGTCAACACCATCCAAAACTGGTGGCCTCATCAAGAGCTATCTGTTGGAGGGATGCAGTCTCTAGCACAAGGCTGTGGTGCTCCAGCTCAGTCATGCAGGAATTGTCGATACATTGCAGGTTTAAGATATTAAGAGGCATATTTACAAGAAAGTGGTGCATCAGCCAAGATGTGCCACTTTTCCTTCGTCACCCCTGCCCCACCTAACTGCACCATGGTTGCGCCATATTACTATAAGGCACACCGTGGCAGTCGTTAGGACAATAACATCAACATTATTGTGGTGCTTTGCTGCACTATCATCAAAAATGTTGAAACTAGTGCAGCAAAGCACAGAGAGGTCCATAGATTAAAATGAGTGCGTCATTTTAACACCTGCTCTGAGCAGATGTTGAAAATGATGGGAAAAATGGCGCAGTGAAATGTTGTAAATTTCATTGCACCAATTTTGTTTCAGGCCTCCTTGCATCAGAATACCCTCTTTGCATTCATTATGCCTGGCACAGACAAAATATGGCTCAAGAGTTTACAAAGTGGCGCAATGCAAGCATTGGTGTGGCAGAAAGGCCTCCTTAACGCAATTTAGCATAAAAAAGAATTACGCTAGATCGCATTAGGGGCTTGTAAATATGCCCCAAAGTTCTAGGTTAGCCATTTGCTGATGTTTGGTCCCTTCTTTCCATTTCAGATAAGATCACACCACTCTTCTAAGGGAGGTGTTGCTTACTGCCCACAACTCACCTGGAGATTCTACTGTGTCTTAGTCCAGCTCAAAATAAGTGCCAAATTCTTGGGTAAGATACTGCCACATCAAATGGGGTCTCTCACTCCATGGGCCAAAGACCAGAGTAAATGGGGTGTGTTTGGAGATGCCACAGGACAGTATGTGGAAGCCTGTTGTGTATTGGAAGTCAGATGAGAGGAGGAGGTTAATGCGTGCTAACACTTTCTGTGCTGCAGGTGTACGCCTGGACATTAGAATCCATGCTCATCGGGCATCACAGAGGCCTAGACCCTGTATCCAGCTTTGCAGTCCTCCCTGTATCCTGCCAGGGGGGTTCCACGGTCTATAGAGTCAAGTGTGGAGTTCATAATGCCTTTTAAATCACCTCTAATAAAGGCAAACACATGGGAGAGGTGGAGAACTGTCATGCATAGGTTGTCCATGGTACAACTAATCAAAGTTGGCAGGACATAAACACTGATAAAGTGATGTGCATAGACTTCAAGGGGGCCCTTGACTACAATGAAACACCCCTTAGGATCCAAACTCACTTGAGAGAAGACAAATGGAAAGCTCTTGACACTTGGTGAAGCAGAATAATGTTCCCCATTTAATAAGGTTGGTGAGACTGTGGAAATCCCATGTCATTTGGCTGCTAGGCTTCCAACCCCCCCACTCCCAGTGCTGAGCCCTTTTTTGGCTATTTGGGGTAGTTTGTGCCTAGGCCCCCAAAACTTTTTGTCCACATAAGGTATTCACACCAAATGTGCATCCTTTCTTTCCAACATCCTGGGGATTCTAAAGGTACCCTGGATTTGTGGAGTCCCCCAGAGTGGACTGAGAAAGTAGTACAAATACAGCAAAATTTGTTTTTTAGGGATACAAAGTGGAATAAAAGTGCTGCAGAGGAAAGTGTCTGGTTTTTTTTCTTGCAAATATGCATCAATAAAGGGTTTGTGGTGCTAAAATCACCATCCTGCCTGCTTTCAGGAACAGGCAGACCTGACTCAGAAAACCAAATTGTTCAACACAGTTGTGGCATTTTACTTGGAGACTGCCCGTTTTTCCTATTATTTGTGCTTTTAACCTTTGTATAGTTAGTGGTAGAAATTGGTGGAAAACCAATAGTGGACATTTCTAAAAAGTAGATAAAATTCTGAATTCAGGAAGCGGACATTTGTGTAGGTCCTTTAAGGTTTTCTTATAGAAAGTAACAGTTGAAATAAAAAATCTTGAAATTGAGTTAACAAAACAGCCATTTGAGTCTACATTTTTTATCTGTAACTTCTTTAACTATAGCATATTTCTGAAATCAATATACTGTCATGTCTGCTGGACCCTTCTGGGTGTAGGGATGTAAAGGGCTTGTAAGTTCACCAAGAACCCGAGGGACCCAGAGCCAATAACTGAGCTGCATGATGTAATGGTTTTTCATTGTGTATCGGGTATACAGTACTTCATTTGGTAAAATATAGGGAGTGAAAAATAGGTATCAAGGAAACTTATGTATTTCCAAAATGACCATAAGATATGGCATTTAGAACCAGTGGTGATTTGCACATATCTGAATATGGGGGAACCCATACTTGAGTGTTAATTAGAGGGCATTTCTTCAAAATCACTTTTTTCTTGCACACTGTCTACCATTTGGAAGGTGCAAATGCAGAGAAAGACAATTGGCAATAACACTTGTTCTACTATTCTGTGTGCCTTTAAGTCTCCCAATACAAATGGTACCTCACTTGTGTGAGTAGGACTAGTGCCCATGACATGAAACAGATGAAAATGCAATGCAGACACAGCACATTTTTCCACTAAAAACTGATCCATTTTTTGCAATGTGCCTACCTGTGGATTTTGGGCTCTAGCTCAGCCAGTTCATAGGAAAATCTTGCAAACCTGTATATTTTTGAAAACTAGACACCTAAGAAATTCCAGGATGGGGTGACTTCTGTGGCTCTCACCAGGTTATGTTACCCTGATTTCTTTGCAAACCTCTAAATGTGCCCAACAAAACACATTTTCCTCACATTTCTGTGATGGAAAGTTCTGAAATCTTAGGGGATCCACAAACTTCCTTCCACCTAGTGTTGTACCAAGGCCCATATTTATACTTTTTGACGCAAAACTGCGCCAACGCAGTTTTGCGTCAAAAAAATTAGCGCCGGCTAACGCCATTCTGAAGTGCCATGCGGGCGCCGTATTTATTGAATGACGTTAGCTGGCGTTAGCCGCCGGCGCTGTCTGTTGTGCGTTAAAAAAAACGACGTACACCAGGCAGCGCCGGCGTAGGGGGAAAATGGCGTATGGGCGTCCACAAATGGTGCACGTCAGGCTGAGGCAAAAAAATCGCCACAACCCGATTTGCGCCATTTTTTTACGACGCCCATCCCCCATTGAAATGACTCCTGTCTTAGCAAAGACAGGAGTCATGCCCCCTTGCCCAATGGCCATGCCCAGGGGACTTCTGTCCCCTGGGCATGGTCATTGGGCATAGTGGCATGTAGGTGGGAACAAATCAGGCCCCCCTATGCCACAAAAAATAAAATAAAAATACTTACCTGGACTTACCTTAATGTCCCTGGGGTGGGTCCCTCCATCCTTGGGTGTCCTCCTGGGGTGGGCAAGGGTGGCAGGGGGTGTCCCTGGGGGCAGGGGAGGGCACCTCTGGGCTCATTCTGAGCCCACAGGTCCCTTAACGCCTGCCCTGACCCAGGCGCTAAAATCCGGCGCAAATGCGGGTTTTTTAGTCCCGCCCACTCCCGGGCGTCATTTTTGCCCGGGAGTATAAATCCGACGCATATGCATCGGAGTCATTTTTTAAGACGGGAACGCCTACCTTGCATATCATTAACGCATGGAAGGTGTTCACGCAAAAAAATTACGCTAACTCCATGAACTTTGGCGCTAGACGCGTCTAACGCCAAAGTATAAATATGGAGTTAGTTTTGCGTCGAATTTGCGTCGAAAAAAATGAAGCAAATTTGGCGCAAATGGAGTATAAATATGCCCCTAAGTCTCCTGATAAAAATGGTACTTCACTTGTGTGGGTAGGCTTAGTCCCCACAACAGGGAAGGGCCCAAAACGTATTGTAGAGATATCAAAATTATTTATCACAAAATGACTTGTTTTTGCATAGGGGACACCTGAGTTTTTGGTATGGGCTCGACATTCATCTAGGGAAACCTACCAAATCCAGATATTTCTGAAAACTGGACACCCGATTGAGTCCAGGGAATGGTGTGGCTTGCATGGATCCTCCCAGCGTTTTCTTACCCAGAATCCCCTGCAAACCTCAAATTTATCTAAACAATCACAATTTCCTCATATTTTTGTGTGGGATCACCACACCTGCACAAATGTTCTACCCCTCCCAGTGTTCCCCTTGGTCTCCCAGTAAAACTGATAATTCACTTGTGTAAGTGGACCCAGTGCCTGCTACAGGGAAGGCCCAAAAACATGTAGAAATTGAGGGGGAACCAAAGCGGGTCCAAAAGGGCAGATTTTTTTTCATACTTTTTTAGTCTACTCTGCTTTGGGCACCCACACGAATGGGGCAGAATTTTTATAGGTACAGATGGGGCAGTGCTGGGTGGTAGGATTCCAGAAGTTTCCATCACAGAAATGTAGGGAAAATGCATGATTTTAGGCAAAGTTGGAGGTTTGCAGGGCATTGAGGGTAAGAAAATGGTGTAGGGCGCATTTGAAGCACACCACCCTGGACTCCCCAGATGTTTAGTTTTCAGAAGTGTCTGATAGGTTTTTCCAGGTGGCAGCGTACCCAAGTACAAAAAGTGCAGCCGTTCACCATTGCAAGTGGGACTATATTGGGAATTAGCCAACCTCTCTTGGCCTATATGTAAAATCAAAACCCATAAAAGTAAAATGTCCTCTTTCTTGCCATTGAAATTAGGTGCTTTAGTCCACAGGGGAGCAGAAAGACTGTTGCCCCCTTCAGTTAGGGTGGGGGGCATAACCATGCCCATGGTTATTGGGCAGCCCCCACCCCTGTATTTTTTTAATTATTTGCCATCTAGTGGGCTGTCTGCCTATCACGGGGTGGCAGATCAGGGATAATTACCCCATCTGCCCCCAAGAGGGCATAAAGACTTTGTTCCCATTTAATCGTGGTAGCGGCATGCCATGCCACCACCCCTCTTTTTTAAAAATAATTCTTCCCTGGTGTCTAGTGTGCTTTCTGCCCCCCTTTGGGGGCGGATCAGGGGTGATAACCCCCATCTACCTCCCGAGGGGTAGGGGGAGGGGCAGAAAGACTGTGCCTATTCGTGTTTGGGAGGAGGCACTGTCATGCCCATTTTGGACAGCCTCTCACCCCTATGTAGTAAAAAATAATCCTTGGTGCCGCATGGAAGGGGTTAATGTAAATGAACACAGACATCTGAGCCACAGGCCCAGTCACCCTCCCGCGGTGCCTCTCCCTCAATGTTAAGATAAGGAAGCCTGTTTCTGCCTCATGTGGCTCCAAAGTCTTCAGTGGAAACGTCACAGGGATGGGACTCAGTCAATAGCGCTCTGTCTATAAGGACCCAAGCCCTCTAGGAGGAGGAAGAAGGCGATGTGACCTCCGGACACCCCATCAGCACCAAGGATTCAGCAGCAGCAAGCCCAGACAGTCAGGTGCTTGGCCTGTCACGTCGCACTCACAATTTTAAGTGATTAAAAAGTTATTTCTTGTTCAGAGTAATTTTTATGTCTGGACATCCACATTTATTGTGATTGAGATAATCGTAATTCTACATCTCTTCTGACCCTTCTCACAGAGAAGGCATGTTTCTAAACAAATGTATGTATCAATGACAAACACCAAAAATGCAATTTATAATTAACCGTCAAAACACTTCAAACACAGAATAAAAGGTAGCACACAGGAAGGGGTTAATGTAAATGAACACAGACATATGAGCCACAGGCCCAGTCACCCTCCCGCGGTGCCTCTCCCTCGATGTCAAGATAAGGAAGCCTGTTTCTGCCTCATGTGGCTCCAAGGTCTTCAGTGGAAACGTCACAGGGATGGGACTCAGTCAATAGCGCTCTGTCTATAAGGACCCAAGCCCTCTAGGAGGAGGAAGAAGGCGATGTGACCTCCGGACACCCCATCAGCACCAAGGATTCAGCAGCAGCAAGCCCAGACAGTCAGGTGCTTGGCCTGTCATGTCGCACTCACAAATGTAAGTGATTCAAAAGAGTTATTCCTTTTTCAAAGTATTTTTTATGCCTGGACATCCACATTTATTGTGATTGAGATAATCGTAGCTGTTACCGATAATGGCATTATGGCTCGAAGAGCACAAAGCACAAAAAATATAAGTTCAGAGATTCAGACTCAATTAGAGAAGTATCAATGATCGCGTACACATACTCATCCCACACCATGACTATGAACACCAAACTGCTGCATGCACCATGATACTATACCATTAGATTATCACTGAGCGCAGTGAATTTGGATGGACATCCTGGAAGGATACGAGAGTAACTTTTGCTCGTAAAAAGCTGAGAATCCTATTACGTTTTGCGATCAGAATAGTCGGAATGTTTAGTTGAAGTTTATTTTGTCTGGGGGAAAGAAAAGTGGTCAGTGATTTTTATTCCCCCCAAGTGGGGGGTGGGGGACAGTTACTAAAGAATCTGTCAGGTTCCTAATAAGACGTTATATATTGGCCCAGTAGGAACTATATAACTTTAAGCACCACTATTCTGTCTATGTACCCATCTCTCGTTGAGAGTCAAAATTATTGTTTTAAAAATGCAAACAAATATCAAACAAAAAATGGACTTGACATGAGTCAACCTAGGTTGTCTGTCACATTGTCTAAATTCTTACCTCAATACGGTGCTTTGGGTTATAGGGTGGTTACTAGGAGCCACTGGGAATAATGGCAAAAAGAGTCTAAGGCCCCTGTTGGCCAACAGTGAGGTGGCAAGGAAATAGATTGGGAAAGAACTGGGTCTGAGTGACAGAGCTGGCCCATGCCTGTCCCGTCCTATGCCTATTTTTGTGTTGGTGCCACTGTGGATTGGGCCCAGGAAGGAACATAGGGCCAGATGTATGAAAGCATTTTGTATTCGCAAACGGTGCGAATGCCCGTTTGCAAATGCAAAATGCCATTTCAGAATGTATGAAATACATTCTGAACGCAATTTTAAGGAATCGCTAAAATAGCGATTCCTTAAAATTGCGACCCTGTTTAGAGAGTCGCAAATTGCGACTCTCTAAATTAGAAATCGCAAATAAGGATTCCTTATTTGTGATTCCTTAGCACATGTATGAAGCAATACCTAAATGCGATTTGGGCATTTAGGAATTGCTAATTACCACCAAGTTGAACTTGGTGGTAACCATGTGCAAAATGTAAAAATGCATTTAAAATGCATTTTTAAATTGTACATGTAAAGCACACATGCCCTTTTGGCATGTGTGCACCTTACATGTCCCCCAAAAAATGTTTGGGGTGCAGCAAAGGGGGCCTTAGCCCCCCAGCACCCTGGGGTTTTGCATTTCCAAAATTGCGATTTCTGGTTCAGAAATCGCAATTTTGGAAATGCGAAAAATTTGCAGATATGGGACAACAGGCCCATAGCTGCGAATGGGGCCGGTATCGCAATTTGCGATTCGGTAATAGCATTTGCGATTTTTAAGAAATCGCTATTACCGAATCGCAAATATGATACATGGCACTTTGCGAGTCGGAAATAGCGATTTCTTAAAAATCGCTATTTCCGAATCGCAAAGGGGCGTGATGATACATCTGGCCCTAAGGGTGATCACGTTAATATATAATTTGGCATTCCCTGAGGGTAGGTTGAAAAATGTTACACCATGCTAACCATGTTGCTCTGAGCTCTGCGGTTTTTTGAATCAGTCAGTGGACGTTTGACCTTTTTAAGTAAAGGGGCACACTAGGCAAAAGACAATAGCCAATACAGTGCTTACTTTCAGACTATTGAACTTCTATGAGTTGGGGTTTCAACTTGAAGGGATTTTCATGTTGGATTAATGCATGTCCATGGGCTGTTCCAGTTCTTGTGTTTCGAAGGAGCTGCCCAGCACTTTCGTAAAATGGATTTTTAAGCAAGATGCTGAGGCCAAAAAGTTCATCCTTTACTTAGATGACTTCCTCTTCCTGACCTCAGGGGCTCTGTTCAAATCACAAATTCATCATCACTTTCATGGCGGTCCTGTGCAGACTGGGGGGTGGGGGTTCTTGGCTCATAAGAAGATTGACAGAGTGGAAGGCGTATCTTAGGTCCAGTGTTTTTTTTTGTATGCAAATGAAATTTTGTGTATTTTTAAGTTTTTCCTTTCAAGTACACAAATACAAAATGTCTTGAGGGTGCTGTGAAACTGACGTGTACTGATGCTGCAAGACATTATCAGCTTGAACCAATTCCCACTAGTATTAGTGTGATTTTTGTAACTTTTATAACTTTTGCATGCAAGGTATCCCCTCGCCTACACTTTTTACACGGACAAGCGTAAACTGCATTCAGTATTTCATCATAACCTTCTGGGAGGTGGCAAAAGTGACTTTTCATCTGATGCAAGTTTCAGTTGGGTAGTTTAATTTTATCCTATATCTATTGTCAATAGGCAGTCCTTCCACGACTACTATTCCCTAGGCTATACCGGGACTAAGGGCTGAGCATCATAGCACCCATTCAATTGTTGAGGACAGGACCTTTAGTCAGATAGTATATCAGCTTTGGAGGCAATGAATCAGCAACATGCTAAATAGTCTTCAGGCTACTGAAAATATCTGTGCTGACATGTTTGAAGAGCCACGGATAATTAAGGGTTTAACACATGTTCAAGGTATTGGAAATGTGCCTGATGCTTTATCTCAAAGATGTAAGAACACAGAGTATTCCACTCAGGAGCAGCAAAGACAGCCAATGAGTTCCCCACGGATCTTTGGGATATTGGTACTCAGTTCTGTCCCATACCAATGTCATATTGGCAGACGAGACCGTGAAGGCCCATGAGGGTGTAATTAGTCAATACTTGGTTCTCTTGGAAAGTAAGTGGGTGGAGGAGATTTTTCATTTAATTCTTATGTTTCCTTGATGAAACATGTCAGGGCTAGTGAACAGTTTATGTCCAATGGCATGTAAAAGTAATAGCTTTCTTTGCAAAATGGGCAAATGTGTAGGATTTGTTACACATCTGCTTACGTATCTTTACAAAACAAAAAAACCCTTACATGTCAATCCTCACAGCTATTGGCCTGTCGGCCTGTCAGCCACTACTGGCAGCATTTACATTCATTCAAAATGTAACCTAATTTCGGCATCTGTTGATATATAAAAAAAAAGTATGAACGGGCAAATATGTTTTTTCGGTATGTATTTATCTTAAAAGTAGTAAAATCAAAAAAGCGAGAGCCCTAATTAAGAAGGCTTTGATAAGTTGAAAGAGATTGGCGGGCCAAGTTGAATAGGTTTTTGTACAGCACATATCCTGAACACTCATTTGGAAGGTGCTCTGCTCCGTGAGAATGAAGGAAATCGAGCCTGGATGAAACAAAATATTTGCCTAGGAGCACACAATATGGATAAAACTCGATGTATGCATGTTTTGTGGTTTCGCTCTGTGCAATTCGGCCAGTAGATAAGTATATATTTCTCTCTCTTACTTGCAACAAAGTTTATAATGTTTTTCTTTCGTTCTTGGCGCATGATGTTAGAGCATGGGTGGAAGGAAGAAACCACTGGAAAGAAAGGTCGGCTCTTTTGGGCCTCTTCTGAGCCACAGCTAGGCATCTGGCTCGACCATTGCTCGACCTTTCTTTCAGTGGCTCACCTGTCTCTACTCTAAATTCACTTCAACATATTTGTTGTGCTATGGTGTTACGAGTTTTCAGCACGGATATGTTGCACCTTTGCACAATTACAGCTGGTGCAGACGTTATTCCTTCTGGCTCACGTGCACCACAAAATCCCTCATCGCATTTAAACAGCAGTCCAAGGTCTTAAAAAAGGGAGCCTTAAAGCAGAGCATTCCATTATTACAAGATAGACATAATGGGCTCCAACATAGGGTGACCAGACGTCCCGGATTTCCCAGGCAGTCCAGGTTTTTAGGGGACTGTCCCGGTGTGCCGACACTTCTCTTAATTTTAAATAAATGCCCCGGTTTTTGGGACAAAGGTCAAATTATTACATAAATGTCCCGGTTTTTGGGACAAAGGTCAGATTAGGAAAGTATAAATTAAAGATATGCTCTCCTTTAACAGACCTTACAAAGTATGCAATGATTAAGTAATTTAGCTATTACTGTCAGGCAACACAGTCTCCTGTCTGCTCCCAGCCGAGAGAGGGAGTGGGGGGCAGAGAGAGGTGGGTGGGGGCTGGTTGGGGGTGCAGGGTGGGCGGTCAAGCCACGGCTAATTTTATATGTATAATCTTGTAAGTGTGTGTGTTTATATATATATATAAAAACACACACACACACACACATGTATAAGCACACATTCACAAAGCTATGCAAAAAAACAGGACAGGACAGATATAAAAGTGAGTGTAAAATCGTTAGTCCCTCTTTTATGTCTGACCTGTCCCGGTTTTTGCTTCTCAAAATCTGGTTACCCTACTCCAACACCACAACTGTTTATTATTTTGTGATGTGACCCGCGATGATTTCTACAACCGAGTTCTCTTCTGTTTCTTACCGCTTGCGGCGTACAAAGTCAAGTTCTGTAGAAATTGTATGACATAAAATAATCTTGTTAGGTAAAGCGGAAAAAGGAGTTACCGAAAATACAAAGAATGAGAATGACATTTATGCGCTACTTTGGATACCAATCAATAAATGTAAGGATTGGTGCTGAAAGAGGGAACTGAAACTTGAATGAGCTGAAAGCCCAGAAGAGGGCGCCACTGCTCCGGGTCTGACCTGCTTAGCGGATTTAGAAGAAGCAGGATCCCGCGCGAGGAGCTCGTGATGGAATCGCAGCAGCGCTTTTCCTTCCACTTCCCACTCGCGCACAGGCCAGGCATGTGCCACTCACACACTGGAGTGAAACCGAAGGCAGGTAACTGAGTGTTAATTATGTCTGAGTGGATTCGAGGGAAGCAGAAACCCCTATACCGTACCAGCGGGGAAATGGTTTCTCAGCGAGGAAAGTAATGATGCTTTTATCAGGAACAATATAAAGATTGCTTTTTTACTAGTGTGCGTCCCACTGGGCTGGGGCTATGAGATATTTCTGTTTCTGGCTGTAGGGCCCTCTGTGCTTTTACATAATCAAATCAATATAGCTATGATTCACCCTCTGGCAACAATTGCTCCTCGCAAGTGTCTGCTGCCTTTTTTACTGGCTGAAGAAAAAAAGCAGCTAGAGAAACTTATTAAAAATCCCCAAGAATTGATCTGTTTTGGTTTAGCTGTCCTATTCTAATTGTCGTGTTAAAAAAAAAAAAAAAACTAAAGGGTTTCAAGGCCAGCGTCTAGGAAAAGCATTTCTTCATTCCCTGTTTTTTCGTGTATCTATCTCCTTGTAATTGCAGTGACAGCGTGATCACGTCAGAAGCAGAGCTCTTTGCATTGTCTAGCTTGTAGTTTCGCTTTTCCTATTATGTTGCATGTATGGCATACCATTTCAAACACGCACGGTGCTGTAAGCCAGAATAAAAATAGAAGCAGTGTTTTTCTTGGAAGTCTGGGATTGCTGTCTTGTTTGTTCCATTATCAATCATGACTACAAGTCCCAGAATTCAAAGAAAAGTCTGGAATGGATCGCCAGTTCACACATCGACCTCTGAAAGGTGGGAGCTTTGAAGAAGCGGCTGCTATTCTAACAAAACACTTCGACAGCTTGTATCAAGAAGAGCAAGATACTCTCATTCCCACTCGGCCCTGTCTACGGCGGACTGTAGCTGTTTCCCTCTCATAGAAAAGATCAACATCCAAAAAACATAACGTTTTTTTTTTCTTTATTATGTTTTGGTGTGGTATACGTTAGGGTTCGTCAAACAAAACAAAACACAGCTAAACCGACTGTCCTGGTGAAGAGCTGATATGAAAGAATACACAAGCCTCATTACTAAAATTGCCTGTCTGGAAAGATTCAACATTCGATAATCAGATGAGTCATGTCTGCCATGACCCAATCATTTTATCTTGCTTAATATTATAAATGAAGCTGAAATGGAATTCATGGATTCGGATGTGAAGATATTTTGTCTCTTCAGATTATACAACTTTAGATGTAGAAAGAGCTCTTGCTGGGATGCGGGAACAATCGCTTCTTTAATTTAGTCATTATTTTATAACTAATTTGTTAGAAACCTTAGTGTGATGACAAGTTTCTAAACTCCTCTCAGGGTCTTTTTCCACCATGAAAGAAGCGGGGTAAACATATATCTATTTTCTCCTGCTGACTTCCTGTGCTGCAAATGTTCAGAATATGTGGCTTGTGGGTTCTCAGCACCTGGCTATCACAACAGTACTTGCATCTCACTTTTCAAGGTTCTGCTACTGTCACTCCTTGACAATGTGATTTTTCACACACCCAGGAACCAGCGTTTGCCAGTGGCCAGCAGTAGATCAGGTATAACACCATTGTTCGGATGCCATTCGCTTATGAGCATATTCCTGCGGCCAGGCCGCTAGCCTGTCACTCAGCGTTATCTCAACGCCCCTCTTCCTCATCACAACTCTTTCTTAAGAGGCGGAGACGCCATTGAAACAGCAACATCCTGCACATATCACGCTGTGTGGACATAAAATCACCAGTTATTCTAGCATGCTTTGAAATTTATGGGGGGGTTACCAATTCAGGTTCAGCTGCCAGGGCTACTTACTGGAAGCATGAGTAGGTGTGCAGGTCGGAAGGGGGCCATGAGGAGCACCAAGGTACAGGAAGATGACCTCTTCTTTCGGAGGTTGTCTGGCAGCCATTGTGAGGGTGATCCATTGCCCTGAACAGACCCACAGTGCTGGGGATTTGGGTGCATTTTTACCCACTATTTTTTTGAGTGCTGAGCGTTTGGGTATGTGGGAAACTGGTACTTATCCGTCAGACCTAATGGTGCACAACGTATATTGTATAGGAGCAGGCATGTAAACTACTCATGCTGGTGTTAGCTTGTGATTGCACACAAGCAGTCTAGAAAGAAACGTAGGTAAGCACAAGACCCTGTCTGGGTTCTTTTGATGACTACTGTAGTGTTGCTGGAGTGGACTGCTCCTGACGGCAACGTGCACTGGCTAGCGGCACACAAATGAAGAACACGGACCATATGCACATTGGTTAACACATCGTACTGCATACACTGTGTCCATTATCACCTCTCTTGGACCGCGTGCAGTAGTGTCTACCGTGACGATCGAGTGTATTAAGTGCTCCCCCTTTTCGTCGTCGTCCATGTCGCTGGTTGAGCGTTGCGCATCACCGAGCATGTTGATCGTTGACCTTGAGGTGTGTTCTTTTGTTAATCTGCATACCTTGACTAAATTATTGTATTTTCCACATCCCGCACATTTCTTTCTCTTTGCTGGGCAGTCTGTAGGGCGATGCATTGGGCCTCCGCAGTATCCACAAACTTTGGATGTGGTAGCATGTCTCTTAGGTCTGGGTTTGCTAGGCGCTTTCGTGAGAATGTTCACTGGCTCTACCTTCACTGTGCCCTGCAGCGCTGCTTCCATATGGAATACTCTGGTTTTGGACAGCTCTTTCGCCCTCCCCATTGTTAATATGTCAGGTAGTGAGCATCCCACTCCTCCAAGATTATTTTTCGCAGCTTCGCCGATGCATACCCTTGAATAATTTGCCCTCTGATTTCCTGATTCTCGTTGGCAAATTTGCATGTGTTAGCAAGCTCTTTTAACCTCATTTAGAAAGTGTCAGTGGATTCTTCGGCATGCTGCTGCACCTGACGAAACACAAACCTTTCATAGTCTGAGTTTATCATGGGCTCAAATGTGCATTGAGGGCCACAATGAGGGTCAGGAGTGTCATTGATGGTTTTGGAAATTGTCTTTTCCACCCAGGTGAAGGATCATTGCCCACTTTGGCGCATTCTCTACTTTTGTAGCTTCAAAAAATAGTAAGACTCTCTCCACCAAGCCTTTCCACCTGGAGGCTTGAGCTGATGGTGCGCCTTCTATAACAAATGTTATTATTGGTGGTATGGTGGCCATAGTGGTTTGTAGTTGCTGGCTTGGGGTGCATTGAAATTTCAGCCCTGCATGCGCTCTTTTGTTTATTGGTATATACTTTACTATTGTGTCTGTGTATATTTCTATTTATTTTGTGTGAATTTTCTTGTGATTTTCTGTTGTCTTTTTTTCAGCTCTGGGGGCTCTGGACCAGGTTATTTGTAACAGATCTGGCCTTAACTGGTGTGGTGGGAAGAGCTTCCAATCAGCACTTCACAGTAGTGCACTTTTCATTTTGGAGATAGTGTTGCAAGGTCAGTCTGTTTCTTACTGGCCTGGACACATGCAGGGACAGCCAGCCATACCCCGTAGAGCTCACCTTCTGCTGTGTGGTGATCAGCGTCAGCTGGATCCGGCCCCCCAGGGGTTAATTTTTCTTTACTGCACGTGTCTCTGCAAACAAGCAGTGATGAGTGTTCCATCTTTAACTGTTCTATGCCGTAAGCAAGCAGGCAGGCCACACCTTCTCCTGCAGCCTCGGAGAGTGGTCACTCGTGGCTAGTGGGCAAGGCCGCCGGAACAACGGAGACACCACCGAACCCGAGCAGAAGTTGGAGCGCTTCGGTCAATGCTGCCGGGGCACTGCAGGGGTCCCACTCTCATCGCCAGTGTTGTGTTGCTGAATTGGGCACAGACAATTTGCACATTGGTTAACACCTCTTGCTGCATACACAGCGTCCATTACCGCTTCTCCTGGACCGTGCGCAGCTGGCACACTTTTTTACAAATTTTTATTATGTCACATGGGACATTCCATTAATGTACAGAACACACGGGGAGTGTCCCAACACTCCCCTCAGGCACAAGTTGTTCTCGGGAGGGTCTGCGACTCTACAACTACCTTGACCTAATATGGAACATCCAGGTGCTTAGCTTCATGGGGTTGTGTGGGGTGTTACACTCCCCTCATAAATGTATTTTGTGATGAATAGTTGGGTGCAGGTGCTTTCAGTCGGATATAGTGATGTGTCTGTCAGATTTCACGAGTAATTTTTACACACACAGTAAAAAACACACACTCTCTCCCTTTCTCTGCTTGGAAAGCCTTAAACAATGTTGGTTATTTCACTAAATAATGCACTTTCTCTCACTTAGTACACCTACCAATACACATTCCTCTTCCTTTCCACTGCTCCTTAAGCCCCCTCTCGTGCACCTTACTTGTTGTATAATGCATTTTAACATCATGTGCCAGCCTGATTGTCCGGAAATCTGAATCGAACACCCCGCAATCATACTGACCAAGCTACCCCACTGGGAATATCTATGCAGGAGATCTGCTCTCCAAAGGTATACAGGATGATTCCACTAACTTTTCAGGCCCCCTGCCTCAGCCGCATTTTAGGAGTCACAAAATAAGGCACAATAAAAATATTAAGTGACAGACAACTTTTTCAACATTCGAGCGGGGAATAAGGGAAATATTAACGAAGTCAGTTAGGTCGTCTGGTAAAAAACGTCAGGCAAAGCAGCTATTCGATGTGTAGTGTTGTTGCTAATGATGGCTAGTATTGCACAGGGGTATAAATGGCATGTTCCACCCAGGTGGACTTGAGAGGATTCACCCCAGAAACAAATTGCAAGACAATTACAGCAAATGGTGCTCTTTTTAGTAACTTTGGTTAGTAGATAGTTCATAGGAAGCTTTATCATAATTGGAATCATGTAGTTGACTTTTGTGGGTGAATCACACTGCCATGCGCAATGCTCACCCATGTCTGGTGACTGAGTCAGGTGATCTGACTCCAAAATGTCAATTAGTAAGACCCAGGTGGTCGGTGGAGGGAACGAATCCCCATATAAACAGAAAGAACAACAGGAATATGCACAGAGCACCACTGCCCCAGTCTGTAGCAAAAAATCACTAGTTCAGAAAGTGGTTCCTTTACCTGAAACTCTCAGCCCAGGCGAAAAGGTAACTGCAGGTTGAAAACTCTTTGGGAATTGTGAGAAGTGCCTACATCCCCATTTCCTTGCTCTCCAGAATACGTTGCAATGCTGTCATCAAGATTGTAATACACAGTGCCATTGCACATTTAGAAACCCACACCATCAGGGAAATGTAAGTTTTATGCCTGGAAAAAATCGTATGTTGAAAAAAATGCAATGAGTGAATGGATAACATCACTCATCTGACATTAAAACCGAGTACACGCACCAATGTGTATGAGCCAAATTTGAATTGTAACTTTTCAGTATGTTGAAAGAGCTAAACCACTTCCACAAGTTAAGCAGTTGTGCTCTATCCTCATTCAACCCCAAACATCAACCCATTAGGCAGTCTTCTGCACTTGTACACAATAAACATATTCGATAAGCAAACTTGTATGAACATCATTTAGCTTTCGAATCTAGACTGACACAGTCTGCATAATTTAAAAATTACAAAAAATTACTTCAGCACACACTGCCCTGCAATTCATATGCAGATTACAATCTTCAGTCCAAATTGAAAAATATTAAGTAATGTTAGAAAAGTAATCTACCTTTGCTGTTAACAAGGCATTTATTAATACGAAGTCATAAACAATTTTATATTATGATAAAGAAAGTGGTTCAATAACTAAATTGTTGACCTCGATATTCTAATCGTGGCTTCGCCACATAAAATAGTGTGATTATGAACACTTCGGGGCATATTTATACTCCATTTGCGCCGGAATTGCGTCGTTTTTTTTGACGCAATTTCGACGTAAAACTAACTCCATATTTATACTTTGGCGTTAGACGCATCTAGCGCCAAAGTCCATGGAGTTAGCGTCATTTTTTAGCGTGGACACCTACTTTGCGTTAATTATATGCAAGGTAGGCGTTCCCGTCTAAAAAATCGACTCCGAGGCATGTGCGTCGGATTTATACTCCCGGGCAAAATTCACGCCCGGGAGTGGGCGGGTCCAAAAAAATGACATACGGCCGCTTTTGCGCCGTTTTTTAGCGCCTGCAAAAGGCAGGCGTTAAGGGACCTGTGGGCTCTGAAGGAGCCCAGAGGTGCCCTCCCATGCCCCAGGGACACCCCTTGTCACCCTTGCCCACCCCAGGAGGACACCCAAGGCTGGAGGGACCCATCCCAGGGACATTAAGGTAAGTTCAGGTAAGTGTTTTTGTTCATTTTTTTTTGTGGCATAGGGGGGCCTGATTTGTGCCCCCCTACATGCCACTATGCCCAATGACCATGCCCAGGGGACATAAGTCCCCTGGGCATGGCCATTGGGCAAGGCGGCATGACTCCTGTCTTTGCTAAGACAGGAGTCATTTCTATGGGGGTTGGGAGTCGGAAAAAATGGCTCAAATCGGGTTGAGGCGAAAAAATTGCCTCAACCTGACTTGCCCCATTTCTTGACGCCCAAGCCCCATATCCCCCTACGCCGGCGCTGCCTGGTATACGTCGTTTTTTTACACGCACACCAGGCAGCGCCGGCGGCTAACGGCGGCTAACGTCATTGATTAAATACGGCGCCCGCATGGTGCTTCAGAATGGCGTTAGCCGGCGCTAATTTTTTTAATGCATCACAAGAATTTGAACAGTTTTGTGAAACAAAAGACACTGAATTGGATCATACAGCTGATAGCCAATTGGAATTCCTGTCCTCAATGGTTTTCAAAATGGTTTATTTCCATATCTCAATAAGATATTTCTGAGAATTTAAATTTGCAAACAACATTTCCACTTTCTTGTTGCACTCGTCAAGACGGCACTTGCTGTGAGAGTGTTAGCCAGGTTTCTGGTTCTGCTGGCCCTATGTATCTTTAACAAAGATCCGTTATCTTAACCTCAACTGGATTATTAAGTAATGTACATACAGATTCTGGGAATGTTAAAATTAGAGGTTAGAGTTTGTTTGCATTAGTATCTGTAAACATTGTTTTTATCACTTAGGCCAAGTCATATCCATCAGCATCTCAGGCTTTCACGGTCATTGGGACCGGGATCAGGCAGGGCTATTGCTTGGTGTTTCTTCCAGAAAATGGTCTGTCTCATGGCCCAAGGGAGAGACAGACTCTGTTTTTAGGGGTACATGTCAGCATGTCTCTTTGGCGTTCCACAGGCCACGTAACATCTGTATTTATTTGCTGCACATCTGCATAGGCACAGGCTCACACCTCACTGTCTTCGTCCTATTTTATACTCACTCAAGGATGATCTAAAATGGTGGTTGGTAATATACAATCTATTGAAGAGAGTCCTTTTACATCCCCCATGAATAGTCATGATGATGCCCAAGGACACTAGGAGAGCATGGGGCAACTGTGGGGTCTCCGGGGGGTGCAGAGACCTTGGTAAAATATGGAAAAGTAGATGTCCACCAACTAGAAAGAGTTGATATGGGTATTTCATTCTCTTTAAGATTGTTCTCGTTGGATCAGTTTGGCATCACGTATCAATAGACATGTTCATTAAACTGGAGAGAGACATACCAAAGTGGATTTTTCACTGGCACAATGGTGGAAGAAAAGCTTCTCTCATTTTTTTTTTTTTTTTTTTTAAGGACACGCAGCGGGTTACATGTTTGCAATAATAAAGAGGAAAAAAACAAAAAAAAAGAAGCATAAATACATCAATATTGTCGTACAGGTGAAGCAAACATTCTAAACAAGAGTCAATGATAATAATTTCTACTCTTAAGAATCTCATAAATTTACTTATATAGTCGGCACGTTCTCGGGGCCCAAGAGCCATACGGAGAGAGGTGCCCAAGCTCTAGTGAATCTTTTACAGGCCGCTGCTCCTTTTAGTTCATACAGGCTATTCTCCAGGTGATACATAGATGAGAGTTGTGAAAACCATTGATGGAACCGTGGGGGATCAACATCACGCCACAGAGATGCTATGCAGTTACGGAATACTGACATTGCTATGAACAGAAAGTATCTATCTCGACTATTGCAGACTGAATGATCAACTCCCAGTAAAACCATTTGAGGTGTCAGATAGATAGACTGTTTCAAGATTTTCTTCAATATATCGGATATCCCAGTAATCAAACTTCCCAGTTTTACACACTGAAAGAACATATGACAGAGATCTGCTTTCGGGCAACCGCATCGTGGACACATAATTCCCGCCGTTTTGCCCCAGCTCGCGATCTTAGCAGGTGTATAATATAAATTATACAATACCATAAAATGTTGAGCTTGCGGGCCAGCAGACACTAAAACAGTCCGTGCCATTTCCATAGACTCGCAAACCTCTGTCTCTTTAGCTCCAACCCGTGCTTCCCATTTTTTAACCAATGTCGCCAGGTCATCTTGTATACAATTTAAAAGCAGTGGATACAGGTTTTTAATACCGCAGCTAGTGGGGTGTCGTGAGACTTCCATTAGCTTAATCTTATCCGTGTGCCAACCTTGGGTCATACTAGTTAGTAAAAAGGCTCTAATCTGTAAAAATTTAAAAAAGTCTATTTTTTCCAGCGCAAATTCCACACTCAGTTCCTCAAATGATTTGAGGTGGCTGCCAGAGTGAAACAAGTCCCCGACTTTGTGAATACCCTGATTACTCCACCTCAAGCAATAGTGGTCTTTAAATATTGCTGGAAGCGTGGGGGTAATCCACAAGGGAGTGTAGTGGCAGATTCGTCCTATACCTATCTTGCGCTTAACCTGGGTCCATGCCTTAATGCAGCATAAATTACCTTAAATTTAACCTTTTTATAGTAGCTGGGTTCCAGAATCCGCAGGAAGACTGCGTCTGCTTCTTTGCCCAGAATCAGGGTATATATCGAAGGGAGAGCATCTTGCCCGGGTCTATCCGTAACATAAAGTATCTGTGCATACTGAAGCACTGCTGCCAAATAATAACGTTTAAAATTGGGAAGTGCCCACCCCCCTTGCTCTCTTGGGAGAGTCATATAATGGAAAGCCCGGCGTGGTTTTGTATAGGACCAAATGAAGCTATTAACCAATCCCTCTATTAATTTAAACCAATCTTGCCTAATCTCTAGGGGGATTGTTCTAAAGAGGTAGAGTACTTTGGGTAGAAACACCATTTTTATCACATTACAGCGTCCCATGAGTGACAAGTGTAGATTGTTAATGCGAGCGAGATCTTTCCTAGTCTTTGTTAAAATTGGGCCCATGTTTATTTTCACCACTTCGTCAAGGTTTGCTGTAAGTTTAACACCTAAATATTGTACCTGTGTCAGCACCCGCTCGTCCTTAAAATCTACTGATTCATTCACCAATATTTGGCATTTATTCTTGTTCAGCAAATAACCAGATCTTTTCCTAAACTGCAGGGCTTCGCACCCTTGTCGCGTGCCTCTCTGAATATTGATTGAGGACGACTTTAGCCCGGCAACTTGTATCATAGCCGGTGGGTTTTGGTAAAGCTGTTGAATTGCCTTGACAAACCCGGGACCGATGTTATTTTCACGCAGGACAGACCATAAAAAGGGCCAATGGACCCGATCGAAGGCTTTTTCCGCGTCTAACAAGATTACTGCCATGGGAAGCCTGGCTATTGCACTAACATCAAGTAACGTAATAACTCGTCTTATATGATCTGCCGTGCTTTTCCCCGGGATGAAGCCATGCTGCCATGGAGATACTAAGCCTGAGATTACCAAACTCAAGCGGCTAGCAAGTATTTTAGCGTAGATTTTGGCATCGCTGTTAATTAAAGAGATTGGGCGATATGAACCAGGCTGAGTGGGTTCCTTGTCCTTTTTAAAAAAAAACTACTATCTTAGCCTCCCCCCAGGAGGCCGGTTGAGGAGCCCCTGCTTGTACTTCAATAAATAAGTTAAGTAGCTGTTTACATATCTCCACAAAAAAAACTTTATAGAATTCTAGTGGAATTAGATCACCCCCTGCCGCCTTCCCACTTGCCAAGGCCCGAGTTGCTACATCCAATTCCTCCAATGTCATAGGTGCTTCTAAAGCTGCCTTATCTTCCTCTCTTAACTGACCTGATATCTCATTGCCCGCGGCATCGATCTCTTCCTCTTCTTGGGGCTGTTCTTCCTGGGTATATAATTTTTGATAGAATTGTCTAAAGACTTCCATAATCTCAGGGCCGTTGTGTACCATCCGCCCTTCTTCATTCACTAAGCTTTTAATACTCCCAAATACCTGCTTTTGTCTTATTCTTAAGGCCAGCTGTTGGCCCACTTTCCCGCTATACTCATAGCATTTCTGACGGTATACTAAAAATTTTGCAGCAGCCTTATCCATGAAAATCTTGGCGGCTTCTGCCTTAATGATATTCACATCACACAGAATGTCTGAAATATCTACTCCACTGCGGATCACTTCCCCTAGTCGCTGCTCAGTTTTAGCCAGCTTTGTCTGAACTAATTTTAGCTGATCCGTGCGTATTTTCTCCTTTCTTAACCCATAACTCAGGGTTTCTCCTCTGACAGCAGCTTTAAAAGTATCCCAAACTATCTGACAAGAAGCAGAACCCTGATTTATCTTAAAAAATTCAGGGATCCATTCCTTCATTTTATGGATATACACTGGATCAGCTAATAGTGTCCTATCAAATGTCCAAGATCTCGGCTGCGGGCCCTTTCTCCCTGTCTCCAAAGCCAAAACCAATGGTTTGTGGTCTGATATAATTCTAGGAAGTCTATTGACCCCTATTTGGTTTTGTAGAGAGGCTGTCACAAAAAAGTAGTCTAACCTGACTAATTTCTTATGCGGAGCAGAGAAAAAGGTGGACCCTTAATCCTGCGGGCAACACAACTGCCAGACGTCGATCAAGCCATGATTAATGGCCAATGACTGAAGTGCCCTAAAAACTTTGTTTTTTCTATCCAGGTAAAGTGTTTGTTTCTGAATGGGTTCTTTACTATCTAAATGTATATTGAAATCTCCACACATTATGATAGGTGTTGCCCAATTCATAAGTTCTAAATTAAGCCAATCCAGTATCTCTGGATCATCTGTGTTAGATCCATAAATAGAACATAGAGTGAACCTTAGTCCCTTAGCCGAGCATTCCAACAGAGCAAGCCTGCCAAGATTATCAGCAAATTGTTTATGTATAACCAGAGTACTGATCCGAGTTAATATCGCTACCCCTCTAGTGGTTGTGTGTTGTCGTGTAAAAAATGCTAGCTTCCACCCATAAAACTCCATTAGCTGCTTTTGTGTACCTGGAATATGTGTTTCCTGCATACAAATAATATCGACATTCCATGACTTGAAAACCTCTCCTACAAACTGCCGCTTCTTGTTATTATTGAGCCCACAAACGTTCACTGTGGCGATACGTATTTCACTTTGCTGTCCCATTTTTATGGATGCTGATCCTTCTAGTTCCCCTGTATGCCTTGTTCGACTTTGCTGCTTTCACACCCTGACACCTTTTCCACTGATAAGAGCCATCCCCGCACCCCCTGCTGCGTGTCCCATTATCCTTTTTGTCCCTGTGACCCCCCACCCTCCTCTAACCCACCCCCCAACCCTTACCCCTACAAATGGAATCGCCAGGCTACTGAGCCTGTAAGATGGTAATTGCCAGTCCCGTTAGCCCACCCATACGTAAAACACCTTCACATACTTATGGCTTGCCAATCAATACACACGGCCCCTCATCTTCACCCTCCCGATCAAAACCCTTAACCGATAGATGTTCAAAAAAACATCCCAATCAGTATCACATACATTTACATAAAAACAACTATTCATGGCAGTCCCTCCCCCCCCTTCTCCCGTACCCCCTGCACTTGACCGTTTTTCAGCTGCTGTACATATTCCCCCGCCTTAATTTCTGAAAGAAAAAATCTTGTAGTTGTTTTGTAGACAACTTTTAGACGCGCAGGGCTTAGCAAGTAAGCTTCCGCCCCCAACTCTTGAAATTGAGCAATCATCTGCCTAAGTCGCCACCGTCTTTCTACAGTGGCATGTGCGAAGTCTGGCCTACTAAAGAATGATACACCTTCCACCGTCACCTTTGAGTTGGGGCGAGCTTTTTCAAACACAGCCTGTCTCAGTAAAAAATTACCAAAATACACTATAATGGCCCGTGGGTAACTCTGGTCTCTATTAATAGCAGTCAAAGCTTGTTTTTTCTTCATTAACGGAAAACGGTGTGCTCTCTGAATCTCCTTTTCCCAATCCCAACCATTCAAGTCTGGGAATGCTTGCTTAAAAAGTGAAGCTATATAAGCCCTAGTATCCTGCCCCTCGAGGTCCTCTGCTATTCCCAAGATCCTCAAGTTATTCCGCCGCTGACGGTTTTCAGCATCTTCCAGTTTCCATTGAATATCCCAGATCTGCTGCCCTTGTGTCGTCGTCTGTGCTGTTGCTGCTTTAACTTCGATTTCCAGCTCCTCCGTTCGAGTCTCCATGGTGGCGATGCGTACACCAATATCCTGGCAGGATTTGACCACTTTTTTAATAGATAGTTGTAGCTGTCTGCTAGCTGCTTTCATTTTCCTGCTCTCCCTCTGAGTCTGTTCATGATTCTGAACCATTGTCCTGTAGATAAGATCCAAAGAAGGAGGTTCTGCAAGGTCGCCCGTGGGGGGGGGGGGCACCAGAGTACTACAGGCTGAATCCCTTTTCGAAAAGGCCTGTTGGGTGGCCGTATAATCCCACTGCATTTCACCATCCTCCTCTTGAGGCTTGATCGGGTCTCTCCTAAGCTTGACCCCTGAGCTGCTCCTGGCTTCAGTTTGCTCAACTGATTTTCTTCTGCATGTTAAGTAGTTCGATACCCAGATACTTGCAGCAGAGCTACTCTCGATATCTGAATCTGTTAAAGGAATTTCTTCGTCCAAATCTGAGTCTTTAGACTGATCGGAGAGAGAAAAAAAACTCTCTGCTGTATCAAATGGCCCCTGATCGGTGTTTGTTGGTTTCGCCTCTTTTCCCCTCTGGGCAGGAGCTGGGGGGGTAGTCTCATATATCGTTGAGGACTTGCCCATATCGTCAATTTGTTGCAAATTTAACTTGCAGCTTGATGGACTAGATTGTACTACACATTTCTCTGGAATGGATTCCTGAGACCTCTGATTTGACTCCTTAAGTTCCTGCTCGGATAGCTTCGCACACCCCATTGGGGGGAGGGCCACCCCCTCCCCGCTATTTCCTGGGCTTGTACTGGCGGTCTCTTGACAGGGTGGCTCCCTCCCCCCTGCATCGAACATAGGAGTGAATGCTTCAGGAGATGTAAATGCAACAGGTACATGCTCATCATTGACTCCTAACACGTTTGGTTGCGCATCACAAGCTGCCTTTTCCGTGGACCTTTGCTTAGGCCGCATCACGCTAGAAAACATTGTTGGAACAGAGTACCTTGCGTCTTTTTCCATGTCGGTTGTTTTGTGCGGGCCCCCTTTGACTTGAAGATTGCTGTGCTCCTTTGATCCGGGGACCGGTAGCTTTTTATCCTTTCTGGTTCCTCCTGGGTCTTGGTTCTGCCGTGCCCGTAAGGAGCGAGGGGTCCTGTTTATCTTCGCGCCATCCGAGCGTCCCAATCGCCCCAAACACCAACTAATATTGCCAGGAAGCGGCGGGAATCGCGCTTAGCCGAGAGGGGTAAGAGCGCGGGTCTGGAGCGAGCGTCACGCTCGCATATTCTTGCGGGGCCCACCGGTGCCTGCCGTTGCGGCCCCGATCCTGGTAGGGACCACCAGAAAGCCGAAAAGCACCCGCAGCGGTCCGTGCTGCCGGCGCACAGCGTCCGCGGCATCCGCGGCCGCAGGTGAGCGAGAGCCGCGTGTAGTCTGGGGATGGGCTAGAGCGGTAGTGGCGATCAGCCGGGAAATCCGGCCGCCATCTTGGATTCCTGAGGGAAAAGCTTCTCTCATATCAGGTTTGTGGATCTCATCCATGCAGACAAGCTGGGCATAATTTTACCATTACCAGCCAACCTTTGCCTATGTCAGGAGGTGCTCAGATGCATATGCCTGGGTGTTGTGTGACAGACCCTGGATTGCTTTGAATTGTCAGGGAATCTTTAAATCCCACTAATCAGATGCATGTTTCAAAAGTTTGGAGCATGGGAATACTGATGCTTTATCGACAACATAGACATATTGCCTTTTCTCTGCTATTGCCCATTTCCTGTATTTTCATGTGTACCACTAAAGTTCATAATAGAAACTCCAGATGTAGTGCTCAGTATCCTATTTGGAACTTACAGTCCCTCCTCTGACAGTTTTTCCAGTAGAAAACAGTGGTTTATCTCTCAAGCACTTTATTCTTTCAATCTAGAGGTTGAGCATGATGAGCTAGAATGGAAGGCTGCCGTCAATCTTGTGGGCACATTGCAGGCATGTGAAAGTGCTTGAGGGTTGGTCTACTCAATTGTTTTTTCACTCAATGCTCTGTATCAAGTTGGCTGCATTGCAGTTTCTAGGGGATGAATTCCCGCAGGGGTTAACTCTGTTCTCTCAGTAGCAAGTAGATGGGTTTTCAGTGATCAGGGAACCTTGGATGGTGGTGGAGCCACTGGTGGCCAGATTACTAAACAGCATTTATATTTCTAGCCCTTGCTGCAGACATTTGCAATAAGAGGTTTTGCTGGAGCTAGAGACTACACAGGCACACTACTCCAAGTCTATTCACTAATTTAATGTCAAGCTTTGGGCCAGTAATGAGGTATTTTTGCTTGTCATTTCCTTGGCATGGAAGGTGGGAAGTTGTATTCTCTTTTGTAGCATGAGGACTTTACAGTAATATACCTCACAATTCCAGTATACATTTCTTCCTACACTTCATTACTTCTGGTTGTACTCCTAATCCCACAGTGTCTATCAAAGCTATCCCTTCCAAAGCTATCAATCAATCAATCAAACAAATTTCTTAAGCACACTACTCACCCGGTAGGGTCTCAATGTGCTGGGTGGGGGGTTACTGCTCGAAAAGCCATATTTTCAGGTGCTTTCTGAAGGTTAGGAGGTCCTGGGTCTTGCGTAGGTTGGTGGGGAAGGAGTTCCAGGTTGTGGTGGCGAGGTGGGAGAAGGATCTGCCGCCGGAGGTGGTGCGTTGGATGCGGGGGACTGTAACGAGGGCGAGGGCGGCGGAGCGGAGCTGTCGAGTTGGTTTGTGGAAGTTGATTTGTTTGTTGAGGTAGGCCGGTCTGGTGTCGTGGAGGGCTTTGTGAGCATGGAAAAGGATTTTGAAAATGATTCTTTTGTTGATGGACAGCCAGTGTAGGGATCTGAGGTGGGCGGAGATGTGTTCATGGCGAGGGGGGTTGAGGATGAGACATGCAGCTGCGTTCTGGATGCGCTGGAGTTTTCTCTGAAGCTTGGCTGTGGTCCCTGAGTAAAGGGCGTTGCCGTAGTCCAGTCTGCTGCTTATGATGGCGTGGGTGACCGTTCTTCTTGTTTATAAAGAAATCCATTTGAAAGTCTTGCGTAGCATGCAGAGGGTGTTGAAGCAGGAGGATGATATGGCATTGATTTGCTGAGTCATGGAGAGAGATGAGTCCAGTATGATGCCGAGATTGCGTGCTTGGGTGGTGGGTGTTAGGGGTGGTCCAAGGGTTGTGGGCCACCAAGTGTTGTTTCATGCTTTCTTGTTGGGACCAAAGACGATGATCTAATTTTTTTCTGAGTTCAATTTGAGGTGGCTTGCTGTCATCCAGTTAGCGATGGCGGGGAGTCCGGCATGTAGGTTATTCTTGGCGGTAGATGGGTTCCTTGTGAGGGAGATGATGAGTTGGGTGTCGTCAGTGTATGAAATGATGGTGAGGCCGTGGGGGTGGATGATGTTGGTGAGTTGAGCCATGTAGATATTGAAAAGGGTGGGGCTGAGGGAGGATCCTTGGGGGACCCCACAGATGGTCTTGGTGGCTGTAGACTGGAAAGGAGGGAGGTGAACCCTTTGGGTTCTTTGGGAGAGGAAGGAGGTGAGCCAGTCCAGGGCTTTGTGGAGAATTCCAGCGTCGAAGAGGCGTGTGTGAAGGGTTTGGTGGCATACGGTCTCGAAAGCTGCGGAGAGGTCTAGTAGGATGAGGGCAACGGTTTCGCCCTTGTCCTATCTGGTCCTGATGTCGTCTGTACAGGCGATGAGGGCAGTCTCGGTGCTGTGGTTTTTGCGGAATCCAGACTGGGAGACATCGAGTATGTTGTTGTCTTCTAGGAAGCGAGACAGTTGTATGTTTACTATGTTCTCTATGACCTTTGTGGGGAAGGGGAGTAGAGAGATAGGTAGGTAGTTTGTGAGGTCTTCAGGGTCTGCTTTGGGTTTCTTGAGAAGAGCGTTGACTTTGGCGTGTTTTCAAATACCTGGGAGGTCGATGGAGCTGTTGATGATGGCTCGGAGCTGGGGAACGATGATTTGGCTGGCCTTGTTGAAGATGTGGTGGGGGCAAGGGTCTGTTGGGGAGCCTGAGTGGATGGAGCTCATGGTTTTGCCGGTTTCTTCGTCGTTGGTGGGGGTCCAGGTGTTCAGTACATTGGTGCGGCACGGTGCTGTGTTGTTGGCTGCGTCAGTGGTAGTGATGGTGGGTGATGACAATGTGAAACTGTTGTGTATGTCTGCGATCTTGTGGTGGAAGTAGTTGAAGAGGGAGTTGCAGAGGTCATGGGAGTGTGGCGGGTCGATGGCGCAGTATTTGGGTTTGGTGAGTTCTTTGATGATGGCAAAAAGTTCCTTGCTGTTGTGTGCATTGTCGTCTATGCGTTCTTTGTAGAAGGATCGATTGGTGGGGTCTGGATGAGCTGGTGATGTTGTAATTTAGCAGTGATTAGATTAAGCATTAGCAGAAGACATCTTGTATTTAATAACTATTGTAAACATTTTGCGGAATCCATTTTGTATTCATGGCAGCCATTTTCTTTGCTACATGCTGCCATGTGCTCACCATGTGCTCTGTCCTACCTTTCTGTTAACTGCTCTTGAAATCTGCCTAGTGACGAGTTATATTTAGCATCTCTTACTTTCGCACATGCTCAGTAAGGTCTGCAGCTGTTAGTCCTTGGAAACTGTTAGCTCCTCCTACCTGTCGACTGTGCATTTTCCACATGACCTTTATGTATACAAGTCTTGTTTCCATAATTGTACCATCTCCTTTTGGCCCCTGCGTGGGTATAAAAGGACCATGCTCTCTCAGTTCAGTGTGCTACTTCAGACATTACCAAAGGGTGCTGTCTGAATTGTAGTACCACCTCATGAGGTTAATAAACTTATGTATTTTATTCCAGTTTCCGTGCCAAGTTCTTCCTACATGGTCTGAGGACTTTGTGTAGAGAAAGGTGAACCCCTTGCACTAGTAGGCCTTGCTGAGGCTTACTTCAACAAATTGGCGCCCGAACAGGGACTCATCGGCGACTCGGATGCCCAACGGATTGGTCGCAACGAAGGATTGGAATCTCGCTGCAGACGATCAATGCCTGAGGAGACCCGAGTCTTGGCAACCACGGCGTTTTTCCCTTCTTTCTGATTTGACCATCCAGGTGGCGCCGGTCCTCGACTGAGATCCTTTTTGTTCATTCGTCATGCAGTGACCATTTGGTCGATTTTAGAACTTGGCAGTTGGAACCTGGACACCCTGTGATTGGTAAGAGCCGTTTTACGGCACTTGCTGTGGGTTTTGATGCCTGTGTTTGGTAATGTAGTTAGTACTACTTACTGTGGCTTTTGTGATTTGGGTGACTAGTCAATTTGTATTCTTTGGATTTGATATATAAATTGCAATTTATATAGGCAGGTAATGAGGAGAATTCTCTTCAATTTGATTTTGATTTGAACGGCACCTTAAGTGCTACTTTGATTATAATATTGCATATTCTGCACTATTTTTGGCATGCCTGTTTTTAGCGCACTTCGTAGGATGTGTTGCTTTTGTAAAGGTACCAATTTGAAACTGGAAGAATCGCAACCGGCACCCCCAGAGGGGACGCCAAATAGAGATATGTATGTTAAACACATTATGGAATAAATACACCCGCGCGGATCCTGAGTTACGTTGGCCTATGCATGGGTCATATGATTTGCGAAAGATTGAGTATGTGGAACAATGTATGTGTAAGCGAAAGTCTAGGCAAGATATGTTTGACTGTGTACGAGTGTGGGAGAAAGAAGCGCGTGGACGAGTGAAGCGTGAGCAAGCCTTGCTTGAGAAAGAGCAGCGGAAAAATGTATATGTGAAAGCATTGGAAATGAGAAAGAAAGAAATAAATGACTTAAAGGAGCTAGAGGAGAAAGAACGTAAGCTACAGGTAACTGGCCAATACACTGTTAGGCAACCCCTCTATCCTATCCTTAATAAACCACATGATGATTTATTGTTACTGGATCGCCCTCCACCTCCGTATGTTGTCCCTTCTGCCCCTCATGAGTTACCTAAAGTCTCCAGTTCGGAGCAACAGAAGATGCGGGACAGTCGCTCTATGCTGCTTGCTGACCGTGCGGCTGAGCTTAGATCTATTGCTCGTAAAACAATTCGTAGCGTTGTTTCTGCTTCTGAACTTCTAGACAATATGAAAGGGTGGACGGAAAAGGAGCAGCTACATTTTACTGAGGCATTTGGCTCAGAAGTGATTGAACTATACCGTAAATATTCTGATGAGTTAGAGCCCGATGATGTAGCAGCTGATCGTAAGCAAATGCGTGATGGTCTTTTTGTATTCTCCCAGGTGGCTGATGCAATCAGGCGTTTAATGAAATTATGTATTGTGGCAGTCCGTTTGCAGAAGGAGAAAAGGGCTGCGGACGCAGTTGCACGAGCATCTCAGACTGAAGGGGCGCAAGCTTCCATCTTTGAAACAGATAAGACTATGATAGTTCACGCGAAACCAATGCGGGAGGCCGCGCCTTTGTATGTTCCTCCTAGAGGATTGGGTACAAATGATGATAAAACTTCTGTTGATGCTAAGGGTTATTTTATTTATAATTGGGTGTATACTCCTTGGAATAGGGCAGATGTAATGGCACTTAAAACAGCATTACCTGACCCGCGGAAAAATCCAGCCGCCTTTTATGAGGAAGTTGAGGGAGCAATTAGTTCTTGTACTATGACTTTGGCTGACATTGATTTATTTTTCGGATTGATATTACCGCCAGATATGTGTAGAACTGTTCGTAAAATTGATGATCGTACAGTTTTTGGGGCATCATGGAAAGAAATAGAACAGATGGACAGGGATAGGGAACCTGCGAAAAAGCCATATCAGTTGATCCTAGATCTTCCTGCAGCCATATTAGTTAAGTTGAAAACGATTATTCCCCCTAAAAAGATAGATTGGACGGTTTTAGCGTCTTGTAAACAAAAGGCAGATGAATCGGTCTCTGATTTCTTTACACGCTTTGAAGAAGCATTTCATGATTTTAGCGGTCAGTCACTATCAGATGATACGGGCAGACATTTGTTCATCGATAAATATGTTGCAAATCTGTTACCAGGAATAGCTAGTCGTTTAAAAGCTAGTGAAAGTTCATGGACTACCTCTACTCCGGTTTCTCTTTTGACTATGGCTCAGTATTATGAACGACAGGAATTAGAAGCAAAAGGTAGCGAGGAGAAAAAGATTAAAGAATTAAAAACGAAGGTTATGTTGGCTCAAGCTTATGGTCCGCCTTTTAGAGGCAGTGATAGAGGTGGATGTGGATCTTATGGTTCTTCTTACACTCGTTCGAATTTGTCTGATGATCAGTGTGCGTATTGTAAGAAATTTGGGCATTGGGCTGCCGATTGTCCAGCACTACGTGTTCAGCAGTGTGCACGTGGTCGGGGACAAATGAGAAATCGCTCAGGATATTCAGGACCTAGAAGAAGCACGAATGATCATGCTAGGGTTGATGCTAATACACGAGGGCAGGATGGGTTTAACACTTTTGATAGACGGAACCAATACCAGATGTCTGATCATGTGCAGCCTGATTTCCAAGATTCTGCTTATGGATAGGATTGCCTAGGATGGGGTAAGGAATCAGTTGAAGTTCCAGTAGATCAGAGGGGTCCCTATGTTACAGCACATGTTTTGGGTCTTACTGATCAGTTTCTGGTTGACACAGGAGCTACTCATAGCGCCTTGTCTAAACAATTGATTCCAAGGGCTCCCCTGTCTGGCTTAACCATTACATCGATAGGTTTCGATGGAACACCTTCCCCTAGCCCATTGTCACAACCACTTGCATTCCATGTTGATAAATTTACTGCTCCATGTCCATTTTTGCTTTCTCCAAATACACCAGACAATATTGTGGGTCTTGATATGCTCAAGTATTTCAGGGCTACAATACGATGTTCTCCTGAAGGGGTGCGTGTTATTTTAAATGATAATCATCCTGTGATGGAAAGAGTTTGTCTTGTTAAAGAGGATATTGCATTAGCCTCACTCCCTAGTACTTTGTGGGCTACTTCAGATACTGATGTGGGACAAATGATTATTCCACCGGTACATATTAGTGTCAAGGAGGGAGCTGTATTGCCACGTTTGCCTCAATACAAAATTTCACAGGAGGGCGAAGAAGCACTCACACGAATTGTGCATGATCTTATTGCAGTCGGAGTTGTCGAGGAAGTTCTGTATAATGTTTGTAACAGTCCGATTCTTCCTATTCTGAAAAAGGATACTGATACTAGGATTTACCGATTCATTATTGATTTACGAGAAGTCAATAAGATTGTGATACCTCAATATCCTGTGGTATCTGACATCACGACACTCCTTACTATGGTTCCCCCGACAGCAACTACGTTCTCTGTAATAGACTTGAAGAATGCTTTCTTTTCGATCCCTATTCATCCTGACAGCTGATATTTGTTTGGTTTTACTTTGAATAAACAATCATATAGATTTTGCAGAGTTCCTCAAGGCTACACGGAGAGCCCAAGCATTTATAGTCAGGCGTTAAAACGACAACTTGATTCTTTTGTTTTGCCTGAAGGTGTGGCTCTCATACAATATGTCGATGATATTTTGTTGGCAGCTGATACCCCGGAGCAATGTGAAAAGTGCACTTTGTCCTTACTTTCTTTTCTTGCTTCACAACATCATAAAGTGTCACGAAAGAAATTGCAATATTGTAGACCAAAGGTAACGTATTTAGGTCACCTTTTGTCGAAGGAGGGCCGTGCACTTACATCAGATCGTATTCAAGCAATTTTAGACACACCAGTACCCTCTACTCAGAAAGATGTTCGAGCATTCCTTGGCCTTACTTCTTTTTGTAGGCAATGGATATTAGGGTTTTCACACATTGCTAAACCTTTGCTAGCACTTCTGACTAAAAATACTCCAATGCCCCTCCCATGGACAGATGAATGTGAGACTGCTTTCCGGCAGCTACGACAAGCCCTTTGTTCTGCACCAGTGTTAGGTACTCCAGATTACATGAAGCCTTTTGTACTTTATGTACATGAGAAAGATGGATGTGCATTATCAGTTTTAGTACAGACACATGGCGATAAGCAGCGTCCTTGTGCATATTTTTCAGCAGTACTTGATCCTGTTGCTCGAGCGTTGCCCGGGTGTTTTCGTTCAGTTGCCGCAACAGCTGTCTCAATACGTCAGAGTGAAGGGATAGTTTTGTCACATAAGCTGTTGGTGCTAGTACCCCATGCGGTTGATGCTCTTTTAAATCAAACAAAGACACAACATTTAACTAGTGCCCGCATGACAGGTTATGAGTTGACATTGTTGGCTCCTCACATTACACTGAAGAGATGTGCGACACTAAACCCAGCTACTTTGTTGCCATATCCAGTGACTCAGCCTCAGTCACAAGAAACACATGATTGTATATTCCTTACCGAAGAACAGACAAAGGGTTGTGTTGATTTACAAGATACGCCCCATTTAAATGTAGACGAGGAACTGTGGGTTGATGGGTCTTGTTTGAAGTTGCCAGATGGCACGACCTCAGCTGCATATGCAATCACCACAATACACACGGTAGTGGAGACAGCTCGTATACCACAGAAGTCAGCTCAAGCAGCTGAACTAATAGCTTTGACACGAGCATGTGAGCTTAGTACTGATTTAAGTGTGAACATTTACACAGACAGCCGCTATGCTTTTGGAGTGGCTCATGATTTTGGTTTGCTTTGGAAGGAGAGAGGTTTTCTTACATCCCACGGGATGCAGATAATGCACGGAGAATTAGTGCATAACCTCTTGACTGCATTGACATATCCAAAGAAACTAGCTATTGTGAAATGTAGTGCACATAAGAAAGTGACCGATAAGATAGGGCAAAGTAATGCTCTTGCAGACCGTGTAGCACGTGAAACTGCGATGCAGCGAAGTACTACTTCTATGTATGTAGTGAAGTCACAAGCTGAACGCTGGCATAATGCAAGACAAGACGTATTAGATATACAGAAATCTGCTTCTGTGAAAGAACGTGAGCAATGGTCTAAAGATGGAGAATTGGATGATGAGGGCTGTTGGCGGAATAAGCAGATGGATAAATGGAAATTGCCTATAGCTTTTGTACAACCTATGGTTCAGATGGCACATGGACTGGCACATGTTGGAGCTTCAACAATAACGAAGTTGCTTACGCAAGTTTGGGAGCATCCAGAAATTTCCAGTACAGCTAAGAGAGTAGTACAGTCTTGTTTGATTTGCTTACAATACAATCCTGGAAAAGGGACACGTACTCCTGCGGGAGGGTTTGCTACACCAACTGCACCTTTTGAAGTTTTACAAATGGATTATATTCAGCTTGAACGCTGCAATAATTTAAAGTATGTCTTGGTGGTGGTTTGTGCCTTCAGTAAATGGATAGAGGCGTACCCCACAAAGGATAATACTGCCATTACCACAGCAAAGGTGCTTTTGAAAGAATTTTTCCCTAGGTTTGGTGTTTGCAGACTTTTATGCAGTGATAACGGACCTCATTTTGTTGGGGAAGTATGTCCTGAAAGGATTAGGGATCAAACAGAAGTTCCATGCGGTTTTCCACCCACAGTCAGCAGGGTTGGTGGAAAGGTATAATGCTACATTGAAGCTGAAATTAGCGAAGATACAGGCTTCCACATCCTTAACTTGGCCGGATGCATTACCATTGGCATTATTGTCTATTAGGTCAGTACAACACTCCCGACTTGGCCTTAGCCCCTATGAGGTAGTGTTCGGGAGGCCAATGAACATTTGAGGAGTTCCTAAACCAAAATCTGTATATGATGTACCTTGTGTCTTGATGAATGATTATTTGGCACAGTTAACCGACAATTTGGTTTCTATTCATCAACAGGTTCGAGAAGCACTTCCTGACAGATCCACAGGTGAAGGCCATGAACTCCGACCTGGTGACCAGGTGATGATTAAGTCTTTTGAAAGATCAAGCAGCTTGGAACCAAGGTGGCGAGGCCCAGAACAGGTGCTCCTTGCGACAAGGACAGCAGTTCGAGTGACGAATCGAAAGAATTGGGTCCATAGTACTCACTGCAAGAGAGTGCTACCTACCTTGGTGGAACCTGCTGTGCTGACCGATCATCAAGAGATTTTGACTATGGAGAAAGGCCGTGCTATATCACCTGACGAATCTGCAGAGGTCTTCTTGGACCATACGACTTCTGGAGTGTCGCGATATAATTTGAGACCAAGGAAAGAATCTGAAAATTGTTTTGAAAAGACTGGTTGAGCTACCGCCCTGGGTTAGTGAAACGGAGAGCCAATGTGGCAAGGGGGGTGGATCAGCCGTGCATTAGAGTAGTGACACCCGTCTTGGCCCGTGGTGAAGAAATCAGCGGCTGCCCAGGGATAAGAGCTCCAACGATTATTTTGAATTCATTTCTGAAAGGGTCGATTATCACTGTTGCTAAAATGAATAGCAAATTGATCATTAGTATTATGGGGTTTGTTGTTGTTTTGGTGGTTACAGCAACGATCACCTGGTTTATTGAAAAGAAGTCTCCTGCTCGTGAGTTCTTTGTTGCCACTACTCCAGTACCAGAGGATCACTATTACTTTACGCTTCCCTATCAGGAGCAGAAGCACTGTCAATCGTACTTCAATAATACTTTCATTCAGATGTTGCATCATACTCATAATGCTACAAATACTACTAACTGTTGGGTATGTGGAATGATACCTGCGCATCAAAAGAAAGGAGGAACACCTTTCATTCCTCTTCCTTTTTCACACAATGGTTCTTGTCAAGCTTGGTACATGCTTTTGTTTGCATCTGGAAAACGTACGGAGGGCGGACTTCTTTTTCGCCTTAATAAAGTATGCTACCAAGACAAAGATGGGTATCCCCAAGCTAAAGGAACTAAATGGGAATCGGAAGAGTATCAGCCGGACAATGTTTCAATACCATATGTCTTCACAAATATACGAGACTCTGACAAGAAAGAACAATTTGTGATTTCTATTACAAAAACTAAAGCAGATTTATGTATACGAAGCATTGGACGAATTCCAGTAGGGATAAGCGATTGTACCTTGATTTTAACTATTGAGGGTCTAAATAATAGTAGTTTTACAGCTTCACATAATACATATTTTGTTTGTGGTAACCATGGATATTACCAACTACCTGTTGGGTGGTCAGGTGTGTGTTATGTATCTTTTCTATTGCCTCCTGTGTTTTTGGCTCCTGCATCATATCACCGAGATTTAAAACTGTTCAATGACATCATTAACAATAGATATAAAAGGGAAATAAGTACAAATGAGGTAGACCAAACTGATACTAGCCTGCAACAATATGTTGATTTTAATTTAGGATTGTTCCCCTTTGTAGGTGTTGTATTAAACAGTAGGAAAGTGAGACAATTGACTAGGGTTGTGGAAACTGTTACCAATCAGGCAGCTCTGGCACTTGGGAATATTACTGAGGAGCTCCAAATTGCAAGAATTGTAGCGCTCCAAAATCGTATGGTATTAGATGTGATATTAGCTGATCGAGGTGGTGCATGTTGAATCATCGGTAGTAGTTGTTGTGTTTTTATCCCAGATCACTCACCTTCAGTCTATGATGCAATATCTAAATTGCATAAAATTGCTGCAGAAATCCATACAGAGACTGGTACTTGGACTTTTTCTGGATGGTTTTGGGCTCTTGTTTCCGTCTGGGGCTGGAAACTACTGACTATCCTGTGTGTAATAATTGCAATATTTTTTACATGCTGTATCTGTATTCAGTGTGGTCCAATGTTCTGCTGCATGTGTATTACTGCTTGTATGCCTACCAAAAGAAATATTACAGAAATGAAAGCACAACATATGTTAGATAAGGAAATAGCTGAAATGATGAGCATAAATATACAGGATGAATATTTAGATTATCCCAGAAAGACGAATGTCTTCAGCTAATGCTGAAAGGGTCGTCTGTTGTAATTTAGCAGTGATTAGATTAAGCATTAGCAGAAGACATCTTGTATTTAATAACTATTGTAAACATTTTGCGGAATCCATTTTGTATTCATGGCAGCCATTTTCTTTGCTACATGCTGCCATGTGCTCACCATGTGCTCTGTCCTACCTTTCTGTTAACTGCTCTTGAAATCTGCCTAGTGACGAGTTATATTTAGCATCTCTTACTTTCGCACATGCTCAGTAAGATCTGCAGCTGTTAGTCCTTGGAAACTGTTAGCTCCTCCTACCTGTCGACTGTGCATTTTCCACATGACCTTACATGTATACAAGTCTTGTTTCCATAATTGTACCATCTCCTTTTGGCCCCTGCGTGGGTATAAAAGGACCATGCTCTCTCAGTTCAGTGTGCTACTTCAGACATTACCAAAGGGTGCTGTCTGAATTGTAGTACCACCTCATGAGGTTAATAAACTTATGTCTTTTATTCCAGTTTCCGTGCCAACTTCTTCCTACATGGTCTGAGGACTTTGTGCAGAGAAAGGTGAACCCCTTGCACTAGTAGGCCTTGCTGAGGCTTACTTCAACAGTGATGTTTGCACATGGCTGATTTGAGGGCACTTAAGTTGCTCACTGAGAGTTCTTGGCACCAGGGTTTCTCAATTTTTCGGCATTCTCGTTTGGAAGACTGAAGTTCTGCGGTGAACCAGGGGGCTGTCTTCTTGGTGCGGGTGTTGTTGGCTATTTTGAGTGGGGCGACGGAGTCTTCACATGCTTCTAGCCATTGTGTCAGGTTGAGGGCAGCGGCATTGGGGTCGTTGGTATTGGGAGGTGGAGCTTGTGCGAGGTTGGAGATCAGTTGTTCTTTGAAGATCTTGTTCCACTTGCCGTAGGGGGTAGGATCTTGTTGGTGGTGGGTGGTGGGCTTCAGGAAGGAGAAGTGGAAGCTGTGGTGGTCAGTCCAGTGGAGTTCTATGGTGTGAGTGAAGGTGATGAGGCTGCTGGAGGTGAAGATGGCATCTAGCGTGTGCCCGGCTGAGTGGGTAGGTGAGGTGACCAGTTGCTTGAGGCCGAGGTTTGCAAGTTTGTCGAGCAGGGCCGTGGAGTTGCAGTCGTGGGTGCTTTCCAGGGGAAAGTTAAGGTCACAGCGGAGTAGCTAGTCCGTGGAGGTGAGGGCGGGGGAGCTGATATTGTCGGCGATGGTGTCACAGAATAGGGAGCGGGGTCCTGGTGGTCTGTAGATGAGGGTTCCTCTTAGGGTGGTGTTGGCGTTGATGTGTACGTGAAAGTATCAGTGCTCTGCGGTGTCTAGGGCATCATTGGTTTTGGTGGAAATCTTGATGGAATTTCTGTGTATTATGGCGATTCCTCCTCCTGGTTTGTTGATACGGTCTCTACCGGTGATTTTGTATCTTTTTGGGATGGCTATGGCGATGTCGGGTCCGATGAGGAGTTCATCCATGTTTCAGTGAGGGACGCGATGTCAGGAGAGTTTGACGTGAGTAGGTCCCAAAGCTCGATGGCGTGCTTGTGGACAGAGCAGGTGTTAAGGAGGATGCAGTTGAGGTGATTGGGGTGTTTGGTGTTGTTGTGGTGCTTGTTGGTGTTGTTAGTGTTTTTGTGAGTGCAGGAGAAGTGGCATGAGTGGCATGTGAAAGGTCTGTGTGTGTGTCTGGGGTTGGCCTGGGCGCAGGTGGTGTGCCGGCTGGGGTTGAGAGCAAGGAGCTCTGTGGAGCAGTAGTGGCGCTTGGGGAGGCCGGAGGAGCGTGGACCAGGGGGATGGGTGCTGGGAGCGGTCCAGGAGCAGACAGGTGCGGACTGGCTTGCCTCTGGCATGCCCCCGGCGCGCCAGCAGCACGGGCGCTATTAGGAAGGGGAGGTGGGAGGGAGGAGCAGCTGGGAGAGAGAGGGAGTGTCCAATGGGGGGCACGAGGGGGGTGGGGCCGCAGGGGACGCAGCGGCAGGGTTGGAACAACCAGCAAGAGCCGGAATTGAAAACGAGCACAATCAGAGAGAGTAAAACGAAGTGGAGCAGAAAATGGGCACAGGTAAAGTTAAAAACAGTGCATAAAACAAAATACAAATTACAAAAACTAAATACGATTTACAAAAACGAAATACAAGAACGAAATACAAGGTACAATGCACACTAGATACTCCTACCACTAGGCACCAGGGATGAGGCGCAGGTGGGTGCCTGCGGGTGGTGGAGGGCCACAAACTTCCTTCTGCAGCAAAGGTGGGGTCAGGGGCACAGAGGCAGGCTGGTGGAGCTACACCTGCTACAGCTCAGTGTCATGCTCAGATAACTAGAAATCTGTATGCACCCGTAAAAGGGGCAAGCATGGCATACCTCTAGATGCTGAGTTCTCTTCATGAGTGAATACTGTAGGGAGAACGAGTAAGAGTAAAGAGGCTTATAATTAAGTAATAGAGACATCATCATCATCATCTTATTCAGGGTGAAAACTTGTCACTAGAGCCATAGTCACCAGCTGAATACAACAGAAAGAGCGTTGCATCTCTGTAATTGACTATATTGCAAATATCACATCCTGACCCTATCTCTCTCTCTCTCTCTCTCTCTCTCTCTTTCTCTCTCTCTTTCTCTCTCTCTCTCTCTGTATATATATATATATATATATATATATATACTGAAAAACAAAGGTTACAGGGATGTTATAGTTAGGTTCTGAATTTACTCGTACAAAACCATAGAAATTCATCAGTTCTAATTAGAGTTCTTTCAAGCACTAAAACTCGAGCCCTAAGGTAACTATAACTTACGCCTTCGACATGCACAGCTAATCACTCAACATTTTATATCATTGATGACATATTCTATGCCATCCTTCATAATGTCACTGCAACATTTGCAATAATCTTATTGATGAGACAACTGCTCATGGCAAAGGCACAAGTTATAGTTACCTTAGGGGATGAGTTTTAGTTACTTGAAAGTACTCTAGCTATAACTGCTGAATTTCTATGGTTTTGTACGAGTAAATTCAGAACCTAACTATAATGTCCCTGTAACCTTTGTCACAGAGAAATAAATATGTATGTATGTGCTCTACAGCTTAAGCTTAAGAAAACTTAATTAACAAGATCATTAGTACAGTCTACTGGCCTTTAACCCCTCAAGAAGAACATCTCTACATTACCCTCTCTGCCCTTTCCCCTAGTGGAGCCACCTCATCCAATCACTGGCATCATGTTTTCGAAATTCTCCCTTATATATGTAAACATATATCCACATGAATATAAAACTCAGTAGTATAAGCCAACAATTTAATTAATAAAATAAATGAAATACCTGTTATTTGCAACTACTTTAAAGGCAATTCTGCTTCTGATGTGATTTTATGCTCTGTCACTGATTTAAATGATGTGTGCATTAGGGTCTTAGTTCTAAACTTTAACCCTATGGATTCCCAACAGTTGGGCTCAGCATCAAAATGCGTCCACATGCAGGAAAGGACGTGGTTTAAGGAGAATACTATTTTTGACTCTCAAGGACCTAAAGGGCATGCAAAGACCAAGAGTCAATGGGAATTACCCTTGCAGGTATTGTTTGCTCTGACTCATGATTAATGGTCCTCATTTATATATCATGCCTCATTAGCATATTAGTTTCAATATGCCAATTGATTGCCAAACTATTTTTCTACAACGAGATGACAGTACTATTACCCCAGCTACACATCATTGTCTCCAAGACTTACCAATGATTAGGAAATTTGCTAGTGCCTTAAGATTCCCAATACTTTATGAAATTAATTCCTTTCATAGTGGTCTTGTTACTGACTTGTTTCTAGTAAAAGAAAATATGTGTTACAGATATGAATGTACATTGCAATTATTACTGTATGCTCCTCCTACAAGTAATAGAAAGAGGGCTTGGTGAAGCAGACGTTTGTAACTCTCGTTTGCCCAACCCTATTTGAAGCTGTAACATCATCAAGAGTGATAAGTGAGAAGAAAGATGGCTTTGTAATTATTACAGTGACACAACGTTAGCAATTAACAGGTATGGTAATTGATTCTGTGAATGCATTAATGTTATTGTGGGCACTTGAGACAGCTAATTCACGATAATGACAATAATACATATCTTTAAGGAAAAAATTATCTCAAAGTTGATATTTAAATATTGATTGTCAAACAACTTACCAAAGCAGTAAATAATGGTTGAATTAAGCAAAACATAGTAATTTATTTAAATCATCATCAACTGATGATTCCAGAATAGTATCTCCCTCCAAACATCATCAACAGATGGTCTTAACATTTTATCTCATTCCAGTCATCATCAACAGTTTTTCACAACTTTTTCCCCTTCCAAAGATCACGTTGCCCCAATATTGCATGTGAAATTAATATGATTATGTAGTATCTTGTAAGCATAGAATACTCATGTGCAAACATTCTATGCATTTTAGGAATATTGGAATGTTTGTAATAAGCCTTTTGGAGATATGACAGTTGTCTTGAGGCAGGACCAGTGTGGTCAGGCAGCTCATTATCTCTTGGAGTTTGATCTTTCATGGCACTGTGTCTTTACTACAGATTACACATTTCAACCAATAATCAGCATAAAAACAAGATGTATACATTTATGTATGTTTGTAATTTGTAGAACATGTAGACCATTTGTAGAACATGATGCAATCTATTTATAATGGATAGAAGCAGTTGGGTAGATGATTCTGAATAGTGCAAAAGGCACTCATATTTGGCTATTAATATTATGAATCTAAATTGTTTAATAATAATATCTTAAACAGGATATTCTAAAAAGTATGGGGTAACGGACGCTTGTCCATAATATGTTATCTTTTGCTAATACTGTTATGCATTCCTTTTGTTAAACACTTCATATTAAAGGACCCACTTCAAAACAAGCTAAATTCAAAATGTTGCATAGCATAGATGGCAAATTTGGAGTTTAGGTAAGAATTGAACAATCCTGGCAACAACTTTATTTGTAAATCAATAAATTGCATGACAATAACAAATGTCCACCTGTTCATTTTCTTGTTGTGAATATATTACTGGATGGGTTTGGTCAAATTTAGCTGAACTTCATGAGCAGCCAATAAATTAGTACTACATTGTTGACTGCATCCTGTTTTTTATAAGGAGTACATAATACAAACTTCAACAATGAGTCAGTTTTAGAATGTACTGTACATGTTGTGAGGAGTTATCAAAATTGTAGGGACATTTCAGCCACCACAGGATTATGAAAAGCACATGGAGACTGTGGAGACAGACTCATAACCCAAATTTAGAGGTGCCAGCAATGTTAGCATCCTTCCCATTCCATCAGTGTATCTGTACATGGACAGGTACACTGGTGGAAGAGTGCTTTAGGCCAAATTGGGAAGAGAAAGTATTTAACACAGAACACTGTGCATTTTTTGGGGTTCTTTGCAGTCCTATCAGTTTTCACCCAGTCTTCCCTTTGCATGCACCTTTATTTTTTGTCACTCCTTTCAGTTTCTCTTGATAATATCCTACTTAATCTTTGCACATCTTCACTTAAGTATATTACTGCTTCAAACCTACTCCTAGAACACCACTACTGCCCCTCCATTCTGTGTCTGCTACTAGAGTGTTTACTCACGCTGCGGGTGATGGCCTACCCTTATTCTACAATGGTGAGTACTATCAACTATGCGGCAAATACCTTTAGTAAGCTTTACAGTCAATGTCCACACATAACAGTAATACTATTATGTTGCACCATAGGTGGTGGACAACTACGGAGTGAAATTTGCCGTCCTGAGAACTCTATGGAGTATTTCCAATGTTTCTTTCTTAATTACTGTTCTTCGCAACTTCCTTCAGAGTCTCACTTGTAGAGCTTGTGCCACTGAGTACATCCAGCCATACTTACAGAAAGGCAGAAGATAGGCATCATTATTTATATCAGAGTTCTGATTGAATCAGAGGATTTTCCCTGTTCCACAGAAGAATTGATTTGTTTAAAAATGTTGATGAATTCAAGAAAACCTGTTTAATAATTGAGACTTTGCAGCACGTAAGTACTGTTATCATAGATTATTTATTTCTATCTGACCATAATAGCACATCAAATAGGATGTAACTACGTATTATACAATTATAAAGTGGTATGTACCACATCCAAATAAGAGCTTGATCCAGCTAACATTTGCAACAAGTAATTCCTGGTATTCATTTATAGCTTGAAATGTTTTTCTAGGTCGTTTGTACCATTAAATTAATTATCAGCATTATGGGGACCAATTCACCCCAAATAGTGTTGGAAGGCATGATCGACCAGATCTAATTATTACAAGTAGCTAGCCATATTTATTGGCTCATACGTTGCCTAACCCTAGTCTGACGACTTAAGGTCATTTGTGACTGTAGTTTTCCAGGAAAGCTGTGTCTTAAAGGGAACTATTCCATCTTCAATTACACAAGTGTTAGGAGGTGGTTACTCCTTGTTACATTATGAGGACATTAGGAACCTGCAGTGAGGAGTCCTTACAAATCCACAGGTAGGACACTGGATGCAACTTCCTGCCTCAAGGAAGTGTGAGGGGGAAGCAGGATATTCTAGAATAGGATAGTGCAGAGGTGACTGTGGTAGGGGTAAACTCCCCAGAAGAAGAACAAATAAACTGAAGAGGGTACCTAAAAATATAGAATGGGGTTCATCAGTAGCTGACTCTCAAATGTTTTGTCCATGCATGCACTGGGCAAAAGAACAACTTGTGACACATAGCAAAAGATGCATAGGGTGAGCATTGAGTGGTCTATATAACTCTTGGGCTCCTGTCTTCTGTCTCCATTGCCATCAGCAATGACACAGGGGAAACTGTCTCTTACAAACAGATTCCACTGAGCCAATGGATACCATCTGACAAGGTTAGCTGGCAACCTTTTAATGGGTTGTGGTTGCAGGTGAAAACAATTTCTTTCTGAACTACCCTGCACTGCCTTGAAACTTGCAAGAGTGACAATGTTGGCATTGCGACTGGCAAAAACATTTTCTAATCGGAATGTTACTTTGGTATGTTGTGTTTTTGTCCCCCCCCCTTGACGTAAAGCCCCTGAGATCTGACTCATTTGACTTTATTCTAAATATACCCAGTCGCCATTTTAGAACATGGAGATTGCAATCTTTCTCCATTTATGCGGAATCATTGTAATGTCTGCCATTTGACACGGATGTCATCTGACCTTAATCTTTCTAAGAACTGTTAAAGTGTCAGGTCTTTCAACTAATACCACAGATATAACACCAGCTGTGATATAAATATAGGTGAAGTGTCTACATGTCGCCAGGTATAGGTCAAATAAGAACAAAGTCTAGACATATAGTCAAAATAATGTAGTCTGAATTGACATCCTCTGGTGTCAGATAATCCATTCTCTGATAATATTTATGATATAAGGACCTCCATTTGATCATTTAGATTAGCAGTCCTTCACCCAGAATGTTATCCGAAATTCTGCCAGAAGATGGTGTCATCTATTGCCAACGAACTTCAAAGATGTGACATCTCGCTCAGTGCTGACAGAGCCAAGTCCCAGATGAAGGCTGCTAGAGCAGCGCACGTGTGTCCTTTGCAGGAAACACTGCCTTTATGCTTTAGCTGTGAGCAAGGTTTGCTGTGTGTTGCTTCTTCCTAAGGAACTCTAGACTGCAAGTTGCTCTGCAATCCATGCTACCTCAGTGTAGCACATAGAAGTAGGTTTTAGGGTGTTTGGTTTGAAATAACATTTTAACCATGTTAGAAGTGTAAATATTCTTTCCATTATTCACAACATGCGTTCTTGCTGTTTTATGCTATCCTGTGTAGTTGTTTGAGATGTTCTAAGAAACAGGTTGTTCTCGTCATAATAAACACTTTTATGCAAAGTGCCTGTTCTTCTTAGTACAGTGTGTGTGAGTCATTTTGAATGAGCCACGTGCAACCTGATTCATTTATAGGGATTGTTAGTAACTTAAAAGCAATGACTCTATTTCAACAATGTATTGTGTGGGGTTATGCAGGACTACAATAACCTGTCTTTCACATTCAGGGCTGGTGCACTGAACGAAGTTCACTGGTGTCACACGTGGGAGGGAAAGCAAACCTTGTAGAAGTGTGCGAAAGTCATAGTTTACACAAGACTCCAGAGCCTGCCATTGTTAATACACTTGGCTCCAGGTAGCTTCTGTGTTATAAGAAAGCATAGATACTATCCAAACAGGTCTGAGGTTTAAGACATTTCACTTAAGTGTCTCCACACTTGAGGATGGTATAGACTTAGTGATATGGGGTGATTAATTTCAAAAACTTTGAAACACTTATTCTCTTGTATTGAACTGAAGCAGATAGCAAATGCATGATGTTGCTATCACCACTGGTTTCCATGATAGTTTAAAGGTGGTTGTCATTCCCCTGTCTACAGAGCCCACAATATCTAACTATCCAACTCATGTTGGGACTATGAAGAGCCAATTTCATTAGTCTAAGGATTCAAACCATTCCATTAATATGGGGAGTCAGAGAAAGTATGGTATCTGAAATCTAAATTTTCTTTAACAATAGTCAATATATGGGGCATTTTCCCATCAACTGTCCCCAGTAACTTGTAACCCACAAATTAAATGAAGTTACCATTACAGTAGTTTTGAGTTTAGTGCTATCATGCTACAGAATACTAAATTGCATTCATGGTGGCTAATAGAGCAGGATCTGGGTGGCATCCATATGTTTGTAGTAACAACATACAAAAGAGAGAAGGAGTTGCCAGGGGCTAAGGATAAGCATTGAAGAGAATCCACAAGAGGTGGAGACCTAAAGCACGCTCCACCTGGTGGTGAGATCTCCCTTTGGTCTAGCATGGGTAAAAGTATAAAGGTTTACTACATTTGAAAAAATATCTACATTCTTTCATGTTAAATATTAAGGTACCCTTATTTATATTTAAAATGTAGTGTAAAATGAATAATGCTTCAGCAGGAGTAACATAATTTTGAATTAAATATTTAATTTAATTAAATGTACTACATGAAATGAAAAGTACTTTTTCTAAAGTCTAAATTTAAAAAAAACCTAAAGTAAAAGAGAAATATTATGTATAAATACCTATTAGCAATTATGTACAAAATTGTGTAAAAGTAATATGATAATATGTTATTAAAAAATAATTTTTAATTAATTTTAAATGCAATTTTTTAACATATTTTTGAGTTAATAATTATATTTCATGGTAAATCATTTTTCTTAACATTGGGTGAAATGTGTTAATATTTTTAAATAGTTCAAATAATTAATTTTAGCATTATTTCCTATAGAGTTTTATTTTAAGTCCCTACCTTCATTGATCTACAGGAGGGTGTTGCCAGAGCAGTGGTTGGCCATGTGTGCTTTGGGCTGGAGTACATTAACTACTGTTTTGGTACATTTGGCTGTAGAAACTTTAGAAGTGCAGTTTGTGAATGGTGAATAGCCGTGGGCACTCAGTGTTGTGAGTGGGTGTCTGTCCATCTATAAACCCCTCCTTAACCCTCCATTAACCTCTCCTTACAAATCCCTATCTATTTTGTAGTAAGAACATCTAATTTTTCAACCACTTCCTTGGTCCCTCTCTCATTTACTACTAAGTAGTAAGCATACATATGTGAGAATCTCCCCATAACAAAGACATGAACGATGGAGGAGGAGATTTAAATTTCTAGGTTTGTGAATATAATTTTGTAGAGCTTTAGTAATACTATTTTAGTACCACTAAAGTACTACAAATGGCAGTTCATGAATAGGCCTGTATCCTGGCCACATTACTAGGTGTAGCTGGCAGTTGGTCTTCGTGTATTACACCCAGACAGCCATACAAAGAGGGAATAGGTGTTGCCAGAATGGGGCATCTCTGACTTGCTACAGGGGCCGTTGCTGTCACATACCACAATGGCACATAACAACCTCAATCTGGAGCCAGGACAATGAAGAAGTAAGAAAATTCCAGACACCCCTGGGAGGGGGGGGAATAGGGGTCTAGAAGCTTCTCCCACTTCAAAGTGTGATCCACATATAATTAGTGAATTCTCAGCCCCAACTCTTCAAATCAGTTCTGGATCTGTGGAGTCTGCCAAGTAGAAGGACTGCTCAGCTTTGAAGTCTGCCCTGCTGACCTACTGGCTGACCAAGGACTGCTTTGCTGCTCAAGGCCTGCTGTTGCTGCACCATTACTCTTCTGCCACTGTAAGCTACCCTGCTGAACCCAACCTGCCTGTGTGGACCCAGAACTCCAAAGAATCGCCAAGGGTCAGTTGGCTGGCCCATTGTTCAAGCCACAGGGAATAACTAGCTTCTTCAATGTCTATGCATTTTCACACATTTCGGCGCTGTGCGATGCAGGTCGCCATCAACTCTGGCCCTGCACAATGCAACTCATCCTCAATGCATGTCCGCGAAAGTCCAAGCAAGAATCAGGGGCTTCTTCAATGCCAAAACAGTCTGACACCAACCACGGCTCAGCACAACACAGCTCCTCTCCAGGTGCCAATGCATCTCAGAGATAGTCCCTGCAAGCCCCACAGGCTTCCTCAACAAAAACTCAGGACCTCGCATCACAGCTCTTCATCAATGTTTATCGACTCCACTGCTGCGCCATGCGTCTCAATGCTGGACCTCGCATTGGCGCTCCTCGTAGACAATTCCTCAGCTCTGGCCTGCTGAGCTCGATGCAAGGACTTTGCATCTCAACATCCAGGCCCCCAAAGTACTTTTTATCAGACTGAACTAAGTCCTGTATCTGGCCCACGCTCCATCACAGTCATCCTGAACATGTGACTTGGACCAGGTCTACCACTAGCAGATAACCGCAGATGTTGCTTTTTGCTTCTGAGCACTCGATTTACAGAAAACCTTCAAAGTTTCTCATCTCTGGTTCTACTAATTTAATTTTTGTTGTTTTCGTGTCAAATAATGTATTAACCTTTACTCTTCTGTTCTAAATTTTTCCTGTGTTGTGTTTTCACTTATTACTGATAGTGTGCTGCATAAATACTTTACAAATCGCCTTCAAGTTGAGCCTACCTGTTTATTTGCCAAGCTACCAAAGTTTTAAGCACAGGTTGATTTGGGATTTGCTTGTGTTTCAGCCTGACAAAAATTGTGGTTACTGCTTGAGCAGGGTTTCACCCCCCAACCAGTATACCAATTTCTTTAATGCAGCCTATCTATTTATTCTCAAAAATACTGTTACTCCTCAACAGAACCCATGTTAGGCTCGACCTTCAGACCAATCGTGCATGAACTGCACAAAAGGATCTCAAAGCTATTTGTGTTTCTCCTCTATTTATTTACAATTGGGAACTCTTTTGGTAGAAAAAATATATGTGTATGTTTGAAACCGGTTTTTAATCATTTTTGGGTAGTTACTCATTTCTACACCCATGATGCTGTTACCTCACTAAACATTGTGAAAGATAGAGCAAGGAAGGCATTGCCCAACACCAGCATTGTTTTAGTGACACGAACATTGGAGGAAAGGACAAGTAAGAACTACAGAAAACTGCGGACGTCTGGAGTTCAATAACAATATTTGTGTCTAAATGAAATCTCTAATGTGGTGGCTTTGTGTTTACTGCATCAATTTGTAGACGTTCTAGAAGTTACTATGTACAGGTGAGTCCCACATGGTTTCTGGACTGTAAAGAGTCTACGCCAAGCCTGCTAAGCAACTGTTTACCTGTGGATGATCTGGATTTTCCCACTCATATCAAAGCACAGTGAACTGACAGGCATCATCTGTCTTGTGCAATTGCTGTTTCTGGTGATTCAGTATTCCATTCTCACAATATAATCGTGCAAAAATCATAAGTCGATTACTTCGTATTTTAAATGTGTGGGAGGTAGTAATGTGCCATTAAACACCCAGCAAATATATTCTTACTTTAAGGGTGTGCCAATGTCAGACCTCATACAAGTGTATTCTGACGTCAGAAAGCCACTGTAAAAAAAATTAGGGTTAGCATTTGATCAGTATTTATTTATCTTCTAATGTTTCAACCTTTTCTTTATATTCAGGCATGCAGATGATCTCACTTCATTTGATCACATTTGACCTGAGTACTGGACTAAAGTCCTATGGGTCATGACTTAGGAAGATATTTAGAATTTTCCAGATGGGATACTTATGGACATCCAGAGCCAGCCCCTCCATTAGAGCAGAGGAGCGTCACCAGGTAAAAATGCACCCAGAAGTGCCCCAGAAATGAAAAATAATATGTTAATGAAGTAAATTAATTACCATTTTATTTTTTGTCAACCTGTCCTGAACCGAGTGCCTAGACGGGGTAGGGCCTGCTAAGTGGCAGCAGTGGTGGGCTGCCTGTGCACTAATTTCAAAGTGTGCATGTCACTTTCACTGGCCATCTTGCAACATCCAGCCTAACATGCGAACCTCGCACCCCAGCTGCCTAGGGACAGCTGGTTTGAGAGAAAACATTGAGCTCCAGTGTCCTTGGAAGCACTGAGAGAGGCTGCTCTTTCCAATCCTGGCACTTCTCTCATAATGGTTAGCAGCATGAGAGCAGCACCGGGAAGGGTTAAGTGAGTTAGCTGGGGCCCTGGATGAAATGTGAGGAGGAGAATAAGAAGAGGACTGGAGCGAGGAGGGCGTGTTTGCGGAACCACAGTAACTTTTCTTTTATTTTAATTATTTTAAAGTAGTTTTTCACTGCACCCACCCACCTCCTATTTGCCCACCTCTCCACTCACAATAATTGCCAACCGCTACTGTGGACATTCTGTCTACTGTATAATAAGTGCCACAGGCTACAATGCAGTTGCAATACATCGCACAAGACATCCGACAATCTCATTAGTCAAACTTTAAATAAAGCCCAGAGCCCAGATTTACAAAAGTGTCATGCAATGCAGCACAACAGCCAAAAATGCTGCACTGTGTTGTGTCACAGGGAGAGAGCAGGAGGGTGCCATATCTGCAGAGATATGGAACTCTCCTCCCCTCTCCCTAGCGGTTGTGCAGAATTATGTTGCAGAGCATTGCACACATACATTTGCAACATAGTGCTAGGGTGTGTGGGTGAGTCTAGCATATGTTTTGCACTGGAAGGACTCCCTTCCAGTACAAACTACTATGCCTAGACCAGTTTTAGAAGTTTTCCTACTTTGTACTATTGTTAGTAAATAGGGTTTTGCATCAGAAAGCATGGGTCATTGAATGGGAATGCCCAGGTACCACCCCTTTGACGCTAGTAATGCAAACCAGTGCTTTGTGCCACTTTGCGTTGCTCTTAGGCAAATTTCCAGCACAAAACATGTTTTGCACTGGAAAGTAAATAACAAAAATCTACCTGTTGGCTTTGACCAATAGGACCTTAGGCCCATACTAATGGGATATATTGTGATGATTTGAAATGAACACACCAGTATGCCTGAACAGGTTTGTGTTTCTTGAAACATTTGCGAATAAATAAATTCTAATCCTAAATTAACCCTAACCGAAGTGATCAGCTAATAATAAACTAAAAGACACTCTGGAAAATGAAAAAGGTTAGGCATATTTCCTGGCAGTTGGTTAATTCAATGTGATAAACGATATATTAAACAAAACTGCTTCTGTACAAACCAGGCAGCACCTATCAGTACACTAACCCATGGTGATACATACAGGCATTTATTTTATTAACGAAGAGCTGATCAGTGTGCAAAAAAGATATAAAAGTAAGCAATATATTTTGTACATAATTTGGTATTGATTCTACTTGGTGGCCTAATACCCAAAAAATCGAAAACTCTGAAAAAATCCTCATAAATTCAGCCACAAACTCGTGTCTTGCCTGCCTGTGTTTCACTAAAGCAACCTGGTGCACATTAGGGTGTAGTAAGAACAAACAGCGCATGTCGGTATTGGAAAACACATTTGTATGCCATCCCCACCTGAAGAGCTAAAAGCCAAACGAGGCAACAATTGTGCACCCTGTATGTATGTAAACCCACACAATCGGCATTTACTGAGTCTGTAATTTACCTCAAAAAGGCCACACTAATTGTGGTCTTTGATAATCCAGGCCTTAGTATGTAATCATTGGGCTCGTAATAAATGAAAATGTCTTGTCACAGGTCACACAGACTCGTGTATATCTTATGTTGGTTTATGTTTTTTGCTGTCTCTAGGTGGAGCACGAAACTCGCAAACCCAGCAATTTTTTTCATGCCTTCGGCTGTGAGTACAAATGACCAGAGAGGCCCTGCGCTTTCGTTATCCCTTGAGTGAGTGGCCATGAGATGTCTGAGCCTCTTGCCGGCTGGCTTCTTTAAAATGCAAGCTTGAGGGAGGATAAATAGAGAAAGGAATACAAATATTCTCTCAAAAAATAACTTCAGGCTTTAAAAATCTCTGGGGTGTATCGATGCATGGCAGCGGACCAGTCAGGAAGATAACACAGTTTGCAAACTCGTTAGGAAAAACGCACATTATATCACGAAATACAAATGCTGAAAACAACTCTCCTGCTAGAAGAAAAGAGCCCGAAAGACCTGAAATGATGCATCGAAAACCATGAAAAACATTATTCTCATTACTTATGAAAGTGTTTAACTGTTATAGTGCGTGTCCCTTAGTCATTATTCCAGAAATTACTGTGAAGGGGAGAGGGCGTGAGTTAAAGTTAATTTGCGGCTCGAGTTAAAGTTACTTTTGAAAACTATAACTGGTAAATGTCAGTGGTTTTGATTTTTTAAAGCAGAATGTTTTAACTGATATTTTAACCGAACTATAATTTCCCCTTATCCTTTTGTTTTTTTCAGTGAAGTTCTAGGGTTTTTAATAAATCAAAGTAAGATATCATTACCGTACCAAAAAATAACATCAGTTTAATCTTTTTTCACTGTATACATATATACACACATATATATGTAACTATAACTCGTGCCCCCACCATGCACAGGTTTGTCAACACTAATTTTATTTGAAATGTTGCAGTTATATTAGTGAATCATGTCATAGAAGATGTCAATACTGATGTAATTAGTGGTGTAAGTAGCAGTATATGGAGAGGGCACAAGTTATAGTTACCTTGGGCAAGAGTTAGCGTTACTTGAAATAACTATAACGGCTGAATTTCTATGGCTTTTGTATGTGTAAATTCAGAACCCAACTATTACTTCCCTGTAAGCTTTGTTTATTTCAGTGAATTTCAAGATATTTAAAATTCTGTTTTTGAACTATAACAATCCTGTTAAACTTAGCTAATATTAAATTACCATACCTTAATCCAACACTTGCCTGCAGCCACGCCCTATGGCCAACCCTCCATAGACAGCCAACCCGACGTCATGCACTGCCGAAGGCTGTGTATTGTGGGGATTGGCAGCAGGGCCTGGCCTGTGACCAAAACCTCCAGCCAACCCCAAGTAGGCATCCAACCCTTTGGCCAAATGGACAGGGCTTCTAGGTCATTTTTCACATTTGTATACTCATAGTAGTTAAAAGGGAGACCAACGTTCTCTGCTGTCAACAGGAGATGACAAGAAAAAACGCACTCATCACAGTCACTACTGAAGATAGTGTGCTCCGAAAGAGCAATGATGCATTCACCTCCATTAAGGATTTCAGATAATTTTTCAAGGTGGAACTGCACAAAAAACACACATTCTTTGCTTTGGCCAAGAGCAAAACGTTAGGAGGATTTGTACTTTACAGAAATAGAGCTTCAACTGGGGCACCTGCTTTGTTTTTATTTGTAAGTGCCTTTGGTTGAAGTTTAATTTCTGTAAAATAAGCATCACTGCCAGAGCGGATGATGACCTGCTTAGAAGAGGCCACAGTTTTGTGCAAAATGTCTAGCCATCTGGAGTATTTTCTACTGGCTAATTAGTAAAGACTACCTTGTTGAGTAAAATGTATAGTGCATATTCTACACTACAGCTGCGTAAAGGACACCAAGGTAAAGTCTTTAGTGACCTTGTATGGATAATCTGACTACACTTCTCTGCTGGGAACTGAGGTGGGAGCCTCAATGACCCCCCAGTCCCTGCCACCTTCCCGCCTCCAGCAGGAGCCAGTATTGTCCCGCACAAGAGGAGCAGCTAAAAATGATGGATCATTTATTTCATCTTTTTTCCTGTCTGCTTGACAGCGGACAGGAAAACAGATGAAAACTCCTCTCCCAGTGAGCGGGAGTAATTTTTCTGCTCCCAACCACTGGGAGTAGAGTTACTGTTTGCTCTCACCTGGCTGGAGATATCAAAGTTTCCCCCAAGTGAAAGCAAACTGTTGTGTCCTGACGGTGGGCACCTTGAGGCATGGGGACTGGCCCTGGTGGGTGGTGGTCCCCAGGACCATAATTGGCTCCAGGAAGACAGCTGCGCTGCCCTTCTCTTTTTCAAGTGCACAGCTTTAAACCAGGGAGGTGGTGGTCCCCAAGGCACTTAAGAGCCACAGGAAAGGCATGGCCCCCCTCAAATTTTTGAATCAAGCCCCAGGGAGGTGGTCGTCGCCAAAGATCTTAAAAGCCTCAAGAGGAGAGCCACATTCCCCTGCACAATTCATAAATAAAGCCCCCAGAAAGGTGGTGGTCCTCAGGGCTCTAACAAATCTGATGAGGGGGGTCTGCATGACCTCCCACCAATATCTAAAGCCCAGGAAAGGTGGTGGTCCCCGGGGTTCTTTATAGCCTCAGGAGGGAGGCCATGTGTGCCCCCTTCCCAACATTTCAATTTTTGGCATGCCCCTGGGGCCCGCCCCCCCCCCCCGGGGGCTAAATTTTAAACAAGTTAAACAAACAGGAGACTGCACTTATTTTTCTTTTTAAATTTTTTCCAGGATCCACAGATCCTCCATGGTGTACGGGTCAAATTATGAAAATAAATGCTATTTGACCCTGGTATGGTCCCTGGGGTATCCCAGCACCAGGCGTAGAGGGTCAAGGTAAGCCCTGCCCCCTTTTCTTTTTTGAAAGATTTTTTTGGGGGGGACTTGATTGACTACGAGTCCCAAAATGGCTTCCAATGTTTCTTCAGTGAAGTGTTGGCAGCCAATCAGATATCAGTACGGGGACTGTCAAATCTGTGGAGGGTCCACATCCCTAGACCACTATTTTTCTTTTGTCTTTTAATAACTCACAAACTACTGAACAGATTTGTACCAAACAACAAAAAGGGCTCTTTCTGGAGCAAGAGCAACCTTTCTGACAAATTTGGCGTAATTCCATCCACTGGTTAAGTCTGTAGTTCAAAATCCCTATTGGAAATTGCATGAGGAAAACACATTTTGGGATCTCCCCTTTTTCTCAGCCCCCGCTTGACAAATCATCCCAAAACATTTGAAACAGCAGCTAAAGTGAGTGGCATACTAATTTTGAGAATTCTGTGAAGATTCGTCAAATGGCGCTAAAGTAATTGGCAAAACAATGGTGTTTTTTCCTATGGAAACTAGGCCCTAACTATAACTCCTTAGTGGCGACTGCCAGTAGGTGAAGTGAAAGGTTTATAGATAGATAGATAGATAGATAGATAGATAGATAGATAGATAGATAGACAGACAGATAGATCAACTCACTATTTTATGCACATTTCAATATAAACACCCGCAACACTCCAAAGTTGGTGAAAGGATCTATTGCTGCCAGCTTATGAGTTTTGTTGCCAGCAGTGAATCCTTTCACCACATTTATCATTACAAAGCCAACAAAACTGGCTAGTAGAACAACAACAAGGATTTGTTAAATGTAATAATTGCAAAGCCTGTAAAACTGGAAAGTCAACAAAAGTAGTGAAAATGCCTAATGGAGTCGAAATGTACATCAAACATAGAATAACTTGTAATACTAAATTTACAGTATATGTGATTGAATGCCCTTGTGGCTTAAAATATGTTGGCAGTACAATTTTCATTCTGAAAAAAATGAATTTTGGAACATATTAGAGCAATTATACATAATGACTTCACCTATGCCATAGCCAAACACTTAAAAGTGCATAACAATTATAGTGGGAAAATGCTGAGATTCTTTGGTATAGATCACATTCCTGAACACGAAAGAGGAAGAGGGGATGATATAACTAAAAAGTTAAGACAATTAGAATCTAGATACATTATTCAAATGAGAACAAGAACACCTTTTGGTTTGAACAATAATGAGGAACTTTTTGTTCATTTATGAACAAAAGAATAAATGATGAGAGAAATATTATGTTAATGGTCACAAATATAATTTGATGTAAAGAATTTATTTGAGAATTTATGCAGATTTTGATTAAGCACATCATTCAACAATTTAATTTTAACCATCATGTATGAAGCACATTCCATTAACAAGCAAAATGAAAAATTATTAATTTTTAGACACGATATTGTAAAGCACGTTTCTCTCTTTTTTTATTTGTGTTGAACATGATAATAATGTGATTAGATATATATATTAGTTTGATTGTAAATGTTAAGCGATGTTAATTTGATTCATTGAAAATATAAAAAAACATAAAGAAGTAGAATGATGATTATAATGAACCACAATGTCTGCAATGCATTGTACTGATTACTGGATAATGGTAGTATAAAAAGAGATAGAGAGAAAGGACTGTGAAACCAGGAAGAAGACTTTTTAGTCGAAATGCGTTGTTTCGTTTTCTTTGCACTGAATAAAATTTGAAAAATGAAGAACTAAATCTTCACGGAGTGCGTCTCCAACAGTTCTTTGATTAACAAATAAATTGAGGGATTCCTCGCCCTCGCGATCCGCACCAGTTGATGAGTGCGTCACTGTGTTTGAGCACATTGTTTTCATATATATATATATTTATATATATATTTATATATATATATATATATATATATATATATATATATATATATATATATATATATATATATATATATATATTTTCAAGGCATCAATGCCAGCATTCCTGGTCACATCCACTGTAACGGGGTCGGTGCGAGTTGTGGTGGATGCCGAGTTCAGTTCCGCTATAAATATACAAAGAAGGTACTGTGCCATGAATTACGGACACCAAAGAACTCACACTCCACTGCTTATTATTTGCAGGAATATTTATTCAATGGCTACGCGTTTCGATCTCAAAAATATCTTCTTCTCAACCAGTACAAAAACCGTGTGCACCACCAATTTTAAAAACAAAATTCATTCCAAAACAAAGAAAATCGTGAAAAGACTGTGATTTTGATATTACCTCTTGGAAGAAATAAATCATTACAAAGAAACATAAACTATACACCTTAATTTCTTCACATACATTCAACATGAAACTCATCGTCCCATTTACCGATTAATAAAAGAAACAAAAGCATTAACAAAATACTTATACAATTCGACCTAATTTTCAATATATACATGATATGCAATAACAGAATCAAGGCCAAGTGGCCATTTTTTATAAGATTATGCTAATAAATCAATTTCATTCCCGGCAAATAAATTGTTACAGAAAAACATAAATTATACATCTTAATTCTTCACATACATTCCAGATGAAACTCAAAGTCCCATTTACCGATTTAATAAAAGGACAAGATTTTAGCAGAACACTTATACGATTTGACATAATTCTCAAAATACATGATATGCAATGACAGAATCAAGGCCAAGTGGCCATTTTTAAAGACTATGCTATAAATCCATCTCATACCAAGAAGGATCCATCAAAAAAATCCCCCAAAACCCAATTTGAAAATGCAGTGCACCACCTAATATAAATACAAAAGGGAACATAATATGCAAAAAATATTTACTTGAAGAACAAAATCAAAATAATCTGAATAAAAGATTCATGGAATTTTCTAAATTTCCTAGCATTAAATTCTGACTGTTACTTCCTAGGGGATGATGTCAGCCTACATGTACAAACAATTCCTCATCAAGTTTGAGACCCGACAGAGCCTAGCAATTGAGGTGCACAATATACTCCGACTCCATAAGCTGAAGCTTTCTTTCTCTGTCGCCTCCTCTCGCTAACGGCTCCACCCTGTCAATACCACAAAAGGAAAGCATGTCAGGATTCTGAGGGTGTACTTGTTTCCAATGTCTATCTACTGGATAACTGTGATAATCATTCCTGATTGCCCTTAAATGTTCCAAAATTCATTTATTCACTGGAAAGATAGTACTTCCTACATAACAAAGATTGCATGGGCACATTAGGACTTAAACACAGAAACCACTGCTACATGTGATAAATTTGTTGATCTTCCACCATTGTCCATTAGCAAGCAAAAATGTTTTGATGTTCTTACTACTCTTACATGCTTTGCACTTGCCACATTTATACAAACTCCTCTGTTCAGAAAGCCAACCCTCATGTGAAGAATCTATTTTAATATTACTGTGTACCAACCTATCTCTCACTGACCTTGATTTTCGGTAAGTGATCAAGGGGTACGGTGAGACTTTATGTCCAATTGCTGAATCAGATTTAATCAAATGCCATTGCTTAGAAATAATTCTCTTGATTTTATCTGATTCAGCACTGTAGGTAGTCATAAATCTCACCTTCCCTTATCGCTCACAGCCTTAGGGTTCTTGGCAAAAAGATCCTTTCTTGAAACAGTATTCACTCTCTCCTTGGCTGTCATAAGTTACTTCCGAGGATAGCCCCTAGCTTGAAATCTGCGTAACATCATGGCTTCCTCCTTTTCGTAAGCCTTGGTACTACTGCAATTATATATATATATATATATATATATTTTATGGTCAACATGTGTCTGCTCTTATGAGTCTTTAATTGTTACCAGTAACAGAGTCAGCCGTAGTACTCTGTATTTATAGTTAAGTCCCAGTCTTTACTGGAAATTACTTTTTTTGATCCGCTTACAATTACGTAACTTTTCACAAATTTGAACAAAATTAGACACTCACTTGGCGTATCTTGCACATTTTTGACATTTCAGGTTTCATGAACATCCTTTGAGGGAAAGTTAGGGGAAGTGGAGCAAAAGTAGTGTTTTCCATTTTAATTTCCAAAGGAAAGTTTGCTTGCAGCTACAGCACAAATTGCAGAATGGAATCACTACAAGTTTGGCTTGACAGTAGAACTTTGCTTGGAATTGTACCTTTTGGCGTTGTTCCAAAAGGAGTGTCCTCTAGAGTCTTCTTGTGCATGGAATGTTCAGTACTTCAAGAGGAATGAAAGGAAATCCAAACTTGTCTATATATGGTAGCCGCAACTTTACGAATACTGCCGATCTTGTCCAGAGATCTAATTGGCTTCCAACACTTCACAAAGTGTTGGCAGCCATTTTGAGACTCAGCTTCAGTGAGTCTAAAAAACAAATGGAAAAAAGAAAAGAAGGCAGGGTATGTTGACCCTAACACCCTAGCCTTGGTGCAGGAGTTCCCCCCCTTCCCCCAGGCAAAAAGCATTTTTACAAATTCATGGTGAAATGGGCAAATATTCACACATTTTGCTGTATTTAAAAAGCCCTGTGACCCTTGGGGGAGGCCACCTCCTAGGTCTTTTAAAAGCCCTGGGGACTACCACCTTCCCGGGTCTATATTGAATAAATATGTAGGGGGCTGCACGGCCCCTCCGCACCACAGGGACCACTACCTCCCTGGGTCTAATTAAATAATGATGTGATGGGGTTCCTGTGGAACCCCCTGGTCCCAGGGACCACCCCCTCCCTGTGTTTACCACAACAAAACAAGGGAAGTGAAAGAAATATTTTGGAAATGTTAGCCGGTATTATAAACAGATGAAAGTTTGGCCAAGATAATAGACAAATACCCTAGATTTACTTTTATGCCAAGCAAGTCCCTGAAAGATTCATTGATCCAATTGTTTCCTCCCGCAAATAGAGAATTGGTTAGTGGGTTCTTTATTTGTGGGAATTGCAAAGCCTGCAAATACAGTGGTAACTGTAAGGAGGTACATTTTCCAGGAACATCTAAACCATATGTTATAAAAAACACGTGTCTTGCAATTCTGACTACAGTGCACACGCTCTACAGGATCCATGTAACAGGTTGTATGTGGAAAGTACAAGCCATACAGCAAAAAAAATAAACTGTGTTGGAGCATATGAGAGCAATCACACATAATGATAAGACCTATCTAGTGGCACACAATTACAGTATGCCTCATGATCAGAATGTGAAAACACATAAATATGTAGTTTTCAGCAGAATTCCATTACGATAGAGAGGTGGTAATAGGACTTTAGAATTAAAAAAACTTTAGTTGAGACTTATCTTTAGTCTGAATACTTATGATCCTGTCTGACTAAACAAGGATGAAGAATTGGCGGTTCATTTAGCTTGAAATGTATAGAATTTAGTTATTATATTGGATAGGATGTTGGTTCTTTATTCTCATTCTTACTTTTATGTTTATTTGTGATTTAATGTATGGCTAAAGAGTTCTTGCTGATTTTGATTAATACAGAATTTTGACTGTTGTTTTTAACGACCGGTTGGGTGCACAATTTCATGTCACTTGGCTGGACTTTTTTGGTATTGGATTTATACTGTTACTGAGTATGGATGAGAAAAGCAAAAGAGCTGTTGTATCATTTGTCATGTGCCCATTGGGGCTGTAAGAAGAAGGTTTCATGTATATGAAATAAGAAACATGAAGTTGTTTGGTGGTCAAAATAGGAGGATGTTTCAGGAAGAAGTGTCAATATTTGGAGAAAATGGCAAAACACGATGGCATCTTTATGGCCCACTTGGGCTATGCTGACGTTTTAGCAATATGAGATAAATATTTGTAATCCTGTTTACGAAAGACAATTATATCTATAAGGATATATTTTGTATTATAATATTATGAGTGTAGGATGTTAGTTTGAAGTAGCCCACTTGGGAATGAGGTAACACATTTAATTACAATTGAATGAATGAAGATTGGTATTATTACAAAAAAGTAGAGAATATTAATATAATTATTATTCAGATAACGTTTTATCATAATAAAAAGAATATTTTTACAAATTATTGTTGTGCAGGTTTGAATATTTATTTCACTTCAATTGAAGTAGGGCCAAACCTGTGGGGGATGTATATCTCAAGATGGCCGATATGTTACCATAGTGAACGGTGGGGATTGTTACGTTAGTCTGTTTTTTGTGATTACAGCACTTTGCACTTTGGGGGACTGGTGTTTAAAAAATGGTGGGTGTATTGTGATTATTTTACCCGTGATCAAGGAAATGGAGCTTTCTGAAACGCATTGGGTGTTTCTGTTGCCTTTGTAATAAATCGTTTGCTTTGAAGACGAACGTGGCTGTTCCTTTACTTCTGACTAAGGAGAGGAGGAGTCGTTCTAAATGGAACTTTGGATTTCATATATATAGTTTATGTCGACACTGAGGTGGTCATTCTAACTTCGGCGGTCTTTACCGAAGACCGATGTGTAGGCGGCTGCCGAAAGACCGCCAGTGATGGCGTTCTGAAGACTACTGCATTACGAGTCACCAACACAACTCCGCCACAATTGCTTCCAAAAAATGACACAGTCACCTGAAACGACCGCATGAAGGAGGTGTCTGCACCACCAGGACCACCACGCTGAGAACATCGCGCCCGCCAAATAACGATCCACAAATCTGCACTGCGGTCTCGAGACGGCACTATTCCGTTGGTAGTCTGAACTGCTGCGCGAAAAAAGGCACCTCCACCAGAACACTGCACTACATTGGATAATGCCACTACCCCACATCTGAGACACATACGGAACACCTGACCACAGCACTACAAAACACATCCCCACACATACCCAGAACCCTTTGCAACCAGAAACATTATAAAAGCGAGGCAAGAGCACACTGAAAGAAGGCACTTCACCTAGATATCACAGGACCCATCACACTGAACAAGCATCACACAACACTCCACTGCACACAAACACCACAAATCACATGCACATACCATTAACCTAACTCACACCAACAAACAGCACACCCAGCATCCCTGCACAACACAACCCCCCACCCACAACACAACCACCATGGCACCACAAAAAAAAAACAGAGTCACAGGCGAGGAGCTGAGGGTAATGGTTGACAAAATCGTCAGAGTGGATCTACAACTGTTTGGAGCACAGATCCAGCAGACATCCATTGCCTGGAAAACCGACTTATGGCTTCGGATAGTCGTCAGGGTGAATACTGTGAGGAACCATCCATGCACAAGGGAGGACATTTGGAAGAGGTGGAATGAGCTATGGGGGATGGTACGGACCATGGCTTCCAGGCACCAAATCACCTTCCTGAGGACGGGTAGTGGGCCCCCACCGCCTCCCCCAGAATTGTAATCATGAGAGGAGAAGGTCTTTGCCATCCTTCATGCAGAAGGGCTGACAGGAATACTTAGGGGCTGGGACCTGGTAAGTCAACTACACAGCCCAGCCAACATGTCCCCTTGCACATTATGTACCCCTACCACCCTCTCAACCCCTCACACCACCCTAACCCATGGAAACCCCACACTGCAGCAAGTACTACAACTACCACAATACAACACTCCCTACCCTTGCATGACTGCTACAGCCACTTCACATCTCTGCACTTGCATGTTAAACCATGTCACTCCCCTTCACCAATAAGTATTTGGAATGCACATCAGTACATAGCAATGACAGTAGCAAGACACATATTAACTATTCCTCAAAATAGGCCCATTGCAACATTCCACTGATGGAAACAGAAACAGTGGTCTATTAACTGTCAATACCATAACTGCCCTGCAAATCCAGTCAATGATGGCGTACAACCATGTGTATGAATTCTACAATACCATCATGTGACACAATACCTCTCATTCCACAGGTCTCCCAAGTACTGCCACACAGCAGAGGAGGCTAGTGACATGAAGCCCAGGCCTGGAAGCATGTCCAATAGTGGAGGACTCCCCTGGATGTCTGGATATGGATGAGGAAACTGGCCCATCAGGCATGAACTGTCAGTCCACCACCACCAGCCTCACCCTGCCCACAACTGAAACAACCTCCCCTGTGGCATCCATTGCACAGCAGAGCCCATCTTCCCATACCTGTGTCCACATCAATCATCAGTGTGCCCCACAAGGCAAGGGCAGGAGTCAACGGTGCAAACGGAAGACAATGATGGTCCTGGTGTCAGTGGGAGCGGCACACTGCACCAGGGGCACAGGCAGAGGGGGCAAGGGCCAGTGGGAGGGCAATCTTAAGCCAAGGGACGAAGCAGGTACAGGACAAGACTGGCCAGGATTCTTTCTCTACAGTCCTGGGACCATACCAGCAATCCCAGGACAAGATGGGCCAGATACTGACTACCTTGCAGGACACCCAAAGGCTGCAAGGGGAACACCACCAGGAGGCCATGCAGGAGTGGCAGGCACTCAATGCCACCATGATCTCCTTATTAGGGGAATTCAAGGAACTGAACAATAGCCTGCAACATTCTCTACCCAACAGCAGGCCCCATCCAGTAGTCAGTCAACACCACTGCCCTCAATGTCAGCACCTACTACTAGAATGGAGGCCCGCAGGAGGACCCATAGGCCACCAGCAACCCTACCCCTGCAGCCGAGGGACCACCCCCTTAAACGAGGTCATCATCTTGCAGCACCTGAGGCAAAGGTCAATCCCCCCACCAGGAAGTGATCCCTCTTCTGAACTGTCAACTTTGTGTGCCACTGTTACACCCTGTTGGCTGTCCAATACCAAGTTCACATCATTCCAAGGAAAATGGATACAGGACCTGTGTAACAAACAGCTGTACTATCCACTCTGATCTTCACCTAGACCATTTCCCCACTCCTCTGGACTGTGATGTTCTACACTAAATAAACACAAATTATCACAAATCATGGTGCACATATCTTCATTGATTGCAGTGCCAATTATGTTTACAAGCAACAAATATATACACATTTTGGCACCACAATAATGTTTAAGTTACAGATGTAGTGGGATATTGCAGAAGGTGTGTAAGTACATCCATATTGTAGTAACATCCAGTGTCAACAATGCCAACAGGCAATTCAGTAATTAGCTTGCAGACAGATATGACCTGAAGAGGGATAATTACATGGAATTAGGCACACTGTTGTAAGGTATGTAATCCTCAGTCATACATCCACAGCAGGTGAACACAAACAAAGGATGGCTGCCCCAGCAGCTATGATATCACATATGTAAGGGCCTGCATTGTCACTCACACACGTGTAGGACAGGAAAGATGTCACACAAGGTAACATGCTATACTGTTTACCTCCCTGAGTAGTCAGGTACAGTTAGTTGCCACACAGCAGCTGTCAATGCAGCATGACATGCCTACACAGCAGGACAAGACTGATAAGTCCCCCTTATCTTTACCCAAACAGGCAGAATAAGGAGTCACAACCTTTGCTACAACCATAAGGATGTACCATAATGGCACCAGCATTCCACACATACAAATCACACGTCCCTGTTCATCATTGAAAGTAATGACAAATCAGGTCAGTCCTGTTGTCATGTGCCTCATCCTCGTCTACCTCCTCCTCAGCATCAGAGTCAACAGCCCCAAACACTGCTCCAGCATCATTGTCCCCCTCCTCCAACAGTGGGATGTGCCTTCTGAGATCCAGATTATGGAGCATGCAGCTTGCAACAAGGTTCTTGCAGACTTTTCCTGGTCGGTATTGTAGGTCACCACCGGACACATGTAGGTAATGAAATCTAGCTTTCAGGAGACTGGAAGTCCTCTCAATCACTTGCCTCGTCTGGCCATGTGCCTTATTGTACCTGTCCTCCCCTCCTGTAGTTGGATGTCTAACAGGTGTCAGGAACCAGGGCACGTTGGGGTATCCAGAGTCACCTGTGTGGAAAAGGGGACATGACTATAGGTAACAATGATAGGCAGAGTGCAGACTGTGTAGGGAGGGATACAAACGTCTGACATGGAGAGCAGTACACATAACTATGAGCCAGGCCCTTTCTCCCTGTAGCTGTGACATCAATGCAGTGACACTGATGTTCCTCAGGATGTAAGAATAATGTACTGATCCAGGAAATTTAGCATTTACATGTGTTATGTACTCGTCTGCAAGACACACTACTTGTACATTGAGTGAATATGTACTCTTCCGGTTTCTATAAAACTGTTCATTGGCCCTAGGAGGTACCAAGGCGATGTGAGTCCCATCAATGGCCCATATTACATGTGGGACATTTGGTATATTGTAGAAGGCTGCTTTAACAGTGGCCACTTCTGTACGTTGTGGGAACCTAATGTGCCTGTTCACATGCTTGAGTAGGGCATCCAGCACATCCTGCAACACCTTACTGAACTGGGGCTGTGACATCCCTGCAGCCAGTCCCACAGTAACAACAACATGCAGTACTGACAACACCTGGAGTATTGGAGGGATGGCATGGGGATTTCACAAAGCCACCAGGAGGTCTGGCTTCAACTAGGCAACCAGTTCCCTGATGCACAAACAGTTCAGTTGATAGGTCAGGATGGTGTGGCGCTCTTCCATAGTTTCAAGATCTATGAGTGGCCGGTAAACTGGTGCATTCCTCATCACTCCATTTTGGGGATATCTGGGCAGGGAGACAAACAACAATCTGGAAACCTCTCACAATGTTGTGCTCCAAGTATGACATACGACAATCATGTAGTATTGTTCACATAAGTTGGCTGTCATGTTGTGGGAAGCACATTACTCCACACTCCATTCCTCACCAGACAATGCCACATAATCCCTGTGACAATAGACGTGTACAGGACATGTAAACATACACCTTACATGTGTTCCACCATACGGATTCTCAATACTGACAAATGTAGTGACAAGTGTGGTGATGTCACCAGACACTCACTACATATGTGATTATCAACAAAGTGTAACCTAAATAACTCAATTTGTGACAATATGCAGGTAATGACGCAGTGTGAACCCAGGACAGTTATGTTACAAACTAAAATGGCATCCACCTGTCCTGCATGCATTGGACAGATGGAAGTGACCTCATTCCGCCGGCGGCAGTCGTCATGGTGGAAGGAGGTCAGAACTGCCGTGCAACTCCTCATTGCATAACATTGACGTCTATGGGAGACTGGAACCAATGATGATAACCGCTGGCGGTGATGGTCATGACTGCTGTGGTCGTAACTGCCATTTTGTATGAGCCAGCTCACTTGACTCCTGGCATTCGGGCAAGGAAGACCTCCACTTTGTGTGCTGCTGTGTCCTGAATCTTGGAACAACTATGCCACACACTGCAGGAGATAGGGCCCCAGCCATCACCAGTGATGAGCTGGAAAAACTGGTGGAAGAGGTCCTCCCTGTATGAGCGGTTGTACGGTTCTCAAGGGCAACAGGTCAGTACAACGTCCTTTGTCCCACATGTCATGTGGTGTTTGACAATGGATGGGTGTGCACATTGACATGTTATGACTGATTTGGGGTTGTGCATGCACATGATTTGTGTGGTATATTGGCAGTGTACATGGTCCGTGCATGTTGTGTCGCCAAAGGTTGCAGCTATATTGGTGGTATTTACATCATGTCCCCAATTTTCAGAATGTGCCCCTTGCAGGTCAGCACCCAAAAGAAAAAAAGGTCATGGAGAGCCGTCGCCAAGGAAGTGCGGACCCTGGCAGTCCATAGCCGAGGGAGCACTCACTGCAGGAATCGGTGGGAGGACCTAAGACACTGGGACCGGAAGACCGCAGAGGCCCAGCTGGGGATGGCCTCCCAACGTGAAAAGGGTGCCATTGGACCTTGACCCCCCCTAATGGCCCGCATACTAGCAGTGGCCTACCCAGAGTTGGATTGGCGCTTGAGGGCAGCACAGCAGCCAAAAGGGGGTAAGTGTAGACTGTGAGGTGACGTCTGCATGGTTATGTACTGTGACCCTCACTGGACTTGAGATTTATGTGGTCAGATTAAAATTAGGGAGTGTACAGTCCTGCTTGTCACAACAATCATGCAGAAGTGTGACACATTAGCCATGTAGAGCCATGCAGGAACAGAAGTGGTGGTACTGTGACACACATTCAACTGTATGTATGGGTCACCCTAATGTTCTATCATGTCACTGGCTGCATCCATCATCTCTGTGAGTACTGTAGTAGTACAAGGTGATCATATTGGCACTGTATTTGGGTAATGACAGGTATGTTTTGTCAACATTGCAATTGATTCAATTGCAACAACAATGGACCTCTGTACCACATATACTCCACACATTCCTGTCAGTTAGTTTGTGTGCAAAGTTCCTCTGGGCTCAGATTTGTTTCATCCTGTAATGGTTGACATGTGGTTGGGTATGTTCTTGGATTGAATTGTTGGATCAGTCCTTTAGCCAGTTGACAGGCATGTAGCTGTTTTCAATCAGGTATATAGACTGAAGCGTTGAGGTGATTGCTGATAAGATTGGGTATCGCTTTCATGACTCTAATGATATTGATTGCAAAACCCAGCAGGGGATATTGTATGTATTGTCTGTATGCGAAGTGGATGTGTGGGTTATCACCATTTCCTCCCTTTATGTTTCTCCCACTCTCCTTTTCTCTCCAACTCTGTCTATGTGTGCATTAGCATCATCTGGCGATGGAGGAAGGGCACCAGCGAGTGGGGATATAGCAGCCCACGGGACCCAGGAGGCTGGCACCAGTGAAGCCGAGGGGATCAGTGGGACGGAGGGTGAGAGGAGCACCACGGGGAGACTGGAGAAACCATCACATCTGATTCAGATTTCTCCTCCGATGGCGTGGGCATCTCCGTTACCGCCGACACCTCTGCCCCTGCCCCAGTCAGACCTGCAGCCCTCAATGAGGAGGCTATTGAACTCCTGAGGTCCATCTCTGTGGGGCAGACAAGCACTGTGAATGCCATCCAGGGACTGGCATCCCAGATGCAGCAGTCTAATGCGTTCCTGGAAGGCATTCACAGTGCCTTATCTGGCCTACAGAGATTGTTTCAGGCTCAGGCTCCTTGTTGATAGCAGCCAGTGCCCCTTCATCCTCCATCCCCCCTCCACCTACCTGTTCCCAATCCACAACCCCTCTCCCTACGCCCATGCAGGGCACACCTATAGACCAGCATACGCCCACTACAACAGACAAGGTGTGCATATGCAGACATAAGCATCACAAACGAACCCACAGGCATACACACACACATCTGCATACACAACAGACACTTTCCCCACCACCTACTCCATTACAGTCGCATCTCCACTCACACCTGTCAGCACTGCATCATCATACACTTGTCCTCCTAGCATTCCTATCATACCCTCAATCACCACAGCAGACTCACAGACACCCACCTCACACATCACATCCGCACTCTCCCCAACTACCTTCTCTGCCACCTGCAACACATCCACCTCACTTGCACACACCACCCCAGCATTCACTCACACATTTCCCCTTCCCTCTCCCTGCATCTCTTCCCCCTCCTCCCAATGAATGCACACGCACCTACTCACCCACCCAATATTCACCCACCACAGTCATGAACACATTGCACACACCAGCATCCTCGTAGAGCACACCAACACATCCGTGTTGCCCGCAAAAGTCATGTCCCACTTCCCCTCCTAGGCCCTTTCACCTCCCATTCCTCAGGTGCCCCTCTGGTGTTTCCCTTGCTCCCCCACCCAGCAAGAAATTCACCCCTGTCAGAACCAAAGTCCCCCCTCCTAATCCCAAACCAACACATGCCCTTTCCAAATCAAAGGCACCCCCACCAGCCCCAAGCCCTTGAGGTGCCTGCTTGTCCCATTGATGCCCCTGTGCTGTGGAGGCCTATTTGCTGTCAGGAGACAAGTTGGGCCCATGATATATGAACAATGTATCCTGCATTTTGGGACATTAGACTTGCCATTTGGCACATTCTGTATATAGTTATTTTTTATATTTCATTTATAAATACATCTGGGCACGTTTCTGTGCTTGGCAAGTTGAGATGCTTGTGCTGGTTTCCTTCTACATGGTGATGTGACATATGTGTGCAACGGTGTGTGTGTGTGGTGTGTGTCTTTGTTGTGCATACGCTGGGTAGATAAGTTGTGCCATGGGCGTGTTATTATGTGTCTGACTGCTTGCTTGTTGGATTGTATGGGTTGTTGTGTGCATCCGTGTGTAGGGTGCTGCATCTGTGGATTTCCTTGTATGTTGGTTGTACGTGATGTGTCACCTGTGTCATTATTTGGATGTGTGTTCACTGCTATTGTTTGTGTGCCATTGCTACATACAGTTTATGGTGTGTGTGTGTGTGTGGTGTTGCACAACGTGCCTGTCTATGTCTGCGTTGAGGTGTTTGTGGTCTAGTTGTCAATGAGTGGTTATGGGGTGTGCTGGTGGTGTTTGTGTGTGTTGTGCTGTATGTTTGGCACGTGTCTGCTTGGCTTTGTGTGTGTATTGGGTACTTGGCTTTGACGTATATTGTGTGTGCCTGTGTGTGACCTTTGCTGTCTGTGCGGGAAATGTGTGTTTTGTGTGGTAGTGTATCACTGCCATTTCCGTCACTCTGTGCTAGGCATTCTTACAGTTGTTGTCTTTGTAGTTGTCGCTGGCCCTGAAGGTGTATGGTGAGATATGATCCTGGTGGTAAGACTAGCAGTTTGTTTGCCATGGCAGCCACAGACGCGTCTCTGTGCCTGGAGGTGGGTGTCTTCTTTTGTACTTTCTGTTTCCGCCTCATTTTCAGTCACGGCCAGCCCACCCCGGATATCCTGGTGGTGTGCTGACTCAGAATGAAGTAGGCAGGACATTGGTTTCCGGCAGCCTGAAGTTGCCTACCGCCGCCGGATACTGTTTGTCAGCGGTGGCAGTATTAGCGGTAAGTTGTCTGAGTTGCATTGGGTTCACTGCCTTACTCATTATGTGGTGGTCTTCACTGCCGCCCTGGTGGCAGTCACAACTCAGCCAACGGTGTGGTGGTCAGGTTACCGCCAAACTCGGAATGACCACCTAAGTTGGGATTGAATGAGTACAGCATTGTGGGAATAGTAGCTCTTTATCTATGTTATTGATTATATCGCCTGTGCAGATACCCTGTGGAAAACAGTATAGCAGTGTGTCGTGCCCTATGGGAGAGAGCAGCTTTCGATATTTTTGATAGGAATCTAGGTGTCCAAACAGTTGGGAAGTCCACTGAAGTGGGTCCCAGAATAGCCACTATAATTGTCAGAGAATTGAAAAGGCACGCATATCTGAGTTGGTGGGAGATTACCTCTTTAGCTAAATACATTGAATGTGGACGGGTACCTCATCAACTACGTATTTTAATATTACCTACATTTTGGGACATGGACCCCAACTTGTTTGAGGAATGGAGGCTAAATACCACCGGATTGCTCCATGAAATTGATGGGAACCCTGATTAAACATGTTCAATGACAAATGGAAGCGCAACAACGATCATTGATACACTGCTGAAAGAACTTGAATCACTCCCTAACCAAGAAGAGATAAAGGGTTTGTTACTTAAAATAGAGGAATGAATAGCCAAACAGGAGGAAGGAACAAGAGCACAGAAAGACCATAAATTCAACAGAGACAAACTTGACTATGAATATGGCGAGATATATACTTTTGCCAAGAGATTTGACGCATTGCGAGGGAATGGGAAACTTAATAAAATGAAAGGCTCCAATGTAGCACAGAGTGACATAGAAGTAAGCTCTGATCCAGGTTCATCGACTGCTGAAGCTCCAACTAATAGGCTTGATTTTCAAGGGAAAGTGCAATTAATGCGTATGGTTATGCCCCAGCAGTCACGAGGCAGAGGTCGCGGAAGAAGGGGCACAAAACTCAGAGGGCAAAAGAAAAGGAAAAGGGCGTCAAGGGATAGAAGAGCTATCTACACCTCTACCACAGAATCTATTAACCCCCAGGGTGGTTAATATTTCTACAACCAAACCAACTTCCCATCAAGAAAAGATTCTCAATTTAGGTCTGAGTTTCTGTCCTATGGTAAATCCTGATTATACTAATATTCACATTGAAATGTATTGATTTATTAGAAAGTTGACACTACACATGTATTTTGCTATGGAACCTCCACATACATCAAAGTCACTCGGAGCTGATGAGTTGGAATGGTCTGGATTTACCATCCAAGATGGTCTGGATTTATTAACCATCAATGAACTAGATATGGTAAAGTCTCAAGACACTATAGATGTTGAACCAGCAGAAGATATACATAACAAGGATCTGACACATTTGGAAACTATTCGGTTCTGCAATAATTTATCCACTACTAGCCAACTGAAACCCTCCAGTAAATTCATTTGCCAACTGGGGAATAAGATAAGATAGACATTTTTCATGAATTGATGGTAAGTAATCTGAACAGACTACGAAGCAGTCCCAAGTCAAAGGGTACTGCCAATTGTACCTCCAAGGGTTGGTCAGAGATTTGGGCACAGAGAAATAACAACATCATTATTAAATCATCTGACAAATTTGGGAACATTGTGATCATGGATACTAAGCAATATCCTAGAGAAGCTCTCAAACAATTGTATAACAAAGATCATTATGAAAGATTTGAAGTGTGTCCCATAAATAGATATCAAAAGGAATATGCTAAGCTCAAAGGATAGTCAAATCAAGATCTCTTGGAGTATGATGAATATCTGTATTTTAAAGATGACCAGCCAAAAATACTGGCCATTTACTTCCTTCCCAAAATTCATAAAGATAAGGCACATTCACCAGGAAGGCCCATAGTAAGCATGAATGATTCCCTTTTGGAGAATACTTCCAGATTTTTATATCTGTTTTGGTGTCCCTATATTACAAAACACTGTCCTCATATTTGCGAGATACCGCTGAGTGTTTGTGAAAGATCAATGACATCCCTTGGTCACACACCTTCATCATGGCTACTATGGATGTTACATCTTTATACACATCCATTAAATATGAATTTGGCTTGAAGGCAAGTTTGTATTTTCTGAAAGCACGACCTATTGAGCATGGACGTCATACTGAGATGTTGCTTGCCATGTAAAATTCTGTTTAATGCATAATATTTTTTTGATAATGAATATTTCCTCCAAAAGCAAGGAACTGCCATGGGGGCTTTTTAATGCTCCAGCGTACACCAAAGTATACATGGGATGGTGGGAAAAAGAGGTGGCTTTGTGGGACAGATTTGAACACTATTTGGACAAGATAATAATCTGAGTATGTTTTATTGACAACTTAGTTCTCATTTGGGACTCTGAAGAGAGAGTACTACTAGAATATATTTAATTAACTTAAATGATAATGACTTCAATATTTATTTAAGTGCTATGCACAGTAAACCCAATATTGACTTTTTGGATGTTTCACTGAAAGTAAATGATGACAAATTGAGGACTCAGAGTTTTTGCAAACCTACTGCATGTAATTCCATCCTACATAGCAATACTGGTCATCCAAAGTCTCTGAAATGGAGCATCCCTTATTGTCCATTATTGAGAGCACGTAGAATATGCTCTAATTATGAAATATTTGAGGAAGAAGTTGGTTCGATGATCGCTAGGTTTCAGGAAAGAGGGTATCCCTATAAAATTATTTTCGATGCACTTGCCAAAGTCTGAGCCAAAAAGAGGGATGATCTCCTTTATGGAAATTACATTTTGCAGGAACAGCAATCAGCAGTAAACAACCCTATTATAATTTTTCTGGAGTTTAATAGGGAGCATCAATGTATTTGGACAATTTTTGCATGGAATTGGCACGTCCTTCAACATGATGACCATATCAAGCCTAAGATTGGCTCCCACCCACACATAGGCCCTCATTGCAACCCTGGCGGTCTGTGATAAAGCGGCGGTAGTACCGCCAACATGCCAGCGGTAACCAAAATGGAATTATGCCTGTGGCGGAAACTGCTCAGACAGACAGCCACTTTAACACACCGACCGCCATGGCGGAGTCAACAAGCACTACAGAGGTAACCGCCAACAGCCAAGCGGAAGACAATCTACTGCCCACACTATTACGACCGGCCTACCTGCCACCTTTTCCAGGGATGTACCAATGACATCAGAAGCATGGTGGAAACAGAGCTCAGACACACCTGTGGAGACTCAGGGAACATCCACGATGCCATGGAGCCCGATCTGCACATATTACTGATCCTCGTCTACCTTCTGCTGCATTATGAACAGCAACGCCGGCGAAGACGACCATGGTGAGAACACAAGGGAGAGGGGAGGAAAAAGAGAGTGACACACACACGCAACATGCCCACCCCCAACACCATACACACAACCAGAAGCAGCAACATAACATACCTACCCCTCAGGAATAATGCAAGGACAAAATGATTTGAAGAAAGTGAGTGTAATACGATAAAATACTACGAATAAGTGCATCAAAATAAAAACCGTATATACATATTTACAAATGGAGGGACACTGCCCAGTCTTCAATGTCTATGGGCCACAGGGCCCACCTCACTCCTGCAACAACACGGAGAGAGCACTACATGGGCATCAGGTCGAAAATACACAGGCACCTCAGGGGGACGGGGAGTGGGAGGGCACCTCAGCCGGAAGATGGTACAACACCACTGGTCCTGGAGGGGGCTACATGCCCTGTGTGATGTCCTGGGGAGTGCAAGGCCACAGTCTCTCAAGTGGGTGGTTTGCCCACTGCCTTTGGAGGGGGCAACATGCCCTGTGCTTGGTCCTGGGGAGTGCAAGGCCACAGTCTCTCAAGTGGGTGGTTTGCCCACTGCTTGGTCTTTGAGAGTGCAAGGCCACAGTCTCTCTAGTGGGTGGTTTGCCCACTGCTTGGTCCTGGGGAGTGCAAGGCCACAGTCTCTCAAGTGGGTGGTTTGCCGACTGCTTGGTCCTGGGACGTGCAAGGCTACAGTCTCTCAAGTGGGTGGCTTGTCCACTGCTTGGTCTTGGGGAGTGCAAGGCCACAGTCCCTCAAGTGGGTGGTTTGCCCACTGCTTGGTCATTGGGAGTGCAAGGCCACAGTCTCTAAAGTGGGTGGTTTGCCCACTGCTTGGTCCTGGGGAGTGCAAGGCCACAGTCTTTGAAGTGGGTGGTTTGCCCACTGCTTGGTCCTGGGGAGTGCAAGGCCACAGTCTCGCAAGAGGATGGCTTCTTCCACTGGTTCTGGAGGGGGCATTGTGCCCAGTGAGCTTCATCCTGGGAAGGATGGGGTGAGTGGATGGCTTCTTCCACTGGTTCTGGAGGGGGCATTGTGCCCTGTGATGCAGATCTTGGGGAGTGCAAGGTCACAGTCTCTCACCTGGGTGTCAGACTCACAGGATTTGCAGGGGCAAGGACGCACAACAGCCCATGGATGCAGGACTACGCACTATCCGCCGGCAGTGACGGCTGCTCAGTGGTGGCAGTGGCTGTGCTGGTGTCGAGGCTGGCAGTGGTGGGGAGAGGCTCCAGCCCATCCCCTGCAGCCTCGGACGGCTGCCCACTGGGGCTGCTGCTGCTCACAGTGGTGCTGGTGGCTGTGCTGTTAGCGGTGCTGGCAGTGGTAGGGGGAGGCTCCAGCACTTCCCTTGCAGCCCCGGACAGCTGAACCACCATGGTTGGTGGTGGGGCTGCGAATGAGTCCCAGCACCAGGTCTCCTGTCCTTCCTGCATGCTGGTGCAGGCCCCTTGCCCTTCCTGTCAGCAGCTGGGGATTTCTCCTTGCCCTTCCCTGTCGCAGCTGGTGGTGCCTCCTTGCCCTTCCTAGACGCTGATGTGGTGCCACCTTGCCCTTCCCTGTCGCAGCTGGTGGTGCCTCCTTGCCATTCCTAAATGCTGCTGGTGCAGGCACCCTTTCAGTTTTGCTGACTGGTGCTCGGGATCCTCTCCCACCTGCAGTAGCTGTCAACACTACTGTGGCCATGGACTGGGTGGCTGAGGTGCTTGCCTGGGTTCTGACCACCCTGGCACGACGTGAAGGACGGGGGGTGGTAGGGAAGAGGTCAACGGTGGAGAGGAAAAGATTCTTAGGGACATTAGGGTGGGAAGAGGGTGAAGGTTTGGGAGTGGAGGAAGAGGAAGTGGTTGTACGAGGTGTCTGCTGATTTTGGGAGCAGGTCCATGGGCTGGATGCTGTTGTGAGGTGGATGGCTGTTGGGTGTCTGAGTGCTTGCGTTTGTGTACTTTGGGATGAGGGGGCACAGACACAGTGTGAGAGGACACAGGGGACGTGTGCATGGATGTGGGGGTAGTGACTGCCAGTGAGGGGCGTGTAGTGATAGGCGTGATGGTGGGAGTGGATGAGGATTTAGTGCTTGCAGGTGTGAGTATAGACACAACTAGGAGGGAGGTGGATGAGGAGGAGGAGGAGTACACAGTGGAGGCAGTAGATGTTGGTATGTCTGCATCTGAATGGTATTTGTGTGAGTGCCTGAGGGATGATGTGTGGTGCTTGTGTGTGCCTGAACCACTCCTGTGTTTTGTCTTGTGTGCATGCTGGTCTTCCTATGTGCTTGGGATAGGTTGGGGTTGAGGGGAATGGGATTGGGTAGAGGAAGTTGGAGGGGGGAGGTTAGAAACAAGGACAATGGCTGCCATCAGGGAGAAGGCCAGAGCCTGGATTGATCTCTGTTGGCCTGCCATGCCAGAGTGAATGCCCTCCAGGAATGCATTTGTTTGTTGCAATTGGGCTGCCAGCCCCTGGATGGCATTCACAATGGTTGACTGTCCAACAGAGATGGATCTCAGGAGGTCGATAGCCTCCTTACTCAGTGCAGTAGGGCTAACTGGTGCAGGGTCCGAGGTTCCTGGGGTGAAGGAGATGCCCACCCTCCTGGGTGAGCAGGCACAGGAAACACACTGAGGGGCTGCTGGGAGGGCGGTGCTGGTCTGGGGGGCTGGCTGCTGTACCTGTAGTTGGGGTGGGCACAGAGGTGTCCAGCACCACCAGGGAGCTTCCATCGGAGGAGGTATCACTGCCAGAACTGTCCCCTCCAGTCTCTGCCGTGGTGCTCCCTTCGCCTTCCGTCCCACTGGTGCCCTCACCGTTGGTGGATTTGGCCTCCTGGGCCCTGTGGGATGCAGTCCCTCCGTCGCAGGTGCCTCTGCTCCTCCGCCAGATGATGCTAATGCACATAAGGACAGGGTGACAAAACAAAAAGAGGGGAAACAAAGGTTACCCTTGGTCATTGGCGGCAACATCACTGTTGGTTTACATGACACACACACTAAGAGAACAGCCCTACGCCCTAGGCAATTCACTACCAGTCACAATGCTAGTCACCAGCACATGGACAGGGATACCTAACGCCAATTGCAGCATACCTGAGACCCACAGACCTCTGCCCAGTAGTGGATGCCTACTACCTTGGTTGGAGGAGGTTTACATCAGACCCTGCCCAACATGGGCCCTACCCTGCAATGTCCAGCCTGGCCTAGAGGCACCCACAGGCTCACCCCCCCACCCAGATGCCACCCCACCACGCACAAGTAGTATATTGGGGCACTGTACTCACCCCCTTATGGCTGCTGTGATGCCCCCAAGCGCCCATCCAGCTCAGGATAGGCCACCCCAGTATGCGGGCCATCAGGGGGGTCAGGGTTTGACGGGCACCCCTTCCTCATTGGGAGGCCATAATCTGCTGGGCCTCCGCCATCTTCCGTGTCCAACGTCTCAGGACCTTCCACCGTTTCTGACAGTGGGTGCTCCGCCTGCCGTAGACCCCTGAGTCCGCACGTCCTTGGCGATGGCACCCCATATACCCTGTTTTTGATGGGCGCTGACCTGCAGAGAAATACACATAAGAAAAGGTATCAATCAGACCGTCCTGCCTGTTACACTCATGGCCCACCATAGCCCTCACATCCCCTTACGCACAGACATTGCCCACCATACATGCAGCACGCTACCCCGGGCCCTTCCACCAATCTCCCCCCACACAAGGCCGTCACACACAGTACTCCATGCATTCATGCCCCATGTATCGTGCTCACAGTGTACTCACCTGTTGGTCTGGAGGTCCATACAGCATTTACTACTGAGGTAGGACCCCATCCTCCAGTCTCTCCAACTCTGCAGCAGTGAAGGCAGGGGCCCTTTTCCCAGTGACACGAGTCATGGTCGGTTCCAGACACAGGTCACAGCACCAGACTAGATCCTCTCCTGTTGAAGGTCAGGTAGCAAGTGAGTGAACAGAGAGAAAATGGCAGTCACTTCCGCAGCGGTGCGTACCGTCACCTCCGGTGTACATCACCATTGGCTACTGTAACCCATAGGGTCCAATGGTATCCAATGAGGAGTTGCACTGTGGTTCTCAACCGCCTCCCCTAACTGCGTCACAGTACACACATAGGCACCATTTGGGCCTATCCAACAGTATACTATTACAGTGTTTGTAAACATGGAATACTGACCAGCTGCTCACCGCTTTGCCCCCTAGATTGCAACCACCGTGGATGAATAGGAGATGGAGACATCCCCATGTACAGGCCCCTGGTGGACTTGGCAACAAAGGAGGACAGGTATATTATCCTCACCTATAGGCTGGACAGGGCCATAATCACAGAGCTGTATACCCAATTGGAGCTTGACCTAATCTCTGCTATCCGTCAGCCCACCGGGATCACCCCTCTTGTGTAAGTCCTATCTGTGCTGCATTTCCTGGCAACTGGCTCCTTGACAGTGGGCTTAGCAGCAGAAATGTCTCAGCCAATGTTCTCAATAGTGCTGACCAGAGTGTTGTCTACCCTGATTAAACACATGTGCAGCTACATCATTTTCCCCCAGGTGGAGCATTTTGCCACAGTGAAAGCTGATTTCTATGCAATGGGACAGATCCCCAACATTACTGGGGCTATTGATGGTACACATAATACATTTCCCCCCCCCCATAGAGAAATGAACAGGTGTTCAGAAATCGAAAGAGCTTTCACTCCATGAATGTGCAGATAGTGTGCCTGGTGGACCGGTACATCTCCCACATCAATGCAAAGTATCCTGGGTCAGTGTATGATGCCTTTATCCTGAGGAATAGCAGCATCCTATATGTGATGGCTCAACTCCAAAGGCACAGGGTGTGGATACTAGGTGAGCCCTGGTTCCAACCCAGTTGGTGTTGGGGTATGGGTATGGTGTGGGTCCTAAGGGTTAGTGTGTGGCTAACAGTTGTCCCTCAATATTTTCAGGTGACTATGGTTACCCCAACCTCTCATGGCTACTGAACCCTGTGAGGAATCCCAGGACAAGGGCAGAGGAACTTTACAAAGAGGCACATGGGCGAACAAGAAGAATCATAGAGAGGACACTCGGCCTCCTGAACCCCAGGTTTCATTGCCTCCATCTAACAGGTGGATCCCCGTACTACTCACCCAAGAAGGTCTGCCAGATCATCGTGGCATACTGTCTGTTGCACAACCTTGCCTTACATCGCAGCTGTCTTTGCTGCAGGAGGATGAGGCTGGAGATGGCCACGTGGCAGCAGTGGACCCTGTGGACAGTGAAGATGAGGAGGCAGAGGATGAGGATGAAGACAGCAGAAGTGCAAAAATAGGACAATACTTCCAATGACACACAGGTAAGACACTTTTCATTGACAGTTTTGTGTTTGACATTGTTACTGGCAGGCTGATTTTCCCACTTCTATGGCCACTTACTGCACCCTTTGGCATCTCTATTTTCAGATATTTGTGCCTCACTATCACTTCTGGTGTGTTGACTACAGCCAATTACAGGTCATTCCTATCTATAAATTACTGTACAATTGTATTACAGTGCTTAAAGCTTGTTAAACAAATACTTAGTTCAATCATTTGACGGATTCGATACTTGTATTTATTCAAATGGTGGTTATTTAAGTGGCAAAAAGTAGAGGGGGATGTGCAATGGGATGGGGTGATGGTGGAGGAATGTCTAGGACAGAGTCCAGTCTATGTGGATCACAGGTGCATTGTCCAAGGGGGCATAGGAAGTGGAGCAATGGCAGTTCAAGGTAGACAGGGTGACTGAGTGGGACACAAGGGTGACAATCAGGAGAGTCTTATTATCTGGCGGGGGTCTAGGCAATAGTCTCTGGCTGTAGGAAGGTAGCCTCTTTCTAGCCTTGTTAACCCCACTTTTGGCCTGTTTGTGAGTATATGTCAGGGTGTTTTTACTGTCTCACTTGGATCCTGCTAGCCAGGGCCCCAGTGCTCATAGTGGAAACCCTATGTTATCAGTGTGTTTGATATGTGTCGCTGGGATCCTGCTAGCCAGGACCCCAGTGCTCATAGTTTGTGGCCTATATGTGTTCACTGTGTGGTGCCTAACTGTATCACTGAGGCTCTGCTAACCAGAACCTCAGTGTTTATGCTCTCTCTGCTTTTAAAATTCTCACTGCAGGCTAGTGACTAATTTTACCAATTCTTATTGGCACAGTGGAAAACCCTTATAATTCCCTAGTATATGGTACCTAGGTACCCAGGGTATTGGGGTTCCAGGAGATGCCTATGGGCTACAGCATTTCTTTTGCCACCTATAGGGAGGCCAGGCAATTCTTACACAGGACTGCCAGTGCAGCCTAAGTGAAATAACGTCACGTTATTTCACAGCCTTATTACACTGCACTTAAGTAACTTATAAGTCACCTATATGTCTAACCCTCACTTAGTGAAGGTTAGATGCAAAGTTACTTAGTGTGAGGGCACCCTGGCACTAGCCTAGGTGACCCCACATTGTTCAGGGCAAATTCCCCAGACTTTGTGAGTGCGGGGACACCATTACACGTGTGCACTACATATAGGTCAATACCTATATGTAGCGTCACCATGGTAACTCCAAACATGGCCATATAACATGTCTAGGACCATTCTGGTATTGGAGGGACAATTCCATGCATCCCCGGGGCTCCAGCCTGGAGCCCGGGTAATGCCAAACTAACTCTCTGGGGTTTTCTCTGCAGCTACCGCTGCTGCCAACCCTCAGACAGGTTTCTGACCCCCTGGGGCCTGGGCAGCCCAGTCCCAGGAAGTCAGAACAAAGAATTTCCTCTGACAGAGGGTGTTACACCCTCTCCCTTTGGAAATAGGTGTTAAGGGCCTGAGAGGAGTAGCCTCTCCTGGCCTCTGGAAATGCTTTGAAGGGCACAGATGGAGCCCTCCTTGCCTAACCCAGTCTACACCGGTTCAGGGATCCCCCCAGCCCTGCACTGGCGTGAAACTAGACAAAGGAAAGGGGAGTGACCAATCCCCTGACCAGCACCTCCCAAGGGGAGGTGCCCAGAGCTCCTCCAGTGTGTCCCAGACCTCTGCCATCTTGGATGCAGAGGTGTTGGGGCACAATGGCGACCTCTGAGTGGCCAGTGCCAGCAGGTGACGTCAGAGACCCCTCATGATAGGTGCTTACCTCTCTCTGTAGACAACCCTCCTCTGAGGGCTATTTAGGGTCTCTCCTGTGGGTTTCTCAGCAGATAACGAATGCAAGAGCTCACCAGAGTTCCTCTGCACTTCTCTCTTCGACTTCTGCCAAGGATCGACCACTGACTGCTCCAGGACGCCTGCAAAACCGCAACAAAGTAACAAGAAGAGTACCAGCAACATTGTAGCACCTCATCCTGCCAGCTTTCTTGACTGTTTCCTGGTGGTGCATGCTCTGAGGGCTGTCTGCCTTCACCCTGCACTGGAAGCCAAGAAGAAATCTCCTGTGGGTTGACGGAATCTTCCCCCTGCCAACGCAGGCACCAAACTTCTGCATCACCGGTCCGCTGGGTCCCCTCTCATCTTGATGAACATGGTCCCTGGTACACAGGAGCTGGGTCCAAGTGTCCCCAATAGTCCAGTGGCCCTTCTGTCCAAATTTGGTGGAGGTAAGTCCTTGCCTCCCCACGCCAGGCAGTAATCCTGTGTACTGCGTGAACTGCAGCTGCTAGGGCTTCTGTACACTTTTGCAAGACTTCCTTTGTGCACAGCCTAGCCCAGGTCCCCAGCACTCCGTCCTGCATTGCCCAACTCGCTGAGTTGGACTCCGACTTCGTGGGACCCTCTTTTGTTGTGCTGAGACGACCGCCATGCTCAGATCTTCCGAATGTCTGTTCAGGTGCTTCTGCTGGTGCTGCCTGCTTTTGCATGGGCTTTCTGTGTTGCTGAGCGCCCCCTCTGTCTCCTCCTCCAAGGGGCGACCTCCTGGTCCTTCCTGGGCCCTGGCAGCACACAAACCTTTAACCGCGACTCTTGCAGCGAGCAAGGCTTGCTTGCGGTCTTTCTGCATGGAAACAACTCTGCATACTCCAGCACACCGTGGGACATCTTCTGACCAAAGGAGAAGTTCCTGTCTCCTTCCGTTGTTGCAGAATCTTCAGCTTTTTCCATCCAGAGGCAGCCCTTTTACACCTTCATCCGGGGTTTAGTGGGCTCCTGCCCCCCTGGACACTTGCGTGACTCTCTGACTTGGTCCCCTTCCTTTGCAGGTCCTCAGGTCCAGGAATCCATCTTCAGTGCTTTGCAGTCAGTTGTTGTCTTTTCAGAATCCCCTATCTCGACTTTACTGTCTTTCTGAGGTAGTAGGGTAACTTTACTCCTACTTTTCAGGGTCTTGGGGTGGGGTATCTTGGACACCCTTAGTGTTTTCTTGCACTCCCAGTGACCTTCTGCACACTGCACTAGGCCTGTGGTCCATTTGTGGTTCGCATTCCACTTCTGGAGTATATGGTTTGTGTTGCCCCTAGGCCTATTGTCTCCTATTGCATTCTATTGTGTTCTACAGTGTTTACACTACTTTTCTAACTGTTTACTTACCTGATTTTGGTTTGTGTGTATATTTTGTGTGTTTTACTTACCTCCTAAGGGAGTATATCCTCTGAGATACTTTTGGCATATTGTCACTAAAATAAAGTACCTTTATTTTTAGTAACTCTGAGTATTGTGTTTCTTGTGATATAGTGCTATATGATATAAGTGGTATAGTAGGAGCTTTGCATGTCTCCTAGCTCAGCCTAAGCTGCTCTGCTATAGCTACCTCTATCAGCCTAAGCTGCTAGAACACTTCTAATCTACTAATAAGGGATAACTGGACCTGGCACAAGGTGTAAGTACCACTAGGTACCCACTATAACCCAAGCCAGCCTCCTACACTGGCCTCTGCCAGGATTGCAGGGACTGTTAGCGGGGTGGTTCTTCTTCTGCAGGGGGGAGGGGGTGCTGGTGGCCTGTTGGTTTTGTAGTGAGACCTCCTGTCCAATAGCGGCAGCTGAGGTGGAAGGCTATAAAGTGGCCAGTGTCAGGAGCCCGCTGGTGTGCCACTGCCTCCCTTATGGTGCTGGCCATGTCTGCCAGCACCCCTGCAATGATGACCAGGGTGATGTTTATGTCCTTCAAGTCCTTTCTGATCCCCAGGTACTGTCCCGCCTGCAGCCGCCGGGTCTCCTGCAACCTGTCCAATATCTGGCCCATCATCTCCTGGGAATGGTGGTATGCTCCCAGGATCTTGGGGAGTGCCTCCTGTAGAGTCGGTTCCCTTGGCCTGTCCTCCCCCTGTCAAACACCAGTCCTCCCAGCTTCCCTGTTGTCCTGTGCCTCTGTCCCCTGAACCGTGTGCCCACTGCGCTGAGCCCAGGTCCCTGATCGTCCTGTGTTTGTTGGGTTGCCTGGGGTCCCTGTAGTGATGGACACACTGCTGATTGACGTGTCCTGGGGACAGAAGTATGGGCCTGCTGAGTGGGGTGCTGTGCTGGTGTTTCCTGAGGGGGAGGCTCATTGGTGGTATGGGACTGTTCCTGGATAACCGACTGTCCGGAGGTCCCTGATGGGCCAGGTTGGTCATCCTGATCCAGGCGTCCAGAGCTACTGTCATCACTGTGGGCCTCTTCGGGGGGGACTGGATGTTACTGACACCTCCTCTCTGGTGACGTTGGGTGGGGGACCTGTGGGGATGTAAATGCATTGTTATTGTTTCTGCGTGTGACATCTTGGGCATAGGTGTGTTGCCCTCTATGGTTGTTATTGCCCTGGCAGCCTTTCCTTGTGTGAGTAGTTATTTGGTGGGCTAGGTGATTCTCTCTAGTGTGCATGCTTTAGTGATGGCTGTCCATGCAGGTCTGTGATGGGGGTCGTGCATTGGTGTTACATACAGGGTTTGGTACCGGGAGGGGTGGGTTGTGATGGTCGGGTGTGTGTGTGATGGTGGAGTGATGGGAATGAGGGTGGGGGTAGGTGATGACATGCAGGTAGTGGGGGTGATAGTAATAGAGATTTGACTTACCAGAGTCCAGTTCTCCTCCTACTCCTGCCAGGCCCTCAGGATGCATGATTGGCAAGACTTGCTCCTCCCATGTTGTTGGTTGTGGAGGAGGAGGCGGGGGTCCACCGCCAGCCCTCTGTACAGCTAGTTGGTGTCTTGCTGCTGTGGAACGCACCTTCCCCGTAGCTTGTTCCACCTATTCCTGATGTCATCCCTTGTTCTGGGGCGCTGTCCCACGGAGTTGAACCTGTCCCCGATTCTCTGCCATAGCTCCATCTTCCTTGCAATGGATGTCTGCTGCACCTGTGATCTGAATAGCTGTGGCTCTACCCAGATGATTCTCTCCACTATGACCCTTAGCTCCTCCTCTGAGAACCTGAAGGTGTTGTTGTGGTGACATGGGTGTAGTGTGAGTGGTGTGGGTGATGTGTTGGGGCTGTGGTCTTGTCTGTGGTCTTGCTATCTCTCTTATGGCAATTGTTTTTAGTCATAAAGGGTTGTGGGTAATGTGGGTGTGTGTTTTATAGTGGTGTGGGTGTGTTGGTGTGGTGTGTGTATGGGTGTCAGGTGTGTGTTATTCAAATTGTCCAATGCAGTGTTGTTTTGTTAGTGTGTGTGTATTTTGAGCGTGATTCGTAGGTCATAATGCTGTGGGCATAGTTCTGTTGGCGTAAAGGTGTGGGTTTTGCTAGCGGCAGTTTATTACTGACCTTTGCGCTGGCAGACTTGTGTGTGTGGCTGTATAGTGACGGATTGCTATGTGTGTGTTATAATATGGGTAGCGGTAATGTGACGGCGGTATGTTGGCAGCAGTCAGCATGGCGGTAAGTGGTACTTACCGCCATTGTCATAATGAGGGCCATAATGTACTTGAGGGCCAGAACATTGGGGGATATTCAAACTCGCAGTACATTCACCAATATTGATGGCTCTATGTGACTATCCCAAAAGAGTTTGGGTTTTTGGTGCTATGGGCATTGTAAGGCATCCACATTCGGGAAGAATAGACAAGCCAGTGATACCTTTGAGGTCAAGATTTGCAATATCAATGAAAGGATCACATGTGACACCAAATTCACGGTTTATGGTCTCCAGTGTCCCTGTGCCAAGAAATACATCAGCAGTACCAGTCACAAACTGAAAGTTTGGATTTTTCAGCATATACGAGCAATAAAAAATTAAAAATCAAGATAGATCATACCCTATGGCCAAACATTTCTGGGAAGATCATAATGGTGATCCCAGAAAACTGAAATTTTATGGTATAAAACATGTAAAACGCCATCCACATCAGCGTGATCGTGGGCAGAGTTGAGGTTGATTATACAATTGGGAACAGAAAAAAACAAAGGAGGCACCACTTTGATGCTGAACTACATGTTCACCTATAATTTAATGTTTAGTTTTCTGCTGAGACTCCATTATCTCATCCAGTGGCATGAACTGCGAGACTGTATATGCTTTGTTGGGTCTGTTAAGAAATAGATGATTGATAAATCATGAAATATTGAGTTCTCTACCTTGTCTATTATAAATATAGGGGTAATTTGTGGATTGTTTCTTCACTGTCCATTAAGGTGGTCATTTTGATATTGGTGGTAAAAACCGCCTACCGCTGCGGTGACGGCTGCCAAAATACCGTCACCGCGGCTACCATCCGTCTACCATATTATGATCACTGCCAGACTTCTGTCACAAGAAGGGCGGAAATCCAGCAGTGATCATGTTGGTGGACAGTGGTAAGCTGGTGCTGCTGCTACCAGCACCGCCACACCAGTAGAACACCGCCAGACGTATTATGACAATTCATACGGCCTGGCAATGTTCTGCTGGTGGGGCACCGCTGGTGGGAGCAGTGCCTCTTCCCATTCCCTGGCGGATGACCTCGCTGGACAAGGGGAGTCAGGCGTCCGACAGGGGAGAGAGGTGGGGGGGTGTTGTGTGTGTGTCTGAGTGTCTGAACGTCTGAGTGTCTGAGTGTATGAGTGTATGAGTGCATGTGTGAATGTGTCTGTGTGTGTTGTGTAGTTTGCATGTTTGTAAGCATGTGAGTGAATACGTGTAAGAATGGTGAAGTGAGTGCATGTCTGCATGTCAGTGTGATTGTGTAAGAATGTGTGTCAGTATGTCTGTAAGTATGCGTATATGAAGTGTGTGTATGAATGCGTGTGTGGCAGTGTTAGTGAATGGGTGTATGCGTGGTGCATGTGAGTGTCTGGTGTATGTATGCGGGGTTGTGTGGGGTGAGGAACTCTGTGACTGGTGGGGGTGGGGGAGGAGGGGTGTTTGGCTGTGGGGTCAGCTGTGTGGTGTGTGTGTGTCTGCAGGTGTGTGCGTGTATGGGGGTGGGGGAGTGTTTGTGGATCAGAGGGGGTGGGGGTGTGTGTGTGTTGATCGGAGCGGGTGGGGAGGTGTTTGTGGATCGGAGGGAGTGGGGGTGTGTGTTTGTGGATCGGAGGGGATGGGGTGTGTGTGTTGGTCAGAAGGGGTAGGAAAGTGTGTTGATCGGAGGGGGTGAAGGAGTGTGTGTGTTGATTGGAGGGGATGGGAGGAGAGTTTAGATGGAGGGGAGTGGGAGGCGTCTGGTGAGTGTTTGGGGTGGGGGAGCCACCTACTGGTGACAGGGATGGAATTCCATGTCACCGGTAGGGCCTACCGCCATGGTTTTTGTGGCGTTACTAACGCCACAAAAACCATGGTGGTTGGCAGGCTCATAATTCTTCCGGCGGAACTGTGCTGGCCGCCAAGCTGGAGATTGATATCTCAGGCCCGGAGGCTGATACCACCATGGCAGTATGAGTGGAGAAGTGACTGGTTGGCTGCAGCCAACCCACCATTCGCATAATGTGGTGGTATGTACCGCCAGCCTGTTGGCGGTACTACTGCCACATTAACATTCACCACCGGGGTCATAGTGACCCCATTGTGTTTTTTTAGTTAAACATGGGTGGAGACTCACCTTGGTTTTCCTTGTTGTCCATCCTGTTGTTGTTTTTGAACCATGAACGTAATCTTTCCACCAGAGTGTTTGGTGGAAGTTGGAGGTCATCCAGATTACGATCCTTTGGTGTTCATGATTTTTCATATGAGATGTTTTGACATTCTAGGTCATGTGATATGATAATTACCTCTAGGGACCACTCAGATTTAGCTGAATGGTTAATATAAGAGGATATGGCAGTGATTATACGTACCGCAATGATACCTTTAAATTGCACTTTAATGGTTGCTTCAATCTTGGATCCACATTGGATACTTTATTGTTTAATATTGTGTCTGGGGTTAGTGCAATGTATTTGTTCTTATTGATATGATAATTATTTATAAAAAGAAAAAAACACCTTTTCAGATATTAATGGTGATTTATAAATATTTGATTGGTTGATACCTACATACATGTCAGTTGTCAATTGACCTCTTGACTAAATCTCTCCCCCCAGAGCGTTTAGTGGGCATTGATGGCCATACAGATTACTGTAACTTTTCTTAAATCTGGGCCTTAGTCTCTAATCACTTTTACCCCATTTGATGAATCTCCACAAAACGTTCCAAACCTGTTGGGCTTTCTACATTGGTGGAGGATAGAAAGTTTCACAGAGATTGGTCAAGGGGGTACAATAATTAAAGGGGCATCCCAAAACACATTTTTCCACCAATGCATTTTCCATAAACATTTGTAACTTGCATAGCATGAAAACGGCTGAACACAGAGTTACATGAAATTTGGCAGAATTAGACATTGTGGTGCTCAGGTGATCCTTTTGAGTTTTATAGGTAAGTAGGGCATTTGTTAAGTTATACTATATATTTCAACTTAGTGATGTCTGTTGTGGTGTTTCACAGAAGTACAGTCATACATAGTGACGATAAGTCATTATGTGATTGGCTAATGATTGCCTTTGAAAAAGTTAAAGGCAACCATGTTTTTTTCAGTTATACTTTGCCTGTGTTCTGTGTTTCTGCCTTAGACGTAGATAAGTATTAGGTCTGATATTTTTTTCGCTACCTGTTGCCATTTTATTAAAGTGATAATAGGTAGGGAAAACATTTCTAAATATCTTTATATTATAAAACCAAACTATACCGAGTACCGTGGTACTTCCTCGGGAGTACCACCATACCAAAAATAAATTAAAAATATAAATGTAAAAAAAATGAAAATACACTATAGTAGCCTGTAATCTACAAATACAGTGTACTACAGTGTATTTAATATTTTAAACATAATTAAATCTTCAGTAAAAAAATATTCCCAGTAGTGCCTAAATATTAGTGCTCTATGTACATTTAAAAATACAAGTAGTGTTCTCTCTAACTGCTGTAAAAATGTATAGAAAATTATAAATGCTTTTTTTTATCTGTTAACACTCTAATAAAGTGATATTAGTTAGGGAACAACAACAAAACCTACTACTTACCTAGATCTAAGACCCTAACTCAGAAAGCAGTGAAACACAGAATAAAGACAAAATATTCTGAAAACGACATGGCTCACTTTTACGTTTGGACACAGCCATTAGTCAATTACATATTGCCTTGTTATGCACATGTACAGTGGTATACCGCAAACTTACAGTGGTCTACCATGGCACAATATATGACTATGTATTTTCAAAATTATAATTTTAACACTACTTACACATTCTACCAAAAATTTACATTTACACCAAATAATCTATTTTTCTACCACAGTACATTTACATCTGTTAACACACTTTCACGCTCTGTCTGTTTCAATTACCCCACTCCACATTATGCCACTACACTCTGTCACTCCTCTTTATGCACTCCACTCAATGTCACTCCACTGTACCTCACTCCACAATGCCAGCTTCAATCTACTACACTCCACTATATATAACTCCACCGTAGGCCACTCCACTGTATCCCACTCCACTCTGTGCCACTACTCTGTACTCTATTACATTCAAGGCCTCTACATTTTATGACTGACTAGCGTATTCCAATGCACAGTATGCCCTTCCACTGTAAGCCATTCCACTGCATCCTATTTCACTGTAGGCAACTTCACTCTACAACACTACACTCTTTGGTATTCCACTCTATGCCACCCTGTTGTATGCCACATGAGTGTAAACAACTGCACAGTGTGCTATTCCTCTGTATGCCATTGCACTTTATGCCACTTTAGTGTATGCCACTCCACAATATGCCACTCACTTAACAACAATCCACTGTATGTTAATACAGTGTACATCACTGCATTTTACTGATCTACACTCTGTCACTCTACTCTACACCAATCCACTCTACCGTACTATACACTATTCCACTGTACAACACTTGACTCTATGTCACTCTACTCTGTTATTCCACTATAAACCACTACACTGTACACCAATAACATTCAAAGTTATTTAACTCTACAGCACTCCACTGTATGCTACTCACTGTATGCCATTCTACTCTACGGCACTCTACTCTATGCCACTACACTCTACACTAGTCCACTGGATGCTATTACACTGAATGTCACTACAGTGTAAACCACTGAAGTGTTGTATAGGCTTCTCAACTCTGTGACACTCCAGCCAATGCCACTCATCTGTGTGTTACTACACTATACACCAATACACTCTACACTATTCTACTGTACACAACTTCACTGTATGATACATTATATGCCACTCAACTCTAGCCCACTCCACTCTTTGTCACTCCACTCTACGCCACTATGGACTATGCTAGTGCACTGTATGCCACTACACTAAACACCACTCCATTCTATGCCAATCCACTCTACCCTACTACACTCTACCCTATTCCAATAAGCAACACTATATTCCACCCCCTCTAGTGTATGCTGTACCACTATATGCCACTTCACAATATGTCACTACAGTGCACACAAACATTTCCTTCTTGGCTTTCCCTTGTGCTGTAATAAGACCTGCAGAAGGCAATCCACCCACTTGTTTTACCAAGATAAAAATGCAAACTACACCTCCGAGGAAAAACAGAATGTGTTTAAGAAATTGTATTATATGTTTTATTGTCTATACAGTAGTGAATCAATATTTGTTTTTTATTGGGGAGCAGGAGATTAGCTTAGCCGTTTAGCTTTCAGGGCTGTGCCCCAATCACCTACTGACTTTTAACCTACTTAGCGTGCTCCGTTTTAGTCCATTTATTTTATTATTTATTTTCAGATGGCTGTCATTGTTATGTTTGTAAAAAAGTTTTTATTTGTGTTATCAGTGCCACTTTGTGAAGGCATCACTATCAGCATCAAAATGAAGTGATGTACGTAGGTATTCACATCATGTCCCTTTCTCACTTATGTGTGACAGCAACATAAAGTACACTTTTTGAGGATTGTTTACATAATTACTGCTCATGCATTTTACCGTAGATTACAGTCTTTTCAAATTGCCTGTGTGTGACTGGGACTCATTGGTAACATGAGAAAAGGGTAACTTCCATTCCACCATGACTGCCCTGAGATGTCGCACTCTAGAGTCCATGCACAAGGCTGCCAGAAATCACCTCTTACTCTCTGGGTTTCTGGTGAGGTATTGCTTGTGAGCCAGGAGGTTTGGGCAGACAGTTGTAACTTGTTGTAGAAGTGACACAGTTGCCTACAAACAAAAGTGCTGTCATCCCTAAACCAGCAGTATTGCCTAGTTGTCCAACTACGACATGGCATCATCAACAATGGTGTTTTGGCACTAATTTACGGATATCCTGAGTATTTCTGTCTCACACACAGCAGGTACCCTAAATACCATTATATGGAGACCTCCTTGGTGTTGGGAATAATCCTCCTAAGCTGAATAGGGAGCACCTAATTAGGCTGTAGGTTGTTCAAGCTTAAACTTTTAAAAGGACTTTCCCCCTACTTGGTGTTCCAGCTCCGTTCTCCATACTCAATATGGGTAACACCATAGACATTCTGGAAAATGATAGACACACATTAACACAACATCTAATAGCCCATGGCTTAACAGATGAGGGCAGGGATGTCATGTTTGTCATAGAAGCTCATGAAGCTTATGAAACAGAAACATTCTGTTCCTGGGTTACCTTTCCTGAGAAAGACACTACAACATACACATTTTGCACATACCAAATTGCGAACGTACCACAGCGGTACCAAGTATATCATTATTTAGAGATACCCCTTTCCTATCAAGAACATCAACATTGGTTCAATGGCGCCCTACCACATGCAATACAACCCATGAGATTAGGACCCTTATGTAATGTCAGGTCAACGTGGCCCACGTTTGCCATATACACACCACATCCTGGCATACAGGCACTGAAAATAGCTTTATAATGAGCTACTACAACTTTACAGATGATTAGTACAATTCGCTATGCAAATGTTGAACACCGCCCCAGCACGGGCTGCACCAGCTGGTCATCAATTGGCCGTTACTGGGAGTAACTTACAAACGAAACATTCTATTATGGGCAAAGCACCCACAGAACATGAGAAAATTCTATTCTGTATAGCACAAAAAAATAACCAGCTGGAAGCAGTGTTTACCCATACAAGACCCCATGATAAACTGAATTCTCACAATGTGCTTGCCATTCGGAATGGTTCCCCAGTGGACAATTACACCACATGAGGTAAAGTAATTGCTGCAATGTACACTACCACGCATGGTACCCTGATACTTGCCAATTTACCAGAAGTTTTAAACAAATTCAAAATGAGCACAGGGCTGCTCCAACTCAGGATTTGGGGATGAAACTGATAAGTAACTTCCACTCAATCTCCTTAATAATACTCAGTAATATTAAAGGGGAAGTTGTACCCTTGGCTATATGCTAGCAGCTCTAGGAGATTCCACAGTTGGAGTGTCAACTTCCGAAAATTATTTCCAACACCTATACTAGTATAGGAAGGGATAGTTTGGGAGTCAAGCCAAAAAAGCCTGACATTCAGGATACCTCCCCTAAGGACAGTACTAAACAAGCACAAGAGGGTTCCAAAAATGCTGGGACAAACAAAAAACAAAATAAAGACAGAAGAAGTCACAGAGCAGACTCTCCACATCCGGAGAGCTCTGAAATGAGATATATTCTCAGAACTAGAGAAACTTTAAAAGCTCCTGACAGATATACTGATTCACGTCCCTCTCGTTCCTTTCAGGACACATCGGATAAACGTAGTGAGAGAGTGGGCCGGTCAGAGGAACATCCTGACTACGTGAAACAGAAGAAAGACTTATAGCGATCTTCAGACAAGAAAGAAGACAAATCCCCACAACAAAAGCCACAATTTAAAAATAAAAAGATGTCAGCATTTACAATTAAACATACCAGCAAACTTGAGAACATTGCTGAAGAACAAGACGTGGGCAGTGCCATCTTACGCTTCATTAAAGCAACTTTCACTTAATCAATATGACCTGCTCTTGAGGCCTTCCATGCTCAGGCCCTGAATGCGGCCATCTATGGAGCTGAAATTTGGGGGTACCAAACATGCATAGCCTAGCAGTTGCTGAAAACAATTTTATTAAGGCCCTGTTCCTGTTAGTACATCACTCATCCTCTTGCTCCACGGTCTAGGCATCAATGGGGTGACTGACCTTGCCCAGTTGAAACCTCTCCTCTACTAGGTGCAGATTACAGAATTTATTAACACATGCCCAGACCCTCAAAACACTTTGGTTGAGGTTTGTTTATAACTGGAGTAGGAGGCTGAAGTTTTTGGCACTCTGGGATAATCCCGAGCAGATTCATAAGGTGGATAACAGGTTGTCAAGTCGGCATCTTGGTGTTAATTTTTTTTTTTTTATATATATTTATTGGTTTTGTTAACAACAAATACAGGGAAAATCAACATCCTGAGTAAACTATCCCCCCTGGTACCCTTCCCCTCATATCAGTCTCCATCTCCAGGCTTCAACTCTTATTCTAGTAGTGTCTGTCTGAGCGATAGTTTGGAATCAAAGACAGTGTCAATATTGTGCTGGCTGTGTCCTTCCTTCATCACTGCCTGGATCATCAGATGATATGGCTTGCTTCCTCGTATCAGAGGTCTGGTCTTTGAGGCAATCTAACAGATGCCTCAGCCCATTTTATTAATGTGTCCTTCCATCAATGTATATGAGGTCCCCCTGGATCTTTCCAGTGCATCATGATTTCCCTTTTGGCCAGTACCAATACCAGGTCAATGTATTTAGTCGTAACTCTTTGTGAACGGCAGCGGGGAAATCCACCCAGTAAGGCCACTAGTGGCGAAGTCTGAAGTCTCCTGTCTGTTACCACATTTATGTTTTGTAGCACTCTTTCCCAGTATTGCTCCAGTTTTGCGCAGCTCCAGAACATATGCACCAGATATGTGTCTGATTCAGAGCATCGTGGGCATCCACTATTCTTAGTGTTGAACATCTTTGCTATCTTGGAAGGAGTGAGGTATGCTCTGTGAAATACATATAGATTGATCAGTTTGAAACAAGCATTTCTAGATATTGTGTGTATATGCGCTGTGATTTTCCCCTATTGTGGCTCGTCTAAGGGCTTCCTAATGTCCTCTTGCCAGAGTGTTCATAGCTTATCAAGAGGGAGTAGAGTATCCTTATGTAATGCTTTGTAAAGGGTAGATATAACTTTTTTATCTCCCCATATTGTACAGATAGCCTGACATCCTGTGTGAGTGGGAGGTTCACACAATACCTGTCTCCAGTGTCGCTGTATGAGTGCTGTTAGTGATCTGTGGGTAAGGAACAATCCTGGGGGGACATCCAATTGCTCCATTAGTGTGTTAAAGGTCAACAGTTCCCCATTACGGAAGAGATCCCTCATTGTAGAGATGTTGTATGCAGCTAGCTTTGAAATGCTTGTTATGGCATGCCCACCCTGGAGTGTAGTTAGGCAACACCACGGCATGTCTGGTGTTTATGGGGAATTGGTTCCTGTACGATGAAAACTGCGCAACCAGCAGCCGTGCAGTACTTGTAAGTCTTGACGGATTTACCATGTGTTGCCCTCTGGGGCTCAATAGTATCCCCAGGAGGGTTTTGACGGAGTGCTCCGTGCGGTGTCCCATGGCCGTTTTCAACTGTGCTGTATGTAGTGCCTTCGCCAACCACTGTAGCTGGCATGCCAGATAGTATATCTCAACACCTGGTGCTGCCATTCCTCTTTCCGCTGTGGGCCTTTGGAGTTTGTGTAATGCCAACCTATGTCATCTCGTTCCCCAAAACAACTAGTTAGAATGGAGTAGATTTACGGAAATAACAGACAAGGAGTGAGTAAAGGTAGTGTTGAGAAGTAGTATGGTAATCTAGGTAGAGCTATCATTTTTACTAGCGCTATTTGTCCCGCCACTGATAAGGGTAGTGTCTTCCAGAACTGGACATCTCTCCGCAACGTCCGGATCGCTCTGTTCACATTCCCCTCTAAGAGGTCCTCAGGTTTGTGATAAATGTTTACTCCCAGATAACAGAAAGTGGATGAGGTCCATTCGAGGCCCCGTGTGTTCCTCACCCTTGGTGTCCCCTCCCGTAAAGTAAAAATGTGAGACTTCTGCCAGTTAATGCATAGTCATGACAAGTCTCCAAACTTCTCCAGCAGGGCCATTGCTCCCGGCAGTTTTTTTTCTGTGTCATCTAGAAAGAGTAATATATTATCCATGTATAGTGCGATTTGATGAGTCTGACCCTCAGTGCATAGTCCCTTATAGTAACTGCCAGTTCTTGCCGCCTGCGCCAGTGGTTCCATTGCTATGGCAAATAAGAGGCGACAGAGGATAGCCTTGTCTGGAGCCCCTGCCAACCTCATATGACTCAGAGATTATGCAGTCTGTGCAAACGTGGGCGGTGGGTGCTGTGAATAACAGCTTTGTCCACTTAATGAATCCCCGGCCCAGGCCCATCCGCGTCATTATATGCTCCAGCTAATCCCATTGAAGACTGTCAAATGCCTTTTCAATGTCCACTGCTATAATCGCTGCAGTTCGTAGGTTCGGGGACTTAGACTATATTATCTTAGTCAGTCGATACTAATGGCAGTGCTATGATGCTGGATGAACCCTGTCTGATCTATATGAATCAGTGTTTGCATATGAGGCAGTAGTCTTGTGGCTAGGATCCGGCTGAGTATTTTATAATCCATGTTTAGCATGGATAATGGACGGTATGAGCACAAGTCGGTGGCTGGACATCCTGGTTTCAATAGTGGTATCATTGTAGCTTTGTTTGTGGACGGGGGCAGTACTCCACTTTGCAGTGCCTCTGAGTCGAGTGCGCTGAGTTGTGCAGCTAGTAGGTCTATATAGGCAATGTAAAACTCCACAGGTAGTCCGTCTGCACCAGGTACCTTCCCTCCAGCCATTGCCCCCACTGCCGTGGTTATGTCTGTGGAGGATATTGGTTCCTCCAGCGTCTTCTGAGCCGTTTCTTATAGTCTAGGAAGTCAAAGACCCACTAAGCTGTGCAATTGTGCTGGGAGTAAAGCCTCTTTCGGGGGGCATATAGTAATGAGTAATAATTAGTCAATCTTGTGTTGATATCCCCTTGCTTGTAGAGTCGCTTCCCTGTTGGGTCCTCAATCTCCATTACCAGAGAATGCTGTTGTGGCGGGGCTGAGAGCCTGGCCAGTAATGCCCCTGCCTTGTCCCCTTCCACGTGCTATCTCGAGATATACTGTTTATAGTCAAAGCATAGCAGTTTTTCACTTGCCAATGCAACTTTTTCCCTAGTTTCAGTAATCAGAGGGGATAACTCCGGAGCCGCGGGTCTCTTTCGTTCTAGTTCTCTAAGTTGTCCCTCGTATTTTCCAATCTCCCCATCTAAGGATCTTCTAACTCCCAATATTTCTGCCATGCACTGACCTCTGATGACCGTTTTAAAGGCCTCCCATTCTAGTGCGCAGGAGGATGCAGTGCCCTGGTTAAGTTCAAAGTATTCTCTAATTGTGTCCTTGATGGATTGCCAGAAGGTGCTATCTTCCAGTGATTCTACTCTAAGTCGCCAATCTGGTATTCAGGGATGCTCCCTTTTCCAGTCCAGCATAAGTAGTAAAGGGTTGAGGTCAGATATTGTGCGACAAAGGTATTCAGCTTTTAATGCTGTACTGTTTACTTCAGGGGACTCCAAAAAAATGTCTAATCGGACATGTAAGTCATGACAGTAAGAGGAGTAATCTCACTCCATAGGATGAAGGTGTCTCCAGCAGTCTGTGAGGCCCCAGTGTTGTTGCTAATTGGTGAAAATCGTATCCATCCCATGAGTGGGAGAGTGTTGCAGAGGGGGGGGGGTGGGAATCTATCCAGCTCCATATCTGCGATACAATTAAAATCACTGCCTATTATGGTTGCCTGAGTGAGGTGCGATCCCAATGTATGAGACAGGGTAGTCAGGAAGGTGCCTTGGTCCTGATTTGGCAAATAAATCCCTCCACAGTGTAATATCCCTACCCTCCAGTCTACCAGATACCAGGACATAGAGGCCCTCCTTGTCTATAACTTCAGTCATTTTTTGGAATGGTACTCCCAGTCGTATCCACACCAGGACCCCTCTGGCGTAAGCAGAGTAGGTTGTGGCGTAGACCTGACTGCGCCATTGCTTAGCTATAGCCTTAACCTCCTTATCTGTTAAGCGTGTTTCCTGGATGATTGCTATATGCACTCCCCGCCTCTTGAGTTGACTATAGATTTTATGTCTTTTATTCATGCTATTCAATCCCTTGATATTCCAGGTAAGGAATTTGTAGGTTAGAGGCCAATCCATAGTCTGTCTGTAAGTGTCTATCTTTTTTCCCTGGTGGCCGAGATTTGCAAGTCAGTGAAGATATTCCTACCTGTAGTAATAAATGAGATGGAGCTAATACTACTTGTGGCGATAGAACAATAGTAAACAAAACAAATTCCTCAATGCCCCAACTCCCTCTCCCCAGGACCAGCATCAGAACTATCCCCGTCCAAACCTTCAATAACAATTTCAACGTTGTATTTGGGGACGAGGTGCGAAAGACCAAGAGCAGGTCCCGTGGCCTTCCTCCCGTCATCCAGTTGTACTTTCAGCAGGATGTCTGAGGCGTCATGGGACGAGCAGGAAGTGCTACCAAACGTACGGTCTTGGTTGGAAAGATTCTCAGAAGGGTGTGAGGAGGCAGGGCCTCCTCCGTTTAAAGATGCTGCGGTGTTTCCTGTAATGCTTGGCTGCGTGGCAGTGCTGCGGTTGTTAGCAGTTTCCCAGTTGTCCTTTGTGCCCCGGTCGCGTCCGTTTTGTGCTCTCCAGTGTCTCCCCGATGCAGGGCAATGTGATTCTAGCCATTCCCGCACCTGTTGCAGTGTAGTGAAGAACAGTGCATCGTTGTTTGTGGTTATTCTCAGTTTAGCCGGGAATAGCATGGCCTATTGGATATCTCGTTCTCTTAATTTTTGCTTGATCTCGGCAAAAGATGTCCTTTGCTTTTGAATGTCTCTGGTGAAGTCCGGAAATATCATTATATGCGGATCTATTTAAATTTCCCCTTTCAATCTCGCCTGTGTCAGTATAAAATCTCTGTCCTTGATGTGCAGCAGTTTAGCAATGATCGGACGTGGTCTCGTTCATGGAAGCTGGGGCCTTGCTGGCACCCCGTGTGCCCCCTCGGGGGCCACTTTCGTTGCGTATCTATTGTTCCAGAAATGTTTCCATATTAGGGGCTCCCTGTTCCACTTTTTCTGGGAGTCCAACTAGTCTTAGATCACTTCACTGCGCTCTGTTTTCTGTGTCTTATGCCCGTGCCTTGAGAATTTTAATTTGTGATGTTAACTCTGACATGTTTTCAGTTAGCTTCTGACAGTTGAGGACAAGTTTTTTCTAGGGATTTTTCATTTGTAACAACTCTGTCCGTTAGACGGCGATGGTTGTCCCTGAGAAGGGTCAGATCCACAGAAAGTGTGTCAATTTTAAGTTCCAGGGCATCTTGGGATGCCTGTATCGCTTGTAGTATGGTATCTAGGGTGGTCTCCTGGTGCAAGGCTATGTTCCATCTGGGGTTCTCCTGCAGCTCCACCACCCAGGCCATCTAATTTTTTCAGCAGGCCCATTGTTGTGCTCGCTTCTATTTTCCTCGGGACGGGAGCCTCTTTCCGAAATTACCCAGGCGTCTGTGTGGGTGTGCACATCCAATGCCTCGTTACTCAGGACTGCAACTCTCTGGTTAGTGGTCAGGCCCACACACTGTGGGTCCGTCTTCTTAGGCTACTATTCTCAAGAGGTAGCATGGGCCCCACTATCTTCCGTCCCCACGGGTGAAGCGTTAGTGGCCTGGTACTTTCCGGAGGTGCAATTAGTGTGCTTTAGATAATAGTCACGAAGTTGTATTTAACTTCGGACCTCTCTACTCAGGCCCAGTGCCAGCACCCACAAGTTGGGGCCATTGAGAGTTGTCACAGACTCTTCTGTTTGAGTGTTCAATATTTATGGATCTCCAGCACGGTACCGTATCCAAGTCTGCCTTTATTCAACCGCCCTTCTCCGCCCTCCTCCCCACCAGCGCCGCAGTCAGTCACCCACCCCTGGTGCCGGTTTTCCTAAGCAGCATGTGCGGGAAGGCGACCCCTGCTTCGTTTCCAATCAGTCCTGGCTCGTTAGCTCCCCTCACCGACAGTTCTTCATTGCGCACCAGCGGCTCGGCGACACGCGTCTGGGTCTCGGCTCCGCCGTGAAGGTTTCACTTTTTACTGTTGAACTTTCGCTATCTTGTCGAGCGGGCGCTCGTCGCGCATCACAATTTCAACCGCCCCATAGCTGTGCGAAATCTTTTTTAACCTAGTTTTCACTGCTCATTAGGTTCTCTGCCTTGCCCACTGTTCCGGTCCGGGATTTTGTAGGTCGGGAACATAGGATAAATAACAGATAGATGGAGGCCGCTGGGAGCTCCGCTTTAAGCATGCTGCTCCATCGGCCTCAAGCCACGCCCCCTCTTGGTGTTACATTTTTGGAGCGCCAACATTCTAGGACCAATATAGGCCAGTTAACAGAATGGTTCCTAGATGTTAAAGCTGCTCTGTTCTTTGAGCCATTCCTGGACATTGTATCTCCCCCTCTGCCTAAGAGCCTTTACCTGGGATTTAGATATGGGTGTTTTCCTTAGAACATTTTTTATAGCGCTTTGTTTGTTGGGTATGTGTAGGCTTTATGTCCTGTATGTGGGTTGGCTTCTGAGTTAATTATATTATTACTGTCCATCCAGGCTACTACGAAGCAAGATATCAATGGCTCTGACCTCTCTGCTTATCTCTAAGGATTGCAAACTTTCAGGTGGCACTGCGTTTATTTAGGACAAACATTGCAGAGCCAATTGTATACTCAGTAAGATGATTCCTTGTCTCCTTATGGCATAAGTGTGCCAAATTTTTAGGTGAGAATCAATCAAGTATCCATAAGTTTGTGGCCAAGACCAATTCACAAAAGGACGCTGATCACCAGTAAATCTAATGGCTGGCTATGTTGTTACTATAAAAAGGACTTTCTGAGTATTAAGGCCTCTTAAGAATCGATGGTTTCACTACAGTTTATTGATCTTTTATTTTTATTGTTTTTAATGATCAGGCTGCATTGTATTTATTGATATATAATACTTTTATTAGGTTTGATCTTGGGTGCAAGGTGCTATAGGCAGTGTTGTGTATTAAGAGTTGATTCTGATACCTCTTAATGGTTTACAACCCCTGCACCTCCTTTTTAGGCAATCGTTGCTAGGAGACCTAAAGTCAGAAGACATGTGTGTTTATTTGGGGTTACAGTACCACTGCTTAGTGTATTTTGTTTACCCTGTGCTAAAGCTACACTAATATTTACTGGGAGTCACAATTGTGTAAATTACTTTATGACTCGTAGGGTCCTTTTTAATGTATGTATATTACATTTATATTATATTATATTTTATTTATTGTTATCTAGGTGACTTAAATGGATTTGATTGATCATTTTTGCATTATATGATATCATGCAATAGTTGTTTATGTGTTTCTTTTTATGTGCTTTTATGGTCGCTGTACCAAATAAAGATAAATTGAATTGAAAACCTATCTGGTCTGCACCGCAGCTTCAGTCCCAGCATCCAGTTAAACACAGTGCTAAAGCTCCAGTGAGAGAGATCCTCACTCAGCTCGAGTACCAGGGAATAATAAAGCCCCGTGTCTCTGCAATGAATAACCTGTTATTCCCTGTTGCAAAACCAGACCATTCATATATGCTAGTCTTAGTTTACAGACACTTAAACAATTACACACGCATATATGCAATTCAAAATTCATACAGCATGGCACTAATTAACAACATAGTGCCTAAAAAATACAAAACAATCTTAAATATTTCCAACATTTTTTCCTGCCAAAACTTAGCTCATGAAAGTCAGGACCTGAGTGCATTCTCACTTGGCTCACAAAATGCTTTTGTGGTTTTCTCCTGGGCTGTCTTCAGCCCGTTTAACATCAATATTGCATGATATTGATCCAGAGGTGTTGTCCTATGTAGATGACATCTATCTCACAGATGACGACCTCAACATTTATCTTTCCAGAGTCAATCAGATAATTTTAGGATTCACAGCCCCGGCTACAAATTCAACTTTAGTAAATCAAAAATAGCCTTTCTCAGTGTATTGTTCCTGGCATACGAGCTATCAAATGAGCAAAAGAACCTGGCCCGCACCTTTTAGAAAAATGCGCTCAACTCCAACCACCAAACACCATCAAGAAATTACAGTCTTTACTTGGTTTCTTTGACTTTGGCTGAACTTACATTCCAGATTATTCACAACGCATTAAACCATTCCATGATTTAATTCGCCCAGATTTTTCAAGTAGATAGTGGACCGTTGAACACATGTCCATCCTTAGAGGATTGCAGCACGATATGCTACAAGCAAAACACTTACACACTTGACATCAAAACAAATTTGGTCATCAGAATAATTGCTGGTGCCATTGGGTGCATCTTATGTCCTTTAATGAGGGCGACACATTGTCCATAGCATATACTACACATTTATACTCCAATGCGGAACAACGCTTTGCACCCACAGAAAAAATTCTGACTGGTGTACAGATGGATGTGATCAAGGAGAGGCCACTTGCACAACGGAAACGTATTACTGCTGTTACCCCAGTGCTGGCTTTAGAGGCTGTCACCAAAGCAAGCATTCCCAATGCTAGAGAAATACATCCACGTTGGATTCAATGGGCGAACTCCCTGACTGCCACTGATGTTGATCACATTTTTGACCCAAAACTTCAAACACAAGAATTTCTCAAATACGAACAAGAATACCTTGAACCTCTTAACATCTTGCTACTTGACAGATACCACACTTTCATCTACACTGATGGCTTGGCACAACCAACTATAGGTACAAAGCATAAATGCTCAGCCACTTGCACAGCTGTGAGCAGAGTGATGGAGGGTGGTGTATCCTACCATCAGAATATGTACAGGCAGACCCTGGGGGACTGTACAGTTGGCTGAGCTTAAAGCTTTTATCCTAGCACTGGAACATTAGGATCCAGAACAGTTCACATTGATTGTATGTGATTCTTATGATTGTGTCCAGCCCTACAGTGATTATCTCAATCATTGGCGGTTGAATGGGTTCATGAGACTCAAAAGGGAACACCATAAAACACAGAACTCTGTGGGGAGAGTGGCTGATCTTAAGGATAAGCTACCAGATGCTCATGCAGTACATACATAGGTATACACGTTATTGGTAGCACCTTAACTGATGAAGCAATCAAATCTGCAGTAACTATAGCTTCTGTTGCTGCAGTGACTCATTCTCACACAAGATTGGATAACGAAATTCAGGCTGCTGTGAAAGCTTTGACTGAAGGCAAGCCTCTTCCAAAAGCATACCATACTAAATATTCCTACCATATCAATGTACAGAATGTTGCCTTTGCAATAATTCTAGGGGTTGGAGATTGAGTGAGCCCCATCCAGGACCATATATTAGATCTCATCAAAGCAGCGTATGAAGGTGTTGCATCTGCTTATGCTGGTGTCGTGGCCACAATGTCGCTCATACAGAAATGCTTCTGGTGGCCTGGTCTATACAAACAGACCAAGCAATATGTCCTTTGCTGTGACATTCGCCAGCAAATAAAGAGCTCAAACATCAAATGCCCACCTCAGACATCTCTCTTGGTGTCTGACAGGCACTACAAATACATCTTAGTCGCTGTTGATTCTTGTTCTAGATTCCTGTTTGTATGGCCACAGCGGCTGGCTGACGCCCAAACTGTTATAAAAGACTTGCTGGTCTTTATCAGCATATATGCGGTTGCAGCATTCCACTCTGATCAGGGCCCTGCTTTTGCCTCTTGGGCATTCAGCGACACCATGAGGTCGATGGCTGTTGAACTCCATTACTCTTCCCCATATCATCCAGAAGGAAATTCTGTAGTGGAGAGGAGGAATTGTGACCTAAAGCAGTCCTTAACAGCTAGAGCATTAGGTTCAGGCTGCAGTTAGCTTCATCACCTATATGGGGTCCAGACAGTACTGAATAATCTGCCAAGACGGCCCTTGGGGGGGGCGCACTCTTACTGAGGTCCTCTTTGGGATACCTATGTATGCCCCAAATCTAAATGGCCTTGGTATGGTGGCAGCAGACACACCTTTCGACATAAATGAATGTCTCACTGTCTTACAGGAGCTTTAGCAATTTTGAGATGATAATTCATCCACCAGTGCTGCCGCTTTAGGAATAAGGGATTTGCCAACAACTTTTTCAGGCTGGATTCCTAAAGTTTGGGATCTGGTTATTGAGAAGATTCCTGTGAAGAAGGAATTTGGCCCATCTTACAGAGCACCTTTTCCAGTCCTGGGAAAACAAGGCACCAGAAATGTCATGCTACCACCACTGCCAGGTTCCAAAGGTCACAGATTTGTCTCCATCAACAACATAAAATTGCATCATGTGGCCGTTCCTACACAGTAAATCCAGAGGTCCCTTGAGTAGTCCCCTTTCCCCTCCCACTACCCAACAGGATATACCTCTTCAAGGGAGGAACAACAACACTTCGGAATATACCAGCATGTACAACAATGCTACAAATGCCTTATCGAGCATGGGGAGGGTGGAGAATAAGCTTCTGGTGATTACTGTTACCACGTTACTGACAAGAACTGTTCAAGATATGGTTGTTTTCTCCATCAATGCAACACAAACTGATGAACCATCTACTATGAACCTCCATGCGAATCACCAGTAATGCACCGGCTCCTGTATTCACAGAGACTTCTTCTGGTTACTTTATCAACCAAGATGACTTCTCTACAACTTCATCTACAACTGAAACTATTTCAAAGACACATAAGTTGTACATATGGCTTAAAAATAACTATTTGGTTTATCTATGATATTATATGTGGATATTTCTGACTTGTCTTGCCTTTCTGTTATGGATTGGTTTTGTGACTGTTTTCTTTCGCCTGATAAATGGTCACTATCTTTTTCACGCTCCTCTGTCGAGCCAGTGGATGAGGTTTTACCACCCTATCTTTCCTCACAGAAGGTCCGAAGAGACTTATCCTGTGTGAACGTTTCAGCAGTGCCAATTCCAGATGGGATTGTTTGGGCTAAAGTTCCCTTAGATATATATGGGCCTACTGAAGTTATACAAATTCATAGGTCTTCAAAATTTCAATGACTGATGTAATTACACCTGGTGCATCTTCTGATGTCTGAGATGTTCGAACACTTAATGATATGATTTCTGAGCTGCAGGATTACACTGTATTTGAAAGTGATGATGTATATATGAACACAGTGAATTATGGGGAAATGTTCTGTTACAGTCATTGGGGGCATTACTAACTGCACCGAGCAACAGACACAGATAAATATTTAATCACACACAGTGTGAACACTGTTCTACTCCACCTTTGTGGAGCCCTACAACTTACTACACTATAAATGCAGAGTCATATTACTTCAAATTACCACCTCCTTAAATATGGACAATTTTGCTGACACCAAATTAATCTATTTAGATTCCCTTGTTTCCTGACTTGCTATAGAAGGTTATGAATACTGGGAGAGCACTATTTATGTGAAAAGTGTAAGGGAAACACAAGATTGGCAACAACACATTTCAACAAACATCCTGCCTAGGGTTAGCAAAAATAAAATAAATGAATGCGCCCAGTATCCCCACACCAACCAAATTCACCAGTTAAAAAACATTCCTAAATGTCACTGAGGAAGAACTAAAGGGCATATTTTAAGAGCCTCTAGCACCTCCTTGTGCTACTTTAGCGTCATTTTTTTCACACTAATGTGGCCCAATGAGGCCAAAATCCCCACGCCATATTTACAAAGTAGTGCAGTGCATGCATTGTACCACTTTGTAACCCTTTGCTCTACATTATGCCTGCGCCAGGCACTATGGGAGTTATTCTAACTTTGGAGGAGGTGTTAATCCGTCCCAAAAGTGACGGAAAAGTGACGGATTTACCACCAGCCGTATTACGAGTCCATTATATCCTATGGAACTCGTAATACGGCTGGTGGTATATCCGTCACTTTACCGTCACTTTTGGGACAGATTAACACTCCTCCAAAGTTAGAATAACCCCCTATATATGCAAAGGAGGCATTCCCCGTTAGTGGGGCAGAACAAATGGAGAAAAGAAATTGAAGAGATTTCATTGCATCATTTGTTTCGGCACAGAGCAAGTATTAAAAGAAGGCACATCATTGATTACATTGGGCCTCAATGGGCTTTGCAGGATTAGCATCAACATCAAAAATTCAGACACTAGTTCCCCAACTACTGCCATAGTGCACTGTATTTTAAATATGGCACACTCATGGTAGTGTTAGGGGGGACAATGAAAGTGGCACTGCACTGTGTGCAGCGTCACTTTTCTTAAATATGTCCCTAAATGCTTAGGTTCACGATGGTACCTATAATTCCACACTTTAGAGTCCTGGCGGGTGGTTATTGTGGCCAATAGACACAAATGGGAGTCAGGTGTGTTTTGATAATTCCGTGGGGGGTTTTAAGATTAGCTGGCCGGACCCTCACTATGTCTTGGGTCATCACTCAGGTATAGTTACCACATACAGTGTGGTTAAACTGTGTACACCCTTAATAACATAGGGTCATCTGTGATTGATATAATTCAGAATGAAGTCCCTTTTACAACATGGGCAAAGTCAGCTGCGTTCCATCTTGCGGTTGGGTTGGATGCTACAGATTCTGACAAAATGGCTGCACCCCAGGTTAACACATTAATAGTAGTGATTGTTCTCTGCTTTTAATTTGTCAGGGGAGCAACAGATAATGACTAAAAAAGAAGCAAGTTACACCATGCTGAACACTGAAAAGTTAGAAAAGCTGACTTTCACAGTAGCAGAAAGTCCTTCAACAGTATGGCTCATACATAGCATTATAAATCTGCCAATTTCTACCTTTTGTTTCATAAAATGTTTGAAACATTTTGCTGTGGGCAGATATGCTAGGAGATAGCTTTATTAAAGAAGAGTGGCAGTTGCCTTTCAAGTTCAAATGTCTGAAACAGAGGTCTTTTTGAGCAGAAGCGAATGTGATACTACTGTTAGTCATTCATTGATTTGAAAACAGGTGTAATTTCACTGCTTTTGCAATGCGGGGGTCGCAAACTTGGCATGCTTACTGAAGGGTACTCCCATCCCTTTGATTCATCCGGCATTTCTGATACTTTTGAATGGAAGTTATGTGGTCCTGAATGATCAGAGCTGCTGTGGATTGAGACAAGGAACTGCCTATGCCATTTCCGTCTCTCAAATTGTAACTTGTTGTGGACATGTTGTATTCCCCCCATAAAAGAGATAAGAGTAGCAGAAATGTGGCCTACACTGATACTACTAATGTAAATTATGACAAGCTGAGAAGACTAAAGGCACTACTGTTCCAAAAACAAGTGGCGTTAGCATTGGCCAGAGAGATGTATGCTCTCCAGACAGCAAGATCATCAGCCGAGATACAATCCCTATTAAATACCATCTTCCCCAAACACCTTGGAGAGCTGGTTTCCAGAATATTGAATGGTGCGAGCACTACTGAGATTGTACATTTCTTCAAGGATGTGGGGTCTGAATTCGTTTCCATTTTCCAGACTGTCTTATGAGTCATGACATCAGCTATCCATTCACTCTTCTCAAGTGTGTTTGGTGGCTTTCCTGTGACTTTGGTGCTCTTTGGTGCGATACTGCTGCTGCTGTTCCTAAGACGCAGTGGTTGTGCCTTCTCAGCCAAGCGAATTGATGGGGCTACTACCACCAGCCCAGCTGTGCAGTAATTGCATGGTACAGTTTTTTAATGCTCCGTTGCTGAGGAATTGGAGCGTGGTTAGTCATTGTCATTCTGATCAGTCCTGTGGTGCATGCAACCTGTCTTTCGTTGTACCTGGTGCCTCTTCTAGTGTCTGCCATCTCTTGTCTTGCTGTTCCTCCAGTGCCTCCTGTGGACAAAGACCTGCTGATGTTCCCAATGAGGGTTCATTCATGGCCCTGCCCCATGAGACTGAGGCTGATTTGTGAGGCCACCTATGAGCTACCTCTTGTGAACTATTTGGCTCCACCAGGCACTATGGATGATACTGGCTTTGTGGGTGATCCTGCGCTTGAGGCTTCTGCACTCTTCAGGTCCATGGATCCGTCTGCCAATCCCGTAATCAATCTGACATTTGATGATGTGGGGTCACTCCTGGATGCGCTTCCATTCGATGACTTAAGAGACATTCTCGAAGATCACGACTATTGTCAATAATTTGACCATTTGCCTTATTCTAAAGTTCAAAAGTTCATGCCAAATTGCATTTGGATTCCTGTGCTTGTCATGGTCGACATTTTATCTCTTTGTATGTTTTTAGCCTAGTTTTTATTAGATTTTAGTGTAATTTCAACCCAGAGAATTATTTAGCATCAACTCATGCACCCTCTGTAGCATATTAGCATCCTTGTTACAGCACTGGTGAGGGTGTGGTGAATACATATTTGTTTGTTTTGGGAAGCAGGACATTAGCTTAGCCCTTTGGTTTGCAGGCCTGTGCCCCCATCGCCTAGTGACTTTTCACCTATTTAGCATGCTCTGTTTTAGTCAATTTATTGTATTATTTCTTTTAAGATAGCTGCCATTGTTATGGTTATAAAAGTATTTTCATTTGAGTTATCAGTGCCACTCTATGAAGGTGTCACTATCGGCATCAAAATCAAGTGATGTACGTAGATATTTACATCAGGTCCCTTTCCCAATTACGTGTGACATAAACGTAATGTACACTCGTTGGGGACTGTTTACATAATTGCAGCCACAAGTCTGCTTCCCTATCAATTGTTTGGGAATATGCCTGCGTCAGGGGTCCTACAAGACCTGTATAAATACATCTCACGCAGACAAGGTTATCAGAGGGATTCCTATCAGATGCGAGCAATATCATCTAAGCTTCAGACCCCTCGCTGCAGAAAACAGCCTTCATGTCCCCCCGGAGTCTGACCTAGAGACCTCATTCCAAGGTAACAAGGGTTGGGGGGGGCTCTCATGGATATGGGACTGGTAGATTAGGTTTATCAAACCTAGCTCTCATTAGGTCATCAATCAATCAATCAATCAGTGCTTGTATAGCGCAACTACTCACCGTTAGGTTCTCAAGGCTCTGAGATTAGGATTCTCCATGCTAGGGAGCTTACATTTCATGCTTATTGCAAGATGGTGGGGGTCTTTGTATTCAGGACTCTCATCTTCACAAGTATGCTACTTTTATTTTTTGTTATCCTAATGATTGCAGCTCATGCATTTTACCGTTGATTGCAGTCTTTTCAGTAAATCTATTGAAACGTTTCCACATCTCCTTCATTGCCTGTGTGTGACTGAGACTTATTGCTAACGTGAGAAAAGAGTAACTTCCGTTCCACCACGACTCCCATGAGATGTTGCAATCTAGAGTCCATGCGTAAGGCTGCCAGAAACCAACTTTTATGGTTTCTGGGGAGGTACTGCATGTGAGCTGGGAGGTTTGGACCAACAATTGCGACTTGTGGGAGTGAATCAGTCACATACATGCAAAAGTGCTGTCATCTCTAAACCAGCAGTCTCGCCTAGGAGTGAGAGTCCAACTACGATAATACTGTGTTTGAAAAGTATATGTAGCCCTTGTTAGTGTCTAGAAAAGTGATTTGTTTAACTGTATTAAAAGCAGTTTTTTTAGTGGCTTTAGATTTGGACCATACCTGTAGGGTTGAACAGGACCCACAAAGTTTAGATTGAGCCTGTCGGTATCCAAGAAGATTCTGACTTCAGGAGCAGCTCTCTCCCCCCTGTTCACCAGCCTGTGATTAAGGTCACATGCCCCTTATGTAAGTGTCTTACTGGTTGCTGCATCTGTGTTCTGAATGGTTCCTAAGGTTAGGGCTTATATTGAACGTAGGGCTTAAAGTTAGAGTTCTGATTGGCCAACAACCTCAAACACCACACATATATATCCTTCTACCCAAAAACCACACAATGGCACCTTCACTCTCACACAAAACACCACTCTGTCCCATACCACTAACAAATTCACACATCACCAACACAACACAAAACCACATATATCATTTTAATACATCCAGACCTACACTCCCTGTTCACACAAAACACCAGCTCTACCCTCTATTTGCTTATAATGCAACCCTTTCTATTACCATGAAACCTATACTCTAAGACCGACACTCAGACCTTTTGCCCATCCCCTCTCACACACCACATACAATCCTTTCCAAAACATATCACCACTCCCTTTGCTGTTCAACTTCCACTCACTAACAGTACTTTACATACATATCCCTCGTAAAAAACGACTACATCAATATCTCTTCTTGCTACCCCATAAAAACAAAACATAAGACACACACTAGCACATCAAAATCTCACACAGACACAGAATATCACCTGACTCTCATCCATTGCACAATAAAGAGCCTTAAAACATGAACCACAGGCTCCACCAACACCCCAACCCACACATCTTTCACCCTAAACAGACTTCACAACTTTGCATCTCCACACATTACAGAACAAGTCTACTCTACAAAAGCAACATAGCTCAGCAACTCACTCTCAACCACCATCTCCACCACCTACACACTCAGACTTGTCAAAATGCCTTCTAAGCCTGCTGGATGAGGAATATGATATAGGAATACAGCACTATTGCTATCCTCATACAGCTAATGCCAGCACCAATGACACACCTGCTACAAGTTCAAAAAATACTGCTTAGTCTTCTACAAAACAAAGTCATACCATCGCCAAAACACAATCTCTAAGCTGCCTACTAATGAATGCTCAATCACTCTCTCAAAACAAGCACCACATCTACGATTTACTCACTGACACACAACATACAGCTCTACACCAACTTCATCCTGTAACTTTGTGCTTCATTACAGACCACCACCTAGCAATGCAAAAATCCCAGACACATTTTTAGACTCATTGTTAAACCTTATAACACTACACACCAACCTATTCATTGTTTTTGACTTAAACATTTGATTTGACAAACCCAAGATGCCCCATCCAAAAACTACCATCACTGGCCTATTCAGAATAAACATTCATTAAGTCATACACACCTGCACACTTCACTAGACATATCCTAGATGTCATTTCAAAGGTTACTCTAGCGCATGGTCATACCACCATTTGCTATCTTTACAACATAAAACACTACAAATCAATACACCTAAAAACACCCTATATTTATCCACCAATTGACCATGGAACAAACTTAATTTTGAATACTTCGAAACACAACTAACATCCAATACAGATCTAGACACAATAAATTAAAATCAAAAACTTTAGTAGTGGCTACAGGAAGTTTTTGATGTCCTAATACCACTATGAACAACAAAACAGGACAAAAGAAAACAAGCACCTAGGAGAAATACAGAACTGAAAAACTGTTAAAAAAATAGAAAGCTGCAATGCATCTTGCTCAAAACAAACAGCAATCAAGGCAACTTTCACCTATAGAAACTGAAATGAATATATGTCAACAATAAGTAAATCTAAAAAGGTACTATTCAGAAAGAATTCAAAATGCTAAATGTGCATATACATATTTTTATTAAATTCTCACTGAAGTTCAGAAATCTAAATGCACTGAAGGAACTCATCCAATTTCTCAAGATTTCACTGACAAACTGGAAAATGGTTGGACAACCAAATCAGACACGTTGGGCTCCTATTTAAAACAAAGGAAACCACCAGCACCAACTCATTTCCAAAACTCCCCTCCAAGATTAGGCTTATCCAGCCTCTGTATTCCTTCAACCAAATATCACAAAGTGGATTTATGGATCTGAATAAAGCAAACAGGCCAGTCAGCTGCCCTTTTGACCCTTGTCTGCCACAAATCTTCAAGAACATTATTTGCTGCCACACCAGAAAGAAGAAACATGAATAATTCTTTAACTATAGGAATCTTTCCTGAAGACCATAAAAAGGCATACATCTGTCCATTATTAAAGAAAACAAACCTAGACCCACATGACATCAACAACTACAGACCAATTACAAATGGGCCTTTCCTGGGCAAACTGATATAAAAAGAGCAGCATTTGCCCAGATGTCACAATTCATTGAAGATAACTCCAACCTTTAACACCACCAAACTGGATTCCACCAGGAAGAAGCACAAAATCTGCTCTCATCACCATCTTGGATGACCTTAAAAACACAGTAAACATCAATGTAGTTGCTGCACTACTTCCCTTGGACCTCTCAGATGCCTTCAACACAGTTGACCCTGACGCTCTAATACAAAGACTCTTCAAAGCTGGCATAGACGGGACTACTCTCGACTGGATCATATCCTACCTTCAAAACAGAACAAACATCATCTATACTCAACCTTTCTCATCCAAACCGTACTTCACAAAAGCAGAAGTCCCTCAAAGCTCTATCATCTCACCTATGCTTTTCAACATCTACAGGAATTAATTACCAACAATGATCAATAAATTTCAGCTCACATACTATAACTATGCAGATGACACACAAATAATGCCTAAACAGGAAAGCCCCAAAGACATTGGAAACCCAAAAATCATTAGTTGCCCTAAAGCCATTGATCAGAGGATTACCTGCAGCTATCTCAAATTGAATGCTTACAAAACTGAAATACTCACATGTACCAATTGGAATAATTATGACCCCTCTGTGCCTGATGATCTGGGACCACCTCCATAGGTATCTATGGAAGTAAGGAACCTTGAATTAACCATTGACTCCAAGTTATCAACGAATACCCAAGTGGACAGATAAGGAAGATCAACCTTCATTACTATGAAAACTCTATGACGCATCTTCCCCCATCTGGGATTTCCACACAAGGTCCAGGCAACTGTCTGTCTTGCACTGTCTAAACTTGATTACACCAATGTCCTCCACGGCGAAGACTATGATGTACAGAACTCTGCTGCCAGACTACTCCTACATGTACAGCCAAGAGCCCAGATCTTCCCTGCCTTAAGGGTCCTACTCTGGTCATCAGTTGCCAGAAGATCTACTTTCAAGCTGTGTTGTATCACCCACAAAGCAATAAATGGAAGAGGACTAGAGGACTGCTTTTAATCTGGAATAAAATCAACAAATACATTCAACAAAGGAACCTCCTCTCCAAGTTGGCACCGTGCCTCAAAATCCCATCATACAAGAAGAAATATATCGGTGGTGCATCCTTCTCTGTTCAAGCAGCCACACTATGGAATTCATTACCTCCAAACATAAGTTGGACGGATAACCATCTTATCTTCAGAAGACTACTCAAGAGTTGGCTCTTTCCTCTACAAACACCATACTCAAACGCTAATTTACAGCATATCCCAGTACATATAAATATTTAAAATGTGATTTTATGTATAAATCCAGATATGTGTATGTATTTGTACAAATATATATAATATCTATGGTCTTTAAAATATATCAATCAATCAATCAATCAAAAATCTTTGTAGAGTGCGCTCCTCACCCGTGAGGGTCTCAAGGCGCTGGGGGGTGGGGAATCGGGGGGGCAGGGAGGGTTACTGATCGAACAACCATGTCTTGAGGTTCTTTCTGAAAACCAGGAGGTCTTTGGTTTTGCGAAGGTCGGTGAGGAGGGAGTTCCAGGTTTTGGGGGCGAGGTAGGAGAAAGACCTGCCTCCTGTTGTGGTGCGTTGGATGCGGGGGACTGTGGCTAGGGCGAGGTCGGCTGATCGGAGGTTGCGTGTGGGAGTGTGGAAGTTAACTCTTTCGTTGAGGTAGGTTGGGCCGGTGTTGTGGAGGGATTTGTGTGCGTGGATGAGGATCTTGAATGTGATTCTCTTGTCTATGGGAAGCCAGTGAAGGGATTTGAGGTGTGGTGAGATTCATTCGTGGCGGGGGAGGCCCAGGACGAGGCGTGCAGCTGTGTTCTGGATTCTCTGGAGTTTGAATTTGAGTTTGAGTGTGGCGCCGGCGTAGACGGCGTTACTGTAGTCCAGTCTGCTGCTGATGAGTGCATGGGTGACTGTCTTTCTGGTTTCTGGAGGAATTCATTTGAAGGATTTTTTTTAGAGTGCGGAGTGTGTGGAAGCAGGAGGAGGTTAGAGCATTGATTTGCTGTGTCATGGAGAGGGAGGTGTCAAGGATGATGCTGAGGTTGCGTGCATGGTTTGCAGGGGTGGGTGTGGGGCCTAGGGCGGTGGGCCACCAGGAGTCGTCCCATGTGGTTTTGTTGGGGCCAAAGATGATGATCTTGGTTTTGTTAGAGTTGAGCTTGAGGTGGTTAGTGATCATCCAGTTGGCGGTGTCGAGGAGTGCGGGGTGTAGGTTGGTTTTGGCGGTGGTGGGGTTGCGGGTGAGGGAGAGGATGAGTTGGGTGTCATCTGCATAGTAGAGGATAGTGATTCCGTGTGCTCGGAGGATGTTGGCTAGGGGGATCATGTAGTTGTTGAAGAGTGTGGGGCTGAGGGAGGACCTTTAGGGGACTCCGCAGGTGATCTTGGTAGTGTTGGAGTGGAAGGGTGAAAGGCGGGCTCTCTGGGTCCGGTCGCTGAGGAAGGAAGTGAGCCAGTCTAAGGCTTTGTGGCGAATTCCTATGTTGTGGAGGCGTGTGCGGAGTGTGTGGTGGCAGACGGTGTCAAAGGCTGCGGAGAGGTCTAGGAGGATGAGTGCGACGGTCTCACCTTTGTCGACATTGGTCCTGATGTCGTCAGTGCATGCGATGAGGGCGGTTTCCGTGCTGTGGTTTTTGCGCAACCCGGATTGTGAGGGGTCAAGAGTGTTGTTTGCTTCGAGGAAGTGGGATAGGCAGGCGTTGACTAATTTCTCTGCAACCTTGCGGGGAAAGGGAGGAGGGTGATGGGGCGGTAGTTGGAGAGGACCTCCGGGTCGGCTTTTTTTTTTTTTAGGAGAGCAGTGATTTCCGCGTGCTTCCAGGGGTCTGGGTAGGTGGCGGAGTCGAAAGAGGAGTTGATTGTGTTGCAGAGTATGGGGGCGATGGTTGGGCTAGCTTTGTTGTAGATGCGGTGTGGGCAGGGGTCGGAGGGGGAACTGGAGTGGATGGAGTTCATGTTTTTTTCGGTTTCTTCATGTGTGGTGGGGGTCCAAGTGGAGAGTGTGGTGGGGGGGTCATGAGTGGGGGTTGGGTTGGGTGAGTGAGGGGTGTGTGTGGCGGGTGTGTGTGGAATGAAGATGTTGTGGATGTCCAGGATTTTGTGGAGGAAGTGGTTGGAGAGGGGGTCACATAGGGGCTGTGTGTGTGTATGGGGTCTATGTTGCTGGCTTTGGGTTTTGCAAGTTCATTGATGATAGTGAAGAGTTCTTTGCTGTTTTGAGAGTTGATGTCAAGACGTGTCTTGCAGTGATCTCTTTTGGTGGTGCGTATGAGTTGGTGATGGGTGCGAATGGTGGTTTTGAGGGTGGAGAAGTTGGTTGTGGAAGGTTCTAGTCGCCATATTTTCTCAGCTTGGCGGCATTTGCGTTTGGATATATAGATATTCTTTAGGTCTGTTTAAGAAATGGCTACATTTATATATTACTTATGGATACATGTGTATAGGCCATTGCATAGTTTTCATATAAGTTATTTGAATAGATGCTTATTGGTCTCTGTTTTATTTATATATCACAATACGTAAATGTTGTTGTAATTATTGTCTCCACAAGTCCTTCACTATTGACCTATTGGGGAAAATATAAAATAAAAACATAGCTTTAAAATACACAAATTAGCATGAAGTATACCAACACTGAAGTGGTCATTGTGTCTTCGGCGGTCTTTTACACAGACCACCGAAACCGCAGGTGCCAGAAGACTGCCAGTGCTGGTGGTCTTCTGACCCCCATAATATGAGTACTGAAGGATTTCCTCCACAATTTGGGTGGAAATCCTTCAGCAGTCGTGCTGGCGGCACAGAGGTGGTTCCTCAGCCGTCACTGCCACACCACAAGTACTCCGCCCGCTGTATTATGAGCAGTGATATGCTGTGGTGGTGTCCTGATGGCATTGCGCTGCCGGCAGTGGAAGCACCTGTTCCCATTCCCCAGCAGACGACCTCCTCACCGGACAAGGTAAATCGATCGTCCGACAGGGGAGGGTGTGGCAGGGTGGGGGGTGTTGTGTATGCATGTGTGAATGTAAGTGTGTATTTGTGTGTGAATGTAAGGGTGTATGTGTGTGTGGTTGTTGAAGTGAGTGCGTGTTGGTATATTTGTGTGAATGTGTGTCTGTTGGTGTGAGTGAATGCGTGTATGTATGTGTGTTGGTGAATGCATGTATGCAGGGTTCGTGTGTGTGTGCGTGGATGCGGGGAGGGTGGTGTGCTGTCCTGGAAAAGGGGAGGGGTGCTGTCTTCAAAGGGGGATGGGGGAGGGGGTGCTGTCTTGGAAGGCAGGGTGGGGGAATCATCTGCCGGTGACAGGAAAGGAATTTCCTGTCACCTGCAGGCTTTCTGGCAGGGTTTTCGTGGAGGTGTTACCACCGCGGATACCCTGCCAGACAGGCGACTCCTAATACTATCAGCAGTCTTCAGTGGACAGCTGGCCCAGAGGTGCTGTCCTCTGGCCCGGGTATCCTACCACCCTGACGGTACCAGTGGGGATGTGGCAGTTTGGCAGAGGCCAAACCACCAGACTTGTAATGGGGTGATCTTCACCATCGGCCCACCAGCGGTCAGACCGCCACCGTGGCCCAGGTGGTCTACGGACCGCCAGGGTCAAAATGACCACCTGACTCTGAGTATATAAAATCCAACTATAAATCTTGATATATAATCTTCCTTATACAAGTATTCTCTCTCTATGTACTTATGTATTTTGATATTTATTACTTTACTCCTACTGTAGAAGTAGAAAAAACCTTTGACTCTCTCCAGTGCCTCACACTATACCTCTCTCCATATATCCTCTCCCTCCACTCTCTGACTCATCCCAAACCACGTTCTACTAGTATGATTTCCAAAACAACAGTTTCTAAACTCTTCCCTCTCCTATCCCTTCTTGGCTCACCTCAAACCTATTTTACTACTATAATCTCCCTAACAACCCTTCTAAATTGTCCCCTCATGTATTCCTCCTTTGACTCATTCCAAACCTCTTTGTACTACTATGATCTCCTTAATCCATTTCTAGAGACCCCTCCCTCCTCAATCTCTCCTTTTACTTGTACCAAATATCTTCATACAACTATGATCTCACAAACAACACTTTCCAGACTCTTCCCTCATCTATTCCTCCATTATTCTATTCAATTCAGCTAACAGACGTGCATGTCCACTTCTTAAATTAACTCATATTTCTCTATATTAATCTAGCAATAATCCTTTTTGGATTCTGGAGTCACATGCTACTCACTGAAAATAAATTTGATGCCTCATCAGGGGTAGTAAGCGCTATGTAAATTGCAATTCCATTCCATTTAATGACACTACACTTGATGACAGCGATCTCTGCAATTTCAAACTATTTTTTATTAAAAACAAAAAAATACAAATTGAATGAAAAAACAAAGGGTCAAGCTTTGTTATAGTTAGGAAAATGTTATTTATTCTTGTAAACAAAGCAAGCCTAAAGTACACAAACATTTGAATTCTTTAGTTATAGGTATAGCTTAAATTTATAAATTACGTAGCACCTTTAAACTAATATAACTTCCTTTATTCTTTAGCTACACATGTTAAAGAACACAAAAATAAAAATTTCTAAATGTATTCCTTTAATGTATCATTTATGCAACACCTTCAAATTATTATAACTTTTGCACCTCCATACGTAGGCTCTCATTATGATATTAGTGGGCAGCAGAGGTCGCTCACCAAACACAAACCACTGAGAGACCGCCTGGGCGGTCCAAACACAGCGGGCCCTATTTGGAGTTCACCACAGGGCCTGCAGGTGAACAGGGCCTTAATATTGCAGCCAGCTTGTAATTGAGCAGGCAGCAATGTGGCGGTGCGGTGGGTGCTGCAGCACCTGCCGCACATTCCACTGCCCATAATTCGGGCAGTGGAATGCGTAGGGGCTGTGCCCGGGGGGGCCCTGCACTGCACAAGGTGCATGGGCAGTGCATGGCCCCCAAGCGGGACCCCGATACCCCAATTCCATCAGCCATTCAATTGCGGTGAAACCGCTATGAAAAGGCTGGCGGTATAGGGACTCGGAATCCGGAGGGCAGGACTGGTTGCAGCACTGCCCTTGTGGATTGCAATCACTGGGATGGTGGCAACCTGGCAGAGTGGCCGGTTTGACTTTGGCTGCTCTGACACAATCGTAATGTGGCAGTCAGACCGCCACGACCACGGCAGTCCGGCTGCCACCGTGAGTTTGGCGGTCTCAAGACAGCCAAACTCATAATAAGGGCCATAGTGTATTCAGCTTGTTAGCCACACTACAGCAGCTATAATTCACACCTTCTTCATACACTGATTATACAATTTTACATAATGTCATTTATACCAGGTAAAACACTTATATTTACACAAACAGTTATGACATTGGAAATCAAATCTTTTGTTAGAACCCAGTGCAAGTTATAGTTAATGCAGTGTGGCTACCAAGTTGAATACACTGTATTTTTTACTATAAAACCTTTTTCCTATACCAAGATTAGACTGATGCAGGCCCTTCATAATCCCAAACTATAATGTTTTGCAAATATCAAGACAAATGAAGAATTGTCATAAACCTTGCAACCAACACCATACCTATTGGCTGTGTCAGTGCTTGTTGCAGTGGTAATGGGGTTAGGGGTGTCATCCTGTAGATACTACTTAGTATCATTCATATATTGGTGACATTATACTTTAAGTTTCTTGAGTGGTTCTACATAAATGTTGAATAGGTGGAACCCTCTGGAACACCAGCTTCCATGCGATGTTGTTTGAGGCAGACTTTCTGAATTCAGCAAGTTCAGTATGGCAAAAAAAAACTAATTGGAATAATTTCAGTACCCTGCTACAATATCCTTTCTTTTTGGAGGGGGGCAGGGATATATTATGGTTGATTGTATCAAAGCTACAGTTGAATAAAATAAGAAATGGCAACAGGGATGTACTTCATCAAAGATTCCTTATGATGCCAGCAATCATAATCAGGACGGTGGATTCAGTGCTGTTGTCAGGTTTAACATGGGATTGATGTGTGATTCTTTAATTGAATTATGATTTGCTGAACCTTAGAAGTGTTTGGCAGAGGTTTTTTCACGACATAAGGTTTAAGGGTATTAGCAGTGTAAGTTTATGACTTGATATCATATATTGTTTATGACCGCTCCTCTGCAGAGACAGTGATAATGTCAGTCAATGTGAAGATCTTTTTTCCGACTGTCCTTTGCAGTGGGACGGTAATGGCGTTGGGTATGAATATACATGTGATATTCTTCATTTAATGAAAGACCAAGAAGACAAACTCATCACATGTGCTGTGATTCAAGACATGATGAGGTGAGTTGTTAGTTTGCTGGTGGATATCCTCAGAAACATTTTTATCTGCTTTGGCTAAGTGCATCTGTGAATTCAGGATTGAGGTTATTGAGTAGGGGAGGTTGCTTTTTTTTAATTTGAGAGATTTGAGAATGAGAGTGAATTCTGATTTTTGTTTCACATTTCTTTCTGCACCTTTTAGGCTTCACCTCTCAAGAATGAGAAAAGGGTAGAACGATTACTGTTTTTTTCTTGTCATAGATGCGGTTTTATTTATTATCTTGAACAGTGCATGATTGTAGTTCAGGATCAGGAGGTATCTGTTGTTAGGGCTGTGAAAATTTGCAAAGCATGATCAGAAATCATAAATTTTATACAATGTTGCCAGCATCACTAAATGAAAACTAATTAAGTTAAAAAAAAATAGACTGTGGGCAGTAGTGAGAACGTTCATGCTGGAGGGCAGCAGGTTCAGGTTTCAGAGTGACAGCTGGTTATTTGTTTGATGGTGGTGCCTTGCTCAGTCTCCTTTCCTTGACAGTTGTATCCCCATAAACGGTAGAAGGAGAATGACTAAGCTATGTAGTGGTGGCCATTTTTGTTTCTACGCCGCCACATAAGTGGCAGCGGGAAAGACACATACATCTATGCACCTTGATGTCCTGTCTATTTTAAGAGAAACATTCAGCTTCAGAGATGGAAGAAATTAACTACCACCCCCTCACCTCCCACCCCCCGGGGCAAATGTGGAGACGTTTGTACTTTTTTTTACAAATTATAAAATTCCCATGGTTATGTGAGCATAAATAAATGTGTCCACCTCTAGTCATTATGTTAACACATTTGTAAGTTTTATATAGTGGTGCCTATCATCTTATGGGTATTTTACAGCACAGTATAGGTCACAATAAAGTTAAGTCTTATGGGAAAGGTTGAGTTGAATCATCATCAAAGTATGACATCTGTCAGATTTTTCTCATGCGCTGTTATCAGATCTGAAGGCTAGCTGAAGACTAGTTGAAGACTAGCTAAAAGCTTGACTTTTTAGGACTTTCCTAAAACACAGATAGATGGGTTCTGATCTGAATATCAGGATCAAAGAATTTCACATGAGCGCATAGTATTCATGAAGTTATATCAAATGGTTAGTTATGGAGGAATGAAGAGAGATCAGAGGTGGTCAATTCTGTTTTTTGTTCTATTTAAGAATGAAGCCAGTCAGAATGTGGATTTTCAAAAAGTTGTCAAAATTATATTTGAGGAGTTCATTAATTTAATTTACAAAAATGTTGCTTTCAAGTGGGTGGGATAAAGAGATGATTCTCAATTTGCTACAATATGAGACTGTGGCCTGGACCTCAGAAAATTGAAATCGTGAAATGTTTTAGGAGGGATTGCGATTTAGGTAACTCATGTTTTTTCAATAAATACTGCTTTGTTTGTCAACTCAGTCCTGTCAGAGTATGGTATAGTCTTGTGAAGGTTTGAGAAGTATGGGAGAACCAGATTTCTTTCAGAATTAGTATGTCCAAGTCAGGATCCTTGATGATAGCCAATATGTTTGTGCAGTTTTAGACAGAAGATATCTGCAGTTTACCAGAGCACAGTTAAGGCTCTAGCATGAGTGGCTTCTGAGGTGAGAAAGATATGGGTTAATACTATCAGTATGAGGTTTCAAGAGCATGACCCACTCATGATAGTCTAGGTCAACAGATGATTAAAATTCAAAAGCAGATAGGTGGAATGGGTAAAGAAGAAGTGAAATTTAGAAAATGATAACTCATGAGTTTCTGTAGTGTAAGTTAGATGCATTGAGCTTGAGTTGATTGTTGTTGTGTGTAACAGGATTTCAGGCCAATTCAATTTTGGTAGGTGTGTGGAAGATAATAGAGTGTTGAAGTTGAAAGGACGATTAGGTAAGGAAATTATTTTTTACTGGAATAAGTAATCATCCTTATAAGGGAGGTGTTAGAAGCTTTTTGATGTAAAGTGAAGCTTGTAAGCTTGTATTCTTTCAATTGTGAGATTTGATTGTGGATGGTTTCCCATTGTTAATGGAGTATTTGAGTTGAAATTGGATGATGAGTCGTCGTGGATTTGAAGGAACAAAGTTGAGAAGTGGAAACATTGCAGTCAATCAGTGGTATGGTTGTATGACATTTCATTTAATTTAAGGATAGACCGGGTGCCAAATGATTGTTGTCATCTATGATTTGGATGAAAATGTTTTGTAAATTGAGGATTTGTGAACTTTGAATAGCTGTGCTGGAGATGGAGTCTTGTGAGTGGGTTTTAGGGCTTGGTGGGCTTTAAGTATAGTAGGTGTTCTTTTACTCCATGATTGGTATCATATAGATATTTCTTAACAAATGGCATCAGAGACATTGTATATGTTTAAGCATGGTTTGACAATTAGGTAAGTGAATTAAAAATGGTAGCTTTTTATCAGATATAATTGTATTATTCATATCAAGTAAGAAGTTGATTAGGGCACAATTCTAAGCATCTTGCGCTGCACTCATGGTGTTGTGGTGGGTGTTGATAATAGGGAATGCCATTTAGGGACTTAAATTTACCAAAGTCAGTTGCTCATATGTGGACAGTCATTCCTTATGATTGCAACACAATGTCACACTTTATTTATGCTAATGTGTACCCTGCACTTCTACATTTAGTAGCTGAATACAAATGTTTCCCACCATTCTGGGAAAACGACCAGCAACAAGCTTTTTGTTTTGCATTTTTGTAGAAAGATAGTTGGGATAGAATTCTTCCACAGGTGCAATACATCTCACAGTGGCCATGCCTTGTTACTGTGTACATGTTGTAATAGTTCTATTGTGCTTCATACTACTGGTGCTGTGAGGCATATGTCATCTTGTTCTCCATTACCTGAGTATAAGAGCCATATACCAGTGTATACCAGTGTAAAGCTTATAGCTATGACAATTTACAGTTTACCATTTCACCACTTTACAGCACAGCTGCTTTTGCCAGCAGAGTTACCTGCAGGTTTAACTTCCATTTACCTTAGCTGTATAGGTGCAGTATTGACCTGTTAGGGCAGCATACCAGCTTACCATATTTTTTGTACTTGTTGTGTAGTAGTTAGCAGCTGTGCTGTTTACAAGGTTTTACTTTTTAAGCAACTGAGTGCTTGCTTTTTCTGGACTAATTTCATTTTAGCATTCTGAATTTCTGCAAACAGAGAGCACATCTAGAAGATCCAAATTCTTAGACTTATAATAAGGCTGGGTGGGTTGGCAAAGATTAGGCTTGACAAAGGTTAGGGATGTGTAAAGTTGCAGGATTTTGTGCTTCATCCTGGAGAGGGAGTGGAAGAACTTCAGATGTGTACGGGAGAACTGCCCATTTGTTAAACCATTTCAGGTGGAAATTTTAGCAGCCATGAAAACAATTCCAGGGTACCTTATTCCTTCATGACTTGCCTTTGTCTTCCTGGGTGTCCATTTTCCTCTTCCGGAACATCAAATAGGGGCAAATTGTTTCCTAATGTGGAGCTATTCATGGATGGCAGACTACATTGGTGTTATATTGGAAGAAGAAAGAACTCCGGCCCATATCACACTGGCATCTGAGACTGTGGAAAATTATTGTAAAGGAGAGGCACACAAGATCAATGTCTGAAAAAATAACAAAAACTTTGAAGTGTCATGAATTCCACTCCTAACCTACTTACCAGGTGGTCTCCCAACTCTCTCAAGCCCCACAACTATAAACCCTAAACAGGCCTTGAAAAATCATTAAAATGTTACTAGACATGCAGGCCAAGCGACTTGAATGACCCCCCGAACCTACCTGAAATTTACTTGATCTGTAAACCGGTCTCAATTGTGTTATCCCAGATGAATATTATATTTGACAGATCCACCCTTTTCTTCATTGTCACTTATGAGTGCACCTTCAAATGTGTGATTTCAGCATTTCTGCTGTTCCATGCATAATAGGAACCTAGCCCACAGATAGAGTACATATGATCCCTGACTTGCCTCTTAGCTTACTAATAACATTGCGGTCAGGGTGGGGGCAGAGGTTTTTCTCAGTTTGTGTCCAAACACTCACTTTTAATAAATATATTGCTAAAGCGTGAGGTGGTAGCACACTGTCACTTACAGACAGTACATTTTCCAATGAAATGGCCACAATTTTTCCCACAATCTTGCAGATTTATTGATACAACTATATCATGTATGAAAAATAATCTGTGAACACTGGGTTTCAGAAAAATATTTATCAGTTGCACCTCACCAAGTAAAGCATTCTGATTTGTTTTCATCCTATTAAAATACTTTTTTCAGCACACAAAAGTACATCAAATGGCTTTTCACAACTACTGTAATATATTTTGAAATGTGTGTACAGTTGACCTATTAGCTATTTAAATGTTGTCTGTTAGGAAAAATCTGACACCTTACATATCACCTTTCATTTCACACTACGGGGTCATTATGAGTTCAGTGAACATCCGACGGGGAGGTTGCCGCAACACAGGCTACATCCCCGCAGGCCCCATTAACAGTTTCCCGCTAGGTCAGCAGGTGGAAATCTGAGTTTCCACCTGCTGGCCTAGTGAGAAACAGCCTACAGCATTGTTTCTGGCTCGTAATCGAGCCAGCATCAAGGCTGTAGCAAGCACATGCACTGGTAACCTTGCAATGTTCACTGTGAACATTGCAAAGTGCTGGCCGGGGGGCCCCCTGCACCCTTTCTCTGCCAGCCTTTTCATGGTGGTGCTACCTCCATGAAACTGCTGGCAGGGAAGGGGGTCATAATCCCCAGGGCAGCTCTGTTTGCAGCGCTGCCCTGGCAGGTTAGGACCACCACCACCAACAGACATCCAGGCAGAGATGGCGGCCCAACCACCAGGGTTGCCATGTGGCACTTGAACCGCCGCATTGGTGGCAGTCTGACTGCCATCCTTTGAGTCTGGTGGTCTAGTGACCACCAGACTCGCAATGAGGTCCAATGCATACAGCAGGTCAGGCTGTTCATTTTACAAAATTCTGGAACTCTGCAGTCAGAGATGTAAACTGACTTCTGGCCTCTATCTCTATCTGACTTCTATCTCTGAACCAAGAGCACAGATGACAAGATAAAAAGCAGATTTATTGGTGACTTTATTGCTCCTTCCCCTTCTGAGTGAATAGAACACCAGTTCTTTGTCAGCACCCAGAAAAAGTGAGTAGGACCTCTTAATAGCCCGCCCTGATAAAATCTGACTTGCCAAAGAGAGTGGGCAAGTAGGTTTCTCGAGGCCTGCTAAACCTTATTTACCTACTGAGAGTGAACTCATAATGTATTCTATCAGGCCTGGAGTTGTTGTGGTGATATAGAGTACTTACTGTAAATCACAGTATTATTCACATGTAGAGTTACGATTGTCTATCAGCGCAAGTCAGAAACAGTGAGCAGAGATTGCCTCTCTCTGCTTTTGACTTCTTCTGTCTGATTGCAACCAGTCTTTATGTAGTAGCTAGTAGTTAGATTTTTCCTCGGTGGCAAGACTATGTATACTTTCCAATAAATGCAGATTGTGGGTCAAATGTTCACAGGATGACACAAATTAGTTAGGATTCATTAAGGTTAGCACAAGATATTGTGACCATCCTTTATGTGGTAAATGTTGTTTGTCTTGGCAGGGCTTACCATACTTTCACATTCTAATGGTGATAAAGACAGATTGCAGGTCATACCTTTGCGTTGGGAAGAGTTAGCAGGGTAGGACCATATGTCCAAGAATCAGCAAGACTATCTAGAGTAATTGTAACCAGTCTTAAAGTGGTAGGGAGGAGTTTGATTTTTTTTTACCTGGCTGTCAGGGCTTGTGCCATGTTCATCCTCAAATGAAAATAAAGGCAGATAGTGGGTCATATGTTTGCAAGATGAAAGGTCAGCAGGACGTGGTCAAGTTTCCAGGAATCAGTGAAGCTCGCACAAGACATTGAGACTAGCCTTAAAGTAGTAAGGGGTAGTCTCATTTTTCCCTACAATGTGCCTTTATGGCCCAAGATCCGAAATCCTGGTTGAAAAACACAACCCAAGGCTCTGGTCTCCCAAGGACAACCCAAGAACCAGTATCCAGTAGACTTAATCAATACAGTCTGCAGGCTGGAGTGGCATTTAGAGACGTTAAATTAGGAGTTGTCTGGGGAGGAAATAACACCTATTGGCTACCTTAGTTTTAGTTCAAAGGCTTTTTGACAGATATTAGAGCACAGTTAATAAGAGAACAATGAGGGCTGTTGGGATGGCAGCAGATATAGGAGTTTGGAAAGGAAGATCCACAAGCATCATAGGTCAGAGAAGAGATGGGCTAAGATTGAACAAAATGAAAATGGCCAAATGTCCTAGCTGAAACAATGGAAGTAGGGTAAATCTCCTTTCTCAAAAATGTCTCATTGTTACCTTGAAATTTCATTTACTACTAATAATGAAAGTGGAAGTTGTTCTAGCAGGATATTCTAGGTCAGGGGTGTGCCTCCTTAAGTAAGCTAGAAAGTATAACGGGTCTCTGGGGTCTAAGAAAAGTATTGGGCTTCTATGGAGAGACGAGGACAGCACAGTAACATGAGGAAGGCTGACTCTCTCATGCACTATCAAGGTAGCAACTTACCATGTGTTTAATCTTTCAACCTCACATGTGCAGACAGGCAGTTAGGCTGGGGTCTGATTTATGACCTGATTAACTAAAGCTTGTCCACCTTTGCGAGCCTTGAGAAATTTGAAATTGTATAGTTTCTGCTCAGGTTGCCTGCTCCTGCATTTCCTTGAACCTTGGTGTGGTGTATTTGTTCAGCAGTAGGCTATTTTCCTGCCTTAAAAAATAAAAATAAAATGGTGCATGGCTACTGCTTAGGCCACTAAGTCCCATTCTATCAACAAGAGACAGCTTTTTTTCACCTTTGTTGATTTGCATGGAGCTTTTGATTTAGTTCTAAGAGCAAAAGTGCAATGCTTTTGAGAACCCTAGACAAAAACAGGTATCGCTTGCAAATTAATTGCAATCCTTGTTCAGATGATTGAAAAGAATTATGCTAGGGAGAGATGGGGGAACCAGGGCCAACTCACAGATCATATAAGGATCAAGCACAGAGTGAGACAGGGTTGTGTACTGGCCCCAACCCTGTTTTCACTGTATGTAAATGATGTAGTGGAGTAACTGGACAGAGACAGCTGTGACTCTCCAAAAGTGGCAGGAAAGAGAGTACCAGCTTTACTTTTTGCAGATGACACCTTGTTTAATTCAAAATCTTGTAAAGGTCTACAGCAGTTCCTAAATGATTTCAACAATTTCTGGAAAGTGCGTGGGTTCGGAGTTAACAGCTCCAAAACTAAATTTATGACATTTAACCCCACAAAGTACAAAAATAACAAATGCAAGTTTATGTTGGTAAGGATCCTATAGAACAGGCCTCCACTTTTGACTACTTGGGGCTTAGATTATAACCCAACTTGGACTGGTCCATGCAGGTACAAAAATTGTATGTTTCCCTGCTTCAGTATACAACAAGACTAATTAATAGTCAAAAGAAACTAGTTCCAAGAGAGCTGCCCCTGCAATAGAGATCTATAATGTCAAGGCATTGGGAGCCATTTCATATGGCTCAGAGATTTGGGGGTATGTGAAGTGCAGTATTGACTCTTGCAGAAAATAGATTTATTAGATCCCTCTTTGCCCTCTCAATGAGGATGCCCCTTATCCCTCTTCAGTTAGACATGGCACTTTAAAGAATTGCTTCAAAAGTTGAATACACACCTGTTATACTGGCACAGACTTTGGTCTTCGACTGCTTTAGGAGCTCATTGAGAACGTATAAGTGATCTTTTGACTTTATCTATTGTCCAAAAATTACGTTGGCTTATGTATATCAAATCTGTATTGAGGAAGCTGGGTCTGGAGAGGCGCTAGCTATGTCTGGAGGAATCAAATTGCCTCTCTAAAAGTGACATCAAAACATTATACTGGGAGTTTGTGTCTGTAGAACCTATCTGTAAAATTAAAGGCTCTCTAACTGCAGAGTTCATCAATTTTAAAATGCTCCCTCTGTATGAGAATGCTATTGATTTAATAATGTCCCCCTTCCCCGGGGAACAGAAACTGTATCACAATTTAGGTACTTGTCTCTCCCCGCTAGAGTTTTTAGCAATAAATGGTCTAGTGTACAAACTATGAGAGACAAGTGCCCAGCTTGCAGGGTTGCTTTTGAAACTCTAACACATATCTTGTTTTTTAGTCCAGCCTATGGACACCAGAGATCAAAATGGATATTGCCTCTGTGCATGAAGTTGGGTACCAGGAGGCATCTGGAGGCCTTTAGGATCCTTAGGACTGACAGCTCTAGGTTGGTGATATTTAATATTTTCTGTTGCAAGATTTCTTATGTCTGCCTCTATTTGGTGCTCCAGATGCATCCAAGCTAGAGAATAGGAAACAATGTATACATTGTAAACAAATGTGATAGAGTTTGGATGGTGTGCCACCTGTAGTTTGTTTGATCTGTTTTGTCCCTAGTCCCTGGAAAATCTTGTATGCACTGTATCCTTAATGAATTAGAGCTCTGGTTTGAACTTTTGTTTTATAGCTGAGAGTAGTTAATACTTTAAGGACCGTGTTTGTAATATTGTTGCAATAGACCTGCCAGTCCTGAAAATGTATAATGCACTATGCCCTCTAAGGGCTAAATATATGGTTGCAGTGCATTACTTTCTGCCATTTTCTTTTTGTCTGGTTATCTTCTCATGGGGCTAGCTTTACAGTTACATGACCATGTTTCTTACAAATGCTATTTTCATTGTTGCGTTCTCTGTGGATTTTTCTATGCATTGCAGTCATATCAACATACTAAAATATCAGTGGCATGGAATTTTGCCCCATAATGGCAATCATTTTACAAAACATTTTGCTCATAAGTCGACCTGTGGGTGGCGGAGGACAATGTCTACATCATTTCTGGGCCCCACACTATGTTAGTGGGGACTCCAAAATAATAACCCCTACCACCATTCATTATCTTTTTAAGTTCTTTCATGGCCTGAACCTTTGTTTTATAGCTGGGAGATGTTTTATTTTATAGGCCTTGTTTATAATGTCATTGCAATAGGTCAAAGTGTGTAATGTACTATGCACTCTTGGGGGTATATATATGGTTACACTGCATTACTTTCGCCCATTATTTTTTCACGTGGTTATGCTCTTTAAGGGCTGACTATATAGTTACATGACCACCTTTGACTGTTCTTGGATTTCCTTGAACTTTGGTGTGGTGTATTTATTCAGCAGTAGGTTGTTTCCCTGCCCTACAAAATAAATATAGATTCTTCCAAATGCTATTTTTATTGTTGTGTCCTCTAGGGTCTGCCTGGTCTGAGAATTGTAGACAGCATACTATGGTCTTCGCAGCATGAAAACACGCTCCATAATGCTTTGCTGGGCATTACTATTACAAAACATTTCTGCTCATAACTCAGCCTGCAGTGGTTCTGGAATAATGGGACTACCTTCAAAATGCTCTTTCTGTCTACATTATCTCTGGGTCCCTGTAGGAATGTGCCAATTTTGGCATGGTTACCCCCTAACTTTTTGTGTTTTGTTGATGCTAGCTTTGATTGAAGGTGTGCTGGGACCCTGCTAACCAGGCCCCCTCACTAGTGTTCTTTCCCTAAAACTGTACCTTTGTCTCCACAATTGGCACATCCCTGCCACACAGACAAGTCCCTTGTGAAAGGGGCCCTGGTACCAAGGGCTCTGTGGCCAGGAAAGGTCTCTAAGGGCTGCAGCATGTATTATGCCACCCCGGGGAACCCTTACTCAGCACATGCACACTGCCTCACAGCTTGTGTGTGCTGGTGGGGAGAAAAAGACTAAGTCAACATGGCACTCCCCTCAGAGTGCCATGCCCAAAGCCCACTGCCTGTGGCATAGATAAGTCACCCCTCTAGCAGACCTTACTGCCCTAAGGCAGGGTGCACTATACCACAGCTGAGGGTATAGCTGCATGAGCACTATGCCCCTACAGTGTCTAAGCCAATTCTTAGACATTATAAGTGCTGGGGAGTCATAAAGAGTATATGGTCTGGGAGTTTGTCAAACACAAACTCCACAATTCCATGATGGCTACAATGAATACTAGGAAGTTTGGTATCAAACTTCTCAACACAATAAATCCATACTAATGCCACTGTGAGATTTATTGAGATGCCCCCTGCATGCCAGCCCAACTGCTAGTGCTAGGCTGACCGGTCTCTGCCAGCCTGCCACTTCCAGATTAGTTTCTGGCCACATGGGGTGAGTGCCTTTGTGCACTCACTGACCACCAGGAACAAAGCCTCTCCTGGGTGGAGGTGCTTCACACCTCCCCCAGCAGGAACTGTAACATCTGGCGGTGAACCTCAAAGGCTCAAGCCTGGTGTTACAACTCTCCAGGGCACTCCAGATATTGGAGATGCTCACCCCCCAGACACAGCCCCCACTTTTGATGGCAAGTCTGGAGGAGATAATGAGAAAAACAAGGAGGAGTCACCCTCCAGCCAGGACAGCCCCTAAGGTATCCAGAGCTGAGGTGACCCCTTCCTTAGAAAATCCTCCAACTTTGCATGGAGGATTTAGCCCAATAGGGTTAGGGATGTTTCTCCCTCCCCAAAGGGAGGAGGCACAAGGAGAGTGTAGCCACCCTTAGGGACAGAAGCCATTGGCTACTGCCCGCCAGCTCTGAACACACCCCTAAATCTAGTATTTGGGGGTGACCCTGAACCCAGGAAATCAGATTCCTGATGACCTAACAAGAAAAAGGACTGCTGACCTGAAAACCCCCCAGAGAAGAAAGAGACGACAACTGCTTTGGCCCAGCCCTTCTGGCCTATCTCCAGATTCAAAGAAACTGCAACAGTGATGCACCCAGCGGGACCAGAGACCTCTGCTGACTCAGAGGACTGCCCTGCAAACCCAAAGGACCAAGAAACTCCTGTGGACAGCGGCTATGCCCAAAGCAACAAAGAAGAAACCATCTTTAAAGGGACTCCCACCTCACTCCTGAAGCGTGAGTCTCCAACACTCTGCACCTGATGCCCCAGCCCATGTCCAGAGAAACCAACACTGCAGCGAGGACCCCCATGCGGCTCCCACAATGTGTCCACCCTGAGACGACCTCCCTGAACCCCAATGGCGACGTCTGCAGAGAGAATCCATAGGATCCCCCTGACCGCGACTGCCCGGTAACAAAGAACCCGACGCCTGGAAGAAGCACTGCACCTGCAGCCCCCAGGCCTGAGAGGAACTAACTACTGGTGCAGGAGTGACCATCAGGTGGCCCTCATCTTTGAAGCAAGAGCCCTCACTCACCATCCGGTGACATGCTTCATCATAGGGCTAGCTCCTCGTCAGGCCGGCGCTGCAATGCCTGACGGGCCCCACAGGGGGGCTCTTTGCCGGAGATCTTTTATGAATCGAGTGTGGCCGGTCAGAGACAAAGGAGTAAAGGATTGGTAAATAGAAAAATTAAAAATGTCTAGAGGTAACTACTAATAATTTTAATTCTTATATTTATACCGCTGACAAGATTAAAAACCAGAAAAAAAGGGGGGAGTTAGTGGAATAATGACCACAAACCCCACAGAAATACACATCGGTATGGTAAAAATAATGTCTCTTAGAGAAAAGTGGCATATAAGAGACAGAGCACACAGGGTCCCCTGTGTCACTCTATGTGGTGGGTCGACATGTTTCTCGCTACTTATAGAAGAATTAACTTATGCGATTCATCAGGACCTAGTAACATACCTAATCCTATAGAACGTGGGAAATTCCACACATATGATAGTCAAAAAACCTAGAAAAATGTAAAAGAAAGAAAGAAACCACAATTAGCATAACGTAGTTCACATACAGGAAAAACTTCACACTAAATTACATAGTGCAACCCCAAATTTGAAGTGCAGAAACACTCAAGTGCCAAGTGGTATATGAACATTTTATACGGGCAAGGACAAGTGAAAGGCCAATAAGGCAGAAAAACATCCAGATTGCTTACCCTCCAACAATTAATGGTAGGGCCACATCGGGGGAGTCCAGGCTAAAAAAATCAACTCTGATCTAGATATATGTACACAAAAGAGGAACATGAAAACAAATGTCACTGAAAAGTTACGAACTCCATTAAAACTAGTTAGACAGCATGATGAAATAGTAAATAAAATACACTACTATGCTCCTGTGTCCAAACGTTAGATTAATCTCAAATATAAAGGGAACATAAGAAATAACAGAGAGTATTCCTATCTGTCAAAGCATGACCGAAAAAGAAAACAAGTTGCAGCAATGAAACAACCAGGTTTCAATAATGAAAAACCCCCGGTAGTGACGCCCATGTGGTGCTGTCAAGATCGGGTGTTTCTGTAAATACAACCGATCGTGCTGAAAAATGGTAGGGGAAAGCATGGTAAAGACAAAATAACAGCGCGTGTATAATCGCGAGTAATATAAAGCTGTTACCGCGTTAGGTCTGCACGCTGCGAGCCAGGACACACATTACGGACGGGGGAATCCCAAAGGGAAACCGCCGAGTATCCGGGCTCGTAAAGAAGGAAAAAATGCGTCGCAGAGGTGCCGAAAGAGAATGGCACATGTCAGCCAGGGCTCTTACTTTAGGAGATAGCGGTCACTGCCGGAAAACCTACGCCATTACTCGCACCCGGTATCCAGGTCGATACTGGACTCGAGGAGTTTTTTAACAAAAAGGAAGGAAATAGAAAAAGGACTTATCCGCACCGGATAGATGACGGCCATCTTGAGGGATGAAAACGCGTCGGCCATATTGGAATGTATAAGAGACCAATTTGATCTGAGTGTGAAAAAATAGCAAACCAGCGTCTCACAGCCGTAGATGAATATATGTATGTGGGACACATATAAAGCCAGGATAGTGGTATTGTGTAATCACAAAATGCCATAGTGAACAGATGGTTAGAACTGAGTGTCATTGTTAACGGATAAAATTAATCCATGGAATATCGTCATTCAGCCCAAGTGTATGGGTCTTAAGTCTAAAGACCCACCGTTGTTCTTTTTCAAAGAGCTTGTTGGTGCTATCAATACTGTCTCTCATAGTTTCTAGAATCACCCATTTCATATCATTAGGTCCATGCTGTTTCTCAACGAAGTGATTAGTCAGTTTCGTGGAAGATCTTTTACACCTGAGAGTGCTACGGTGTTCGTTAATACGAATTTTCACCATCCTTGTCGTCATACCAATATATTTCAAATTGCACGGACAGGTAATCATGTAAATACAGCTCTTAGTCCGACAGTTGGTATGAGATCTAAGTTGCCAGGTCTTTATTTCACCTATGTCTACCTCTTGGATGTTGTCAGTTAAGGGGCAAATATTACAGGAGCCACAAGGGTAGTGCCCCTTCACTGGGAGCCATTGACCAGTGCCCAAGTTATTGGGGGTCCGATTCACTTTGGGTCTTGTGTGGATCACCAAATCCCTAATATTGGGTGTTCTTTTAAAGGCAAATAGGGGACGTTCTAGAGTGGCACCTGCGCTGGTGAGAATGGGCCAAAGCCTGCGGATAATGCCCTTTATTTGATTACTGTGGGGGGTAAAGGTAGTAACGCAAGTTAGGCTGGTCTGCTGGGAACGGGTATTGTTGGTTAGTAATATTTCTCTCGGAATGTTACCTGCCCTCTTTTTTGCCTGTCGAATATTAGGTAAGGGATAGTTACGTTCACGGAGTTTGTGACATAGAGTGTTGGCCTGTGTGTGGTAATCATTTTTGTCAGAGCAATTATGTCGTATCCTAAGAAATTGACCAAAAGGTAAGTTATCTCGTAGGGCTTTGGGGTGATGGCTATTGTAAAGTAAAAGACTATTTCTGTCCGTAGGTTTGTGATATACAGATGAATTAAGAAACCCATCTCTAAGTGAGATTCGTAAGTCCAAAAAAGAGACGTCTTTGTCAGAGACAGTAGAACTAAAACGCAGATGGGTATCCAAGGTATTAACCCATTGGGTAAAAGCTATGGCCCGGTCCATTTCGCCCCTCCAAATTACCAAAATGTCGTCTATATAACGGCGCCATAAAATAATGTTGGAAAAAAATGGTTGTTCAGGGGTCAAAATGTGGCGTTGTTCAAATGTGAACATGTAGAGGCACGCCAGACTAGGCGCAAAAGTACTCCCCCTAGATGTGCCTTGTATCTGGTGGAAGAGACTCTTCTCAAATTGAAAAAAATTCTCTTGAAGGGCCACGCTGGCACATTGCATAATGAAGCTCACTGGGGTTTTGTAAGTCCATGTATCAGCTAAGAGTATTTCCTCTACAGCAGTGAGTGTGGCTTTTTGTGGGATATTGGTATAAAGTGCCTCTACATCTAGACATATCAGGATATCGGTAGTGCCAGACTCATTTATGTCATTCAGTAGAACCAAGGTGTCTTTTGTGTCCTTCAAAAAGGTGGACGTTCTCTGTACGATAGGTTGTAGGAAAAAGTCACAAAATTTGGATAGAGGCTCTAGTACAGAGCCAATGCCAGAAACTATAGGGCGGCCAGGAGGCGGAAGACCTTTGTGGATTTTTGGAAGACAGTAAAAGTATGGAGTTCTCGGATACTTTGTGTCAAGGAATTCCGCTTCTTGCCGGGTAATCCAACCAGCTGACTCTGCTTCCGAGATCATCCCACGGATTTTGCGTTGTAGGCGTGGAGTCGGGTCAGTGGAGATAGGATGGTAGTAGTAAGTATCACTAAGTAGTCTTCCCCCGTCCGTAATGTGTGTCCTGGCTCACAGCGTGCAGACCTAACGCGGTAACAGCTTTATATTACTCGCGATTATACACGCGCTGTTATTTTGTCTTTACCATGCTTTCCCCTACCATTTTTCAGCACGATCGGTTGTATTTACAGAAACACCCGATCTTGACAGCACCACATGGGCGTCACTACCGGGGGTGTTTCATTATTGAAACCTGGTTGTTTCATTGCTGCAACTTGTTTTCTTTTTCGGTCATGCTTTGACAGATAGGAATACTCTCTGTTATTTCTTATGTTCCCTTTATATTTGAGATTAATCTAACGTTTGGACACAGGAGCATAGTAGTGTATTTTATTTACTATTTCATCATGCTGTCTAACTAGTTTTAATGGAGTTCGTAACTTTTCATTGACATTTGTTTTCATGTTCCTCTTTTGTGTACATATATCTAGATCAGAGTTGATTTTTTTAGCCTGGACTCCCCCGATGTGGCCCTACCATTAATTGTTGGAGGGTAAGCAATCTGGATGTTTTTCTGCCTTATTGGCCTTTCACTTGTCCTTGCCCGTATAAAATGTTCATATACCACTTGGCACTTGAGTGTTTCTGCACTTCAAATTTGGGGTTGCACTATGTAATTTAGTGTGAAGTTTTTCCTGTATATGAACTACGTTATGCTAATTGTGGTTTCTTTCTTTCTTTTACATTTTTCTAGGTTTTTTGACTATCATATGTGTGGAATTTCCCACGTTCTATAGGATTAGGTATGTTACTAGGTCCTGATGAATCGCATAAGTTAATTCTTCTATAAGTAGCGAGAAACATGTCGACCCACCACATAGAGTGACACAGGGGACCCTGTGTGCTCTGTCTCTTATATGCCACTTTTCTCTAAGAGACATTATTTTTACCATACCGATGTGTATTTCTGTGGGGTTTGTGGTCATTATTCCACTAACTCCCCCCTTTTTTTCTGGTTTTTAATCTTGTCAGCGGTATAAATATAAGAATCAAAATTATTAGTAGTTACCTCTAGACATTTTTAATTTTTCTATTTACCAATCCTTTACTCCTTTGTCTCTGACCGGCCACACTCGATTCAGAAAAGATCTCCGGCAAAGAGCCCCCCTGTGGGGCCCGTCAGGCATTGCAGCGCCGGCCTGACGAGGAGCTAGCCCTATGATGAAGCATGTCACCGGATGGTGAGTGAGGGCTCTTGCTTCGAATACCTTTGGTTCTCAATCACTGACCAAAGCTTCTCACTTGAAAGAAACTCACAATTAGATGGAACCCTGTGTAATCTGTATTTGATTGACTGTTAGCGGGAACTTTACACACGGGACCAGGAGCTAGACTCCGATTTTCCCATTTTTTGCCCCTCCTCTGTTGTTGTTTTGATGGCCCTCATCTTTGCCCTGTCGGTGGCTGGCCTGAGAAACCCCCCGGTGCCCTGCCTGCATCTCCAGAGTGACCCCAGGGTCTCTCCATTGATTCCAATACAAAACCTGATGCCTTGTTAGCACACTGCACCCGGCTGCCCCTGTGCCACTGAGGGTGTATTTTGTGTGCCTGTTTGGGACCCCCCTAGTGTTCTACAAAAGCCCTCTGGTCTGCTCCCTGAGGATGCAGGTACTTACCTGCTAGCAGACTGGAGCCGGAGCACCCCTAGTCTCCATAGGCGCCTATGTTATTTGGGCCCCTTTTTTACCTCTGCACCTGACTGTCCCTGTGTTGCTAGTGCTGGGTGTTTGGAGTTGACTTGAACCCCCAACGGTGGGCTGCCTATGCCCTGGAGACTAAACTTTTAAGTGCTTTACTTACCTGACAAACTAACCTTTACTTACATCCCCAGGAACTGTTGAATTTTGCACTGTGCCCACTGTAAAAATAGCTTATTGCCATTTTCTGCCAAACTGTGTTTATTACTGTTTTCAATCAAAGTTCTATATTTCCTTTACAATTTATGTACTTACCTGAATTCTGAATCTCGTGGTTCTAAAATAAATTAAGAAAATACGAATTTTCTATATAAAAACCTATTGGCCTCTTTGAGTGTGTCTTCCCATTTATTGCCTGTGTTTGTACAACAAATGCTTCACACTACCCTCTGATAAGCCTACTGCTCGACCACACTGCCACAAATATAGCATTAGTATTATCTATTATTGCCACTATCAAAAACTAGGTTAGTAGATACCCCAAAAATAATAACCACTCCCACCATTCAGTGCCTTTTAAGCTTTCTTATGGCTAGAACATTTGTTTTACAGCTGGGAGAAGTTTTGTTTTTAAAGACATTGATTGTAATATCATTACAGCAGGCCTGCTAGACCTAAAAACGTCCTCTAAGGGATAAGTATATGGTTACACTGCATTACTTTCCCCTGTTTTTATCATGGGGTTAAGTTCTCTAGGGTCTAATGATATGGTTACATTACCATGTTTCTTACAAATGAAATTTTTGTTATTGTGCCCTCTAGGGACTGTTTTGAGCATTTTAGTCTAATGCCAAAAAGTGTGTTTCTGATGAAGGTGTATATGATAATTGTATATGTGTTAATAATATCTCATTACAATTATGACCATGATTCAGGCCAACTTAACATCCTAATTACCCTATGACTGTTTGAAAACGTGTAATATGTTTGGGTGGCCCTTCTAGTTTATGTCTCCTCTGTGGCTGTCTTATGTCTTTTTGGGGGAATGGTGCTAGCCAGCCAACCACTCCGATGGTGGGGTGGTGAAAGTAGTATTCTATTGGAATTAGCATGGCAGATTTACATTTTGATGCTAAATGTCAACATGTTCATTTTTTGATAGAGATAGAGAGAGAGTGTAAATGGAAGTGTTTTGGTTATATGTAGGGCAATTGGAATTATATAGCAGGAAAAGTCAAAACTATGAGCAGTGTTGACCAATTTATTTGGCATGAAAATTCCAGTTATTAATTTACAATGCCAGTAGCTCTAACTCAAGCAAATGCGAGACCTATTGCATTGTAAATGCTTGTTTGGTATCTGGGCACACAGCATCCTGCTGTCCCTTTGGCAAAGCTGGTCAGTCTTTATTACAACTGTAATTTTCATGTCTGTCTCATCCCCACCCATCACACCATCAGGCTCTACTGCCCAAAAAATGAGAACTGCACCGCCGTGGCCATCACGCACAACAGGGACACACTTTCCTCATAGCCTCAAAACAAAAATAACACACTTCCAACCACACACTTTACAGGGTGTAACTTTCTACCGGTCTGGGTTACTGTTTCATCGCCCCAAATAAAGCCAAAAGCCCTTTATGAATGCTACAGTTCAGCACAATACAGTGGCTGCAGAAGCATAGCAGGTTTTCGCAGAGAGAACTTCATGAAGCAATCGTGTTTTACTGGGCGCGCGCTCTGAGCCATTGTTCTGCCGCAGGGAGTGTTTACCGTTGCCTGTGCTTGACCTTTGCAGAAAATGTAAAATGACTACGGTCCAAAACTACAGTACACTAAATATGCTGTGTGTGAAATAAATCTGGCAGATTCAAAAGCCACCAAGCAAATATAATTCTCTGTTTATTCAAACATAAAAAAAACAATGAGAACATAAATCTTTGAGTCAAACATTAGAAACATTCACCCTGAAATCTATGTAAAAAAGAAATTTCTACTGTAGCTCGTAGACTATGCCAGAAAAGCTCTTGGAGGATAGACTGTGTGTCAGTCCCCAGCTTTTAACAATTTAAATTCTTGGCAGTGAATAAAAAAAATGCGTATAAAAAATGTGCAAGGTATTTGAGACTGCAATCCCCCAGGTACTAGTGTTTTCTGGCACTAGATGAATGTTGCTGGAGTTTTAATCTAGCACCGTAACACCAGATTTCCGCGGCTGTTCGTTATTAGTCTCAACATACAGTGCAAATATGTCTCTTTTTCAAGTACAACGTTGGAAGCCGGTTTTTTTCCCACCCACAAATCTCGTTTTTGTGCTGATAAAATCAAAAACTAAAAGTGTTGGCCGAGCCACCAGTGTTTTATTAGTTGACTGTGATTTTTGTTAACATGGAGAATCCTCTAGTCGTCGTGGAAGGGTGTTCTCTGGATAACAGCCCTTAGTGTGAAGGAGAGGAAGCCTGGGGCTGAGAATGAAAAAGTAGGGGCTAAATGTTTCTAACTGCTCAACAGTGCGCCCCTTGCACAAGAGAGTCCTGAAGACACCTTCGTGGTAACTCTTCCAGCACCTTATGTTATTTGCTTCTGGTGGTAGATGTCAGATAACACAAGTGCTATGAAGACTTTGTTAACCGAACCAGAACATGTGACAGTAAATACCACTTCGACAGTATGCTGCCAAAATAGGACAGTGGTATAAATCACTGCGAAATTTCCATCGCAGAAACCGAAGGTAAATGAAACTCTCCAAGGATGGGGTGAAACCCAGCCAGAAATGCCTGCATGTGTGCTTACGTCTGGCCCTACATCTGGCCCTAAGTGCCTGCATAGTTGCTCAGAGCGGACTTAAACCTGGTCATAAGTGCCTGCTCAAGGCTGGGCTTTAACATAGTCATAATTATCTGTATGTGTGGTCAAAGCAGGACTTAAACCTAGTCACAACTGCCTGATGTGTGCTCTAGGTTAGGTTTTAACACAGTCATGGTTGCCTGTATGAGTGCTCAATGCAGGGGAATAAACCTAGTCATAAGTGCCTGCATGCATACTCAAGGTTGGGCTCAAATCTAGTCATGTACTTACGGCTGGACTTAATCTGGTCATAAATACTTGCTTGCACAATCTCTTCTTCACTGGTGAGGAGAGTCAGCAGGTATGCTTTTCACAACCACAGAACACACATTGGCAAACAGAGACTTAGCAGTCGTACTCTGTTGGGACATTTGACTACATTAGACATCACAATAAAGTGCAACACAGTTAACCAGTATTTTAATTATTGCTGAAGAAAATGCTGCATGTAACATAACCTACTGAGTTACATGTATTAGAATGCACGTGCAATCAACATTGTGCACCATAGCTAATCACTGCTGTGCGCTCTGAGCATAAATTCTAGCTAAAGTTAGAAGAGAGCAATAGATCCGATAGAACACACAATACCAATGATCTATGTTACCCTACGTCTATAATATGGCAGCATCCTGGTTTAAAATTGCAATATACATTATGTGTATTTCCTTGTGGCAATGCTTCCTCGTGTGCAGCCATACCACTGTACTGCATTACCCACGGGCTGCTAGTATTGTGCTGCATGTAATTTAACCCCCAGGGTGCCTGGGACGAGGTGGTCTTGTCCTCAGCCATGGTTGTCCTGTGCCGAGCAAGAGACCAGATTATCTAGCGCTCCACCCATGGGCCTCCCACCCACAACCCCCCCCATCAGGGATGGAAGGGAAATCGCTTCCCCTTCCACGCCGTGGCATCTGATGACGTCAGTGCGCAGTCGCGCGCTGACCTCATCAGAGGTCGCCTCCCTTCGCGCTTGAAGCAATGTAAGGCATTTATTTTCTGACTGGGAGGTGGGGGCAGGCAGAGGCATGAAAGGAAAGGCCTGCAGAAATGCCCACTAGACACCAGGGGTTTGTTTTTTTATTTGTGTTTTTTGTGATTTATGCATAAGGGCTGCTCCCCGGGGGGGGGCAATTTATTATTAGGCTTTTTTGCCCCCCAGGGTCAGATCAGCATATTTTAATTAGGCCCCCGTGGGGGCAGAAGACACTAGTTGCCAGGGAGATTTTTTTTTTTTTTTTACATGTGGGGAGCGACCCCTTAGGCAAGGGTCACTTCCCTGGGGGGAAATTATTTTTTGGCCATTTCTGCCCCCCCCCCCCCTTGGGGGCAGATCAGCCTATTTTTATTAGGCCAATCTGCCCCCAAGGGAGGCAGAAACCATTAGATGCTAGGGATTTTTTTGTATATTTTTTCAGATGGGGAGCGAACCCTTAGGCAAGGGTCGCTCCCCTGGGGGGCAATTTTATTTTAGGCCAGTTCTGCCCACCTTGGGGGCAGATCGGCCCATTTTTCTTAGGCCAATCTGCCCCCGGGGGGGCAGAAACCACTACACACCAGGGATTTATTTTGTGCCAATTTCACACAAGGCGAGCAACCCCTTAGGCAAGGGTCACTCCCCTGGTGGGCAAATTTATTTTAGACCAATCTGCCCCCAAAAGGGGCAGAAACCACTTGGCACCAGGGATTTTTATTTTTTACATTTTTTTACAGATGGGGAGCGACCCTTTAGGCTAGGGTCGCTCCCCAGGGGGGAAATTTATTTTAGGCCATTTCTGCCCCCCGCATGTTTATGCCCCCACCCCAACTGACAGGGGTAACAGTCTTTTAGCTCTCCCCCGGCACACTAAAACATCTTATCCCACGGCAATCAAGAGGACATTTGATTAAATTGGTATTCAGTTTTACATTTGGGCCATGAGAGCTTGTCTAACTCTCAAAATCATCCTACTTGGAACAGTGAGGGCTGCACTTTTTGGACTTTGGGACGCTGCCATGTAGTAAAATCTACAAGACCTAGACACATCTGAAAACTAGAAATCTGGGTGAGTCCAGGGTGGTGTGCTTCACATGTACCCACCACCATTTTCTTCCCCACAATGCCCTGCAAACCTCCAACTTTGCTTGAAATCACACATTTTTCCCACATTTTTGTGATGGAGCCTTCCGGAATCTGCAGGAATCCAGCATTGTCGCATCTATGCCGTTAAACATTCTGCCCCACTTGTCAGCCTAAAAACTTTTTTTTTCAAACTGCCCCTTTGGACCCGCTTTGGTTCCCCCTCATTTTGGACATGCTTTTGGCTCTTCCCTGTCACAGGCACTTGGCCCACCTACACAAGTGAGGTATCATTTTCATCAGGAGACTGAGGGGAACTTTGGGTGGTAGGAAATTTGTGCCGGTTCAGTGATTCCACATAGAGATGTGGGAAATTTTTTATCTGTTTTTAGCTAAATATGAGGCTTGCTGAGGATTCTGGGTAAGAAAACACTGGGGGATCCACACAAGACACACCTCCCTGGACTTTTTTGGGTGTCTAGTTTTCATAAATGTTTGGGTTTGGTAGGTTTCCCTAGATGGCTGCTGAGCCTTGGATCAAAAACGCAGGCTCCCCACCGTAAAAACAGTTTTGTATTTGATAATTTTGATGTGTCCACATAGTGTTTTGGGGCATTTTCTGTCACGGGCACTAGGCCTACCCAGACAAGTGAGGTACCATTTCTATCGGGAGACCTGGTGGAATGCTGGATAGAAGGAAGTTTGTGGCTCCCCTCAGATTCCAGAACTGTGCAGCACCGAAATGTGAGGAAATGGTATTTTTTTTGGCCAAATTTCGAGGTTTGCTAAGGCTTCTAGGTAACAGAATCTGGTGAGAGCACCACAAGTTACCCCATACTGGATTCCCCTATGTGTCTAGTTTTCAGAAATGTCCAGGTTGGCTAGGTTTTCCTAGGTGCCGGCTGGGCTAGAGGCCAAAATCCACAGTTAGGCACTATGCAAATAACAGGTCAGTTTTCTTTGAAAAATATGATGTCTCAATGTTGTGTTTTGGGGCATTTCCTCTTGCGGGCACTAGGCCTACCCACACAAGTAAGGTACCATTTTTATTGGGAGACTTGTGGGAACGCTTGTGTCTCCTCTCAGATTCCAGAATTTTCTATCACCAAAATGTGAGGAAAAAGTGTTTTGTTTGCCAAATATTGAGGTTTGCTAAGGATTCTGGGTAACAGAACCTGGTGAGAGTGCCACAAGTTAACCCATCCTGGGTTCCCCTAGGTGTCTAATTTTCAGAAGCGTCCAGGTTTGCTAGGTTTTCCTAGGTGCCAGATGTGCTAGAAGCCAAAATCTACAGCTAGGCACTTTGCAAAAAACACGTCAGATTTCAATGTAAAAATGTGATGTGTCCATGCTGCATTTCCTGTCACGGGCATTAGACCTACCCACGCAAGTGAGGTACCTTTTTTATCTGGAGACTTGCGGGAACACAGAATAGAACAACAAGTGTTATTGCACCTTGTATTTCTCTACATTTTTTCCTTCCAAATGTAAGACAGTATTTAAAAAAGACGTCTATTTGAGAAATGCCCTGTAATTCAAATTAGAGTATGGAGACCCCGGAATTCCAAGATCTGCAAATAACCACTGCTTCTCAACACCTTATCTTGTGCCAATTTTGGAAATACAAAGGTTTCCTTGATACCTATTTTTCACTCTATATTTCACCAAATGAATTGCTGTATACCTGATATGCAATGAAAACTCATTGTAAAGTGCAGCTCCTTTATTGGCTCTAGGTACCTAGGGTTCTTGATGAACCTATAAGCCCTATATGTTCCTGCAACCAGAAGAGTCCAGCAGAAGTAACAGTATATTGCTTTTGAAAATCTGACATCGTAGGAAAAAGTTACAGAGTAAAATGTGGAGAAAAATGGCTGTTGTTTTCACCTCAACTTCAATATTTTTTATTTCAGCTGTCATTTTCTGTAGGAAAACCTTGTAGGATCTACACAAATGACCACTTGCTGAATTCAAAATGTTGTTTACTTTTTAGAAATGTTTAGCTGTCTCAGGATCCAGCATTGGTTTCCACCCATTTCTGTCACTAACTGGAAGGAGACTAAAAGCACAAAAAATAGTAAAAATGGGGTATGCCCTAGTAAAATGCCAAAACTGTGTTGAAAAATGTGGCTTTCTGATTCAAGTCTGCCTGTTCTTGAAAGCTGTGAAGATGGCAATTTTAGCGGGGGCAGGGTCTGGCAAGATGGCTGCGAGGACGTGATCCCCGTGTGCTTTCCCCCACCATGGAGGAATCCTGCACTAATCCTGCATAAATCCTGACATCTTGCTATGCATCCTGAGCCCAAGAGGAGTGGAGCCCCTAGGAGACCCGTTGTCTGCAGCGGTGGCTCTCTGTGGCCCTGGGGGGCACCCGGGGTCACATGCGGCCCTGTGGAGCCGTGAAGCTGGTGTATGGTGTGCTGTGATGGGGGACTGAGGACGAAGGCTGTAGTGGGCCTGCTCCCTAGGGCGTTGCTGATCCTGCCGGTCGGGCAGAGGGGTAGCCGGCTGTGACGGCCGCCTGAGATACCGCTACTCCCTCAGGCCCATCGAGGAAGGGAGCGGCGGCTGGCTGGTGAGTGGGTGGCCCTGAGGGCCCTCCGGAGTGGAGGAGAGAGGGTCCCATTCTGAGACGCGGTGAGCCGGTGGTGGTCTCCGGGCCTGCTGACATCTAGGAGGCCCTCCCTCTGCCGGGTATGGTGCTGCGGCTGGCGGGCCTGATTCGGTGGCCGCGACTGCGTGGTCCGTTGCGATGGGGCATCGTGCCCCCCCAGGTTGTGAAGGGATCCTGTAGGGTGCCGCCCTGTGGCATGTGATGCCTGGGGAGCCCCCCTCGCCTTTGCTTCAACGGAGCACCAGCCCGCACTGGAGCCCTGGCCTGGAGGTGAAAGCTGACGATGGGGGACATGGGAAGGAGAAACGCCAAGGACCCCGGTGACGGGCATTCAGGGGCTGCTACTCTCGTCCCATACCTGCACAAGAGACATTTGGGGGATCAGGGGGGCCAATCTCAAGAGGGGGTGAGAGCCCCTATGGGGCGGAGTGCATCGGAATTGGCAGTAGACTGCGGCATGCCTGCGGCGAAGGCTCGTGCTACGCCCCCCTCTGGAGTGTGCTTTGGTAAGATGTGGGGGACTAAGGGAGTTGACCCTGCACGGGAGTCAGGGAGGGCCAACCCCAGCTGGAGGAAGAGGAGGTGCACTTGCGGAGGGAAGAGAACGTTTTCCCTCGCGGGTCCTGTCCTGAAACAGTTGGGGAACCTAAACAGTGCGGGGATGGGGAAAGACAAAGCTGCAAAGGTGATTGGTACACGTGCCATTACACAATACACCACCCCAAGGCAATCTACACGGCGGCTAACCCTGCGTGTTGGCAAAAATGAAGGCGATCTCCCGGGGAGCGATACAGTGGAGGCCACAAGGGCAGACTTGATGAACACCATTCAAGGCCTCCACTCGGCGTTGGAACAACAGGTAGAGACTGTATCCATTGATCTCAATTTACTGTGAGCAGACCCCCGCAAGGTCTGAGAGAAGGTCAACACTGTGGAAACCTGCATAGGGTCCCTCCAGGGGGACATGGCATCACTGAAAAAACAGATGACCACCGTGCGCGCAGAGGTGGACGAGCTTGGCAGACGGGCGGAGGATGCGGAGGGCCGTTTCCACCGCAGCAACATCCGGGTGTTGGGGTTCTCGGAGAAATCGGAGGGGACCGCAACAGAGCATTTTCTGGAAGTTTGGATCAGATCAGAGATGAGACCCCGTGGCCTCGCAGAGTTTTTTGTCATTGAGAGGGAGCACAGGGCCCTGGTGCTGCCACCGCCTCTGGGGGCCCCTCTGAGGGCCATTGTTGCGAAGGTCCTCAACTATATAGATAGAGACTGCATCCTAAGAGAAGCCCAGGAACAGCAAGTCCCACAATATGGGAAATGTACCATTGCCATATTCCCCGACTACACCAAACAGGTGCAGGAACAGCGCAAATCCTTCTTGGCAGCGAAACAGAAATTAAAGGCCATGGGGCTTACATATATGCTGCTATATCCTGCCAAACTGAAAGTCACCCACAATGGCAAGACACACTGCTTCGAAGTACCACAAGAGGTGTGGGATTGGCTGGAAATTGGGGTCCCCGGTGCCACAGGTCGCGGTTGAGAAGTTAAGAAAGGGAAAAGGACACGACACAAGCGGCCGGTGGGAGCCCCTATTGATCCTGGTGATGAACCCCACGGACGAGGAGCATCAACCACACACAAGATCCAAACAGAGGAGGATTACACAATGTACATGTCACAGGCGAGCTCGCAGGGGAGGCCGGGCCAGTCTTTGGAGCGGGAGCCCTGCAGAGGGCCTGCCCCGTGCGACCGGGGTCCTGACCTGGAGATGATGGCGGATGAGCCCTCCAGGAGGATGGGTCTGCTGGAGGGCTGAGAGAAACGGTCCTGGACGAGTGGACTTGCCGGGTTGTAGCACTGTGGAGTCTGCAATGCAGAGATGAACAAGAGTGACCCAGGCGGTCGCACTGGACTGGCCTTTTCCGGGGTGGAGGGGTTGTGGGCCACTGCATGGTAGTGTTGAGAGATATGGATGGGTGTAAAGGAGTGGCTAAGCATTACAGCAAGCAGATAGCAGGATGTCTTGATGGTGCAAGAAACAGGTTTGGGGGAGTAGACCTAGTATTGGGAAGGTCCCAGTTGGACCGGCAAGGGGTGTGTCAATGTCTAGACACAACAGTGGGTGGGCTCCGATAGAAGTATGCTAATGCTACGGTTGTCCATGGGAGTAGGGAGGTTATGGGGGCAGCTATGGTTCCGGTTCTTGATGTTTTACAGGTTGCTGTTTATTGCACACTGTGGCTGGGAGGATAGGAGGGCATCCACACTAGGGATACATGTAACACATGATACACGATGGCAGTCCGAAATACTGATACACTCCTCACTTGGAATGTGAGGGGACTTAGCACAGCCGGCAAATGATATAGGGTGATGCCATAATTTAAATGCCGTGGAGTCAGTATAGCCTGTCTCCAAGAAACTCATCTGACCGACGCGGAAGTGCAGAAATTGGCTTAAAAATGGAGGGGCAGAACTATTACGCTACTTTCTCCTCTTTCGCTAGGGAAGTGCACATATGGGTGGCCTCGGGGGTCCCTTTTGTGCTGTGCTCGATGTAGGCAGATAGAGAAGGCAGATATATCCTGCTTAGAGGGACCTTAGATGGTCACCCATTGAAAATACTTAATTCATATGCCCCGAATTCCGACAACCCCACATTCTACCCCGCCATAGCTAGTGAACTGTCTAGATACATGGGGCCTGATGTCTTTTGGGTGGGGAACTTGGACAGACACCCCCCACCAGACAGGGGTCAAGCCAAGAATGACCACAGACTTGAAGATCACAATGTCACCTCTTGGGTTCATGGACATTTGGAGGGATACCCACTCAAACTCCAGGGAATACACGTGTTATTCTAACACTCACGGCATGTTCAGTCGGCTCGATCGCATATTACTCACTCAACATACCGCCCCTAGGGTGCAGCAGGTGTCTCACCTTACACAATACTTGTTGGATCATGCCCCAGTGGTATGTGTCTTTAAGTGGGGCCGTCCCTCTTGCACTCTTTATAGCTGGAGATTCCTCTTGGGGATGCTTCAGGATCCGGTGGAGAAAGACACACTGACACAATTACTAACGGAATACATGGAATATAACTGCCAGTCCACTCACAGCCGCGAGACAGAATGGGAAGCATGTAAGACAGTGCTTCGGGGAGGTTGTCTGGGGTTTACATGTGGAGTGCAGAAAACCCTCCAGGCAGAACTGATGGAAAGGGAGGATGTCCTCGCTGCATTTCAGCAGGGTGTGGGGCGGGGGCCCAATGCTCAGGGGGAGGAAGTTAACTTGCTATGTCAGGTGACTGACACGAGAGACAGACTGGAACATTAGACTTTAAAATCATATCGACAACTCCTGCACCGGGAGGGTCATAGCTCTGGGAAACTCCTTGCTTGGATCTTCAAACGGGAACAGCAACACTCCTTAGTACTCCATCTTAGAAATCCCCGAGCTGGAGAGGCGACCACACAACATGATATAGTCGCAGTATTTAGGGATCACCTCGAGGGAGTGTATGAGAACTCGGGGGACCCAGACTAGGATGGCATGGGGGAATATCTGACAGAGGTGTGTCTCTCCCAGTTGAGTTAAGCGGGAGTGGGGGAGCTGGAAGTGGACCTTACCCTGGAGGAAGTGATGGAGGCCATTAAATCTCTCCCATTGGGGAGAAGCCTGGGAAGTGACCGATTCACAGGCAAATGTTATCAGGCATTTGCAACGTTACTTGCGCCGCGGCAACTGGCTGTATATAATGAGGCGTTTAATGCTAAGATATTGCTGGTTTCAATGCGAGAAGGCCTCATAGCAATGATCACTAAATTGGAGACGCCGGCCTCTGACCCGGCGGCTTACTGCCCGATTACAGTGATTAACCTCGATGTAAAGGTCCTAGCTAAAATCCTGGCAGTGCGACTCGTGACCGAGGTGACACACTTGATCCATTCAGACCAGTGTGGGTTCATAGCGGGACAAAATACCGCTATGAATGCGCGTAGGCTTCTGCATGTCCTGCAGGGGGTTGAAGACAGTCACGAGGACTCAGCACTGGTATCGGTTGATATAGCCAAAGTGAATGACACAGTAAACTGGGCGTATCTCCTCCAGGTTCTGGACGCCTTTGGGGTGGAGCCTCAATTTCAACGGTGGATCGAAATCCTATACTCTGAACTATCGGTGCAGGTTAGGATGGGGGACAGCGCTTGAACAGTTTAAGGATATGGAGGGGGACCCGGCAGGGGTGCCCCTTGTCACCACTTCTCTTTGCAGTGGCCCTGGAACTCTAAGCATGTAAACTTCGGCAGATCATGGAGAGGTGTGGGATTTGGCTCGGTGGGACGTGCCACTTGCTATCACTTTATGCCGATGATACGCTGTTTTATCTGAGTAACCCTGAGGTCTTGTTGCCTGTTTTAATGCAGGAGCTGGAGTTCTTTGGGCATTTGTTTGGGCTAAGAATCCATGAAAACAAGTCTCTGATATTCCCTCTGGGGATTTTAAAACAGATCCCACCGGATGTTCTGCCGACCATGCCCCTGCGATGGGAAACTGACCATTTCCGATATCTTGGGGTAATGGTGGCCCACACGTCTCAGTGTCGGAATCAGCTCAATATTGAGAGTGTGATCTCGGGCCTGGAGAGCTCGATGCGCTTTTGGAACTCCCTCCCATTATCAATAATGGGACGAGTCGCCTCGATGCCTGTATACTTTGCAAAATTCGCTTGATACCCTCCCTCACCCAGTCTGGGCACTCAGGAGTAGCGTTGTGGAAGCCTATGTTATAAAAAGCAGTTTATGCAAAGGGACTGTGAATAGGATGAATAACAATGTGGAACATTTGTTTGCAAGTTGGGAAACAGACTAAATCAGAAATGTTATCCCATAATGTATTGCTGGGGGGGGCAGCCGATGTGTGCACATGTGGTTATGGTCAATGTTCCGAATGTACAGAAAGTTAAAAAATGCAAAAATAAACTTTTTTTTTTTTTTTTAAAGATGGTGATTTTAGCACCGCAAACCCTTTGTTGATGCAATTTTCAGGGAAAAAAACACAAGCCTTCTTCTGCAGCCCTTTCTTCCCATTTTTAAATAAAAACTAAATTTTTGCTATTTTGGCAAATTTCTTGGTCTCCTCCAGAGGAACCCACAAACTCTGGGTACCTCTAGAATCCCTAGGATGTTGGAAAAAAAGGACGCAAATTTGGCGTGAGTAGCTTAGGTGGACAAAAAGTTATAAGGGCCTAAGCACGAACTGCCCCCAAATAGCCAAAAAAAGTCCTGGCACCTGAGGTGGAAAAGGCCTGGCAGCGAAGGGGTTAACGTTTTCTGAATAACATTTGCTATCATGCTTTGTGTCTCCTGTTGTTGTCCTGAACAATGTTTTACTTCATTAACTACTCAATTAAAGTTTGGGGGGAAAACCTTGCAATTGTAAAACAACAAAAAAAGCAACAGGGCTATGGCTCTGCCTTACACTGTGCAGTTCCGAAGATCATAGCACCTAAAATAAACACATTTTAGAGTTCGGTATGAGATTAGGTTAAAGGAGCGGCTATGTCTTATTTGCAAATACCTCCTTATGAGTTACTTGAATGGAGCGGTGTAGCACCATTTTTAGATCTGGCTAGAGACCCACCCTTAATTGTGTCAATAGAGCACAAAGGCACTTTTTTGAATAGGAACGTCTGCTAACACCTGTAAATAATAGTACTTCTTAACCTGCTTCGATCAGAACATGCACACAGGACAGTCAGAGCAGCAGTAATGACTATCATAATCATAACCTGGCACTGGCATATTTAATTGGCCCATAGAAAGTAACCAAAGTCATTACACTAGCAACAGTGAAAATTCAACTTTATGAGTTGAAGGTGCACTTAATCTATCATCTGCCATGCTCAAAAGCACAGTCAAGCTTTTTTTCCCATTCTTCCATTTCATTTTCAACAAAAAGAGATGTTCAAGGATTCTGCTTACTACATAATTTTGTGATATCCTTAAACTGAGGGAGCAGTAATGTTTGTTGTAACTGGAAACGTCCACAGGACCGCTAAAATAATGGGCTAGCGTCCTGCAGCCCCATACAGCAGACACTTGTGTTGGACTAAAGAGCGACATCTAGGAAGAGTTTTCTGTACTGCACCTTTGTGAAAAAACACTTCAGGAACTCTTGCTCAAGAGGGCCATCTGGTACCTGGCTTGAGGAACTGCACCTTTGTGAAAGAACCTTCATATTTTTTCACATTACATTTTACGTGGGTGATTGGGTAATAAGGCATAATTTAGAAACCGCATTTGATAAAGGCTTTTTCAAAGCACCTGTTTCTGGCTCCAGTAAGTTTGGTGAAAAACTGGAGACCACATTTAGTTTAGGCAGTGGAAGAGGAAATGTGTTAAGGCGTTTCACGTGAGACAATTTAACAAACTGTTAACGACAGAACTTGTGACTGGCCCCACTGCAAGTGCATTAAATGAAATAAAGGTTATGAGAAGTCGTTCAGGGTGCGGATTAGGGAGGAGTTCAGGGCAATCATGGATTCCTGCGATGCAATTGCATCAAAGGGAATCTTTTACCTCTGGTGCCCTGGGTCCACATTAGTATTGACACCAAAAAGTAAGCACCAAATACCCTTTTACCACTTTCCTTTCAAGGGAATAAGGCAGAGCTGTCAAAGGCTGTGGTTTAGAACCTGTGACATAAATGGACAACAATAAGCCTCGATGATTTTACTTTAAAAAGAAAACATGCTTAATTCTACACACAGCTAAATAGTACACACGAAAATATAAAAGAACATTGAAAAACAACACACTCTATAACCCAGGCGTAATATAATAATCAGATATCTACCTATTGAGTTTGGCAAATTACATTTATTATCAATAAATCACTGCCTGTAGCTTTGACAACAGGCTTTCCCAATCATTTTAACTATTGGCTGTAGGCGTTAACATCAGATTTTCTCAATAAACCACCCCATGCCTACAGACCATAACAGAAAGTTTTTAACAAGAAATAAGCCTTTGCGTACGGTTTCATCAGTGCTCTTCACAAACATGCACCCGTTGCCTATGGGCTTCGACGACAGGGATTATGTGGCATACCAGAAAAGTACAACGTAAGTGTTTTCTTTCCTGAAACGTTGCTCTCAGGCGTAGAAGGCTCCCATGAAGCAGGGGCTTAAATCCAAAGATTTCTGGGTACGTTGCAGTATCTCTGGAAGTAAAGGTGCGTGGGTTATTGCAGGACGCCCTGATATCCTTGCTAGAGTTCAGATGGAGAACTGACAATATAGAAGTCATTAGAATTTGAACATTTACAGTGTATTCAAGTGCTAACTGTCACAGGGCATGCAACGTCGGTTGGCCCAGTGCTGTTAATTCTTCTTACATGGAGAGCTATAGTTACTGTACCTTTCGCTAGCTGAAATTTTATTTTTGTCTTTTTAACTAGTGACACTGTTGCTGAGGCAATGAGAAACTAATGTCACAATATTGGGAAGGTTTGCTAACACACCTAAACAAAAAACGTGCATGCGTTGCAACGAAAAATAGGATATCTCAAAATATATGAGCAAAATGGAAAGCACAAACGAGGCACTTAAGGTGATGGGTGACACCGTCACTCGGAAAGGTGTGCCAGCACCACTGATCCACTGGAGGGTTTTGGATGTGGTTTCTGTGTTTGAAAGCTTACAACCAAGGGAGCACACAAAGTTTCAAGGACAGAGGGGACTCACTACATTTACTCGTGAACATCATCCTCCTTCTCCTCCCCCTCCTCCTTGTCCTGGAAGCAATTGTGGCACTTCTTTGCCGAACCTCCATAGATGTGAACTCCTCATGTTAAGGGCATCCTTCTGCGGGGGCAGGGATCTCTTCCCCCGTGACAGATGCAGCAGGGACTCACATCCCAAACATAGCTCCTAGTCAGCAGGCAGCCTGGTTGATGATTCCACAAGGCAGGTGGTCCTGTGGGAATGCAGTCCAACACTATCCTGAATTAAGTGAACTAAGCAGCAGTGTCTCCTTTCTCCAGGCTTAGACTTTATAATTTGGCCTAAGCACATTTACCCATATCAATTCTTGTGCTGGTTCAAATGTAATTATTAGAGTAAAAAAAAAAATAGATAACACATTGGTCTTTTTACGGATCACCCATTAGTGCCAATGCTTGGCTATGTGTGCAATACTCCTAAACGGATCCATTGTTTTTCCTATTGATGGTTGAATAATTGATTACAATTAGAATCGAAGCATCAATTTATTACGTAGTATCTACAAAGTTTCCAAAACTTAACCAATAAGGAACATGGATTTTAATTCCAGTGCCATCTGTTTGTCCCATATTGTTTTAGTCTGTTTATTAAATGTTTCTTAATACTCCCATGTATGTTTTCACACTGTCCTGTTCCCCTGTCTGACGCATGTACTGCTGCCTGTTTCATTCTACAATACAATTTTAAGAATCGCTATATCATAACTATATACTAAAATATAGGGGGTAATTTTGACATCGGCGGTCTTTTTCCAAGACCTCCGAGGGACCACCGTGCGGAAGACCGCCAGTGGTGGCGGTTTGCCGCTCGGCCTATTATGACCGTTGGCAGCTCTCCGTCCTTTTACGGACGGAGAGCCACCAACAGCCATACTGGCGGGGACGGGGAAGTGGAGGTTGCTCCACCTCCACCACCACGCCAACAGAACATCGCCCAGCGAATTCCGTCCTGTGATTCGGTGTGGTGATGTTCTGTTGACGGTGTGGTGTCGGCGGAGCAGCCCCCATGGCTCCCGTCCCCTCCCCTCCCGGAGGATCGTCGGACCAGGTAAGTCGATCGTCCGTGAGGGGAGGGGGGTCAGGGGTGTTGTGTGTTGTGTGCGTGCATGGGGGTGTGCGTGTGTGTATGTATGTGAGTGCATGTATGCTTGCAGGGGTGTTGTGTGTTTGGTAATGAGTGCATGTATGTCTGTAGGTATGTCTGTATGGATGTGTGCGTGTATGTTTGAATGTGGGTGTGCGTGTCTGACTGTGTGTGTGGATGTTGGCATGTATGTCGGTGTGTATGTGTGTTGGTGGTGCCTGCGTGCGTGTCGTGTGTGTATGAGTGATGTTATGTTGGGGGTTCGGGGTGGGGACGGGGGTCCTGCCACCTTTGGGGGGTGGGAGGGGTGGTGGGGGGGTAGGAGAGGGTGTCGGGTGGGGGTGGGTGTGGGGGAGTCCCCTATCAGTGCCAGGGAAGGAATTCCCTGGCACTGATAGTGCTTACCGCCATGGATTTCATGGCGGTTTCAAACCGCATGAAATCCATGGCGGTCAGCCAGGTCCAAATACCGCCGGCGGTAAAGTGACGGCCGCCGGGCTGGAGACCCTGGTCTCCAGCCCGGCGGGTGGAACGGAGAGGCGGCGGATGACAATGGCGGTAACAGCCATGGTCATAATACAAAAAAAAGACCGCCAGCCTGTTGGCGGTCTTACCGCCGCTTCTCCGCCTTCCGCCAGGGTCATAATGACTCCCATAATCTTACGAACACAACCCTTAGAAACGTACTCTTTTTTGCTCTAACATGATTCAAACCAACGATTATTGTAAAGAATTCAGTCATTTTTGTGGACTGGCACTCTAAAGTCATTGGATAAAGAAATAAAACATCCCCTTATATGTGTATTTGGTTTGTCACCCCCTCGAGCTACAAAATGCATCAAACGAAAGCAATAGATTATGCAGTGATTGCAACTAACAGTATTGTAGCAGTGATGAAACAAATACTTAGGGCCCCCACTGCAAGATATGCTGAAGAGGTCCCCCCACACTCACATCAGTAGGGGCTGAGGGGGCCCCCCTCCAGTATGGGTAAGCCTGCGCCTCCACCCCCCCTCTGCCCACACACACAAACACCGCAGGGGCTGCGGGGCCTCTGTAATGCATCTGTATTACAGGTGTTCTCCATTACACTCCTGGTATGTTCCAGGCAAAGATTAACCCAGATATGGCAAAAGGAGAGTGTGTCTATTTCTTATGTTGAGAACATACATTCTGGCGATAGTTGCTGTTACAGCTATAAACCTCTGTTTCATGGTGAACTGATGGACAATCTGATGTGGCTAGACTAAGGGAGGGTTTCATGGAGACTTTGGGAAAAAGATGGGGACGCCTGTGGTGCTAGAAGAAGAGGAGACTGGGAAATAGATGATGACAGTGTTAGAGGATTTCAACATGAGAGTTTGGGCAGCCCTATTGCAGAGGACTGTAAGGCAAACAGAGGTACACTATTGTATTTTAGACACAAGTGTTTAAAAAGAGAAGGAGAGTAGAGTATAGTCTGTGAATAGGTGATGTCAGTAGCTGATTGAGCAGATGATGGAGGGTATTGGTACAGAGGGAGAAGAGCATATAAAGTTCAGAGCCCTATGGAAAGCAACAGATAGAGGAGTGAGCAAGATGCTCCAGAGCCCAAGAGATTTAGGGCCATATTTATACTTTTTGACGCAAACCTGAGCTAGCACAGGTTTGCGTGAAAAAGTTAAACTCCGGCTACCGCCATTCCTAGATGCCAGCCAGGCATCATATTTAAGGAATGATGCTAGTTGGCACTAAGGCCCGGTTAGAGTCAAAATAAATGGCACTAACCATGCTGGGGAGGCATAGGGGGAAGAATGGGGGTTGTGCATCACAGAATGGTGCAAGTCAGGTTAGCGTAAAAAATAATGACTCTAACCTGACTAGCGTAATTTTTTGACGCACAACTCCCATTGACATGACTCCTGTCTTAGCAAAGATAGGAGTCATGTCCCCTGCCCAATGGCCATGCCCAGGGGACTCCTGTCCCCTGGGCATGGCCATTGGGCACAGTGCCATGTAGGGGGGCCCAAGTTAGCCCCCCATGCACTTTAAAATAAAATTAATCAAAACTTACCTGGACTTACCTTGGATGGGTACCTCCATACATGGGTGTCCTCCAGGTGTGGGTGAGGGTGGCAGGGGCTGTCCCTGGCGGTAGGGAAGGGCACCTGTGGATTGCTTCCATGGTCTCTGACCATGGAAGTGAGCCCACAGGTCCCCTAACACCTGCCCTCACCCAGGCGTTAAATAATGGCGTTAAACAGGATTAGCGCCATTATTTAAGGCCCTCCTCCTCTTGTGCGTCATTTTTGCACAGGAGGATAAATAAGGCGCAAATACCCTAAAGTCATTTTTTGCCTGGGAACGCCTACCTTGCATCTCATTGACGCAAGGTAGGTTTCCAGGGTAAAAAATTGACGCAAACTCCATAACTTTGACGCTAGATGGGACTAGCGCAAAAGTAATAACAAAAATATGGAGTTAAGTTTGCGCTGGATTTGCGTAAAAAAAATGATGCAAATCCGGCGCAAACTAAGTATAAATATGCCCCTATGAATGAGCAGAAAGGGAAGCAGATTGGGGGTGGGGGTAGGATTCCCCAAATCACTTTCCCATATTCCTATTGATTGAGTTATTGGAAATATGTACTTAAAAGAAAATACAATTATTCTCTTTCTTGAGTTCACTATTTTAAATTGCACTTAGTATTTTGATGGAGAAAATTAAGTATCATTTGACTTACTCTATATGAATAGTCCCTGAACACTGCCATTTTATTCCCATTCTAGATGTTTTAGGGATAATAAAGAAAGGCATGTTAGAGTTCAGAAAAGAGTAATACAGGAGTAGTACGTTACATACTCCAAACGTCCTTTGTGAATATTCCCCTAAATTCTGCACCTTGACCAATTACCTGAGATTCCTAGCAAAACCATTGCTAAAACACGCACCTGTTGAGACTTTTTCTTAAATTATGCCCTTTCCTTGATATCTGGGTGAAGATTCACTGGATTACATGATTTTGGCTTTCTACATGATGAGTCAACTTACTCAACTTGCTAAATCAAGAGAGGTTGGTGGTCAGTGAATAGCAGCAGTTGAAAATAAGTGCTTTCTCAACTTGGGTATCTGCCACATCTCAGGCATCATCCTAAATGTTGCACATGTGTCTACTTTCGTTTTTTTTTTTTTCTGGTGACTAGCACTGGTACAGCACACCACCACTCGCTTAACTGAAATGGCAGAGGTAAACTGGAAGAGGGGCATTAGTGGGACAAGCTCCGATACCAGTGAAATATCCCAGCCAGGCAGAGTTCATTCCTTTGCCTGATCCTCCACTTAACATGATGCAAGTAGCCAATTGCTCAGATATCCACTCAGTCAGCAAAGTGGCTTTAAGAGTCAGGGTCCAATGGCATAAATGCCCCATGTCAATCAAATTGCACACTTGTCCAATTGTTCGAAAGGAGAGAGTCACATGGTCCAACTCAGTGAACAGTAATGATCAGCAACTGACCAAAGTTCATTCTTTGGAATGTTCCTTCGCCTATCATCCTGAAAGCAACCACTTACAACTCACACAAATCTGAACAAATGCACTTGATAACTGTTATGATAACAAATGCTTCATAATGAGGATTATTTTAGCCTGCTACTGACGGTTATATCAGTTGGTTAAGACCCTGAACCTGAGTTTTATGTCCAAGCTGTAGGAGAGGGTATATAACTACAGAGATGGCCTTTAACAGCCAGTATAGCCTGGGGTAGAATGGCTATAACGTTAGTAGAACATTTCCCACACTGAGGGTAGAATGTTCAAAATGAAAAAGTGAGAAACAGAAAGACAAACATTGGATGTTTTGAGCAGGAGGATTTTACCAGCCTTTATTAGCCCTGAGCCATTTCACTGTCTTCAAGAAGCGTACAATATTCTAAATATCTAATATTATTACATCACAGAGAAAAAATGTTTGAAATATTTCATTTCACACGACCCTTAGGGACGAAACAAGCATGCCATTACTTGGGTTTCAACACAAATGCTTGAGTCCTCCTTGCTAGGGTTTCATTGACGGGGGCCGTACTTTCACAGTGGAAATATATGAATAAATAAAAACTGCTTAAAAGGACTAGTGCTTGATGCAGGAGATAGAATCTTTTCTCAGCAGTATTCTGGACAAACGACACGAGTGGCCACCCTCTGTACATGCAGGCTTGCTTCTCACTGTAGTTCAGCATACTGCATAAAGATGAAATAACAGGTGCTGAAGTTTTTACACTGAGGTCATTGCTGACTCCATGATGTAATTTATTAATGCAATTCACTGTACTATTTCTAAATTTGAAAAACTTGCACATTGCTGTGATGGGAATGTTCTCTGTATGATGTGTATATACCCCTGCCCTGAGTGTCCGACCGCAGATTAAACTGATTTCCTGACTTTTTGTTTAGTCCTACAACTATGCTAATCTAGTGTGTGTGCAGAAACGGAATCCTGTCCATAGTAACATGAGTTTCAGAACCCGCTCAGTGACCATCAGGAATGCAAAAAGCATGTTCACATAGCTGGCATATGACTATTGTCTCTTTCCTGGGCTGATCACTTAAAGGTGTGGTGGTAGTGCACCTAGGTTTGTGTAGCATTGGTCTTGAACAGATCTTTTTCTGTGTTAAAAGAGAGTGCATTCCAGTGACCCTCGCTCATGTGAAGTTCCACTTTAGGGTGAGACACAGCCCCTTCCACTGGCATTCTGTGTGTGTGTGAGTAACTATATATGTAACAGTGGTGTAAACCAAGGGCCAGACTTACAAGAGATGACGCATCGCTGTGATACATCAAAATAACTTGCACTTTGGTAGGACGGAGTCCTATGCCATGTATGCGTCAGATTTACAGCATGGCGCACCATCGTGTAAGGATCCTGCCAGCATCAAAAAAATTATGCATCCGTGTGCACCATGTTGCAATGAAATCTAACACTTCTGCTGCAAAAGAGACACAGGGCTGACTTGCGGCATGTAAAGTGACGCTAATCAGCCCTGCGTCACTTTTGAGTGCGGAATGCGTAAAAAAAAGTACAATAAATGATGCATTGAGGGGAAAAAAGGGCACACCTCACAAAAGGCAGCTATGGAGCAAACAGCAGAAGGAAGGACAACAACCCCAGCACCAGCACCAGCTAGGATGTCCTGACAGACTACCAGAGAAAGAGGAAGTGCAATTTCAGTGAAGAGGAGAATGATATTGTGATCACTGAGATGACAGAACACCAACTTAAATTCTTTGTCACCTCTAAGTTGCTACTAGGGAGAAAAGAGGCCCTTTGGCAGTCCATAGTTGACAAGATCAATAATGTGGGACAAGCGAAGAAGACTTCCATTGACTGGAAGAAACTCTGGAATGATTATAAGGACCAGACAAAGGAGAAACTGGTCAACAACCTGAAGGCAGCAATGCAGACTGGAGTAGGGAGCCCAGTGCACCAGGAGGAGCTGGGCGACTTAGAGGAGTGGGTGGCAGCTGTCATCCTAGATAAGATGGTGGCTGGAGTAGCAGGACACGACAGTGCAGCAAACAAGGAACAACGACAGCCAAAATAGGGATGGTACATGGTAGTAGGCCATTTTGTGGTCGCAAACTGTGATTTTCACCTTTTGCAACCACAAAATCACATCGTATATCTGGCCCTATCTTATTAGTCTAGCCTAAACTACACCTAAACTACACTAACTTAACTTAAAAAGTATTTAAAACCATCTTAGCTTAACTTACCTCACTCTACACACATAACACAACAGGCATGTTAAGTATTAACTCCCCACCCCCTAACACACATCTTCACACAATAACAACATACACTACACCTATACACAAACTACCTAAACATATGAAGCTAACAAATATTTTTTTTTCGTATTTTTATTTTTTTATGTTTTTTTATTTTATTTATTATAACATATCCTAAACATCAACTCCCCACCCACTAAATAACCTACCCACCCAAATACCCAACTAAGAACCAACCCTACCTAAAGTTTGAAAATTACTAGATCTGACCTAGCATATTCCTACATTGACTACACCTAAACTATGCTATGAAAACAGTAAAACACATCCTAAAACACAGGTAAGTGCAGAAAGGGACCCTATGGTCTATATTTGCTCCCCTAGCGGTCCAGAGACTGCTGCAGCATTTGCATGAAATGGGTTAACGTGTCCACTTTGTGCTCCGGGCCTGCCACACAGGAGTGTCAGGTCTGACAGGTCCTTCAAGTCCACCTGTTCAAATTGAGAACCATGAACATTGGTTTGGTCCTGGGGTTCTGGTGGTCCTGTAGGCTGACCTGTGACTGTATCGGCTACTGCAAATAGTGAACCTCCCTGGTCAGCGGCAACATCCTGGCTGGTGCCTGGCTGATCATGGCCTGGTGGCCCTTTTGGTGTTAGTCTCTGAGTGCTGTCTGCCCTTTCCTCAACAAATTGTTGTGCCATTTGCTGGCATACCTTTGCCACTTTGAAGATGTGCCGTTAACGCTCAAGCTGGATGAGGTAGGTCTTACGCTGCTCAGGTGTCATGTTGTCTGTTGGAATGGAAGGAAAATGTATCAGACAAAACTTAACTAGGAACTGTGTCAATCATAATTCTTCATCTGGTTTCAAATATCACATTTGGCAACTCTAAAATCCCAAAATAACCTTGAAGTATAAATTGACCATCCACCTAAAAATATATACTTCTCCTAATGTAACAAGGCCAAAGTACACAGGTGGTACCAATGTCAGCACTTGCAATTGCATTGTTTGGCCAATTCTAGGATTAACCATGTCAGTACACAGAATGATAAGGAACAATGCTATTGTGTACACATGGTATGGTACACATGCCCCTAGTAATTGATCATTTGAGTTCTTGTTGCAGCCTCCAACAGGCTTGATTTCATGGTTATCAACATATGTAAAATTAGCAATGCCTGGCACATACATGTATTGTGACTCAACATTGTGTACCTAATACGGCAAGGACACAACTCCACACATATTGCTTCCTAGACTTACCATGTCCAGGTATTTGAAACAAAGATGGAGGCTGACTAGCTTACTCAAATAAAATAGAGATGTTGGATACATTTCCTCTATTGACTAATATACGTACCTGGAGGACCACTCCCTGGCTCATCACATGCAGTTTAAGTAATAGCATGTTTCCCTCTACATAGCCTGGTGTCTGTCCCTACATGTCAGCAACTAATGTCACCAAGCTGCACATCCCCTCTCAGCATATTCATGTGACGGATGTGTGAATGCATGCTATACATCTCATATGCACAAGTATCTTGTGATGTAACTAGCAAGTGTTAGCCAAACTGTAATCCTGGGTAAACTTTTCGTTGCAAGTCTTTATGGGTAACACCACCAGAAGGTGGATTGTGTAATGGACTGTCAGATGATAATGTTGTGAAGAGATGGCTTCGGTCAAACACACCTTCATAGTTCTGGTAATGAGACAACGCAAAGCTATGACTATGTATTCAATATGTAAAATGGGGCATTAGACAGCATGAGTGAGAACTTTGTCTTCATTACCATGTGTGGAATGCTGATATCTGGGACAGCTATCCTTACCTATTCTGAATTCACTGAGGTGTGAATCCTCACATCCTGTCTGGACTTGCTTTACAAAATGTACATAGAATGCAATGTGGATTCCTACAGTAGCAAGGTGCATCTGACATGCATTTGGAAGTTTAACAGTCCCAAGCCATGTTCACCATTAAATCCTCTCCCATATACTTTAACACACTGATGCATTTTGGTCATGCCTCCTCTGTCACCCCATCTATTGTATGGGCCAGCATAGATTGGCAATACATCCGCTTGCACATTAGACACTATCTAGAAAACATGCAACTTAGATCTATTTCATTTGTGATGTACCATATGTGGAACAAATGTATTCCTTGGAATTAGAATGCCCTTTGAACATGCCATTGCAACCATTATCCAAAATCATACACAACACTTGCACAACACAGTAACTATTCAGGTGACACTCACTGGTAGCATCCAGATCCTTGAAGCTGTCCACCTCAGCTGTAGTATAGGGCTTGGGACCACCACTAAGACAGAAGGCTTTACATTGCACTGTGAATGTAGAACACATACACTGTGGATATAAGAAGCACCATACATTGAATTAGCAATTGTCTGTTTAAATCTGCATCTTGAACATGAAGCATATGGCACAGTTGTCATGTCGTAATGATATACATAGGTAAGGTAGGTTGAAGTGTTCACAGATATGATGTGCCTGATCAAGAACCAGGTGCACAGAGTGCAGTTCGGGTGCAAATACATCACTCCTTGCAAAATGGTGCAAGGGTGCCTGCCTTTCGTGGGTCTGTGGAACCTAATGATTTGATATACCACACTCTGCAAGGTATTACGTTAGCAGTGCATTTCTCATATTTATACTTGTCCATAACAATGCTCCACACATCAGACAGAAGCCATGCTTGCTCCTTGCATTCGCTGAGCTCAGTGGATTTCAGCGCTACACAGTAAATAGACATTGTCCATCCATACCCCGTACAGGTACAATGAGGAATTGCGAACATCTGCGCACCAGGATGTGTGAGAAATGCTTACATGTGCCCCAAACAGCCTGTCAATTTTTTTTACATAATTACATGTGAGTGGGTTCACCTGTAACATACGCAGAGTTTAGCACACACATTTGTGAGTCAGTAATGACCCGGAATGCCCACTGACAACACTACCTGCACAGTGCTGGTTGGGCAACAAACACCTCTGCGTCTGGCATGCACTACATGGTCTGTGTCGGCTAATGCCAGCCAAGTGCTTAAATGTTTCTGTGGCATGCATTTCCTTATCAACATTGTTAGGTGTAGGACTGGCATTCCACCATAAAACATATGTGACCATTGGAGTCATTGAAGCACTATCATAGAGTAGCAAAGGAGACTCAGTTGTAAACTCACAGCATATGTGTACTTACCAACAGCTCCCCTAACTTTAATTCTGAGCTGATCAGTAAGGTCAGCAATGCTTCAGCTGATGCATTGTGTCATCCACCGTGAGATCCACTGTGAAATTTCTGAGCATGTGCTGCTGCACCTTCTCCCACTGCGACTTCTGGTCTTGGGTTGGTTATCCCTGGATTACCCAATCCCCTGGCAATCATGTTGGGGATAGTGAGTGATCAGCCACGGGAACCCCCAAACTCCTGCTCTGATATGTTGCATGATCTTCCCCTCCTAGATATACTGTCAAAGCCCAGCTCACCTGAGTTCTTGTTCAGTTCTGATGGAGGTTGAAGACAATCCGACCCCACCCTGAAACTGCTTGTTCCAGCACACTAGTTTTTAAAACAGTGCACTAAGAACAGAAGCTCAAGGGAAGGGGGGAAGTGGATAAAATAAAAAAAAGAGAGACAACACTGTTCTTGCGTTTCCACTGTTGAAGTGCTGCACAAATCTGCGGCCCTTTCTGACTTCTGTAGAAACTGGTGCCTAATGAAACATAAACAAAGAACAGATAAGTGCAACCTATTCCTAAATGGGTTCCTGACTATCCCTTTATTTATTAGAAATTCTCTTCTAAAAGTACCTCTTGGATCCTGGTCTCTAGTTTCCAGGTTTGGAATGTGTTACTGCTCTGGGATGTGTTTTCTATTACTGTAAAACTTTTTTCCCATATTTCCAGAATCTTTTATAAAACAAATACTGTACTTTTACATCAAAATACAGCATGTAATTTGTGCAAGTCCTTGATTTACTGTTTGCCTTGCTGTTCATGGTTTCCACTGTTCGATTCTTAAAAGTTCCATGAGAAAAAACAATGTTTGCTTCACAAAGTTCTGCAAACTATTCTTGTAACAAAGAGTTTGAATCACAATGTTCGTGGAAGGTATTTCGTTTAAAAGTGTCTATATACGAATCCAGAAATTGTTGTCAAAGTTCTTTCAGGTAATAAAAGGTTTTGCACTTACTTGTTGCTGGCAAGAGATACTGATCAGTCTAACCTTGTCTTCTTTCTCTTTTGCAGGTTACTCATAGGAGAGAGGCTGAAGCAAGGAGGAACCGGAAACCGGAAGAAGGAAGAGCCAGAAGCTGCGCCCATTGAAGTCAATGAAAGTCTGTAAAGAGCAGGAGTGCCAGCGCCGAGGGATCTGTTCTCAGGTAAGCGGGAGGTAGACGAGCACAAGCACTGGGTGAGGCTCGGGGATGCCTTTTATAGACAGGGCTGGGTGTGGTTTGAAGGGCTGGGTGTGGTCCTCACATGCTGCACATGTTCTTGGAAGGTGTGCAGAGCTGGGTGTGGTTTGAAGAGCTGGGTGTGGTCCTCACATGCTGCACATGTTCTTGAAAGGTGTGCAGAGTTTCAGTTAATATGCAAATGAGTTGGATTAACACATGGCCTAGGGAGGAGTGTTTTAAAGAAGCCTTGGTAAAAGCAAGGCCCAATGTGTAAACAAAACAGCACATTAAACAACATACACAGAAGCCTAGGCGGGGGGGGGAAGGTGAGATAACAAGAAAGGCTTTCAATAGTAAGTTTAAAAGGGAGCTATTACAGACCCCACTAGTGCAGTGAGAGGGGACATGCTCTTTGCTGTGTACAAACCCTAACATATACCCCTCCCTGAAAACAGAATATCACTAAATAGCAAGAAAACAACCTAAGACACCCGAAATAACCCTAACAATACAAAAGCCTGAAAATACAGACACCTGACAGTACACTGGATTAAACAATGAAAATTACAAATACAAAATACAATACAGACTTTTGGGACACAACAGGGCCAGCACAGACACCAACAAGATCAATAAACAGCACCACACTCTCCAACAACCAACCAACTCATCCACCAACCAGCACAGACAATAAGAGTGTAAGGGAAAGTGAAAGTAACTTCACACTTCCTGATTTGCAGCATGGCAGAACCATTGCATTATTTCCTGGGTGGATGCATCATGTTTTCACAAAATGCACCTTTTTTAACACTTCCTTGGAAAAATAGGCAATGCATGAATTTCACACAATGCATGACAGTGCACAATGCAGTATTTTTTAGGTATCGGCTTGGATGTGTGACATCCAGATGATGCAACATGTGCAATGCATCACGCTAATGAGTCTGTTTAAATGTCCGACACAAGGGGGCAAATGTGTGTTTTACTGTGTAGTGTATTGTGCAATGCATGTAAACTATTTCAGAAATCATTGCATTGCCTGTGGATATATGAGGTGACATGCTTGATGTCTTGGAATGTGTTTTATGTGTATGTTGACAGTGCACATACGTGTGACTTATTGCATTACTGGTGTGAATGCTCAGGCACACAAAGTAGCAATGTGAAATTACCTGGCATGTTAAGGGGCCTTTTAACTAAACTTTGGTACAATGCAGGACAGCAACCCAAGATTACACACTGCATTATGTGAAAGGATGAGGGCAGAATTGCCCCATATTTAGAAAGATATGGAGAATTTCTGCTCTCTCCTTGAACTGATGCAATTGAGTCAGCCTAACGCCAAGGCAGAAATCCTTACACCATGGTGCCAGGGTGCCTATGTTGCAGGGAGAATTGTTTTTGTGCAGGAACGAATATCTTCCTGCACAATAGCAATCTCTTGAGGCATTTACTTGTTTCTATGTGTGTTGCAGAATGTAGCACACATAGACAGAGGAAATATCAAGGGAAAAAAATATTTTTCTCCTTGTTACGCCATCCTCTGGAAGGCATAGAGATTTCACGCAATCCCAAATCTGCAAACCTTTGTAAATCTGGGATTGCATGAAATCCATGGGTGCATGCATGGGAAGGCCCCTGTTTCACCCATAGAATGGCTTCCTGAATTAAATGTAATGCAAAACAGCACAATCCGCTGCATTGCTTAACATTTATTTGCACACCACACAGGGGAGCGGGAATCGCCCCTTACATGTTTTTTTAATTATGTACTAGCATTTTGCATCATGGATGCACCACGAAAGAGGTGCAACCATGATGCTAAATGGTCAAAAATATAGATCTGAGTTATCTAGAGGGTTTACATTAGGGGGCTTATAAAAAAAGGGTCCTGCCACACAGGAGATTCAGGATTCTAGATGGTTCGGTGGCACAGGACTCTCAATCATTCTTATGATGCAATGCAAAGCTGCCATGCATGGCTTGGCATCACCTCACACTTAATGAGTAAGGCAAGGCAGAAGTATGTTGTTTTACTCTGCATTAAGGGGGTGTTGCATGGTTTTATATTGGATGTTCACATGCAACACCCATAGAGTTTGACACTGACCCAGATTATCAGACTCAAGTAATCCTGGTGCTGGGCCAAAACCTTACACATCCCCTAAGAGGCATGACAAGGAGAATTTTTTTTCTCCTTGTGCTTTCCGTTTTCATGCGTGCTGCATTCTGCAGCACACAAAGAACAAGCAAAATCACACCATGAATTGTTTATATGCAGGAATGTGCAGGTAGAACTATATTGCCACATGTCGTCAGATTGGGGGAAGGGATGAGCCTTTGCTTCTGCATCAGGTTTACATTCTTAAGTTAAACTGAGTCAGCCTGAATACTGTATACATGGGTGTTGCCTTGCAAAACCTCGCAAGACTCCATGCAACCCCCTCATGGTACAGAGTAACCCAAGCCGGCCTATTGAGGTGCCTTGATTTACTCCATAGCTATGAGACCATGATGAGCCACACAAGGTAACTTAGCATGGCCGCATAGATGTGGTTGAGATGCTTGTGCCACCTGAGGTCCAAAAGTAGTGAGCCACCAGCAGCACAAGTCTCTACTAAATAGGCCCATATCTGTATACATTGCTATCCTAGGATGTTTTATGGATGCATTACCCACTCAGGGAATGACATACGCTGACTGGTTCAGCCAGTCAGGTGTGGCATCCAGGGGACAGATTGACTGTCTAGATGTGTAATGTATGTGGCTAGGCATATATGGCATGTGTTGATATGTGCAAACATTTACCATAGAGTGATAGCCAACAACCACCACGTGGTACACACACATCTGCTGTCTGGGCTTCGGTCTGGAAGAATATGTGTGGCACATGCACAGTGCCCATACACATTAGTGTTTGCCTCAAATCTTTGCTTATATTTTGGTGCTCACGAGGCCAGCTTGGGTAGCCAAAACAAGTCAGATTTATTTTCAAGGTGGCATATGTTTGCTATGCCATACATCACGAGTAGTCCTTTGTTGGTATGTCCTTCTCGCTTCTCCTGCGCTGCCTCCATGAAGGTGGTGGTGGTGGTCATCATTGCCTTCTTCCTGCTCCTAGCTGCATTATGAGTAACTTCATGGCATAGTTGAGCTTGCCAAAGAGCTTGCCAAAGTGCTTTGGGTATGTTCTGCTTATGTAGCAGTACCAATGGCAAGTTTTGCACCTGGGTTGCTGATGCACAGGAAATGTGATGAAATTTGGACTGTGTGCGTCATTTGTCAAAGATGCATCACTTTCCCTGAAACTTGTATATATCGCTGTGTCTGTTCTGCAGTGAATTTTATGGGGGAATGCCCACCTTAATGTTATCTTACACAGTCTGTTGAGTGCAGGGTAAAAAAGACACAAGACAGCGAAAAGCGACACAATATACCTAATGTGTCACTTTGCAAATATGGAGCATGGAATGCGCTGTTGCATCAGTGGTCAAACTCCTTGTGTATGGCCAGTGTCTGAGTCCTAGGATCAGTGAGGTCTGGTGGTTTAGCATAGCACAAGATGATGTGTGGATACAGCTTCCCCAGATAGTGGAAGAGACAGAAGATGGAGACAAGACTGTAATGAAATGCTGTGAGGTTCTTGTAAGCAAAGACTGCTGATTAGTTCTTCATAAGCACTGCTATTGGTAAATGGCAGGGTAGAGGTGAAAGTCAGCAGTTTCTGTTAAAGGTAGGGAAGATTTGCTAGATACATGATTACTTTTTCAGGAAGGCTGATGACATCTAGATGCAAAGATCTTACACTTCATTGAACTCTTGTATGCAATATTCCTGCTTGGAGCAGGCATCATTTTGACCTCCTTTGAGAGCCATCGCTTTGTCCAATGGCAGTGTCCACAAGACAGGCTAAAAATTACATATGAAAGAGAACCACTCTAAATGTGTTATAAAGCCTGAAACTGTGGATCCACAACCTATCTGGAAAATTAGCATAAAACCCCACTTGGTTCAAGTTCAAAGTTTTTTACAACCAAGGAAAGGGATGCTCCACAGAGTAGGTGAAGTTCTGCTGTGTGACTAGGGCTAGGGTCGGCATGAATGCTGGTCTCCCAGAGGTGAGGGGACACCACCTGAAATCTGCACTTCTTCGTGGAAGAGCTGAGAGTCTGCCTAATACCTAAAAGACTGCCTGTTTCCTAAGAGAGGGAAGAAGAGTGCTAGGTGGTATAGGAGGAACAATATCTAGGAGGAAAGGCCAGAGTGTTCCTGGTGTGAGCAACATCCAGAAGAACCTGATTCCCAGAGGGATCAAAGCCAGAAGTCATAAGGGGTCTATCGGTCTCCCTGTGTTGTTCCTGTACTGAACTGCGTAGAGACATTCAAGTAATAGGCAACTTTACGTCATCTGGCATGCCTGCAGAGAGCCAAAATTAGTGCTGGAGATCCGGTGCGGATGCTGCAACTTCCAAATCTGTGCACCCATCTGCATTCAGCCTGGAGGTCTGCCCCACTGATGATGTGTCTAAGTAAATCTGCCACTGCAGCCCCACATCATCAAAGTGCCTAACTGCAATTTGTAAGTGAGGTTGTAAACCTGTAACTGCATTCCCTTTTGAAATGGGTAGTATTTTGTTGTGCTGTAAAGTTAAAGTATTTACTTTTTATTAAGATGAACACTCAACAGAAAAATACATTATTGTGTCTATTGGTTGATCTCTGAGCTTTTGTTCCCCACACTACCTCAATGAGAAGCTTTAGGCTGCCCACACTCATAACCCTGAGAGTGAAGTACAGAACGGTTTGTACTTGGAACAGTTTGCAGAGGAGACAGGACAATGACACGAGTGGCAAACAACCTCAGCTACCACAGTTGTGTCTCAGTATCCCTTGCCTGCCCTTCGGCCTTTTGGCCCTGTGAACATGGTCTGACCCACACACTAGTAGTAAATTGCACTTGGTAGGTTACCTACATTTCTCTGAACTTGTTAGCAAGTTTCTTAGGAGTCATCTAAAAATATGAGGACTGCTCATTAACTGCATGGTGTAGTATGCAAAGTAGTATTACAGTAGTAGTACTCCAGCACTGCAAAATGAAATTCACAAAAATAAGTGCTGAGATCTACGCTCACTAGGAATAGGTTTCACATTAGCCATTGGTTAACACACCTATAAATAGAGGCCACACTATTGATATTCATATGAACAAACACTGAGAGCACTTAATCAAGAGAACTTAAGAAAATATGGAGAACAGACAGGTGAAATGGAGGTTTTCTGCAGAGCACACATTCAGTGAGGGGGTGGATATGACTGGAATGGAGAACCCCACCAATACTGGTAACAGAACACCCAAACAACAATTAGGGAGTTGGAGAAAGCAAGTAAGATGGAAGCAAAGCAGTGGTGGAAGATTACATCATTTATTAAGTACTTGTAATGCAAACGAGTACCAAGGAGACTGAGAATCATGCTCTTACCAACTTATGAAGATTTGGATGAGGACTTGGTGACTGAGTGGTGCCGAAACACAGAGGACTGCTCAATAAAGTTAATGAGAACACTAACTAAACATGCAAAACAAAAAATTGAATTACAAGCGGGAAGACTGAAATGATTATGAAAGAATGAGGGAGATTTAAGGATGATGTGGATATAAAGGATCAAATAGTTAATATGAAGAAAGTTCTACAGACATATGATGAGATTATGGAACAGAAGGCGAGAAAGTTCCCAATGGACAGATTGGATTATCAATATGGTCGAGTATAAACCACTGCAGAAAAATATGACAGCTTGAGGACCAAGGAAAAAATGGATGTGTCAAAAAGCCAACTGCCCAGAGAAAGTGATGCAAGCTCTGACCATGGCTTTAGTGCGGATGAAGCAACAATGGAGAAGATGGATTTTCAGAAGGAACTCCACCTTGTTTGTATGATTACACGCCGGTGGGAAGGGCCAGAGCACAGATGGGCTTCGGATGAGAAAATGTAAGATGACGAGAGGCAAGAGAAAGGAATATGGGATGACCAAAAATTGATATGTGCAGATGAAGCATCCAAAACGCAACCCCTGCTTATAAAAATATCATTGGTCATCATGAATAATAATCAGAACAGGTTGCTGAACCTGGGTCTGACGTTTTGCCCCATGTCCTGTCCAGATTTTGCAGATACTAGAATTGAGATTTATAAGTACACTCGCAAACTTAAACTATATAAATATTAATAAATGAAGACAGCAAAATAGGTTACAAATACATCTACAGGCCATAAGTACTCGCCCTTTAATATATCAGACATCCCTGACCTGATGACAATTCAAGACCTGGCAATGGAGGATAAGGGGGATTCAATACAGTCCAGTGGTGAGAGAATTGAACCAACTTTTGGTACAGGCATGGGAGAAGAACCTGAAGTTAGTGGAGTAGGTGAATCAATCTCCTGAGTGTTGGGATTTGAAACAGACCATCAAACGATGAGTGGACTGAAACCTAAGAGTAAATTTTATCCTTAGCTACCAGATGAAAATCGCATTGACCTATCCCAGGAATTGGTGGTGGAACAACCTAATAAACTGAGGAAAGAATGGCATAATGAGACAGGAAAGAACAATTTTTTCAAGTAAGGATTGGAAGGATATTTCTAATTTAAAGAACAACCCCTTGCTTATCATCAAACCTTCTGACAAGGGGGGGGCAACATTGTTTTGCTGGATTTAAGTTTGTATCATTCGAAAGGGAGGATACAACTAAGCAATGCTTTACACTATATTTGCCTTCAGGGAATTCTATTGGAGGAATGGAAAAGGAATACCACACAAAATTAAACTCTTGGTTTGATTGTGGGCTATTGGACTGAAATGAATTCTAACATCTAAAAGTGGAGCCTGCGGTTATGGCAATTATCTGCTTCCTCCCAAAGGTCCATGAGAATAAAACGATTTCCCCAGGAAGATCAATTGTGAGCTCAATGGGGTCCCTATTAGAAAATACTTCACGCTACCTGGATCCGTTCCCACAGGAATATGTTATCAACTTGCCCTCATATCTGAAGGATTCAACAGAATGTCTGAAGAAACTGGATGGGAGCATGAGTATATTATGGTAACACTTGATGTAATGTCCCTATATACATATATTGACCACAACAGAGGAATGCAGACTTTTGAATATTTCCTGAGGGATAGACCCATAGAACTACTAGAGCATATTCAGATGATTATGGAAATGCTCAGATATTGTCTTACACACGATGTTTTCCTCTTTGGTAAAAAAAAAAATATATTACCTACAAGAGCAAGGCACAGCAATGGGCGCCTCCTTCGCCCCCACCTGTGCAAATGTATTAATGGGGTAGTGTGAGGAGGAGGTTGCCTGGGCTGACGAGAACCAGGAGTGCATTCAGAAAATCACATCATGGACCCGGTTCATTGACGATCTTTTTATACTATGGGACGGTGATGAAGTGGAACTGGTTCTTTTATCAAGAAGTTAAATGACAAATTAAATAAACTTACAATGCACAAGCACATATAGCAGGGTGCATTATGAGTTTCTGGATATTGAAATGCTGGTTTTCAATAATCAGTTGACAACTAAAATATATAGGAAACCTACTGCTACTAATTCATTACTCCATGTCAATAGTGGTCACCAAGGGACCATGAAGAGGAGTATTCCCTACAGTTAGCTATTGAGAGCCAAGAGAGTCTGCTCAACAGTAAATGAATATGATAAAGAGACATCAAACATGATTAAGATATTTTTGGAGCGGGGTACCCTAGGAGTGTACCTGTTGATGTGAAGATAAGAGGGATGCAAAATCAAGGGAACAGCTGCTCTACACACAAAAGAAGAATTTGGGCAAACAGAGGAGTTAAATGAAAAGGTTGTTTCTTAAATATGATATGGCCCAATCACATGGCAGAAAAATACTATAGAAGAACTGGCATGTGTTAAGCAAAGATGAGCATTTAAAAGCAGTGGTGCAGGTTGGACCGCAGATTACTTTTAAGAAAGCAAAGTCACTATTTTAACATCAAGCTATCTGAATGTGGGCATGAGAGGTAGAAATTGGCTGACCAAAAACATCAAGGGTGTCAATAGATGTACATCACGTAAAACTTGTCGCTATGGTTTAAACTGTAAAAGCTACCAGAGTTTTGAAGTGGGAAATGTCTTGACTCAGGAAAGAATTACCTATAGCTCAGACTACGTAGTTTACATTGTAGTTTACATTCTAAAGTGTGGGTTGGACAAGCTATATGTGGGAAGCCCTACCAAGAATGTGAAGATCAGAATTATTCAGCGCATATGAGCTATTGTGAATGGTGACAAGACTTATCCAATGGTATCTCACTTTCTAAAGTACCATGCCTCCTCCCTTACCACTTTTAAATACTATGGGATTAAATACATCAGGGCCCACCCAAGAGGGGTTGACAGAGAAAAGACATTGCGAACAGAGGAATCGAGGCTGATATTGGAGCTGGGGATGGAGGCTACCTATGGACACAATTTGGATGCTGAATTACATGTCCATTTCTGGAAATTGAAATTATTGTACTTTGATGCTATTTGCACATATTTGCACTTTGAACGCTACATAAGAAAACATATTTGTATTATGAATAGGGTTGGTATGAGCTACGAATATATCCATGATTGGCGTGGCTTGAAATGTACACTATCAATTTGAGGTATTAATCTTGTGGCCCTAGCTGATGATACGTTGACATCTTGGATTTGATGAACGTTGTGGATGCTTCTTTGCACATTATTGTGCATTTGCACTTAGAACTTCACACATTATTGCACATTTGCATATAGATCTTTGCACACTATTGCACATTTGCGCTCAGAACTTTTACACATGGTAATATGCTTTTTCTTTCGGTTATTATCATTGTGATCCATGACTCTACACCTGTTTGAGATGTTTTAAATTGCAATATATGGCCTTGATACATTAATTGTATATTACATATGGTGATGCCTTTGCATTTTAGATATTTAATTGATGTCTCTTCGCCCATCATTGCCTATTTGCACCCTGTACTATGCCTGTGCACTTTAGATTTTGAGTTGGTGCACATCATTGTGTATTTGCATCAGAACTCTGTATATGACAGTATGGTACTTTTGATCTTGTGTTGATGCCTCTTTACCAATCATTGCGTATTTGCACCCACTGGCCAAGGTGCACTTTGTACATGACTATACATGTTGTGCCTTGGCCATTACTAATGTGAGCTAAGACCCCGTCTTTGATTGCAATGATTTGGATTTTAATGTAATAATAAGGCACATTAATTGTTCATAGTATACTGTGATATTTTTGTACTTTAAATTAATGAAAGAATATATATGATTTTGATGTTGAATTTCCAGTATTTGCTATTGAGGAGCCATTTATACGAAGAAAGGACATCATTTTAGGTATAAGATATTAATAGGTAAATGAATGAAATTTCATTAATGAGGATTTTAAACAAGAATAATGAAGAAAAAAAAGTCTATTTTTTTTTAAGAGCTATAGAACGTTTGGCTGAAACTATAAAAATAGAATGGTATAGTGAAGTGATGTATAGAGTTCTGTCTGAATTGAGGATAATATGGAGTAAACATGAATGCCGTATTGTTCTATTACTTGCCAATAATGTTACTGTTAGAAATGGGGTCTGTGGTTGGCAGTCAGTTTGAACTATGTCCAAGCAGGACCCTCACTCTAGTCACTTAAGATAACCCCTGCTCACCCCCTTGGTAGCTTGCCACAAGCAGTCAGGCCTACCGCAAGGGCAATGTGTAAAATATTTGTACCAACACACACAGTGATACAGTGAAAACACTACAAAATGGACACCACACCAGTTTAGAAAAATAGGCAATATTTATCTAAACCAAACAAAACCAAAAGGACAAAAATCCAACATACCCAAGTCAAGATATGAACTTTCAAAAGAATAATAGTCTTACTCCATAGAAAACAATGGAAACACTGTTGTTACACAATGTACCTGGTTTGTGTAAAAAATAAAGCCGCATGGGTGAGCGTGCAACAAAAAAGTCAGCAATGCGTTGATTCCTTACTCGCAAGTGAGTCGGGTAGGCGATTCATAATTTTTCTCTCCTGCAAGAGAGCGATGGGTCAACTTCTGGACTGGCCACCTCAGATCCACCCAGGCTTGCGTTGATTTTTGACACCCAGCGTTGATGCATGAGAAATCCAGCCTCACGGTATTGGAATACCGCACTGCATGTTTTTTTTGTCATTATCAGCAGCCGCTAGCGGGTGTTGCATTGTTTGTCCAGCCACGATGCGTCAGTCTCCTAGCCACAATGCAGGTGGTGCATCGATATTATCCGCAAAGCAGGTGGCGCGTCACTTTTCAGCCGCAATGTAGGTGGTGCGTCAAAATTTCCCGCACGGTGCTCTATGCGTGTATTTCAGTCCTTGTTCTGCCAATTTCACCTCTAAAGGGCACAGGGACTGGATGGGGCACCACTTGGCAGGGCAGGAGTCTCAGCAGAGAGTTGAGGTGCTGCCAGAGGAAGTCTTTGATGACCCTGTGACCTCAGAACACGAGGCAAGCTCAGTCCAAGTCTTTGTCCTCTTTCAGGCAGAAGCAGCAACTGCAAGCCAACCCAGCAAAGCACAGTCACAGGCAAAGGGGCAGTACTCCTCCTCCAGCTCTTCAACTCTTTTCCTTGGCAGAGGTTCGTCTTAATTCCAGAAGTAATCTAAAATCTGGGGTTTTGGGTACACTACTTATACCCCTTTTTGCCTTTGAAGTAGGCAAACTTCAAAGGAAAGTCTCTGTTGTTCACAAGATCCTGCCTTGCCCAGGCCTGGCTGCAGACTCACACCATGGGGTTGGAGGCTGCATTTTGTGAGGGCAGGCACAGCCCATTCAGGTGTAGGTGGCCACTCCTCCCTCCACTGTAGCTCAAATGGCCCATTAGGATATGCAGGCTATACCCCAGCTCCCTTCATGTCACTGTCTAGAGGGAATTCACAAACAGCCCAACTGTCAGTCTGACCCAGACAGGGAATACACAAGCAGGCCGAGTCACAGAATGGTTTAAGCAAGAAAATGCCCACTTTTGAAATGTGGCATTTTCAAACAGACAATTTAAAAAACAACTTTACCAAAAGATGTATTTTTAAATTGTGACTTCAGAGACACCAAACTCCAACTTTCGATCTGCTCTCAAAGGGAAACTGCACTTAAAGATATTTAAACGCAGCCCCCATGTTAACCTATGAGAGAGATAGGCCTTACAACAGTGAAAACTGAATTTGGCAATATTTCACTGTTAGGACATGTGAAACACTTGCCAGGTCGAATTGCCAGTTTAAAACTGCACACACAGACACTGCAGTGGCAGGTCTTAGCCATGTTTACAGGGCTACTCGTGTGGGTGGCACAACCAGTGCTCCAGGCCGACTAGTAGCATTTGATTTACAGGCCATGGGCACCTCTAGTGCACTGTACAAGGGACTTACTAGTAAATCAAATGTACAAATTATGGAAAATCCAATTACACATACATTTTACACAGGGAGAACTTGCACTTTGGCACTGGTCAGCAGTGGTAAAGTGCCCAGAGTACCAAAAACAGAGTCCAGCACACAGTTAAAACATGGAAAGCAAAGGCAAAAAATACAAGGGAGACCATGCCAAGGATGCCAGGTCTAACAATTACAGCTGTAGTGTCCGAGGGCCTTTGAAATGGAAAAAGGATCTTGTATTGATAAAAAGTAGCCTAACATTAATGTGGGTGAGGCCCAGATGAAGACACATAGCCGAAACATGTAAGCCCTTTTGTTTTTGTTTACAGTTTGTCTGCACTGTTAAAAATCCTGGCGCACTTGAAATAAAATTTAACTCACAATGAAATTGGACTGCGGTGTCTGTGCCGTGCCGCTGTGGCATTTGTCCGGAGGGAGGACCGTTCTTGCAAAGAGTATAAATATAATTATATTTATTTTCACTTAGAAAACCAAAGGTAAAGGGACGTTATAGTTAAGTTAACATTTTACCCACACAAAACCATAGAAATTCAACAGTTATAGTTATAGATATACTTGTGTTAAGACGCTATAACTCGTGACCTAATGTTACCTAATGGCATGAGTTACAAATTTCTTCGATAAGCATAAGTATAATTAGAACTGCTACTGTTTTGTATGGGTAAAACATCAACCTAACTATAACATCTCTGTAACCTTTGGTTCTTTTAGTGAATTTTGATGGTTTTTTTAAAAATGTAAAGCAATATATAATTACGTACATTAATACAACCACCACCACTCATGGCCTTTGGCCGTGCATGGCAGGGGTTGGCTTCAGGGGCTGATCACCAACCCTCTACATGAACCCAACCCCTTTGGCTGTGCATGGTGTGGGGGCCGTTCATGTGTGAATGGGCTGGAGCTTTTTTTTAAATTCTACTTTGGTTCCATGGACCCATCACAGATTTACACTGGTGGTCGTGCTGAGCCCCGCGGTGGATCTGTGGTTTGGCTGAAAAAAAAGTGGGCAATATTTTGCCCATAAAGGGTCCCTGACACACCCCCCTCCCTGGCTGAAGCGAGAAAGAAAATGGTGGCCTCAACTTTTCTATGTGGGTGAGGCCAGCCAATCAGAGCCTTGCTTTTCCCCAGGCTCAACAGATCCCCCCCAAGCAAATCCACAAATGATCTGCTTCCCTAGATATACAGTCTTCTCTTTCCTTTAATAGTTCATAAACTACTGAATGCATTTACACCAAATTACAAAAAGGCACTCATTTTGGACCAAGATCTAGCGTTCTGCCAAATTTGGTGTAATCCTGTCCAGATGTTTTGGGCTGTAGTCGTGCCTAAAATTCTTAGGAGAAACTGCATGGGCAAATGCATTTTGGGCCTCCCCTTTTTCTCTGTCCCCCATTTGATGAATTGCCCCAAAACTCTCAAGACAGCAGCTTAAGTGAACTGTACACTACTTTTTTAATTTTTCTGAGGCTTCGTCAAATGGCGCCAAAGTTATTGGCAAAACAAAAAATGCTCTATCCATCAGAATTAGGTGCTAACTATTAAAACCTCCTGGCTATCGCCAGTAGGTAATAAAATTTAAATGCAAAAATAATATTATATCTGTATATATACATATAAATATATATATATATATATATATATATATATATATATAAATATATATATATAAATATATATATTTATATATAATTTAAATGTAAAAATAATGTCATTATTTTAACATTAGTTACAACAGTGTGTTATGTAATGCCCTTTCTATGTTATTTCTTAAATATGTACTGTTAGAAATGGGGTCTTTTGTTGGCAGTCAGGTTACCCACTGTCCAAGCAAGGACCCTCACTCTAGTCAGGGTAAATTACACACAATCCAAACTATCCTGTGCCCACCCTCTGGTAGCTTGGCACTGAGCAGTCAGGCTTAACTTAGAAGGCAATGTGTAAAGTATGTGTGCAATAAATCATGCAATAACACAGTATAACACCACAAAAATACACCACACAGTGATTAGAAAAAGATATAATATTTATCTGGTAAGATGCAGGTCAAAACAATTAAGATGCAATAAGTATATTTTGATATATCACTGTAAATATGACATACAGGCCCTTATTCTGACCCTGGCGGTCGGTGATAAAGCGGCGGCCAACCCGCCAACAGGCCGGCGGTCCAAAATATGCAATTCTGACCCTGGCGGGAACCGCCAACACAGCCCGCCGCATTAACACTCCGACCGCCACGGCGGAACAAACAAACAGCGCGGCGGTCACCGCCAACAGCCAGGCGGCAGACAATGTACCGCCCACCCTATCACGACCCACCAATCCGCCACCTTTTCCGGGGCGGGAGCACCGCCGATAAAAACACGGCGGAAACAGACTACGAACGGGAAAACGCTCACCTCCACATACTCCACGCGAGATTCCGGCAGTATGGAACCCGAGTTACAGGTCATCCCCGCACTCCTATACCTGCTCCTGTACCAGGAGCACGCCCGGCGGCGCGGAAGACATCGGTGAGTACTGCACCTACGACACAGGGGAGGGAAAAGATTACCGGCACACACCCACCCACCCACACCCACTACAAAACACACATCAATGCATTCCCACAGATCACTGTCACAACCCACAAACCCCCCCGCCGAAATAATGCAAAGACCAAAAGAAGAGATCTTAAACGGGCAGATATATTGAAAAATGGACAGCAGTAATCCAAATAAATAAATAAACTATGTACAAAATATATACATCTACTATATGTAGTCCAACCACTGTCCGTGGACCACAGGGGTCCTGAGCAAAGGGGCAAGGCCCAGTCCCACGACAAGAACTCCATGGAGAGAACACTGCAGGGGCATCAGAAAGAAAAAAGGACAGGCACCTCAGGGGGAAGGGAAGGGGGGGCACCTCAGCCACTTGAGTACACGACGCCAGATCCACGAGGGGACTCCATGACCACTGGGCCATCCTGGGGAGTGCAAAGCCACAGTCCATACAGTCCATACAGTGGGTGGCCTGCCCACTGGGCCATCCTGGGGAGTGCAAAGCCACAGTCCATACAGTCCATACCGTGGGTGGCCTGCCCACTGGGCCATCCTGGGGAGTGCAAAGCCACAGTCCATACAGTCCATACAGTGGGTGGCCTACCCACTGGGCCATCCTGGGGAGTGCAAAGCCACAGTCCATACAGTCCATACAGTGGGTGGCCTGCCCACTGGGCCATCCTGGGGAGTGCAAAGCCACAGTCCATACAGTCCATACAGTGGGTGGCCTGCCCACTGGGCCATCCTGGGGAGTGCAAAGCCACAGTCCAAACAGTCCATACAGTGGGTGGCCTGCCCACTGGGCCATCCTGGGGAGTGCAAAGCCACAGTCCAAACAGTCCATACAGTGGGTGGCCTGCCCACTGGGCCATCCTGGGGAGTGCAAAGCCACAGTCCATACAGTCCATACAGTGGGTGGCCTGCCCACTGGGCCATCCTGGGGAGTGCAAAGCCACAGTCCATACAGTCCATACAGTGGGTGGCCTGCCCACTGGGCCATCCTAGGGAGTGCAAAGCCACAGTCCATACAGTCCATACAGTGGGTGGCCTGCCCACTGGGCCATCCTGGGGAGTGCAAAGCCACAGTCCAAACAGTCCATACAGTGGGTGGCCTGCCCACTGGGCCATCCTGGGGAGTGCAAAGCCACAGTCCATACAGTCCATACAGTGGGTGGCCTGCCCACTGGGCCATCCTGGGGAGTGCAAAGCCACAGTCCAAACAGTCCATAACAGACTCCACTGCCACTGGAGGAGGCATGTTGGCCAGAGGACATCCTGCAGCCCTGCCCGAGACAGATCCTACCCTGCCACGTCTGCCAAAGGGCCAGCGGTTCTTGCCTTGAAGGGCCCAGTTCAGCGGTTCTTGCCTTGAAGGGCCCAGTTCAGCGGTTCTTGAGACGGCGGTCCCCAGCGGAGCGGTGCTGGAGACGGCGGGGCCCAGTTCAGCGGTTCTTGCCTTGAAGGGCCCAGTTCAGCGGTTCTTGCCTTGAAGGGCCCAGTTCAGCGGTTCTTGAGACGGCGGTCCCCAGCGGAGCGGTGCTGGAGACGGCGGGGCCCAGTTCAGCGGTTCTTGCCTTGAAGGGCCCAGTTCAGCAGTTCTTGCCTTGAGGGGCCCAGTTCAGCGGATCATGAGACGGCGGTCCCCAGCGGAGCGGTGCTGGAGACGGCGGGGCCCAGTTTAGCGGTTCTTGCCTTGAAGGGCCCAGTTCAGCGGTTCTTGCCTTGAAGGGCCCAGTTCAGCGGTTCTTGAGACGGCGGTCCCCAGCGGAGCGGTGCTGGAGACGGCGGGGCCCAGTTCAGCGGTTCTTGCCTTGAAGGGCCCAGTTCAGCGGTTCTTGCCTTGAAGGGCCCAGTTCAGCGGTTCTTGCCTTGAAGGGCCCAGTTCAGCGGTTCTTGAGACGGCGGTCCCCAGCGGAGCGGTGCTGGAGACGGCGGGGCCCAGTTCAGCGGTTCTTGCCTTGAAGGGCCCAGTTCAGCGGTTCTTGCCTTGAAGGGCCCAGTTCAGCGGATCTTGAGACGGCGGTCCCCAGCGGAGCGGTGCTGGAGACGGCGGGGCCCAGTTCAGCGGTTCTTGCCTTGAAGGGCCCAGTTCAGCGGTTCTTGCCTTGAAGGGCCCAGTTCAGCGGTTCTTGAGACGGCGGTCCCCAGCGGAGCGGTGCTGGAGACGGCGGGGCCCAGTTCAGCGGTTCTTGCCTTGAAGGGCCCAGTTCAGCGGTTCTTGCCTTGAAGGGCCCAGTTCAGCGGTTCTTGGCTTGAAGGGCCCAGTTCAGCGGTTCTTGAGACGGCGGTCCCCAGCGGAGCGGTGCTGGAGACGGCGGGCCCAGTTTAGCGGTTCTTGCCTTGAAGGGCCCAGTTCAGCGGTTCTTGCCTTGAAGGGCCCAGTTCAGCGGATCTTGAGACGGCGGTCCCCAGCGGAGCGGTGCTGGAGATGGCGGCCATTCTATGGCCAACTGCTCATTGCCTGGTGGTGCCCTCCTGGGCAGCGGGGATGGTGCTCCTTCAATGCCCACCTGGGCTGTGGGTGGTGGGGCCCTCCTGGCCAGCTGGGCTGGGTCCTCCCTGGGCAGCGGCTATGGGGGTGGTGGGCTCTCCCTGGGCAGCTGTGCCGGTTCCTCCCTGGGCAGCGGCTATGGGGGTTGCGGGCTCCTCCTGGGCAGCTGTGACGGGTCCTCCATGGGCAGCAGGCCTGCTGCCTGACTTCTCCGCCTTGCTGCCCTTGCCCTCCTTAGTCGGGAGTCTGTGGCCCTTTCCTCCCTTTGGAGCTGTGGCTGTTGACGGTGGCTGGCTAGTGTCCTGGGGGGATATAGAACCCGGGCTCCTGCGGCGGCCCTTCCGCCTTCTGCTCCTCTTCCCAGGGGGTGGGCTGGCTGTCCCCTTGCTGCTGGGCGAAGATCCAGACCTGCGGGCTGGTGGGCTCCAATACCCCTGCACCCTTGTCAAGGGGGCTGCAGGGCTGGTGGTGGCTGAGGTGCTCTTCTTACCCCGACGAGAAGGAGGGGGGGGCTCAGGGTCAGGAAAGAAGGTAGCAGTAGAGAGATAGATTTTCTTGGGACAATGGATAGTGGTAGGTACAGTGGGTATGGGAGTGGAGGGAGAGGATGTGGTTGTAGGCGAGACAAGTTTGCTGTCTTTGGGTGCAGGTGCAGGAGCGGGAGGCTGTCGTGAGGTGGATGGCTGTTGGGTGGGTGGGTGGCTGCGTTTGTGTGGTGTGGAAGAGGGGGTGACAGACACAGTGGGAGAGGACACAGGGGACGTGTAAATGGCAGTGGGGGTGGTGACTGCACGTGTGCGAACTGTACTGGAGGGTGTGCTGGTGATGGAAACACTGGCTGATGGTGAGGTGAATGAAGGTGTGAGTGTAGACGTCACAGGGAGGGAGGAGGGAGACGAGGAGGTGGGGGTCACAGAGGTGGTAGTGACTGTTGGCATGTCTGCATCGGAATGTTGCTTGTGTGAATGTCTGCGTGATCTGTGGTGCTTATGTTTGGATGAGCTGCTCTTGGGTGTTGAGGTGTGTGCAGGCTGGTCTGATGGTGTGGGTGGGACAGGCAGAGGAACAGGAGACTGGGAGGAGGGAGTTAGTAGAGGGAGGCAGGAGACAGGGACAATGGCTGCCGTCAGTGCTGAGGCCAGAGCCTGGAACGATCGCTGATGGGCAGCCTGACCCGAATGAATGCCCTCCAGGTACGCATTGCTGCGATGAACCTCCCTCTCCACCCCCTGGATGGCATTCAAAAGGGTAGTCTGCCCAACAATGAGCGTTCGGAGGAGGTCAATGACCTCCTCACTGAGGGCAGCGGGGGTAACAGGGGCAGGGCCTGAGGTGCCTGGGGCGAAGGAGATGCCCGGCTTCCTGGCAGAGCGGGCACGGGGCGAACGCTGAGGGGCTGCTGGGAGGGCGGAGATGGTGCGCTGGGTGGCGGCTGTACCTGTAATGGCGGGGGGCACGGATGGTGCCACCCCCGCAAGGGAGCTCCCTTCCGAGGACGTGTCCGTGTCGCTGCAGGGTCCAGTCGTCCCCGTTGTGGAGCTCCCCTCGCCCTCCGTCTCACTGGTCCAGTCAGACTCTGTGGCATGGCCCTCCTGGGCCATGTGAGATGCAGCTCGCTCCTGCCCCGATGCCACTTCTCCTCCGCCTGATGATGCTGATGCACACAAGCCCAGAAAGACAAACAAAAAGGGGGGGGGAGAGAGAAATAAAGAGATTTTGAGTACATGGATCACCGGTACAGTTAGCGGACATGACAGACACAGATGCCCCCTGCACTAAGTTGCGCACTTGGGGTCCGCTACGCATTCCGTGGAACATGCCCTACACGCCTAGAGTTGACAACTGCACCCATGGATGACACTGCCCAGGGATGGCTGTACTGGCACACTACTGAGGGTGGTGGCTGGGGACACAGGGGCTTACGGGGGTGCCCAGCCTACAGATATCGCCCTGGCCTAGGGGGACCCACAGCCCTCCTCCCCCACCCAGACACCTCCACTGCGCGACAACAGAGTAGATTATGCTTGTACTCACCCCCTTGTGTCTGCTGTGCTGCCCTCACGCGCCCATCCAAATCAGGGTAGGCCACCGCCAGGATCCGGAACATCAGGGGGGTCAGTTGACGGCAGGCACCCCGCCTACGTTGGGAGGCCATCCCCAGCAGAGACTCGGCGGTCTTCTTGGTCCCGCGGCGGATGTCCTCCCACCTCTTGCGGCAGTGGGTGCCCCGTCAATGGTGGACCCCCAGGGTCCGGACTTCCTTGGCGATGGCACGCCAAATCCCGATCTTCTCATGGGCGCGGACCTATGTGACACGTACAGGGAGGGAGAAATACCACGTTCAAGTTTGTCTGCATTTTCGTTGCCAGTGGCCCAACGCCCCCCATCCCCGCCAGGCCCCCCGCCATGCCCCCGCCAGGCCCAACATGCCCCCCATCCCTGCCAGGCCCCCCGCCATGCCCCCCGCCAGGCCCAACATGCCCCCCATCCCCGCCAGGCCCCCCGCCAGGCCCCCCCGCCAGGCCCAACATGCCCCCCATCCCCGCCAGGCCCCCCGCCAGGCCCAACATGCCCCCCATCCCCGCCAGGCCCCCCGCCAGTCCCAACATGCCCCCCATCCCCGCCAGGCCCCCCGCCAGGCCCAACATGCCCCCCATCCCCGCCAGGCCCCCCGCCAGGCCCCCCGCCAGGCCCAACATGCCCCCCATCCCCACCAGGCCCCCCGCCAGGCCCAACATGCCCCCTATCCCCGCCAGGCCCCCCGCCAGGCCCAACATGCCCCCCATCCCCGCCAGGCCCAACATGCCCCCCATCCCCGCCAGGCCCCCCACCAGGCCCCCCCGCCAGGCCCAACATGCCCCCCATCCCCGCCAGGCCCCCCGCCAGGCCCCCAAGCCAGGCCCAACATGCCCCCCATCCCCGCCAGGCCCCCCGCCAGGCCCCCCCGCCAGGCCCAACATGCCCCCCATCCCCGCCAGGCCCCCCGCCAGGCCCCCCTGCCAGGCCCAACATGCCCCCCATCCCCGCCAGGCCCCCCGCCAGGCCCCCAAGCCAGCCAGTGGCCCCAAATCCATATTGAATTAAACTCACTTGTTGGTCTGGAGGACCGTAGAGTAGCGCATACTGGGGGAGGACCCCATCCACAAGTTTCTCCAACTCTTCTCCAGTGAAGGCAGGGGCCCTTTCCCCAGGCGCAGCAGCCATTGTCCCTTCCAGACCGAGGTCACAGCAACACTTGCAGTATAGGTCCTCTCCTGTGAAAGTTCAAGTCGCGAGTGAATAAGTAGATAGAAAATGGCGGTCACGCCCGAGGCGGTGCGTACCGCGGCGGTGCGTACCGCCACCGCCCTTCGCCATTGGCTCCTGAAACCCATAGGCTTCAATGTTAACCAATGCGGCTTCGCGCCGCGGTCTTCGACCGCCGACCGCCGCGGTGTGCCACGCCAGCGCATTGACCTCACATCCCATTGTCACACTTCACAGGTCAGGCAGCCGCCATTTCGAGGGTCCACATGGCTCAATTTCAACTGCGTCACACAGGCCTAGGCCTTGCATAGCCACTCAGACACGCCATTCACTGCATAGAGAATCGTTTACTGTGCAAGCTGTGAGTACGTACCTGTGGGTTGCTTGACTGTGTGCTCCATGTTGTCCTTCCTAGGCACCGTCCGCTGGGTTTGGCGAGGAGACGGATGAATCCTCCCGTGTACAGGCCGCTGGTGGACCTGTCGACAATGGAAGCACGCCACATTATCCTGACCTACCGGCTTGACCGTGCCACTATACATGAACTGTGTGCCCAGCTGGAGCCCGACCTGATGTCCCCCATCCGCCAACCCACAGGGATTCCCCCTCTGGTGCAGGTCCTGTCAGTACTCCATTTCTTGGCAAGTGGGTCATTTCAGACAACAGTGGGAATTGCTTCTGGGATGTCTCAGCCCATGTTTTCGAAGGTGTTATCCAGAGTGTTGTCTGCCCTGATGAAATACATGAGGAGCTACATCCTTTTCCCTGAGGTGGGCGAATTGGCTACAGTGAAGGGTGATTTCTATGCCCTTGGACATATTCCCAACGTCATTGGTGCCATTGATGGGACCCATGTGGCTTTGGTTCCCCCAAGAGACAGGGAGCAGGTGTACAGGAACAGAAAAAGTTACCATTCCATGAACATCCAGGTGGTGTGTTTGGCTGACCAGTACATCTCGCATGTAAATGCCAAATTCCCTGGGTCAGTGCATGACGCCTACATCCTAAGGAATAGCAGCATCCCTTACGTGATGGAACAGCTAGAGAGACACCGTGTATGGCTATTGGGGGACTCTGGGTACCCCAACCTGTCGTGGCTACTGACCCCAGTAAGGAATCCCCGGACCAGGGCAGAGGAACGGTACAATGAGGCCCATGGGCGTACTAGGAGGGTGATCGAACGCACCTTCGGCCTCCTAAAGGCCAGGTTTCGGTGCCTGCATATGACAGGTGGATCCCTAATGTACTCACCTAAGAAGGTGTGTCACATCATCGTGGCCTGCTGCATGCTTCACAACCTGGCTTTGCGACGCCAGGTGCCTTTCCTGCAGGAGGATGGTCGAGACGGTGGTGTTGTGGCAGCTGTGGAACCTGTGGAGAGTGACGAGGAGGAAGACGACGGGGCTGAAACAGACAACAGGGACAGAATCATTGAACAGTACTTCCAATAGGACACAGGTAACAATTCAAACATAATTTAGTAAATGTAAACTACTCTCCTGCATCTCTGCTGCCTGTCTATTTGCCCCAGTGTATGATGACTGAGTTGTGGCTTTTCCCTCCCTATTTCAGATCTGGGGTCCCCACTACGAGTCCTGTGCTTCGTTTCCCCATGGACTACAGCTTTGTGGCAGCTGTTTGTTGACTTCACTATGTACAAGGACATATTTGCACTGTCATGTCAATTACAATATTTTGAAATCACAGCCAGACTCCAGATAGTTTTGTGCAAAATAGGTGTTTATTTCAGTGCTCAAAATGGGATGGGTGGTTTCAAGTGGGTGGGGGCTATGGTGAAGGAATGTCCATGGCAGAGTCCAGAGTAACAGTCACACAGGTGCTTTGTCCATAGGCCTGTGGAGAGATGGAGCATGGGCAGTTCAAGGATGGACAGGGTGACAATGTGGGACAGTGGGATGACATCAGGTGGTATCCTTTGCTGGCGGGGGTCTTGACATCCTACTCTGTCTTCTTGCGAGATCTCAGGGCCCTCTTGCGGGGTGGTTCTTCTCCTGCAGGAGGTGGGGGTCTGGTGGGCTGCTGTTGTGCGGGGGCCTCCTGTCCACTAGCGCCGGCGGAGGTGGTTGGCTGTTCTTGGTCCAGGCTAGTGGCAGGGGCCCTTTGTTGTTGTTGAGTGTCCGTCCTGGTGTTGATGAGTTCCTGCAGCAGCCCTACCATGGTAACCAGGGTGGAGGTGAGGGCTCTGAGGTCCTCCCTGTACCCCCGATAGTGTTCCTCCTGCAGCACCTGGATCTCCTGGAACCTGGCCAGTACCGTCGCCATCGTCTCCTGGGAGCGGTTGTATGCTCCCATGATGGTGGTGAGGGCCTCGTGGAGAGTGGGTTCCCTGGGCCCGTCCCCCCCCTGTCGCACAGCTGCCCTCCGAGTTGCCCTGTTTCCCTGGGCCTCTGCCCCCTGGCCGGTGTGCCCACTACCACTGCCCCCAGGTCCCTGTTGTTGTTGGGGTGGTGGGTTATCCTGGGTGCCCTGTAGTGGTAGACACACCGCAGATTGACGTGCCCTGGAGACAGAGGCATGGGCCCGCTGGGTGGGAGCTGTGCTGGTGTTCCCAGAGGGGTTTGGGTCTGTAGTGGCCTGTGCCTGTGTGAGGGGAACCGACTGTCCAGAGGTCCCCGATGGTCCGGGCTGGTCATCAGTGTCCAGGTCGACAGAGCTGCTGTCATCGCTGACGACCTCTTGGGTGGGGGGTGTGGAGAATTCTGGGCCCTCCGTGGCGGTGTGTTGGCGGTCGGGTCCTGCAGGGGTATAGAGGTATGGTTATAGTTTCAATGTGTGCCATATGGGTGTATCTGTGGGTTCCCGTGTCCCCAAGTGCTGGCATTCGTGTGTGGGGGCTTTGGTGAGGGTGGCTTGTGGGGGGGATGTGTATATGCATTGGGCATGCTTTGGTGATGGGTGTCCATGCTTAGTGGACGCATGCAGGCCTAGGTTTTGGGATGTGTGGGTTGTGATGGTGAGACATTGGCAGGGAATAGGTGTGCTGGGGGTGAGGATGGTGGTGGGGGTGAGGGTGGGGGTGAGGATGGGGGTGGGGGTGAGGGTGGGGTTCGAGGATGCGGGTGAGGGTTGGGGTATGATTTGGCATGCAGGTGGGGGGGAAGCAGTATTGAAGCTTCAACTTACCAGAATCAATTCCTCCGCCGACTCCTGCGAGGCCGTCAGGATGCAGGATGTTCAAGACTTCCTCCTCCCATGTTGTAAATTGTGGGTGTTGGGGTGGGGGTCCTCCGCCAGTCTTCTGCACGGCGATGTTGTGCCTGGATACCATGGAACGCACCTTCCCCCGTAGGTCGTTCCATCGCTTCCTGATGTCTTCCCGATTTCTGGGGTGCTGTCCCACAGCGTTGACCCTGTCGACAATCCTCTGCCATAGCTCCGTCCTCCGGGCAATGCTGGTGTATTGGACCTGTGTGCCGAAGAGCTGGGGCTCTACCCGAACGATTTCCTCCACCATGACCCTGAGTTCTTCGTCTGAGAAGCGGGGGTGTCTTTGGGGTGCCATGGAGTGGTGTGTATGATGTGTGGGGTGGAGTATGTGTAGTTAAGTGTGTTGAGTGTGGTGGTGTGTGTTGTTTTGTGTGTGGATATTGTGTGGGTGATGGTGTAGTGTGCCTCTGTGTGATGGTGTTCTGTGATCGCTGCTGTGTCTCTCAGTGCTTCTTTTTGGATTTTGATCGAAGGGGTTTGTGGGTGATGTGGGTGTGTGTTTTATATTGTATTGTGTGTGTGGGAGTGGTGTGTGTATGTGTATCAGGTGTGTGGAATTCAAATCGTCCAATGTGGCTGAGTTTTGTTCGTTTGTGTGTATTCTGACAGCGGCGGTGTGTACCGCCAATGGAAAACCGCGTTTGAAACACCGCTGCGTGGATTCGTGGGTCAGAATGGCATGGGCGTATTTCTGTTGGCGTGACGGTGGAGGTTTGGTCACCTCCACTTTTCTGCCGACCGCTGGTCTGGCGGTCTGTTGTGGCTGTCGGATTTTCGGAGGTTTGGCTGCTGCGGGTCAGAATGACCGTGGCGGATTACCGCGACTGCGGCGGAATTATGGAGGATTTCTGACCGGCGGTAGGCGCCTTTTACCGCCGAGGTCAGAATGACCACCACAGTGTCTTTAGTCTCTGAAAAGCAACAAATGACTCTTGCAAGCACAAAGTACTTGGGGGCATATTTATACTCTGTTTGCGCCGGAATTGCGTCGTTTTTTTTGACGCAATTCCGACGCAAAACTAACTCCATATTTATACTTTGGCGTTAGACCCGTCTAGCGCCAAAGATCTTGGAGTTTGCGTCATTTTTTAGCGTGGACACCTTCCTTGCGTTAATGATATGCAAGGTAGGCGTTCCTGTCTAAAAAATGACTCCGAGGCATGTGCGCTGTATTTACACTCCAGGGCAAAAATGACGCCCAGGAGTGGGCGGGTCAAAAAAAATGACGTCCAGCCGTTTTAGCGTCATTTTTTAACGCCTGGTCAGGGCAGGCGTTAAGGGACCTGTGGGCTCGGAAGGAGCCCAGAGGTGCCCTCCCATGCCCCCAGGGACACCCCCTGCCACCCTTGCCCACCCCAGGAGGACACCCAAGGATGGAGGGACCCATCCCAGGGAACTTAAGGTAAGTTCAGGTAAGTATTTTTATTTTATTTTTTTTGTGGCATAGGGGAGCCTGATTTGTGCCCCCCTACATGCCACTATGCCCAATGACCATGCCCAGGGGACAGAAGTCACCTGGGCATGGCCATTGGGCAAGGGGGCATGACTCCTGTCTTTGCTAAGACAGGAGTCATTTCAATGGGGGTTGGGAGTAAAAAAAAATTGCGCTAATCGGGTTGAGGCGAAAATTTTGACTCAGCCTGACTTGCCCCAGTTTTTGGCACCCAAGGTCCATTTTCCCCTACGCCGGCGCTGCCTGATGTAAGTAATTTTTTTTTACGCACACCAGGCAGCTCCGCCGGCTAACGTCATTCCATAAATACGGCGCCCGCATGGCGCTTTGGAATGGCGTTAGCCGGCGTTAAATTTTTTGACGCACAACTGCGTTGGCGCAGTTGTGCGCCAAAAAGTATAAATACGGCCCTTGGTTTGTGTGCAAAATCTCCGCAAGGAACAGCAGAGGAGGAGAGGCGTGGAAAACAGGGAGGTGTGTGGCAATTTCTCAGGCTGCACACAGCGATGAGTAATTTTTTTTCACGGAGGGAAGGCTTTGCGTCAATTTCTGGCGCTCGGACTTGGATCCTCTTCAGGTCACGAGGTTTTCAGATGCCCCAGGGATGATGCATTGAAATCTGGCACTGGCATGATGAAGTCACAGGGGCTGCGTCGATCCGGTGGGCGATGTGTGGAAATTTCTAACGCACGCAGGTGCTGCGTTGATTCCTCTCAAGAAGTTGGGCTGCGCCATTCCGGCTCGTCTGTGTATCGATCCAGTGCGCTGTGTGTCAAATTTCCAGTCGCTATGCTGGCGCTGCATCGATTTTCTCCTTACAAAGTCGGGCTGATCATTCCGGTTTGGCATGACATGAATTTTTCACTGCAGTGCAGACTGCGCATCGATTTCCACCGCACATGGAGTTCTTCTTGCAGGAATGAAATCTTTTTGGTCCTGAGACTTCAGGGAACAGGAGGCAAGCTCTATCCATGCCCTTGGAGAGCACTTCTCAGCACAGCCTGAGAGCAGCAAGGCAGCAGGGCAACAGCAAGGCAGCAGTCCATCTCAGAAAGCAGTCAGGTGAGTCCTTTGCGCAGCCATGCAGTTATTCTTGGCAGGTTGCAGGTTCTGGTTCTGGTTCTTTTCCAGGTGTTTTGATGAAGTAGAGTGTCTACCTTAGAAGTGTCTAAGTTGGTAGGGTCAGAGACCCTGCTTGAATACAAAAATGTGCCTTTGAAGTGGGGGAGACTTCAAAGAGTGGCTTAGAAGTGCACTATGTCCTCTTTCAGTTACATCCTGTCTGCCAGGGTCCCAGTACGGGTGTGGCAGTCCTTTGTGTGAGGGCAGGCTACTGTCCTTTGACATGTACGTGTCAAGCCCTCCACCCTCCCAGCCCAGGAAGACCCATTCAATATACAGATGTATGCAAGTGGAACTGAGCATCCTGTGTTTGGGGTTGTCTGAGTGGATACACAAGGGAGCAGTCAATTAACCTAGCCAGACATGGATTGAAAGGCACAGAAGGATTAAAGTGTAGAGAAATGCTCACTTTCTAAAAGTAGCATTTCTAAAATAGTAATATAAAATCCAACTACACAATTCAGCAGGACTGTGTATCACCATTCTTCCCATACTAAATATGACCTGGCTACTCCTTTCAGATCAGGATCTACCACTCAAACAGTATAGGAGGTTAGCCCTAATGCTATCCTATCAAAGGAGCAGGCCTAGCAGCAGTGTAACAACAAATTTAGGAGTTTTACACTTCCAGGACATGTACACTACACAGGTACATGTTCTACCTTTTGTCTACACAGCACCCTGCCCTATGGGTTACCTAGGGCCTACCTTAGGGGTGACTTATATCTAGAAAAGGGGGAGTTTAAGGCTTGGCAAGTACTTTTAAATGCCAAGTCGAAGTGGCAGTGAAACTGCACACACAGGCACTGCAGAGGCAGGCCTGAGACATGGTAAGGGGGCTACCTATGTGGGTGGCACAACCAGTGCTGCAGCCCACTAGTAGCATTTAATTTACAGGCCCTGGGCACATGTAGTGCACTTGACTAGGGACTTACAAGTAAATTAAATAAATCAATTGTGTATGACCCAATGTCACCATGTTGTAAGGAGAGAGCATATGCACTTTAGCACTACTTAGCAGTCCTAAAGCTAGCAAAAATGAGGTCAGAAAAAGAGAAAGAGGAAGGCAAAAGGTTTGGATGTGACCTTGCAGAAAGGGCCATTTCCAACATATACATATATATATAAAATGTAAAATTGCTGTAATGATTGTATTAGTTTACAGGCCATTATGGGGCATATTTAAGAGCCCCCATTGTTTGTGATGCCCCGGTGGCGCTATGCACTGCACCGTATTTACAAGGTGACATTAAGCCACTTTTTGTGGCTTAACGCCACCTTGTAAATACAGCCCCTTCACATGCAGCACTTTGAGCGGAAGGGGTGTGCGGTGGGTGTTGCTGTGAGTGTGCCACAGCAACACCCATCGCATTTTGTTGCTGCCCCAGATTTACGAGTTTTCTTAAACCTGAGGCAGTGCCAAAATCTAACGCCAACATAGCGCAACAAGAAGAAATAATTTTATTTCTCCTCATTTTTTGCTCTTTCTGTGTGTGCTGCCTTGTGCAGCACACGTAGAAAGAGCAAATCACCATTTAAGATTGTTTTTGTGTAGGAAGGTGTCCCTTCCTGCACAAAAACAATCTCCCCCACAACTCAGCCATCCTTGCACCATGGTGCAAGGGTGGCTGCGTTGGCGCTCGGCTGCAAATTCAGCACCAGCGCTGGGGAAACACAGGGGTGCACGGTATTCAGTTAAATACGGCGCATCCCTGCATTGTGAAAATGATGGAGCGCGGAGCTGCTAATTTTGACACAGCGTCGCACTCCATCATTTTCTGTTAAATATGGGCCTTTTTCATTTGGGGAACAAGCAAGAGGGCCTAGCCAGGAAAAGGGTTTATGCCACTGTCTCTGGAATGGGGAAATTAAGCAGATCCCCTGGCATTTGTGAAAGGAGTCTCCAAAATGCCATGATGGGGAGCTGCATAGGAATTCCCTTCCCCTTACCTTATCGAGATCCCTAGAATGTTTATTTTCTTCTAAACATTACATCTATGGCCACTTGCTTTCCCACTGTTCGTTTTTTTCTGTATTTATGCAATGCGCCACTATATTCAGTCAGACCTAGACATTTGTTCACTTTAACCTCTTAAGTGCGGGCGTCGGCCACTGGCCGACGCCCACACACCCTCCCTGGTGCGGGTCACGACCAGTGGCCGACACCAGGAAGGGCATTAATAAATCCGCACCCGAGGATTTTTTATTTTTTTTTCCCCCCCCCGGGAGACACGGAAGCTACCGTGTCTCCCCCCGCCCCCCACCCGCCCCTTTGTGACGTCAGCGCGCCGCGAGGCGCGCTGACGTTGCAAAGGTGTTTTCCCCATGAAAGCAGGAAGCAGCCTTGCGGCCGCTTCCTGCTTTCATGGGGAACACGGCCTTTTACACGTTCGGGAAGGCCTCGTAAGAAAGGGGAGAGTCTCCCCTTTCTTACGAGGCCTTCCTGAAAGTGTTTCCTGGCCCCCGATCGCAGCACAGCGAGAGAGAGGTCAGCTGAACGGACGTTTCGTGTGGGGGTGTGGAAGGTGACTCTCGTTGAGGTAGGCAGGGCCTGTGTTGTGGAGTGATTTGTGTGTGAGGATGAGGATCTTGAAGGTGATCCTTTTGTCAATGGGGAGCCAGTGGAGGGATTTGAGGTGTGGAGAGATGTGTTCGTGTCGGTGGAGGTCGAGGATGAGTCGTGCTGCTGAGTTCTGGATGCGTGTAGTTTGCACTTGAGTTTTAAAGTGGTGCCGGCGTAGAGGGCGTTTCTGTAATCAAGCCTGCTGCTGATGAGTGCGTGAGTGACAGTTTTTCTGGTCTCTGTGGGGATCCATTTGAATGTTTTTCAGTATACGGAGTTTGTTGAAGCATGAGGAGGTAAGAGCGTTGATTTGTTGGGTCATAGAGAGGGAGGAGTCTAGGATGATGCTGAGGTTGCGTGCGTAGTTGGCGGGGGTGGGTGCAGGGCCTAGCGTGGTGGGCCACCATGGGGGGTCCCAGGTTTTTTTGGTGAGGGCCAAAGAGGATTATTTCGGTTTTGCTTGAGTTGAGTTTCAGGTGGTTGGCTGTCATATATACATCACTTTTGTCAATATGTGTGTGGTTTCCCTGGGGGGAAAAGGGTCCGACTTGTCTAGTGGCAGTTTTAGTGCCATAAAGAAGCGCAGAAGGTTTATATGCCTACTGCAAAGAGCACATCTGTATTTTATGTAAATAGCTGAGTACATTAGTAAAGTCTATGGAGAGATGAAGGGCACTTTTGCTGGGTGGTAATGAGGGAATCCGAGGAGGAGGGAGTGGGAGCACCAATAATGATTGTTGGACTGGGCGCAGGAGGTGCTAAAGACTGTGACGAATGGTATGTGACAAGGTGTTTTTTGAGTGTCTTGAAAGTACGTGCTGATTGAGGGAAGAAGCGCAGGTAAGGTGGCCTCTACTGTTGCACGTATCTCACACACACCATCGATTTTGTGACTGTCTACGTAGGCTAGTGTTTTAGAGCAACAGTTTAGCCAATAGCATCTTGATGGATGACTGCTGCCTGCACTCGGGTTATAGAGGACCGCTCTGACATAGGATCAGAGACTGAGACATCAGATACTGAGACAGCATCTGAGGGATAGGACAATGGCGCAGACTCTGGGAGTGATTTTTCAGTCAGAGGAGTCCCATTCGAAAACTCCTCTTCCAGTACATTATGAGGGAGGTGATGAGGACAGTCCTGCTGTCCCTTCGCAAGCTGTTCGTGCAACTGGGTAATAGTGGGTTAGGCCAACCCAGAGAGCAGGTGAATGCGGCGGCAAGCAGAGAGAGAGTGCTCTCTTGGGAGCTCACCAATTTAGTTCAGCCCCAAATTCCACCACCTAAATCATATTGTGGAGACATCAAAATTGTCTATGGCAAAACAAACTGGTTTTGTAAGGCAGGCACCTGTGTTTTTGGTCCTGGATTCGGCGGCCATATAGAGAAACACACTAAACCCAAACATTTCTGGAAACTAGACATTCGGGGGAGTCCACAGAGGTGTGACTTGTGTGGATTCCCCAAAGTTTTCTTACCCAGAATACCCTGCAAAGCTGAAATGTTGAAAAAAAACTCTATTTTTCTCGCATTTCTGTCACACAAACTACAGGAATATGCTGGGATCCACAACATTCCTACCACCCAGTGACTCCTCACCTGTCCTGATAAAAACACTACCCCACTTGAGTGCCTACACCTAGTGCCTGTGTCAGGAATGGATCACCCCAGGGTCAACAGCTGCCTCACGTAAGGACCAACATTGACCGTTGTGTGATCTATTCCTGTCGCAGGCACCAGGCCTAACCACACAAGTGAGGTATCATATTTATCGGGAGACTTGGGGGAACGCTGGGTGGAAGGAAATTTGTGGCTCCCCTCAGATTCCAGAACTTTCTGTCACCGAAATGTGTGGAAAACGTGGTATTTTAGCCACATTTTGAGGTTTGCAAAGGATTCTGGGTAACAGAACCTGGTCCGAGCCCCACAAGTCACCTCATCTTGGATTCCCCTGGGTTTCTAGTTTTCAAAAATGTGCTGGTTTGCTAGGTTTCCCCAGGTGCCGGCTGAGCTAGAGGCCAAAATCCACAGGTAGGCACTGTTTTCTATGAAAAAATGTGATGTGTCCACGTTCTGTTTTGGGGCATTTCCTGTCGCGGGCGCTAGGCCTACCCACACAAGTGAGGTATCATTTTTATCGGGAGACTTGGGGGAATGCCGGGTGGAAGAAAATTTCTGGCTCCTCTCAGATTCCAGAACTTTCTGTCACCGAAATGTGAGGAAAACTTGGTTTTTTAGCCACTTTTTGAGGTTTGAAAAGGATTCTGGGTAACAGAACCTGGTCCGAGCCCCGCGAGTCTCCCCTCCTTGGATTGCCCTAGGTCTCTAGTTTTCAGAAACGCACAGGTTTGGTAGGTTTCCCTAGGTGCCGGCTGAGCTAGAGGCCAAAATCTACAGGTAGGCACTTCTCAAAAAACACCTCTGTTTTCTTCCAAAAATTTGGATGTGTCCACGTTGCGCTTTGGGGCGTTTCCTGTCGCGGGCGCTAGGCCTACCCACACAAGTGAGGTATCATTTTTATCGGGAGACTTGGGGGAACGCCGGGTGGAAGAAAATTTGTGGCTCCTCACAGATTCCAGAACTTTCTGTCACCGAAATGTGAGGAAAACTTGTTTTTTTAGCCACTTTTTGAGGTTTGCAAAGGATTCTGGGTAACAGAACCTGGTCCGAGCCCCGCGAGTCACCCCTCCTTGGATTGCCCTAGGTCTCTAGTTTTCAGAAATGCACAGGTTTGGTAGGTTTCCCTAGGTGCCGGCTGAGCTAGAGGCCAAAATCTACAGGTAGGCACTTCTCAAAAAACAATTCTGTTTTCTTCAAAAAATTTGGATGTGTCCACGTTGCGCTTTGGGGCGTTTCCTGTCGCGGGCGCTAGGCCTACCCACACAAGTGAGGTATCATTTTTATCGGGAGACTTGAGGGAACGCCGGGTGGAAGGAAATTTGTGGCTCCTCTCAGATTCCAGAACTTTCTGTCACCGAAATATGAGGAAAACGTGTTTTTTTAGCCACTTTTTGAGGTTTGCAAAGGATTCTGGGTAACAAAACCTGGTCTGAGCCCCGCGAGTCACCCCTCCTTGGATTGCCCTAGGTCTCTAGTTTTCAGAAATGCACAGGTTTGGTAGGTTTCCCTAGGTGCCGGCTGAGCTAGAGGCCAAAATCTACAGGTAGGCACTTCTCAAAAAACACCACTGTTTTCTTCCAAAAATTTGGATGTGTCCACGTTGCGCTTTGGGGCGTTTCCTGTCGCGGGCGCTAGGCCTACCCACACAAGTGAGGTATCATTTTTATCGGGAGACTTGGGGGAACGCCGGGTGGAAGGAAATTTGTGGCTCCTCTCAGATTCCAGAACTTTCTGTCACCGAAATGTGAGGAAAACTTGTTTTTTTAGCCACTTTTTGAGGTTTGCAAAGGATTCTGGGTAACAGAACCTGGTCCGAGCCCCGCGAGTCACCCCTCCTTGGATTGCCCTAGGTCTCTAGTTTTCAGAAATGCATAGGTTTGGTAGGTTTCCCTAGGTGCCGGCTGAGCTAGAGGCCAAAATCTACAGGTAGGCACTTCTCAAAAAACACCTCTGTTTTCTTCCAAAAATGTGGATGTGTCCACGTTGCGCTTTGGGGCGTTTCCTGTCGCGGGCGCTAGGCCTACCCACACAAGTGAGGTATCATTTTTATCGGGAGACTTGGGGGAACGCCAGGTGGAAGGAAATTTGTGGCTCCTCTCAGATTCCAGAACTTTCTGTCACCGAAATGTGAGGAAAACTTGTTTTTTTAGCCACTTTTTGAGGTTTGCAAAGGATTCTGGGTAACAGAACCTGGTCCGAGCCCCGCAAGTCACCCCTCCTTGGATTCCCCTAGGTCTCTAGTTTTCCGAAATGCACAGGTTTGGTAGGTTTCCCTATGTGCCGGCTGAGCTAGAGGCCAAAATCTACAGGTAGGCACTTTGGAAAAAACAGCTGTGTTTTCTATAAAAAAAATAGGATGTGTCCATGTTGTGTTTTGGGGCATTTCCTGTCGCGGGCGCTAGGCCTACCCACACAAGTGAGGTATCATTTTTATCGGGAGACTTGGGGGAACACAGAATAGCAAAACAAGTGTTATTGCCCCTTATCTTTCTCTACATTTTTTCCTTCCAAATATAAGAGAGTGTGTAAAAAAGACGTCTATTTGAGAAATGCCCTGCAATTCACATGCTAGTATGGGCACCTCGGAATTCAGCGATGTGCAAATAACCACTGCTCCTCAAAACCTTATCTTGATCCCATTTTGGAAATGCAAAGGTTTTCTTGATACCTCTTTTTCACTCTTCATATTTCAGCAAATGAATTGCTGTATACCCAGTATAGAATGAAAACCAACTGCAGGGTGCAGCTCATTTATTGGCTCTGGGTACCTAGGGTTCTTGATGAACCTACAAGCCCTTTATATCCCCGCAACCAGAAGAGTCCAGCAGACAAAACGGTATATTGCTTTCAGAAATCTGACATCGCAGGAAAAAGTTACAGAGTAAAACATAAAGAAAAATGGCTGTTGTTTTCAGCTCAATTTCAATATTTTTTTATTTCAGCTGTTATTTTCTGTAGGAAAACCTTGTAGGATCTACACAAATGACCCCTTGCTGAATTCAGAATTTTATCTAGTTTTCAGAAATGTTTAGCATTCCGGGATCCAGCATTGGTTTCACACCCATTCCTGTCACTAACTGGAAGGAGGCTGAAAGCACCAAATATAGTAGAAATGGGGTATGTCCCAGTAAAATGCCAAATTTGTGTTGAAAAATTTGGTTTTCTGATTCAAGTCTGCCCGTTCCTGAAAGGTGGGAAGATAGTGATTTCAGCACCAGAAACCCTTTGTTGATGGCATTTTCAGGGAAAAAACCACAAGCCTTCTTCGGCAGCCCTTTTTTCCCTTTTTTTTGGAAAAAACTAAATTTTCACTGTATTTTGGCTATTTTCTTGGTCTCCTTTAGGGGAAACCACCAACTCTGGGTACCATTAGAATCCCTAGGATGTTGGAAAAAAAGGACGCAAATTTGGCGTGGTTAGCTTATGTGGACAAAAAGTTATGAAGCCCTAAGCGCGAACTACCCCAAATAGCCAAAAAAGGGCTCAGCACTGGGGGGGGGAAAGGCCCAGCAGCTAAGGGGTTAAAAATTTGTCCAGAACTTGCAAAGATTGTCCTTTCATCCAAAACATGTATTCCTTGGTTTTGATCAGCTTCCATATGCCCAAAGCCTGAACAACTATTTGCCTTCTGTCAGGGTGGCCCTGAAGGCTCCAGGTGCAAAAACAATTTGGCCATCCCCCCGGCCCCATGACTTCCTTCTCCATGGATTCCCTCATTACCACTCTGTGACAGTGCCCCTCATCTCTACTAGACCGATCTCACATACATTTCATTTTTTCATGGTGCTAATCATATCAGTATAGGGTATCAGGGCACTTTACATCACACTCACATTATATAGAGACTATGACTCACACACTTAAATCATTGTATAGGAAATGTTACATAAAACAAGGAAGATTACAAGTTGGAGGAATCACATCATCCACACTAGTAGGCAGTATATTTTCAGATTGAATGGTCTAGAAAAGCACAAACTCTGGCTTTAAAACGTATCACAGAGGTTTGGGTTGACTTTACTATTAAGAATATACTTCTACCCAAATGAACTCTTTGTAGCAACATTAGGCTAAAGATAGACTGGGGTAAAACGTTCTAACATATACCATGCAGTCTGCATGCAGCTCCTTGATGACATTTCATAGGTCACTGTGCAATATTAGGATTGTGACTTGTGAACTGCAAGAAACAAAAGGATTTCTATGATAAAATCAGTAACCCACTGAGCTTTCCACATAAAATACTGTTTTGAGATCTGCATGCTACACATTCTTTGCGGCAGGTGTATTAACCATCTGCCTTATTCTATGATGAGTCAAAAGTGCCACTGGACAAAACTCCAGTCTCTCACTAGCAGTAACATTTATCACCAGTTTTCATGACATTTCATATTGTTGCTGAAAGCTGCTAGAAAAACTGCCCTAAAGCCAGCCCTGCCTTCTGTGCTCCTCTGTGGTCTGCATTGTCTGCTTCCAGGTATATTCATTTAGGCTGTGCTAATTCACTTAACTCCTCAAAGTAACAGTTTTGTTATTATTTGGTATATTAGTCCATGAGCCTCCCTCCTTGTCTCACGTTTTTGAGTACGTATTTGGATAATTCAGCCAACTTGCTTTGCTGCTGCCTTCATTGATCATATTCTTTTCTCTTTTGCTTTTCTTTATTTCGTGCTTTCCCCTTTTTGATCCCCACTCTTTGAAGTCATTTTTACTCTACGGCTCTTTTCATTCCCTTTACAAATAAGAAATTCTTCTACACCTAAGAAAAGCTCTGTTCCTTTGTTCTGTCTCTTGTCATATTTTTCTCCTCTGATGTGTTTCTGAATTCCCTGAGACAGATATCTATATCTACAAATAATGTTCTATGTTAATATACACAGCAGATGTAGCAACCCCCAATTCACCTACAGTAGGAATGGCCGCGATTTTTCTCGGTGTACTTTTTACCACACACTAGTCTTCTTGCCAGCTTCAGTATTGGCTGCAGGGTCACAATATCAGACCCTGAAACTTACACAAAACCACCTCAGACCTCGGTCCTTGGATCGTAACAATTGAGGCCATTTTGAATTCACCGAACACCGATGTGTGAAATGCTCCTCGAGCGTGGGAAAGAGTTTGAGTGAGTGGGAGGGTAGTGGAATGACTGAATTGGGTGAATGTTAACGTCCTTTTTTTGTATCTGGTTTTATGTCTTTAATATGTTGTAAATGAACTGAATAAAAATATATATTGCTGATAGAGCTTCTATCCTGTTAGCCTACTCTGTTTGTAGCCCAAACCGTACATCTAAAATTGTTGTAGGATATGACATACAAAATTATGGATATTGATATTTTTAGTGATACTGCATTTGAGGAACATCATTCCCATGATCAATGTTTGTGGTTCATAATTTAGTTTTACTCTTGAGTGGGAGGGAAGTGCCAGGGGAAGACAACACAACAAAGCCAGGAGGGTCGTCCAGCAATGATCTGCACAAGTAGGTAGGTTGATGCTTCCCTTTAATTTTTTAGTAGGAATGATGTATGTCTGCCTAGAACTGAGGGCCTCATTTATTAGAAAATGGTGCAGCACAGTGTTGCAACCAATATTGCTGCACCGTGCTGGGGCATTTCCAAAAAGCAGGAATGCGCTGTATTTTCAAGAATAGGGCACATCCCTGTGTTTACCCCATCGCCGGCTCTAGATCAGCTGCCTAGCACGAACGCAGACACCCTTGCACCATGCTGCAAGTATGCCTGCATTGCGTGGGTGATTATTTATGTGCAGGAAGGGACACATTCCTGCACATAAACAATTATTAACTGTGATTTGCTCTTTCTATTTGTGCTGCAGGTTGCAGCACACATAGAAACAGCAAAAAACGAGGAGAAATAAAAGTATTCCTCCTTGTTGCGCCACTATAATGCCACCCCTGGGGAGGCATTAGTTTTTGGCACAGCATTACGTTTATGATTTCTTGTAAATTTGGGGCAGCATCAAAAAGCAATGAGGCCCTTTTTAAGTGCAATTTATACAGAGTGGATTTATTATAGCTATGCAGAAACAACACCTCTGTAAAGCCTGGTGTGCCATCACATTTCATCAGAATGCCTATCAACACCCACATAAACCCAGAGAGATGTGATGTATGACATTTCTTGGATTTGACACATCACAGTGGGGACCCAGCTTAGCACCAACGATTATGTGGAGGGCAGCAGTGTAAGAGTAGCCTTCATTGAGAGACTGAGGAATGCATAAACAACAGAGGAAGGGTGAAGGCTCCTCAGCTTCGCTACTGTCACATATGGATTCAGGGACAGAATATTATTGATATAGTTATATCTATTCTGCAATACCCAGGAAAGATGGAGAATATTGAAAAGCCTTAATGTCGGAGGATTTTCAGCATGTTAGGTAGTGGCGTTAAGGGCCTCCACTTTCCCAGTTATGCATACATCTGGGTAAGTAAACTGGCTCATTAATGTACATTTAGTAATCTGGAGCAATAAACTTAAAACTGTCACTTCCAATTATAAACGGAAATAAAAAAATGTTGGTTGAAGATTACATGATCCCAACCACTGCAGCGCTTTCTTTTCTAGTGGGATTAGAAGTTTAAAATAAATAGGGCCTGATTATAAGTGCGGCGGAGGGTTTTGCCCGTCCGCCGAACTTCCGATGGGGAGATTACTGCCACTGTGGCTACCTCCCCGCCGGGCCCATTACTAGTTTCCCACTAGGTAAGCAGGCGGAAACCTCAGTTTCTGTCCGCTGGCCCAGCAGGAAATGGCCTACAGCATTGTGTCTGCTAGTAATCGAGCCTGTGGCAATGCTGTAGGTTGCAGGGTGCACCAGCTCCCTCACAATGTTCACTGTCTGCAAGGGTGCTGGAAAAGAGGTCCCCTGCACTTCCCATGCCAAGTACATGAGAAGTGCAGGGGCCCCCGTGGGGATCCCTGCATCTGTTCTCCGCCAGCCTTTTCATGGCGTTGCTACCACCATGAAATCACTGGCAGAGAACGAAGTGGTAATCCCCAGGGCAGAGCTGCTTGCAATGCTGTCATGGCAGATTAGGACCGCCATGACCGCCAGACCGCCGGGATGACTAATCCTGGCGGTGCTGCCAGCACGACTGCCGTAGTTGTAATATGGCGCTTGGACCGCCGCATAGGTGGCGATCCAACCCCCATCCACAAACCTGGCAGTCATGAGACCGCCAAGTTCATAATGAGACCCATAATGTGTATTCCTAATGTTATGATTCGGTCTAACAGGATTGGGATAAGGAGACCAGCGGTATGCTAGTTCGCACAGTTTTGATTTCAAATATCTGTCTTTAGTGAAGCCAGATTTCAGAAGAAATCCAATTAATCAGTTGTATTTCTGTGTACGGGCCTTACGAGTGCTTCGTTAATTCCAACGAGGCAGGTAGTGTGAGTTACTCAGCAAGAATGCAAGAAAGACAGTGCGGCAAGCATGAATCAGTCTTTTCTGAAAAGCACTGACCACCATCAAACAAAAACAGATGAAGTAATCTCTGCTCCTTTGACTTGTGGTAAAAGGAAGATACCAAAAAACGGAGCCTTTAATATCATACTTCCAGTCCATAACATCATGCAAGAAATATTGTTGACAAATATCAACGAGGTATGTATGGATAAAATAAGTTTTGAATGGTATACACATTCCCTTGACAATATAAATATTTATATATCTTCAAAGTATATAGATGTGGAGTTAAAATTAGTAGAGCCATTCAAACCTATAAATGCTTATCCTCCCCACATTTTGATGATTGAGATTTGTGCTTCGATATTATTTTATCACCATTTTAAATTCTTGATGGTCCTGCACACTATTGGCTTAGAAAGAATCAATGATGGGATGGTGGCATTTTAAATTAGTCAGCATTATTTGTATCTTAAACTGGGACTGCACATCTTGTTGAGAATGCATTGAGAGAGTGAATGTATAGTCAGTGGTTCTAGTGGCCATTAAAGGAAGCTCACTTTTTGTGTTTGACTTTGATAAAATTGACAAAGCAGAATCTAATGATGCCAAAACCTATCGGTGGCAATTCAGACTGTAGTGTGGTTATCATTGTCATTGGGGGATCATTCTCTCGAAATTTAGTATCATTTCTTTTTTGCTATCTTTTAATGAGTTTGGCTGCGATCTGCCCCTAAAGAAAGAGATTACTGATTTGGGGGGAGATGGACTGCTGGAGTTTTTAGGGGAAACATTTCACTACAGCATCTTTGCTAGTTTTTATGGTGCAAATGTTGAAAATCTGACTGGATTATATGAGCTAAGTGCTATTATGGTAGAATTAGGAGGTCCAAACGTGTTTTCTGGGGACTAGAATGCTGCATTATTTGGTTAGGGCAGGTCATCAAGGGAAGCAATTTCCAGGCATAGAGTCCCAGTCTCAAATGATTAACTTGATAATGTTTAAAGATGATAGGAGTAAGTATTCATCAGAACCCAGCTACACATTTTATGGAAAATGTTTTTGAGTAGATTGTCATGTACAATTAATGCTGGTAGTGAAGCTAGACAAGAGAGGCAGCATAAATCTTCTAAGTTGTAAGCCTGCATGTTTACTATGCACACAAATGCAACAGAGGGTAGAAATAAATGAAGAAGCTATGGGCCAAATGTATCAAAGAGTTGCATTGCTCTTGTGCCACACAAAGGGGTGCAAGAGCCGCTCAACTGTTAAGTTAGACTTATCAAGCCAGGCAAGGCCAACCTGGGTGGCCTTGGCCTGCTTGATAAATCTAGAGTAACGCAGCATAGTGCAGATCGCTGCGGTGCATTACTCTGTCCTGGGAATGCCTTCCATGGGTGGAGAGTGGGTGTCTCCACCCATTCATCCATAGATTTTAACACATTCCCAGATATACCATTGCTAGTAGACTTGGGAATGTATAAAAATCCTACACCTCGCCAGGTGAGGGGTAAAGAGGAGAAATATGTTTATTTCTCCTCTGAACGTTCACTTTCTATGTGTACTGTATTCTGCAGTGCTCGTAGAAGGGGGAAATGCCTCTGAGGATTGTTTCTCCTCTCTGCAAAAAGACAATATTACTTACAATGCAGGCACCCTTGCACTTGCTTTGCTAAATGGATGCCATTCCAGCAATGCAAGGAGGCTCCCATTGGAAAAAGTCCTTCGTCAATTTTATGCCCGTTCTGATCAGGCAGTAAAATTCTGATGCACTGAAGTTGCAGAAAGACACAGTGAAGTGTAAATTTCACTGCGTCAGTTCTGCATGGCTTTTTGCCTGGGAACGCCTACCCTACATACATTATACTTTGCACAGGGCTTTACAAACTGACATATTGGACCCAATGTGTCAGTTTGTAAATCTGGAGCAGTGCAGTGCAATGCTTTTGCCACTGATGAGTAAAAAAAAAAAAAACAACGTAGCGGTGGCGCAAAGGGCTTGTAAATGAGACCGCCAGTGTCCAGACTAGATAATGTGTTTGGGTGTATTGTCCACATGAACCAGTGGAGAGTTATCTCACAATGAAAGACAAACATTTGCAGACCTTTAACCTGTACTGTGATCTCAGTGGTTGATTCAGCTTGGCTGATGGTGTTTTTATGGCCATATTCTTATTTCACATGACTATGGAGCTCTGTTGATTGTGGTTCCCAACAAAGGCTTTCAACCACGCTTACTAGGACTGCTTATGTGCAGTCCTCAGGACTTAAGATTCTTCCCACACCTTGTCTGAGTTCACTAAGATCTATGTATCATATGACAAGCTATTCATTCCTTTATTCTATAATCCTCGCCTCCTTTGGGATCGATAAAGGCACATGACAGGGCTTTGAGTTATTACCTATTATTTCTATGTAGACATTGCAGCTGAAAACGTGTTGACTTCAGAGACGGAAACTTTTGGTAGCTCTCTGGTTATTAGCTCAACATAGGGGAAACTGTAATTGGTGTGGATTTAACTGGCATAATGTTTGGTGGGTGGTCTGCATGTCGATGGGTGCTTGCGTTTCTCGTGTCAATTAGCACTAACATATACACATGCGCCTGTACGTCTATTGGTATGTGTGCATGAGTGACTTTAGGCACAATATAGTCTATGTGCGCATGGGGGCCTTTGGCTGTTACTCTGCATGTAAGCATACTCTGTGTATGTGTGCGTATTTGTCCATATGTTTGTTAGGTGAATGTACATATTTTCTTTCCATTACCCATTCATGTGCATAGCTACCTTGCAGCTCCATTATTATGTGTGACATGTGATGCCATTCATGGCTCTTTAGCAAACAATTATTTGAACTCACCAAACTGTAATCTCTCTTTTTTTGTGTTTTAATTTGCTAGCATGCAAAGCATTGTGGGCTAGTAACTAAAGGTGTCAAAAAGATATGGTTCCACTTGACAGCTACACCTGTGTTTCTCAGTCTTACCTCCTTCGCATGCACACATTTTGATATAATTCTTAATTTATGTTAGAAAGCAACCTGATGCCCTCACATCTTACCAGAAGACACAGTATCCCTTTTCACATGAGACTGCACAGTACCTCCTGCCCTGAGCCCACTTTGCTCTGCTAGGATAGAGACATGACAGGCTTTACAGTACCCACCAACATCCATTATTACTGACAATCCATGATGGTTCTTCATACACCTTATTAAGATAAGCCATCATCCACTACTTACTAGGGCGACACTGCACACTTGAGAAGGCACCCTGGTTGGCCAATAGTAAAAAACTATCTCCAAGCAACAGTATCACGATTAATAAGTCACACACAGCAAATACCAGCATTCCGCTGTGTTTACAACCAAAGATAAGGATTTGTAATGTTTTTCAGCCCAAAATATCAAGACAAAGTCATACAGCCATGTTACCTTTGTGGAACTCATTTGCCTTAGATGTTTATCAGCTGCTGCCCGTGCTCATAATATTATTCTCCTTTTCAACAGTTCATTGTTAGTTCTTCCAATCAAGAATACCAAGTCATTATATCACCATCTTTAGGGTGTACTTAATCTTGATTCTTCCAGCAGCTCATTTGCAGTGCTTAAAATTAGTCAGATAAGTGCATTGTGTCACAATATTGGTATGTATTGTCATTGTGATCCATACAGCTTCTCACAATGTTCAGATCAGTCCCTGTTGTCACAATCATTGGTGTGTACTTTGCTCTTGACTCTTACAGCAGCTTATTCTTGGCTCTAAGAATTACCTAAATCATTTTGTCACAATCATTGATTTGTACTTAATTCTTGATTCCCAGCATGTCCAGGGCATTCTGTTGCAATATTCAGCTTGCATAATTAGTAGGAGTCATAGCAGCCTTGCACCAGTTGTGCCTTGTCGTTCCAGGCCTTTTTTTGGCAGCATTAGGTGTTCAGTCACAACCATGATCAGCCACATAGCTCATCCTTGCAACTTGCCCCAGTGTCCAACCTCTTTCTGACATTCTCTATTTTTTTCTTAGTAGAGTAATGTCAAGTCCCTTTGCCTAGAAAAAGGTCATGTTGTTGCACGGCCAGAAGTGTAGGATGATGACAGCTACCTTAGTGAGCAACCCAAATAGCCATTGCATCATAAAGAAGGGCTATAGGCAAGAGCTTTGTTACCCCAGGTAATAAAGTCTTGCCTAGAGCCCTTAGATTTGAAGATATTGGTCAACAGGTTATCGGTTACCTGCTATATGTGGATGTCTCTTTTCATAAGTCCTTGTGTAGCAAATTCTACATCAACAGACAGTGCTTCGGCTATGTGTTATGCTTGTGAAAATACATCATGTGTAACTTTTACCATTTTTCTCATACAGAGTAACTTATGTAGCAAAGGATACTATCTTCTGCTCAAAAATATTTGCAATAACCCTGAACACAGTTATTTTTTGGAATTTCATTGGGTAGTATACAATGTCTGCATCCAAATCCATCAGTGAAAACATATTGTCGCAACATTGAACTTGGGGTGTGATGTCACAATCACATAGGATAAAATGGGATGTATATTTTGGTGGACGGGATATTAATCACTGTTGTGACATAGTTACCCCTCTGCCGAGATCTGAATCAGGCCCAAAATTTCCTATATTGTCAACTGCAGCATTATGGTGGGAATAAGAAAGTAGGCCTGGGAAAAATGTTAATTACACCAGAGTAATTTGAGTAATTTTGGTAATTCCGCATCATTCATGTGATGCAAAATTACTGAAATCACAGTATTATGCCTACTTGATTAATTTAGAGTAAATTGAAGCAAAAATCCTACCTCGGAAGAACAGGAAAGACAAACTTAGAGAGCACGAGGGGCTGCTGGCTGCTGCTGTTGTTTCCTGTTGCATTTAGTGCTACTACCAGCCAAAATGCATCCACTGCTTCTTTTTGAAAACAAGGATTCATTTTGTTCTAAGGAAATAGTTCTAAACGCTGGATCATGCTCCTTTGGTAATAAGAGTAATGGTATATATTTTAGTAATAAGTAAAGGTGTGTAATTACGCTAGAGGCAATTACGCCTGTTAATCCCACTCTTACCAGCAACGTTGTCTGTCTTATCCTTTCCTTGAAAATTGACATTGGGGCCCATATTTTGTATCTCGCATTCTGATGGTACAAGACACAGCCTTTTATATTCACAATAATGGCTGATGCATTGGATCTTTCTAAGGGCTGACTATGTTATGCAAAGAGATAGTACCATGAGAGGAGGTGGTAGTTGGTCTATGTTATTCTGTTATAGTGTCAGTAGCAGACAACGTTCAGTGATATGGTTGGATCATCTTGAATATTTGTGTGATAAAAATGCATCGGGAAAACTGCAGAAGAATGGAAATAACTGCAATTACAGTTCAAAACATATCTAAGTAATTGTAATGATGCTTTGTTCACTAAGTGATGCTGGAAGATAGGTTTATTGACGATTATGTGAGTAGTATGTCTCATACAAAAGGGGCACAGAAAATAACTGTCAGTGGGAGGCATGGAACACACCTACATCACACATCCTACTGATGTCATTGTGTTCGATGCTTCTCCACTGACATCACCACATTTCTCCCTTCTTTAAAACAAGACAATAAATATACCAAAAAAAACATTAACATTTGAAACACCTGGTTCTAAATAATGACCCCAACTAAACCCTAACCTATCCCCCATTTCTTCCTTCTTTAAATAAAGTAAACTATGCTCAGAGCATTCAGATGTTGTTTTTGATATATATATATATATATACATATATATATATATATATATATATATATATATGTATATATATATATATATATAATAAAAAGCAGCAGATGAAGCAATATCCATCCAAACGACTGCACTGATCCCTCGGCCATCTCATATGGACAAAAGAAATGTTCGTAAGTGAAGTTTCACTAATTTTATTCCATTAGATTATTTCACAGTTTCCTGCACAGAATATCACAATGTCAACACGTTTCGGCAAACGCCTTCTACAGGATATATAAAGATAGATAGATAGATAGATAGATAGATAGATAGATAGATAGATAGATAGATAGATAGATAGATAGATAGAGATATATAGATATATATAATGCTTCCCACATATAAATGAAAGAATTCAAAAAGACATTGACTACTGTGGAAACCGAGAACAAAAGCAATGACTGTTGAATTTATGAAACATTGTAATCTTGTAATTTCTTTGGTTTCGAAGGAACCCTTGTACCGCTCCTGTTTACATCAATATTGTCATTAATCTTCCTGGTTTTGTTAGTGTATTGAACCTTGTTGGAGCTTCAAAAGTGTAAACTCGGATCTAATGCTATACGAGAAACACTCCACCAACTTCCATCTGACAGTTTCACCGCATTCTTGCATAATTCACAGATTTGTTGAGGATCTTTGAATTTTGATAATCCTTTTCTCACTAACATAGGATTGTTCACTCTTACCCAATCTCCTACGTTTTATCTGCCACTTTTACTGCAAAATGTGTTCATTTTTTCGCTGTTAATAGGATTGGAATTATTTTCTGCTGTTTGCCGAATTTCTTTTACATTGCTTCCTTCATGGAACAACTTTACCATCCAAATGGACACTGTTCAGTGGAAGCCAGTCTTCCCCCCCATGAGCTCAAAAGGACTTTTGCTAGTAGCTGCATGTGGTGTTGTGTGATAAGACCACACTAAATATTTGATTGATTAATCTATACACCATATATAAATCTGTACACATGCTATTTCTAAGTGCAGCCTGAATATAATCCACCAAGACTTTATTGAAAAGCTCTACTTTTCCATTACTTTGTGGATGATACAAAGGTGTTCTAATATGTTTGACAACACATTTACTCAAAAACTGAAACATTTCCATTGAAATAAATTGCACCCTATTGTCAGTTAATATTCCGTCAAGAAAACTTTCTCGGATGAAAATTATTTTCCACCAATCAATTACACTTCTGGTAGTTGGAGGCCTAACTGGTTCAACCTCAAGCCATCCCAACAAATGATCTAAACCCCCCAAAAAATATTTCATGTTGGGTGGTAAAATATGATAAGGACCGAGAAAATTAAGTCCTAATCTTTGCCATGCTCTAGTTGGGGAAGGAACAAATGGCTCAACAGTACTCTCAGTAACTAATCACTCCTATTGCATCTTATGCACCTCTTAACAAACTTATAAATTTCTGTGTCCATTTTGGCCACTAAAAATCATTTCTCATTTTTCTTTTTATAATGGTAGCACCCAAATGACCAGTGTGAGCTATAAATATTATTCTTTGTCGGGAAAATTCTGGTGATACAAGTTTATTTCCTTGCACTCATTTTTCTCCTTCAATGGACAATTCACCTGAGACCTTCCAAAACATTTGTAAATCCATGGATAATTTTTTTTTCCCCTTGAGCCAACCTGATTTAACCAAAGTCATCACTTCACATAGGCCCTCATTACGAGCCTGGCGGTCTGTGACCGCCAGGCTCGCGGTTGGCAGGAGCACCGCCGACAGCCTGGCGGTGCCCCTTAGGGCATTCTGACCGCGGCGCTTTGGCCGCGGTCAGTGCAGGAAAACCGGCGGTCTCCCGCCGGTTTTCCGCTGCCCGTCAGAATCCTCCAAGGCGGCGCAGCATGCTGCGCCGCCTTGGGGATTCTGACACCCCCTACCGCCATCCTGTTCCTGGCGGTTCGCCCGCCAGGAACAGGATGGCGGTAGGGGGTGTCGCGGGGCCCCTGCAGTGCCCATGCCAATGGCATGGGCACTGCAGGGGCCCCCGTAAGAGGGCCCCGCTTGTATTTCACTGTCTGCATAGCAGACAGTGAAATACGCGACGGGTGCAGTAGCACCCGTCGCACCTTCCCACTCCGCCGGCTCGATTCCGAGCCGGCGTCCTCGTGGGAAGGTTGTTTCCCGCTGGGCTGGCGGGCGGCCTTAAGGCGGCCGCCCGCCTGCCCAGCGGGAAACTCAGAATGCCGGCCGCGGTCTTCAGACCGCGGTGCGGTATTCCTGCGGCGCAACTTTGGCGGGCGGCCTCCGCCGCCCGTCAAAGTTGTAATGAGGGCCTTAATGTTTTATCTTTTTGTACAGAATCTACCCATTCTTTTTTTTCCATGCAGAAGTCAAATTCTTTAACACATACTGAAAAACACTCTTCATTCTCTGTCTCCCAATCTTGTTCTTCATTATCCTCAATAGGTAACCTAGATAAATAGTCTGCCCCAAATTCTTGCCTCCTGGAATATACTCAATGGTAAATGTAACTCTAAATGTTTGTGAGACAGTCTTACAATGCGAGCTGTTGAGTATTTCACGTTTTTACCCGATAAAATATCCACAAGAAGACTGTAGTGAGTACAGTAGTAAAGGGTCTACACACATGCTAGAAGCTCTTTCTCAATAACAGAGTGTTTTCGCTCTACTTGGTGTAATGTTCTAAATGCAAACCCTATTGTACTTTCACGTTCACCACAACATTGTGACAACACAGCCCCTAAACCATGTTCACACGCATCAACTGTCACAATGGTTTTCTTTCCTTCTACAAATGGTTGTAAAGCTGGAGCTTTGACAATTTCCTGTTTAATTTGCTCAAACGTTTTGTTACATTCATCAGACTATAAAATTTAGCTCCTCTTTTCAATACTGGCTTGAAACATTCAGTATTCTTAGAAAAATCTTTAAAAATGTTGGCATAAAACTCACACATACCAAGAAAAGCCACTAATTGGTCTCTAGTTTTTGGAGCTGGAGCTTCCAAAATGCTTTGCACCAGACTTGGTTTAGGTTTAATCCCTTGCTTTGATAAAATGTGCCCTAGATAATCTATTTCTCTGCATTTGAAAATGCATATACCTTTCCTTAAGGTTACTTCTCTTTTTGTAATGTATTGAAAACATCATCCACTGTGTTATCATTTTCTACTTCATCACCTCAAAAACCAAAAATGTCATCTTGGTATACTACAACATGAGGGTTATCCTGAAACATATCTGACATTAACCTTTGAAAGACAGCAGCTGCTGATGCTAGACCAAAAGGCAGCCCTCAAAATTGGAAAATTACATCAGTAGTGATAAAAGCAGTAAAATGCCCAGATTTAATATCTAGTTCCACTTGATGATAGGCAGATTTTAAATCAAACGTAGTTAACCAACTTGAAAAACCAATCTTTGTTATTAAATCATCAATCCTTGGTAATGGGAAGTAAGCTAACCAAATTGCTTCATTTAAACTTCTTAAGTCAACACACATCCTTAGAGCTCTGTTATTTTCTTGCTAAATCTATCAGAGACAACCTTAAGGTTGATACTACTTTTTCAATTATGTCTTGTTCACACAACTCTTTCACTAACTTACATAATTCTGTCCTTGAACCCAGAGGTACATTCCTTAGCTTGTGTCTTTCAGGTACTTCTCACTGCTTGACCTTTATAGTGTGAGTAAAATTAGTAATCTTTCCTAACGGATCTTGAAATATTTGTTTTAATTTTCTTTCCCAACCATTTTTGTCATAGAAGTATACTTAACAGTAGTTACATCATTGTTGTCAATTAAAACAGGTCTGTCCCATCCCGGTTTGATCAATAATTTGAGTTCAGCTTGTTGTAGCAAACCTAAAACATTAATTCCTCTTTTAGCTACATAAACATTACTATGAATGACATTTTCTAAAACTTCTAATGAGGCCCAAAAATATCCAATTAAACCTATCTTGCTTCCTTCAAACGGTCCTGTTGATACATCAGGTGGATGAAGAGTTTTATTAGCCCAAAATCATTACATTTATCTTGTGATACAATTGTGATACGGGCTCCTGTATTAGCTAAAAGTTTCACCTCTATTCCATCAATCAATACTTCAATATCAGGATCTATTATTGCTTTGGTTGTCTGTGATTCTGTACCTTTAACTACTGATACATACTTTTTATTGTTAGCTTGCTCAACACAGTCATTGTCAACATTCTCATTCAACACACAACAAACACTATTTCCTTTTGCTCCTGTACATACTATAAAAAAGTCCTATTTTTCACAACCTCTACATTGCTGGTTTATAGCCAAACAATTCTTAAAAGATGACACATGAAATAAAGACCCACATCTTTAACACCTAATTCTTTAGCTTGTTTGTTATTCTTTTTGCCACTAACAACAGTCTGCTTTTTGCTGTCAATAGGCACTTGTTTCTTATTATCACTGTTTTGCCTAGAATTTTTTTTGTTGCGGGCAACCCCTGAAATTGTTGTGTTAGACAATTATACTTCTAACAGTTTTGCATCTTGAAGCCATCGGCATGGGCAGTGCATGGGCAACCCTGTGACCCCCAGAATACACTCACCACCAACCTTTCCATGCCGGTCAGACTGTCATAGAAAGGCTGACAGTGAGGGGAGTTGTAATCAGCCAGGCAGCGCTGAATTCAGTACCGCCCTGGCTGAGTACAACTCTGACCACCGTCATGCCATTGGGAACCATGTTTCTGGCACCACTTAGAGTGTGGCGGTCCGATCATCAACACTAGTGTGGTGGTCATCGGCCTGGCACACTCGTAAGGAGGCCCTTTGTCCCTTTCTAGCTCGGCATGAATAACACTGTGTTAATTCTATGGCTAAATATAGTTTGAAAAACAGACATTTGAGACAAGCAAATTTTGAGTATTGCTGGTGTTGTAGGGTGATCTATATAGGAGCAGCTCAGCACCTAAACTTGGGATCTACCCATAGTTCTTTGCTTCTTTTTTGCATAATTTATGTTATACTCTAAGCCTGAAAGGGGGTATATATATATATATATATATATATATATATATAAACAAATCATTCAAACAGAGTTTGGCGGTACACTCCACCGCCAGTGACAAAAAAGAACAAACTTGATAATGTTTATATTACAAAAAAGGGGTTCATCGCACTCCAAGAAGTCCAAAATTTACGTTTTTATTTCAGCTCATCAACCAGAGTCACCAGTTGGTAGTTATAGTTAGGACCAAGTTTCCATAGAAAAAGCATTTTTTGACTAGCCTATGTCTTTGGCACCGTTAGACAAATCTACACTAAAGTTTCCAAAAAGAGTGTGCTGTGATTCTTGTTAGGCACGGAAAGTTTCAGGGTGCTCTGTCAAGTAGTGGCCTAGAAAAGGGGAAGGGGTCAGAAAAGTTGCATTTCTCATGTTAATTCCCATAGGTCCTTTAGACACCACTACAGCCCAAACCACTGGATGGAATTGCACCTAATTTGGCAAAAAGCTAGCTGAGAGTATCAATAGGGTTGATGTGTTGATATATACATGTGGTAATTTGTGATGTCTTTTGAAATGAATCATGTTTAAATGAATTGCAATTGTTGTGTTACATTTTGGGTTGTTTTATTAAAGAGATTATCAGACCAAGAAGTAGTCTAAAATCCCGGGATAGATATAGATAAAAAGAAATTGTCTGCCAGTGGAAGTGCAATTCGTGAGACATTGTTGACTTTGCACATAAGACAGAAACATAATAAAACTTTGTGGTGATTGCACTAATATTAAATTAGCGTTGGGGAACCTCATATGCAAAGGTGACTCAACATTGATTAGGCGATTTCCTGCAGGTCGAGAATTCATCATTATGAGAAATGGTTTCTTTATGATCCAGAATCAGAAAGGTTTCAAAACTTAGGGCATCATTTACAATGTTTTGATACAGATCAGCGCCACAAGCCTTCTTGCTGCGCTGGTCAAAGCAAAAAGAAAGGAATGATCCGTATATACAAGATCCAGCGCATTCCTGTCCTTTTCCCCTGCGCTGGTGCACAAATTGTTGCCATGAGAGAACCCAGGCACCCTTGCACCAATGTGCAAGGGTGCCTGCATTGCAGAGATAATTGCTTTTGTGCAGGAAGGGACACTTTCATGCACAAAAACAATCACAAGAAATGTTTACCTTTTTCTATGTGTCCTACAAAATGTAACTCACATAGAAAGAGGAAAAAAGGTAAAAAATAAAGATAATTCTCCCTGTTGTGTCACCCTTATGCCACCCCTGGGGTGGTGTTGGCTTTTGACGCATTCTCAGGTTTACAAAACCTTGTAAATCTGGGCAAAATCCATGGATGTTGCATGGGAACATCCATGTAACATCCATGGAAACACCTCCCTGGTGCAAAGTAAGGTAACACAGCGACTTGCACTGCGTTGCCTAATTCCATATCTACAAGGCAATGAAAAGCCATGCAAAGTGGCTTTGCGTGGCCTTGTAGATATGGGTCAGCAGTCTGTGCCACCGGTGCATCAGAAATTGTGACGCACTGGCTGTACAGGCAGCTTGTAAATAAGCCCCTTTGTTCTGATTGTTGAAAGTGTGCCTTTAATTTTCTTTAGAAGATATTAATTTGTTTATCAACAAGGAGAAGAATTGTAAAGGAGGGTGAACTGATGCGAGGAGGGAGTTGTAACAGTGTGCCACACTGGTATCAGTTGGTTGGTGTGAGGTTATGCTGTATATGGTGTCAAAAGACACACAGAGTTATTGGTTGATTGTATTTCTAAGCTGTATTGTGATTAGACAAAAATGGGTTTTGAGCCCTGCTGTATATGGAACAGATGAAAAACATAAAAACTTTGTGATTCTGACCATAAATTTAAGATGTACTAGTTCAGGAAATGCCATTTATCAAAATGATAAGGAGTTTAATGAGAGGTGATGTAGTGATTCCAGTTAGAGAACGCGAGGAAACACCTCTGGAGGGTACATCAGCATATCATATGATGTATGAGAAGAGATTACATACATGTCTTTGGTGTCGTCAATGGTGTAAAATCATGGAATATGAAGGGATATTGAGCTTTCCTAGAATGGGGAACCTTTAATTTGAGAATTATTCGGAAATTGAGGGATGGTTTACACAACATGAAGCTACCTCCTAGACCTACACAATTTGTGGCACCAAGTGAATGGGAAAGGATTGCATTAAAACATTATAAAGAAAGATTTGAAAGAAGAACTAAAAGAGCAGTAAGGAATTATGCAGATGCACTTTGGGATAGTAGGGCACAGATCTGGAGGGAGGGTATAGCTGAAGGAACTAGATTGTATCCCTTACACACGAAAGAAGAAACTATTAGAACTAGAGATTTTGAAAAGCCAGCAAGGAGGAAATTTGAAGGTGAGAGTGAAACCAAGGTTGGACCAAAAATTGACTGAGAATCTGATTCTGGAGATGACCTATTGGAAGAAATGTTATCAAAACGACCTCCAACATACAACGACTGATGGAAATCCATCAGTAAGTAATGTAGACACTGCTATCGCTCCTGTGGATCTTGATATTTAACAGATTACCAGCCAGATGCAAACAATAATGCCTGTAAACATACAATACATGTTGGCCCAGCCGATTTTACCACAGGTGTGATAGCTCAGCCGATTCCTGCAAATCCTGTGATACAGCAAGCAGTTGCACAAACAGAATAGTGCAGATGATATTTCCAGCAAATGTTCCAGTTAATATGATCACAACTGCACAGGTGACTGGATTGGTAACTCAGCAGGCAGTACCTGCACAGGTTACGCCAACTAAAGTGGTTCAACAGACAAGTGGGGTTACTCCAGTAAACAGATGTATCCCAACTTCACAGAATTCATTCATAGATTGTCATGTGGACTCCACCACAGACCATTCAGGCATTATGGTACAAACATTGCCAGGTGAAGGAGATACAGACAGATGTTTATTTTCTCTTTGGTTTGAAGAAGCTGTCCTAAACTGTACAAAAATTGAAGATGTAGAAGACCTGATAACCAGCACAAACGTAGACACCAACTGACTTTCTAAAGGTGAAACAACTTTAAATGTGCCACTACTGAAAGTTGAATTAGAAGAAATGTAAATGTTTGAATGTTGAACACAGAACAATATCAAGAAAAGGAACTGGTTTATTTTTACAAAGAGAACATGAGAAAGGCTGCCATGATACATGACCAATGAACTGAACTGGCAAATAAATATGTAGACATTTCTAAAAGTGTGCCTCTGCAGAGAAACTTCAGAGTCCAGCTAAACAACAGATCTATTGAAAATATCTGCTCTCCAGGATTACAAATTCATCTGTGGTATACCGATATGCTTATTATGACCCACACATAGAAATCCGCCACTGTAGAGCCACACACATGTCTGCTACACCAAAGGTCAGTGATAAAATGGCAGTAGCAAAACCCACACCATTACGCCAACAGAAATACGCCCACAGCATTACGACCCACGAATCACCTCAGTGGACATTCAACCGCGGTAAACCATTGGCAGTACATACCGCCGTGCTCAAAATACATACACTGACAAAACTACACCACATTGGTCAATGTGAACAACACACACCTGGCACCCATACACACATAACACCCACACACCCACGCCATTATAAAACACACACCCACATTACCCACAACCCTTTACCACAACTAACAATTTACAAAAGAGAGAGAGACACGCCAGGAGCACCCACAGAACCAGAGCCACAGAACACCATCACCCATACACCATCCACGCACCTCACAGCACACACCCATAAACATCACCCCAGACGCACTCACACACACCACACACACTACACCCATGGCACCACAAAGACACCCCGGATTCTATGAGGAGGAGCTAAGGGTCATGGTGGAGGAAATCATCTGGGTAGAGCCACAGCTATTCGGATCACAGGTGCAGCAGACATCCATTGCAAGGAAGTTTGAGCTGTGGCAGAGAGTCGTGGACTGGGTCAACGCCGTAGGACAGCACCCAAGAACCAGGGATGACATCAGGAAGAGGTGGAACGACCTAGGGGGGAAGGTACGTTCTGTGGTTGCAAGACACCAGATAGCAGTACAGAGGACTGGCGGTAGACCCCCACCCCCTCCCCCACAACTAACAACATGGGAGGAGCATGTCTTGGCAATAACGCACTCTGAGGGCCTTGCAGGAGTAGCAGGACGACTGGACTCTGGTACATCAAATCTTTACTACTTTCACCCCCCTACCTGCATGCCATCACATGCCCCAACCCTCACCCTCACTCCCATCACTCCACCACCTCCCACACACCAACCCGTCACAACCCACCCCTCCCACAACCAAGCCCTGCATGCAACACCAATGGATGGACACCCATCACAGACCTGCATGGACATCCATCACCACAGCATGCACAGTAGTGACAATCACTTAGTCAACCAAATCACAACTCACACAAGCCAAAGCTGCCGTGGTAATAACAACCATAGAGGGAAACACACCCATGCACCATATGTCACACATAGAAATAATAACACTGCATTTACATACCCACTGGACCCCCACACAATGTCACTGGAGAGGAGGTGCTAGCAACATCCAGTCCACCCCCAGAAAAGGCCTACAGTGATGACAGCAGCTCTTCACGCCTGGATATGAATGACGAACCTGGCCCATCTGGGATCTCTGGACAGTAGGTTATCCAGCCACAGTCCCATACCACCACAGCACCACCCCCATCAGGAAACACCAGCACATCACCCACCCAGCAGGCCCATACCACTGTCCCCAGGACACGTCAATAAGCAGTATGTCCACCACTACAGGGACCCCAGGCAACCCCACAAACACAGGACAATCAGGGACCTGGGGTCAGTGGCAGTGGCCACACAGTTCAGGGCACAGAGGCACAGGACAACAGGGAAGCTGGGAGGACTGCTGTGCAACAGGGGGAGGACAGGCCAAGGGAACCGGCCCTCCACGAGGCACTTGCAGGGATCCTGAGCGCATACCACCATTCTCAGGAGACGATGGGCCAGATACTGGCCAAGTCGCAAGAGATCCAGCGGCTGCAGGAGGGACAGTACCTAGGGGGCAGGGAGGACCTGCAGGACATCCCCACCATCCTGGTCACCATTGCAGGGGTGCTGGCAGACATGGCCAACACCATGAGGGAGGCAGTGGCACACTAGCGGGCCCTGACACTAGCCACACCGATAAACAGCCCTCCACCAACACTAGTGGACAGGAGGGCCCATCACAAGAACAACAGGCCACCAGCACCCCACCCCCTGCAGAAGGAGAACCACCATGCAAACAGTCCCTGCGATCCAGGCAGAAGCCAGAGAACATTGCCAAGACCCCCACCAGGAAATAAGACTTTCCTGATTGTCACCTTTCTGTCCCACACTGTCACCCTGTCCATCTTGAACTGCCATTGCTCCACATCCTAAGCCCCCTTGGACAACGCACCTGTGATACCAAGAGACTGTACCCTATCATGGACTCTCCTCCAACATCACCCAAGCCCATTGCACATCCCCATTTACTTCTCAGCACTGAAATAAACACCCTTGGAATAAATATGTATGGAGTATGTCAAATGATTTAAGGATGTAGTTGTTTAACAATCTGTAGACATTGCAAATAGACAGTACAGTGATGTAAACATAGTTATGACCTGTAATGTGCTGCAGTCAATACACCAGGTGCCACTGGAGGGCACAAATATCTGAAAGTAGACATGTTAAAGGATACAATAAGTGGGCTGTGTAGTGGGAACAGCAGCCAACATGAAACAATTCACTTCACAAAACAGCAATGGAAGGTGAGATTACCGTGTCTTATCTGTGTGTCACTGGAAGTACTGTTGTATTATAGTTGTTCTGTTGTCCACATCCTCTTCCTCTGCCTCCTCTTCGTCACTGTCCACAGGCTCCACCATCTGCCACACGACCATCTCCAGCCTCAACCTCCTGCAGAAAAGGCACCTGGCGTCTCAAGGCCAGGTTGTGCAACATGCAACATGCAATGTGATCTGGCAGACCTTCTTGGGTGAGTCTACTGAAAAAAAGAGGGGGGAGTATCCTATAACCCTTACCTGCTTAGGATACCAACTTAACAATACTCACACAAAATTAGCAGGAAAGGGACAAATTCAATAATTATAGGATAGTCACAAAAAAACAGTAAACGTGGTGATCAACAATCACATGGTGGCCAAGGGTCTTGCACCCAGCTGTATGCTACCTAATTTTTTTTTAGAAAGGTAGTAAGTAGTGCTATACAAATTTTTGGGAATCCATTAATTTTTTGCCCAGACTCCTTAGACCCATTAGAAATATGTCGACGCGTTTCGGCCTAACAACTCAAGGCCTCATCAGGACTGTCGGAGAACGCTGGCACCACTCTTACCATCTGTGAAGCAAATATCCAAACTAGGTTACTCAGTTCCCGAGTGCTATTTGCTTGCGGCACTCGTTTAAAAAACCGGCAACTGTATATTATTTACGAAATGTTTTCCTGTATTATGCCGGTCAGCACAAGTGAGCGATCTCTGTGTCATCGGACGATGCTGTAACACTGCTCAAACTCTATCGTGAGTCACTACGTTTACTGTTTTTTTGTGACTATCCTATAATATGTTGGAGTAGGGCACATGGTTTTAGACATTCTATGTATTGTCTGTTTCATAAGCCTGGTATTCATGTAAATGTGTATATATAAGTGTATATAGGTTCTCCTTAGTGTATAGATAAGCATTTTTCCTCTGACTCTGATGCTGTTGCGTATTATTAAATGAAATAAATAAGGGAAATAGCTTTACCCTTCTGAACCAAGAGTTACTATTGGTTCCGTGCAATAATTATTGAATTTGTCCCTTTCCTGCTAATTTTGTGTGAGTCTTCTTGGGTGAGTAGCACAGGAATCCACCTGTCAGATAGAGGCACCTAAACCTGGCCTTCAGCAGGCCAAAGGTTCGTTCAGTGATTTTCCTTGTTCGCCCATGTGCCTCATTGTAAAGTTCCTCTGCCCCTGTCCTGGCATTCCTCGATGGGGTCAGTAGCCGTGAGAGATTGGGGTAACCAGAGTCACCTGCAAATACCGAGGGATACCATTTAGCCAGACACTCACCCTTAGGGCCAACCCATATACCAACATCCACTGGGTGGGGGCAATGGGCTCACCTATTAGCCACACCTGGTGCCTCCGGAGTTGAGCCATCACACATGGAATGCTGCAATTCCTCAGGATATAGGCATCATGCACAGACCGAGGATACTTAGCATTGACATGGGAGATGTACTGGTCCGCCAGGCACACTTTCTGCACATTCAGAGAGTGAAAGCTCTTTCAATTTCTGAAAACCTGTTCATGTCTCCGGGTGGGAACAAAGACAATATGTGTACCATCAATAGCACCAATGATGTTGGGGATATGTCCCAGTGCATAGAAATCAGCCTTCACTGTGGCCAAATCCTCCACCTGTGGGAAAACGATGTAGCTGCGCATGTGTTTCATCAGAGCAGACAACACTCTGGTCAGCACGTTTGAGAACATAGGCTGTGACATCCCTGCTGCCATGGCCACTGTAGCTTGGAATGAGCCACTTGCCAAGAAATGGAGCACTGATAGGACTTGCACAAGAGGAGGTATCCCAGTGGGGTGACGGATAGCTGAGATCAGGTCTGGCTCCAATTGGGCACACAGCTCCTGGATTGTGGCCCTGTGAAGTCTGTAGGTGAGGATAATGTGCCTGTCCTCCATTGTTGCCAAGTCCGCCAGGGGCCTGTACATGGGGGGATGTCTCCAGCTTCTATTCATCTGCAGCGGTTGCAATCTAGGGGACAAAACAATGAGCATGTTGTCAGTTTCAACATTCCCAAAATGTACAGTACATTGCATGTTGTGACTGAAACAGTATGTTTTTGTATAGGCCCAAATTGTGCCTATGTGTGCTGTGACGCAGTGAGGTGTCATGGCCTGTTCCCCCCTGAAATGGCGACCGTCTGACCTATGTGGAGGGACAAGTGGAAATGAGGTCATTCCACTGGCGTTGTGCGCCAGTACAGGAAGCGGTCGACGACCGCCGTGCAAAACCTCATTGGTTATCATTGGGCCCTATGGGTTCCAGTAGCCAATGGTGATGTATGCCGGTGGTGACGGTACGTACCGCCGCAAACGTGACCGACATTTTCTATCTGCTCACTCACTTGCTACCTGACCTTCAACAGGAGAGGACCTACACTGCAAGTGCTTCTGTGACCTGTGTCTGGAAGCAACCATGGCTCGAGCGTCTGGGGAAAGGGCCCCTGCCTTCACTTTGGAGGAGTTGGAGAGACTAGAGGATGGGGTCCTACCCCAGTACCGTTTACTTTATGTGCCTCCAGACCAACAGGTGAGTACACTGTGAGTACGATGCATGGGGCATGAATGCATGGAGTGCTCTGTGTGTAAGCCTCATGTTAGGGGGTGGCTGAGGGGGCATGGGCAGAGTGCTGCATGTCTGGTGATCAATGTCTGTGCGTAAGGAGATGGGAGGGATATGGTGGGCCATGAGTGTAACAAGCCAGACGGTATGACTCATTCCTTTTTCTATGTATCTTTTTCTGCAGGTCAGCGCCCATCAGAAAAAGGGTATTTGGCGTGACATCACCAAGGAAGTGTGGACCCTGGGGTTCTTTGACAGGCGGAGCACCCCTGTCACAAACGGTAGAGGACCTGCGCCGCTGGGCAAGGAAGACTGCGGAGGCCCAGCTGGGGATGGCCTCCCAACGGGGAAGGGGTGCCTGTCGTACCCTGACCCCCCTGATGTTCTGCATCCTGGCGGTGGCCTATCCGGAGTTGGATGGGCACTTGAAGGCATCACAGCAGCCACAAGGGGGTGAGTGCAGTTTGAGATTCAGAAAATTGCGCGTGTTGAGGTGTTACTGGGTAGAGGATGTGGGTCTGTGGGTGCCCCTTGGCCAGGACGAACATGGGAGGGTAGGTTCCATGATGGGCAGAAACTGATGCACTCCAACCACAAATATGCTAGTGGGCATCTCCTACTAGGCAGGGTCCTGTGGGTTTCAGCTGTGCTGCTATTGGCGTTAGGCATTGTACCTGGGGACTAGCATTGTAACTAGTAGTGCATGGCCTAGTGCATAGGGCTGTTCCCTGTGTGTTGTGTACGCCAACGATGGTGTTGTTGCTGGCATTGACCAAGTGTATCCCATGTCGCTTCCCCCCCTTTTTGTTTTGTCACCCTGTCCTTGTGCGCATTAGCATCATCTGGCGGAGGAGCAGAGGCACAGGCGACAGAGGGAGCTGCATCTCACATGGCCCGTGAGGCCGAATCCACCAACGGTGAGGGCACCAGTGGGACGGAGGGCGAGGGGAGCACCACGGCGGAGACTAGAGGGGACAGTTCGGACAGCAACACCTCCTCCGAATGGAAGCTCCCCAGCAGTGGCGGACACCTCTGTAGCCACCCCAACTACAGGTACAGCCGCCACCTCCTGTACCAGCACCGCCCTCCCAGCAGCCCCTCTGCATGTTTCCCGTGCCCGCTCACCCAGGAGGGTGAGCATCTCCTTCGCCCCAGGCACCTCAGGCCCTGTCCCAGTCAGCCCTGCTGCCCTCAGTGAGGAGGCCATTGACCTCCTGCGATCCATCTCTGTTGGGCAGTCAACCATACTGAATGCCACCCTGGGTCTGGCAGGGCATTTGCAAAAAACAAATCCATTCCTGGAGGGCATTCATTCTGGCATGACGGCCCAACAGAGATCATTCTAGGCTCTGCACAACTCCCTGATGGCAGCCATTGTCCCTGTCTCTAGCCTCCTCCCTCCAACTTCCTCTACCCAGTCCCATTCCCCTCAACCCCAGCCTATCCCAAGCACACCTTCACACCAGCATGCACCCAAATCAACACACAGAAGTGGTTCAGGCAAACACAAGCACCACACTTTATCCCAGAGGCACTCACACAAGCACCATCCAGATGCAGACACACCAACATCCACTGCCTCCACTGTGTCCCCCTCCTCCTCCTCGTCCACCTCCCTCCCAGTAGTGTCTCCACTCACACCTGCATGCACTACATCCACACCCACGGACTCCATCACCATCACGCCTATCACTACACGCCCCTCACTGGCAGTCACCACCCCCACATCCATGCACACGTCCCCTGTGTCCTCTCCCAATGTGTCTGTGCCCCCCCTCCCAAACTACACAAACACAAGCACTCAGACTCCCAACAGCCATCCACCTCACAACAGCATCCATCCCATGCACCTGCACCCAAACACAGCAGACAGACACCTCCCACAACCACTCCCTCCACTCCCAAACCTTCACCCTCTTCCAGCCCCAGTGTCCCTAAAAAGCTTTTCCTCACCACCCTTGACCAATTCCCTGCCCCTCCACCCACCCCATCCTTCACTTCGGACCAGGGTGGTCAGGACCCAGGCTAGCACCTCAGCCACCCAGTCCACGGCCACTGTCGTTTCTGCAGCCACTGCAGTTGTGAGAGGCTCCGAGAAGACACCCGTCCACACAGCCAGCGTGCCAGCACCAGATGCCTAGGGCAAAAAGGGAGCACCAGCTGGCAAAGGCAAGGAGGCACCACCAGCTGCCAAAAGCAAGGTGGCACCACCAGCTGGCAAAGGCAAGGAGGCAGCACCAGCTGCCAAAATCAAGGAAGCACCACCAGCTGGCAAAGGCAAGGAGGCACCACCAGCTGGCAGAAGCAAGGAGGCACCACCAGCTGCCAGAAGCAAGGAGACACCACTAGCTGGCAAGGGCAGGAAGGGAACACCAGCTGCCAAGGACAGAAAGGGAACACCAGCTGCCAAGGACAGGAAGGGAACACCAGCTGCCAAGGACAATGAGAAAGGCACAGACGCTGCAGCCAGGATGGATATGGAGCCTGGTGCTGGAGCAGCATCTGGACACACAACACCAGCCATGGCACTTCAGCTGTCTGAGGCTGCGGGGGAAGGACTGGAGCCTCCTCGCACCACCGCCAGCCCAGCCGCCAGTACCGCCACCTGCACCGCCATCAGCACCGCCATCAGCACCGCCATCAGCACCGCCACCAGCACCATTGCCAGCACCCCTGCCAGCAGCAGCAGCCCCAGTGGGCAGCCAGCCGAGGCTGTGGGGGAAGGGCTGGAGCCTCCCCCCACCACATGGGGGAAGGGCTGGAGCCTCCCCCCACCACAGGCAGCACCGCCACCAGCACCACCGCCAGCACCGCCACCAGCACCACTGCCATCACCACTGCCAGCTGCAGCAGCCCCAGTGGGCAGCCGTCCGAGGCTGCCGGGGAAGGGCTGGAACCTACCCCCACCACAGGCAGCACCGCCACCAGCACCACCATTGCCACCACTGAGCAGCCGTGACTGCCGGCGGGCAGTGTGTAGTCGTGCCTCCATGGGCTGAAGTGTGTCCTGGCCCCTGCAACAACTATAGGTGTAACACCCAGGTGAGAGACTGTGACCTTGCACCCTCCAAGATCTGCATCACTGGGCACAAATCCCCCTCCAGAACCAGTGGAAGAAGGCATCCAATCACCCCCTCCTTATCAGGATGAAGCACACTGGGCACAAAGCCCCCTCCAGAACCAGTGGAAGAAGGCATCCACTCAGCCCCTCCTGGCCAGGATGAAGCACACTGGGCACAAAGCCCCCTCCAGAACCAGTGGAAGAAGGCATCCACTTGAGAGACTGTATCTTTGCACTCCCCAGGACCAAGCAGTGGGCAAACCACCTACTTGAGAGACTGTGGCTTTGCACTCCCCAGGACCAAGCAGTGGGCAAGCCACCCACTTGAGACACTGTGGCTTTTCACTCCCCAGGACCAAGCAGTGGGAAAACCACCCACTTGAGAGACTGTGGCTTTGCACTCCCCAGGACCAAGCAGTGAGCATGTAGTCCCCTCCAGGAGCAGTGGAGTTATATCATCTTCCGGCTGAGGTGCCCCCCTTTCCCCTTTTCCCTGAGGTGCCTGTGTATTTTCGACCTGATGCCCCAGCAGTGTTCTCTCCGTATTGAGGCAGGAGTCAAGTGGGGCCTTGGCCTATGTGGTATGGCCCTGTGGGCCACGGACAATTTGGACTGGGCAACGTCCCTCCATTTGCAGATATTATAGATACTGTTTTGTGATTTGAGGACATATTTCCCGAAATGTGTATTATTACATTGACTTTACTCACTTCCTTTTGTCCTTGCATTATTCCTGAAGGTTATGGGGAGGATATGTAATGTTGTTGCATCTGTATTTGTGTATGGTGTTGGGGCTGGGGGTGGGGGTGTTGCGTGTTGCGTGTGTGTGTCACTCTCTTATTCCCCCCCCTCCCTTGTGTGCTAGGTGCGGTACTCACTGTGGTCATCGTCGCTGGCGTTGGTATTCCTGGTGTAGGAGGAGGTAGACCAGCATGGAGAACACCTTCAGTTCGGGCTCCATGACGTCGTGGTTCTTGCTTGAGTGTCCAGAGGTGAGTCATTCCCCTTATGTGTACTGTTTCCTCCCTGCTTTTGATGGAGTTGGTACCACCCCGGAAAAGCTGGCAGATTGGCTTGTTGGAATAGGATGGTCGGTACATTATCTTCCGTCTGGCTGTTGGCGGTTACCGACACGGTGCTTGTTGCTACCGCCGTGGTGGTCAGAGTTTTAAAGTGGCTGTTTGTGTTAGGGGTTTCCGCTGTGGTCATAATTCTATTTTTTTTACCGTTGGCCTGCTGGCGGTATTGCCGCCGCTTTATCACCAACCGCCAGGATTGTAATGAGGGCCATAGATTATTTGAAGTTGAACCATATACAACAGTAAGTCAAGGAAGCTGTACATGAACCTTATGAATGGTTGATGAAAGCTTTCCAACAGCATACAGAGTAGACTCACCTTGGTCCAGCAGACATGGGATTTTTCATTAGACAGTTTGTGCTTAGCTTGACACCTGGGATTTGTTAAAATATACAGCAGAATGTGAATTGTTGGCAGACGAAGAACTCAGATGAGATTTTAATGTATGCACAGTATTGTAGTGACGAGCAAGAGGAGAAGCAGAGGAAAATAAAAGAGAAATTTATGTTAGCTCAGACAACGTTTGTGCAACAAGGGTTCCAGAACCAGTTGGTTGTTGAGAATGCTGGTGCAGCTCAAGGTATGAAGAGATTGTCATCAAATGGAGTTCAAGCAGGAATACAAGGAATGCAGGGAAGAATAATGTTGTCTCCTGAAAGAGGAAGGGGTGCTTCTGTGGATCTAAGTACAGGTGTTGATGTTACAATGCTGAAGAAGATGACACCCTGTCACGTATGCAACAAGGTGGAGCATTGGAAGCATAAGTGTAGATTTAATCCAGATAGAAATATAATTAATCAGGTGCAAAATATGAATCAAGCTCAGATGTCAAATGTCCCAATGCGACAAGTGCAAGTTCCTGCACAAAATCAAAATCAGATCTTACCCATGTCACAAGCCCCTATGGTTGAGCCTACCATAAATTGAGTATGATGTAGTCAAAATCAACTACCAAAATGAATCAAAATGTTATACAAGGTCAATATCAAAATGCAATTCAACAATTTCCAATGATTGATAACAGCGAGATGCTAAACTCTGGCACCTCACAATGACTGTACAAGGGATTGGAAGCAGATAGCATGCTTGGTGCAGTCTTAGCCCTAGACTAAAGTGGGCCATAATTAGATAAAAATGTGACTTCTCACCAATTGTTATTTCTTATTGACACTGGAGCTACCTGTGCCACTGTGAGAACAGCGGAAGTGCCAGACCTACCTCTCTCAGGAAACAAGATACTAGCTGAGGGTGTTACCAATCAACAAGTTACTAAACAGATTTTAAAGGAGGTACCTGTAAGTTTAGGTTCCTTTGAAGAAAAACAGCAATTTGTGGTATGTGATTCATGTCCTGTTGATTTGTTAGGAAGTGATGTATTAAACAAGTTAAATTGCAGTATTGGTTGCAGACAACACAGAATTTAATTCCAAACACTAGATACGAACACCGAGTTCAAATCTGATTAAGGGAAACAGCAGAATGTTATCCCATGACAAATAATTTGTACACAGAATTAATTGAAAAAGTTAAACCAGAAGTGTGGAATGTGATAGGAATGGATATTGGACTAATTAAGGGAGTTGAGCCAGTCAGAATAAACATAAAACCAAATGTAGTTATTCTAAGAACATCACCGTACCCAATTACTCCGGAAGTGATAGAAGAAATTACACCTTTGATCAACGAGATGTTGGAGAAAGGCATTCTAAGATAACAAATTGGGAGTCCACGCAACTTACTAATTATGGGAATATGAAAATCAAATGGAAAGTTTAAAAACATACAAGATTTAAGGGAAATACATCAGATTGTAGTTCCATGTTGTCCTGTGGTACCAAATCCAGCCACCATATTTTACCAGATTCAATGTACACTGAGTGGTTCACTGTGATTGACCTTTGCCAAGCTTTCTCTTCCATAACTTTACATGAAAATAGTCAGTTCTTACTTTCCTTTGTGTTTCAAGTGAAGGTATTAACACGGTGTTGTGTCCCACAAGGGAACACAGAGAGCCAGTCCCTTTATAATCAAATATTGAAGAAGAATCTAGAATCATTGGAATTACCCAGAAGTTCATTTTTGATTCAGTATATTGATATTGATATTTGATGTTTTATATTTGATATTTGTAAAGCGCATGGCTACCCTAAGGCCTCCCAGCACCAGATGAGGGATAAAACCAACTATAATGCACTTCAGTCTGGCTATATATTGAACATAGCTTAGTGAGTTGTGGAGAGATGGCTACATTTTTGAAAATAGCTTAATTAGTGAATTCTGGAAAGAGCCATGTTTTTATACACTTTCTAAATCTAGATTCCTCAGTTATTGATCTAATCTGTATCGGTAGAGCGTTCCAGAGTTGCAGAACCAGATAGGCATAAGATCTGCCACCCCATTTGCCTCTCTTAATTCTTGGTGCCTTCAGGAGATGTCCTTGCGCTGACCTAAGACATCTTGAGGGGTGGTATTGTGTCAGTAAGCCTCTTAGTTTCTGCAGGTTTTTATTATGAATCACTTTATGAGCTAGACTTGGTGCTTTAAACTTGACTCATGCTTCAATTGGTAACCAATGTAGAGTCTGTAATGCCTTCTTTGTTGATTGTGTCTTGGGGATTTTGGATAGCATTCTAGCAGCTGTATTTTGTACTACTTGTAGCTTTTTTATAACATATTTCGGCAAGCCTAGGTAAAGAGAGTTACCGTAATCTAGGCACAAGGTTATCACAGCTTGTATGACAGATTTCTCAAGGTTTCTGGGAGTAACTTGATGCTTTTTCGAGTAGTCTTCAGTGCCCCAAAGCAACTGTCGGCCAATTTTGTTGCCTGAGTCCATTGTAAGTGCATTATCCAGCCACATACCCAGATTTTTTATGAGAGATTTAGGGGTGGGGAGACTACCCAGACAATCTGGTCATCCTAAATCCATATTTCCCTGTGGGATATTTCCTAGGAACATCACCCCAATTTGTCACCATTAAGTTATAGGCAGCAGTTTATCATCCACTTGGATACATCTTTCAGGCATAGAGAAATTTGTGGGCTCTTCAGTTCCTTCCCTTTAGCAATTGATACTACCAATTGTGTATCATCTGCATAGGATACGGCTGATAGCCCATGGTTCATCACATTTGTGGGTTCTTCAGTTCCTCCCTTTTGCAATTGATACTACCAATTGTGTATCATCTGCATAGGATAGGGCTGATAGCCCATGGTTCTTACATATATATTAAATAAAAAAGGTGGGGCTAAGGGAGGAACCTTGAAGTACTACTCATTCAAAGGCCCTAGTTTCTGAAAAACAGGCATTTTCCATTACTTTGAAGGTTCAATTTTCAATAAAGGATTGCATCCATTTCGGGGCCTTATCTTTCACCCCTATCTCTTCTAATCTTTGGATCAGAATCTTATGGTCCACCATATCAAATGCTGCTCTCAAGTCTACCAAAATAATAGCAGCTATTCCTCCTTGATCTAAGATCCCTCAGAGTTCCTCTGTGACTGCTAGCAGTGCTGAATCTGTACTGCGCTGGCTCTGAAGCCCACCTGTGATGGATGCAGAAGTTGACTGACTTCCAGATGGCAAGATTAAGTTTTATTAATGTGTTTCTCCAAAATCTTACCCATGACTGGAATAAGTGATATGGAACGATAGCTGTTATTGTCTATGGAATCTAAGGGAGTTTTTTCAGCAATGGTCTAATGATGGCATGTTTCCATCTACAAGGTACTTTTCCCAGTTCTAGAGATCCATTTAGAATCTTTGTGGCACTTGCAAGAAGTATGTGAGCACCTTTCACTATAACCTGTGGAGGAGCTGGGTCTAATGGGGATCTCGATTTTACTGTTCTCATGATTTCCTAAACCCTGTCCTTTGTCAGCTCAGGAATAATACTAAATTGAGCAATATTTATGGCAGATTTTAAAATTTGAGTTTGCTGAGGGTCCTCTTCTTGAATGGCCAGTAAGGAACTGTAAATTTTCAATACGTTTTCCTGAAAAAAAGTGGCCAGTCCATTACATCCATCTATTGTTGATGAGGGAGGAATCATGCCCGATTTATCTAATTTTAAGGTCTTCATAATTTTAAATAACTCTCTTGAGGGATTTGGGGCCTTTAGGATGATGTCTTCAAAATATTTTGTCTGGGGCTTTTTCAGTTCTTTCAGATAATGTTTCATTGCTGTTCTATATTTCTGCCTCAAATGGGGGCAGTATAACTTTCTCCATGTTCTTTCTATTTTTTTGCAAAGTCTCTTCAAGGGTGCCACATTTGTGTTAAACCAAGGTGTAGTTTTAGTTTTCTCTTTATCTTTGAAATCAGTAATTGGGATGTACACATCCAACGTGCCTGTCATCCAGTCTCCCCAACTATTATAGGTATCATCTAATTCTATACCCATTTTTAGCAGGAACTCTGATCTTAGTAACAATTCCTCCCAATTTCTTTCTGCCAACTTTCCCCATCTCTGTTCAGTTTTCAACAAGGGTTTAGTCGTCATTATTCCTAGCTCTCTCTTTTAAGGAGAATAATACGAAATGATGGTCTGTCCAAGGTTGTGGCGCAATCCTGCTTATATGAAGTTTTGGGTTGTTGCAAAAGATCGAGTCCAAAAGATGACCTTTTTCGGGAGTAAGAGCCTCCGATTTTAAAGTCAGTTGTAGGCGTTCGAGATCTTGTCTTAGCCTAGTTGCTGATGCATTATTGTGATCCTCTAAGTGTAAATTTAAATCCTCTAAAACTGTAAAAAATCTTTTACTCAAAGTTTTAAAACTCCAAATACATTTCTGTATTGTCAGAGAGAGGTGCAATATTTGGGGCACATTTTTAAATAAAGGGAATGAGGAAAGTGTCTAGAGAAAAATTCCAGATTATTTTTAATCTGAACACCCCAAAAGCACAGATAGAAGTCAGGATGTTTCTGGGAATGGTTGGCTACTGTAGACAATGGATACTCAATTTTTGCTTGGAGCAAACCTCTACTAAGGATGAGACACAAAGATGTTATTGATCCAATCCCATGTGACAACTAATGCATTAGGAGAAAGTCTCTATCGCACCCCAGCACTGGGAATGGCAGATTATTCAAAATAGTTCATTTTGTTTTGCAGTGAGAGAGAGGACTGCACCATCTCAGAGCTACCCCAAATTCCTGGAGGCTACAAGAGACCTATAGCTTACTTTTCAGAGAATCTTGATTCTGTAGCTGCCACTTCGCCTGAATGTCTAAAAGAGGTGGCTTCGGTGAGCGTGAGCTTGGAGAAATGTGAAAACAGTGTGATGGGATTCCCTTTGACTCTCATGGTCCCACAATTGGTTGAGGTGTTACCAGCAAACACTAAAACACAGCACCTCACAAATTCAAGACTAACAAAATATGAGCAGCAGATTTTGGCAGAAAATAAAGTTATTCTGAATAGATGTCAAGTACTGAATCCAAGCACACTGCTGCCCATTCCCGAAGAAACTGAGGCCCATATTTATACTTTTTTAGCACAGAAATTGCGCCACTTTTTTTTGTCACAAAAAGTGGCACAAACTTACAAAATACAATTGTATTTTGTAAATTTGCACCACTTTTGCGTCAAAAAATGACGCAAATGCGGCTCTAAAAAAGTATAAGTATGTGCCTGAATCTTACCGCTTTGAACATGATTGTCTTGATTTCATGGATTTATTCACCAAACCAAGACAGGACATAAAAGATGGGCCTTTAATAAATCCAGATGATGTCCTATTTGTGAATGGCTTACATTTCAGAACAAATGTAGGATGTTTAAGAGAAGCATATGCAGTATGCACAATCCAGGAAATAGTTTATGTTTCATGCATTCAAGTTATTTCTCCAGCACAAGTTACAGAACTAATTGCCCTTACTGCAGCTTGCAATTTGACAGCGAAAATGAGAGTGACTATATTTACAGACAGCCAATGTAGGTTCGGTGTCGTCAATTACTATCGGCAATTGTGTTCACAAGGTTTTATGACTTCTGCGGGTAGAAATAGGCAATAGGTTAAAGATTTACTGGAAGCTTTCCAACAACCTACTGAAACTGCAATTGTAAAATGTGCGGGCAGAGAAGCGACAATGGCTATGTCACAATTGGAAACAGGTATGCTGATGAAGTGGCACATTATGGTGCAATTATGTGCCACACTTACAATGGGTCATTCCAGACTAAAATCTGGGAGGGATGCCTTTTTGCCATGATTTTGAAAACAGCCAACAATTGGGAGGAGTTGAGACAAATTCAAGAAAATGTGCCTGATGAAGAAAACAAGGTTGGCTCAGAGCAGGTTGTGGGATTGATGGAAACAATGATTGGGTGTCACTGGGTAGAAGACCAATATTACCAGATAGTTTACTTATTCCATTGACCAGACACTTCCATGGGCAGGCATATCTAGGTAGGGACTCGATGGTTAAGACTTTCAAGCAGTTCTGGTTTAATCCCAAAATCAGAGCACAAGCAGCATGTCACCGGTATGTGACATGTCAATAAATAAATATAGGCAAAAGAACACATGTCACATTAAGTCATGAAGGAAGATCAGGGTGTCTTGTCAATAGGATGCAGATGGATTTCTTTGAAATTGCCCATTTGCAATGGCCTGAGTAATATCCTTATGATTGTCTGCATTTTTTCCAGATAGGAGAAAGCCTACCCAACGAGGAGAAACAATAATCTCACTGTAGCAAAGTTACTGTTGATGGAATTAATACCTAGGTATGGTATGCCTGTCTCGTTAGAGTCAGATTGAGGGGCTCACTATAACCATGAGATTATTAAAATGTTACCGCAGCATCACAAAATGAATAGAAGCTCAATTGCAGTTGTCATCCGGAAACTTCAAGGATTGTGGAGCAATTGAATGGTACCATCAAATCAAGATTGGCAAAAGTCTGTGCATCCTCTTCATTAAAATAGCCTGATGCTTTACCCTTAGTGTTGATGAGTCTGCGAAGTACACCTGACAAGAAGACTGGCCTATCGCCTCATAAGGTCCTGATTCGTTGAGTGATTAGACTACCTGCAGTTCCAGCAAACACACTTATGAATATTACAGATTTCATGGTACTTGGGTGTTGCAAAGGGCTGGTTAAAGTGGTGTGTTCTGCATCGCAACAGATTGAAGCTGTGACTGAAAATCCAAGCCAAGACCAGTGTCACAACCTGAGTGCTGGAGCCTGGGTTCTGGTCAAGAAACACATGAGAGAGTCTTGTTTAGAGCCAAATTGGAGAGGCCCCTTTCAAGTCATACTAATCACAAACACTACAGTAAAGTGCACAGGTATTCCAAACTGGGTACATGCTTCGCACACTCAAAGAATGAGGAATCCTGATGAAGAAATAGTACTGAATATCTCAGGGGAACCAAGAGCACTGGTGTGCATGCCACCGTCCGTTGTACCTGAAGAAAATCAAGGAGTACAAAATTGTGATCCAAGACTGCATAAAGGAATTGGAGGTGAAGAAGCTTTAACAGGTAAAGTGGTCCAGTTGCCGGACATCTCACAAAGCGACGATGGAGAAATGCGCACTGTATCCTTTGGTTAAGGAAATAGTAAGAGAGCCACAGAGCAACCTGGACAACTCAAAGACTCAGGAGAGGGCACGAGGTCTGGATTAAGTACAAGGAAAAACTCACATGATGAAAGCTGGCCTGAAAGACATATCAAAAAGGAACAAAAATTGATTGAGGGTGCTTACTGAATCAATACCACTAAAAGCAATCAAAGAAGTAGCAGAATCAAGTGGGACTAGCAATGCAGAAGAAGGATTGAACACACTCAGAAGATCAAAAAGAGCTCAAGTGCCTTGTCAAAGATATTCATCACCTGAATGGACATATTATCTAAATCAAAGTCAACTTTATTCGATTTCAACACAAATCATAAAAGCATACATTTGTCATAAAAACAGCAGTGAATAATTGTAACCATCATAAAATCAATCAATGAAACCATTTTTTTCCTGCAATGCAAAACTTTGGAACAGGATATGCAAAGTGCTTTGTGTAGAAGTAGTATCACATGAGTCACTAGATAACATTTTAGACTAGTGGTTGGGAGTGGGTAATATCACTAAACGATGGAAAATATCCTGGCTAAAGTGAATCAGGACAACCTTGTGTTGAGTGATGTTGGAAAATGGGTTATTGGTAAGGGCAGGTAGGCACCTACACTTAGCAATAGGCCACTAACCTCCACTAAGGTCCAGTTAGGTCTCAGTAAATTAAACCCAGCTCAGCCCTTGGTAGCTTGGCAACGAGCGTCAAGGCTTAACTTAGGAGACAGAGTGTAAAGCATTCAAATATCACAAAACAGTAATGAAATAAAACACAGGAAACAGTTTAAAAATCCAAAACCAATTTATAAAAATAGAGTATATTTTTATCTTTAAAATGACACAAAAACTAATAAAATCGGATAAGGGGAACCGGAGATATGAATTTTTAAAGAATTATTGTTTTTTAGCGCCTAGAAACAAAAAGCGCTAATCCAGTCATCTGGTTGCATCTCGACCGGGGCAAAGTCAAAGTTTAAGGCCGACCGCGATGGAGCCCTGCTCGGCTACAGGCCGCGGGAGGCCTCGGTTAAAAGTTTACCTTCACACTTAGGTGGTCATTCCGACCTCGGCGGTCTTTTTTCCAGACCGCCGAGGCCGGGGGAGACAGAATACCGCCATTGCCGGCGGTATTCATGCCTCCCTATTCCGACATTTCCGCTGGCCCAGCGGAAATGGCACATCAACATTGCCGCCGGCTCATAATAGAGCTGGCGGCAATGTTGATGTGCAGCGGGTGCAGTAGCACCCGTCGCACATTTCACTGCCCGAAATTCGGGCAGTGAAATGCGCAATGGGGTTACACCTGGGGGCCCCTGCACTGCCAATGCCAAGTGCATGGGCAGTGCAGGGGCCCCCATGGGCCCCGTGCGTCCCCTTTCCACCAGCCTTTCCATGGCGGTGTCTACCGCCACGGACAGGCTGGCGGTCGGGGACTCATAATCCCCAGGGCAGCGGTGCCTGCACCGCTGCCCTGGGGATGTGGCGGGAAAATGGAGGGGCCGGCGGTATGGCCGTGGCTTTTGCGCCACGGTCATACTTGCTGGCGGAACACCACCAGCCTGTTGGCGGTGTTCCCGCCAGCAAACCACCGGCCGCCAGGGTCGGAATGACCCCCTTAAGTCTCTTTTTTGAAGATTTTCTTCAGCGGGACGAACCTGCCAGTCCAATCCGACCTCCTGGAGCCCTTCTCTGGATACGCGTCACGGGAATCCTCGGTGGAGATTTTTACCTTCGGACTTATTCGTTTTTTCAAGGTAAACCTGGATCTTGATCCGACGTCCCTGGAGCCCACCTCGGATACGCTGGCTGGGAGGTCCCGGTCAACTTTTCACCGTCGGACTTAGTCTCTTTTTCAGAGATTTTCTTTACCGGGATGAACCAGCAAATCAGGCCGGGTCGCAGTTGAGGCAAGCCAGCTAGAGTTGCCGCGGCGGGTCGGTTCCTCTATGGAGCTTTTTTTCAAAAGTTCTCCAAACTTCTCCAAACTTCTAGGGCTTCTCCCAGATGTCCTTTTAAGGTTCTTTTGAGGTCCACAGCTCACCCCAAGGGTCCAGAAGTTCTGAGATGGTTCTTGGGGGTGCGGACTACAACTCCCAGAACGCACCTGGCGCAAACTCCGTTTTGGCCACTGGGCAGTGGTCAGCTGGTTGATTTCTTCAGGAGTTGGTGTAGGGGACTCTGGTTAGCAATTTTTCACCTGTAGCAAACAGGGATTCCCTCCTTGAACCAGTTGAAGCCAGGCAAAGTCCTTCTTGTGGTGAAGCCGAAGTGTGCAGTTGGTGCAGTCCTTCTGAGTGCAGGTTCCAGGTGCAGGCCAGGGGTCCAGCAGGGCAGTCCTTCTTCTCCTTTGGTTCTTCCTTGTTAGAATCTGATGGGGATCTGAGGTGTGGGTGCAGGTCTGCCAGTTTTATCCTTGCTCCTGGGTGAAAATCAGGGGGGGTCCTGGTTCTCCAATCAGGTGCAGGGTCCTTCCCCCTGTGATGACCACTTCCTGGGAAGTGTGGGCAAAAATCAATACCAGGAGGAAACATTCTTCAAAAATCTATCATGGCTGAATCTGATTTTTGGAGGTTACATCTGACTGAGCCCACCCATTGGTGTGGCTAAAAATCATAAACACACCCCTCTCCTGCCCTCTCCTAATCTAATCAAGGGGGCACCTAGTTGTCTGGGGTTGCAGGATGTTGGGGTGTTGCTGGTTGCTCCAAATGTCCTTCTCTGCCTTTGAAGACCAGTTTGGCAGCCCTCCCCCTTCCTGCCTTACCATCTGCTGAGGGGAGATTCCCTCCCACAGGCACATTCCTTTGTGTGAAGCCAGGCCACTTCACACCTCATCAATGCAGCCTAGCCAGGCTGCTAGAGGCTGGCCAATCAGAGCACATCAGCAAAAACAATGCAGGGCTGAAATTGGCAACTTTTCAGGTAAAGTTTAAAACTCTTTACCTGAACAAGTTATATTAAATCCCACAACTGGAAGTTGTGGGATTTATTATAACAATTAATTTGATGCCAAACTCTTGGTATCCATCATTTAAGGGGACTTTAAAAAATAAAATAAAGTCTCCCCATTCTAGCCTATGGAGGCCATTCACTACAATGAGGGAAAACGAATTTGGCTGTTTTTTATCTCACCAGGGCTTATAAAACTATTTTTATAAGGTCCCTGGTTATAGTTACATGGCACCCAGCCCTAGGGGCACATAGGGCACACCTTAGGGGTGACTTATATGTAAAAATAAGGTAGTTTAAGACTTTGGAACTACTTTTAATTCCAAAGTCGAATTTGCATATAACTTTAATTTAAAAGCAGCCAGCAAGGCAGGCCTGCCTTTAAAATGACACTGGGCACCTCAGCAGTGCACCTATGGGTGCACTACCTATGATGTGGTCCCTAAACCTACATGCCCTACCATATACTAGGGACTTATGGGTAGGTTAACTTAGCCAAATATAATTAGCCTAATTTGCATATCCATTTTACACAGAGCACAGGCCCTGGGACTGGTTAGCAGTACCCAGGGCACCATCAGAGTCAGGAAAACACCAGTACAAAGTGGAAAATGGGGGCTAAAAGTTAGGGGGCCTCTGCAATCAGCCCTGTTTTCTCACAAGTGATATGAACATATATAAAATATGGTTGCAGAGAAAAGGTAGTCAAAATCAATTGGTTCCTAAGAACACCAGTCTGGTCAGGTCAAATGACAACCTTGCTTCCCCAAACAGCTAAGGCACATCTTGTGTAGGTATTTCCTTGACACAGAATGTAATGTTTCGGGGCACTCAAATAAATTGCTGGTGTCCCAGCTCATAACAGATCTGTTTAATATATCTCAACCAAGCTATTTGGAGAAATTCAGACAGTCTAAAGCAGTCCTCAATCACCTTACGATTTAGGGTAGTGTCATCACTGGTCCAAACTTTCTGCCACAAAAAGATAGGGTGGTCTTGTGATATATCACATAAAAAGACATCCCCAGTTCTGAGTGCCGAACTTGGGGCAAACAGCTCTGGAGTACTGACAGTAACGTACTAAAATAAATTCTCCACAATTTGAAGGAAATCAGTATCACAAAACTCCCAATGCTTTGCCACGTGCAATGATGTAGATACATACTTAAGGCCTAATTCTGAGTTTGGCGGTCCACGGACTGCCAAACTTGTGATGGTGGTCGTACTGCCACAATCGTAGTGGTTCGACTGTCGGACTATTATCCTGGCACTCAGAACACCAGGAGAACTCCACCTTCACCAGGATCAGACATCCCGACGAGTTGGCAACGGTCAAAGTTGTAGTCAGCCATGGCACCTGATCACGACTTTGCTTTCCAACAGCCTTTTCATGGCAGAGTCCCTGCCATGAAAAGGCTGGCAGAAAGGAAGTGCAGGGGGCCATAGGGGGGGCCCCTGCACTACCCACAAGCAGGTCATGGGAACTGCAGGGGACCCCCGCCAGCTCCCTTGGAATACGCACTGTCTGCTTTTGCAGATTATGTGCATTCTGAAGGTGATGTGTGTGACGGCATTAGCCTCGGCTTGCTAAGGGAGCCGAGGCCAATGCCGCTACACTGTTTTCACTGAGCTGACAGGCAGAAAAATCTTAATACAATGTTTCTGCCAGTCAGCCTGGTGGAAATATCATAATACAGCGATGGTGAGGCTGCTAGCTTGATGGCTGCCTCACCACCGCCTAATTGGAGTTGTGGATGTTCAACTGCCGAACTCCTAATCAGGCCCTCAGTCTTGCTTATTGTAAGCATTTCATTGACTGGTTAAATACCATGTTTCTGTGCAAACTTGGTCAAAGAAGCAGTTGATTTTACAAAGTTTAATTTCTTAGCATTATTTGCAGACTTCCATGACCCACTCTGTGAGAACATAACCCCCAGGTACGAAAAAGAGAAAGTCCAACTTACTTGGTATTAATAACAAATAAATCTAAGCACCTCATGGTGGCCTTCCCGCACTCCATTATGAATGTCCTACCCAGATTGGTAATTAGGCCCAGCTCCTGCATGTACTCAGAAAAAGAGATCAGTAGACGTTGCAGAATGATAGGGGTGCGGACTATAAGCACAGCATTGTCCGCGTACAGGAGGCATAACACCAGACCCTGACCAATTTGGGGAGGGCCTTGCACAATTGAACCAGCACTGGTCCTAAGATATCTATATTTAGGGGGGAAAAAAAGGGATAAGAATGCATCCCTTTCTCACCCTCTCTCTACAATGAACAATGACGTGCATTCTCCCCTTAGGTCATACCGCACTCTGGCCCTGCTTTCCAAGTACAAGTCCCATAGGAACAAGATTATAGAAAGTTCAAATCCTACATCTTCCAAAATGGACCACAGTTTGCCATGATTAATGCAGTTGAATGTTCTCAATAGCTCCGCAAAGGCCAAGAACAGAATCCCTTTCCTACCCAGAGTATATTTGCCAATTAACAGATTCAAATGTAAACACTGTTCAATTGACCCTAGGCTTATGTGGAAACCATATTGAATGTCTGAGAGTATGTGTTCACTTTCTGTCCACTCCTCTAACATGTCCAAAATAATCCTACCCACAACCTTTACCAGGGAATCATGTAAGGAGGAGATCGGGCAGTAAAAAGATGGATTTTAGTGACCTCCTTTTTTATATACTTAGACGATTAAAGATCCTGACCAAAAGCCCTTTGCTTCCACATGCTTCTAACACCATGGTTAAAATGGGGCCCATGTTATCAAAGTCAGATTTTGAATGTGCAAGTTTCTGATCTGCTTGACTGGAGCAAAGAACTACCAGAACCTCCATGAAAAGTCCAAACCACAAAAAGAGAAGTTTTGAAAGAAAGAAAAATTGCAAGATTACCTAGTTCTGAGAAAAAGAAGATGGAAAATTAGGGATAACACTTTTCGGGGAGCACAGAGAAGTTTTAAGGATTGTCCATGCAAAGATTTATTGTTATTAACAAACTAAAAGAATACAGAAAAAAAAGTATCCAGACTAAAGAAGAAGCATATTGAAATTATTCAACTGAATAAGCTTCATTCGCTATCACTAACAATTTATTGGTAGTAGAGCTGATTATAGTGACAACATGTGTATTGTAAATAGAACTAGAGTTGAGATATTTTAGGAACTTTACTTACAATAATAGTTGCTGTAGGAATAGCAATAGTTTTAGTTACACACTTCACACCTCATGCAGAGACAACTGTGATAGCTATTGTCAATATAAGACAGAACCCGATTATAGATTAAGATAATTTAAAGGCGTTGTATGTAAATTGTGTGGACGAAGATTATTCAATGAGTGTTCATTCTGGATTAGTACAAGAATACACAAAAGTTATAGAACTTAAAGACTGCTATGCTTGTGCTTGTTAGACATGTCAACTCTTAGGGCCAGATGTAAGAAGGCGTTTGCGAGTCGCAAACGGCGAAAAACGCCATTTGCGAGGTGCAAAAGCCTCACCGGTATGCAGAAATGCATTTTGCAAGTCGGATCCGACTCGCAAAATGCATTTCCGACTCGCAAATAGGAAGGGGTGTTCCCTTCCTATTTGCGACTCGCAATGCAATTCAATTCCATTTCGCGGTCGCAAATGGAATCGCAGTTACCATCCACTTGAAGTGGATGGTAACCCAGTCGCAAACGGGAAGGGGTCCCCATGGGACCCCTTCCCCTTTGTGACTGGAAAAAAAATATTTTTTTAGAGCAGGCAGTGGTCCAATGGACCACTACCTGCCCTGAAAAAATCAGAAACTAAAGGTTTCGGGTTTTTTTTCCAAGTGCAGCTCGTTTTCCTTTAAGGAAAACGGGCTGCACTTAGAAAAAAAAACCTGCTTTATTAAAAAGCAGTCACGGACATGGTGGTCTGCTGTCTCCAGTAGGCCACCATCCCGTGAGTGCCCATACTCGCAATGGGGTCGCAAACTGCGACCCACCTCATTAATATTAATGAGGTGGGTCTTTGCGACCCCATTGCGAGTTGCAGAAGGTGTCTGAGACACCTTTCTGCATTCCAAATTGCGACTTGCAATTTGCGAGTCGCAGAGACTCGCAAATTGCAAGTCGCAATATTGCTTTTTTGCTACATCTGGCCCTTAGTGTGGTTTCCTTTGTCTTTTTGGCTTCTGACCTCCTGTTTTTGATCCAGTGCAGAATTTTGATTTTGCTGGCTTTAGGGCTCTGGGCACTTTACCACGGCTGACCAGTGCTAAAGTGCCGGTGCTCCCTCTCTAAAATGTATCAGTGATTGGTTTATCCATGATTGGCATATTTAATTTACTAGTAAGTCCCTAGCAAAGTGCACAGTGTGTGCCCAGGACCTGTAAATCAAATGCTACTAGTGGGCCTGCAGCAGTGACTGTGTCACCCACATGAGTAGCCCTGTAAACATGTCTCAGACCTGTCACTGCGGTGTCTGTGTGTGTGGTTTTAAGTGCACCCACTTGCCAGGCTCTACCCTGCCCTTTTACTACATGTAAGTCACCCCTAAAGTAGGCCGAAGGCAGCCCAATGGGCAAGGGGCAGTCTATTTAAGAGGCACAACATGTACAGGTGTGTTTTACATGTCCTGATAGTGAAATACTGCCACATTTGGTTTTCACTATTGCAAGGCCTATCTCTCCCATAGAGTAACATGGGAATTGCCTTGAAATATATTTTAAGTGTAATTTCATATTTGGAGCAGAAGGAGATATGAAGTTTGGGGTCTCTGAATTCACAATTTAAAAATACATCTTTTGGTGAAATAGTTTTTTAAATTGTAAGTTTGAAAATGCTACATTTAGAAAGTGGGCACTTTTCTTCCTTTACCATTCTGAGCCTCTGTCTGGCTGTGTAATACATGTCTGGGTCAGGATGACAATTAGGCTGTTTGTGAAATCACTGTAGACTATTTTAGCGAAAACATAAATTTATACCCACAAGCTACAGAGATGGGAACAGCTTGGCATCACTTTAGACCATTTCCTCCTGTAACTACTGTTAAGCACATGATAAAATTGTAACCTCCTTAATGAACTCACAAGAAAAAGCTTTTATTCAAATGTTACAAGAGAGAAATGAGCAGCTTACAAAATGTGCATACAAGCAAGAGGATGTGCAGAGGAATGTGTGGGAAAAGTACAAAGGTGAATTTAGAAAGAAAATAGCTGTACCTAAATTGAAGCTAGAAGAGAGACTTGAAGGGAAAATGTGTGTGTTTAAGCGAATAATAGGTGGGAAGAAAGTACCTGTGGAAAAGAGAAACTGTGAGCGTGTGTTCAAATTATCTGTTCGGGCATGGTAAATTCTGCAAGAAGATGATCTGACAGTTCCAGGAGTCTATTTTATATGTGGGAAGAAAGAATGCATACTTTCGATTGCCTGCATTTTGGAAGGGAATTTGTTTCTTGGGGTTATTATTTCCAAAGATGTATCATGTATAGACTTTAGAAGCATTAACAATTACACCAGCTCCCAAAAAATTCATACAAAGTGTGAATGATGGAACCCAACTAGTGAGAGATATCTATGGAGCCATAATACTGAACACTAGACATTCTTTTAGCTGAAAAGGGCGGACTTTGTACAATGCTAAACATTAAAAATTGCTGCAGTTGCCTACCAGATGAGAGCAGAAAGATAATAGATTATGCAACGAACATTACTGATTTAAAGCTTGATCTTGACCATTTAGATACGGCATACATAGTTCAAAGCTTTTGCAAAGGATTTGCAACAGTAATAACCTGGTTGAAAGGATTGGGAGGAGGAATCCTTAGAACTATATTAATACCTGTATTAGTCATACTAGCCTGAGCCCTGCCTACACTAGGCATATATAAAGCTATCTAGAAGATTTTGATAAAGAAAGGAGCAAGAGAAGTGAACAAGAGAATTGAGAGAGATTTGGAATTGATTGACAGAATGAATTAAGAAAATAAGAAAATGAAAGAAAGGGAAAGTCTGAAAAAATAAGAAGAGGGTCTGACAATGATGAAAATGAAAATACTTCATAATAAAATAAATATTTATTATTGTAAGGTTGTGTTGGTTCCAAACCATCAAAGGGGCGGGGGCTGCAAAAGCTTTTAATAAAATATAAATTCAAAATGGACAACCTAAAATGACCAAATAAAAGCTAGGCCTAACTAAAGCAGCTTTTCACAATTGTACTATTGCTTTAAACTCTGCATGACCTATGCTGCTTGACTTGCTAAACTAAACTGTTAATGCAAATACATTCTTTGAAACTTTATGTTTCATATTTAACCTTTGTATGGTGTTTGCATGTTACTAAACCTCCTCATTCTTAGCAATGGAAGCTGTCTTATATTATAAATTTTGCCTCACTGAACTGCTTTGGAATACACCAATTTATGCAATTTATTCTGTGAATTGCATCTTTTATCAATGGGCTTACAATGTGAATGCTGTGTGAAAGGAGATGGCGGCAAGAACTTGTGCGTGTATTTTATTTTACAGAAGCAAGACATGCATGGGAAAGCTGAGCCATGCAGCTGCTTTCTTTTCAGTTTGGGCTGATCTATGTATGAGAAGTTCCATTCCCAAGAGATGGTGCAATATTTATTAAACAATTTGTGAACGATTGCATGCAATAAATTGTAAAATAAAGGTGTCTGAGGGAAATTGAAGAGGAAGCTTCTCCAGTCAACTAGAGAAAGCCTGTAATATTAGCAGGAGCTCCATGTTGCTAAAAAGTAGGATGGACTGTTACAGAGTAGTTGGAAGCTTATTGAGCTGATAGTTTGTGAGAGATGAGTTATGGATAGTGTAAAGAATTACTTTTGTTATTACTTTTGTTATTAGCAATAATATTTCTCCAGACTTTCTTTAGTCTGACTAGAGAAACTCTTATGAAACTGCTACTATGTTCTTTATGAGTACTGAGAATCTTTCCTGACAAGACTGAAACATATAGAGTAGGGACAGATTCAGTATGTGCTTCATGCAATGTTCTGTAATCTCATTGATTAATAACATGTATTACTTTGTGTTTGAACAAACATTTCAAACTTCCTTAACTTTCATCATTTACTCTTATAGAAATAAGATGTGACTATAAAGTTTATATTGCAGCTGATTTCACCTAAAATTCCACTCACAGGTTTTTACACCTAAAGTGGGCCCAGAAGGCAGAGTAAGGTATTCATGTATTTAATAAATTCCCCAGCTACAAATAGTAAGAGGTTCAACAAGGACAAAAGGGGAGAAGAAAAAACAAAAGTAGTGCCTCAATCACAGCACAATCAGTAGATAGACAGCAATCAAACTGAAGCAAATAGTACTTGGTGAATGCTCCACCTAAAAGAAGAGGTAGTGAAGCCAGTATGCGCTGGCCAATTAGAAGGCAGCAAATAAGAGTGACAATGAGACCAATTAATGTTGAACAATGGGTTGCAAGCCCCTTGTGGTATGCAATATCTCTAGCAAGCCAGGGAATGCACGCATTACATGCGCTGTCACATGTGAGACTTAAAACACTGACTTCACAAATATGTTAGATTTTAAAGACTAAGGGCCTGATTTAGATGTCGGCAGAGGGGAATACTCCGTCATAAACATCATGGATATCCCACCCGCCGTATTACGATCCCATTATATCCTATGGGGATTGTAACACATCGGACGGGATATCTGTCACATTTGTGCAGAGTATTCCCTTCGCTGACATCTAAATCAGGCCCAAAGCAGGAAATACCTTTTAAGCAGTAGTATAGCCTTGTCCTAAGTGGAGGTGGAAAATAAATAGTTCAATCCCACCTAGGCATGAAAAAGTCTAGAGTGGTCTACATAATAAAATAGCGTTTGTGTTTTATTTTAATGTGAGGGCTCAAATGTGCCTTAATATGTCCTTCAATATGTTGTGTGCTCTATTTCTATCTATTGGCACTATGTCCTATGGGGCTATAAGGCAATTTCAAGGGTTGTTTGTGAAGATATAAAATAGGCTTTTCCTACACTGCAAAGTTGTTTTTCACTGTCATGTCTCACTGCACTGCAATGCATTTAAACTGCAGCCTAGACAGAGCAGTGGTCTCCTGATGTGTGAGTGGTGCAAATATACTGTAGCCCACATCTGACATTTAACTTTGTGTCACAGGTGTACTTAAGACACCATTAACAATTAACTTATGGGCAGGGCCTCTCGAATTATACTGCAGGAGAGGTCCAATTATGGGGTAGGGTTGTGTAAATTATGCGGCAAGAAAAGCAAAATAATGTGGTATAATGCAGCACATTTTGTAACTGTATAACTTCATTATTTCTGCATTTTAAACTTGGTAACACTGAATAGACATTGTTTGCACCCCATTAGTACCAGTTTAACATCCAAATATAGAATAAGCAACACAAAGATTGCCAGTCCAGCTTTGCAAATGGCCTTCCACTATGCAGCAACATGTATCACTGCATATTTAGTAACTTTTGGACTGTTTGAGCTATAAACACATTTTCTTTTTGTTAAAATCAGCAGATTATGTGGCAGATGTTGGATTATGTGGCAAGTGCGGAAAATCTATAATTATGCGAAAATCGCTGCACAGTCGCATAATTCCAGTGGCCCTACTTATAGAGATGTTAAATAAGGTGTTCCAATGTAGAACACATGATTTAGAGAGGAAGCACATAGACCTTACAACTGTTTAGCGGTGGTAAAGCACACAGTGTCCTAAAGCAAGCAAAACAAAGGTCCAGATAAAATGAAAAATCTGTGGTGACCATGCTAAAAACATGAATTTGCTACTGTCACCATTTGTTTCCTAGGCTCATTGCAATGGTTTTGTGATGGTCTTGTACGAATAACAGTGATGCAACTTGTCAGTCCTACAAAGGATGTTAACAGTGCTGCACTGTTTACAACCTAAAGCTCTCACTATATGTGCCTTTAAAAAAACAGCTGATAAATAAGACCCACAGACAGGGAACAAACTGCACTTTGCACATCTAAACACTGCCAACTAGGAAATTATTGATTTAGTCAGTGAGCAGATTGCTTCTCACTCAAGACGGCAACACCTCACAAGCAATAACCTATTATAGCTCAAGCTGTTGGGCTCTTAGTCTTCTCTCAAAATATATGAAACAGAGAGAACTTAGTGGAGAGAACTGGCAATGTGTAAGCACTATGTGACTCCAAACCCATCTACAGCATGGAATCCCATACAGCGCTTAAACCACAAGAGGGCACAACAGAATCGGGGCATATTTACAAAGATGTGGTGCAGTGTACCACAGCAAGCAAAGTTGCTGTGTTGTGTCACCTGGAGAGAGCAGAACTACATTTATCTGCTAAGAAATGGCTCAGTTCTGCTCTCTTCATGCATTGGCACACTTTTGACTGCCTAGCACAGGCCGCCGACACCATAGTGTAGGGGTGTCTGCATTCTGATAGTAATATCATTTGAGACTATTTCCTCAAATGATAGTTCAGAATTCAGCACAAATGAAAAAGAGGAAATCACAAGGAGAAATAAAGAGATTTCTCCTCATTAGGTCAGCCTCAAACTGGTGCATCATTTTGTTGCAAACCCATGTCTACATGTCTTTGAAAATATAGGTTTGCCTCAAACTCCATGGATGGATGCAGGAGAGCACCCATTAACCACCCTTGGAACTCATACCTGATGCAAAGTACACCAGGTATGAGTTCCATACAAAACCATGCAAATCGGCATTTGCAGGGCTTTGTAAATACCAACAAGGATTTTATATTGAGCTGTGTCAACAAAGACACACAAACCTGAATTAAAATCTTTGTAATGATGGGCCTCAGACTATGGAGAACACAATGTAAAGAGCGCAAACATGAAAGAAGGGTTAGGGAATCATGCTGGCCACAAGGAGATAAGAATGCTTTAAAAATGTTAAAGTTTAAATAAATGTAGTAGCTAGGAGTAAAGGAAGTTGACAGAATGTTGAACCCTAGCCTGGAGGAGCCATGTGCATTTATTGCTGCCACACACATGAATGCAGAGAATTTCTATAAAACACAGTTTTAAGTGTGTTCTTCTGGTTTTAGTGCAAGAAACCACAGAAAAGTGTTGAGTTAAATGTCAACATAGAACATGAGTGCAGGGCACAGGGTCCCTCACAGCTCTGAGGTCAGACTCTGGCTCTCATTATGACATTGGCGGTAAATCCCACTTACTGCCACGCTGACTGCTACCAATATATTGCCGCCGCCACGGATATCCGTTCACCATATTATGACACACATACACCAATCCGTCATTATTCAGGCTCATACACAATTCCGCCAGCCCAAAGGTCAGTGATAGACTGGTGGTATCAAAACCCACACTGTTACGCCAACAGAACTGCGCCCACGAATCACCACGGCGGACATTTAATGGCGGTAAACCATTGGTGGTACATACCGCCTCCCCTCAAAATACACACACACAAACAACACAACACCACATTGGACAATTGAAACAACACACACCTGACACCCATACACACACCACACCCACACCACTATAAAACACACACCCACATTACCCACAACCCTTTACGACTTCAAACCATTGGCACGAGACAGACACCATGACCAAAGACAAAACCAGAGCCACATACTACCTACACATATACACCACCCACGCTCCCCACATCACACACCCCATACATCACCCTATACACCCTCACCTACACAACTCACATAACACCCATGGCACCACAAAGACTCCCCTAATTCTCAGAGGAGGAGCTAAGGGTCATGGTGGAGGAAATCATCAGGGTAGAGCCACAGCTATTTGGAGCACAGGTGCAGCAGATATTGATAGCAAGGAAGATGGAGCTATGGCAGAGAATCGTGGACAGGGTCAATGCCGTGGGACAGCACCCAAGAACCAGGGATGACATTAGGAAGAGATGGAACGACCTACAGGGGGAGGAACATTCCATTGCAGCAAGACACCAACTCACTGTACAGAGGGCTGGTGGTGGACCCCCATCTCCTCCCCCACAACTAACAACATGGGAGGAGCAAGTCTTGGAAATCATGCATCCTGAGGGTCTGGCCGGAGCAGGAGGAGGACTGGACTTTGGTAAGTCAACTCTATACTACCACTATCCCCTACCTGCATGCCATCACATACCTCCTCCTCACCCTCACTCCCATCACATCACCACATCCCACACACCCCACCATCACATCTCACTCATCCCAATGCCAAGCCCTACATGCCATACCAATGCATGGACACCACTAACAGCCCTGCATGGACACCTATCACTAAAGCCTGCACACTAGAGAGAATCACCACATAACAACGTACACAAGTGAAAACTCCAGGGCAAATACAACCAAGGAGGGCAAGCCATGGATGAACAATATGTCAGACACAGAAACAATAACACAGTATTTACAACCCCCACAGGTACCCCAACCAATGTCACCAGAGAGGAGGTGCAAGCAATACCCAGTCCCCCCACAGAAGAGGCCCACAGTGATGACAGCAACTCTGGACTTCAGGATCTGGAGGACTATCCTGGCCCATCAGGGACCTCTGGACAGTCGGTTTTCCAGGCACAGTCACACACCACCACAGAGCATCCCCCATCAGGAAACACCACCACAGCACCCACCCAGCATACCCATATCTTCTCTGTCCCTAGGACACGTCAATCAGCAGTGTGTCCACCTCTACAGGAAACCCAGGGCACCCCTCATACCCAAGACAATCAGGGACCTGGGGTCAGGGGCAGTGGGCACACGGTTCAGGGGACGGAGGCACAGGACAACAGGCAAACAGGGAGGACTGCTGTGAGCCAGGCGGAGGACAGACCCAGGGAACTGACTCTCCAGGAGGCACTTGCAGAGATCCTGGGAGCCTGTCAACATTCCTAGACACGATGGGCCAGATCCTGGAAAATGTGCAGGAGAACATGTGGCTGCAGGAGGGACAGTACCAGGGGATCAGGGATGATTTGCAGGTCATCAACACCACTGTGGTCTCCATAGCAGGGATGCTGGCAGACTTGTCCAATATTATGAGGGAGGCAGTATCACAACAGCGGGCCCCTGCCACTAGCCTGACATCTAAACTGCCTTCCACCTCTGCTGCCGCTAGTGGACGGGCGGTGCCACCACAGGACCAACGGGCCACCAGCACCCCTCCCCCTGCAAAAGGAGAACCACCCCCACAGAAGGAGGACCACCCCGCAAACTTTCCCTGCGATCCAGACTGAAGCAAGAGACACTTGCCAAGACCCCCGCCAGGAAATGAGACTCTCCTGATTGTCACCCTTATCTCCCACACAGTCACCCTGTCCACCTTGAACTGCCATTGCTCCCCTTCCTATGTCCCCTTGGACAATGCATCTGTGCTACAAATAGACTGGAACAATACCCTGGACTTTCCTCCATCATCAACCCATCCCATTGCACTTGCCCCTCTTTTTCTTAGCACTTCAATTAACACCCTTGGAAAAAATAGACGTATGGAGAATGTCAAATTTTTCAAATATGTATTCATTTAACCAGGTTCAAACAATGCAGTTCAACTGTACAATAAATGAGTATATGTTAATGACCTGTCGCTGGCTGCAGTGTTCACACCGGGAACTATTGTGAGGCACCAACATTTGTAAAATGAATTGCCAAAGGATACAGTGAGTGGACATAGAGGTGGGAAATATGCACATGCCAGTGCCACAGATATTAAAGATAATTACAATGACATGTGAAGTAACACTGTCTTACCAGTGTGTCATTGAAAGTACTGTCTGATGACTGCTGTTCTGTTGTCCTCATCCCCTGCCGCCTCATCCTCATCGTCCACAGGGTCCACTGCTGCCACACGGGCATCTCCAGCCTCCTTTTCCTGCAGAAAACGCACATGGCGTCTCAGGGCAAGGTTGTGCAGCATGCAGCATGCCACTATTATTTGGCAGACCTTCTTGGGTGAGTAGCACAGGGATCCACCTGTTAGATGGAGGCACGGGACCTGGCCTTCAGGAGGCCAAAGGTCCATTTTATAATCCTTCTGGTTCGCCCATGTGCCTCATTGTAACTGTCTTCTGCCTTGTCCTGGCATTCCTCACAGGGGTCAGCAGCCAAGATAGGTTGGGGTAACCAGAGTCACCTGCAAATATTGAGGGACAACATTTAGCCTTGCACTATCCCATATGGCCCACATCATACCCAAACACCAACATATACTGGGTGGGGAGAAGGCCTCAGCTATTAGCCATACCCTGTGCCTATGTAGTTGTCCCATCCCATTTGAATGCTGCTATTCTTCAGGACAAAGGCATCATGCACTGAACCAAGATACTTAGCATTGACGTGGGGGATGTACTGGTCCGCCAAGCACACCATCTGTACATTCATAGAGAAGAAACTCTTACAATTTCTGTGCACCTGCTCATTTTGCCGGTGGGGGGGACAATAGAAATATGTGTTCCATCAATTGCCCCTATTATGTTGGGGATATGTCCCATTGCATAGAACTCAGCCTTCACTGTGGCCAAATCTTCCACCTGGGGAAATACAATGTAGCTGCGCATGTGTTTAATCAGGGCAGACAACACTCTTGTCAGCACTATTGAGAACATTGGCTGTGACATTCCTGCTGCCAAGCCTGCTGTCACTTGGAAAGAACCAGTTGCCAGGAAATAGAGCGCTGGTATAACTTGCACAAGAGCGGGGATCCCATTGGGGTGACGGATAGCAGATATCAGGTCTGGCTCCAATTGGGGACACAGCTCTGTGATTGTGAACCTGTCCAGTCTATAGGTGAGGATAATGTGCCTGTCCTCCAGTGTTGCCAAGTCCACCAGGGGTCTGTACACAGGGGTATTTCTCCATCTCCTATTCATCCACAGTGGTAGCAATCTATGTGGCAAAAGAGTAAGGAACCGGTCCCAAACTGAACAATTGGGCTACAACAGAACATTGCATGCTGTTAATTTGTAATGGGTCAGTGTGAATTGTCCAGTATGTACAAATTTAAACAGTGATGCAGCAATTATCCAGGGCTTGCCCTCCCACCCCCGAAATGGCGTCCACCTGTCCTGTGTGGAGGGACAGGTGGAAGTGAGGTAATTCCACTGATGTTGTATGCCATTGCGTGAGGCGGTCGAAACCATTGTACAACTCCTCATTGGGTAACATTGGGCTCTATGGGTTACAGTGGCCAATGGTGAACTACGCCGGCGGTGACAGTATGCACCACTGTGGACGCGACTACCATCTTCTATCTGATTTCTCAATTGCTACCTGATCTTCAACGGGAGAGGACCTACACTGCATGTGCTGCTGTGACCTGTGTCTGGAACCTACCATGGCCCGTGTGACTGGGGAAAGGGCCCCTGCCTTCACTTTGCTGGAGTTGGAGAGACTGGTGGATGGGGTCCTACTCCAGTACGGACTGCTGGATGGGCCTCCAGACCAACAGGTGAGTACACTGTGGGCACTGTGCATGTGGCATGAATGCATGGGGTGGTGTGTGTGAAGGACTCATGTAAGGGGGTGGGTGGATGTCCTCTTGGTGGTGTATTGGTTGTGTGCTGGGCCATGTGTGTGCAAATGGTGATGTGAAGGGGTATGGTGGGCCATAAGTGTGACAGGACTGTCTGACGAATACTATTTTCCTGTCTGTATTACCTCTGCAGGTCAGCGCCCATCAAAAGAAGGGTATATGTTGTGCTATTGCCAAGGACGTGCGGACCCTAGGGGTTTACGGCAGGTGGAGCACCCACTGTTGCAAACGGTGGGAGGACCTAAAACACTGGGCATGGAAGATGGCGGAGCACCAGCTGGGGATGGCCTCACAATGAGGAAGGGGTGCCTGTTGAACCCTGACCCCCCTGATGGCCTGCATACTGGCGGTGGCCTATCCAGAGCTGGATGGGCGCTTGAGGGCATCACAGCAGCCACAAGGGGCTGAGTACAGTGCCCATCATTACTACTAACGCCTGGTGGGGTGGTATCCGGTGGTGAATGTGTGTCAGTAGGTGTGCCTAGGCCAGTCCTGACATTGCTGCATAGATACCATGACGGCTAGGGTGCAGCAGGGCAAATTCAGCTACCTAGCTCTTAGGCATCCACTGATGATCGGGGTTGCGTGGGTCCTAGGGGTGCTGGATTTGATAGTGTGTGCCCCTCCCCATGCCTTGCCTAGTGTGTAGGGCTGTTCCCTGTGTGTGAGGGTGCTGTGTATGCCAGTGGTGGTTTTGGTGCAGCCATTGACCAAGTGTATCCTTTGTCTCCCCCCCCTTCTTGTTTTGTCACCCTGTCCTTATGTGCATTAAGATCATCTAGCGGAGGAGCAGAGGCCCCGGCGAGGGAGGAAGCAGCATCCCACAGGACCCAGGAGGCAGACTCCACTGATGCTGAGGGCACCAGTGAGACGGAGGGCGAGGGGAGCACCAGGGCAGAGACTGTAGGGGACAGCTCTGACACAGATACCTCCTCCGATGGAAGCTCCCTGGTGGTGGCGGTCACCTCTGTGACCACCCCAGCTACAGGTACAGCTGCCACCCCCGTACCAGCACTGCCCTCCCAGCACCCCCCTCATCGAGTTGCCCATGCCCGCTCACCCAGGAGTGTGGGCATCACCTTCGCCCCAGGCACCTCATGCCCTGCCCCAGTGATCCCGGCTGCCCTGAGTGAGGAGGCTATGGTCCTCCTGAGATCCATCTGCGTAGGGCAGTCAACCATTGTGAATGCCATCCTGGGGCAGGCAGCCCAGATGCAATATACTAATGCATTCCTGGAGGACATTCACACTGGCTTGGTGGCCCAACAGAGATCAATCCAGGCTCTGGCCTCCTCTCTGATGGCAGCTGTTGTCCCTGTTTCCACCCTCCCCTGTCCAACTTCCTCTTCCCAATCCCATTCTCCTCAACCCCAACCTATCCCAAGCACACAGGCAGACGAGCATGCACACAAGACAACACACAAGAGTGGTTCAGGCAAACACAAGCACCACACTTCATCCCACAGGCACTCACACATACACCATTCAAATGCAGACATACCAACATCCACAATTTCCACTGTGTCCCTCTCCTCCTCCTCCTCCACCTCCCTCCCATTCCCGTCTACACTCACACCTGCATGCACTCCACCATCATCCACTACCAGCATCACCACCACACCTAGCAGAACACACACCTCACTGGCGGACACCTCCACAACACCCATGCACACGTCCCCTGTGTCCTCTCCCACTGTGTCTGTCCCCACCTCCCAAGGTACACAAACGCAAGCACTCAGACACCCAACAGCCATCCACCTCACAACAGCATCCAGCCCATGCACCTGCACTCACAATCAGTGGACAGGCACCTCCTACAACCACTCCCTCTTCCTCCACTCTCAAACCTTCGCCCCAGTGTCCCTCAAAAACTTTTCCTATCCACCATTGACCTCTTCCCTCCCCCCGTCCTACACGTCTCACCAGGCTGGCAAAAACCCAGCCAAGCACCTCAGCCACCCAGTCCACGGGCCCAGTCGTCACCATACCCACTTGTGTTGGGAAAGGATCCAGGGCACATGTCCTGAGGGTGAAGAAGCCTACACCAGGCAGCCTCAAGGAAAAGGAGCCTGCCACAACTGCTGTCAGGAAGACAAGGGAGCCTGCCCCAGCTGCTGCCAGGAAGACTAAGGGGCCTGCCCCAGCTGCTGCCAGGAAGACTAAGGAGGCTGCCCCAACTGGTGCCAGGAAGAGCAAGGAGACAGTACCATCAGGCAGGAAGGGCAAGGGGCCTGGGGCAGGAACTGTGACAGAGCCCTCACCACCAACCATGGTTGCGCACCTGTCGGAGGCTGCAGGGGATGGGAAGGAGCCTCCACCCACCAGCAGCACCACCACCTCCAGTGGGCATCTTTCCAAGGCTGCAGGGGATGGGCAGGAGCCTCCCTCCACCAGCAGCAGCAGCACCACCACCTCCAGTGGGCAGCTGCCCGAGGCTGCAGGGGATGGGCAGGAGCCTCCCAGCAGCAGCAGCACCAGCACCACCACCTCCAGTGGGCAGCTGTCCGAGGCTGCAGGGGATGGGCAGGAGCCTCCCCCCACCAGCAGCACCACCACCTTTAGTGGGCAGCCGCTCAAGGCTGCAGGGAATGGGCAGGAGCCTCCCCCACCAGCAGCAGCAGCACCACCACCTCCAGTAGGCAGCCGTCTGAGGCTGCAGGGGATGGGCAGGAGCCTCCCCCCACCAGCAGCACCACCACCTCCAGTAGGCAGCCATCCGAGGCGGCAGGGGATGGGCAGGAGTCTTCCCCCACCAGCAGCAGCAGCATCACCACCTCCAGTGTGCAGCCCTCCGAGGCTGCAATGGATGGGCAGGAGCCTCCCCCCACCAGCAGCACCACTATCTCCAGTGGGCAGCCGTCCGAGGCTGCAGGGGACAGGCAGGAGCCTCCCCCCACCACCAGCACCACCACCTCCAGTGGGCAGCCCCCTCCTAAACCAGTGGGTAAGACACCCACCTACCCCAGCCTCCCCAGGATCAAGAGCACAGGGCACGATGTCCCCTCCAGAACCAGTGGGTAAGACAACCACTCAAGAGACTGCGGCCTTGCACTCCCCAGGACCAAGCACAGGGCATGTTGCCCCCCTCCAGAGCATGTAGGCAAATTACCCACTTGAGAGACTGTGGCCTTGCACTCCCCAGGACCATGCACAGGGCATGTTGCCCCCTCCAGAACCAGTGGTGTTGTTCCATCTGCTGGCTGAGGTGCCCCCCATCTCCCATCCCTCTGAGGTGCCTGCCTATTTCCCAACTGATGCCCCTGCAGTGTTCTCTTCGTGTTGAGGCAGGTGACAAGTGGGGCCTTGGACTTTGGCCTGTGGCCATGTGACCCAGGCGAACTGAGGACTGGGCAGTGTCCCTTATTCTGTACATTTGTAAATATGTGTTACATTGGCTAAATTATTGTTTATACTGAGTTGATATTATTACACTCACTTTAGTAAATTAGTTTTGTCCTTGCATTATTCAGACAATTTAGGGGGATTAACTTGTTTTCTTGTGCATCTGGTTGTGTGTATGGGGTGTGTGTTGTGCATGTGTGTGTCACTCTCTTTTATCTCCCCCCTCCTTTGTGTCCTAGGCGACTGTACTCTCCGTCGTCGTCTTCGCTGACGTTGGTGTTCATGGTGGAGCAGCACTTAGAAGACCATGGGGAAGACATGCAGCTTGGGCTCCATGGTGGCGTGGTTGTTCCCTGTGTCTCCAATGGTGAGTCCTTTCACTTCTGTGCAGTATTTCCATCAGGCTTTTGATGTCATTGGTACCGCCCAAGAAAAGGTGGCGGATTGGCATGTCCTAATATGGTGAGCGGAACATTTACTTCTGCCTGGCTGCAGGCGGCTACCACTGTGGTGCCTGTTGTTTCCGTCCTGGCAGTAGGTGTGGTTCAGAGATCTATGCGCCATGGTCATAATTTGGTGGTAATTACCGCCAGCCATTTGGCGGTATTACTGCCACTTTTACACCAACCAACAGGGTTGTAATGAGGGCCTCTGTGTTTTATCATCTACTTTCATTGATAAAGAGCAGGATTGAGATGCAATGTAGACAGTATTAAATACCGATGTTCATCTCACCACATGGAAGGTTAGCTTTTGAACCATGTTTATCTCAATACACTACAATCCAAAGGGTGATGTGACAAAAGCAACTCGTTTGCACTCTTCCACCACCATTTAATAATATATTATTTTATATAGCACTACGCATCACACATCCGCCATTCCGCAGCTCTGCAAATAACAGATGTTACTGTTACACAATTTATGATGCCAATTGTACCGACCACCTCAGGAGGCAGGGGTTAGCCTTCTCGGAATTCTTTACATTCAGATCACCTTATTTGTTGTCACCGGTGACCAGCCAATTTACAGACCCCATCTCCACTACCGCCCCCACCTTACTACCACCTATATATTTTTTTATTTCAGAGCAAGAAAACACAGAAAGGTATTAACACGAAAGATTAATGCATGCCTCACCTGTCACCTAGGAGAATGCACCAGCATCTCTAAAGAACATGCCGGTCCTAGAGAGACAGTTCTTGCAGTTGGGATTGCTTACATGCATTTGTCTGTCCTTCACTGACCTCTCTGCTTAATTTGCTGTTTAGAGCTTTCATTGCTGCGCTTGTCCCCTCATTTGCATGGCCGGTGAAGATTGCATTTTAGCTCTTCTTTTCTAAGTTTGAGGTTCAAATTGCGGATGTGTGTATTTTCTGCTGTATCTTTCACTTTCCTTCAAAATATATTTGTGGTTTCGTTTCGGTATACTGCGTGTAAGCATTTGCATTACCTCTTTACTTCAGGGTTTCATTTTCTGTCTCTTTGCGTACAGTCTCCCGCAGTTTACCTTGTGCATGACCTTTCCTGAATATGGATTTTCCAATCAGATCGCCTTCTGCTCCTTCTATTCACTCAAATTGTCACTCCACGGACTGTTCGCAGGCAAATGACATGATCCAGACTTTGCTCATTAGCGCTCGGTGGCCAAACAGAGATCCCTAGAGCACATTTGCGAGTCCTCTCATCGACGCCAGTCTCACACCGAGGCTACTCTGTCTCTGACACTTGCTTAGACAATCTTTCTGCTGTCTTCATTAGAGGGATCCTGGGGACACAGCATTGCTCTGTATTTTTTATATTTCTGTTTATTAATAGTCATTGCCAATTCTTCCAGGAACGCCATCTATTGTAATAGCACATTACGAAAGTGTGCCCTGGGAGGTTCCACAGAGCCGAAAGCTGACCATATTATGGACTAGATAGACTAAATGAACACAATAAACTATGTAAAGCATACATTAATATGATAAGTATACCACATGTTATATACTGAAATGTAAACAAGCAGGATTACAGAGAACAGCTTGGAAAATGACTAGAGGTGATGAGGGACAGGTAAGTTGCATTGTAAAGCGAGACAGATCAGCACACTCCTGGCTCACTTGCGAGAAAGTGGTAGGCTAAATAAGTAATATGAGGGTAAATACTGGAGGTTGCGGTGAAGGTCAGCCAAAGGAAGTTGTGCTAACAAGAGTAATAGGAGGGATTTAACAGGTTTAAGGGGAGTGCAAGGTATTAAACTAAACTGTTTCAGATGAATTAGGAGAAAGTGAGTGAATTGATTTGAAAACTAAGGGTCCAATTTAATTCTTGGTGGTAAGGACACCCCATCACAACAGAGAATCCTTAACCCCAAGTGTGGGTGGACCTTAGGATTAGTTATGGGGGACACTACTCTGCCGTGATTTATCCCCTCAAACGGTCCTGTGGAGTAAGGACCATCAAAAACTGACGTGTCATTCCGCCCATTTAAATTAGATGGGCAGAATCATAGGTCAATTTTCCCTACCCATCAGTGCCGTAAAACCCAGGTGGGAAGGGCATTGACAACTGCTATATGCTCCTCTCGTCATGAGAGTGGACTCTACAGTGAGGGGAGCATTATTTTCTATTTTCAAAAAGAAAATCCTGTTTTTGGATTTTCTATTTGAAAATGTAAAAAAAAAAAAAAAATTGTTTGGTGCAGGCCTCCATCCTACTGATGGAGCCTTGCACCAAACAAAAAAATGCATTTACATGAACAGCTGTGACGGTGGTTTGTGACAACGCTTTATAAATGACTGCCAACTATGGTAGAAACGTTTTTGTTGTTAGTAACATGTGTCAGTGCTTTTTTAATCATATTCTGTGTGTTTTTTTGCATATACTAAGCATAAAAGTAAGCACTTTTGCATGGGTAATCACAGCTCTTTGCTTCGCTCCTCATCTCTCTATTTATTACTCTAGGTCACAAGAGTTTTCCGATTTGAAAAATATTTACCAAACTGTGTAAAGCATGCTGAAATTATGTATCTTTTGACACAGGATGCGGTGCAGTGATTGTTGTGACAGTCATATGACCAAGTCTGACCAATCATAATCACCGATTTCTATACACCACTGCACAGCATGAAAATGTCAGGCCACAGCAGGAGAGGTCTTTCATTTCGAATGTAAACGTTTTATGCAGTGTTTTAAATGGGAATATAGAAGTGCAGGTACTCATTCTTTAGAATACCTGTTTGCCAATTAAAAGTACCGGAACTCTGGAAGTAATTGAATTGCAGCAGTATCAAGAAGGGCAAGGGCTCTCACAGTGAAATGAAAGAAGTGCAGGTACTCAGTAACGGACAGTACCTGCTCATTTAAAGCAGTGGTATATTGTGTTGTTGGAGGGGAAGCTTGCTGCTCTTACAGACTGTACTGAGACTACTGCCCTTCTCCCCTGGTGCGAAATCCCCGAGAACCCCTCTTTTGAAAATCTTGACTCAAAAATGCCTGACGTCAAGGAATCACATGTAAAGTGAGCAAGGCCCGAGGAGGAAAGATGGCATTATGTGCGCACTATATGATATTCAGCTTCTTATTGATTAAACCCATTTGGTGGACTGAACATGAACCTAATAATCAGATCCTGCTTAAGCGCGCGCTTCCCCGGTAATTGACTCTCGCATATTGATTAAGTTGCTGATGTGTCCCAGCACTGCTCGGCGATAATGCAGCTGAGAACAGGCCTCGTCTCCCTGCAGTTCCCAGCACTCGCTGTACTGCTGTCACCACGCTCACTTTAATGGATAAAGCTGTCATCCCTTAGCTAGAATGTCTTCAGGCCCACAGACGAAATTAGTGGTTCAATAATTTATGGGACATGGAAAAAAACTTTACCCAACAACTCCGATTGATTACTGTAAGTGTTTTTTACTGCACTCATCTGCTTTGCATAAAGTCAGCGACTTTGGTTCGCTTGATTTTCACTTAGCTTTCAGCTTCCTTCTAGAATAAAACAACCAACGCAACCAGTTCAGAACCTATGTTTGTAAAAGAGATGGTCTTCTATGAAGGTGCATCTACTGGGACTTTAAATATAATGATAAAAACTGAGGTATTTCGATATTTGAAGGGTGCGGAACAGCTAGTAACAACTAGCGGATGTCCCGTCTGCTCTATTTAGAGTAGATGCAGGCCTTCTGTCAAAATTTGCTGGATTTGCCATCCTCCGGTGTGGCCCCTGAATATCGAAGACAGAATATCGTGATATGGAAATAAGGAGGCCAAAATAAGGAAATTGAAATATCGAAAGGTAAGTATATATTTCCTATACCTAACTCCACATCTACGTATCTTGATGATATATACATATATCTTCATGGTACATAGATGTCGAGTAAGGAATAGCAAATCTATGCTTCCTCTTTGTGTGCTCTTTATCTTTCAATATTTTTGTCTTCAATATTTTGTCAACAATATTCTTATATGACAATAGTTTCATGTTTGATATTCAGTGGTACAATCCATCCGCTCTATTTAGAGTATTTGGTGATGCATATATGCGTTTACACTTTCAATAGGGTGAACAGGACAGCCACCAATTTTTGGCAGATGTCCCTCACCCTAACTTCTCTAATTAACCCACCAAGCCAATTACCATTGAGTTAGGACTAGCGCGCGCACTGCCATGTTTCAGGGGGAAGCGGTATGGCAAATTCATTAATAGGTATATTTGTCCTTTTTCTCCAACATTCTTGGGGTCATTTAGAAAGTGGCAGAACTGGAAGATTCCTACCCCATCAAACCTGCAGCTACTGGCTCTATTTTGCGGTGGAAGAAACACTGGCTGACAAAGTTTAAGCTGGCAAAGCCTTGGCTGGCTCCACCGCTGTAAACCTTTGATCTGATAGCAGTCCAGAACTGGGTTGTTAGGTGAGAGTGATGTCATCTTGCCTTAATTATGCAGTTGTACCATCACTGGATTTCCTCAGACTACCATCTTAGATATTGTAGTGCCAGACAGGGAAATAACTCAGTGGTCCCCAACACACAGGGAGAAAGCACCTTTACGTCAGGCTCATGATTTTTTGTTTTCAAGACACGAATTCTTGCTTTGGGAGTTTGTTTCTTGAAAACAAAAATCTTTGCTGAGTGGTCTCTTCAAACATGGCACCTGCCTGACAAACCTTTACTGCCTTTAATGGAGATGATGCACCAGCAACTCCACTGAAAGCACTGAGATCATTTCTTGTCTGTCAAGATCCTTGGCCCAAACTCACCTATTTGCTGGGTGGGCAAGGGGACGTGCTCCTCCACACTTCAGAGGCGCTTGAGTATTATGTTTGCTGCAGAGAAGGTTAGCAACACATACAGACTGTAGGCACCACTTGGTGTGACTTGCAATTGTGATGATTGCACTGTGGAAGATGTGCAAGCAGAGTCAGGATATACTACATTTCTCAGAGAGCCACAGGACTGTCTTGAGACTTGCAAAGGTGGCAGCCATTTTAGCTTTCTCAGAGCAATTCTTGCTAAGCAATTATGCTACTTAGTTGTTGCAGCTGGAATAATTTTGCCATGACATTGATCCTCATTGTAATGTCATTGGGAGTTATCAAGCGCTTGTTGTTTTCAGAGAAGTATTCTGGCTAACACTGGCAAGCAAGGATTTAGGCTTTGATTTGCACATTAGTACTGGAGTTACCCTTCTTAGATTACAAGATCTGGAGCACAAGAAATATTATTTCTATGACTACAAACTATATAGCACTGAAGTCATCATCCAAGGTTTGCAAACTCTATTTCACTTGTTCACAAGAGGAACTAGTGATTTTGTTATCTTACTTGAACCACACATGATATTGAGGTATTCATAGAGGTGTGGAAGTGAATACAAAATGTCATAAAATAAATACTTATGTGCTCATTTCATTACAGCAGGCAATTTATGTATGTGGAAAATAATTCAGAACATAGAATTGTTTACATTTTTCTGAAGGTAATTTTCTATCCAGGAAGTCTATCATAGTTCAGGCTACTCTGTGCATATATTACAATGATGTAAATGTCAGTTTTAAGTTATCATAATTTTCATCAGTCACGGGGAGCAGGTTAATCAGAGATTGTCACAAGTCATATCATATACTACTATCAAACCAGTGAATTGTAAGATAAATGACAAAACACAAAAAAAAGTTACATCTTGTGGCAGATCGGTTCCCAGACCATGCGAAGCCCAGCAGTTAGAATGAGAAGAACAGAGATATCCAGTGTCTGTTTCTTTCTCATTCACTTGTCCCATGATCCTCTCCCCTGGTCTACTTCAAACGGCTTAGATATTTTTGGTGTGGTCACCAATGGGTTCAGGAAATGTGAATACAAGAGTTCCTCTTTTTGAGCTTCGACTACAAGGCGGTGCAACGTTGACGATGTCTGGTAGTGAGCTCCAAATATTGTGGGCAACCCTCGGCTAGGGGAACAGAGGCCATGGCCCCCGCTAAACTGTCCCAGCAGGCTGCCTGCCAGACTGCAAATGACCCTGCTTGTCAAAGTGCTGCGCTCACAGGCCCATATTTATACTTTTTGACGCAAAACTGCGCTAACGCAGTTTTGCGCCAAAAAAATTAGCGCCGGCTAACGCCATTCTGAAGCGCCATGCGGGCGCCGTATTTATTGAATGGCGTTAGCCAGCATTAGCCGACCGGCGCTGCCTGGTGTGCGTGAAAAAAAACCACGTACACCAGGCAGCGCCGGCGTAGGGAAAAATGGCGTTTGGGCGTCCAAAAATGGGGCAAGTCAGGCTGAGGCAAAAAAATCGTCTTAACCCGATTTGCGCCATTTTTTGGGCGCCCAGATGCCATTAACATGACTCCTGTCTTAGCAAAGACAGGAGTCATGCCCCCTTGCCCAATGGCCATGCCCAGGGGACTTCTGTCCCCTGGGCATGGTCATTGGGCATAGTGCCATGTAGGGGGGCACAAATCAGGCCCCCCTATGCCACAACATTTTTTTAAAAAAAATACTTACCACAACTTACCTTTTCTTCCCTGGGATGGGTCCCTCCATCCTTGGGTGTCCTCCTGGGGTGGGCAAGGGTGGCAGGGGGTGTCCCTGGGGGCTTGGGAGGGCACCTCTGGGCTCATTCTGAGCCCACAGGTCCCTTAACGCCTGCCCTGACCACCCAGGCGCTAAAATCCGGTGCAAATGCGGGTTTTTTAGTCCCGCCCACTCCCGGGCGTCATTTTTGCCCGGGAGTATAAATACGACGCATATGCATCGCAGTCATTTTTTAAGACGGGAACGCCTACCTTGCATATCATTAACGCAAGGAAGGTGTTCACGCAAAAAAATGACGCTAACTCCATGAAGTTTGGCGCTAGACGCGTCTAACGCCAAAGTATAAATATGGAGTTAGTTTTGCGTCGAATTTGCGTCGGAAAAAACGACGCAAATTCGGCGCAAACGGAGTATAAATATGCCCCACAATCTTTTGTTAACTTGCCCGATTTTATGTTTCTGTATAACCAACGTACAAACTAAATCTACCTGCTGAATTATAGTAGGGAGATTTTGAAAAACGTATCCCTTTTATCTTTCCGTTTCAGCCCAAAAATGTTTTGTTTGCCATCACTGTGGAGAGTGAAGGCCACACTAATTGGTGCAGTAAGAAACCTATTTGATTTTATGTAGAAGTATGATCTATCTATCTATACAAGTATATTTCAGTATATAATGCAAACAATATACTTATAGTTATTGATAGAGATACACAATCTCATTATGAAGAGATAATCAATACTTCTGATTTGTCAAGTTATAATTTCTCCTTAGTATACTCACCTTGTCTCATGGGGTGGAATGGAACTGGTGCAATTTCACTGATCTCAGTGGATGTGAGGAGACAGTTGCGCCCAGCCTTCTGGGCCTCACGCCAATAGCTAACCACTCCTGCATGCAGCACTTATCCTTGGAAGGCTTGCTAGGGGGTCCATCACTGATCCATCGCCACTATTACAATGCATGCAGATCATGCTCCATAGGATCTGTGAATTTAGGAGTAAGCAGGAAGACTCAAGTGATCCTGGAGGGATACCTGGCTTGGCCCCAGCACGGCTCAAGGCAAAGGGTGTGCCTGTGGGCCAGCTAAACCAAGAGCAACCTCTTCTGACTGGCAAGCAACATCAGATGGACCTTAATCACCAGAGCAGACAGGGTCTGACATGAAATCCGACTAGGCATCAGTACCTACATCACTCCTCGTATTCCCTTTCAAAAATACAATTAAACTGATTTTATGGCTGCTAATCAAAATGTATAAACCAGCGAAATGTCAATTGAAGTAAGCTGCATAAACCATTACTCACACCCAGTCATGACCTGCCCATGACCTCATACATGACATAACTGATGCCATCTCAAATTACATCATTGATGACAACACTGAGGAAGTAAAATAGGACATATGAATATAGATGGGTTGCCTCCTTTAAGCACCCTAACATGCCCATGCCCGAGGGATGGCTGGACAGGCCTTGAAGTCATCGTGTGGCGATCTTGTTGATGAGAGAAACTGCTTCTGAGTTGCTGCTCTGCAGTGCTGAGGTCTCCTCTGCATGTAACTATGGTTCCCATGCAGGTGTAAGGAAGGACTGTCTCACTCACTACCGTATGAACCAAGCTTTTAAAAGGTTCTGATGACGTGGTACTTCTATTTGCTCATAAATGCTAGTCTTTTACCCAAAATGCTATTGACCAGTTCTTCAGAGCGCCTCTCTCTCTTGGTATCCTAGGCCCACATTATATACTTTTTTTGCTCCGCATTTGCATCCTTTTTTGACGCAAAAGCGGCACAAACACAAAGGGCCTTATTTATACTTTTTGGTGCAAAACTGCACTAAGGCAGTTTTGCCCCAAAATTTTTTGCACCAGCTTGCACCATTTTTTAGCACCAGCTGGGCACCATATTTATGGAATGGTGCAAGCCCGTGCAAAGGGTAGGCTAGCTTTAAAAAAAATGACGTTAGGCAGTTTTGAGTCAAAATAAATTAATCTGACCAGATTAGCATCATTTTTTGATGCTAAGGGGCATATTTATACTCTGTTTGCACTGAATTAGCGTCCGTTTTTTTTTACTCTAATTCAGTGCAAAACTAACTCCATATTTATACTTTGGTGCTAGACCCGTCTAGCACCAAATTTATGGAGTTAAAGTCATTTTTTGGAAGTGGAAACCTACCTTGCCTTAATAAGATGCAAGGTAGGCGTTCCCGTGCAAAAAAATGACTCTATGGCCTTAACACCATATTTATACTCCCATGTAAAAATGGTGCAAGGGAGGGAGGAGGGGTCAAAAAATGAGGCAAAGCAAGCTTTGCCCCATTTTTTAAGACCTGGGTCAGGGCAGGGGTTAGGGGACCTGTGGGCCTATTTCCATGGTGCAACACCATGGAATAAGCCCAGAGGTGCCCTCACCAGGCCCCAGGTGCACCCCCACCCACACCATAGGGACTGCGGAGGATGGGGGACCCTATCCCAGGTAAGTACAGATAAGATTGTATTTAATTATTATTTTTTTTGTTTAAGTGCCATAGGGGGCCCTGAAATGGGCATGGTAGGTTTAGCACCATAAAATGACGCTAATCTGGTTAGAGTCATTTTTTTTTACTCTAACCTGCCTAAAGTCATTTTTTGGTGCTAAACCCTCTCCTTCTATACTACCAGCCCCACCCGACTAAAGTCATTTTTTTTTACTCTAGCCTACCCTTTGCACCGATTTGCACCATTCCATAAATATGGTGCCCGGCTGGTGCACAGAAATGGTGCAAGCCGGTGCTAAACATTTTGGTGCAAACTGAGTTAGTGCAGTTTTGCAGCAAAAAGTATAAATAAGGGCCAATATTTTGTAAGTTTGCGCCACTTTTGCGTCATAAAATGACGGTAATGCGGTGCAAAAAAAGTTTAAATCAGGGCCTTGGTGCTAGATGGGTCTAGCACCAAAGTATAAATATGGAGTTAGATTTGCACCGAATTAGAGTTAAAAAAAATGACGCTAATTCGGTGCAAACAGAGTATAAATATGCCGCAGAGTATAAATATGCCCCTAAATATGGCGTTAAGGCCATAGAGTCATTTTTTGCACGGGAACACCTACCTTGCATCTCATTAAGGCAAAGTAGGTCTCCACTTTCAAAAAATGACTTTAACTCCATAAATTTGGTGCTAGAGGGGTCTAGCACCAAAGTATAAATATGGAGTTAGTTTTGCACCGAATTAGAGTAAAAAAAAATGACACTAATTCGGTGCAAACAGAGTATAAATATGCCCCAAAATTCAATGATATTTTGTGAGATTGCGTTGCTTTTGAGTCCAAAAATGACGCAAATGTGCCGCAACAAAAATATAAATATGGGCCATAGTTTCTTCCTGACTGTTATCCTAGAGGTATGTATTTGTAAGCTTCTTGTTTTGTTCTGAGCCATTTGTAGACGCCCATTGCTCTCACTATGTGTGCGTGATCCGTGTTTCCGAACTCTCTGAGTTCTGACACTGAACTTAGTAGTGACCGTAACCTGAACAGGAAAACCGGGGATGGTATAGGCACATCCTGGGGAATCTTGGGCCACTGAAAAGTGAAAAAGGAAACAATAACATTGTGAAGTACAGGTTTTAAGAAACGTGGGCTTTGTGACGACCAAGCATGGCTTTATTAATGTGCAACACCATCTTAGATTTATCTGTGTGACAGTTCATCTCTCTGATATTTCCATGGGCATGTGTATTTTGAAAATTGCAGGTGCTTGTAACAGGCGGGCCATTGCCATTTAGTGGAAGGTAGACCTGCAAAGAGATTACAATCCTTCAATGGAGTAGTGGGGCGTAAGCAATCCGCGAGGAGAAAGGATTGATCAGCAGCAACAGAGCAACCATGTCCTTGGGTCAAAAGAAGCAAAGTACGTTCACATCCTACATGGCAGTACCAGCTCACAATCGGGAAATCGGCAATGGAATACAAGCTATACAGTATTTCAAAGTTGAACGTTTACTTAGGCAAGCACAGCAAATATCAACAATTGCATAAACATAACTGAGGTGATTTCCATAATGGCACTTTGGTGGGGCAGCTATTCGCTAAATGGAACAGCAAAGCATTGTGAGTTACGGAAATCCTTTTATTTGTTAATAATGAACATTGTTTGATGGTGTGTTCCTTGTGTTAAAAAAATGAACCCCTTTTGTGTTTTCCAAGAAGTATGCAGGCTCAGGGGTTGATTTAGATATCTGCCTAGGGGATATTTCGTCGCAATGATGACAGATATGCCAATTGCAGAAATCTAAATACTATAGAAAACAATGATATTTAGGGGCATATTTATACTCTGTTTGCGCCAAATGTGCGTCAAAAATTTTGACACACAATCGGCGCAAACCCTGCCCCATATTTATACTTTGACGTCCGACCCTGCGGGCGTCAAAATTCCACCATGTGCGTCATTTTTTGGAAAGGGGAACCAGCCTTGCGTTAATTATATGCAAGGTAGGCGTTCCCTTCCAAAAAATTACTTTAAGGCCTGTGCCCCTTATTTATACTCTGGCGTCATTCTGACGCACAGGAGGGGGTGGTCCTTAAAAAACGGCGCACAGCCTGATGGGCGCCGTTTTTTAACGCCTGGGTCAGGGCAGGCGTTAAGGGACCTGTGGGCTCGGAAGGAGCCCAGAGGTGCCCTCCCCTGCCCCCAGGGACACCCCCTGCCACCCTTGCCCACCCCAGGAGGACACCCAAGGATGGAGAGACCCATCCCAGGGAAGTAAAGGTAAGTTCGGGTAAGTATTTTTTTCAGATTTTTTTTGTGACATAGGGGTGCCTGATTTGGGCCCCCCTACATGCCACTATGCCCAATGACCATGCCCAGGGGACATAAGTCCCCTGGGCATGGCCATTGGGGAAGGGGGCATGACTCCTGTCTTTGCTAAGACAGGAGTCATGTCAATGGAGGTTGGGCGTAAAAACAAATGGCGCAAATCCGGTTTAAGGCCTGAATTTTGCCTCAGACCTGACTTGCACCATTTTTTGACGCACAACCCCCATTTTCCCATACGCCGGCGCTGCCTGGTGTGAGTCATTTTTTTTTTACGCTCACCAGTCAGCAGCGCCGGCTAACGTCATTCCATTAATAAGGTGCCCGCATGGCACGTTGGAATGGCGTTACGCGCAGTTGTGCATCAAAAAGTATAAATATGGGCCTTAGATTTTGGTGGACAGAATATCCTTTAATAAAAAAAGGGGGTTGGCCTGAGTGTTTGCGGTGGAAGACGAAGGTCATGCATGGTGGGGGGTTGGCTGTTGAAGGTTATGTTAAAAAAAAAAAACTAGAAATTCACTGAAAAAAAAACAAAGATGAAAATGACATTATAGGTAAGTATTGTAATATTATTTTACCTTGCATTTAAATTTAATAAAACACTGACATTTAACAAATATATGCATATATATATCTACATAGTGGGTATGTTAATACATATATAAATAAATAGATATTGTTTGACAAAACACGTTTGCACCATTCGAAGAATCTACACAAATGTTTTAAAAAAATAACTTTGTCTGCTTTGGCTCCTTCATGGAACATTTTTTACTGATCCATTAGGTGGGACCACGAAAAAAGGGAGGTCCCTGAAGTGCATATCCCATCTTAAATTTTTCTCTGATATACAAAAAACAGCTGAATGGGATACACCAAATCTCATCTCCCAGAGACCTCATGCTGAGATCTGATTAGCTGCCAACACTTCAACCAGGAAGTGTTGGCAGCCATTTTGGGTCTCGGCTTAAACTGAGTCCCCAAAACAAATGTAAAAAAAGAGAAGAGGAAACAGGGTAGGAATACCTTGTTCCCCTAGCCTTGGTGCTGGTGTCCCCCTGGGACCCAGCCAGGGCAAAAAAGCATTTTGTGATAAAAATCACTGAGGATTCATGAACCCACCAAAAATTTAAAAAAAGAAACAAGTGCGGTCTCCCGGGCTTGTTGAAAAGGCACCCCCTAGGTGGGCCAGGTCCCGGGAACATGAGGGATATAAAAAAAAAAGGAGGGGCACATGTGGTCTGCTCTGTCAAGCCCCGGGGACCACCACCTCCACAGACAAAACTCAAATAAGCAGCTAACCCGCACTATGCGTGGCCTAGGGAAAGAAAAGGAAAGGGGTAGGGTAGGAATACCCTTACCCCATTTCCCAGCAATTTTTACCTTAGGTAACTATAACTCGAGCTCATGCACAGTTTTCTCTTCAATAAGTTGAAATGTTACATTGATATTATGAATGATGTTCTCAAATATCTCATGAGTGGTGTAGCTAGCAGTGCATGGCAAGGACACGAGTTATAGTTACCGTAGGTAATGAGTTATAGTTACTTGAGCAAACCACCATAACTAAAATTGTTGAATTTCTAAGACTTTGTATAAGTAGCAGTGAGTAGGGATTGCCAGCTAGTCCTTGCGGCCAACCACCTAACACGATCCTGTGCACGGCACTTTGCGCATACATGGTGGAAGTTAGCTGTGGCCTCTCTGGGTGTGAAAATAAGTGTGAGAGGCTGTATCTGGGGGTAAGCGTGTCTGTCAGAGTGTCTGTGTGGGTGTGAGAGTGCATACATCAGCATTTTAGTGGCTGCGTCAGTATGTGCATAGGTCTGTGAGATGGTGTATCAGGGTGTTAGTGTGTCTGTGAGTGGGTGTGTGACAGTTTGATTGGATGTGTGAGTGGTTGTGTAACTGTCTGATTGGGTCTGAGTGGGTGCACGAGTGCCTGAATGGGTGCATTAGTGTCTGCATGATTTTGTGAGTTGGTGCGTAAGTGTCTGAGTGGGTGTGTGAGTGGGAAAATTTATTGAAAGAGACATAGAGAAAGAGAAAGAAAGTGAGAGGGAGAGAAATAGAGAGTTTGTTAGGCATTGATCTCTGATATACTTAGAAGGAGCTATTTGGGTACAATTTAAAATTAAAAAAGTATTTGTTAAAAATATAATAATTTGCACTTATCTATTTATTTATTTCATTTTTTTAAATTGTTTTTTTTAAAAGAAAGCCCTTTACGGGCTACCTGGCACTTCAGGTGAAGCCTTTGTCAGCAGCTACCTTCTTGCTGAAGTATTTCACCTCTGTTACCTGCACATCTGCAGGGGACAGAGATGAAAGCTTTGGATTTGAACAGCAGAACCCCGCATATAAAAAATGAAAGCTCTGGGGAGCTGGTGGTCCCTGTGGCTGTAGGGCGGCCTGGAGGCCACCACACAAAACTTTTAATGCCCCCTCAACCTGGCCCACCCAGGGGCATATAAAAAAACATGCACGGTAGCACGCTTGTTTAAAAAAAAAAAAATGTTGCTGCAAAGTCACGAATCTCGCAAATTCACTTAAAAAAAATACTTAAAAAAATAATTTTAAAACATTTTTTTCTGTGGTGGGGGAGTCACCCGGGGATGCCTCACCAGAGCTAAGGTGTCAGGAAGTCTCTACCCTGGCCCCTTTCATTTTATTTCTACTTTTTTACTGGGACTCGTCTGAAGCCAAGTCCCAAGATGGCTGCCAACACTTCCTGGTTTAAAGAGTTGGCAGCCAATAAGAGCTGTGCATTTCCCTACACAAGCTTGTCTTTGTTCACAAATACTTTGCAGTCAGAGATATACAAATTTGAATTTCCCTAAATTTAAAACTTAAAAACGACTGAATGGATTTACACCAATTAACGAAAAGCACAATTTGTGTACCAACAGCTAGCTTTCAGACAAATTTGGTGTAATTCCTTCCAGAGGTTCGGGCTGTAGACTTGTTGACAGATCCAATGGGATTTAACATGGGAAACGCAACGTTTTTTGAGCCCCCTTCTTCTCGACCACAAAACTTTCCATGCACACCAAGAATCCCCAGGCCACTTTTTTTTTGGAAAAGTTCGGGAAGATTCATCAAACTGTGCCATAGATATAGGCAAGTCAATAAACGCTTTTTCTATGGAAACATGGTCCTAACTATAATTACCTAAAGGCGACCGAAGACATGGAAGAGAGAGAGAGAGAAAGTGACAGGACTGCGGGGCAGCCTCAAGTCACCCGCAGTCCCAGCTGGCTCCCCGCCTCCTGCAGGAGCCGGCATTACTCCTGCATAAAGGGGACTGCTCCAAGTAGCAGCTCCTTGAGTCCAGGAGTAATGTTTTCATCTCTTTCCCGGCCTGTATGTTAGTGGGCAGGGAAATAGATGAAAACTCCAGTTTCAGTAAGAGAAGCATTTTTAAAGCTCCCACTTGCTGAAAGCGGAATATTTGCTTTTGCTTGGCAGGAGCTGTCACAGCACCCACCAAGCAAAAGGAAACAGCTACCTCCCGAGGTAGGCACATAGGGAGGTAGCAGGAGCTGGCTCTGGAGGGTGGTGGTCCGCAGGGATCTATATGGCTCCAGGAGGGGGCTGCATGGCCTCCCTCCTTCTTTTTTTATGTCTATTTGGCCCCAGGCAGGTGGAGGTTCCCGGGGCTTTATGTGGACCCCCTGCTCATTTGATATTGTAGCTCTAGAGAGGCGGTGGTATCTGGGGCTTGGGCGGTCTGCATGCTCCCCAACACATTTTTGACATTTGACCCTGGGGAGGTGGTAGTCCCTGAGGTCTGGGGGTGTCTGTGCTGGCCCTGCATAATACATTATCATATACCCAGGGAGGTGGTGGTCCCTGGTGCTTGGGGGGTCCATGCCCCCCATATTTATTTTCCTCTTTCTTGCCCCGTGGAGGTGGCAGTCCCCAGGGCATAGGGGGTCCGTGAGCTCCTGGGTTATTACAAAATTATATTTCTTGACCAGAGGAGGTGGTGGTCTCCAGGGCCTGGTAAGCGTAAGAGGGGTCTGTACAGCCTGCCCCAGTACTATAGCATTCAGCCCCCAGGGAGGTGGTGGTCCCTAGGTCTGGATTAAGCCCTAGGAGGGTGGGCTTGTGCACCCCCCTCCTTAATTTTGGGAATGCTCTCAGGACCTAGCAGGGGAAAAATGAAAAGCAAGCGCAGGAGACCGAGCTTGTTTTTTTTTTTTCAATCCACAGTGAAATTCACAAATATTTGTGAATTTCACAGTGAACTCAAAAAAACAAATGTTTTTTTTAGCTCTGGCAGCATCCCAAGGGGAACCCTGGACCAGGTCTATGGGGTAAGGTGGCAGTACCATGCCCCCTTTCCTTTTTTCTTCATTTTTTTGGGGGAACTCAGCTAAAACCGAGTCTCAAAATGGCTGCCAACACTTCCTGATTAAAGTGCTGACATCCAATAAAATCTCAGCACAAGATCAGGACTATTTGCGAAGTAGTCTCAACCCTAGATATACAAATTTGGATTTCCTTTAATATCTTGAGAACTACTGAAAGGATTTACACCAAATAAAGGAAAGGGTGATCTGCAGAACGAAAGGTACCTTTTTGCTAAATTTGGTGTAATTCTGTGTAGTGGTTCGGGCTGCAGGCATGTCTAAAGAGTCTATGGGAATTAACATAGAAATGCACTCCCCGCCACCCCCACTTTTTGTCGGACCTGCTTGATGGATCACCCCAAACCCAACTTGACACTTTTTGGGAAAATGTTGTGAAGATTCTTCAAACAGTGAAAAAGATAGACACAATTTAAAAAATGCTTTTTTAATGAAAACTAGCTCCTAACTATAACTACCTACTGACTGCCAATAGGTAATATATGTATATAAGCCAGTGGCGGTCACCACTGGGTAGATAGGTCAGTGAATAGAAAATCAGTTTTTTTGTGTTAGTTTAACTTTGGAACCGTTTCACGAACCTCCACAAAACTTTCTAAAAAAAGTGCTCTTCTTTTGCCTAGTGTGTGGATGGAACATTTTGGGGTGTACCGTCAAGCGGGACCGAGGAAAAAGTGGTGACCCAAAATGCAAGATTTCCACATTTTCCATAGACTTTTTTAGACAGAGCTATCGCAAAAAATGCTGAACGCAACCACACCAAATGTGTCAGAGAGCTAGATCTTGATCCAGAAAATTTGCCTTTTGTGATTTGGCATAAATCCGGTCAGTAGTTTTTGAGAAATTAAGGTTTAAAATATTTGTATAACTGGACAGTTGGGTCCACAAGACTCTCTCAAGTCTTGTGGGAGTGCCAATTTAAAAATAGAGCATTCAGAATGACCTGGGTTGTTTTTTCCCTTGGGCCATCTTGCTCCCACAGGAGTCTGATTCTTGAAGGAGCAAGAGCTGTTATTGGCTGCCAGCAACATGAGAAAAAGTTTGCTGGCTGCCATCAAAGGGCTTGGGGACTTGTTCCCCTGTCCTGAACTTTAAAATAAAAAAATGGGGCAGGGTAGGCATACCCAGTCCCCCAGATCCCATTGGGGGACCCAGAAGGCCTTTCCCTGGGCACAAAATAAAATAATTTCCAAATATTGATATGATCCCATTGGAATCCCACAGGTTGCAGGCAAAACAAATGGCAGCTGCCAATTTATAACCTATATATAGGAAGAGGAGCATCAATAGAACACCCCTCCCCAGCCCATTTAGGGCCCTGGGGACCCCATCCTGGGACCTGGTATATTTAAGAGGAGGTGTGCATGCACCAGCCTTCCTGTGCTGTTTTTCTGGCCTGATGGGGCCCACACCCTGAAACACAATCTATTTATTAAGGGGAGGAGACATGTGGCCCCTGGTCCGAGCTGTCTTGGACCTCAGGGACCCCATCCCTGGGCCCCAATATAATTATTATGGGGAGAGGAGCATGCTGCCCCTCTCCTTGAGCCATATTTTCCCTGGGGATCCTGTCCCCTGGATCCTGAAGTATTTAATAAGGGAGGGGAATACACTACAGCGGGCAGGAAAATGTATTTGCTCCTATCTGGTGGGAGCATTTTTAAATCTCCCACCAAACGGGAGCAAACACCAAGCCTGATCTCAGCTGACAAGAGCATTAAAAATGCTTCTGTCATCTGAGAGCAGACTTGTCATATATTTTCCTGCCCACACTGATACAGGCAGTGAAACAGAACAAAGAATCACTCTTTCCTGGAGAGAGCTGCATAAATAGCTGTTTGATCTAGATAGGAGCAATGCTGGCTCCCACACCATGCAGGGAGCTGGCTGAAGTTGTGGGGGCCCTGGAGTTCGCCCTGCGGCTGCCAATTTGTTGATCAGTTGGTGCCCTGGGTGGATACTGGGCCACAGACCTATAACTGATGTGAGCCAAGGGTCCCCATGACCAAAATAGGCTCAGGGGGTGTCTGCATGGCCCACCTCCCCTTTTAAAAAAGGCTTGGGGAGGGGCTGCACAGCCTCTTCCCCTTAATATATATGTTTTGGCTTCCAGGAATGGGGTCCCTGGGGCCCAAAGGCCTACCCTATGCTGTGCATGCCAAAAGGCTGTGTGTGATTAGCAGCCTTCTCAGGGCAAGGAACAGGGCCTGGTGGAAGGCCAAGGTAGGTCCTTGTGGCAGACAGGCCCTACTGATAATCCCACACCTCAGGGGTGGCTGCCTACGGGAGTTGGACACAGGGCCTGGCTGTCAGACAACACCTGCACCCATCCCCACACTGTGTGTGATGAAAGGCCATGTGCAGCATGGAGTTGGCTACCTGCGGGGGTTAGTTGCCTCTGGGTGGGTTGGGCACGGGGCCTGGGGCCTGGCTACATACAAATGAAGGAATCTCTTTGCCTCTGTGCCCATGCCCTCTTATGGACACAGGCGCAAAGGCACAGAAGCTGTCAGGTGGGGCACTGTCTATTCAGGACCTAATATCAGCCCCTGGAGGCAATCAAGGGGGACTTATGGACCTCCCAGACATTCCATTGTACATTGGTGCACCTGTTTGAAGGTGTGCCATAGTGCAAACAGTAAAAGTTCACCCTTTATGTAATAGAGCCCAAGGTGTGCCATATAAATGTCAAAATAGGTGGAAGAAACAACCTGACACCCAAATTGCACTGCTCGTGATCAAAAGCCATGCACTACAGGTGTTTGTTGACTATGGCTGGTGGGGTGCAGACCCTGCTTGAAGGTCAGTCACTGTGTGCCTCCTTTGTCAAGGACCAACGCCTGTCCCCTACTGCAGAAAACAAGAAGCTGTGTACAGCAAATCTGGATGCCCACTGTGGATGGTTCCTACAACATCAGGTCATATTCAGTGGGGGTTACTTGAACATTGAAGACTCAGCACAAAGCCTGGCATAAGGTCCGGCCCTCTAATCAACTACCACTACCCACAGACTTTGGTCATGTCCAGCAATGGCTGGACGCCTGCAGCAGATGAGGCCTGTGGTCGATGGGGCCAATGGCAGACTGTTGTACCCTGCCAAAGGTCTGTTTCTGCACCACTCTTTCGCTAGAACCAATTCCAAACCCTGGCTATGCGTGGATGAAGACCAAGGCCCATATTTATACTTTTTGACGCAAAACTGCGCTAACGCAGTTTTGCGTAAAAAACATTAGCGCCGACTAACGCCATTCTGAAGCGCCATGCGGGCGCAGTATTTAAACAATGACGTTGGCCGGCGTTAGCCGCAGGCGCTGCCTGGTGTGCGTTGAAAAAAACGACGTACACCAGGCAGCGCCGGCGTAGGGGGATATGGAGCTTGGGCGTGAAAAAATGGGGCAAGTCAGACTGAGGCAAATTTTTCGCCTCAACCCGATTTGCGCAATTTTTTTCGACTCCCAACCCCCATAGAAATGACTCCTGTCTTAGCAAAGATAGGAGTCATGCCCCCTTGCCCAATGGCCATGCCCAGGGGACTTCTGTCCCCTAGGCATGGTCATTGGGCATAGTGGCATGTAGGGGGGCACAAATCAGGCCCCCCTATGCCACAATTTTTTTTTTTTAAAAACACTTACCTGAACTTACCTTAATGTCCCTGGGATGGGTCCCTCCATCCTTGGGTGTCCTCCTGGGGTGGGCAAGGGTGACAGGGGGTGTCCCTGGGGGCATGGGAGGGCACCTCTGGGCTCCTTCCGAGCCCACAGGTCCCTTAACGCCTGCCTTTTCCAGGCGCTAAAAAACAGCGCAAAAGCGGCCGTACGTCATTTTTTTTGACCCGCCCACTCCCGGGCGTGAATTTTGCCCGGGAGTGTAAATACGGCGCACATGCCGCGGAGTCAATTTTTTAGACGGGAACGCCTACCTTCCATATAATTAACGCAAAGTAGGTGTCCACGCTAAAAAATGACGCTAACTCCATGGACTTTGGCGCTAGACGCGTCTAACGCCAAAGTATAAATATGGAGTTAGTTTTGCGTCGGAATTGCGTAAAAAAAAACGACGCAATTCCGGCGCAAACGGAGTATAAATATGCCCCCAAATGTAATGGGATTCAGTGCCTGTGGCTGGTTGAATGCAGGGCCTGGTCTGCAGTGCATTGGATGGACACCTGCACCCAACCTCTGCTGCGCTCAGTGGGTTGCATTGGTTAGTAATAAGAGTAATGCATTAAACAAGAAAGATTAAAACGCAACATGTTCAAACTAGTAATCTGTTATTATTGTGTTTATAACATCCATGAACAGGGATGAAGGCTGGCAGGCTCACCTATTTGTGAGAATATGGCATCCCTCTTTGAAGCTCATGGCATCGTACAAGCCCACCATAACGGTGAAAAACACAGTTTAAGGTTGTGTAAACACATGCTTTAGTGTCTTAAATACACTCATTTGATGTTTCGTGTCAAATTGGTGATTATAGTGTGCAATTATGGTAAACTGAGATTTTTTCAATCAAATGATGTAAACTTGCTGGCCCAGACGCCTGAAAGCTGTGATAGGAAGTCACAGCTTAAAACACAATTGGCCTAGGTGGGGCCTCGCGTCCTGAGCCACTACGCTTCTACTTTAAGTCTGGCAAGTTTACGTCACTTAAAAAAATGTAATTCTGTTAATTCAAACATCACTACTTATACTTAAGGATTAGATCACTCCTGAAGTGAGATCGTCAATAACCGTGTGCAGTTGTGTGAAAGAGAAACATTTTTGCAACGCTACGCGCTTGCAGACCTGGAATCCAAAAAAGAGCAGGAAAAGTGTCAGCGAATGCAGATAATGGCACTCTGCTATGCAGAGAGCTTAAGAAAAAGAAACATTACTCCGATGCAGCGGACGCTGCACCAGGGTAACACTAAGGATATTCACCCGTTGTTCCCTGCTTCCCTTTTTCCTCCTTTCTTTGAACAAAATCAAAAGATAAAAAACACAAAAACATTTTTGAGCAACTTTTGAGTATCCAGTGAATTTTGTGTAGTGCCTCTTCAATGTACTGTACGTAATGCGTAGCCCCTACACTTTTTTTAGAACTTTATTGATTTTCTCAATAAAAACATTACAACATGTCTATATAACAACTTCCCCCACCACCGCCGATCCTCGTGAATAGGCACTCATGTTCCATTAGTACAGATTAAGTCAAATGCCAATGTATAGCCCCTACACGTAACCCATCAGGTAGTAAACCTCCACAAACATGGCCTTTTGATGTGTTCTGTATGGGTTGGACACATGGCAAGGCCCTGAGGTCAGCCTGGCTACATGTGGGCATTTGGTAGCTCGACCTAGCCTAAACCCGGCTGTTTGGTTCACCCCACTTCGCACAGCATGACCATGCACATTCAGAGGATGACCCGGCCAAGGTGTCAAACTAGTGGCAATCGATAACCCTGCAGCAGCATGGACACAGAAAGCATTGGTGCCTCCTTTTATATGTGCAAGCCCTCTTGGTTCAGCTTGCTGTTAGTGTGTACCTGGTGCACACTTTTAGCATCCATCAACCACGTTTTCAGGCACTGTAAGCTTTGTAAACATTAAGATCATCGGCTGGATGCTGTGTACTGCCCAACATGTGCTTTCCATTTCGGTGTTTAAAGCGCAGGTTACCACTGGCAAGTAGAGAGTAGAAATTGGGAACAAAAGTACTACAATTGCTCACAGATAGAACTTTTCGGGGTTAATGACAAATCCAATGTCCTTGTTCTTTCACTTGCAGGTGAGAATGTCGCTGATCCATGATTGCGATGTTAACTTTTCCGCCTTCCCCTTCTCACCTCAGCATTACTGACTTTAAAAGATTAGTTCTCACAGCTCTTATCTCTATTAATTATTTCTCGAAAACCTTAGAAATTTGAATTATTTGACCCTTTTCTAAAAAAGCTAATTGCATTTGTGGCCTTTCTCAAATAAGGGAAATTCTTTGATTTCCTTTTTCTTACTCCGAAAACGGTAAGGAATTTGCCTGTTACACTGACTTAAGGACTAGCCAACGACCATAATCACATTAGTTAACTTTTTCTGTGAAAGTCAAGTGTGCTTTATATCACCGTGTTTTTTTTTTTTTTAGTAATGAGGCTCAGGATTTTATCACATGAAAGGGAAAATTTATGAAAGGGGGCGCTGCACTTAGTTCAGCGCCATTTTTCTTGCACCCATTAGTGCACCACTAACGCCACCATGGTAGTGCCATATTTAAAATACGGTGCACCATGGCGGTAATTAGGGTGACTAGCGTCATAATTTTTTACGCTAGTCCAGCGCTTTGTGGGATTAGGATAAAAAAATGATGCCTCTAATCTTTCAAAGCACCCAGAGGCCTATTGTAATCACTTACCAGGCGTTAAAAAATGCTGATAAAGATCTCAAAGATTCCCTTGTGCCATTTTTACGCCCCCCCCCAGTGCTGGAACGCCCCCCCTTGCATGCATTATGCCTGACACATGCAAGCATTGCACATCTTTGTAATATACTGCAATGTTTTTCCTCTTCCAACGCCACATTAGCTCCAAAATAAAGACGCTAGTGTGGCAATGGAACGCGGCGCCAGGCCAGCATAAATCTGACCTCAAGTAAGGACTGGAAATGCTAACTCAGGGCATGGATTCTGCCTTTGTTGTGAACTAATTTATGTCTTAAATTGTTGAAGAGCTTGATCAGTGGAATTTCACCATTTTATACAGTTGTAAATTGTTGTTTATCAGTGGAACTTTAAAGAAATGTGCCGGTTTTGTCTGGAACGTTTGCAGCGTTTGTTGGCATCTCTAAGGTGGTTGAAGACCACAAGTAAGCCCAGCACATTATTATGCTGCAAAGCAAAAATAACAATGCAGCAAAAACATGGTAGCACAGCACAACAAAAGAGTAAAAAATATATTTCAGTGCAATAACTACGCTCAAACAGACAATGAAATAATGCAGCACACAAATAAGAGCACAGAAAAACAACAAAGCTCAATGCCACTACAATATAATGCAAATCAACAAATACATATAGGCTTTCTGGTCACACCTTACCACTTCCACAAGTCTGCTTTTATCATAAGCTGATAAAAGATGTTTGCACCAAGCTCTTCCCTATCACAAAAGATATGTAATAGTGGCAGTCAAAGGTGTTCTGTGATCTGGCTTTTAGTCGTTGCAAATTGCAGTATTCCTAACACAATAGGATGGCTATTTTGTAGTGTTTTACACTACAATGTATGTTCGTGTTCTAAATGTAGTGAACAGCTTGGCTGAGGGTCAGGTTTAGAAGAGTGCTGTAAGCAGGACAGACCGCTGTCCAACTCCATACAAATGACTCCGTATTGGACAACTTGTACTACCCAGTGTAGCATAGAAGCACGGACTGGAAAACAAAACATATTGACTGCCACCATTACATGGCCATTGGAGGTAAGGCACTGCTTGGTGTAAACACCATTCATCGCTGTAGTGTAAAAACACATTCCTGGAGATGGTAATGGTTAACAAGAATTGTGTTCATATTAGTTTTGTTGCATTTGGCTGTCATGGTGATGTATTGCAGTGCTTTGGTGTTACAGGAATGGATTGAGTTGTTTTTTGTGTTGCATTTTGGTTTTCTATTTGTGTTGCTATGCCATCTATGTTTTATTTATCCCATTCAGTTGCTTTGAGTTATGTTATTCTGTCATTTTCTCTTGTTTTTGTTTGGAAATGTCAGCAAATTCTGCTACCTTTGCATCTTATGGAAATGTCAGCAAATTCTGCTACCTTTGCATCTTAGTATATAGAAGAGAACAAGGATTCCTTAATGCACCCTTAGTTATTAATTTAAATTTAAGGTTTAAATTAATTTAGCCACATGACCTATAAAAGACTTGTGTTGATTTCAGGTACGTTATTATGTTATCTGATCATTGAACACGTACTGGACACATAACAGTTCAAAACGTAAGTAGAAAGAAACAATTATGTTCCTATCAAATTAATAAAAGCAACCATAGTTGAGTTACAAAAGATGCTACAGGTGTATGGGAAGAATTGTGACAGTCCAGCGCTGCCTTCCCTTTGGTGAACTCCAGCCCATTATGATCCCAGGGTTTTGTGTGTCAACGATCCCTTAAGAGGCGGATTCTTTTCTACTTGCTCTTGATGCGTTTGTTAACATCTCAGCTTTAACATTTGCCTCCAGTTAGAATTGCTTAATTCAGCTTTTCTGGTCTACTACTGTAGCACATTTGCACTATTATTTTACGCTCTGTCATTATTATGAAAGGGGTTGCTACATCATTGATGTCGTTGTCACTTTTCTGATGATGACCCAGTGCAAATCACTTAGTGGGGTTGAAACATTGATAGCATTACTACTTTCAACTGTCCCACATTTTATTTCATTAGTGAGGCCGGAGGAAGAAAGCTAAGCAGTCTGCGCTGAGATCCTAAAAATATTCTGACAGCTATGGTAGTTTGTACATGCTTCATTAGTATTCTACTCATGTTTGATTCACACCAGCACTGGCTGCCTCACTTATTACACCTGTGATTTTTTTACTTCAAATGTTTTGGTTTCAGAAAATGAATTGTTTTCTTCTTGTAGTTTTTAACTTACGGGTCCTGTATGTATGTTGAGCTTCTCAGGCAATTTAATTACATACTGAATCGCCTGAAATTAAAATTACCCTTTGTAGTTACAAGGACCACAATCTTCGAACACTGAAATTTCAATTAATAACTAATGTGCCGAAAGGAATCACTCATCTTTTCTATATGTTGATACCCAGGTTTTCTGGGATTTTGGGTCAATCACATTAGTTGTAATAATTTCCAGGCTAAAGCAACACATCCCTTTGAAGTCCCAGTGAACAACAATGCTTTACCATTCTAGTGGAAGTGAAATACCACTCCTCCAGCTCTTCAACTATTTAAGACATCAATCCGCTCCAAAACTGTGATAGACACCTGTCTTAAATCAGCACATTTCGTGCTCACATTGATCACTACTGCTACACATCTCATTAGTATTCATGTGGAGAGGTTTGTGGAAGTATGCTATTGCCCTAAGTAGGAGAAGTGGAGGGCGGTCTGAGGCATACCACAGACCTCTGTCTCTCCTTTCACTTTTGTACTGCACCTTCAATGTGACCCCTGACCTTTAAATTCAGAGAATCATTTTTCCATCTCACCTAATCTAACAATATACATATTACAGATCATCCGCCTCCTCAGATGTACTTTCTCAGGACACCATTTACTGGTTGGACAATCTCATGTGGGAAAGCATGTTCTTGTTTGTCACCCCAGGAACAGTTATCACATCTGAATACCCTCTCTATTTTAATTATCTCAGCTCTGAGATGTGAGTTTGATGCATGTTTCAATTTTCATTTTGCCAAATAGCAAAACTCTTTCTAACGCGGCCTTGCAAGGCAAATTCGCTATCCTTTTAGGTATAGCACATCTACTGAGAGTTTTGAATATAAAAGGAATTAACATTACGTTTAAGTTCCACATTTTGGACAGATGTGGTTTGTTTATTTTTGACCACAAGAACAAACGATATCTTTTTATTTCTATTTTACCCTGCATTTCAAATGATGACTACGTGTTTCTTTTTAACTTCTTAGAATGTGTGAAACGTTAACATCAAACCTCTGTATTTCAGTTAGGAATACCTTTTCACCAGGATTGTCTCCCACTGCAGCTAGGTGCATTAAAGGATAAGGTGATCACCCCCTACCAGGTTAAAATGGACACCATTCCAGTCCTGGATTTTTATGTGAGAGACTAATGTATTCTGGGTGTTATAGACTTGTTTTGCTTCTATTATGATAATCAGACTAACACACCTGAAATCAATGACTTACAAGAGAAACGTCTACAATGAGCTGGAGTGACGTGGTCTACCAATTAAAGGACCATACTAGAGGCTCCATGGCCCCCAATCCTAAATACCACTGATTGGTCAGGAGATTCAAACTAGTGGATCTTGTTTTATATGGTCACCATGAGTCGGTGTAGGACAGAACCGACCCTGAGGCAAGCCCGTCTGCGCCTGTCCACGCCTGGACCGCGCCCAGCACCAGTCCCCCTGGCCGCCGAGATCCCCCGGCACCAGACGCCACTACGACGCCAACGCCTTCCATGCCCTCAACACCGGGCAGTCTAGCACCTGCTTCCAGGCCTCACCAAAGCTCTCCCACAGACCCTTCTCCTGCCGGAGCTGCAACTTCTCCACCCTCCGGTCCACCACCTCATCCGCAAGAACCGGCCGCAACCACCTCAGGTGAATCCTTCTCAACACCCACTCCGTCCACAAGCACGCCATTGAGCTCTGGGACCTTCTCGTCTCCTCCTCCCCGGACATCGCATTCCTGACAGAGACCTGGCTGAACCCATCCTCAGCTACCGACATCGCCATAGCCATTCCAGATGGTTACAAGATCACCTGCAGAGACCGCACCAACAGACCGGGAGGAGGGATTGCCATCGTCCACAGGAACACTATCAGAATCTCAACCAACACCGAAGACACCCTCAGTAGCACCGAACACATGCACTCCCAAATCCACGTGGACCCCAAGACCACCTTCAGGGGCACCCTCATCTACAGACCCCCGGGACCCTGACCTCAACCGATATCACCAGCGCCCAAGCCCGAGCTTCGACAGATTACATCCTCCTGGAGGACCTGAACTTCCACCTCGAAAACACCAATGACAGCAACTTGACCTCCCTGCTTGACAACCTCAACAACCTCAGACTCAATCAACTCGTCACATCTCCCACCAATTCCGCCGGACACACGCTCGACCCTATCTTCTCCGCCAGCAGACACAGCACCTTCAGCCACACCACCGAACTCCACTGACCACCGCTACGTCCACTTCACCTTCAAGAAACCCACCACCTCCCGCAACCAATCCCCCGCCGCAGCTGGAACAAGTTCACTAACGACCGGCTGATCTCTGCCCTCGTTCGAGCCCTACCACTGTCCCCACTGATGCCGACTCAGCGGCCCGCAACCTCAGGCAATGGATCAAAGACTGCGCCAACACTCTTGCCCGTTCAAAAAACCCGCTAACAACCGCACCATCAGTAAGGCCACCTGGCTCACCACCGACCTCCGGACCTCCAAACAGCTCTACCGCAAACTCGAGAGGAAGTGGCGCCATGAAAAGACTCCATTCACCCACACAGCCCTCAAGAACACCATATGCAAGCACCACCAGCTCATCAGCACCACCAAGAGATCCTCCTTCAAGGAACGTAACCATAACAACTCGCACAACAGCAAAGGACTCTTCAACATCGTAAAGGAACTCTCCAACCCCGGCTCCAGCACCAACGACATCCCACCTTCGCAAGATCTGTGCGACTCCCTCGCCACCTTCTTTCACTGCAAGATCACCGACATCCACGACAGCTTTAACAACATGACCTCACCAGCAGCCACCAACACCTCTGACTCATCGCCCCCCAACCACACCAACCTCCTGCTCCCCTGGACACATGTCAACGACACTGACACCATCAAAGTAATGAACACCATTCATTCTGGCTCCTCATCTGACCCCTGCCTGCACTACATCTACAACAGAGCAAGCTCCTTCACCGCCCAACTCCATTTGATCATCAATAGCTCCTTTGAGACTGCCACCTTCCCGGAAAGCTGGAAGCACGCCGAGATCAACGCCTTACTCAAGAAACCCCAGGCGGACCCCAAGGACCTAAAAAACTACCAGCCCATCTCCCTGTTTCCGTTCCCGGCAAAGGTACTTGAGAAGATCGTCAGCAGGCAACTGTCCCACCACCTGGAGGAAAACACTCTGGACCCATCTCAATCCGCCTTTCGCAGCAATCACAGCACAAGACCGCCCTCATAGCTGCAACCGACGACATCCGGACCCTCCAGGACAAAGGCGAAACAACAGCCCTCATCCTCCTGGACCTCTCGGCCGTCTTTGACACCGTCTGCCACCATACCCTGCGCTCACGCCTCCACGATGCAGGGATCCGCGACAAGGCCCTGGACTGGATCACATCCTTCCTCACCAACAGAACACAGAGAGTCCGCCTCCCACCATTCCTATCTGAAGCCACCAAGACCATCTGCGGCATACCATAGGGATCCTCCCTCAGCCAACACTTTTCAACATCTACATGGCACTGCTCACCAAAATCGTCCGATCTCACATCCTCAACATCATCTCTTATGCCAACAACACTCAGCTGATCCTCTCCCTCACCAAGGACCCTGCCACAGCCAAAACCAACTTCCACAAGGGAATGAAGGCCGTAGCAAACTGGATGAAGAACAGTTGACTAAAACTTAACTCAGATAAGACAGATGTCCTCATCCTCGCCCCCACCCCCTCCACTTGAAACACCTCCGTGTGGCCGACCTCACTGGGAGTCGCACCAACAACCATGCCCACAACCTGGGTTTCATCCTTGACTCATCGCTCTCCATGACCCAACAAGTCAACGCTGTCTCGTCCTCCTCATTCAACACCCTTCACATGCTCTGCAAAATCTACAGGTGGATCCCTACTGAAACCAGAAGGATGGTTACCCAGGCCCTCATCAGCAGCAATGCTCTCTACGCAGGAACCACAGCAGCTCTCCAGAAAAGACTGCAACGGATACAGAATGCCTCCGAACGCCTTATCTTCAACATCCCCCTCCACAGCCACATCACAGCCCACCTGAAAAACCTACTCTTGCTTCCCATCAACAAAAGGATCACATTCAAACTCCTAACCCATGCCCACAAAGCACTCCACAACGCCGGACCAGCATACCTCAACAATCGTCTCATCTTCTACACCCCGAACCGTCAGCTCCACTCTGCTGAATACACCATCGCCAACATCCCACACATCCACAGGACAACATCCGGCAGCAGATTCTTTTCCTACTTTGCGGCCACGACCTGGAACACCCTCCCCATCCACCTATGGCAGACCAAGGACCTAGGGCCAGAAGTAGGAAAAAAAAAAATGTGCAAGTTGGAAATAACGACTCCTTGCGAATCACTACTTCTGACTCGCAAAACGAGATGCACGTAAAAATCGCTATACCAAATAACGATTCGGTGCAGAGTGCAGTGCGGAGTTCGCAATTTGCGAGGTCGCAAATTGCACAAGGGTGTGGGGCCAGATGTAGGAAGCAGTTTGCATGTTGCAAACAGCGAATTTCGCTGTTTGCGACGTGCAAACTGCACTTTGCAATGCACAAAACCCGGTTTGTGATTCGGTAACCTGGTCACCGAATCGCAAAACGGGTTTGGGAATCGCAATTAGGAATGGGTGTCCCCTTCCTAATTGCGAGTCGCAGTACAATGCAGGATTGCTTTGTGACCGCGAACGTGGTCGCAAACCAAGCGCAGATAGCACCCTTTTCAAATGGGTGCTAACCCATTCGCGAAAGGGAAACCCCTTTTACCTTTGTGAATGGCATTAAAAACATGTTTCCAGAGCAGGCAGTGGTCCTATGGCTGCTCTGAAAAAATGAAACGAAAACGTTTAATTTTTTAGTTTTGTAATGCATCTCGTTTTCCTTTAAGGAAAACGGGCTGCATTACAAAAAAGAAAACTGCTTTATTTAAAAGCAGTCACAGACATGGTGGTCTGCTGTCTCCCTGTGTTTCCCTGTGAGTGCCACGAGTCTCAAGGGGGTCGCAAATTGTGCCCCACATCATGAATATTCATGAGGTGGGCATTTGCGACCCCCTTGCGAGCCGCAAACAGTGTCAGGGACACTGTTGTGCATAAGGTTTTGCGACTCGCAAATTGCGAGTCACTCTGACTCGCAATTTGCGAGTCGCAAAACCCATTTTACCTACATCTGGCCCATGGTCAGGAGTCGCAAATTGCGACTGACTCGTAAATTGCACGCAGGTGCAAATAAAATAGTGAAAAACCCACTTCCTGGTTCTGAGTGATGACATCAGAACCAGGAAGTACCCCCATGGAACAGGGAGGAGCCTACCCAGCCCAAACTGCAGACTCACACCCAGCTGAGAGGAGCTACTTCAACAATGGCATCTCAGGGCAAGGAGACACCCAGTGCTGGCAGGAAAAGAAAACTGAAGTTTTCAGAGAAGGAACTGGAGTTGCTAACAGAGGAGTGCTGCCTGCACCATGATGTGTTGTTTGGAAAGGTAGCAATGAGTGTCCCTGACAGCCAAAAGAAAAAAATCTGGCAGGACATCCTCACCAAGATTAATGCCATTGGAGTCAGCCACCGCACAATAGATGAGGTCTGTAAAAGGTGGTACGACCTTTGGTCCAGGACCAAGGAAAGGGTAGCTGAGCGTATGAGGGAGATGCATGGAACTAGAGGAGGCCCATCTACAGTACCACCCACTACAGCCATAGAAACCATGGTGGAGACCACTCTGGAGCCGGAGGCAGTACTTGGAATTGGAGACCTTGACAGTTCAGCTCCAGGAACATCCAAAAGTAAGTACCAAAATTAACTTATTTACACCACTCTATGCACCATGCACACAACCACAGTATACATAAGCATGCACCTCCAGATTAGCTCCATTCCTATATTGCAACCTATAGAACAGTGCATTATGGGCAATGTAGTGCAGTAGTCCAAATATTGAGAAATGTTTATTCTAATGCATGAAACATATGTGAGGCACTGACAGTGTATCCCCTGTGTCCCACAGGTCTCCCACAAGGACCCACCAACAGCGCTACTGTGCAGGGAGATGAGCCAGCCACACACACACAAGACAAGGCAGCCACAGAAACTGCTGGGGAGTGCATGACAACACCACCCGTCCAACATGCACCAGAGGACATGGATGAGCCTGATCTGGGTTTTGAGGAGCCGACGTTACACCAGGGCCAATGATGAGGGAGAGTCGACCACATAGGTCAACTGGCTCTGTGCGGAGACTGCAACACCCAATGCAGTCAGCGAGTGAGGAGGATTTCACCGACGAACAATTGTTGGGACTGGAGGCATCCTTACGGCAAAGTCACCGGCTGCAAAACAGACACATGCGGGTGATGAATCGGAACCTGAACAGCACACACTCTCCCAGGGTTTTGCCAATGTGGACAACCAGTTCACTGCTATGAACACAAGCATGGCAAACCCTACCAGTTCCATAAACAACTTGGTCAGGAAAATGGTGGCAGATAGGGCACATGCAAGGTGCATGGGAGTGCAACAAAACAGCTTGGCGGTCACCGCCAACAGACAAGTGGAGGACAATGTACCGCCCACAGAATTACAACCTACCTATCCGCCACCTTTTCCGGGGCGGATTCACCGTGAACAAAACACTGCGGAAACAGGACTGCGAAGGGAAAACGCTCACCTCTGCACACCCCACAAGGAACCAGGACGCCATGGAACCAGAGCTCCACATTTTTCCAGCCTTTATCCTCTTGCTCCTCTACCAGGAGCACGAACGCCAGTGGCGAAGACCACGGTGAGTACTGCACCTACGACACAGGGGAGGGGGGAGGGAAAAAACAGTGACACACACACGCAACACCCCCACCTCCACCGTCACCCACTACAACACACACACAAGTACATGTTGATACATTACACTAACAACCCCCACCCCCCAGAAGAATGAAAGACAAAAGGAAATGAGGTGAACAATTGTAATATATAAAAATTCAGTATTAAAAAAATATACATACACTATTTACAAATATATACACCAATAATATTAGTCCAAGGTATTCCACCATTAAAGTCCGTGAACCACTGGGCCCAAAATGCATGGGCGAGGCCCACACAAGATACCCGAACAAGACGGAGAGAACACTGCAGGGGCATCAGATAGAAATAAAACAGGCACCTCAGGGGGAAGGGAAAGGGTGGGCACCTCAACCGGTTGAGTGCACAATGCCAAATCCACAAGGGGGCCCCATGCCCACTGTTCAATCCTGGGGAGTACAAAGCCACAGTCTCTCAAGTCTCTACAGTGGGTGGGTTGCCCACTGTTCAATCCTGGGGAGTGCAAAGCCACAGTCTATCAAGTCTCACAAGTGGGTGGTTTGCCCACTGTTCAATCCTGGGTAGTGCAAAGCCACAGTCTCTCAAGTCTCTACAGTGGGTAGTTTGCCCACTGCTTAATACTGGGGAGTGCATAGCCACAGTCTCTCAAGTGGATAACAGTCTCCACTGGTTTGTGCCCAGAGTACTTCATCCTGCCAAGGACAAAGGTACTGGATGTCTTTCTCCACTGGTTCTGGAGGGGGCTTTGTGCCCAGAGTGCTTCATCCTGCCAAGGACTCAGGTAGTGGATGTCTTTCTTCACTGGTTCTGGAGGGGGCCTTGTGCCCAGAGTGCTTCATCCTGCCAAGGACAGAGGTAGTGGATGTCGTTCTCCACTGGTTCTGGAGGGGGCTTTGTGCCCAGAGTGCTTCATCCTGCTGGCGGTCCTGTCTTGGGCAGCGGGGCTGCTGCTGGCGGTCCTGTCTTGGCCAGCGGGGCTGCTGCTGGCGGTCAGCTCCTTGGCAGCAGTGCTGCTGGCGGTCCTGTCTGGGGCAGTGGGGCTGCTGGCGGTCGGCTCCTTGGCAGCGGGGCTGCTGGCGGTCCTGTCTGGGGCAGTGGGGCTGCTGGCGGTCGGCTCCTTGGCAGCGGGGCTGATGGTGGTCCTGTCTGGGGCAGTGGTGCTGCTGGCGGTCTTCTCCACCGTGCTGATCTTCCCAGACTTGCCCGATTTCTGGTGCCCCTTCCCCACCTTGGAAGGTGTCGCAGCTGACTCCACACTCCCACCTGTACCCCTGGGAGAGGCTTTGGTGGCTGGTGTCTTCCCCCTCTCCTGCCGGGCACTGGCCAACTTTTGATGCTTGACAGGTGGGGGACTGTCCGTGCTGTGGCTCCTTGCCACACTGGCTGCCCCGCTACCTGGTGCACTCCATAATCCGGTGACTACTGGCACCACTGGTCCCGCCGATGTTGTGGCTGAGGTGCTAGGTTGGGACCTGGAGAGTCGGGCCCTAGGAGACTGACGGGGAGGTGAGGGAAAGAGGTCAAGGCTGGCCAGGAAAGGTTTCTGAGGAACACTGGGACGGGTAGATGGAGGGGGTTTGGCAGTGGAGGAAGAGGTAGTGGTGATAGGAGGTGTATGTTTGCTGACTTTGGGTGAAGGGTCATGGGCTGGAGGCTGTCGGGAGGTGGGTGGCTGTTGGGTGGGTGTGTGGCTGCGTTTGTGTACCTTGGGAGGTGGGCTCACAGACACACTGGGGGATGTGTGAATGGTAGTGGGGGTGGTGACTGCACGTGACCGGGGTGTGGTGTTGGGTGTGCTGGTGATGGACGTAGTGGCTGAAGATGTAGTGCATGCAGGTGTGAGTGGAGACAAGACTGGGAGGGATGAGGGAGACGAGGAGGAGGGGGACACAGTGGAGGCAGTGGATGTTGGTATGTCTGCATGTGTGTGATGCTTGCGTGAGTGCCTGTGGGATGTGTGGTGCTTATGTTTGCCAGAGCTTCCTTTGTGTGTTGAGGTGTGTGCATGCTGGTCTGATGGTGTGCTTGGGATAGGCTGAGGTACAGGGGTGTGGGTCTGGGTGGAGGAAGCTGGAGGGGGGAGGCTAGAGACAGGGACAATGGCTGCCATCAGTGCTGAGGCCAGAGTCTGAAAAGCTTGCTGAAGGGCTGCCTGACCAGAATGAATGCCCTCCAGGAATGCATTGGTTTGTTGCAACTGCCTCTCTACACCCTGGATGGCATTCAAAATGGTAGACTGCCCAACAGTGAGGGATCTGAGGAGGTCAATGGGCTCCTCACTGAGAGCAGCAGGGTTGACAGGGGCAGGGCCTGAGGTGCCTGGGGCGAAGGTGATGCCCACCGTCTAGGGTGAGCGGGCACGAGGCAAAGGCTGAGGGGCTGCTGGGAGGGCGGTGCTGGAGGGGGTGGTGACGGCTGTACCTGTAGATGCGGGGGGCACAGATGGGCACGCCACCGCAAGGGAGCTCCCATCAGAGGACGAGTCCGTATCACTGGTGTCAGCTCCTGTCCCCGCCGTGGAGCTCCCCTCGCCCTCCGTCCCACTGGTGAAATCGGAGTCCGTAGTCTCGCCCTCCAGGGCCTTGTGGGATGCAGCTCCCTCCTGCTCCGGTGCCACTGCTCCTCCGCCTGATGATGCTAATGCACACAAGTACAGGGAGACCACAAAAAGGGTGGGAGACAGAAGAAAGACATGTTGAGTGTATGCATTACCGCTACAGTTGGCGGACACGACAGACACAGAAGCCCCCTGCACTACGCCATGCACTTGCGGTCCACTATTCAATCCCTGGGACATGGCCTACAAGGCTATGGCCGATATCTGCACACATGGATGTCACAGGAGCCTGACTAGGTGTAGTTTGCATTGTACCCAAGTGGGGTGGGGTGCCACAGGGTCTGCCTGAAAGAGGGGACTTAACTAGCACACTCGCCCTGGCCTAGGGGAACCCACAGCCCACCTCCCCCACCCAGACACCTCCAATGTGCGCTGAATCAGCAGAATGAGAGTGTACTCACCCCCTTGTTGCTGCTATGATGCCCTCAAGCGCCCATCCAACTCTGGATACACCACCGCCAGGATCCTGAACATCGGGGGGTCATGGTGCGACGGGCACCGCTCCCACGCTGGGAGGCCATCCCCAGCTGGGCCTCCGCTGTCTTCTTGCACCAGCAGCAAATGTCCTCCCATCTTTTACGGCAGTGGGTGCTCCGTCTGTGGTAGACCCCAGGGTCCGAACATCCTTGGCGATGGCACGCCAAACATCCTTCTTCTGGTGGGCGCTGACCTACAGGAATTGTACAGGGGAAAAAAAAGTTATTACCAACTGCACCATCACAGTCATTGGCCCGCATCCCTACCCTTGCCATGTGGCACATGCACTCACCGTTATTTCATGCACGCCTCATCTACCCCCCTATCTTTCATCCACTCCACTCCACACAGGCATTGCCCATACATCATGCTCACAGTGTACTTACCTGTTTGACTTGAGGACCGCAGAGTAGCGTGTACTGGGGGAGGACCCCATCCACGAGTTTCTCCAACTCCTCCGTGCTGAAGGCAGGGGCCCTTTCCCCAGATGCACGAGCCATTGTCTCTTCCAGACTGAGGTCACAACAGCACTTGCAGTGTAGGTCCTCTCCTGTCGAAGATCAGGTATCGAGTGATTGAACTAATAGAAAATGGTGGTCACGTCCGCAGCGGTGTGTACCGTCACCGCCGGCCTACATCATCATTGGCTCCTGGGACCCATAGGGTCCAATGTTAACCAATGCAGAATTGGCCCGCGGTCTTCGACCGCCTACCGCACAACGCCAGCGCAGTTACCTCATATCCCATTGTCCCACTCTACAGGTCAGGCAGCCGCCATTTCAGGGGCCCACATGGCTTTATTTTTAACTGTGTCACACATACCTAGGCCTTGGCCCAACACTCATACAGGCAAATTTCGGGTTATGAATAGTTTTCTGAGTAAGCTGTGTTTAGGTACCTCAGAATTGGTTGACTCTGTGCTCGCTGTTTTCCTCCATAGGCATCGTCCTCTAGGACATGTGAGGAGATGGCAGCATCCTCCGGTGTACAGACCGCTGGTGGACCTGTCGACAATGGAGGAAAGACATGTAATCATCACCTACAGGCTTGATCGTGCCACAATCCTAGAACTGTGTGCCCAGTTGGAGCCAGACCTGATGTCAGCTATCCGCCATCCCACAGGGATCCCCCCTCAAGTGCAGGTGCTGTCAGTACTCCATTTCCTTGCAAGTGGGTCATTTCAAACAACAGTGGCCATAGCATCAGGGATGTCCCAGCCTATGTTTTCCAACGTGTTGTCCAGAGTGTTGTCTGCACTGCTGAAACACATGCGGAGCTACATCGTTTTCCTTCAGGTGGAGGATTTGCCAACAGTGAAAGGTGACTTCTATGCCCTGGGACATATCCCCAACATCATAGGTGCCATTGATGGGACATATGTGGCCTTGGTCCCCCCCGCAGGAGTGAACAGGTGTACAGAAACCGGAAGAGTTACCATTCGATGAATGTGCAGATGGTGTGTTTGGCAGACAAGTACATCTCCCATGTTAATGCCAAATTCCCTGGCTCAGTGCATGATGCTTACATCCTGCGGAATAGCAGCATCCCTTATGTGATGGGGCAACTACAGAGGCACCGTGTGTGGCTACTAGGTGAGCACCTGGAACCAAATCAGTGTGAATAGTTGCCTGGGGATATCCCTAAGAGTTTGTGTGTGTCTAACAGTTGTCCCTCGTCATTTGCAGGTGACTCTGGTTACCCCAACCTGTCATGGCTACTGACCCCAGTGAGGAATCCCAGGACAAGGGCAGAGGAACGCTACAATGAGGCCCATGGGCGAACTAGAAGGATTATAGAGCAGACCTTCGGCCTCCTTAAGGCCAAGTTCCGGTTCCTTCATATGACAGCTGGTTCCCTATTCTACTCACCAAAGAAGGTGTGCCAGATCATTGTGGCCTGCTGTATGCTTCACAACTTGGCTTTGCGACGACAGGTGCCTTTTCTGCAGGAGGATGGTCCAGATGGAGGTGTTGTGGCAGCTGTGGAGGCTGTGGACTATCTGTCCACAGCCTCCACAGCACGGAAGCAGAAGAAGAGGACATCGACAACAGGAACTCAGTGATCCTGCAATACTTCCAGTGAGACACAGGTAAGAAGACAAACCTGCCTACTACATGTACTTTAACACTACTACCTCTCTACTGTCTGTCCTTTTCACCCAGTGTATGATCACTGAGTTTTCACTTTCTCTTACGATTTCACAGATGTGGGTCCCACTGTGTGACATCTGCTTTGTTTCCTCATGGACTAGAGCTGTGTGACATAGGTATGTTGGCATTACCATTGAAAGAGCATTTTGTCACTGTAATTGCTAATACGCTAATTCGAAAATCACAGACAGACTCCAGATTGGTTTGTGCTTTAAGGGTGTTTATTTCAGTGCTCAATATTGGAGGGGGTTGTTAAATGGTGAGGGGTGATGGTGGAGGAATGTCCATGGCAGAGTCCAAGCTATGAGTCTCACAGGTGCATTGTCCGAAGGGGCATAGGAAGTGGAGCTGGGGCAGTTTGAGGATGGACAGGGTGACAAGGTGGGACAAAAGGATGACAATCAGGGTGGTCTCATTTCTTGAGGGGGGTCTTGGCATCGTTCTCTGTCTTTGTCCTGGAGCTCAGGGACCGTTTGCAGGGTGGTTCTCCATCTGCAGGGGGTGGGGTGCTGGTGTGGTGGTCCTGTGGCGGTGCCTCCAGTCCACTAGCGCCGGCAGAGGTGGTGGACAGTTCATCGTCCAGGCTAGTGTCAGGGAACCCTTGTTGTGCCACAGTGTCCCTCCTGGTGTTGAGGACTTCCTTCAGCACCCCTACGATGGTGCCCAGGGTGGAATTGATGGATCTGAGTTCCTCCCTGAAGCCCAAATACTGTTCCTCCTGCAGCCGCTGGGTCTCCTGAAACTTGGCCAGAACCGTTGCCATCGTCTCCTGGGTATGATGGTAGGCTCCCATGATGTTGGAGACGGCCTCGTGGAGAGTGGGTTCCCTGGGCCTGTCCTCCCCCTGTCGCACAGCAGACCTCCCAGTTCCCCTGTGTTCCTGGGCCTCTGTCCCCTAAACGGTGTGCCCACTGCCACTGCCCCCAGGTACCTGTTGTTGTTGGGGTGGTGGGTTAGCCTGGGTTCCCTGTAGTGGTGGACACACTGCTGATTGACATGTCCTGGGGACAGAGGTATGGGCCTGCTGGGTGGGTGCTGTGCTGGTGTTTCCAGAGGGGGGAAGCTCTGTAGTGGCCTGTGACTGTGTGAGGGGAACCAACTATCTCAAGGTCCCAGATGGGCCAGGCTGGTCGTCTAGATCCAGTTGGACAGAGCTGCTGTCATCACATGTCTGGACCCTCCTGTCCGGTGACGTTGGGTAGGGGTCCTACAGGGGTGTAAAAGCATGATTATTGCATCTGTGGGTGCCATGGTGTGCAATGGGTGGGTGACCGTGTACCCCAGTGCTTGCATTCCTGTGTGGGACCTTGTGTGATGATGGTTTGGGGGGTGTATGGGTATGTGCAGCAGCCATGCTTTATTGATGGGTGTCCATGCTTTGTTGTTGCATGCAGGGCTTAGTGTTTGGATGTGTGGTTTGTGATATTGGGACATTTGTGAGGAGTTGGAGTGATGGGGGTGAGGGCGAGGGTGGGGGTATGTGATAGCATGCAGGTAGGGTGGGGGATGTAATAGTTAAGATTTGACTTACCAGAGTCCATTCCTCCAGCTACTCCTGCGAGGCCCTCAGGATGCAGAATAGCCAAGACTTGCTCCTCCCATGTTGTTAGTTGTGGGGGAGGAGGTGGGGGTCTGCCGCCAGTCCGCTGAACCGCAACAGAACGCACCTTCCCCCGTAGGTCGTTCCATCTCTTCCTCATGTCATCCCTATTTCTTGGGTGTTGTCCCACTGCGTTGACCCTATCCACTATTCTTCGCCATAGCTCCATCTTCCTAGCTATGGAGGTGTGCTGCACCTGTGATCCGAATAGCTGTGGCTCTACCTGGATGATTTCCTGCACCATGACCCTGAGCTCCTCCTCAGAGAACTTGGGGTGTCTTTGCCGTGCAATGGGGTGGTGTTGGTGATGTGTGGGGTGGTGTGTGTTGTGATGTGTGGGGTGATATTTAGTGATGTGTTGTGTGAGGTGAGTGGATGTTGTGTGAGTGATGGTGTTGAGTGCCTGTGGATGCTTGTTTGTAGATTGTGGGGTCTCTCTCTGGCCTTCTTTTGGAATTTTTTGTCATAGGGGTTCGTGGGTAATGTGGGTGTGTGTTTTATATTGTATTGGATGTGTGGGAGTGGTGTGTGTATGTGTATCAGGTGTGTGTATTTTGAATTGTCCAATGTGGTAGTGTTTTGTAAATGTGTGTGTATTTTGAGCGAGGCGGTGTGTTCTGCCAATGGAATACCGCGGTTGAAAGACCGGCGTGTGGATTTGTGGGTCATGATAGTGTGGGTGTATTCCTGTTGGCGTGATGTTTGAGGTTTTGTTATCGCCAGTTTATCACTGACCTTTGGTGTGGCGGACTTGTGTGGGTGTCTCAATTTTAGCGGAATCCGAGCAGTGGGTCAAAATGACCATGGCTAAATTCCGCTGCTGTGGCGGTGTGTTGGCGGTCTTCTGCACGGCAGTAAGTGGCTTTTACCGCCAATGTTGTAATGACCCCCTAAGTGTTTCTATTTGGCGCCTTGCAACCACAACAACCTGCCTGTCAAGGCGCACAGTGAAGCTGCAGGTTGAACTTGGCCATTTTGCAGGTGATGTGGCAAGAGGACTTGGGCGCATCAGCCATGCAGTGGACCTGCTAGAGACCAGCCAGGCAGCAAGGGGCATTGGCGATACCCCTCAGGATAGCGAGGAGATCTCCAGTGTCAGCAGTGTGTCTGCCACTGATGCACGAATCCTGCGGAGTAGCAGTGCCCGGCAAGGATCAGGGGACCAACCTGGATTGAGGCATGGTGGCCGTAATCACAGGATGCTGTGAGCTACCAATCTGTGTTGTGACTGAGGCACATGAACTAAATGTGTCAGACTTTACTTTTTGCTTTCTTCATGCAGTTTAGTTGACTATATTTTCCTCATTATATTCCTGAAATTAAAGGGATAATTTGTTGTACTACACAATTGGGCTATGTGTGTCTTACATTAGTGAGTGTTGTCACAGTTGCCACGTACCTGCCAAAGTAGTGGGTTGCAATGTGGTTCCGTCTCTGTCTGCCCTCCATTGCGATGCTTCCATCCCCAGGCTGTCGATGTGGTAGCTCTTGCTCCTCATCCTCGGAATCTGTGTCGTCAGGGGTGAGATATAGCCCACGTCTGGTGGCAATGTTGTGTAGGATGGCACAAGTAGCAACAATCTTGCATGAAGTTTCTGGGGCATACTGGAGTGCACCTCCACTTTTGTGCAGGCATCGGAATCGTGACTTCAACAAGCCGAACGTCCTCTCTATGACAGATCTGGTCTGCTGATGTCCTATGTTGTATCGCCTCTCATTCTTATTGCCAGGTGTTAGGTATGGGGTGAGCAACCATGGTCTCAGGGCATATGCACTGTCACCTGTGTGACAAAAGAGGCAAAATTAGCAAGGCATCACAGGGTTATGCAGTAACATGTATTTAAGGCATCAGAGTGTACTCAACAGTACCTAATAAATGTCCTTCGTTAAACTCCCCACGTTCTAGGCGTTGGTGTATCCCACTGTGCCTGAATATGTATGCATCATGTGTACTCCCTGGATATTTAGCCACAATGTCAGTAATGACATTATGGGTGTCACATACCACCTGGATGTTTAGTGAGTGGGTACATTTCCCATTGCGTAACAAATATTCCAGATTTGCAGGTGGACAAATTGGTATATGTGTCCCGTCCACACACCCTATTACATGGGGGAAGTTGGCAATTCTGTGGAAGTCCAACTTGGTGCTGTCAATTTCCGCCTCATTCCTGGGAATGTATATATATCTGGACATGTGTGCGAGTATGGCATCTAGGAAACATCTGAAGAATCTTGAGAGGGCACTTTGGGATACCCCACCTGCCACTGCAATCATCCCCTGATAGCTACCTGAGGCCAAGAGGTGCAGTGAGCATAGCACTTGCACATGTGTGGGGATGGCGCAGCCATGCATTGTCTGGCGTTCAAGCTGAGGTTTCAGCAGTTCAATGATCTCCAGGATAACTGCGCTGCTCAGTCTGTATTTATCATAAATCTCATCCTCAGTTTGTTAAAATAGTGTCTGCCTGGTTCGGTATATCCTCTCCTGTCTCCTCCTCCTCTGCTGGACAGCCTGGACTCTCCTCCTCCATGCAATCACATATAGTGCAGCCATTGTGAGAAAGCCAGATGCCTTCTGGGTTTCCTTTTATACTTTGGTTCTGGGTACCACTTGTTTGGAATCAGTGCTAATCTTGGTGTGCAAAACAGGCTTTTTGCAACTAGTCGCAATTTGCGACTGGCTTGTGCATTCGGTTTGCGACTCGCAATTTGCAACTTCGTAATTGGGAGTCACAAAATTAGGTCGCAATTTTTGAGAGTCGGTAATGGTTCGCATCGCGATTTGGAACTCCGAAATGGCATTGGTACATACCATTTTGCTTTTTGCGATGTCGCAAATAGGGCTGCTACCCATTTGAGACTCGCAAAAGTTTCCTACATCTGACCCCTACTGACCTTCAGGAGACTCCTCAAGACCTGGCTGTTCGAGCAGTAGCAGCTCAACCCCCCCCTCAAAGCGCATTGAGACCCTCACGGGTGAGTAGTGTGCTCTACAAATACTCTGATTGATTGAACAGTTTCATAAAAATCTCAGCACTGGTGTAGTCATGCAACTGAGTAAGCAGGCACATGTTGTGGGCAGTGATAGTGACAGCACAAGTACATGCAAATGTGTTCATGAATATACTTTATCCTCCTCTGAGTCTCCTCATAGGGCTGTTCATTCACGTTCTTCCTGAAATATGCTTGTACAGTCAGCGGCAGCTTCTTTACAGGGGCGCTGGGGGCGTTGACCTGCTACTGAGATGAGACACTACCCCAAGGCTCATTAGTTTAACAATTAATTTAAAAAAGCCTCAAACCTCCATTCATTTTTCTTCCTTATAGGGTGGACTGGTGCTGTATTGAAAGTCGTAGGTGGATGAGATGAACAGCTGAGGCTGTTAACATAGTTGCGCATATCAGATTGGACAGCATTTTTGCTGTGGCCAACCTGACATGTGCAGTTCAGGCTTCCACTTTGAAGGCTAGCATCAAGGTGTGTAAGCAAAGACACAGCCCCATCAAGCATAGTGTCTGCAATCCCCAGCCAATCCAAGCAGTGCTGTTATGCTGTTTAGTATTATAAGTGGCACAAGAGCAGTGCTTGGATTGGCTGGGGAGCTCAGGTTCATTTTTCCATGGCCAGAAAACACATTAACATAGAGGCAGTGCAACTCTGCAAGGCAGGAGGATTTAAACTTGTGACTCGGATTGTAATGGCTGAACGTGTGCTGAATTACATATTTTAATACAGTAAGTAGTAAACATAACCACAGCTGAAGTGCATTTTATTGAGTTGGACTATTAAGGCATGGCATTCATGAGACTCAAACAGTCCAGCCTCTCCTATTATTCACTCTGTATTAACTTTTTTGCCCCACCACTTTCAAGTCAGCAGCTTCCACTGCAGTCAGTGCAGGCAGTTGTCAAACTTCCCCTTCTCCTTGTCAGCACTCACAGATGCTGTTCGAAATGGTGTGAGCTGCCTATTGTCCTTTGCATCTGACCTTGGTGTCTCGTTCATCCCTATACAGGTTACAGTGGGCTCTAGGGGCTCTGTTCTATATAGAAGTGGCTCTCAGGATCTCAATGACAGTGCACATGCTAGTAAAACTGATCAGAAACCTGGGAACATTTGAGGACTGTGATTATTCGGAGAGCCACTGTAAACAAACTACCAGCATTTTCCCCTGTGGTTTCTGTGTGTGTCTGTCTGTGTGAAAGGATGTGACAGGTTCCTGCACTGGATGGCATATCTTAGACATGGCTATTGTTGGTTGCTGCACTAAACTTTGCCTGGGTATTTATGGAAGAGGCCATGCCAGAAACTATCCTTGGTTCAAAAAGACAACATTGATTGTTAATGACTTTGTTATGAAATTCAAAGGAAAACTGCAGCAGGTTCTCTGCCATTAGCAGTGCACAAAGGTGCTTCAGATAGCTTGATGCAACAACATGAGGTGTTGATTCAGCACTGAAATGACTGTCATTAAGATACATCATGAAGTAATATCATGGGAGGATGTGTCTGTTGTATATCCTCTGACACAGCTGACCAATATATGATGGGATTTTGCCATCCATTAGTCTTCTGCTTACAACTGACACCACCTGTATGGAACACCACCACAAATGAAAATGATTCCTACGCCATCAAAAAACAGCAACAAATGCCAGTGTGAAGGGCAAATTTGAGGACAGGGTGACTGTGAAATGAACCGGTGACATGAAAATTAAGTTCACTTAAAAACTTCACAAGGTGAGATATGGCAGTGTGCACATTCACATACGATTCCAGTTACAACTTTCCCTTATCCACAGATAAAAAAATAATTTTTAAACCACATCACCCTCAATACCTGTTTTCTTGACAAATCCAGTAAGGACATGTTTGGCTGAAAAATACACATTCCTTACCACAGTGTACATGTGTGGCTACCACATTTGGCAACATCAGTAGCAGCAGAATCAAAGCCCCAACCACCCCATAGCTGAGAACTCATGGGTAAGGCACACCCAGTCATTTTTACCAAAGCTCAATGAATGGAGGTGCAAACAAGTGCTAAATATTTTAAACAACATTTGCACTGCAAACAAGTCTGGCTTTAAAGGCATGGTGATGTATAGCATTACAAGTAAATAGCTTGGGTACAGATACGCGTTTATGTGGAAGCAAAGAACTGTAGAATAATATTGGTGTAGGTTACAAAGTCAGGTGACACTTGCATGGCAAGCCAGACTTGAAAATCCTTGTAGAATCCCTCTTACTATCTGTGAAGCTGTCAGTGAAAAACAACATAAATTATCTAGTTAACGAAGACATTTTAAAAGCGTTCCAATGTCATGTGTACCACTGAAAGTTCAAGCTTAGGCAACTGTCCCGACTTACGCGTTGCTTGAGACTGGAGTCCGCTGAACGAGTGACGAGGTTCTTGTTCTTGAATGTTCTGCCTTGGCTGAGGTAGGGGCGACTCTTTCTGGTAGCCACGGTGCTGCAGGCGATAGGAACGCCAAGGGCAGTCTGTGTCCTTCAGAAGTAGTGCCAGAGGGAAAAAAAACCCTAAGAAGGGGAAAAAACCTCAAAAGAAATTTCCTGGAACAAGAGCAAAAATCAATACGTAGAATATAAGACCAAAAATTAACAATACCTTTTCCGGATCCATTGATATTCCAGTGGGACTGATGTGATAACCCAGATATTTGAGTTCTTTTTTATCAAACTCACATTTCTCTGGTTTACAGTACAGTTGATGTTGCCTGAGTTTTTGAAGGAGTTGTTTAACGTGTGTAGAATGAAGTTCAGGACGTCTAGAATATATAAGGATATCGTCTAAGTAGATCACTACTGTATGGTTCAAGAGATCAGAGAACACAGAGTCCACAAATCTTTGGAATACTGAGGGGGCATTAGTGAGGCCAAAAGGCATAACTCTGTATTCATAATGACCAAAGGGGGTTCAAACAACAGTCTTCCACTCATCTCCTTTCTTGATGCGCAAAAGGTGGTAAGCTCCACGAAGATCTAATTTGGTAAATTGTTGTGCCCCTCTGACCGCCTCCAGAATATCTTTGATGAGAGGTAAAGGATAACGGTCCTTTATAGTGATCTTATTTAAACCACGAAAATCCAAGCAGGGACTAAGCTCTTTAGTCTTCTTGGGTACAAAAAACAGAGGAGCCCCTGCCGGAGAGGAAGATGGTACGATAAGACTGCTGTGTAGATTTTCTTGGAGGTAATCTTTGAGAACTTCTCTTTCAGGGTCTGTGAGAGAATACATTCTCCCAAAGGGAACGATTGTCCCAGGTTCCAGGGGAATTGTACAATCATAATCTCAATGTGGGGGCAAAACAGGTCTGGATGTTTTTTGGAATACATCTTGAAAGTCCAAATAGTGATCGGGGACCCCTTGGACTGTATTGATGGAACAACCTGTAGTGGGTTCAGAAGGTATCATTTTCTTGGGTGACCAGAAAGTGTCTGAGGCAAAACAATGTTCATACCAAAACTGAGAGGACAAAGAAATAGTCCTGGTTTCCCAATTTACATAAGGATTATGTCTTATGAACCACGGAATCCCTAGGATTATGGTATGATTGGGAGATGATACTAAATCAAAGGAGACGTGTTCTTGGTGGTTCCCAAATTGTAAGCTTAGAATCAGGGTAGTAGTATCAACTGGACCAGGGGATATTAAGGACCCATCCACAGTGTGTACTTGTTCTGGGACTTCCTTGGGTCGTGTTGGTATTTGTTGTGTTGTGGCCCAGGACTTCTTCATATAAATGCCACTAGCACCACAATCAAGTAAGGCTATTGTCCTCTCCTCACGACCGTCAGGTAACTGCAGGGTCACAGGTAGCATGAACAAATTGGTGGCATTGTCCTTGAAAGAACTAATGGAAGGTATAGCAGATGATCCCGTCCCCTCCCTTCTTATAGAGGATGGGAAGTAGCGTTTCTCGATGGGTTTAGAGGACGAACGGGGCATGTACGGAGCATGTGACCAACAGCACCACAATACAGGCACAATCCTTTCTTCCGTCTTTCTTCATGTTCACTGAAGGAAAGTGGGCCACGAGTAGAATCCACCTGCATAGGTTCACCTTCAGTTTCTCTGACAGGAGGGCGAGGTTCTTCCGGACGGTGCAAAAAGACATGTGAGGTACTTGACTGGGAAGGTCCTCTATTTCTTCTTTTTTCCAAACATCGTTCCTAGAGACGATATTCGCTGGAAAGAGCTAAATCCATCAGACCGCTAAGATCTTCTACTCGGGTGGAAAGCACTAACTCATCTTTGATCTCCTCCTTTAGCCCTCTGTGAAATAGGGTAACCAGAGTACGCTCCACCCAAGTTGTTTCAAAAGCAAGCTGTCAAAAGCGTGGTATATATTGGAGGACATCTTGAGAGCCTTGTTGGATGTCACAGAGTGCTTCTTCAATGGAGGCCTCCAATCCTGGACTATCAAACATCTGTTTAAAATGATTCACGAAGGCTGGATAATCAGACAATATTGGATCATTGGATGATACAATCGGAGTCGCCCAGGCCAAGGCAGGACCGGATAGGGCACTGATAAGGTAACCCACCTTTGTCTTATTGTGAGAAAATTGTGTGGGTCAGAAGGCAAAGTAAACAGTCAATGCATCTAAAAACTCTTGCAGCTTCGTTGGTTCACCGGAATATCGAGGAGTTGAAGTGGAAACGGTAGGAACATCCGTACTGCGGAAGGCCAAAGCTTGTCGTAAGGCAGCATTCTCGTTTCGTAATTGTTGCAGTTCCTTAGCCTGTTGCTGAATGGTTGCCAGAAGGGACTGGTCAGGGTCTGCAGCAGCCGCCACTGTATCATCCATGGTGTTAGACGGAGTTGGGTTTATTGGGCGCTGCAATCGGTCACGATTTACGCGTTGCGTGAGCCTGGAGTCCGCTGAACGAATGGCGAGGTTCTTGTTCTTGAATGTTCTGCTTTGGCCCAGGTAGGGGCGACTCTTTCTGGTAGACACGGTGCTGCAGGCGATAGGAACACCAAGGGCAGTCCGTGTCCTTCAGAAGTAGTGCCAGAGGGAAAAAAAACCTAAAAAGGGGGGAAAAACCTCAAAAGGAATTTCCTGGAACAAGAGCAAAAATCAATACGTAGAATATTAGACCAAAAATGAACAGGAATACACTGGAACAAAAAGCGTAACCAGTATCTGACACAAGGGAGAAGGAGCAAAGACACCATCCAAACAGAAAGTGTTGCAGCTCAAGGAGGAAAAGAATCACAGCCCTTAAATACCCATAGAACAGGAAGTGACCAACAGGAAGTGCAAGGACACCATAATGGATAGTGAAAAAATACATAGAAAGTAATGGACAAGGGACCATAGTGAGCAGGGAACCAATGCATGCTGGGAAGAGAGGGGAATAATAGGAAAAAGAAAAAACTTAAAGGGAAGAACAAACGAGGGCGACAGTAAAGAAGGACAAAAATTGCAGGTGAGTGGGGGAGAGATTATGTGTGCGGGGAGGCGCACTGCTCTAAAAAGAAACGAGGCCCCATGCCCAATTTGGGGCCTCGAATGCTGCAGGAGAGACTGGGGGCGTGGCGGGTCTCAGCGCCGCGTGCCGCGGCCCAAGCCGAATGTTCGGTTTGCACGCCACGGCACGACAGCAACTGGATAAATAAATACAATGGTCACAGCTGCATGAAAGGTAAGCACTCTTGTGTGGAAGCACACAACATCCGCCCAATCAAAGCATACTCTTAGTTCCCAACATGTGGGTGGAGCCAAAGCCCCTCTCTCGTGGTGTTCACATAATTGTCTAGCAAGAACTGCACTGTCAAGCCAGATGATAAAAATGGGAGATCCTCTCAAGTTGCAGGTGACCTATGAAGTTTATGACAAGCTATAGATGTCTTACACTGCCCTTTTATGACCGCTATAATTATCACATACTTTGGCACACAACCACTGACACAGAGCTAAAAAAAAACAAGTTAAAGCAATACACACAACCACTATGGAAGCATTTGTCAAGTTACATGAGCTTTTAGAAGGTTGGCGATGTACAAAAGTACGCCTATCTTAAATAGATCAATAAATGCAATCTCTGTGTTCACGGCTTTCGAGACAGAAAATAGAAGTTACATGCTGATACCTCTCTTACTCAATCACCACTTCAGTTGAAAACATTTATTGTATGTTAGCACATCTGGCTGTAGGGGACATTTTCATAAAACTATTGAAAGTACATCATCTTATTGTTAACCTTACATAAATGGAGTGCATATTGTGTGATACATCAAATAGAGTATGCTTGGTATTGAAACATATTTTGTAACTTGACAAATAGAATAAAAACTACTATTGGTGTTTTAAAAAAATGAATAGGAACTTGCCTACGTCTGTGTTTCCTGTAGAAATATTGCAGTGCACTTAACACAACATTAGAAGGGTTTAGAAAGCTCTATATACTCACACAGAAGGGCTCGAAGTTCATGCCCCATGTTTATGCTGCTGCAAAGTCAGAATGTGGGCCACTTAATTAAAAACTATCTTGCATCAGCATTATGCATAGAAGTATACATTTATTGTGAGCAAATGTCCTGAAGAATATTTTGTTTTTAATATTGTGTTCTTTTGAAGAACTAAAGTTCACAACTGATATTTGTTTTCCTAGAAAAATATAAATATAGGCACATTGCCATAATGTATTTTTTACATAAGCACAAATTGTGTTTAGGTAGTGCTCAAATCAAGCAGTGCAGAAATTATAATGTGTTTGCGTTCAGTAAGGTTGCCTTCAGTAAAGCCACAAAGCATTATGGTAGATGCAGTCCTTACAGCTTTTATTTAATTTACAATCATCAGTTAATAGTAAAATACTGACCAGTTTTTAATAAGATAAACCCATTTCATAAGCAGTTCAGTTTTCATCAAGACACTTCCTTGACATCAACATGTGTCGTTTCCAATAGGTCTCTTCACAGGGAGTCAACCGTATTAGGCAGTACTGACTTTGAATGCTTCAGAACAATACCTCCTCCAGCAAGAGACCAGCCCCTCAGCCCTACCACAATCTGGATTATTTATTTATTGATTTTTTTATCAAAAAGATAACCAATAATTTATAAAAATAAAATAAAAAAGATGTGTAGCATAACACTGGGCTACAAAGTGACAGAGTAATAGGAAGTTAGGAGCTCAGTGATTATGTTTTTTAAATAGGAAGTTTTTCAAACTTTTGCAGAAACGAGAGAGGTTATTTTTTCTCAGACTTCAGTGGCAAAGACTTCCAAAGAGGCGGTCCAAATACTAACATCTACTATTGCTCTTTATTCTGAGGCACAGATATGGTATCACAAATAAGTTAAAGCTTTTGGAACAAAGTACTCTGGCAGGGACATACCAAATGATATTTCTTTTCCAGAAAAACAGATTTTTTTGTATTCCACAGGTTTCAAATCAAAAAAGAAAAATGTACTTGACCAATCAACAACCTTCATTATGTAAAGCAAATGTCTTCCTGCCCGAAAGACATTACTTGCCATAGAGCCATGTGCTGAATGTGCAACAAAACAAGATCTATTGAAACCTGCTTCTGCCATATAACTTTCACCTATCTTGTCAAGGTGATCACCAAGAAGCCCAAGTATGGTTTCTTGAAAGATGAAAGAAACTAACAGCTGATTTTCTCTTTGTGGCTTACTATCTAATGCCCTGTTCCCAGACTCCTTTAAATAACTTACAGCACACCAAGCAGGATGATCATAAAAGGCAATATATAAGATTGATACTGAAGATGCTTTAGCTTATTAGCAACCCTAGTAGTCATGCAAGCTGGTGTAGAAACATGAGAACTTACCATAGCCCTCATGTTTGACACTGCACAATTGTATTAATTATAACAAGTGTCAACATTATGGATAATTGCTTCATTGTCAGACACAAATGTGATGGCTAATTTCTCTGATGTCTCAGTACCTTACTCACAAACCACAGAGACATATCCCTTGGTCTCCCCGATCACTTTAAATGCATTTTTTCAATTATTCCATATACTAACATATTTTCCTCCAAATGACTTATCTTCCAGAAGGATATGACCAGCAAAAATCATCGTTCCAAAACTACTAATCCTTCTCTAACTCAACTAAGTCAAATACCTGAGATGGAAAAGTTGCCACCATTGTTGAACATGCTTCAAGGGGAACCAAATTCCTCTCCAGGCACTGGTGCACTCAGACATTCTACTTTGAGTCCAAACTCCTCCTTGTCTATAGGAGCCTGGACTCCAAGTCAGTTCTTAGTCTCCTCTGAAAGGTCTCTGAAGGCTTTTTATTTCTAGATATTTTTCCCGTAAGAACATCCAGGGTCACCAAAGGATGGCTTTGTTCTCCCTACTCTACCAGATAGAATTATGACCCTATCAACAGGTAAGGTTCTTGTACTTCCATCACAAACAAATTGTGGAACAACGTTTAAAAACTAAAACAAAAGAGTCACTAGAACTAAAGTTAGCTTCTGTCCTGAGAGATGCAACAAATCCCTTGGTAACATTTGAAACAGCAGAAACGCATAAGCTCTTCCCATGCTCCAGTCCTGTTGGAATGCATCCAAAGTGCACACTCATTGATCTTGGCTCCAGCTGTAAAATACTGGAATCTGAGCTGTTTCAACTGCAAGCAAATATACCTACATTGAACAGACCCGTCACCTTTTGACTTTTTGAAAAAATGAACAGATTTACCATCACTCAATAAAATCATTCAGGTGCCTCGGGTCTCAGTCTGCCACCTTAATCGCCAGACCTAACAGGTATTCTGCCCTCACGTAAATCTTCTATATTAAGACAATAATGTCATAACTTCATTGTCGTGCCCATTGAACACTTCAGCCTGCTGCTTCTGCCATTACTTTGCCCATCCAAAGAAGAATTGAACCATTTTGAACTGATCAAAAAAACCTCATTGCAAAAGCACTCACTCTTAGCTTCAAACATTTTATGTGAAGATCCTTTTCTAAGTCCACTTTCCTCTTATCTCCTCCTCTCCTATCCTGGTACTACAACTATGGGTACTTGTTCACATAGTCTGAAATTGTTTTGAAAATTGCCCACCCATTCCAGGCCCCCAGATTCTCCAGTCACCATATCAGTGCCTTCATTGTCTCTACTGAAAATGTCACAACATCTCCATATCATAATTCCTTGCAAGTACTTTCGGACTGTAAAGCAAAATAATAAAAGAGATGTGGAAACACTTCTCAGATACAGATAAGAATCCTATCACTTAACTCAAATTTTTCAACATGATGAAGAAATACTTCTAGAACACGGCTCACATTTAGGGCCAGATGTATCAAACGTTTTTGCATTTGCAAACGGTGCGATTCACAGAAATTGGCCGTTTGCGAATGCTAAAACTTGTTTTGCGATGTATGAAAGGCATTCGCAGGCCAAAAACAAGGAATTGCAAAAATTGTTATTTTTAGCGAAGCGACATGGTTTCGCGTGTCACAATCTGCGTATCGCAATTTGCGACATGAAAAACCGAATCGATATTTGCATATTGCAAATTGCAAGCTCGAATAGCAACTCGCAAATACAGATTTGGTATTTCTTGTCGCAAATTGCGATACGCAGATTCCGACATGAGAGATAATAACAAGTTTATTAGTTAATTAAAACCATAAAACTTTTCCTTCCACGTAAACAATAACAGAACAAATTTAGTTCAAAAAGACAATTACAGTTCTTTGGCTTAGGGTGAAATGGTAAGTAAAATTTCCTTCCACATACTTTTTTTTAGAAAAGACATACTAGTGCTATAAGGTATTGAGAGAGCGTATTTAATATTACATATTATAGACGTGAGATGCTTATGTCTAACAATGCTGTACTAAATAAAACATTCATTAAAGTGTACTCACAAATATGGAGAATCATTAAAATGTATAAACTAATGTCAACTGTAAGAAATAATCGTTTATAGTTTGCCTAACAGAATACATTAAAACGTATAGAACTGCATTCATTAGAACTCGTATATCTTAAGTTAGCATGAGCCAAGCAGAAGCTGTGTAGCTCTCATATTAAAAGCGTATTCTTCCTGTCTCTTCAGTATGCGGACTTGCAAATGACCATGACCCAGCTATTGTTCTTTCTGTAGTAGTTTGAAACATGGGGACATTTTCCCATCCGCTTGCTAGCATCTTTTAGTATAAAATGATGTGCTTCGAAACATTTGTAGATACTTCCAAGGACAATGGGACGAGGGAAAGAGAACTTTTAACCTGAGATGTGTGCCAAGATGATGAAGTAACCCCGGATATGCCACCTACGGAAAGCCGATTATGAAGACCAATCAGAAGACCAAACAATATCGAGAGATGACAAATGCATTACTTCATGTATAATTTGATAGGTTAACAATGATGGGGTGTATTGACTAACCAATAGAATTTTGGGGGAATGAATTACTAGAAAGGGATAAAAACCCATGACACAGGAAATAATCATCATTAGGTAGGGAAGGACATTGATTGCATCCCGAAACTCTGTCACACTATTTTGTGACTCGAGGCTTAGACAAACCATCCTTGCCCATATTACTGTCACTTACACTTTACTCTTTATGAGGAGAGTGTCTTGCCTCTAACTTAGATAGACTGACGGCGATCTAACTGATGTCCTGAAGACGAAGACTGATCCTGAATGCTGACTTAATCAGAGGAGGGTAATTATAAAATTGCTAATGAAAATTCATTTGCCTTTCTTTCTAGGTACCAACTGCTGTATGTTTTTATTAGAGACCTTAGTTAGATGTTTTCCAAATTGGTGTTCAAATTGTTTTGCATGACGTCCAACATGCTAATGCGAATTAGAGGTTAGACGAGGTATTCATTCTGACTGACAAACTGACGTGACTGACATGGTGCTATGCTGAACTAGTATCTTAGAAAGTTCGATGTGTTATAATCTGCTTATATCTATCTGATTGTCTATGCTACTGATCTTTGCATTATTGAAAGCTTATTGTGGTTGTCATCTTGTAATCGTGCTTATATGCTTATTGACTTTGAGATTAATGCCTTTGCTACTAGATTGTAATCAATAGGGAATAAAACATATAAACTTCATTAAGGTGTGGTTATTCATGACTGAAAGGTCATGGTTGCGCCGAATGTTTATTAATGTCTAAAGTAAGATAAATTTTGGTATTAAATGTTGACAATGTTATTGACATATTGATTGATATTTTGATCAGTTATCTCGTCCTACGGTGTCTCACCACTGGGCCCAAAGATTCATTGGCCTAAAACGAGTCCTGATGTGTATAAATTGACATAGACGGACGCGTTAACAGTTCTGGTAGCAGAGTATGGTTTGGCCCTTGGGGGCCCTAGGACGGAGTTTTCACTGCTCAATTGTTTTCTTGTAATAATGCAAATTGGAAAGATGATGAGTTGCTAGATCTGCCATGGGCTTTCCCGGGACCTCGGAGCCTGCCTAAATGAGTTGGGAATGTTCTCGGCGCCATAGTATGTGTGGTTAGGGACTTTTGCGCTTATTAAATCTTATGCACTTTTGCAGGTGATTGTGAATATTTGAGTGTGATTAGGCCAAATTAAGGGGGTCATTCCGACCCCGGCGGTCAAGGACCGCCGGGGATGCGGGAGCACCGCCAACAGGCTGGCGGTGCTCCTCAGGACATTCTGACTGCGGCGGTTCAGCCGCGGTCAGAACAGGAAAACCGGCGGTCTCCCGCCGGTTTTCCGCTGTCCTGCAGAATCCTCCATGGCGGCGCAGATTGCTGCGCCGCCATGGGGATTCTGACACCCCATACCGCCATCCTGTTCCTGGCGGGTCGCCTGCCAGGTACAGGATGGCGGTATGGGGTGTTGTGGGGCCCCTGGGGGCCCCTGCAGTGCCCATGCCAATGGCATGGGCACTGCAGGGGCCCCCGTAAGAGGGCCCCACTTTGTATTTCAGTGTCTGCTTTGCAGACACTGAAATACGCGACGGGTGCCACTGCACTCGTCGCACATACCCACTCCACCGGCTCCATTCGGAGCTGGCTTTCTCGTGGGGAGGGGTTTCCCGCTGGGCTGGCGGGCGGCCTTCTGGCGGTCACCCGCCAGCCCAGCGGGAAAGCCAGAATGGCCTGGAGCGGCCATATGGCGGCTCCCTCCAGGCGGGCGCCGCCCGCGGGGGTCAGAATGACCCCCTAAGTGTTGTTTAGAAGGAGTGGGCGTACTCCACAGCATGAGAGTAGGGAAGTCGGCGTACTTCATGTGAATGCAGCGCTTGTTGCTCAAAATTATCCACGTGGTTGGTTGTTGTGTACGGGCCTATTGAGGTCTAAGACTCCGGAGTATGATGTTAAAATGGTTTATGTTGTAATCTGTGCGGTTTAATAGGTCAATCGGGCATGGTTGACAGGTCGAGTTTCGAGTTATGATGCATGCGTGTAACCTTCGATGGAGATTTGACAAGTTCTAAAGTGCACTAGAAGGAGTCATTGACAAGTCAAGAGTAGGATTTGCAGGTCGAATTCTGCTTGCGTATGAGGGAACTGAGAAGGAGAGAGTAGCGGCCGAGGCTTCAAGTGAAATCTCTGTAAAGTTCTGACGCGAATGTGTTAACCTTCCTGTAGTAAACCGGCAGATTTCTGTTGTTATTTAAGTGCTAGCAATAATTTGCATTAGTTGTATGAGTTGTAAGGAGTTAGTGAGGTGTGGACAAGCCGCAAGACTTTGTCAGCTGCAGTGTGTGTGAGTGTGACGTCAGTGGTGCCGCGCTGGGATAGGTCAGATGTCGAGAGGGGTCGCGCACGGATTGGCTGCCGACCGTGAGAGGCAATAGGTTGAGTAAAGGGTAGGTGAAGAGTGTCCTGGGAACTAAGCCGTTTTTCTGAGTAAAAATAAAATAAAATGAATTTTGTTAAGGCATTCAAAAGCGCTTTGAAAGGAGATGTATATATTGTTGCAACTGTTGGCCAACCTACACCACCTGAGGGTACACCAGCTTACACGGTTATGGAGGAAAAGGGTGTTGCACCGTGTTTATGGATAAAACAATGGTGTAAACTAACAGAGAAAGAAGGGTGTCTAGCGTTTCCCGAACATGGAACGTTTAATCAAAAGGTGTTAGAAAATCTGAGGTGGATGTTAAGTACGCAGAAACCACATCCTCGACCAGCACAATATGAGGCTTTGGCAATTTGGGACTTGATGGCTCTTAAACATAGACAAGAAAGATTTCACAGGAGATTGACAAGAGCAGAAAAATCCTATGCAGAGGCTAGATGGGACAATGAGAACAAAATGTGGAGACGAGGAATAGTGGATGGGTTGAAGCTATTTCCGGCAATAACCCAGGGAGAGGAAATACAGGGAAAGAAAGCTTCTTGCAAAACTGACAAAGAACCAGGCAAAAACAAAGAGAATAAAAGATCTTGGGAAGAAGAGGACGACTCAGATGATGAGGCGTTTATGGATAGATTGTTACATGATCGTCCGCCACCTTACGCGGTGAACAACAGTGCTCCAAGTACTAGCTTGGATCCTGGGAACCAGACGAAAGAAAAGGGTGTTACTGATACAGTACAGACTAGCGATACAGCTTTGATAAAGAATGGTGTCAGTGTACCCACTGCTCCAGACCCGACGATACAGTTACAGCCTCCACCACAGATAAAAAGAATTTATCCCGATGTTCCAGTGCTTGAGACTACTACGAACTTGGTGGTGCAGCCAGACCCGATATATACGAAGCCAAGGTTAATGCAGATTGAGTCAACTCCGCAGTTAGTGTCACAACCGCCACAACTGATACCTGGGTATAACCCAGTAGCGGGTCCTTTAAAAGAACCTGCACCAGGATTATTAGATCAGACCTATGGTGTTGAAGCTCCAAGAAGCTTGGGAGCAGGCCAGACACCTGCCGCTATATCACTACCCATTACAGTTGGTCCCCCGGTGCCGTTGTATGCACAGGAGAAGACAAGGATGTGTGAACAGGGAGTCATAACTCATGAAATGATAAAAGGAGGGCCTATTATAACTCCCCAAATAATGGCACAGAGAGGACAGGCTTGTGAACAATCAAGACCCTTAATGGACCTTAGTCCAATAGGGGCACCTCTTGAGGCAATGCGACAAGCAGGATTGGGAGTCCTGACTCCCCAAACTATAAGTACAAATACCTCATATACTCCAATGATACATGCAGGGAACATTTCACTGCAGGGTTTTACAGTACAACAGTTAAATGAGTGGTTAGAGAAAACTTGCACATCACAAAAGGCTACAGCAACTGCAATCGAACCTGAGAAAGAGAAACACGATGAATACCTAAATTTAGTACGACTAGGAGCAGAAGCTGCTGAATTGGTGGAAGGAACAATGGGAGTAAATAGGTTGGAGTCTTACACTGAGGCAGAATTAAGGTACCTATGCCCTAAAATCACCAAAGAGGTAGGCAAAGTACACCAGAAATTAACGAATTTGGCAGACAAATACAATATCGACATTGGAAACACGAAACATCTGAAACGAAGTTACAGATTAGATTTTGACTCAAAAGATTTTGAACACATGAGATCTGCAGGCATGAAGACACATTTGAAAGAGCTGCTGCAAAGCGCACAAATTTGGGGAGCACTAGAGAAATGGGAAGGCCGATGGATGAAGAAAAGAGATAAGGGGAAAAGAGATAGTTCAGTATCTAATGAAACAACAGTCACACCAAACCTAGAGACAGTGAAAATCCTACCTATGAGAGAAACAGCTGGTGGTGTTTTGGTGCATGTGCCTTGGTCCAGGGGAGACATTTTGGCGGTCATTCTGACCTTGGCGGACGGCGGAGGCCGTCCGCCAAGGTACCGCCGTCAGAACACCGCACTGCGGTCGAAACACCGCAGCGGTGATTCTGACATTTGCCCTGGGCTGGCGGGCGGCCGCCAAAAGGCCGCCCGCCAGCCCAGGGCAAATCAACCTTCCCACTAGGATGCCGGCTCAGAATTGAGCCGGCGGAGTGGGAAGGTGCGACGGGTGCAGTTGCACCCGTCGCGTATTTCAGTGTCTGCAAAGCAGACACTGAAATACTTTGCGGGGCCCTCTTACGGGGGCCCCGCGGCACCCCCTACCGCCATCCTGTTCATGGTGGGAGAGCCGCCATGAACAGGATGGCGGTAGGGGGTGTCTGAATCCCCATGGCGGCGGAGCGCGCTCCGCCGCCATGGAGGATTCAGACGGGCAGCGGAAAGTCGGCGGTACCCCGCCGGCTTTCCGCTTCTGGCCGCGGCTGTACCGCCGCGGTCAGAATGCCCGGCGGAGCACCGCCAGCCTGTTGGCGGGCTACCGCCGACCTCCGCCCTGGCGGTAATTACCGCCAGGGTGAGAATCAGGGCCTTTGTCCTTTACGAATGATTATCCCAGGTTAAGAGAAAAACCGATCGAGTGGTACCAACAGACAGATAGATTCGTGAAGCTTGCGAAATGTCTCTGGGAAGTCTTAAATACCTTGTTTGAGATTATTGTTCCGCCAGACATGTGGCTTGAGTGCAAGAGAGGGGTAGATTGGCCCACAAAGGAACCGGCAAGGGATAAAGTGACTGGAGCACCTTCTGAAGAGGTGATGAAATATTATCATAAAGTAATTGAGTTTTTTAAACAAAAGGTGTCGCCGAAGGTGACTGATTGGCAGAAAATCGACCGGACCTCTCAAGAGGTTAAAGAGTCGATACATGCATATTATGAAAGATTGTTGAAGGCATTCAAACATTACAGTGGTACTGAAACAATTGAACCGAAGGACATGAATCATCTTGTGTTCAGATTTGTCGAAGGGCTGAGATCGGAGGTCAGCCAAATGATTAAAAATCATTTGATTTGTTGGCAAGCTAAACCGATTGATGAAGTATTACAGTACGCGAAATACTGTAGTGACGAAATTGAGTTAAAGCAGAAAAAGTTGAAGGAGAAGGTGATGGTAATGCAGATAAGGGCTGCACAGGCTGGAATACAGGGAAATGGTGTTCAGCAAATGATACAGCAACAACCGCAATTGAATGGTGTGTTTCAGGCACAGCCAAGAGGTAGAGGTCGAGGGTTTGTGAACCGTGGTTCGGACATGAATAATGTTGTTGTTCAAGGTGATGGTCAAGGAGTGAAAAAGATGTCACCATGCCATGCGTGCGGGGGCGTGGGACATTGGAAACGGGATTGTCCAAATATAATGCAGGATGGTACAGTTCAGCAGAGTATCAATGCCGGTACATTGCAAAATTCACGAGGTTCAAGAATGAGACACCCGAATCAGAACTATCAAAATAATTTGGTGCAAATGTCAGGGGTGCAACCTATGCAGCAAATGCAAATGCCGCGTTTCCAAACAGTGTCAGTACAACCAATGCAACAGCAGATCCCTATGGTGCCTAGACAGCAAATGCAGTTACCCCTAGCTCCGATGGGACAGCAACAGGTGATGCTTCCTCAACAGGTCACAGGTCAAGTAACAAATCAAAACAACACTGTACAACAATTCCCATTACGAGGTGAAAATGAGATGAATGAGGACTGGTCAGATGATATCTCAGACAGGGAAGAGTGCAGACTCGCCGCATCCTTAGAGGTAGACCAGAGAGGCCCATATGTGGAGGGAAAAGTAATGGGCTACAAAGTCTCATTTTTAGTCGATACAGGAGCTACACGCTCTACTGTTCGCAGTGCAGAGGTACCAAGATTACCTCTCTCAGGGCGCACCATACGAGTAGTCGGTGTGGCTAATCAATACCTGACTAATCCAATCACTGACCCAGTGCAGGTTGAAATTGGAAATTTCCAGGGCCTGCATAGATTTGTTGTATGCGATTCAAGTCCAGTATCCTTGTTAGGAAGAGACTTATTGTGCAAAACCAAATGTTCAATTACCTGTTCCAATGGTGGAATAGAGGTTCAGACAAACAGTGATGATGAGGCAGATGAGGGTCAATTGATGGAAGAAGGAGGAGAGATGAATGAAGATTACCCTCTAATTACCCTTTTCCCAGTGTTCACCTTGATCGATCTACCTCCTGATCTGCAAGGATCGGTGATAGAGAAGGTGTGGGATTTGACTGGAAAGGAGGTTGGATTAATAAAGGGAGTGAAACCAGTCAAGGTGCAGATAAAGCCGAACGCAGTGTTCCCACAAGTGTCACAATATCACATGACTCAGGATGTCCTTATTGAAGTAACCCAGATAATTGCAGATTTTCTCAGACAGGGAGTTTTGAAAGAGGTCCTGAGCAGTCCGTGTAACTCTCCAATTATGGGTTTGAGGAAGCCCTGTGGGAAAGTTCGAATTGTGCAGGATTTGAGAAAAATAAACGAAATCGTGATAAAATGCTGCCCTGTGGTTCCCAACCCAGCAGTAATAATGTACCAGGTTCCTTGTGATGCTGAGTGGTTTACCGTAGTAGACCTATCACAAGCGTTTTTCTCGATTCCACTTCACGAAGATAGCCAGTTTTTGTTCAGTTTCAAATTCCTGGATAAGGTATACAGTTGGTGCAGAATTCCTCTGGGGTTTTCTGAGTCACCATCCATCTTCAATCAGATATTGAAGAAGGATTTGGAACCTCTTGTGCTACCTTATAATTCGACTCTTGTGCAGTACATTGATGATTTGTTGATTGCATCTAAAACCAAAGACAGCTGCAAATATGATACCATTGCCTTATTGAATCATTTAGGGAAAAACGGACATAAGGTGTCACCTAAAAAGCTGCAGTACTGCCAAAAAGAAGTAAAATATTTGGGGCATCTGATTGAAAAAGGGTCTCGAAGAATATCAAAAGAGAGAATAACAGTTGTTTTACAAATGAATCCGCCAACAACAAAGAGAGATGTCAGAATGTTCTTGGGAATGGTGGGCTACTGTCGCCAGTGGATACCCAACTTCTCGATCATTTCAAAACCATTAACAAAACTGACAGGAAAGGAAGTTAAGGATGAACCCTACACAATCACATTGACAAAAGAAGAGCTTGAGTCATTTCTAGAACTGAAAGAATGCATGTGCAGGGCTCCAGCATTAGGAATGCCTGATTATGAGAAACCATTTTTGTTGTTCTGTCATGAACGTGATGCTTGTTCTTTGTCTGTTTTAACACAGGTCCATGGAGATGCAAATCGCCCTGTAGCATATTTTTCAGCTACTTTGGACCCTGTCGCAGCAGCCTTACCGGGTTGTTTGCGAGCAGTCGCAGCAGTTGGTCAAAGCCTTTCACAATGTGAAGGCATAGTGATGGGATACCCCTTGACAGTATTGGTTCCACATTCTGTTGAAATTCTGCTGACACGAACTAAGACACAACACATGACAAATGCCCGACTTACCAAATATGAGACAATTATTCTGGGGTCACCAAATGTCACATTGAAAAGGTGCACTGTACTGAACCCGGCAACTCTACTTCCCATTGAAAATACAGAAATAAAGGATGGGGAAGAGTTTGAGCATGATTGTCTGGAGGTAACTGAGCTCAGTACCAAACCTCGCTCAGACATAAAAGATACCCAGTTAAAGGAAAACGATTACATAATGTCCGTTGATGGGTCCTGTCTAAGAGATTCATCAGGAACCTTGAGAGCTGGTTATGCAGTATGTACCATATCCGGTATAGTCGAGGCCTCCTGGCTCGAGAAAGTGTTTTCTGCACAAGTGGCAGAATTGTTAGCTCTCACAAAAGCCTGCCATGCTGCTGTAAATCTGAAAGTCACAATCTATACAGACAGCAGATACGGATTTGGAATTGTACATGATTTTGGTCAACTCTGGTCACAAAGAGGGTTCATGACATCCTCTGGTTCACCAGTGAAAAATGGAGAACAGATAAGAGATTTGTTACATGCGATTCAGTTGCCTCTCGAAATTGCTGTGGTGCAGTGCAGTGCTCACACCAGATCACAAGATTTTGTGTCAATGGGGAATGGTTATGCAGACCAAGTTGCCAGATTTTGTGCATTGAACTGTATATCTTTTAAAGAACAGTGGGAACTGTTACCACAACCTGAGAATGACACAGCCTTAAGTCTAGCATTACGAGTGGTTGATACTTTAGACGAATTAAAGACATTACAAAGCCACGTTGGTAAGGAAGAAAAACTTTCCTGGCAGAAAATGCAGTGTGTACAGAGAGCAGACGATATTTGGGTATCAGGAGAGGGAAAACTAGTTTTGCCAAACAGTCTTCTGTCACAATTTGCCCGATTGTATCATGGGCAGGCACATTTGGGAAGAGATGCCATGATCAGATCATTTAAGATTGATTGGTTCAATCCAAAATTCAGACATGCCGCAGAGATTACTTGTCACAGATGCGTCATTTGTCAACAGATGAACGCTGGAAAAGGAACTGTGGTAACTTTGAGCCACATTGGGAGAGCTGGTGGTCCATTTAATAAGATACAAATGGATTTCATTGAAATGCCTGTTTGTGGAGGTCTGAGATACGTGCTGGTGATTGTGTGTGTTTTTAGCCATTGGATTGAAGCATATCCCACACGTAGGAATGACAGTCTTACAGTTGCAAAACTACTACTCAGAGAATTAATACCCAGGTTCGGGTTTCCGGTTTCTATAGAATCGGATAGGGGAAGACACTTCGACAATGAGGTGATTAAGCTTCTGTGTGCCGCACTCAACATTGAACAAAAGCTGCATTGTAGCTATCGCCCTGAAGCATCAGGACTAGTTGAGCAGATGAATGGTACTTTGAAATCAAGAATAGCAAAAATGTGTGCAGCAACAAACATGAAGTGGCCAGATGCATTGCCTCTAGTGCTGATGTCTATGAGAAACACGCCAGATAAGAAAACGGGATTGTCCCCACATGAAATCCTCATGGGCAGAGCAATGAGGTTACCGGCGGTACCTGCAAATGCACTAGTGAATATTACAGAAGCTAACACGTTACCACCAATCGGCGAACCAGGACACTCTCTGCAAGCTGGAGATTGGGTGGTTGTCAAGAAGCACGTAAGGAAATCGTGTCTTGAGCCGCGTTGGAAAGGGCCATATCAAGTGATATTGACGACCACCACTGCTGTGAAGTGTGCCGGGGTTCCCAACTGGATACATGCCAGTCATACAAAAAGGGTAGCGTGTCCTGTTGAAGAGGAACTTGAAAATTCCGGTACAGCAACTTCAAGAGGAGAAGTCTCAGAGTCAGAGATCAGTCAAGAAGGATCTGAGACTACAGGAGAGCCTGCTGAGAACAGCCGTGTCCCTCAAACTATCAGTGAGTTCGAGAGAGGTGACGAAGTGCCAATCTCAGTGGAGGCAGCAGGAGAACAAAGTCAAGGAGAGGTTCTCCCAGAAGCAGACGAATACAATTCAGAATCTGAATACAGTGTCAAACAAGGAGAGAGAGACAAAGAAGTGGCAAATTTAGATCAGAACGAATCAAGATCTGCCGAACGAGTTCCAAGTCTATCAGGAGAAAACACCATATTATCAGAGGAGGGTGCTGTCCAAGGTACTGAAGGAAAACGCCGAAGTAAGACGAACAGAGGTGACAATTGGCCAGACAAATCACACTTTAGAATAAGAGAAATAGCAAATGAAACAATAATAGAGGAAAGCGATACCTCACGAGAAGACAATCTGAGTGAGGGAGAACAGCAAGGTGAACGAAGAATAAAAAGAAAAAGAATAGCAAACAGAAGATATACCGGTCCTGAATGGGCATACGCTACAACCTCTGAATGGCAACAAGAATTCTTAGCATTCTGTTTTGATCGAGAAATACCAGGCCAGTACTACGGTACCTGAAGAATATACAAAAAGAAAACTGAAGATAAAAAGATCGAAATTGTGAAAGCTGAAAAAATAAATAAACAAGAATCTTAGAGAAGAAATAAAACTACCGGAAAGTGACATTAAACCTGGATTTGACTTATAGAAACCTGATTACGACAAGCTGCTAACCTGAATTGACGAAAAGGGTCCTGGAGTGAGCGAATACGCTGTAAATTACGCAGAAAGAGTTTGCTACTCAGAGTCGATTGTTAATCTGCTATTTGATTCTATACAAACATGGCTTATAGTAACAAAGGAAGTAAAGTGTGTGGTTGGTTAGGACTTATAATAGGTGCTGTATGCGCAATAATGATTGTGGGAGTGATTGTGGGAATGCCATGGAGAGAGAGTGAAACTAATATTGCAACTTCAAAACCTGAGACTACTACTACAACTAATAAACTATCACCCTGGGAGAAATTTGAGCAAGACACAAGACATCTGCATGAGGGAACTAATGCAAAAGGGGAGCTTTCTACTAATGTTTTCTATCGCCTATTAAATGAGTATGTGGAAACTATGAATGCGAAAGACTGTTATGTGTGCACTAAAATTCCTTCATCTGTGCAGGAGGGAGTTACTTATCATAGCCTCCCTCTTACGTATGGGATTAGTTGTAGCTTGCTACTAACAAGATTTTATGATCAAGAGCATGTGTAATATTTTTATTCGAATTTAGACGTTGTGTTTTCTTTTGTGCCTGTTATTGAATTCTTAAATAAGTTAGCTAAAGAGCATGATATAAAATTAGTTAGAGGATTCTTTGAGCCAACACTAACATTTGGAACTGCTTATGCACATCACAATAACTTAACATGCTTACTGTCTCCTGTAGAGAAAAGCTTTTTAGATCACACAGATGATAGACGAAAAGCATTAAAGGAAAGATTAGAAAAAGGCTTAGAAAAACCACTTATGCAAATGATTATGCTTATACTGAAATTAAAACACAAGGCAAGTTAGCTATAGATGCATTACACGTAGGTAGACTCTGCATATATAGACCAAAATCTGATCAAGATAATTTGTTTGTGGGAACTAGTGAATGTAGGCATGTGTTTTTGTTTCAGAGCAAATGGACCTTTATGTTAAATGGACAAGACCCAGCGATTCCTGGAATCTATTACATCTGTGGGTTAAATGCATATTACCGTCTCCCTAAGGGATGGTATGGGACATGTTATTTGGGAATAATATTCCCAAAGATTTACCAGATTGATGACTTAAAACAACTACCTAAAACGTCTGAATTACATCATACCAGACAAAAACGAGAATCAGTGGCGGCTGTCATTGGTGACATATTTGGAGCTATAATCCCTTCAGTGGGGGTTATTCTAAACTCTATGAAAATTCAAAAGTTGTCAACTATTGTGGATAACATGCTGACAAACTTTACAGGAGCTATACTTCTGATGGATACTGAACTTGCTGCAGAAAGAGCTATGACTCTTCAAAACCGGCTTGCTTTAGACATTCTTTTAGCAAAGAGTGGAGGTGTGTGCAAAATGCTTAATGAACGACATTGCTGCTCGTATATATCTGACAATAGTAAGAAAATTAGAAACATGCTTACTAACCTGACTAGAGATAGCATAGATTTGAAGGATCTAAAAGAACTTGGTGTTTGGGAGAAATTTGGAAAGGGAATTGCCCGAGTGAGAAGCTGGTTTACCAACATTTGGAATGGGGTACTTGCAAAAATTATAATGGGATTTTTAATTGTTCTGATTTGTTTATTGGGATTTTGGGGAATATGCAAAATTAATGAAAAGGTGAAAAGAAATTTGGCTAACAGAACAAAAAGAAACGAAGAAAGTGAAAGAGAGAAAATGTTTAATGAAATATGGGAAAGCTCACATAAGGGAAAAGATGTTGAAATGCACATTATGCGTAAAGTAAAGAATTAAAACCTGAAAGATTTGTGATGACGAGCGTCATCAGAGGAGGGACTGAGAGAGCGTATTTAATATTACATATTATAGACGTGAGATGCTTATGTCTAACAATGCTGTACTAAATAAAACATTCATTAAAGTGTACTCACAAATATGGAGAATCATTAAAATGTATAAACTAATGTCAACTGTAAGAAATAATCGTTTATAGTTTGCCTAACAGAATACATTAAAACGTATAGAACTGCATTCATTAGAACTCGTATATCTTAAGTTAGCATGAGCCAAGCAGAAGCTGTGTAGCTCTCATATTAAAAGCGTATTCTTCCTGTCTCTTCAGTATGCGGACTTGCAAACGACCATGACCCAGCTATTGTTCTTTCTGTAGTAGTTTGAAACATGGGGACATTTTCCCATCCACTTGCTAGCATCTTTTAGTATAAAATGATGTGCTTCGAAACATTTGTAGATACTTCCAAGGACAACGGGACGAGGGAAAGAGAACTTTTAACCTGAGATGTGTGCCAAGATGATGAAGTAACCCCGGATATGCCACCTACGGAAAGCCGATTATGAAGACCAATCAGAAGACCAAACAATATCGAGAGATGACAAATGCATTACTTAATGTATAATTTGATAGGTTAACAATGATGGGGTGTATTGACTAACCAATAGAATTTTGGGGGAATGAATTACTAGAAAGGGATAAAAACCCATGACACAGGAAATAATCATCATTAGGTAGGGAATGACATTGATTGCATCCCGAAACTCTGTCACACTATTTTGTGACTCGAGGCTTAGACAAACCATCCTTGCCCATATTACTGTCCCTTATACTTTACTCTTTATGAGGAGAGTGTCTTGCCTCTAACTTAGATAGACTGACGGCGATCTAACTGATGTCCTGAAGACGAAGACTGATCCTGAATGCTGACTTAATCAGAGGAGGGTAATTATAAAATTGCTAATGAAAATTCATTTGCCTTTCTTTCTAGGTACCAACTGCTGTATGTTTTTATTAGAGACCTTAGTTAGATGTTTTCCAAATTGGTGTTCAAATTGTTTTGCATGACGTCCAACATGCTAATGCTAATTAGAGGTTAGACGAGGTATTCATTCTGACTGACAAACTGACGTGACTGACATGGTGCTATGCTGAACTAGTATCTTAGAAAGTTCGATGAGTTATAATCTGCTTATATCTATCTGATTGTCTATGCTACTGATCTTTGCATTATTGAAAGCTTATTGTGGTTGTCATCTTGTAATTGTGCTTATATGCTTATTGACTTTGAGATTAATGCCTTTGCTACTAGATTGTAATCAATAGGGAATAAAACTTATAAACTTCATTAAGGTGTGGTTATTCATGACTGAAAGGTCATGGTTGCGCCGAATGTTTATTAATGTCTAAAGTAAGATATATTTTGGTATTAAATGTTGACAATTTTATTGACATATTGATTGATATTTTGATCAGTTATCTCGTCCTACGGTGTCTCACCACTGGGCCCAAAGATTCATTGGCCTAAAACGAGTCCTGATGTGTATAAAGTGACATAGATGGACGGGTTAACAGTTCTGATAATAGTGCAACAGAATAATCTTATTGAAGGTAAGAAAAAATACAGCGCAAAATAAAATCTTGTGATTAAAATGAAATGATATATGAAGTTTTCCTTCCACAAAGAAATATAAACAGTAACCCAATGAGGTATTGGTAAAAATAGTGCAAAGTGGGAAGAGACCTTCTATCGATTTTATTTACCCCTACTTAAGTCTGGTTTTTGGTACCAGACTTTATTATGACATAAGCTAAACAACCCAATGGACTACCTAGGAGCCTTCCCTTCTTTAAGATGTTTAATGCGGGTTATAGGGATTTCGCTATCGTTTCAGCCCTCCCTCTGAGTTGGTTATTTCGAGAGGCTGTGGTTTTTAGAGTGAAAATTTCCAAAAATTGAACCAGCCTAATGTTCAATATTGTATTTCGAGGGTTAAAGGCTGCAATTAATGCTTGTCTGCAAGATCTAATTTTTAAACCGTTAAATTCTTTTTTTAGTAAGAGTCTCCTTTCAGCCGCCAGGGCTGGGCAAAGGAAGACCACATGCATCAGGTTTTCATCTGCTAGATGACAGAGACGGCACTCCAGGGAGCCTACTTGCCGCTCCTTCTTCCATTTTGGCGTGAGGTCTAAAGTAGGGACTTCACCCAGCCTAAGTCTGAGAAAGGATTGCTTGATTTTCCTTGAGTAGGGGCCAGCCATAAGTGGTGATTCTTTAAATGTTTTGTAGGAGTTAAGAATCAACCAACTATGCTCCCTTTTGGCCAATGAGATCTTATCTTCTATCAACTCTGTAATTTACTTGCTTTATTCACTGCTTTATTGAAAATGGGGATGGGTAGAGACCGGTTCCATACATCATCTAAGTTCAAAAGATTCTTACTTTTTTCTAGATACCTTATGTAGTTGGGCTTCCCTCTTTCTAGGATAATTTCCTGCCAGACTAGATTGGCTAAAGACCCTTTTGAAGCGCGACTCAGTTTGTAGCAGCATTTAATGTATGCTGCCGGTCGGGCTAACGACTGTTTGACCAGCATAAATTCCAATCTGACCTGGGCTGGCGATGCACATCCGGGCAGCCGAAAAACACGCTTATAGGTTTTTATCAGAAGTTTATCCAGAAGACCTACTTCCATCCCCCTCATTATTTCGGTCCCATAGGTAATAGATGGAAGTAGTTTCGCTCTCATTACAGCTGTTAATGGGTTCAGAGCATGACCACAGATTGAGATTGCTAGCTTGCAAAAGGCGTAAGTAAGGGCCTGCGTCTTGTTTTTTATAGCCTCTTTTTGTGGCGTGTAATTACCTCTAGCATCTACCACCAATCCTAGGTATCTGTATGATGTTACTTCCTCTAGGGTTTTCCCATTCATATGCCATTTGCCTTGCGTGGTTGGCCTGCGGTTTAAGGTAATCATTTTAGATTTTTTATGATTCATTTCTAAATCATTAGAACCTGAGTATTCTTCTAATGCCTTTAACAATTTCTGCATGCCTATTCTGGTATTACTGATTAGTAGTAGGTCATCTGCATATAATAGGTTGGATACTTGTTGACCGCCCAGTGATGGAGAGTGGGATGAGTGACCATTTAACTTGGCGGGGAGATCTGCTATGTACAGGTTGAAGAGTGCTGGAGATAATACACAGCCTTGCTTCACCCCCACTGTTGTTTTGACTGCCCTGGATAGGTGAAAGCCTTCCCCCAATTTAACCTTTACCCAAGTATCAGAGTATAACATTTTGATGGCATTTAAAATAGGGTGTGGCAGCCCCCACTGTAGTAATTTGGCCCACATTTTGCCACGGGGGACACAGTCAAAAGCAGCTTTAAAGTCAACAAAACATAAATAAGTTGGAGTCCCCTTTGCTTTTGCTCTGTTTATGATCAAACCTAGCCCCATAAGATTTGTTAATGTTCCTTGGTGCTTGGTAAACCCGGTTTGATTAAAGGGTAGAATATTGTTCTCTGTAATCCAGGCTTCTAGATGTTTAAGCACACAGCAGGAAAAGTACTTGAGGTCAACGTCTAAAAGAGCGATTAGTCTATAGTTGCTTGGGGAGAGCGCGCTCCCACACTTATAGATGGGGTGGATTATTGAGCCTTTCCAGGATGCCGGGACAATGCCTGTTGTGATCACCTCATTAAACATTGCTGCCAGGAAATTGGCCCATCTTTCCGTGTCTTGTTTAAATAGTGCTTGCGGTAGGCCATTGGGGCCAGGGGCACAGTCCATTCGTGACTTTCCAATGATTTTTAATAGTTCTGGTGCCGTAAATTTCAAAGGTTCAGGGGTGTTGGGATCCCCACCAATCATATATGACTGCATTTGGGGGCCTTCTTCGATGGTTGATTCTTTTAGATGTGACCTTAAATGGGATACCCATACTTCCTCTGTTATGTTTGTGTTATTGCCTGCTTTTGCACCATTGTCTATTGTATTGATGATTTTCCCAAATCTTTTGTAGTCAGATGTTTTGGTCGCAAAATATAGTTTGGCCCACAGGGCCTCCTGTTGGCCTTTTTTAAAGGTCCATAGAACCCTTTTATACAATTTCCTTTGCTCTCTAAGGGCGGTCAATATTGATCCATTATCTGGGCATTTACGCAGTGATCTTAATAATTTACCTACTGCTGCTTTCCTTTTGCGCACTGGCAGCGGTAAAAGTGAACTTTGGCGGTGATTCAATTGTGCTCCCTTTCTCGTGTTACTTAAGGAATCTTTTTTTACGAGGTTGTGGGCAAAGTTCTCCCAGACTGTTGTCAACTTTGCCCCACCTGTGATAGTTGATTCTAGGTTCCGTAGGGCCTCTTCTGCTTGTCTTTCAATGGTGTCAGAGGACCATTTGAGTCGCTTTAGATTTTCGGAGCCTAGTGTCCCGTTTAGGGCTGCCACTTTCTCAGTTTTTTGCGGTGATGTACAAATCCCAAATACCTGTGGTTTGTGGTCACTTTCCGTGCGGTCCATGATGGTAAAGGTGTTTACTAACTTATATAAAGCAGGGGACACCAAAGTGTAGTCTAGATAGGAGACCGACTTCCCAGAGAATCTTGTCCATGCCGGTGGAATATCCGGGCACTTCCGTCCGTTTAGCGCGAAGAGGCCTACTAATTCACAGGTGCGTATGAAACTCTCCCCTATTTTATCTTTCCTAAGTTTTTTGGGGAGGGTTTGGGCGGGCATTCTTGCAACTGTTTGGATATGATCCTCACTGGGGTTGTGGAATAAGCCGAGATTGAAGTCGCCCGACATTAACCAGAATGCTGATTTTATTGTTCCTTTTATCCTTAATAGTTGAGTTAGAAGTTTGTTTGCTTCAATTTTTTTATTTTTAGGATTGATGTATGTGTTGACCAGAATCAATGGCTCCTGTGTGTTTTTCCCCCAATCGTCTAGCTGGAGCAATTGGAAAGGTTGGTCTTCCTCCTTATGCTCAGAGATTTTTACCAAAAGGCTGGTGCTAACGTAAATGGCGAGGCCTCCCTTTGGCCTTCCACACCTATTTGTTTTCGTTGCTGGGCTAAGGTATTCCATGAATCCGATTATCGGTATTGATTCCATTGCCCAGGATTCCTCTATGAGTAAGATGTCGAAGGAGCTGAAAAAATGTATTACTGCAGGATCCTCCAGTTTTGACCGTAGGCCACCGACGTTCCAGGAGCAAATGGATAAAATGCCGTGTGCGGGTTGATCCTTACCAATTCAATTATTGCCCATCGGTCTTGGGGGTAAAACCGTCGCTACCCGTTCCCTATCTGGATACTTTTGTTGACCCAAGACCACTCTTTCCCTCCCGTCTTCTCTCCATACTTGGACTGTCAGTGGGTGGTTAGGTGGATTCTCCTCACTACATCTTTCTTCAATGGGTCTGCTTGCCTGATGTACTCCTTTCAGAACTGACCATGTGCCTTTGGGAGTTCCCAGGTGTTGTGAGGCTAGTAACGGAGTTGGATAGCGGTCTCCTTTGTAGGTGGTTACCTCAATGCCCCAGGCTTTCAATAGGTCCTTTCTATTCAAGATCCGCTTTGGGATATCTGGTGCCGAGAAGATGGTGAGTGTTGGATCCGTGTGTTGGTTGCCTCTTGCTTGGATACATTTTATAGCTGCCAGGTCCTCCGAGGCTACAAACTGAAGATCCGGTAAGGCTTTTATGATTCTTAAGATCGAAGAGCGATTAAGAACATCTGTGGGAGACCTGGAGGTGTATTCTGGAATCCAGAGTAACTGGAGGGTATTCGTGTCTGTTATACGTGACTGATTTTGCTCTATGCGCGGGTCTTGCTTCATATAGCCATCTTCCCTCTGACTAATGGCAGACTTGCTGCCCAAATTGACCAGTGTTAGTTGGGGAGGCAGCGCAGGTGTAATGGGTTTAGGTTTTGTGCTCTGCTGGACCCTTGTGGGGCTTGGTCTTCGGTTCGTTATAGTGCCAATCGCTTCGGGAGGTCTCAGGGGGGACCTTGTTAAGTGGGTGACGTCTGCTGTGGCTGGGAGTGTTGTCACATCTATTATTGTGTTAGAGCTTGTACTTGTGTGGGTAGTAATGTTTCTATTATACCCTCCATTTGACGTCGCCTGGTCTTTAGATGGGTCCTTTGATGAGTTGAATTGATGGGGTTGGGCGGACTTCCTTCCCTTCCTTGCCCGCTTTCGTTCTCTTTTTGAGAGGGTCCGAGTTATGGGAAACTCAGGGTTCCCAGGCTTATTGTTGGGCTGTAGCGGAGGATGATTCACCATGGGTTCCCAGTGGATACTTGCTAGTTGGCGGCTGTCAGCCAATATTCTCTCCTCACTTAAAAACGATGAGACAGGTGCAAGGGAGGAAAGGGGCTGCTGCTCTTTTTGTTTCTGCTCCCTCGGAGTAGATTTTAGCATTGTGGCGAGTGGTTTAGGCCATGTATGTTCATCCTTCCGGGTGGAGCGGATTTCTTGAAGTATTCCCTCTAAGATTTGCGGCAGTTGAGATATCTTTTCTACTACCTCTTTACAGGAACAAATTGTATAGTCATTAGAGTGAGTGACTTGCGCCCTTGTTATAAGTGCGTTTAATTTTTCAAACTTACTGTGAATCCCGGAGACAAATACTGCCAGGGTGTTTAGCAAGTCAACTTGAATGTCCATTTTGTTCGAATGAAATTGCAGCGCCATGACCGTTGCTTGCATTGAATTTAGGATTTTGCGAATGTTAAAACTTGTTTTGCGATGTATGAAAGGCATTCGCAGGCCAAAAACAAGGAATCGCAAAAATTGCTATTTTTAGCGAAGCGACATGGTTTCGCGTGTCACAATCTGCGTATCGCAATTTGCGACATGAAAAACTGAATCGATATTTGCATATTGCAAATTGCGAGCTCGAATAGCAACTCGCAAATACAGATTTGGTATTTCTTGTCGCAAATTGCGATACGCAGATTGCGACATGCAAAACCATGTCTTTGTGCGATGCATGAAAAAATCGCAAATTGCGAATATTCGCAGAATGGCCTTTTACACATGCAATTTACCACGGATTGAAACCAGGTGGTAACCAGGTGCAACCTATATAAAGAGGCCCAGAATGCCTCAGCCTCTTTCCCACCATGGCTGCACTCTACGTCATGGTGAGGAGAATGAGGATCTTGGCAGGTTTAAGGAGAGGGAGGAGGAGACAGGAGCGCATTTTCAGAGTGTGCATTACCCTTTTTGACCAGACTGAGGAGGACATTTTTGATAAGTACAGGTTGAGCTCAGCCATGATACTTAACCTGATAGCTGAGCTACAGCCCACACAGCAGCACACACACACAGGACCAATAGCATACCCACCCATGTGCAGGTATTATGCTCCCTGCACCTACTTGCCTCAGGGAGCTATCAAGGGGTCATAGCAGCAACTGGAGGGTTATCAAAGAGTGCCCTCTCTAGATTTTTCAATGCATTTCTAAATGCCATGCTGAGCAGGATACACCAGTACATCAGATTCCCACACGCCCCACAGGAAATATAGCAGACAAAAATTGATTTCTACCAGATAGCACAGTTCCCCCATGTCCTAGGTGCCATAGATGGGACACATGTTGCAATCTGTCCACCATCGACCACAGAGTATGTGTACCGCAACCGTAAAAAGCAACATTCAATGAACATACAGGTTATATGCAATGCCTCCTACATCATAATTGATCTCGTGGCCAGGTACCCTGGGAGCACACATGATTTGTACATCTTTCACCACAGCGGGATTCACACAAGACTGCTAGCTGGGGAATTTTGTGAAGGATATCTACTAGGTAATTTCCAAATTTACAAGGTTGCATTGATGGCAGTGTGATGTCAGATGGCACAGCTACTCATTATACCCTCTGTTGCTTCCAGGAGACAGTGCCTACGCAGTGGGCATCTACATGATGACGCCCTACCTACAGTCTGCAACACCAGCAGAGCGGAGATATAATTCAGCACACAGGGTGACCCGCAATGTGGTGGAGCGCACCTTTGGCCTGCTGAAGAGTCACTTCCGGTGCATCCACAAAAGTGGAGGGGCACTACAGTACAGCCCGGACATGACCTGTAGAATAGTGGCCACATGTGCGATCTTGCACAATATAGCCACCACCAGAGGCATACCTGTGGAAATATCGGAGACAGACTCAGATGAGGATGATGATCCCATACCACCCCTACAGCCAGCAGACAGGAAAAGTGCCACAGAGGGCAGGCAAAGGCATGCTGACATCACGCACAACCATTTCAGATGTAAGTAATGACAACACCACCTCACTGACATGTATTCCGCTAGTTAACACCTTTATTACCTTGACTTCAGGTAACATATGTGTCACTAGGACAAAGCAATGCACAATAGGCAGACATGAGCCATTAACAGTGTCACACTATTATCATCATAGTTTTACTGTATTGCTACATGTGAAGGTAGTCCCCTGTAGCCCTCAATGTCACTTCTTACGACCACGCATTCCATCTGAGTGCGCAGTGGCCTCGCCGGCACCTCTTGTATCAGGCTCACAGGCAGTACTCTGCCTGGCACTGCGATGCCTAGGATCCATCACGGGGACTGCAAGACTGCTGAGGCTAGATGACTCCTCAGTATCCCCAACACCCAGTTTGCTGGGTGTAGCACTGTGTGCTGTCATCATAGCATCCAGAACATTGGTTATTTGCACCAGTCCCTGTGTAACATCCCTACTGCTATGTGCTGCCTCCACCTGTGCGGCCACAGCACGCCGTGATATCAGGGCAGTTGATGTAGCGAGGCGATTTACGGATCTGCAAAAGCCATTGAACATTCCCATGAATTGCCGTTCGCGCCTGCGGTGGCTCACACGCTCATGCCTGATCTCGGTACAGAGATCCTTAATGGCATTTGTCAGTTCCGTGGTGTTATCTGCAGCTGTTTGCTGTCCCTCATGCAGCTTGCAGATGTTTGCATTCAGACACTCCAACTGCTTGTGCAGTCCTCCCATATAGGCATTGTGTGACTGCAACTGCCTGTGCATTGCCCTCATGTTTTTGCATTGCAGGCGGTGCACTTTGAGCATGGACGCTTCAAGGCCACCAAAGATTGATGGGTCCCTCGCCTTCATCTGTGTGATGCATGCCTGCATCGTGAGGTCTCCTGCGGGGAGTTGAGTGACGCTGGGGCAGGAACTGCTGCCTTCCTGTGGATCTAGCTTCTGGGGGTGGTGTGTGGCCTTCATCTGGCATTTCATCTGAGTCCAGGTTCAACTCGTGGGGAGGTAACACCCTTGCCCTGCATCTGATTGGTGCTATACACAATGACTCACTGGTGTTTGAGTCGGACAGTGGCTGTGTTTCTGCATCCCCCACATTGGCACATTCTGCTGCTGCTGGGCCTGAACCATCTGCAACGACAATGTGCAGCATGTCATTTATGTATGTATCACCAAATGTTGCACAATGGTAACAAATGTACACTTACATCGTATCACTATGAATTGTGTGTGTTGTTCTTCTGTGTGTCTGTATACTTAATTGCTATCTATGTGCTTTTTTCAGCTCAGGGTTGTTGACTACCACTCCCATAAGGCATTGTTGTGCCACATGTAAGATGTGGAATGGACTACTTATAACAATGCTTTGCACTAATTGCTAATTTCTAAGGGGCATTTGTACATGCACATATGGGGATACACATCATTATTGGACTTACCTTTGCTGGTGCTGGGTGTGCCGGAAGTGTCAATGTCAGTGACCCCACTGACAGCTTCTGGAAGCAGTGTGGACTCCACCAGGTCTTCCATGGGGGTGTGTAGGGTGTCTGGGTGGATAGTCCGCCTCCTGTGCTCCTTGCCTCCTTTAGCCTGCTGGCCACCCTCTCCTTGGCACGGGAACGCAGGTCGTACCACCTCTTGCGTATCTCTTCCACCGAGCACTGTGCAACCCCCACTGCACACATTTTGGTCTGGATGTCAGCCCAAAGTTTCCACTTCCCACTCTCTGGTACCTGGAGTGAGCTCTTCCCAAAAAAACGGTCATGGCTCCTGACCACCTCCTCAGTGAGCACCTCCAATTCTTGCTCACTGAATTTCAGCTTCCTCTTCCTCTCTCCCTTCTCCTTCCCATTGCCAGCATTGGTCATGTTTGTGTTAGGTCCTGGCTTGCTCCCACACTTGCTCCCTGGGGCTGGTCTGTGACTCTCTGACTGCTCCTGTGGTTGTGGTACCTGGTAACAGCATGGGCTGACTCACTTCCTGCTTGTGATGTCATCAGGCTGTGCCAGGTAACCGTTTTCGCAATTTGCGATTTTCAAATATTTGGACCTCGCAAATTGCATTAGCGAATTTTAAGAAATCGCTATTTCCAACTCGCAATTTTGTTACATCACATTTTGCCTGCCGGAAATAGCGATTTCTTAAAATTTGCTATTTGAGACTCGCAAAGCAAAATCTTGATACATCTGGCCCTTAGTTATTTTTTTCCTTTCCTGCATCATCTATTTTTTATCCCTTTCAATTACATGCAACACTTTTCAGCATTTCTTTATTATTACTTTATTGATGGAATGCTACGTCTCAGACAGGTCTAAAGGGTTTCCTGTTAATTTCATTAGTTCAGGTTTTTAAGGCTTTGTTTTACTTTTGTGTTTTGTTGTTCTCAGTGGGTCATTAAGGGTGCCACAGATAGTGCCAGAGATGGGTTCAGTAGCTCACAGTGTCAATATACACCAACTGTACCTCGCTGATGATGCACAAGAAGCCCACAACCAGTCTGGGGTTACTTGTGTTCTACTCAGTACTGGCTGGCGTGAAGCTAGAGAAGCAGAAACAAAGCTAATTTTCTTGTGATTAGGCCCCATCCGTACTGGCCTGGTGTGCATCAAATAGTGGATTTGAATGGTAAAACCATTATCAGCATTATCGGTGGCTGAGACTAGTTCAGAAATCTCCCTCATTGATTTATTTTGCTCTGTGCCCACTCCTAGAATTTTCATTTAGATGTGCTGTTTGCTTAAATAATTCTGCTGCTTCTGTCTGTGATTAGGTTTTGGACTTTGGCCTTCGCTTGCTATTACAGTTGGCATGGCAGGCTCCTTTTCTGGTCTGATGCATTCCACTGGAATGCCGAAATGCCCTCATCCTTTTAGATGAAGTGAATTCATATACCTATTGCACGCTTGGTCAATAACTGGTATAACATCCCCCAGGGACCTTGCTTTTCCCACTGATCTTTGTACAGTTGATATTTTCTTCTTGATGCTAATCGGAGTTCTGTCTTCACAGACTGGATCTTGAGCACTTCACATTGGCACACCCCTGAGAGGAATCTTGAACCAGCGTTGGTGCAGGGTGCCTGCTCGGGTTTTGAGTGCCGAGAGAGGCTAATTCTTAGCCAACTTGTCTATGAAATATTCGTGGTCATGTACCTTTGGTTTTCCTGTGTATCAGGGAGTGACGTAAGCCGTGCATTGTTGCAAGTTTAATGTTTGACCTCTGCTTTTGAACGTTTGGTTTCAGCTTGAGCTTCGTTGCCTTGTCTAAAATATTTGCACGATTTACATTTTTGCGGGCGGATTACTCTACAATAAATGTGGCGACTACCCCAACTGTCGTATTACACGTATTTTATATCCTGTAGTACTTGTAATAACGTGGATGGGATATCGACCACGCGAAAGAAGCTGGCGGCCAAACTCTCAACCATGCTCTAAGTGATGTTATCTTGAGCATGCAGCATTAACATTTTGTTTAGGTTAACTATTCGCCAAATTTAAAACAGGTTAACGTCTTACACTTAAGAGTGTATAAAGGTGATTGTGGATCTAGTATTCAATTTTAACAATAACCTTGTGCCTTTCACTTATTGCATTTTATACTCCGCTTGTGCAAGAAGTAAGGTAACTAACTAAGGTTCCTCGTCACTATCCTTTAAGGCACTTATAACAGATAGGTCAGGGTTTATAACCAGATCAAGTTCAGTTTTAATTGTATCAACAAGGTGTCCCGTTTACAAAGCTGCAATAGGATGGTGGAAAAAAGGCCGTCCATTTATTATCTCTTTTTGGAAAATGCTTTGATGGGACAAACATGCTTCATGCATTTTTACTCTCAAGTGTTAGGATTGAGTGATCTTAAATCCAATGAATGCAAAATTATAACAATGTTTCCTTGGAGATAATTAAAAATCATATACTTTCAAAATAATTAGAGAGCCATGGCAAACAACGGATTCAACATCAGAGCCTTAAGCTATAAGACTTTAGATGATTTTGTAGAAGACATAAAAGGCCACAGAATGAAACTGAATATTAATAGTTTTATACAATGTATTTCACTTTTCACTCTTTATTGTGCAGTTATCCAAATATAATGAACATCTGCTAGCGCACCTAGTCCTTAGTAAGTAAACTTACAAGGGGACGCGTGTAGGTCGATGAACCTTTTAAATCGCATGGAGTATCCTAGTCATGCAGTGACTACTGAATCAATAGGTAACATCAATAATCAAGAAACATTCTATGGAAAAAAGTTAAAAACCATCTAATCATGAATAACCACAACTCAGGAATGAGTGAAATAATTTTAGTTCCCTATTGATTACAATTCTAAATCATGTGTTAGTTCAAGCTTTATTCAATCCACTGTATTTATTAATTCATTAATAAAACATCATCACTTGAAAGAAACATATGCGACAATGCAATTTCATAAACTAAGGATACCAGCATCAATAGTGAAGTTCAGCTAAGAGGTTTGTCAGTCATTTGTCACTGTCAACGTCACCCTTAACAGCCTACTTCACCAAGATCAGCATCATCATGTGAGTCTTCATGCGAAAAATATTTAGAGAAAACATTAATTTGGAAAAATCTATCTAAAGAAATTTCTATAATCAGCGCAGTTGGTTCCTAGAAGAAAAGGAATTAAAATCGTCAGTCACATTTTCAAAGCTACCTATCCAGGATGGATCAACAACAAGTCAGTCTTCGTCTTCAGGTCATCAATTAGTCAGCCACAGATCAGGCTCACAGAGTATGAGCCCAATGTCAGCACCTCGGACAGCGTCTCCTGACGTCGTCAATTCTACCCTCACATCTGCCCCTCATCATCTGAAATTATAGCCCCTTATCATGACTTTTTATTAGGGTCTCTCAGTCCATTCCCCTAATTTCTAATTGGTCAGTCAGTCAGCAGATATAATTTTAACCTATAGTATTTGTTTACTGAATCTACTAATTTCAATATCAGTCTATTCACAAGATGTGGATTGGTTCACTTTACGATGTCCTTATCATCCTGCTCTTCAGGTATCAAAATTGTTGCATGTTCCTCTTCAGTCAGTGCCTTCATTGTTCAAGTCCTGGGAAAGTACATTTAGCCTACTCTACACATAATTGTATGAAATTGTAGGGAGTCTAGGCCTTTAGTTCAGCTAACTTAGCACTACAAATTAATGCAAAAAATAGGTTATACATCTCATTATGACATATTAAATTTTTCTCATATATTTTCCTTATTTCTTACAGTTTCAGTTCTATTAGTACACATGGTGATCACACCCTGAGGGCACATTTCAAACTTGCACATTATTTTCTCTCTGATTAATTTCTCTACGCATTTCCCATTAGTAAACACATATACATCATTAATAATTTTCTTGATTAGCATTTCTGCTTCAACACATCCAACATCCGAATATAGGCCCTCATTACAACATTGCCGCCGTGCGGCCGCCAATGCAGCCGCACTCCCGCGGTGCCCATCATGATATCCCCGCTGGGCCGCAACATGGAAGCCGGCTCCAAATGGAGCTGGCGGTGTTGCGGCCATGCGACGGGTGCAGTTGCACCTGTCGCGCTTTTCACTGTCTGCATAGCAGACAGTGAAAAGCTGCATGGGGCCCTGTCAGGGGGCCCCTGCACTGTCCATGCCAGTAGCATGGGCAGTGCTGGGGCCCCCAGGGGCCCCGCAACTCCCCGTACCGCCAGCCTTTTCCTGGTGGTTCAAACCGCCAGGAAAAGGCTGGCGGTAGGGGGACTCGTAATCCCATGGGCAGCGCTGCTAGCAGCGCTGCCCTGGCGGATTACTTCCGCCGGGGCCATTGTGGCGGGAAACCGCCGGCCCCAGCGGTGCGACCCCGGCACTTCCGCTGCGGTCGTAATGACCCTGGAAGCACCGCCATCCTGTTGGCGGTGCTTCCGTCATTTCAGCCCTGGCTGTCCTGTACCGCCAGGGTTAAAATGACCCCCATAATGTTGTATTAATAATTAAACCAAATACCGTACCCATTGTATACAACTGATTTAAAATTTTAACATAATGTTTGAAAAACTTCCAGCACTTAGAAACTAATTTGTTGGAGACTGTGAAGACTCCACTGCGTCAGGTGATAGTGGGGATCCTGGGGCTACTACAAATGGACAGACTATCGTACTAGCCATCAGGGATCAGCCCCCTCCAGACCTACCACTTTGGCTGACATAGCGAGAAAAGCGAGAAAGTGAAGACGGGGAGAGAAGTTCATCGGTACAGTGAACGGCGCGGATACAGAGCAGTTTGAGACCTTGAAGGACAGGATACGGCCAGTTCAGGGAATTCCTCCAGAATACTAGAAAGTTCTGGAGGCCAGAGGAACGAACCACTGTGCACCTGGGGAAGGGCAAGACAGACGAGACAGCCGTGACTGTCAGAGAGTCTCAGCTTCAGGCAAGTGACCTTGAAGGGTACAAGAGTTGTTTATCTGGTTCAAAGCCTGTGCTTGCCTGGTGGGACTATAGTGGGGTTCTTGTCTCTTTTTCCACTTTTCCTGAGTCTTTCTAAATACATGAAGAGAGAAGCCTTCAGTCAAGTCTTCTCTCTCACACATACATTTGTATGCTGTGGTGCACTCACAAGCAAGGGGGAGAAAAGCCATTTCGACCTTGATACATAAAGAGGAGTTTGCATTAGGGTCACATGTGTGTCAACCAGGAACATGATAAGTTAATGTTTCCCTTCCACAGACAGAAGGTCTTAGCACAAATCAGAGACTTGTTTTCTTTGTTAGCTATTAGTAAGGCACAAAGGTGATAACAGGAGATTGGTCCTACGATCCTAATAGGACTGAGATTTATTGCCTCATTTGTTCATTTCCTTAGGGGAGCCAACTAACCACTGAGGGACTACCAGAAACTACCCAGAGAGAGACCACCCAAGATTCAGACCTGTCAGAGAGGACGGGACTACTGGGCTGTCTATCTTATGTTCTTAAACCAATAATCACATATCTGAGCAACCTGGTGTGGACCCATCTCACTAGTCCTATAACAGAGACACAAATAATAAAATCTTAGGTTTGCCAGTAGTATCATAACAGCAGAATTATAACATCAATGCTTTTAAACATTTATATTTTAACCCAGCAGATAAAGGATATTCCAACACTAAGGCCCTCATTACGAGTTTGTCAGTCACCAGATCGCCACACCAATGGTGGTGGTCGCACCCCCACCAGACTGCCATATTACGACCATGGCAGTGAACCAACCGCAACACAGCCAAGTCACCGCCAGTACCGCCAGTGTGGTCAGACCACCGCTGATGGAGGTAGCCATCTCCAGGCTGTCGGGGACCAATTAATTGCCCACCATATTACGAGTCAACAGACTGCCAGGATTTCCTGGGTGGTGTGACCGCCATGAAAAGCCTGGTGGAAACTGACAGTATAAAATGAGACATTCACCTCCAGGTACACAGACGCATCCGCGGGCGCCATGGAAACCGAACGGGAAGTCTTCCCACTGCTGTATCTCGCCATACACCACCAGGACCAGCGATGACAACGAAGATGACAACCGTAAGTACCCCCACCTAGCACACACTGGAGGGAAGGTCAGTATTACACACCCACACACAACACACACCGGCGCAGACAGCGACGGCCACAGACATACACAAACAAATGCCCATATCAACACACACATCTACAGACACACACACACACTAACCACACAAATGCGTATGCAAAATACACACACCACGGTCAACAGACACATGCCATTCACACAGCACACCGCACATGCAAACTACTGCCACTGTCTAACAAATCCATACACAGCACCCCACAATCACACAACGACAACAACATCACAAACACACAAACACATTGTCAGAAAGGCACATTGAACAACTCCACAGACAACACATACTGGCAGCAATATCTAGGAACCTCACACAATCATATAAATAGTACAGACATCCAAACAAGGCCACAGGTGACACTCCACATCCAACCAACATACAAAGGACATCACAGATGCATCACTATACACATGGACATACACACCACTACCAACCAATGCCACACACAACCCTAACAACACATCACAACAAGCACATGGCAGAAGTCATCAACCAATCCCATGCAATAACATAGATACATTCCATACACATACACCACTAGCATCAAAGTATACATATATAACACAACTATGTTGAAGGAAAACCAGGACAGTTTCTCAAACTTGACATCCACAGCTAAGTGGGCAGATGTATTTAAAATCCAAATAAATAATGAAAACTATGAGGCCTACTGGTCAGTCCAAATGTCTGATGTGCCCAAGACACATTGGGCACCGTCACATGCCCCAACATGACTGATGACTGCAAATTGGCCTCCACATGGCAGGGGCATCAATGAAGCAGGCAGGCACCTCAGAGGTGAGGGGGCGGCAGTGGTGGGGGCTTGGGCTTGGAAGGGGTGGTCCCTGGGTTAAGGGTTTGGGGGGGTTTAGGCTTCAAGTTTGAGTGTGGGGGACAGCGTTTGGATTTTGGGGTAGGAGTAGGGCCCTTAGGCTTTGGAGGGGGTGGTTTCTTTGCAGGGGGAGAGGCATGGGAGGACTGGCAGGTGGAAGGTCTGGGTTGAGGCAGGGAGACATGGCGCTTAGGGGCATCACGGGGTGGGACAGGAGCAGGGAATAGGTCAAGACTAGCAAGGAAAACATTTTTAGGTAAAGGGGGGCAGTCATGGCTAAAAGGTTAAGGAGTGGAGGTAGAGGGAGTGGTTGTTGGATGTGTTGTGTGCTGGATGTGGATGCAGGTATGTGCAATGTGTGCTTGTGTGTGGTGGATGTATGTTTGGTGGGTAAGTGAGGGATATTTATGTTTTTTGGGAGGAGGCTGGGAAGAGATGCAGGGAGATGTTATGCAAGATGTGTGAGTGGATGTTGGGGTGGTGGCTGCAAGTAAGGTGGATGCACTGCATGTGGTCGTGATGGTTGTCATGGTGAGTGTGGATGTGGTGTGTGGGGTGGAGGTCTGTGGGTCTGCTCTTGTGGTGTCTGTGGGTATTACAGTACTGGTGGCAGGATCAGGGAGTGTTGGTGTAGTGAGGGCAGATGTGAGTGGTGATGTGACTGTGATGGAGGAGGTGGTTGGGGAGACAGCGTAGGGGGTGGCTGTTGTCATGTCTGCAGGTGTGTGTTGATTGTGTGCATGCTTGTGGTGTGTCCTATGGTGTCTGTGTTTGTCTTTGCGCACCTTGTCTGTTGTAGTAAGTGAATGCTGGTCTGTATGTGTGCTTTGGATGGGTGAGGGGGGAGGGGTGTTGGATTGGGAACAGGTAGCTGGAGGTGGAACGGAAGATGAGTGGACACTGGTTGCCATAAAAGAGGAGGCCAGAGCCTGAAATGATCTCTGTAGGCCAGCCAAGGCACCGTGAATGCCTTCCAGGTTGGCATTACTTTGTTGCATCTGGGATGTCAGTCCCTGGATGGCACTCACAATGGTTGACTGCCCCACAGAGATGAACCTCAGGAGATTATTAGCCTCCTTATTGAGAGCAGCAGGGCTGACCGGGGCAGGAGCAGAGGTACCTGCGGTGAAGAGACGTCCACCCTCCTTGGTGAGCTGGCACGGGCAACCGGATGGGGAGCTACCGGAATGGTGATGCTGGTATGGGGGGTGGTGCACAAGGCTGGGATGGACCCAGATGGGTCCGCCACTGCCAGGGAGCTTCCATCAAAGGTAGAATCCAAAGATGATGTTGCTGTAGCAGTCTCTCCTGTGTTGCTCCCCTCACCCTCCATCCCGTGGTCCCTTCCGTTTCGGTGGACTCTGCCTCCTGGGTACTTAGGGCTGCAACTTCCCAACCCGCTGGTGCCCCTTCTCCTTTGCCTGATGATGCTGACGCACACAAGGATAGAAGAGGACAGGGAGAGAGGGTGGGATAGAAAGAAAGGGAGGAAAGAGTCAATATCTACCCATCTTTTACACATACCAACAAGTAACCTACTCCTCCTCTGGCGTGGCAAGGAATGGCTATGAAATATTGTCCTCAAACATTGGTCATGAAGACATAACTCAATATGCAAGTGGTTACCTCCTAATTCCAACAAAATTACTAGTTTGGTCATAATGCAGTCTGTCATCAGTCGTTCTAGAATGGTAAAAACTACCAACTACCCACATACTTAACAATCTGATACTTTTGACACATTGGTTTTCATATGTCCTGGATAGGTACATTGCACACAAAATATTGGACAGGTCGGGAAAGGACTCATGATGTACAGAATTCCACAGAGAATGCAATGATTTCACAGTAGAAGTTCCCTACTTACAGGACTCATTACCCAATATCAGCCCTAACTAGATGACATTGGCAATCTAAAGCAGTCTCAGGGATAGGTAAATAAGGTTTGGAAATCACTCAACAGAGGAGTGTGTCTAAACGTAACTCGGTAAGGAGGTATAGCACCAAAATATTACTGCTTGCATGGTGTTTAAAAGCTAACTCACACCACTTCTAAACAGTGGAAATAATAGAAGTATGATCTTATCTAATGTACACACACATCATTAGTACCTAGGTAATCCAACTGACACAATAGAAGCCCATACAACTGATAAGAAACAGTCTGTACTCACCCCCTTGTGGCTGCTGTGCTGCTCTCAAGCACCCATCTGTCTCTGGGTAGGCCACCTCCAATATGTGGGCCATTAGAGGGATCAGGGTCTGACAGGCACCCCTCCCTCGTAGGGAGGATGTTCCCAGCTCGGGCTCCACGATCTTCCGGGCCCAGCATCTCAGGTGCTCCCACCGCTTTCTGCAGTGGGTGCTCCACCGGCTATGGACGCCCAGGGTCCATCGACCGGCTGTGGACCCCCAGGGTCCACACATGCTTGGGATTGGCTCTCCATAACCCGTTTTTCCAATGGGCGCTGACCTGCATGGGAGACACAGACAAAAGGAGATATTCATGTAGAGTTACAGTACACCTACAGCAGTGGCCTACACACAACATGCACAGCATATGCTCATACATAGTCCACAATACACCATGATCATTCATACAACACAACCCCAGCAGTCAATAGTCACACACTTTGCCGTCAAACAACACCCTAGCTGATAAGTATACCATATTGTACTGACCTGTTTATCTGGAGCCCCATACAACTGTCCATACAGGTGTAGGACCCCTTCCACCAGTTTCTCCAGGGTGAAGACTGGGGCCCTATCTCCTGCAGGATGTGCCATTGTGGCTTCCAGATACAGAATAGAGAATACAGCAGCTCATGCAGTGGGGGTCTTGCATGCTCGAGTGTCAGGAGTCAAGTGAGATGGGGTATAGAAAATGGCAATCACAGCCGCTGTGGTCATGACCGTTACCGCAGGCGGTGATCATCATTGGCCCCAGTTTCCCATACAGATCAATGTTAACCAATGAGGAGTTGCACGGCGGTTCCGACCACCTTCCGCGATGGCGAGTAATGCTGGCGGAATGGGGTCACTTCAATCTGTCCTCTGCATGCAGGACAGGCGGCTGCCATTTTACATATATTTTAAGATTTCTACATCATCCTAGTGCATCATAGCATGATGTTTATCACTAGTTGCTTGATGTACGATGTCAACTTATGTGAACTCACTAGTGAAGTGAGTGTCACCTGCCAATATGTCTAATGTATAATCTTTTCAATGTGTGGACGTTTGATAACTGTATCCGACTTAGGGACGAGCTTGCTATGTCTGACATCCATCTCTGCGCAGACCCCTTGTGACAAGTATAGCAATGGAATTGACAGCCAGGATGTTGCGGTTGTGTAGTTTGTGAATAACTGTTTCCCTGTGCAGGTTTCAAATACCTTACATCACTTGTCCTGTTTACCACTTCTATGGTGTACTTTAGTAACAACAGTGTAACAGATGTTCTGAAATGTGTTCTGTCCTATGCCTAGAGACTGTCCAATTGGGAGATTGAGAAATGTACTGGTCTACTGGCCCCTAGATGACGACCTTGCTACCATGGAAGAAAGACACATAATACAGATGTATTGTCTGAGCCGTCAGACCATCAGGGAACTGTGTACCCAGTTGGAGCCGGATCTCCTGCCAGCAATATGTAATCCACATACCATCCCACCATCCCACCAACAGTACAGGTGTTATCTGTTTTGCATTGCCTCGCCTCAGGATCGTTTCAGGTGACAGCGGGACTGGCTGCAGAAATGTCACAGCTGATGTTCAGTTTTGTGTTACAGGATGTACTAGATGCCTTACTCAAGCACTTGAACAGCTACATCAGGTTCCCACAACATGCTGATCTGTACACTGTGAAGTCAGCCTTTTATGACATTGCACATGTTCCACATGTAATAGGGGCCATTGATACCACCCACATCACTTTAGTTCCTCCCAGGGCCAATGAGCAGGTCTACAGGAACAGGAAGAATCACTATTCGATCAAAGTGCAGGTGGTGTGTCTTGCCAACTAATACATATCCCATGTGACAGCAAAGTTTCTGGGATCTGTACATGATTCTTACATCTTGAGGAACAGCAGTGACCCACAAATGATGTTGTGACTACAAAGAGAGAGGGACTGGCTCATTGGTAAGTGTACCACTGTCTATAGCTAACGTCTATGCTACTTCACCTCACAGTCAGCTCTATGTCTCTCATAGTTCACTAATGATTTGTGCTTTTGTGCACACAGGTGACTCTGGCTACCCCAACCTGCCCTGGCTCCTGACACCAGTGAGGTACCCTACAACGGATGGGGAGGACAGTTACAATGAGGCTCACAGCCAAACGAGGCATGTAATCGAGAGGACATTTGGGCTACTGAAAGCTAGATTCAGAAGCCTACGTGTGTCCGGTGGTACCTACAGTACAGTGAACAGAAAGTCTGCCAAATCATATTAGCATGTTGAATGCTACATAGTCTTGCCCTCAGAAGACACACTCCCCTGATGCCTCTGCCTTGAAAAAGTCACTGTGTGATGAAATACGCGTTGGCTTTCATGAAAACAATTTACAATCAAAGACCATGCTTATTGGCTGTGTATGACCGTTTTGGTACAAAGGACCACTGTTGAGAATAAAACCACTAAAAGTGTTCACTAAGAAGATTACAGTTGTTGTTTTTGAACTGACCTCTAATCCATCTTTACTTGACAAGTAACGTTCTGGTTATATTTTCTTATATCGAAGTGCTTTGGTCATAGCTGAATACATATACATTGTGTATTTTCTCAAATACACAATCATTTTGCCTTGAGGTAGTAAGGCAACCGACCATTTAGCACCACACCTATGAGATATTACTTGTATTGCTGATTGGACACACGTAGGAAGTGCTATTGTTTTACCATTACTACCATTTTCTGTTTGTGCTCATTTGATGTGATAGGATTAGGCCAAACCATACACATCCAATCTGCAGTCTTGAAGCCATGCAACATGGGGAACCCTATGAGGAAGTCATGCCATGTCAACAGCAAGTAGCACATGGCTTTGGCAGCATAGCAGTTACACCTCCCCTGATGGTAAGTTAGCATCCCATCAACATTGTTAACACAAATTAATGGATGTAGTACACTCATATCCCCTGATGCTAAACACAAGGAGGGACAATGTCACTAGACAGACAGGGTTAAAGGTCCCATTAGCTTTAGACCACATATGCTTGGCATTCACTGAAATAACTGCCAAATCAACTCAGTCTTAGAGTCAGCTGCATCCTCCTCATCTGCCTCCTCGCCAGAGTCATCAGCCTGAGTTACTGGTCCAGCTGCCACCTCCTCCTCATCCAACAGGGGAGTGTTGCCTTGTGGTAGTTCTAAAACTTGCTACAGTGGGAGATATTTGTGGACTTGGTGGGCCTCTGTGGGATTAGTGGTAGTGGGGAGGTGTGGCATGCAAGGGAGGGTATTGGGTTCAGGATGGATTGATGCACGTCAGGGTGCTGTGAGGGGGTGTAAGGGTGGTGGTGGTAGATGCTGTGCAAGAATGCAAGAGTGCATGGTGCCCGGGGAGTGTTGTTGACTTACCAGAGTCCAGTCCTCATGGTATTCCAGTCAGGCCCTCTGGGTACAGGTTGGCCAAGACCTTCTCCTCCCACGATGTTAACTCTGGGGGAGGAGGTGAGGGTCCACCACCAGTCTTATTGATGGCTATCTGGTATCTTGCCGCCATGGACCGTACTTCCTCCGTAGGTTGTTCCGCCCCTTCCTGAGGTCCCCCCTTGTGCGAGGATGGCTTCCCACTGAGTTCACCCTGTTGATGATTCCCTGCCATAACTCAGTTTTTCTGGCTATGGATGTATGCTGGACCTGTGCTTCAAGCAGTTGTGGCTCCACTCTGATGATTCCATCTACCATGACCCTCAACTCCTCTTCTGTGAATCATGGATGTTTCTGTCGTGACATGGTGCATGGTCTGCTGTTTGGTGAATGGGGTTGTGTGGTTTGCTATGCTTGTGGTATGTAGTGCTTGTGTGCAGTGGTGACGTGTAGTGTGTGCTGCGTGTTAGGTGTGGTGGTGCCTATGGTATTCAGGTGCAGTGTCTTGTATTTGTGGGTTCTTCCATTTCTCTGTGAAAAATTCAGAATGCAAGGGGTTGTGGGTATGTGTGGGGGATGTTTTATAGTGCAGTGGTCAGGTGTGTGTTGTGTGTGTATGTGTGTCAGGTGTGGGGTATTCGTACTGTCCAATGTGGTGTTGTCTTCTGGTGGAGTTGAGTTTCTGACCGCAGTGGTTTGGACCGCCGAGGGATTTCTGTTGTGCAAAGACTGCTGTGCTGATTTGTGGGTCGTAATTTAGAGGCCGGGATGTTGCCGGCGTGGCGGTGCTGGCACTGGAACCGCCTCTCTCCTGCCCTCGGTCAGGCCGACGGGTGTCTGATTTTTGGCTGATTTTGGCTGGTCTGCAATGTTCGACCAGTAATACGGCAGTCGTGAGACCACCAACACTGGCGATCTTTTGGCCCACGCACAGGCATCGGTCTTCTGCTTATACCGCCAAAGTCGTAATGAGCACCTAAGTAAGCAAGGAGGCCTAAGACATCAACACTACAATCACAGACCCTTTTGCTCCCTTAGAGTCTTTATATAATCCTTTGTAAAAAAGGGGTAGGAAACATATCTTCCTTCAACCTAAGGTACAGTTTTTTAGGTTCATTATTATGGGGCTGCAAGAAATAAGATTGACCTTCATACTACCAGTCTATACTTTATACTTGTGTAATTAATAATTGAAAGTATACTTTCCAAATGCCTCATAATTGACTTAATCACGTAAAGCTTCATTAAAATAAGCAGGGCATTTTTTTTTTAAACAATTATGGTGAGGCATCTGAAAAGATCAATTCTAAGGGGGTCTGTTATGCCACCAATACCACAGTCAGACCCTTCCTCACACAATTCTGTGCCATTAAACTAGCAACTCCATCATTCCTAAAAGGCACAGCATAACACCTTGTCAAAAATCTTTTTCCAACCTCATAAAAACCTTTTAGTTGCAAAACAGGAAAGAGATCTCTGCCCCAATTCTCTATTATCAGATTTGATCAGAGTTGCAGGTGGGAGTGATAAGGTTTGACACAACATTTTTCTTTCACTGAGATTAAAAACTACACCAGGTCTTTCTCTCTATAGCACCAGCTCGATAATTATCTGCAACATTTCTGAGAATATAAACTTTCAACATAGAAAGCAGTCACCATACAAATAATCAAATGTAGTATGCATCCTCTTGGTGCATGAAGGGACCTTAAGATGCTCGCCCTGTGTGCACCTCCATGAAGCAATGAGCATAAGTATTGTGAAAGCTGAATAAATTACTAAAAATTTGCAGTGATTATTAGTTAAGAACTTACATGAATTAGGCTAACGTGATGAAAATTGTGTTTCTTGGAAAAGGTGCCCACTTGAGTGGCCATCATAACGTGTATATCATTAATAAAGAATTTGCATTGATAGTTCAAATAATGTGCATGAGTAGAAAAACATGGATTAGTGGATTATACTGATATATTAATGCTATGTATTTGCTAAATTTTGAAGGCATAAAAAAATTATGAGATATTGGGCCTAGTCGACAGAGCCTCATGTTAAGCTTCATGGAAATAAATAAATGTTTTTTGCGAAAGCAGAGAATTAACACTTGTCCATTGTTCACGCAGAGCTGACCAAATAGATTTGTAACCTTGCAATGTTAAACAAGTTGATGTCTTAAACTTTTTTGTGGGAACTGTCTGCAGAATTTTAGAATCCTACATGTGGATACAGTTGTTGCCTTGATGCGTGAGAAGCAAAGGTTCTAAGGCTTTAACAAAGACTTTACTGACTGGAGCTATGATTGCAACTAAAACGTTGCCTGACGAGGCTGGTGATGGGAATGGGAGGAGAGGAGCCAATCATCGATGTGTAAAAGACTGTCTTGTTATATAATAGATTTAAAAATTAATGTTTATTGGTTCTACTGTGAACACAAGATATTCTGACCAATGGCAACGTGAGAAAGTACTTTGTGGATTTTAGTTTATCCTGACTACACTTGCTAGAAACAAGTTAGTCTATTTTCTATTCTGTCTTGTTACAGTTCTGTGCGAGGAGCACAGCAGTTCCTGATGTTCCTTTTTTCTTGCCTTAGCCCTATAGATTAAGTGTAAATACTATTGGTGCTGTTTCTTAGCTTGATGCCCTTTCTTAGTTGGTTCAGTTAACTCAGAGCCCAACCGTGGCTGAACCAATCCCTGTCATTGTCCTTTTGATGAAGCTGAGCAGACGGATGTTCATCTGACAAAGAAATAACAGCTTGCGGATCCATTCAGGAGAGGTATACCAAGATGATATTGTTTCTGTTATAGATTTCTGTTCTTTCTTTTATGTACCAACCACTGTTTTGGTAGAACCCTAGTCAGTAGAATTCACTTTTGGCTAAATTACTTTTTGCATGGAGCCCAAACATGCTATTCTAATTGGAGGGTTAGTTAGTATGCCATGTGTTGAAAAATTATATTAACGAAGAATTGATTTTGTTCACCTGTTAAATCTAGATGTATGCCATCTCTATTGTTTAGTTATTGTTGCTTTTAATTTACACGCTAATCCTTGAAGGTCTAATGATAAATGCTATGGCTAAATTGAGATTTTTCTGCAACTTTCATCAGCCTGTGTTGTGTGTATATGTATATCATTTGGTCTTGAAATTAACTTACGTAATATTAGCATTGTTAATCTAGGGAAATAAACTTTCTAACTTTACTAAAAGGTGTGGTTATTCATGACCACATGGGCCATTGTGTGTGAAGATTACTGACTCAAGGTTTCTGAAGATTGATTTGTCGAACATGTTATATCATTGCTGGTTAGATTATGAGTAATGACTGGGTACATGGTGGAATCACTCTAAGCATAGTCAAAAGGTCCACCAAACCTCTAATGCATTCCCTTATAAATAAATTACCATAGACCAAATAAAGCCAGACACGCTCACAGATTTTGGTAGCAGAAACGGATGGTTATGTCATTTTAAGAGGCCTCCATGGTTTTCCAGTAGATAATAAAGTAAATGGTTATGTCTCCTTAAGAGGTCTCCATAGTTTCCAAGTTGTAATGATCCACAGATTTTGGTACTACAAACGAAAGGTTATGTTTCCCTAAGAGTCTAAATAACTTTCACAAAACCTTGAAGTTTACCAATGCTTGTTTGAAGATGTTCTCAGCGTTTCTAGTGAGAGTGTGACTGGAATAGGTTTTGCACTTCTACTGCTTAAGCAAATTACCTGTGAATTGTGATGTTTGGGAGTAATAGGGAGACTGTGTACTCCTACTGAAGTTGTTTAAGGAGTCTGCGTACTCCGAAGTGTGTGTGTAGGGAACTTGTTGAAATTCACACGTGTGTGGTGCTCTGTGCTAAAAAAGTGCCCATATGATTGTTGGTATACAGACCCTATACTTGGTTTATGTTGTAATTCGCCTGGTTAATAGGTCCATCGGGCGTGGTTGACAAACTCAGAGTGTGTGAGTGTTAGTTTTGATGGAGATTTGGTGAACCCTAAGTGCACCAGGATGATCTGATGATCAGCTAGGGGTAAAATTTGCTAGTCGAATTTTGCTTGCCAGTTAGGGAAACTGAGATTGAAAGAGTAAAAGCCACAGTTGAAAATTCAGTAAGGTTTCTGAAGCGATTGTGTTACCTACCTGTAGTAAACAGACAAGTTGGTGTGTTGTTTTTTATTGAGTGCTTGCAATATTTGGATTTAGTTTGTCGTGGATCTGAATTGAGGAGGACAAGCGGAAGGACTTTGTCAGCCGCTGTGCATTTGAGTGTGACATCACTGAGCCACGCTGGGATAGGCTGGTTGGTAAGAAAGGACTCGAACGGATTGGTGGACAACCATGAAGCGTTATTGGTCGAGAAGGCAGGCAAAAAGGATTTTGGGATTGAAATTTACTTCCTGATTTGATTGAAGAGTAGCTTGAAAAACAGAAATGAAACTTTTCAAAACATTAAAAAGTGCCCTAAGGGGATATGCGTTCATTCCGGTTAGAGTAGAAGAGATTACACCATCAGAAGATACACCCGTATATATTGTATTCGAAAAACAAGGTGCTGCACCATATCTTTGGTTAAAATAATGGTGCAAAGATACAGAAAAAGAAGGGAGCTTAGAGTTTCCTGCCCATGGAACATTCAATTTGAGAATTTCAGAGAATTTGAGGAGAGTACTGTATGATTTAAAACCCCCTCTGAGACATGCACAATTTTAAGTATTAGCTATTTGAGAGTTAGTAGCCAGACAGCAACAGCAACACAAATTTAAGAGAAGAATGAGAAAAGCTGAGAAACCTTTAGCAGAGGTGATGGGAGAGTGAGCAGAAATTTTGATGAACTGACACTTTACAGGGAATTAAGATGTTTCCTGCGATTACACAAGAGAATGAGAGCAACGCCAAACAGAATACCAAGAAGAAGGGTTCATACCCTTCTGAGGACAAGGAGCAGAAAGTGATAGAATCTAGAAAGTCTTTGACTTATGATGAAGATTCCAATGATGAGGAATTTGTTTTACAAATATTGAGAAGTCGTCCCCCACCTTATGCAGTACATGAGATAGGCCAAAGTTCTATTGCAGATCCTACAGCTCTGGAACCCATTGAAACTGTACAAAGACAAGTACAGGTTAACCATATTGTCCCGAAAACCTCCACAATTCAGACACCTGTGCTGCAGGTTGAGATACCCAGAATTTATCCGGATGTGCCTATTGTAAATTCGACACCAAGTAAATTACTGCCAACAGGGCAAGTTCTACAGATGAGACAGGTCTATAAGAAGGCGTCACTCCAGATAGAGTATACCCCTAATTTAATGTCTTTGATGCAAGCCCAGACAATCCTGAGATACACCCCCATAACAGTGTCACAGACAAGTATGTCTGCATTGCCAAGTCAGAATACAGGAGTAATGTTCAAGTTGTTAGACATGGCATCCTTGGTGTGGTCTCCCTAACTTTTTGTCTCTGTTTCCCTGGTTGTTGATGTGTGCTGGACTCTGTTTTTGCTGTTTTTGTTACTCTGGGCACTTTACTACTGCTATCCAGTACTAAAGTACAAGTGTTCCTATGTAAAATGTATGTGTAATTGGATTTTCATGATTGGCATATTTTATTTACTGTTAAGTCCCTAGTTCAGTGCACTAGAGGTGCCCAGGGCCTGTAAATCAAATGTTACTAGTGGGACTGCAGCACTGGTTGGGCCACCCACATTGGTAGCCCTGTACACATGGCTCAGACCTGCCACTGCAGTGTCTGTGTGTGCAGTTTTAAACTGCCAATTCGACTTGGCAAGTGTACCCACTTGCCAGGCCTAAACCTTCCCTTTTCTTACATGTAAGACATCCATAAGGTAGGCCCTAGATAGCCCTATGGGCAGGGTACATTGTATGTTTAAGGTAGGACATATACTAATGTGTTTTATATGTCCTGACAGTGAAATCCTGCCAAATTCGGTTTTCACTGTGCAAGGCCTATCTCTCTCATAGGTTAACATGAGGGCTACCTTTAAATATGATTAAAGTGTAGATTCCCTTTGGGAGCAGATGGACATATGGAGTTTGGGGTCTCTGAACTCACAATTTAGAAATACATCTTTTAGTAAAGTTGGTTTTGAGATTGTGTTTGAAAATACCACTTTTAGAAAGTAGGCATTTTCTTGCTTAAGGTATTGTGTGACTCTGCCTGTTTGTGGATTCCCTGTCTGGGTCAGTTTGACAGTTGGGCTGTTTGCACCTCTCTCTAGACAGTGACACAAAGGGAGCTGGGGTGTAGCCTCCATATCTTGATGAGCCATCTGTGCTAGGGGGGAGAAGTGGTCACTTACACCTGAAAGGGCTGTGCCTGCCCTCACACAATGCAGTCTCCAACCCCCTGGTGTGTGTCTGGGGCCTGGCCTGGGCAAAGCAGAATCTCACAAACAAGAGAGACTTTCCTTTGAAGTAGGCCTACTTCAAAGGCCAAAATGGGTTTCAGAAGAGCACCCACACCCCAGAAAATTAGATCACTTCTGGAAATCAAGAGGAACCTCTGCTTAGGAGAAGAGCTGAGGAGAAGTGCTGCCTTGCCTGTGACTGTGTTTTGTGAAGCTATCCTGCAGTTGCTGCTTCTGCCTGTGAAAGGGCACAAAGGCTGGACTTTGTTGTGCATTCCTGCTTTTGAAGAAATCTCCAAGGGTTTGACCTGGGCTTGCCTTCTGTTGTTGAAGTCTCAAGGCCATTAAAGACTTCCCCTGCCAGCACCTGGACTCTCTGCTGAGACTCCTGACCTGCTAAGTGGTGCCCTATCCAGTTCCTGGGCCCTTGAAAGGTGAAGCTGACAGGCAAAGACTGAAAATCCATGCACAGACCACCATGCGGGGAAATTTTCAACGCACCTTCTGAGATGCGGATAAAATCTACGCTCTACCTGCATCACGGCTGGAAGATCAATGCAACGCGCCTGGAGAAACACCCACTGACGGAGGCTGTTAACGTTGCAACCCCACATAGCGTAGGTTTCTGATGCTGTGAGACTGGATTTTCTACGCACACCTCGCTGGCTGAAGAAAACCAACACAAAGCCTGCCCAGACCGGAGGTACCTCTCTGGACCAAGGCATCGCTCTCTTGCAGAGAGGAAAAATGACGCACGCTGACCGACAAGAGGAGCAATGACACACGGTCTCGCTTGCGAGTGAGAAATCGACACATCGTTGCCCTTTTCTGAAGCACACTCGCCCGTGCAGTGTTAATTTGACACCACCAACTACTTTTGCACGCTAACAGTGTTAGCACTGTTTTCTAAAGGATTTAAAACTCTTTTTGCTCTTTTATTCATAACTTGACTTGTGTATCTTGGATTTGTGTTGTTTTTGTCTTATTTAGTTTAGATACATTTTACCTATTTTTTGTGTTGTGTCATTTTGTAGTGCTTTCATTGAGTTACTGGGTGGGTTGGTACAAATACTTTCCACCTAGATTCTGAAGTTAAGCCTGCCTGCTCGTGCCAAGCTACCAAGGGGGTGAGGGGGGTTAGCTAAGGGCGATTCTCTTTTATCCTGATTAGAGTGAGGGTCCTTGCTTGGACAGGGGGTAACCTGACTGCCACCCAAAGACCCCATTTCTAACACAAGTGTAGAAAGGAAGAGATACAATGTAAACACAGGAGTTATGACTCTGATGAAACCGAAATTTGACATGACAGGTCCATTGGTTGACTTGAGTGATTCCTGGACTCCACCGAATAATACGGAGAGATCAGACATGAGTTCTAGCCCATTCTTGATGACTCAAGGGACTCTGGCCCTCATTCTGACCTTGGCGGGCGGCGGAGGCCGCCCGCCAAAGTCCCGCCGTCAGGTTACCGTTCCGCGGTCGAAAGACCGCGGCGGTAATTCTGACTTTCCCGCTGGGCTGGCGGGCGGTCTCCTTCAGACCGCCAGCCAGCCCAGCGGGAAAGAGGCTTCCACGATGAAGCCGGCTCGGAATCGAGCCGGCGGAGTGGAAGCTGTGCGACGGGTGCAGTTGCACCCGTCGCGTATTTCACTGTCTGCGCAGCAGACAGTGAAATACATTTAGGGGCCCTCTTACGGGGGCCCCTGCAATGCCCATGCCAGTGGCATGGGCACTGCAGGGGCCCCCAGGGGCCCCGCGACCCCCCCTACCGCCATCCGGATCTCGGCGGTCCGACCGCCGGGATCTGGATGGCGGTAGGGGGGGTCAGAATCCCCGCGGCGGTGCAGCAAGCTGCGCCGCCGCGGAGGATTCAATGGGGCCGCGGTACACTGGCGGGACCCCGCCAGTGGTGCCGGTCCGACCGCGGCTTTACCGCCGCGGTCGGAATCCCCATTGAAGCACCGCCGGCTTGTCGGCGGTGCTCCCGCGGTCCTCCGCCCTGGCGGTCAAAGACCGCCAGGGTCAGAATGAGGGCCTCTGTGTCTAACGTTACAAGTGCCCAATGTGAGTAATAATAATATCTTGTTACAAGGTTTTACAGCCTAGCAATTAACTAAGTGGCTGGAAAGGCTGATTAGCACACCAGGAGATTCAAATGTTGGACGCTCATTGAATGTGACCAGGCTTAAATTAGAAGTAGAGGAATTAATTGAGGGAACAATTGGATTAAACAGAATTGACTCCTACAGTGAAGAGGAAATGCACTTCTTGGGCAAATTAATTATGAAGAAAGCAGGATTGGTACACCAGAAACTAGCAGACCTGGCAGAGAAATACGACATAGAAATTGAGAAAATGAAACATTTTAGAAGGTTACAGGTTAGAATTTGACTCAAAAGATATTGAGAACATGAGAATACCGGGAATGAAAATTCACATTAAGGAACTGATCCAGAGCATTCAGACATGGAGCTCTTTAGATAAACGGGAAGGCAGATGGGTGAAGAAATGAGACAAGAAGAAAAGGGATTCTGCAAATGTAACTGCTAGTGTGCAGCAGACTGACAATTCACAAAAAAATATTACCAATGAGAGAAATTCCAGGAGAGAATTTTGTACACGTCCCTTGGAGCAGAAGTGACATTTTGTCAATTACACAGTCACAGCAAATGCAACCTCAAGTTCAAATGGTACCTAGGCAACAAATACAGATACCTCAGGCTCCAATGGAACAGCAACAGATGATGCCTACTCAGCAGGGCATAGATCAAAGGTTTAACACAAGTAATAACACAATACACCAATACCCCTTACACAGTAAGGATGAATCAAATGATAAATGGGTGTATTAGAGTTCAGATTAAGAAGAGTGCATGTTAGCAGCTTCATTAGAAATAGACCAGAAAGGTCCATATGTGAATGCAAAAGTGATGGGTCACAAGGTCTCATTCTTAGTCGACACAGGAGCTACACACTCTACTGTGAGAACTGCAGAAGTTTCTAACTTACCTCTTTCAGGGAAAACAGTACAGATTGTGGGAGTTGCAAACCAGTATTTGACAAACCCGATTTCAGAAACAGTTTAATTAAAATTGGAAATTTCAAAGGCTTACACAAATTTGTAGTTTCTGTCTCGATTCCGGTTTCCTTTCTAGGAAGGGCCTTGCTATGCAAAACGAGAGGTTAAATTAACTGTTCAACTGATGAATTGCCATACCCGCAAATAGTGATGATCAAGATGACCAGTCTCAAACAACCAATTGTAATTCAGTAAATGAGAAGTACCCATTCATCAGTTTCTTTCTGGCCTTCAAAGTACGAGATCTTCCTTTTGACTTACAGGGAACAGTTAAGATGAACGTATGGGATTTTTCAGGGAAAGACATTGGTCTAATTAAGGGAGTTGAGCAAGTCAAAGTCCCAGTCAAGCCAAATGCAATTTTCCCCAGATTCCACAATACCACATGACACGAGAACATAATTGAAGGGATTACACCTATCATTGCAGTATTTGTGACAAGGCATCCTAAAGGAATGGTATAGAGTAGCCCATGTAACTCACCTGAAATGGGATTGCAGAAACCTTGTGGGAAATTTTGGATTTTTCAGGGTTTGAGAAAAATCAATGATATTTTGAATACATGTTGTCCAGTGGTGCCAATCCAGCATATATTGTTTCAGATCCCATGTGATGCTGAATGGTTCACCGTAGTGGACCTATCTCAAGCATTTTTTTCTATACCTCTTCACAAGAATAGCCAGTTTCTTTTATGTTTTAAATTCCTTGATCGCATAAATTGTTGGTGCAGAATTCCTCAAGGTTTTTCAGAGACCTGGTCCATTTTCAATCAGATATTGAAAAAGAATTGGGAGACATTGGAAATGCCTTTCCAATCGACATTGATTCAGTACGTTGATGATTTGTTGGTCGCTTCAAAAACAAAAGAAGCATGCAGGCAAGATACTATTGCCTTACTAAATCATTTGGGAAAGAATGGACATAAAGGCCCTCATTACAACCCTGGCAGTAAATGCTGCCTACCGCCGTGCTGACGGCCGCCAACATACCGTGACACCGGCAGTAAGCCGCTACGGGTATCATGACCAACAAAGAGAAATCTGCCACTATACAGACACCCGCACAAGTCTGCCACACCAAAGGTCAGTGATAAACTGGTGGTACCAAAACCCACACAGTTACGCCAAAAGGAACACGCCCACAGTATCATGACCCACGAATCACCGCAGCGGTCTTTCAACCGCAGCACACACCACTGCGCTCAAAATACACACACACTTACAAAACACCACCACATTGGACAATTCAAACTACACACACCTGAAACACATGCATACACCACACCCACACCAATATAAAACACCCACCCACATTACCCACGACCCCTTATGACGCAAAGGATTTGACAACTGAGAGAGACAAGGCAGGAGCACCCACTCAATCAGAGGCACAGAACACCATCACCCATACACCATCCGCGCACCTCACACCACACACCATAACACATCACCCCACACATCACCCTACACATCCTCCCACCCACCACTCACACCACAACCATGGCACCCCAAAGACACTCCAGGTTTTCTGAGAAGGAGCTAAGGGTCATGGTGGAGGAAATCATCCGGGTAGAGCCACAGCTATTCAGATCACAGGTGCAGCAGACATCCATTGCAAGGAAGATGGAGCTATAGCGGAGAATTGTGGACAGGGTCAACGCCGTGGGACAGCACCCAAGAACAAGGGATGACATCAGGAAGAGGTAGAACGACCTACAGGGGAAGGTGCATTCCGTGGTACCAAGACACCAGGTAGCAGTACAGAGGACTGGCGGTAGAACCCTCCTCATCCCCCACAACTAACAACAAGGGAGGAGCAAGTCTTGGCAATCATGCACACTGAGGGCCTCGCAGGAGTAGCAGGAGTCCACTCTGGTAAGTTAAATCTTTACTACTCAATCCTTCACCCTACCTGCATGCCATCACAAACTCCTACCCCTACCCTCACCCCATCACTCCACCACCTCACATATACCCCACCATCACAACCCACCCATCCCAATACCAAACCCTGCATGCAACACCAATGCATGGACACCCATCACAGACCTGCATGAACACCCATCACCACAGCATGTCCATAACAGAGATTCACCCAGCCCACAAAACCACTGCAAACACAAGGCCAAGCTGACAGGGAAATCACAATCATACAGGGAAACACCCCCATGCACACGATGGCACACACAGATACATTAACACTGCATTTGCATCCCCACAGGACCCCTACTCAACGTCACTGGAGAAAAGGTGCCAGCTACAACCAGTCCACCCCCTGAAGAGGCCCACAGTGATGACAGCAGCTCTGCACGTCTGGATCAGGATGACCAACCTGGCCCATCAGGGACCTCATGACAGTCAGTTCCCCTGTCACAGTCCCATCCCACCACAGACCCTCCCCCCTCAGGAAACCCCAGCACAGCACCCACCCAGAGGGCCCATGCCACTGTCCCCAGGACATGTCAATCAGCAGTGTGTCCACCACTACAGGGACCCCAGGCAACCCCACAAACACAGGACGATCGGGGACCTGGGGTCAGTGGCAGTGGGCACATGGTTCAGGAGACAAAGGCACAGGACAACAGGGAAGCTGGGAGGACTGCTGTGCAACAGGGGGAGGACAGGCCCAGGGAACCTACTCTCCACGAGGCTCTCTCCAATATCCTGGGAGGATACCACTATTCCCAGGAGACCATGGGCCAGATACTGGCCAAGCTGCAGGAGACCCAGCGGCTGCAGAAGGGACAGTACCTAGGGATCAGTGATGGCCTAACAAACATCTATACCATCCTGTTCACCATTGCAGGGGTGCTGGGTGACATGGCCAAGACCATGAGGGAGGCAGTGGCACAACAACGGGCCCCTGACACTAGCCACACAGATGAACAGCCCTCCACCTCCGCCGACTCTAGTGGACAGGAGGCACCACCACAGGACCAACAGGCCAACAGCACCCCACCCCCTGCAGAAGGAGAACCACCTTGCAAACGGTCCCTGAGATCCAGGCAAAAGACAGAGAACATTGCCAAGACCCCTGCCAGGAATTAAGACTCCTGATTGTCACCCTTCTGTCCCACTATATCACCCTGTCTGCCTTGAACTTCCATTACTCCCATTCCTATGTCCCCTTGGACAATGCACCTGTGATACTAAGAGACTGGACTCTAACTGGACCTTCCTCCACCATCACCCCTGGCCATTGCACATCTCCCTCTACTTATGAGCACTGAAATAAACACCCTTGGATCAAATACAAGTACGGAGTCTGTCAATTGATTGCAAAATGTATTAGATGAACAAGCTGTAAACTTTTCAATCTATATGTCCAGTTATATATACATTAGTATGACCCGTAGGAACCAGAGTGGGGCACAGGGATCTGAAAAAAGAGCTGACAAAGGGTAAAGTCAGTGGCCAGAGACATAGGGTAAGAGGCTGTCTTGTACAATGTCCAACAGTTAACTGAAATGCAATATGAACGTACAATGTCTTACCTGTATGTCACTGGAAGTATTGTAGAATAATGTTGCTCCTGTTGTCAATATCTTCTTCCTCTGCCTTCTGTTCCTCACTGTCCACAGGCTCCACCTCTGCCATAACACCATCTCCACGCTCATCCTCCTGCAGAAAAGGCACCTGGCGTCTCAAGGCCAGGTTGTGCAACATGCAACAGGCAACGATGATCTGGAACACCTTCTTGGGTGAGTAGTACAGGGATCCACCAGTCAGATGGAGGCACTGGAATCTGGCCTTCGGGAGGCCGAAGGTCCATTCTATAATCCTCCTTGTACACCCATGTGCCTCATTGTAACGTTCCTCTGCCCTAGTCCTGGCATTCCTCATGGGTCCGTAGCCATGAGAGGTTGGGGTAACCAGAGTCACCTGCAAATATCGAGGGATATCTGTTAGACACACACCAACCCTTAGGGACAACACCATACCCAGACACCTACTTATACTGTGTGGGGAGCTTGGGCTCACCTGTTAGCCACACCAGGTGTCTCCGGAGTTGGCCCATCACATATGGGATGCTGCTATTCCTCAAGATAAAGGCATCATGCACAGAGCCAGGATATTTGGAATTCACATGGGAGATGTACTGCTCCGCCAAACACACCATCTGCACATTCATAGAGTGATAGCTTTTTCTATTCCTGTAAACTTGTTCATTTCTCTGGGGGGGGTGGGGGTTGGGGGGGGGGGCAAATGCCACATGTGTACCATCAATGGTACCAATGATGTTGGGGATATGTCCCAAGGCATAAAAGTCAGCTTTCACTGTGGCCAAATCATCCACCTGGGGGGAATACGATGTAGCTGCGCATGAGTTTCAGCAGGGCTGACAACACTCTGATCAACACATTGTAGAACGTTGGCTGAGGCATCCCTGATGCCATGGCCACTGTTGTTTGGAAGGAACCACTTGCCAGGAAATGGAGCACTGACAGGACCTGCACTAGAGGGGGGATACCTGTGGGCTGGTGGATAGCTGACATCAGGTCTGGCTCCAATTGGGCACACAGTTCTTGGACTGTGGTCTGATCAAGTCTGTAGGTTAGGATAATGTGTCTGACCTCCAATGTTGCAAGGTCCACCAGGAGTCTGTACACCGGAGGATGCTGCCATCTCATATGCAGCCTCAGCCGGTGGAGCCTATGGAAGAGAATGGTGAGCAGAGGGTCACATTCCCACATCTATTGCACTAATCCTGTTTTTTTTATTTTACAGAAACAAAAAGTGAATCCTAAAATCATTTGCCGTGCCAATGTCTGCTGTAATGCAGTTATGTGCCATGCCCTGTAGCCCCCTGAAATGGCAGAATCCTGACCTGTGAGGAGGGACATGTGGAAATGAGGTAATTGCGCTGGTGTTGTGCGCCGTTGCGGTAGGTGGTCGATGACCACCGCGCAAGTTTGCATTGGTTATCATTGGGCCCTATGGGTTCCAGGAGCCAATGGCGATGTACGCTGGCGGTGATGGTATGCACCGCCGCGGACGTCACGGCCATTTTCTATCTATCCACTCACTTGCTACCTGGCCATCAACAGGAGAGGACCTACACTGCAAGTGCTGCTGTGACCTGCGTCTGGAAGCGACAATGCATGTATGTAAGGTGGTCAATGTATGTGCGTCAGGAGATTGGTGGGAACTTGTAGGCAATGAGTGTGACGGTCCAGACGGGTGACTAATTCCCTTTTCTGCTGTCTTTTCCCTGCAGTTCAGCGCCCACCAGAAAAAGAGTATTTGGCGTGCAAGAGGTGGGAGGACCTGCGCCGCAGGGCAAAGAAGATGGCGGAGGCCCAGCTGGGGTTGGCCTCCCAACGAGGAAGGGGAGCCCGTCGCACCAAGACCCCCCTGATGTTCCGCATCCTGGCGGTGGCATATCTAGAGTTGGATGGGCGCTTGAAGGCATCACAGCAGCCACAGGGGGGTGGGTACTGAATCTGACTCCTGCTGTGCACACGTTAAGAGTTACCTGGGTGGGGAGTGGGGGCTATGGGTGCCCCTTGGCCAGGGCAAAGATGGCAGGGTAGGCCCCTTGTGGGGCAGGCTTTGAGGCACACCTACACCAATAGTGTTAGTGGGCATATACTACTGGGCGGGTCCTTTGAGTTTCTGGGGTGCAGCTGATGGCGTTAGGCATTGTACCCCATGGGCTGGTGACTATCTTAGGAACTGGTTGTGCATGTCCTAGTACATAGGGCTGTTCCCTGTGTGTTGTGTCTGCCAACAGTAGTGTTGTTGCTGGCATTGACCAAGTGTATCCACTGTCTCTTCCCCCCCTTTTTGTTTTGTCACCCTGTCCTTGTGTGCATTAGCATCATCTAGTGGAGGAGCAGAGGCACCAGTGGCAGAGGGAGCTGCATTGCACATGGGGCTGGACGCCAAATCCACCGAGGGTGAGGGCACCAGTGGGAAGGAGGGCAAGAGGAGCACCACGACGGGGACAGGAGGAGACACCACAGACAGCAACTCCTCCTCTAATGGAAACTCCCTGGTGGTGGCGGACACCTCTGTGCCCACCACAACAACAGGTACAGCCGCCACCCTCCCTACCAGTATCGCCCTCTCAACAGGCCCTCAGCATGTTTCCCATGCAAGCTCACCCAGGAGAGTGGCATCTCCTTCACCCCAGGCACCTCAGGCCCTGCCCCAGTCAGCCCTGCTGCCCTCAGTGAGGAGGCTATTGACCTCCTGAGATCCCTCACTGTTAGGCAGTCAACCATTCTGAATGCCATCCAGGGTGTCGAGAGGCATTTGCAACAAACAAATGCATACCTGGAGGGCATTCACTCTGGCGTGGCAGCCCAACTGAAAGCATTCCAGGCTCTGGCCAACTCACTGATGGCAGCCATTGTCCCTGTCTCTTGCCTCCCCCATCCAACTTCCTCTACCCAGTCCCATTCGGTCAACCCCAGCCTATCCCAAGCACACTTTCAGACCTGCATGCACCTAAATCAGCACACATAAATGGCTCAGGCAAACACAAGCACCACACTTCATCCCACAGGCACTCACACAAGCACCATCCAGATGCAGACACACCAACATCCACTGCCTCCACTGTGTCCCCCTCCTCCTCCTCGTCCACCTCCCTCCCAGTTGCATCTACACTCACACCTACATGCACTACACCCTCATCTACTACCTCCATCACCAGTATACCTATCACAACACACCCCTCACTGGAAGTCACCACCCCCACATCCATGCACACGTCTCCTGTGTCCTCTCCCACTGTGTCTGTGCCCCCCTCCCAAAGTACACAAACGCAAGCACTCAGACATCTAAAAGCCATCCACCTCGCAACAGCATCCAGCCCATGCACCTGCACCCAAACACACCAGACTGACACCTCCTACCACCATTCTCTCTTGCTCCACTCCCAAACCTTCACCCTCTTCCAGCCCCAGTGTCCATAAAAGGCTTTTCCTCTCCAGCACCTCAGCCACTCACTCCACGGCCACTGTAGTTCCTGCAGCTACTGCAGGTGTGAGAGGCTCCAAGGACGCACCCGTCAGCACAGCCAGTGTGCCTGCACCACCTGCCAAGAGCAAGAAGGCCCCGCCAGGTATCAACGGCAAGAAGGGGACACCAGTCAGCAAGATGAAGGAGGCACCACCAGCCAGCAAGGGGAAGGAGGCACCACCAGCCAGCAAGACAAAGGAGGCACCACCAGCCAGCAAGACGAAAGAGGCATCAGCAGCCAGCAAGACAAAGGAGGCACCACCAGCCAGCAAGACGAAGAAGGCACCACTAGCCAGCAAGGGGAAGGAGGCACCACCAGCCAGCAAGGGGGAGGAGGCACCACCAGCCAGCAAGGGAAAGGAGGGAACACCAGCCAGCAAAGGGCAGGAAGGGGACAACAGCTGCCAAGGCCAATGTAAAGGGAACTGACGCTGCAGGCAGGATGGATCTGGTGCCTGGAGCATCTGGGCAAACAACACCAGCCATGGCACGTCAGACATCCGAGGCTGCAGGGGAAGGGCTGGAGCCTCCCCCAACCACTGACAGCACCGCCACCTGCACCGCCCGCAGCACCGCCACCTGCACCGCCAGCAGCACCACTGCAAGCAGCAGCAGCCCCAGTGGGCAGCCGTCCGAGGCTGCAGGGTAAGGGCTGGAGCCTCCCCCACCACTGACAGCTCCGCCACCTGCAGCGCAACTACCATCCACTGAGCAGCCGTCACCACCGGCGAGCAGTGTGTAGTCATGCCTACATGGGCGACAGTGCGTCCTGGCCCCTGCAACACTTGTAGGTGTGACACCCAGGTGAGAGAATGTTACCTTGCACCATCTGGGATCAGCATCACAGGGCACAAGGCCCCCTCCGGAACCAGTGGAAGAAGGCATCCACTCACCCCCTCCTTGGCAGGATGAGGTACACTGGGCACAAATCCCCCTCGAGAACTAGTGGAAGATGGCATCCACTCACCCCCTCCTTGGCAGTATGAAGCACATTGGGCACAAAGCCCCCTCCAGCACCAGTGGAAGAAGGCATCCACTCACCCTCTCCTTGCGAGGATGCAGTACACTGGGCACAAAGCCGCCTGCAGAACCAGTGGGGAAGCCATCCACTTGAGAGACTGTGGCTTTGCACTCCCCAGGAGCAAGCAGTGGGCAAACCACCCACTAGAGAGACTGTGGCTTTGCACTCCCCAGGACCAAGCAGTGGGCAAACCACCCACTTGAGAGACTGTGGCTTTTCACTCCCCAGGAGCAAGCAGTGGGCAAACCACCCACTTGAGAGACTGTGGCTTTGCACTCCCCAGGAGCAAGCAGTGGGCAAACCACCCACTTGAGAGACTGTGGCATTGCACTCCCCAGGACCAAGCAGTGGGCAAACCACCCACTTGAGAGACTGTGGCCTTGTACTTCCCAGGACATCGCAGAGGGCATGCAGCCCCCCACCCCTGGAGCAGTGGCGTTGTACCATCTTTCGGCTGAGGTGCCCCCCATTCCCTGTCCCCATGAGGTGCCTGTGTGTTTTCGACCTGATGCCCCTGCAGTGTTCTCTCCATATTGAGGCAGGAGTCAAGTGTGGCCTTGGCCCATGTGTTATGGCCCTGTGGGCCATGGACATTTTGGAGTGGGTACTGTCCCTCCATCTGTATATATTGTACATACTGTTTATTGCTTTAAGGATGTATTTATCTAAATTTGTAATATTACACTCCCTTTAATCAGTTCCTTTTCTCCTTGCGTTATTCCTGAGGGTTACAGGATGTATATGTGATGTTGTTGCATCTGTTTGTGTAAATGGTGTTGGGGATGGGGGTGTTGCGTGTGTGTGTGTCACTCTCTTTTTCCTCCCCCTACCCTTGTGTGCTAGGTGCAGTACTCACCATGGTCATCTTCGCCACCATTCGCGTTCCTGGTGTAGGAGGAGTTAGACCAGCATTGGAAATATGTGCAGTTCGGGCTCCATGATGTAATGATTCTTCCTTGTGTGTCGAGAGGTGAGTTGTTTCCCTTCTGTGTACTGTTTCCGTTGTGCTTTTGATGGCATTGGTATCTCCCCGGAAATGGTGGCAGATTGGTGTGTCATAATAGAGTGGGCGATACACTGTCTTCTGTCTGGCTGTTGGCGGTTACCGCTGCGATGTTTGTTGCTACCGCCGCGGCGGTCGGAATGTTAAAGTGGCTGTATGTGTTGGAGGTTTCCGCTGTGGTCATAATTCCATTTTTCTTACAGCCAGCCTGTTGCCCGTATCACCGCCGCTTTATCACCGACCGCCAGGGTTGTAACGAGGGTGATAATGTACACTGCAACTGCAGATAACACATACAGTCCAACACACATTCCTAAAAAATGACATACTCCTCATCTATGACTAATTCCTACCAGCCATCATCAGTATCATGCACATGATACTGGGATGACAGAAATGTACTTGAAACAACAGGGCCCAGAGCTGAGTGGACAAAATTGATTATGATCAACATTTGTGTCTTCTAACTTGTGAGGATCACATGCCCCAACAAGTCTGGATTTCCTGTGTCCCTGTGCATAAGGTGTGTTGTGCATGCAATCCATCACCTCAACACACCTGTTGAAACACCAGTGCTTGCCCAGTCATCATGGAGGCAGGGTGTGTGCCATTTGATAGGGGTCAGGTAACTTTACAGCTCCTATTCAAAGGTTTGGTTCATCAGCACCTGAGCATACGTAACAAAGGGGCACTCCATTGCCCATGATGGGCCTACATGTACAGCTGATTGAAACTTCCCAGAAAGTTTGGCTTTAAGTCTGAGCTGCACATCAGAGTTGTCAACAAATTCCACAGCTGAAGCCCCCTACCCTGTGCAATGTAGTGCTACATGTGTTAAACGGTACACACATGGTGCCTGTATGGGTGTCCTTAGACCCACAGTGAGTTTGGCATTGCAGTGGGTGCTGCAACAGTATCCAGAATTATTGTACATCATTTACACACGCATGCCAGACATCATTAAACTACCAGGTACGGACACAGCATTCACATCATATGTATATGTGATGTGACCTACATCACTCACAAATATCATGGTAGCAGTACCATATTGTGAAAACTGCTTGGGATCTGGTGTGGGAAGAACCATAGAATCTCCACACATCCATCTGGAGGTTAGTTGTCTACTAAATGTGTTCACTACTGATTGTTGTACAGCACAATATGGATCCTTGCAGTATTACTGACTCATTATATCTGAAGGGTACTGAGGCACCTGTAGTGTATGTGTCTCCTACATACGCCCCCTAGAGACCTCTGCAGATGTCACCCACATCTGTACCATCTTGTCAGTAAGTGTAAGCTATGTGTGGCACACTGCGCTGACAATGGTGCTGTGACCAAGTGGCTGTAAAGAGGCATGCTATGTACATAGACAGCTGCCCTTAGACCTATCATGGTAGACACCATTGACTAACTGGACAGCCATGAAAATTCCCATTTCACACAATTCCATGCCAGCACCCATTGCCCCTTGAACTACACGCAAGCCATTCTCCTTGCACAACATTCCAACATACATGATGTCACCATCCATTCTCCAATGATATCAGATCATTGGTCAGGCAAAATCATCTTCGATGGCATACCACTCTTCAGACTGACTCACACCAAACCCTTGATTAGCACCCATGATGCACAAGATGACACTTACTGGATGCATCAGGGTCTTCTAATCGTGCAACCTCTTCCACGGTGTAGGGTGCAGGTCCACCTGCAAGACATGGATGGAAAACATTGGTCAGAGTGATTTGTACATTTAAGTAAATTGAAGACATTGTGTACTGTTAATTTGTTAGGCTGAGTGAGCATGTCATCCTAGTGGTAGGGCAGAGCAACTAACAAACATCTGTGATCAGTCAATCACACATAGTCTCAGATAATGTAGACCCACACACCTACAAACCAACACTGTCCCTGACACTCCTGTGGTGTTTCTCACTGTACCATTTATACATGGCATTGTCATGCAGGTGTCTGTTGGCTCTACACCAACATGACCCTATGGGACGGCTTGACACTATATATTGCATCTGAGGGGCATGCAATGGCTGTTGCAGTGGCTCTCCCATTGTGACACCTATAGCGATTGGGACTGCCTCAGATGTCGTTGACATCTACCTCATTGTCACAGCAAACTGACAAACTACTGCCCAGGGGTTGTGTGGGTGTTCCAAGGTATTGAGGAATGGTGTGATACATCCTTCAGTGAAGTAAGTAATGTGTGTGTGCCATCACAAGGCACACACATGAACACTAATTCTATGGGAGTATACTAATGTAAAGATAGTTGTACCTACCTGTACATTGACTGATTGAAATCATGGATGTCTTGCCAATAGTGTGTGGCCAGGTATTGTTGCCATGGTATACCATTATTTGTCCAGGGATGGATAAGGACATGGGCATAGAAAATGCCTCAACACAAACACAGTTGCTTCTTGGTGCAAGGATGCATTCATTGGTTCAGGTTACTGACTGATGTGCCAGTGAAGGAGCAGATGCAGGACAGCTCCATATTGTCAGTGAGAAGAGGCAGGCCTGTGGAACTGACTCAGCGCATGTGTGTGGTAATATACATATTATAGGGTGTATGTGATACACAAGAAACTGGAACAGGAAAGTGCTAGTAGTCTGGACCCAGTGCATGGTCAAGCTCTCTAACATGGCCTTCACCAATGACACAAAGGGGCCAATAGAACAACAAAGGTGAAGCACAAATTGCATTAATACAGCTCTTGTGGCCCTCAGTGCACCCCTTACTCCCGTCAGGTGAGCGCCTAATGAGAATCAAGGCACAGCATGATGCAGGTAGGGTCCAAATGGGTCTATTTCTGTGCAGGTAAATGCTGTACTCAGCAGGAGTTTCAACAGGTCCTCATGACTTCTACTGAGTACATTGGGGGCCCATCTCATACATTTTCACCCCCCCCCATATCACATCTGCTCTCAACAGCTGTTTAGAGTGCTAGTATAATTGTACTAAGAGATTTCCCAGCTTACTCAGTGGCTTTATACATATGTCACCATTACAGGTTTTTTGACCCCCTTCCATACATGATGCAAGGCACAGGCCTCATTTGGTACAGCTCATTACTGAGTTGCCCTGTGCATGCATCACAACACTTTGTAATGGTTGTGCAGTGAAAATGGTACATCTTCCCAGAATTGGCTTCATCATTGTACATCTGACTTGCAGGCCTAAGGTGGCGCTGGAACTCACAATACAGGTAGCATACAACATGTCTACATCCAAATGCATGACATAAAGTACTCAACCATATCTGCAACTGCCATGCACATGCAAAAGCAAGGACTTTGTATGGAAATGTGAGACTTACCAACTGCTTCATCAATCGCAATTCCAAGATGATCCAGCAGATCTACCTTGTCACCAAATCTGCCCATTGATGTTTTAGCTGTGGTCGTTCTTTCCATTGCAGAATATCCTGGTGAGGTGGTGGAGCACCTTGCCCCACTGGAGCTGCCGTGCCTCTGTGGGGTATCCAAGGATTACTCGGCAACCCAATTGCAGCATTAAAGGGAGATAGTGCTGTAAAAAGCCAGATAACCCCCCCCCCAGCTCATCTGCAGACATCCGCCACATCCTCCCTTTCCCAGACATATTGCAAGTGCAGTTCAGCCTAAACAAAAAAATTAAGTAAACTTAACCCCTAACCCAACTACCCCAACAACTATTCTACCCCAGACAAACACCCCACAATACAGAGACAAATTACAGTACAATTACACTACAAAAGACAAGTTTAAAGACAACTGAGGACAACACCTACAAAACACAGCACAATAAATACTACAAACACTCCAAAATACACCAATCCAACTACAGCACCACCTCCACACACCCTCACTCAGTCACAGACAATAAGACTGTGAAGTGAAAGTGAACTCACTGTACCATGCTTGGAGGCAGGATGTCCTGTTTCATCACTTCCTGGGTGTGTGCATCATGTTTTCAGTGATGTGTTGGTTTTTTTGATGAATGATGGTCATGAATTGTTTTTCTCACCATTAGCACGAAAAGGACTGTGGACGTGCAATAGACACTAAGGGGCTAGGCGTCTTTTAGCTTAGTGGTATTGTATGGTATATGCGTATGCATGACAAATTTTGACGCATGATGGTGATGCATGGATTACACACCCTGGTGCGTTCAGAGGCGTGTGTACGTGTAATTGCCGCTCAGGGCCCAGGTGTCATTTTACAAATGTTGCAATGTTTAGTTTATGCATTTGCGTCATAGATTTTTGACGCATGATGAATTTGCAGGGATTTTTGCATTGTAGACCTTGAGTGCACCCTGATTAACTTTACATATTACACGGGCTGTGCAAGAATGTTGTATATATGTTATGGCAACATGTGTGTATATGTCCAGTACTCTCATTATGGTGTCAATGTTTTGTTGAACCTATTGGTTTGTTTATGAGTCTGCTGAATGCAACTACTCATACCTTGTGCATATGTGCATGTATACCTACACTATGTCCACATAAATATTGGCACATTTGTGCTATGTGTGTACATGTGTGTATAAATACTAACTTGTGGGTGGACTTCATTGTTATGTCCGAGATACAAATGTACACATACCTACAACACAATATATATGGTGGCCTATGTCCAACAAATGGCAAAGCATGTGACAACCATGACAGTTTCTACCCACAGTATTTAGTGCACTTGGACTGCAATGACATCACGTAAACCCTGCCAATTTGCGTGTGCACATGTGTCCACTCTGTGGAGTGTTGTTGGATTTTACTTTGTGTTGCTCTGCTACATGTATGCCATTTGGTCCCCCATGCATCTTAGTTACAGGAGATGTTTTGCACACATATGTTGGTGAAGATTGGTATATGCTGTGTGTGTGTATTGACATGTGTTTTGTAATATCTGTAACATATGATGACAGTGGTGTGTTCATGGGAGGTGAAACCTCATTTTACTATCTTCCTGCATGGACACATGTTGACATTTGACAAATGCATGCATTGTAACATCAGTGCCACCTATGTTTTCATACGTCCAAACACATGTGAAGGTCATTTCTTACAGTCACTGATCTTGTGATAACGATACCCTTACTATTGTGCTAATTTGCCTTTTGCTCGGAATCTATTCACATTGCCATGCCTGAGCCATTACAGTGGTACATGTGTACTGAGATATGTGGCATATGTGCGCATGCCATGAACTAGGCATTCACTTTTGTCCACATCCTGTTTGCTATGACAGTCACAAACAATGGCATACCACTGTTGAAAGGTCTTGCAGTCTGGCATAGATGCCAGCCTACTCATTATCACAACTGTGTGAGTTTGTATGGCAACACAAACCCATGGTTGCATGTGAAGGGATGGAGCTCTAGTTTACTCAGCCCCCTGTGCACATGCATCCGGCCCCTGACAATGTAATTTGTTAATGTAGCGAGAGCAGTGGTGTGTGGGGTCTTTCAGCAGGGACCTCGGCTCTTCATAATTGTTACTCAGCAGAACTATGCCCACTGCCCAGCAGACAGACACATGCACAATTGTGGTCATACATACCAGGATATCACATTTTCCTCTGCAGTACTTGATGTCAGATTTCCCCTCTCATGTACAGAGCTCGGGTGCTCACACATGTTGGACATCTGACATTATTTGATGACCTTAGTTGTTTCCTTGGGCAGCTTGTTGGGCTTGTATATCTGTTGTGACTTCAATATTGGAAACATGCCAGGGTACAGATGGTATTGCCTGTCATAGCCTCCTGACATGGTGGCATGCGATGGGCAAATACCATAGTATGCTACTGCCCAACGTGACTGGGTTTTGTACTGACCTGCCCACCCTCTCTGTTCATATGTCAAATGTTGACATGTAGACATTGATGTGTTGTACAGTCAGTGTTAGTCTATGTGTGTCCCTTCTCCGTGTATTCCTGCACTACTGGTGAGGTGTGTATTGTCACCTAGATTGCTCCCATTCCTTAGGCTGCTTGCTCTTTGCACACATCTTCTACAGCAACATTGTCTGGTCATACATGGACATGATGAAACATGTGACTTCTGTAATTGAAAACTGTACACATCTCCTTCTACTGGCTACTTGATAGTTACGGTTCCATTGATGGTATTTGTGAGATGTCATGAGTTCCACACACACATGACATTCTCCTGCCACAGCACTTGTGTTGTCTCCATTTCACCTCCCGTGTTGTCTTTGCAAGTATTTGTGGGTGTCTCAAAGCTGGCATCCACAACCTCCATTGAACATGGGTATACATTTATTCCAGCATGCCAAAACCTAGGTAACTCTTACCATGACTGCATGATATTGAGGTGTGAAATCATCTCAGTTCTGTACAGTTCATTTGCCAATTGCTACCTATATGGCTGGTCTACTCACATTCAGATTGTGTCTCATACATTTTTCAACAAGTAGCACATCCCACACCTGATTGTGATATTGGAGGCCACAACATGTATGGGACAGTTAGTTACTGTTGCTATCATGCACTTTTTCTGACAAGTGAGTGACAATGGGTGATGTGAATTGCTTTGTGCTGTGTGATGTATTTATACATAGCATACTAGGTATATATTTAGACAAGTCTAGAATTGTTGATACTGGCAAGCCCGTTGCTACCTAGGAAATACACCCGTACACATCAGTCTTCACATAGTTGCCTGGATTTGCTCTAGGCATGTGTCAAGACAGCAGATTTGTGTGCCAAGTGTGCACTTTATGTACATAGTGAAAATTAGACACTCTGCCTACATTCAACCCAGATATAAGTTTGGTGGTGCATTGTCCCAATAACTCCATGGATCGTGACTATAGGTCATGTGTTTGAATGGGGATTCTGCACCCATAGCTGATAATTTAGTCAGGCAACCCATTGCGCACTCCACAGCCAACATGTGTATGCCATAGGTGAGGTACAGTCCACCATGTGCCAGGGTTTTACCCAATGGCAGTGACAGGACACATACCTATGTATACACTGTGCAGTCGTAGCATCGGACATTGGTTACCATCCTTGGACATTTACTGAAGGACCAAAGTTAGCAATGATGTTCCACCCTTTTCACACATGTACCATGCAGGCAAAGCTACTGTCACCATGAGTTGTGACAGTGTTCAGTTCTTACATAACATGATATCCATTTGTTGACAGTCCCTACCTTATGTAGCCCCCCCCTTGCATACATCCTGTTATGCATGGTGTTGTTGTGGTGAATGGGCTAGGTTTTAGCACCTTGGCCTCTTGACGGAACAAGATATGTAGTGGTGCATGGATCTAGACTTTCAGGAGTCACGTGGCCATAAATTGAGTGTCACTGATATGTGAGATAGTGGCAGTAGACCCTCTTACGTCACAAATGATGTTGCTACCATACTGGTCACCTTTGTGTTACTTACTTACTCGCTGAGGTTTGAGTCACATTCCAATGGTGTATGTAGTGGAGAATGAGTAGGCCAAGGTGAAAAGTGATTTATTTCGGCTATTTACAATGTGATCTTTATAGTATAGGGACTGTGTAGAAGTTCTTAACAAAGTGAAGTCTCCTATGAACTCCGGCAGCAGTCTTCATTTGTTCCCCCTCCACATTATTTGCTCCATTGTCATCCTCCTCCTTGTTGGGGACATCAACCTGTTCATCCCAGGGGATATTTGTCCGGACACAAGTGTTGTGTAGGATTGCACGTGCCAGAATTATCTTACAAACAAGTGGTGGAGCATACAAAAGGCTTCCTCCTGTTAGGGCCAGGCACCTGAATCTGAATTTCAGGAGCCCAAATGTCCTCTCCACCACATTGCAAGAATTTCTACGTCCCTTGTTGTAGGCCCGCTCTTCCACCATTGTGGCATTGGCAAAGGGGGTCATCACATGACTGTATGCCGTACCCTTGATCAGCTGCAAAGGATAGAGAGAAGATGTGTTGATAAGTGTTGATAGTGGTTTGGAACATACCATAGCAGTTGCACTTTTTAGTTGAAGTAGTGACACAGACTTGTTTGTAGTACAGTGTATGTTCCTGTTCTTGTGAAATGGCTTTGTTGGACTCTGTTGATAGACAAGACAATCTTGGGTAGTGGCTCAAGGGCCTGGGTACATTTACGTTGATCCCAAAATGATGGTTATGATTTAAGTAAATGTGTTGTGTAGTCCATATTGGAAGTGGTGTTCTATTGTTAGATGGAACCTACCACCTCCTAGCACAACAATGGTGTCAGATGTTGAAACACCATAGTTGCCCTACAAATCCAGGCTGTGCTGTCAATGTTACCATGTGGCACTATGCATGCAGTGTGACCCTTTGTGACCCTTTGTGGCAGATGATGGTTGTGCCAGCCATCAGGTGTACATGAGTGTGTATAACACATTAGTAGGATGATGTCATTTGGTGCAGTAGTATCTCCTACACATGATTTTTGACAGACACTTTCTACATATGCACAGTGCAGGCTTTGGGAGGGGGCACAGCTATTTTTAAAATAGGTCCCTTAGTACGGTGCATGTAAGGTCAGGTATGTCCTCTACACTTCTACCGAGTTAAACTGTGTCATCCATGATTGTCGGTGTTGTTTTTACAGACTCAGCACCGTGGTGGCCCGTTTCTGGCATTTCCAATGGACATGGTGTTGTTAGTGGGCAGTAGGGGCGCATGTGAGGTGGCACTGGAGTAGGTCCTGCCCCATTTCTCATGATTCAGCCTCATGTTCTTTAATGGCAGGTCATTTGATATTTATATGTGTGCAACACAATGCAAAAGACAGGTGTATGTGCACCCAACAGGTATGTCATGTATGTGTAACTGATATATATATATATATATATATATTTGATTATGGCACCACTTGGGTGGCATTTGATTTAGGTTCTGCCAGAGGCTTGCACACCATGGTTTACGTGGGACTGTGCCTATGTGTGACTTCCTCAAAATGACCATAGCCTATGCCACTGACATGCCTGTGTGCTGCTTTGTTTGGTGTAATGTGTGTGTGAGATCTGTATTTAGTGTCAACCTGTGGACACTTGTAGTGGTTTGTGAGCAGCTTCTGAATGCAAAGGGGACTTGGCTCCACCTGGCCACACGTGGTGTGCCAGTCAGGGTGTGGCTGTGTTATGAACATTTGGGTGTACATGTTTGTGACACGCTTTGTATGCAGTGTAGTGTGGCATGTTGCATATATGTTGTTGCCTGACAATCTCTGTGGCCCTGCCTATGTGTATTTAGTGTGGTGTTTGTCTTGTTTGTCCTAGATGGTTGATACGTTGTGTGTAATGATTGGTATGGTGGCTTACCTATGAGTATCCCATTGCCATATTGGCCATCCTGGAACCGCTGGTTGATGGTGCAATGATGATAGATGTATGCATCATGGACGCTGCCGGGATATTTTGCCAGGATGTTGCTGAAGAGCCCACAGTGGTCCATGATGGCCTGCACGTTGATAGAATGTGTGTGCTTGCCTTTCCTGTATAGGTGTCTGTTGCTGCAGGTGGCACAAGATGGACATGGGTACAGTCCATTTCACCCAGCACGTGCGGAAACCCAGCAATTTGGTAGAAACTTTGCTTGGTCTCCTGATGTAGATGCTGGGTGTTTGGGAAGCAGATGTGGTGGGGTGTGAGGCTTAGGACTGTGTCCAGGACCTTTGGTAGGAACACAGAGCAGGATGACTGGGAAATGCCAGCCACTTGTGCACCCTTTATCTGGAATGATCCTCGCGCCATCATATGGAGGACAGCGAGGACTTTTGTCAGGGGTGGAATGCTATGGGGAGTTTGCTCCCTTGCCGTGATGTGTGGCGCAATATGGTGCAGCAGGCATACAATGGCATTCCGGTTGGGTCTGTACTTCAGAACCATATCTTGTGCCCTCGTTCCAGGGATGGTTGCCTGCTGTTTAAATATCTTCTCACTCGCTCTGCGCTGCCTTTGAGGGCTGCTGTGTTGGTGTTTCTGCAGTGGTGGTGGAGGGATCTGCTGTCTTCGCAGACGTCTGCGGCGTGTACCAAGCTGGAGCAGTTTGACTTCCATGTTGTCTTGGACATTTCCAAAGCTCTTTCTGTGTATTTTCCTTGAGTGGTGGTGTGTGATCCTCTTTTTCACGCCTGGTCTGACCCGGCGTTAAAATTTGACTTTAATCAGACTTAGCACAATTTAGTTTCAGTCTGCTTCATTTTTGCCACAGTAGTTAAATATGTCGCTACGGGGGTTACAGTCATGTTTAGGATGGGAACGCCTACCTTGCATCTCATTGACGCAAGGTGGTTTCGCGCATCCTAGAAATGGCGCTAATCCCAATATTTTGATGCTAGATGGGTCTAGTATCAAAATATAAATATGGAATTAGGTTAGCTCCATTTTAGCGCCAAAATAAATGGCCCTAAAGTGATGCCAACCATTCATAAATTTGAGCCTCCATCTCTCTCCCTCTCACTTTCTCTCTCTCTCTCTTTCACTCTTTCAATCAATTATCCCACTTACACACCCACTCAGACACTTATGCACCCACTCACAGCTCCACTCAGACACTCAAGCACCCACTCACAGACTCACTCAGACACTCTCATAGCCACTCACAGACCCAATCAGATCCTCATGCACTCACTCACAGCCCTAGTCGGACCCTTATGCACCCACTCAGACAGTTACGCACTCACTCACACACCCACTCAGACGTCACTCACCCATTCACACACCCACTGACACGCTGATGCACCCACTCACAGACATGAACACATATTGACGCACCCGCTAAAACACTGATATGAGCACTCTCACACCAATACACTCTGACAGCCACTCTTAACCCCAGATGCAGCCTCTTACACCTGTTTTCACACCCACAAGGGGTGCGGCTAACTTCCGCTGTGCATGCGCAAAGGGCTCTGCACAACATGGGGTTGGGTGGTTAGGGGAGTTGGCTGCAGGGACTGGCTGCAGGCCAGCACTTTCAGGCAATCCCTACAGTGCACGGGAAAAGGTAGTGCATTATGCAATGTTGGATGCTTGTAGGGGGTTGGCCTCAGGGGAGACTGGCAGTCGATGGATTCACGTATGGCAATTAAAATTACTATACGTTAAAGAAAACATAGAAATTCACTGAAAAAAACAAAGGTTACAGGGACGTTATAGCTAGGTTCTGAATTTACTCGTACAAACCATAAAAATCCAGCAGTTTTAGTTAGAGTTCTTTTAAGTAGCTAAAACTTGCCCTCTAAGATAACTATAACTCGTGCCTTTGCCATGCACGGCTAATTAAGCCACATATTATAACATTGATGACATATTCTATGCTGTCTTTCATACTCTCACTACAACATTTGCAATAAACATATTGATGAGACAAATGTGCATGGCGAGGGCGCAAGTTATGTGTTGCTAAGTGCCCACCCAGACCAACATCTTACAGACCATCCCACCCTGGCACCTCCAATTTTTATCCCACAGCTTCTTTCTAGGTATCTTTTTCTCTTTTGACTTCTCTTACACTTGTCTGTCTTCCACCTTCAGTTTCCAAGGAGAAATGGCAAGTTATTGTCATGCCAAGTGACTCAACTTGTCTATAGCCAAACCTGAAATCCCTAGACCTGGGGCCCTATGACAGATAGGGTGGACTTTTCCTGTTAGCACCACAGTGCACATTTAAACAGGTGCACCCGGTGCTCACAGGCAAAGTGTGCCCTGTTATGTTGAATGCGCTGCCCTCACTTTTGAGCTGCCACCAGGTAAGGCACCCACCCACCTTTAAGGGGATGTCTAGAGGTTCTGTAAGACTCCCTTTCATCCCTCCAGAGCGCTGCCTTTAGGAGGCATGCTGAAAGTGTGCCACCTTTTTGTGGTGCACTTTCTCTACGAATATCTAAAGGCATGTTTGCATCTGCACTGGCACAGAGGCAAAGAGATTTCCTAATTTGCATGGGGGCACACCTTCATATAAATGAAAGATCACCTTAATAGCATTGGCGCTACATGTGTGCCAGCGCTATCTGTATTACAGAAGGGGCACACAAGTGTTTGCGGCCCCTTCAGTAATGCCAAAGTGCCTCGAAGGTGCTCAGAGCTGGCGCAAACACCCATTACACCCTTGGGGCACTTCTGTGATATGGCCTGTGATGTTTAAACCATGAGACCTTTTCTATCACTCACTAGTAAGTAGCGAGTAGTGACCCAACCAAGTTATGTTGTTCTACTGTGATGCTTTAGGGAGAAGGGTGTGGTGTGGGGTTTGTGTGATTCAGAACCAGACTGTAGTGAAAGAGAATGGGCATGGGCATTAATTTACCAAAATGTCAGAGGGTAGCAGGATAGACATTATACACCCAATTGAGCCTAAAGACATCATAGAAAGTGACATTATATGGCTTTTGATGTGAATATTCCCAGACAGTGGTGTCACTTGACCTTAACCCTAATGACAGTAACTGACAATACTGAAACTCCATAATATCTGCTTGATTCATTTCTCCAAATAACACAGACAAATGTCTATTTTAGATACCACCTGCATTAGTGTGTGAACATGATATTTGAAAGGTATGGGGCGTGATACTTCCCATGGATTGCAGAGAGTGAGGGAATCAAATGAGCCAGACCTCTTCTACGGGGATTCTTAGGGGTTTTCCCCCTCCCCACAACAGAATTCTGAAACAAACAGGATTAAATAGTGGAAACTTTACAGCACCTTATTCGCATAAATTTTGTAAAATGTCATAGACTCTGGAATGGCACAAGCCTTTTATGGTGTGCCAAGCCAATAAAACATGATGGTCCCTGGGAGTTGACCCAATATTGTTCTAAATATGCTATGGCTGCCCCAATATATTATAAATGACCTCTATTGTGCCTGGCTAGCATTTTGCCATAGCAGACACCATGCCAAACATTACATGCAATATGCAACATCCATACACCACAGCTGACAAGTATGCCAATAATTACCTCCTGTATGTCAGGACCACCACTTTGTCATGGCTGTCCCCTCCCCTCCCATTTGGAACAGTTTTCCTTCTTTATGACAAGAATTACTTCCAATGTGCTTGCACCAGCATTTTGGCATGGGTGTCTCAATAAGCCAAAAATTACCTTCAGTATGCCAAGGCTAGTGGCAAATTTGCAAGTATAACTACACATTCTCACTCATGCTCATAGTCACTCGCCAACTTTTACTAGTGAATTCCTTCTCTCTTTCACTCACTCTTGTGCTCACACCACTACACTCAATCAATATAACTCGTCGGCACTCACTCTCACTCATTCTTGCTCTGACTCGTTCGTACTTTTCTTCCCACTCACATTCATTTGCACGTCCTCTTACTGTCCCTGGTTCGCACTCACTATCAATTTTTGCCACATGCTTTATCTCACACATTCCCACTTTCATTCCCGTTAACTCTTCTCTCACTCTTTCATACTTTTTCATTCACACTCACTCATTCTCACTGCACGTAGCTCATCATTCACAATTGCACCCCCTCTCTAATACTCCCTTATTCATTCTCACTCACCCACTCAGACTCACTCATACTCACGCATTGACACCCAATTTTATTCATTGTAACTCACTACCTGTTATTAACCTTCACTCACACATAGTGCCACACAAGCTCACACGTACATGCGCTCTCTCACATGAGACTCTCACCAGCAAGCATGCATACATTCAAAGACTCAGCTTCCATCAGTGTTCCAGTTCCAGGATCACCATTATCTATTACATTAACAGGGAACAATAGACCATGTTTCACAATTGGTGTAAAATAAAACAGGCAGAAAACAAGGATGATTAATCTCGAAGCCTATAAGGGTGAGACGCCCCTTTGTTCTGGCAGTGATTTTGCCACCTTTGAGTCCAAGGTCTGCAAAGACATTGCCAATGGTCACAAGCAATGTGCAAGAGAGGGGTAGCAGCTGCGAACCTTCAATGACGCCCATGCTGTTGCACTACTGACGGCATTACCTCTGTGCATTGTGCTGGAAGCAGATCCCTGTTGGGTCCTTATTTGGCCTGTAACATAGCTCACCCCGAATCTGCCATATTCCAGATAGTGGTACCCTCTACTGCATCCTGAGAGCAGGCTGTTGTTGGCTTTCACCCTGCCTGCCCTGCTTATGCTTTGGTGCCACTACACAAGTTACACCCCTGAAAGCAGTGCGGCTGTGCTAGGGCCGGACTACTTTTAGCTCTTCACACGCCTCGAGACCTGGTGCCAACTGCCACCCAACCTGCACCCTGCACAGAGTCCCTGTGCTCCATGCTGGGAGCAGGCTATAGTGTGGGTCTCACACTTCAAACCCTGGGCCGTAGCATCTGCTGCACTAATTTTTATTTTTTTGTACATACGAATTTTAGTTTATTTTAGTAATCGTTTTCAATTCAATTCGAACTTTACTTCGATTACCTAAGCATCAACAAGAGTGCGTCCCAGTGACAGAAAATATTCTCAATCCAATCCATTAAACAAAATACATCATAAAAAAAAATATATTAAGTACTGCAGAAACACAGCCACGCATTGACACTTTAGGAAAGTAATTAATGAGAAACCTCAAAAGTCCAGCACACTAAAGTTCTAAAATAACATAGAATTTCGTTTGGGCAATAGCACCTTTTAAACCATTCTGTAATGCAAAATACACCATAAAAACGGCCACAAACAGCAGGGCACAAGCACTTGAAAAAAGTGATTATGAGGGACCTCACGAAACGAGCAGCATAAGGTACTAAAACAACATGTTTCGTGTTTTGGTGATAGCACATTTAAAATTAACAAATATCTGCACATAGGGAAGGGGTTTTAGCTGTTGAAAAAAGGCAAAGGCAGCACCACATTTTCTGATTCCACTTTCCCTCAAGGCTAGAATTAAAAAAGCTTTTGATGTAGGCAGAATAAATAGTAATCATTTTAGCACACATTGTAATGAGAGTTGTAATAAACTAGAACGTTGTTGCAATTACGCACGCCTAGACAGCACTGCAAATGTGTTAATTGAACTATTGAAGCAAAGCATTTAGAAGGCAAAAAAGAAAAGTCAGTCACCTAGCTCAGTTAGCAGGACCTGGCATCACTGGCACAGTAGCTCTACTTACAGTGTCAAAAATAGATCCATGTCAGTTACAGATAACACAGAGAGACCGTACCTTACCATCTACATTCCTCTGAATTTCTCTCTGATCTTGCTAGTGAAGTTACATGTTAAATGTTCGCAGCAGCAGATAAAAGAAAGTAACTGTCTAACACTGGACATCCCCTGTAAGGAATGCCTTAAAGGTGGGTTGCTAGGTGATAGCTGAGCTGGTATTTACTGATGGTCAAATTGAAACCGTTTATAAAAGTTTGGTGCTCCAGTAAGATCGGCCAGCCTGAAGTAGAAGCATCCTTTTTATGTTTGTACATAAATCTGAAAGCTCTTGTTTCTGGTGTTGCCTTTACAAACTCAGATGTGTCGGAGTGTGTCTTTTAAAAGCAATATCAACATGAAAAGCTTGCAATATATTGTGTGATGAAGCTGCATAGAAAATAATGTACGTTTGAAATGTGCCCACAGGGAGTGGCTACCAATGTATACGAAGACTAATGAATGTTATTAATGCTGAATTAATTATGTACTAATGTTTTGAATTTGTATTAGCATATCGTAATTAAAGTCGTGTATCAGGAGTTTGCTTATTAAATCATTAGGCCTTAGCTTAGCGAGGGTCTTGGCCTAGCTGCCTGGTCTCATATTAAACAGTATTTTTCTAATGTGCAATGTGCTGTTTTCCTGAAGGACACGAAACGGTACTTTTCCAGAAGTTATGTGTGTAGCCGTAGTAAATTCTTTCTCATGAGACCCGACTTGCTCAAGGAGACATTCTTGCTGAAATGCAACAGTGTAATTCGCAACAGGTGCAAGGCTGCCTGGAGTAGGAGAAAACAATAGAGCCACTGACTGGAGGTAAAGTGTAACTTTTCTTACCTGACATTCCAACCGATGAAGACGTCAACAACATGGGCCAATCAGCGACATGAGAACTGTGTTTTATGGAAAATTCTGGTAAAGTGCGTGGAGAATTATTGGACAGAGATAACAATGCATCAATTATTACCCAATGTGGAATTAAGGGCAGATTAGACGGTTTTGATTTAACCGCACGACTTAAGGAGTAATGAGCCCATTCTTTTGAGACATTGCCGTTTATTCGTCCTGTTACTCTAAATCCTCCTAGACCTATTCCTTACCTAATACTTACTTCTCCTCCACATGAGGGAAGCTCTTATTCCTAGCTATGCTATATTGAGACTTTGCCCCGTCTTATCTTTGCTGATGATGAAAACGACTGATGTCCTGAAGACGAAGACTGACGCTGTTTGCTGATCTGTTGGGTTGGTAACTATCCGATGCAAAATTGTAATTGTCTGTTTGCCTTTTCTTTCTAGGTACCAACTGCTATTTTGACAGAGGTATAGTTCAGATGTTTTCTAAATTTGTGTTTGCTAAAATGTTTTGCATGAAGCCCAACATGCTGATGCTAATTTGAGGTTTAGTTAAGGTGTTCACAAATATCTGACGCAAACAAATGACTGAGTTCTTGCTTTGTTGAATCATGTATTACTGAGACTTTGCTAAGTTGCTTCATATTAATGACGTGTTTAATACTGAATGAATATTCTCTATGCATTGATTAATTGCATTCAAATTGTAAATCTGCAGAGTTTCTAATGAGATGAATTGCTAATGAGATTAATGGAAATGACATTAGATTGTAAACAATAGGGAAATAAATATCCTAACACTTAATTAAATTGGTGTGGTTATTCATAACAGCAGGGTCATGGTGTGTTCAACTTATTGATTCTTATTGAATGTTATTGATAGGGTTGCTTATTAGTTGTTGAAATTATTGATTGAGTTATTGATCTATTGATTTGTGATGCCAAGAAACATTTCATACTGGGAAGACTCTGAACGTGGTCCAAAGGTTCATCGACCTAGGTGTGTCTCCCTGTAAGTTTACTTATCAAGGCTCTGACGCGCTATCAGTTTTTGGTAGCAGAGGTAATGGTTTGGCCCTTTGGGGCCCCAGTACAAGGGACTACAGTTTGATAGAGTTGTTGGTTCAAGAGGTCTGCTAGAGATTGATGGGCGTGGTTTGGAAGTAAGCAAGGTGTATCGGAAAAATTGGGTTTGGGAAAATTATTTTTTATATATAATGCAAATTGGAGAGATGATGTGCCCCAAAGTCCCAAATGACTTTCCCGGAATCTCGGAGCTTGCTGAAGGAAGCTTGAGTATGTTCTTGGCATTCTAGGGATAGTGTGAATGAAATAGGGGTTTGCTCTTGCACAGCTTATGCATACCGCAGGTGAATTGTGAAGTTTGTGAGGATTTTAGGCCAGATGATGATGTTTTAGTAGGAGTGTGCGTACTCTGCAGTATGAGAGTAGGGAAGTCAGTGAACTTCATGTGAGTGTGGCGTTTTGTGCTAAAACAATTGTCCACGTGGTTGTTGATGATGTACGGACCCTGTGTGGTCTAAGACTCCAGAGTATATTGATAAGTGTAGGAGACACTTGGTTTATGTTATAATTTGTGTGGTTTAATAGGTCGATGGTGAAATCGACGAGTCGAGTATGAGTCAAAGTGAGTGAATGAAAACTTTGATGGAGATTTGGTGAGCTCTAAAGTGCACTACAACAACCCATTGACAAGTTGAGAGTAAATTTTGCTTGCGAGTGCGGGATCTGAGAAGGAGAGAGTAGCAGCCGAGGCTAAGCGAAATCTCTGTAAAGTTCTGAAGCGATTATGTTACCCTTTCCTGTAGTAAACCGGCAAATTTGAGTTTGTTTTTGTTGATGCTCGCAATATATTGCATTCGTTTTGTGTGAATTGAGAGTGGGAAGGCAAGCCGCAAGACTTTGTCAGCCGCAGTGTGTGCAAGTGTGACATCATTGGAGCCGCGCTGGGATAGGTTGGTTAGTGAGAAGGGTCACGCACGGATTGGCAGCCGTCCGTAAGAGGCAATTGGTTGAGAAGGTAGGCGAAGAGAGTTCTGGGAATTAAAGTCACTTCCTGATTTGATTGTGAACAAAATAAAAGACGAAAAAATGAAATTTTTCAAGGCTTTAAAGAGTGCTTTGAGGGGAGACGTATATATTACCGCGAGTGTAGGGGAAGTTACACCGCAGGAGGATACACTGGCTTATGCTGTAATGGAGGAAAGGGGTGTTGCGCTATGTCTTTGGCTAAAGCAATGGTGCAAAGCGACGGAGAAAGAAGGGTGTATGGCGTTTCCGGAGCACGGAACGTTCAATTGGAAGGTTTTGGAAAATTTGTGGAGGGTGCTAAATGAGCTAAAGCCACCTCCGAGGCCAGCACAGTTCGAGGCGTTAGCAATTTGGGAACTGATGGCAATACGACAACAGCAACAGAAATTTGAGAGAAGGATGAGGAAAGCAGAAAAGACACTGGCGAAGGTTAGGTGGGATAGTGCACAGAGAGTTTGGAGAAGAGAAACAATAGATGGAGTCAGGATGTTTCTCGCAATAGCTCAAGAAGGTGAAGACCAAAGGGGGAAAGCTTGTATGACTAACAAAAGTCCCTCCAAAGATAAAGAGACTAGGAAGCCCTGGTCCGAGGTAGATGACTCAGACGATGATAAGTTCCTTAATCAGTTACTGAATGACCGACCGCCACCATGTGCAATAGATGACAATAGACTGAGTACTAGTACATGTCCTGCAGGTTCAACTCAAGAGAAGGTGACAACGAATCCGGCACAGGTTAGTCCTGGCTTGACACCAGGCCCGGTGCAGAGTAGTCTTAGCGTATCCACTGCTCAGGGTATGCAATCTCAGTTGCAACCAGCACAGGTTCAGAGACTTTACCCCAATGTCCCAATTTTAGAGACTACCACAAATATGATGATGCCAACAGAGCCAATATATGGAAGACCCAAGTTGATTCAGACTGAGCCAACTCCACCTTTACTGCTACAGATACAGCAACATATGGTTCCGAATTATACTTCGGTCACGGGGTCGAAATCAAACATGGAGCCAGTGATTAGCCAGAATATGGGAGTTAGTCCTTCACAGGTTTTGGGGAACAGGCAGACACCAGCCGCCATATCTTTGCCCATTACAGTTGGTCCACCAGTACCATTGTATGCGCAGGCGAAGCCTAGTGTATGTGATCAAGGGGTAATGACTCAAGAGATGACAAGAGGAGGGTTCGTAGGGAGCTCTCAAGGGATGACTCCAGTGGAACCGACATTTGAAGGGTCTAGGTCTTTGTTAGACTTCAGTTCGATTGGGGCTCCTCCAGAGGCCATGAGACAGACAGGTTCGAGACTGTTAACTCCGCAGATCTCGAATGCAAATATACCGTAGACACCTTTAGCGCAGGCTGGGAATATCTCCCTACAAGGTTTAACTGTGCAACAGCTGAACGACTGGTTAGGCAAGCTTAATACTCCACAGACTACTCCTGCAGCAGCAGGGAGAACGGAAGGAATTTTGTGAGGTTGTGTATGGAGGCCAATGAACTTGTGGAAGGGAGCATGGGAGTGAACAGGTTAGAGTCATACACGGAAGCAGAATTTAGATACTCGTGTCCAAAGATAACTAAAGAAGTGAGCAGGGTGCACCAAAGGTTGCCAAATTTGGCAGATAAATATGGAATAGATTAAGAAAATACCAAACATCTGAAGAGGAGTTACAGGTTAGACTTTGAGCTTAAGGATTTGAACACATGAGGTCTACTGGGATGAAGGCACACCTCAAGGAAATACTGCAGAGTGCACAAGTTTGGGGAGCCTTAGAGAAGTGGAAAGGTAGATGGGCGAAGAAAAGAAGAAGAGTGACTGCTTAGAGCAGCCAGTAAAAGCCTTACCGGATGCCGGTACAGTAAAGATGTTACCAATGAGAGAGACAGCTGGAGGGGTTCTTGTCCATGTGCCGTGGACTAGAGGTGATATTCTGTCATTTATGAATGACTTTCCCAGGTTGAGGGAGAAGCCATTAGAGTGGTATCAGCAGACGGACAGGTTTGTGAAGCTTGCGAAATGCCTTTGGGAAGACCTGAATACTCTCTTTGAGATCATAGTTCCATCTGACTTGTGGCTTGAGTGCAAGAGGGGTGTGGATTGGGCGACTGAGGAACCGGCAAGGGACAGAATCACAGGAGCATCGTCTCCTGAGGTGATGAAATATTAATATAAGGTGATCGAATTCTTGAAATCGAGAGTTTTGCTGTAGAATATTGATTGGCAAAAGATTTATCGAACGTCTCAGGAAGCCAAGGAGTCGATACATGCCTATTATGAGAGGTTGTTGAAGCCGTTCAAGCACTACAGTGGTACAGAGGTTGTTGAGGCGAAGGACAGGAATCACCTTGTGTTTAGATTTGTTGAAGGGTTGAGACCTGAGATTAGCCAGATGATTAAGAGTCATTTGATTTGCTGGCAAGCCAAGCCGATTGATGAGGTGTTGCAGTATGCAAAGTACTGTAGTGACGAGATTGAGTTAAAGCAAAGAAAGTTGAAGGAGAAAGCGATGGTGATGCAAATAAAGGCAACACAGTCAGGAATGCAGGGAGGCTGTCTACAACAGATGGTGCAACAGACGCAGGGAAACGGGCTGTTTCAGGTGCAAGTGAGGGGCAGAGGTCGAGGAGGTTTTGTGAACCGCAGTCCAGATTTGAACACTGTAGTAGTTCAAAATGATGTGCAGGGGATGAAGAGGATGTTACCTTGTCATGCTTGCGGGGTCATTGGACATTGGAAGCGGGAGTGCCGATGATGGTGTAGGAAGGTGTCGTTCAACAAAGCAATGATGTCAGTGCATTTCAAAATGTGAAAGGACCAAGGCTGAAAGGTCCTAATCCGAACTTTCAGAATAATATGAATCAGATGCAGGGTTTTCAACCCATGCAGCAGGTGCAGATGCCACGCATACAGCCAATGCAGTTACAACGGATGCAACAGCAGGTTCCTATGGTACCTAGACAGCAAATGCAAGTGCCTTTGGCGCCAATGGAACAGCAACAGGTGATGCTTCCTCAACAGGTCACAGGTCAAAGAATCAGTCAAAATAACACAGTGCAACAGTTCCTATTGCGTGGCGAGAATGGAATAAACGACGAATGGTCGGATGAGAGTTCAGATAGTGAGTAGTGTAGGCTTGCAGCGTCCTTAGAGGTAGACCAGAAAGGGCCCTATGTTCAGGGGAAGGTAATGGGTCACAAGGTTTCATTCTTGGTTGACACAGGAGCTACACGCTCTACAGTCAAAAGTGCAGAGGTTCCGAAACTGCCTCTTTCGGAACGCACAGTTAAGGTAGTAGGAGTAGCAAATCAACTCCTGACAAACCCGATCACAGATCCAGTTCAGGTTGAGCTTGGCACTTTTGAGGGCCTGCACAGATTTGTGGTTTGCGATTCAAGTCCTGTGTCCTTACTGGGAAGTGACTTATTGTGCAAGACAAGGTGTTCAATCACCTGTTCCAATGAGGGGATTGAGGCTCGACCAACAGTGATGATAAAGGAGAAGAGGAGCAGGTTTCAGAGCCTGAAACTGAGACTACAGACGAGGAATACCCTCTGATTAACTTCTTCCCGATGTTCACAGTGGCTGATCTCCCGGCAGACTTGCAGAGAACAGTCCAAGAGAAGCTGTGGGACTTAACAGGGAAAGAAGTAGGACTTATAATAGGAGTAGACCCAGCTAAAGTCAGTGTGAAGGCAAATGCTGTGTTCCACCAGGTACCACAGTATCATATGGCGCAAGATGTCCTTATAAAGGTGGCGCAATTAATTGCAGACTTTGTGAAACAGGGAGTCTTGAAAGAAGTGATGAGCAGTCCATGTAATTCACCAATAATGGGACTGAGAAAGCCTTGTGGGAAGGTTTGGATTGTCCAAGATTTGAGAAAATGCAATGACATAGTGGTGAAATGCTGCCCAGTGGTGCCAAATCCAGCTGTGATCATGTTTCAGATTCCATGCAATGCAGAATGGTTCACAGTAATTGATCTGTTCCAAGCGTTCTTTTCTGTGCCTTTTCATGAGGACAGCCAATTTCTCTTCAGTTTTGAATTCCTGGATAAGGTTTACAGTTGGTGTTGAATTCCTCAAGGGTTTTCAGAATCACCTTCCATATTCAATCAAATACTGAAAAAGGATTTGGAGTCATTGGAATTGCCTTTTCAATCAACTCTAGTGCAGTACATTGATGATCTGTTGATCGCATCCAAAACGCGGGATGAGTGCAAGTATGATTCGATTGCCTTATTGAACCATCTGGGAAAGAACAGACACAAAGGGGGTCATTCTAACTCTGGCGGGCGGCGGAGGCCGCCCGCCAGAGTTCCCCCCTCCAGAATACCGCACCGCGGTCAGAAGACCGCTGCGGTTATTCTGTGTTTCCCGCTGGGCTGGCGGGCGACCGCCAGGAGGCCGCCCGCCAGCCCAGCGGGAAACCCCTTCCCACGAGGAAGCCGGCTCCGAATGGAGCCGGCGGAGTGGGAAGGTGCGAAGGGGGCAGTTGCCCCCGTCGCGAATTTCAGTGTCTGCTGAGCAGACACTGAAATTCTTTGTGGGGCCCTCTTACGGGGGCCCCCAATGGCATGGGCACTGCAGGGGCCCCCAGGGGCCCCACGACACCCCATACCGCCATCCTGTTCCTGGCGGGCGAACCGCCAGGAACAGGATGGCGGTATGGGGTGTCTGAATCCCCATGGCGGCGCAGCAAGCTGCGCCGCCATGGAGGATTCAGCAGGGCAGCGGAAAACCGGCGGGAGACCGCCGGTTTTCCCTTTCTGACCGCGGCCAAACCGCCGCAGTCAGAATGCCCTGCGGGGCACCGCCAGCCTGTTGGCGGTGCTCCCGCCGACCTTGACCGCCGGGGTCAGAATGACCCCCAAAGTGTCCCCAAAGAAATTGCAATAATTCCAGAAAGAGGTGAAGTACTTGGGTCATCAAATTGAGAAAGGGTCAAGGAAGTTATCCAGGGAAAGAGTGACTGCACTATTACAGATGAATCCCCCAACAACACGGAGAGATGTTTCTAGGAGTGGTGGGTTACTGTCGATAGTGGATCCCAAATTTCTCACTCATCTCCAAGCCATTGGTGAGACTGACAGTCAAGGAAGTGCCAGATGTCAAAGTGTTGAAAGAGAAGGAAATGAAAGTGTTTACTGAATTAAGAGAGAGCATGTGCAGGGCTCCAGCTTTAGGTATTCCTGATTACACAAAGCCTTTTGTTCTTTTTTGTCATGAACGTGATGCATGTTCTTTGTCTGTCCTGACACAGGTCCATGGAGGTGAAAAACGACCATTAGCATATTTTTCAGCCATGTTGGACCCAGCTGCAGCAGCCTTACCGGGTTGTCTGCGTGCAGTAGCAGCAGTTGGACAAAGCCTCACACAGTGTGAAGGCATAGTGATGGGACATACTATAACAGTCATGGTCCCTCACTCAGTTGAAATCCTGTTGACCCGTACTAAAACGCAACACATGACAAATGCAAGATTGACAAAATATATAACGATTATATTGGGGTCACCAAATGTAACATTGAAAAGATGCACAGTGTTGAACCTGGCAACTTTGCTTCCAAGTGAAAATACAGAGGTTTTAAATGTCGTAGATGTAGAACATGATTGTCTTGAGGTAACAGAAATGTGCACCAAACCGAGGCCTGATATTAAAGATACTCAATTGGAAGAAAATTACCAAATTATCTTTGTCGATGGCTCATGTTTGAGAGACTCAGTAGGAGTGTTAAGAGCCGGATATGCTGTATGTACGATTTCTGGTATCCTGGAAGCGTCTTGGCTTCAAGGAGTATACTCTGCTCAAGTAGCTGAGTTGGTTTCTCTTACTAGAGCTTGCCATGCCGCTGCCCAGTTGAGAGTGACTATCTATACTGATAGCCGATACGGATTCGGAATTGTCCATGATTTTGGCCAATTATGGTCACAGAGGGGGTTCTTGACCTCTTCTGGTTCGCTAGTGAAAAATTGGGAAAGAATTAAGGAGTTGTTGCACGCGATTCAGTTACCTCATGAAATTGCCGTGGTGAAATGCAGTGCTCACCTGAAGTCACAAGACTTTGTTTCAATGGGAAATGGATATGTGGATCAAGTTGCAAGATTCTGCGCATTGAACTGTATATCGTTTAAAGATCAGTGGGAACTGTTACCTGAAACAGAAAATGAGACATGCACAGTTTACGCATTAAGGGTGATCGATACGTTAAAAGAGTTGAGATTGTTGCAGGGACGTGCCAGCAAAGATGAGAAGCATTCGTGGGTTAAGATGCAATGCGTACAAAGGCCAGATGACTTACGGGTCTCAGATGAAGGGAAGATGGTCTTGCCGAACAGTCTTTCTTCACAATTTGCAAGGTTTTACCATGGTCAGGCACACATTGGGAGGGATACCATGATCAGGTTGTTCAAGATTGATTGGTTTAACCCGAAGTTCAGACAAGCTGCAGAAGTGAGTTGCCATAGGTGTATCATCTGTCAACAGATGAATGCGGGGAAAGGGACAGTGATGAATTTGAGCCACACTGGGAGAGCTGGAGGTCCATTTAGCAGAATGCAATTGGATTTTATTGAGATGCCCGTGTGTGGAGGTTTGAGATATGTGTTGGTGATTGTGTGTATCTTTGGTCATTGGATTGAAGCGTACCCTACACGCAGGAATGACAGTCTCACAGTAGCGAAGCTGCTGCTTAGGGAATTGATACCATATTTCGGGTTTCCGATCTCTTTAGAATCAGATAGGGGAAGTCACTTCAACAACGAGGTGGTTACGCTATTGTGTGCAGCATTTAACATTGAGCAGAAGTTACATTGTAGTTACCGTCCTGAAGCATCAGGACTAGTGGAACAGATGAATGGTACACTGAAGTCGAGAATGGCGAAAATGTGTGCAGCCACGAATTTGAAATGGCCCGATGCGTTGCCTTTGGTGCTTATGTCAATGAGAAATACACCTAACAAGAATACAGGATTGTCCCCTCATGAGATTCTCAGAGGCCGAGCTATGAGACTGCCCGCAGTGCCTGCGAATGCTCTTGTGAATATCACGGATGATATGGTGTTGGACTACTGCAAGGGTCTGGCTGATGTGGTCCGCTCTTTCTCTCACCAGGTGGAAGCTACCACCCTGCAACCGATAAATGATTCAGGACACAACCTGAAAGCTGGTGACTCGGCTGTCATCAAGAAACACGTACGGAAGACGTGTTTGGAGCCACGTTGGAAGGGGCCATACCAAGTAATACCAACGACTACTACTGCTTTGAAGTGTGCGGGAATTCCGAATTGGATCCATGCCAGTTACACGAAAAAGGTGACGTGTCCAACTGATGAGGAAGTTGAGTTGTTGAAAGTACCAACAGCAGAGAAGGAAGTCTCAGGGCCGGAGAGTGATCGAAGGGGAACTGAGACAGAAGGAGAGCCCATTGAGGACGGCTTGGTCACTCCGGTAAGAGACGAGGGACAAGAGATTCAGAGGGGTGACAGTGAGCCTATCTCAACTGAGGCAGCAGGACTGCCTATTCAGAAGGAGGTTCACCCAGAAGCAGACGATTATGGAAATGAGCTAGAGCATTTGACAGACCCAGAAGGCGAAGGAGTTGAGGTGGAAGAGAGTCAGAGTGTCCAAACTCCTCCTGAGCAAATTGCAGGTCCATCAAGAGAAAACACCATAGAGCCAGAGGAGGGCGAAGGGTTGCCACAGGAAAGATCAAAGACCAGAGAGACACTGAAAGGAGATCAATGGCCAGAATTGCAAGTGAAAAGGGGAGAAGTGGTTATCGAAGATGCAATAGAGGAAGAGGTTGACACAACCAGGAGAGAAGATCTAAGTGAAGGAAAGTAGCAAGGTGATCTCAAGTTGAAAAGAAAAAGAGTAGCATACAGAAGGTACGCGGGTCCTGAATGGGCATATGCAACGACAGCTGAATGGCAACAAGAGTTCTTAGCGTTTTGTTTTGATCGAGAAATTCCAGGTCAGTACTTCGGCACTTGAGTCTGACTGGAGAAACTGAATTGGTGTAAAGATCGAATTGAAGTTGAGAAACTAAGAAAAGAGACTGAGAATTTACCGGATGAGACTTTGAAATCCTGAATTGACTTTGAACCTGATTTTGACAAGCTGCTAACCTGAATTGACAAGGGGAGTGAAACTGAAAGCTGTAAATAATTGCTGAAAGAAGACTTTCGCTTGTTTTGACTTTGCTGAGAGAAAATTTTCTGACCATTCTTTGTTATTATTTCAGTTAACCACCCTTCATTTCTGATTCTTTACGGATCATGGCGAACATTAGAGAGGATAATAGAGGGAGTAGGTATTGTAAATATTTGAGTGTTGGTTTAGGTGATGTGTGTGTGATATTCATTATGGTTGTGGTTGTGGGTATAACACAAATGGATAGGAGTGGGACTAACAATGCTACAATTCCTGAGACCACCACTGCACTAACAGCTTGGGAGAATTTTGAGCTGGATACAAAATATTTGCATGAGGGAACTAACGCAAAAGGGGAACTATCCACTAACTTATCGCTTGCTGAGCGAGTATGTTGACACAATGGACGCAACGGATTGTTTTGTGTGTATGCAGATTCCTGTTTCCGTACAAGAGGGGGTTACCTATCACAGTCTGCCACTAACTTATGTGATAAGTTGTAGTCTGTTACTAACAAGATTCTATAACCAAGAAGAGATTCAATAGTTTTACTCGAACTATGATCTTGTGTTTTCTTAGGTGCCTATAATAGAGGATTTGAGTGGGGTAGCTAGGTACTATAGTATAAAGTTAGTTAAAGGATTCTTTGAGGTGACATTAACAATTAATACATCTTATGCACACCGCAATAATTTGACATGCTTGCTTACAACTGTAGAGAAAAGCTTTTTAGATCACACGGAAGATAAAGAAGGGCATTGAAGGGTAAACTAGAGAAAGGATTGCAGCAACGGGCTTTTGCTAGTAGGGAAGGTTATGGTGCAATTAGAGAACAAGGGAAGCTAGCTTTAGATGCATTACATGTAGGGAAGCTTTGCATATGTAGGCCAAAATCATATTATGAGAATGTGTTTGTGGGAATGAGTGAATGTAAGCATGTGTTTTTGTTTCAGAGTAAATGGACATTCATGTTAAATGGACAGGATCCTGCGATCCCAGGGATCTATTACATATGTGGACTTAATGCTTATTACCGTCTTCCAAAGGGATGGTATGGGACATGTTATTTGGGGCTAGTTTTCCCAAAGATATATCAATTTGACGATTTGAAAAGGTTTCCGAAATTGTCTGAATTACATCGTACTAGACAAAAGAGAGAGACTGCTGCTGGTGTAGTAGGAGACATATTTGGGGCGATAATTCCTTCAGTAGGAATTATCTTAAATTCTATAAAGATTAGAAAGTTGTCTACTATTGTGGATAACATGCTGACAAATTTTTCAGGGGCTATACTCCTGATGGATACTGAACTTGCTGTGGAGAGGGCTATGACTCTTGAAAACAGGCTTGCTTTAGACTTTCTTTTAGCGAAAAATGGCGGAGTTTGTAGGATGCTTAATGAGCGTCATTGTTGTGCATATATACCAGATAATAGTAATGAGATTAGAAGTATGCTTACTAACTTGACTAAGGATAGTACGGACTTGAAGGATTTGAAAGAACCAGGTGTTTGGGAAAAGGTTGGGAAAGGATTTGCTTCAGTGGGAAATTGGCTTAGTAACATTTGGCATGGGATATTGTCTAAAATAATACAGGGGATATTGATTGTTATAGCCTGCTTATTTGGATTGTGGGTAGCATGTAAAATTAGTAAAAGAATAAAATTGAAGATGGCGAAAAATAATAAGAGGAGGGAAGAAAAACAAAGGGAAAAATTATTCAGGGCAAAATCAAAGGGGAAGCCAATAAGGGAAGAGGTCGAGATGAGGGAACTTTAGTATGTAAAATTTGTGCGGAAGGTTTTGTGTGATGACAAGAGTCATCAGAGAAGGGATTGTTGAAGTGTGTCTTTTAAAAGCAATATTAACATGAAAAGCTTGCAATATATTTTGTGATAAAGCTGCATAGAAAATGTGTTAACATAGAAAATAATGTACGCGTTTGAAATGTGCCCACAGGGAGTGGCTATCAATGTATACAAAGACTAATGAATGTTATTAATGCTGAATTAATTATGTACTAATGTTTTGGATTTGTATTAGCATATCGTAATTAAAGTTGTGTATTAGGAGTTTGCTTATTAAATCATTAGGCCTTAGCTTAGCGAGGGTCTGGGCCTAGCTGCCTGGTCTCATATTAAACAGTATTTTTCTAATGTGCAATGTGCTGTTTTCCTGAAGGACACAAAACTGTACTTTTCCAGAAGCTATGTGTGTAGCCGTAGTAAATTCTTTCTCATGAGACCCGACTTGCTCAAGGAGACATTCTTGCTGAAATGCAACAGTGTAATTCGCAACAGGTGCAAGGCTGCCTGGAGTAGGAGAAAACAATAGAGCCACTGACTGGAGCGTAAAGTGTAACTTTTCTTACCTGACATTCCAACCGATGAAGACGTCAATAACATGGGCCAATTAGCGACATGAGAACTGTGTTTTGTGGAAAATTCTGGTAAAGTGCGTGGAGAATTATTGGACAGAGATAACGATGCACCAATTATTACCCAATGAGGAATTAAGGGCAGGTTAGATAGTTTTGATTTAACCACACGACCCAAGGAGTAATGAGCCCATTCTTTTGAGACTTTGACATTTATTTGTCCTGACATTTATTCATCCTGTTACTCTAAATGGTCCTAGACCTATTACCTAATACTTACTTCTCCTCCATATGAGGGAAGCTCTTATTCCTAACTATGCTATATTGAGACTTTGCCCCGTCTTATCTTTGCTGATGATGAAAACGACTGATGTCCTGAAGATGAAGACTGACGCTGTTTGCTGATCTGTTGGATTGGTAACTATCCGATGCAAAATTGGAATTGTCTGTTTGCCTCTTCTTTCTAGGTACCAACTGCTATTTTGACAGAGGCCATATTTAAGATGTTTTCTAAATTTGTGTTTGCTAAAATGTTTTGCATGAAGCCCAACATGCTGATGCTAATTTGAGATTTAGTTAAGGTGTTCACAAATATCTGACGCAAATAGACAAATGACTGAGTTCTTGCTTTGTTGAATCATGTATTACTGAGACTTTGCTAAGTTGCTTCATATTAATGACGTTTAATACTGAATGAATATTCTCTATGCATTGATTAATTGCGTTCAAATTGTAAATCTGGAGAGTTACTAATGAGATGAATTGCTAATGAGATTAATGGAAATGACATTAGATTGTAAACAATAGGGAAATAAATATCCTAACACTTAATTAAATTGGTGTGGTCATTAATGACAGCAGGGTCATGGTGTGTTCAACTTATTGATTCTTATTAAATGTCATTGATTGGGTTGCTTATTAGTTGTTTAAATTATTGAATGAGTTATTGATCTATTGATTTGTGATGCCAAGAAACATCGTACTGGGAAGTCTCTGAACATGGTCCAAAGGTTCATCGACCTAGGCGTGTCTCCTTGTAAGTTTACTTATCAAGGCTCTGACGCACTCAGATGGAAGGGGTATACATAGCAGATGGCTCAAGGAGCAAGCCAGGAGTTACCCCAACATGATGTCCATGAGTAGGAGCACTGGAATTATTATTGTTACAATTCTGCATCAAAAGATGTCCAAAAAAGATCCCTCCACACCAGGTTAGCTCGGGTAATGTTTCATGATAGAAAAAGTCAAATATAATGTGCTGCAAATATTTAAAACAACATATATTCCTGGGGCAAAATATATATATATTTACAGTGAAAACATTTCTTTTAGCAAACATAAGTATCTGGTGAAGGTGCCCCCATGGATTTAATTTATTGAATTCTACAATTTTCGTACATTTCTGCATCACATTTTATTTTAATTATGTAAGTGGTCTTCCTGGATTAATTAATGTCATATACTGCAAACAGTACAGAAGTATATGGATTTGGTATAAAAGAAAAATCCTGTGGCACAGAATCCCATTAAAACATTCCAATGGCCCTAGATAACAAGCAACAATGTGTGACTGTCTGACTATACATTCCATGTTTTTGATGTGGGAACTTCCTATTATTTTTTTCTTTCTTCAGACCATCCGGTTGTCCCCGCACTTGAGTCTCAGGGTGTAGTGGGCAAGGACCATCACCAGCAGGAGAGAGTGGCATGGTTACGCCCACAGGAAATGTATGGTGTACCTATATATTTGAAACTAAGCCAAGCAGCTGGCCCAATCAAAAATACATTATCCAGCTATGTCCATCCCATAATCTGGTCAGCTTTTGTCACAGGCTACCATTACTATCTCTAAACAACTAGTCCAATAAACCCTCACACTATGACTGTTGGAAAACAGAACATACCCCAACCTCACTCCCCTCTTATCTTAAATTGCTTTGTGTTACTTGTGCAGCAGCCACTCACCTATTAGGAAAATTAGCTTTTACTGCCCTACTTTCTGCATCAACCTCTAAATAAACAGTGCTTACTTTTGAAGTACAGAGGTGTCACATTATAAGTAGTGCCAATGCTAACCCTGACCCAACCCACTCCCAAACCATTTAGCATCACACATAGAAAAAGGAAAATACCCATAAAGATTATGTTTTGCAGGGTGGTGTCCCTTCCTGTATAAAATCAAGCCAGGCTGTAATACAGGCACCCTTGCACTATTGTGCAAGGGTGCCTGCATTGGTGCTATGCAGTATATAATGTTCCAGTGAAAGGATGCAACAAAAATGTGCCTTATCTTTGTAAATATGATGCAGTTCTGATGTCTCCCTTCTACACAACCCAACACTGCAAATTGCCGTGCTGAGCTCCATTACCTGAAGTGTTAGCAAATCTGCCTCCAAGCATGAGATCTATTGATGGTGAAAATGAATTATCAGCACAACAGATTGCACAGCCTGATGGGAAAAGACTAGGAAATTCATGAATTAGGGAAAAGGTGATGGTAGACAAACACAGCATTCATCAAGTCCATGAGTATGTCACATCAGTTGTGGATGGAAGATGAAAAATCAGTTAACAAATTTAAACTGTGTTTCCGCCCCCAGATTCCCAAGGGAGATAATTGTTACCAGGGATAAAAAATTACAAAATAGCGAGGACACACACAGTTCCCAGAAATGTTATAACAAAATTTCACTGTACACAAAATGGACAGTCCAACTGCATTCTTCTGACATTGTCTGTCTTGGTTGCAGGGATGAACAACAGAACAACAGTGCCGTGAAGAAGGATTTGAAATGCAAAAATAAAATGACAATATTGGAGAGGTAAGATAACAGGATAGGCATTGTGCATTAAGAGCCAGAGGGGAGCCTATTAGTGGCCATTAAAACCATTTTTGTACCAATCCCAGAGACAACCAGACAAATAGCTGTATGTACCCAACTAGTTACTCAAACAGTAACAAACTTTAGCTGTGTCCATGATGTGGCATGTCTACCAGACTATCATAACCTCTTAGAATTTGCTATTTGAGACACTAGCCTGCATTTTCCTTATCAGCACACTTGTCTCTAGTCCACAGGTGTAGGCCTCTTTAACGCCTGTTGTTTCCTATTGAAGTAGCCAGGCATTCTCCAACATGAGTTGTAGTTACTTGAGATAACTATAACTGGTGAATTTCAGTTTTGTTTGTTTACAATGGTATAGCTAAACTGCCACTGTCACCTAACAATAACGTCACATTAACCTTTGTTTATTTTCAATTAATTTCTGTTTTCTTTTAATTTAAAGTAACATATAATCCCAATTCCTATCTATAACATCACTTTAATCTTTGTTTTTTTCAGTGAGTTTCTATTTTTTTACGTGAATTAAGATGTCCAAAACCGTGAGCTGAATGGCATTGGGCAAAAAGGTCTGGTCTGCGGCTAAGTACTTCACCCTTAACCCCTTGGTACCCAACCCCTATTGTGCACTCCCTTTGGCTTTGTGGTTCAGTGCAGGGCCTGTGGCCCCCATGGGCTGTTTACGTCCCTCAGTTCACAGCTTTGGGCTGCCTATGGTGTACGGTGCAGGGATGGGCTGCCCTCCTCATTGAGACCGCTACCCTAGATGGATGAATGTAAATAGGCTCATGCTTAATTCAGCAAAAAATGAGGTTCTCTTCTTTGAGAAGAACTCACCATCCTGGAACCCATCCTGGGGGGCACAAATTATTGGAAACCTTCCCACACCTGTATCTACAGTCAAGAATTTAGGAATAATATTTGATCCCAGTCTGTCCTTCAAGGCACAGATAAACAAACTTACTTCCTCCTGCTTTTTTCTTCTGTGTAAGACCTGGAGGTTTTTCTGTATAAGCCTTTTGAATTACAGAAAATAATAGTAACAGCATTTGTGTTATCAAGACTGGACTACTGAAATGGCTAATACGTAAGCATTCATCAGTGTGCACTGAAAATACCTCCAGAACGCAGCAGCAAGACTCCTAAAGAAATTTCCTAAATTTCAGTCAGTGTCAGGGACACTAAAAGAGTTCACTGGCTGCCATGAAGAAAAGAGTCAGATTCAAGGTACTTTGTCTCACTCACAAATCCATCTGAGGCTCCTGACTACCTAAAAAGAAATCTCACTTCATACAATCCCAGCAGGACACTATGATCTACTAATTCCAGAACAATCAGTGCTCATAAAATCAGGAGATCCAACTGGGGTGGCAGAAGTTTTATCGACAATACGGCCCAACTGTGGAATAGATTACCGAAACAGCTGAGAAGCTAGTCCACCTTTTTAAATGTTAGAAAACATCTCAAACCTGCCTTTTCTCCTGTCCATTATGAGAGGTACAATTGGGCTCTCATCTTCGGCTATTTTAATTAGTATGGTAGTGATTCAGTGCCAAGACGCCATTTGCATTCACAAGTTTTAGAAATCTATCAATATCAATATGGCAATTGTGTGCAGCACAGTGTGAGGCTGGACGGACCCTCTGTAGAGACCTCTCCCCATGAGACAGGCTTATGTAATAGGGAGTGGGGAAGCACTGTCCTCCTCACTGAGAGCTCTCTCCAAGGTGACTGGTGTGCACAATGGGATTTGTGGAGGCCTCTCTCCCAGCACAACAGGCGTGCATAGTAGGGTGTGGAGAGGGACTCTTGTTCTCACAAAGACCTCTCCCAGGGTGACTGGTGTGCATAGTAGAGTAAGGTGAGGGACTGGCCTCTCTACGCACACCTCTCCCCATGGCAACAGGTGTGCGTAGTATAGTGTGGGAGGAACTGGCCTCTCCACTAAGACCTCTCTCCAAGGTGATGGCCGTGCAAAGTAGGGTGTAGGGATGGACTCCCCTCCTAGCTAAGATCTCTCCCCTAGGCAATGGGTGTGCATACTAGAGTGTTTGTGGAAGTACTTGTGTTTCTACTCAGGCCTCTCTCCAGGGGAAGGAGCGTGTGTAATAGAGTGCAGTGAGGGACCTTCTTCCTCACTTAGGGCCAGATGTAGCAAAGTCCGATTTTGTGAATCGGAAATTGCGAGTCGGTGCGACTCGCAATTTCCGACTCGCAATTTCTGATTCGCAAAATCGGATGCAGTATGGTGTCTCAGACACCGACTGCGAGTCGCTATGGGGTCGCAAAGACCCACCTCATTTTGCGACCTCATAGCGAGTCCCTGCACTCACAGGGATGGTGGCCTGCTGAAGTCAGCAGACCTACATGTCTGTGACTGCTTTTTAAATAAAGCAGTTTTTAGTTTTTCATTTTGCAGCCCGTTTTCCTTAAAGGAAAACGAGTTGCAAAATAAAAAGAGATAACGGAACCTTTTGGTTTCGGTTTTTCAGAGCAGGCAGTGGTCAATTGGACCACTGCCTGCTCTGAAAAACCCTTATTGGAAACATTCACAAAGGGGAAGGGGTCTCATGGGGACCCCTTCCCTTTTGCGAATGGGTTACCACCAGTGTGACACTGGTGGTACCTGCAAATTGCCTTTCGACCGCATTCGCGGTCACAAAGCAATTTAGCATAGCGATGCGAGTTGCAAATAGAAAGGGAACACCCCTTCCTATTTGCGAGTCGCATTCACAATTTGCGAGTCGGTATCGACTCGCACATTGTGAATGTGCATCACAAAAGGCTTTTTGCATGGCGCAAACTGCGATTTTCGCAGTTTGCACCATGCAAAAAGCTTTCTACATCTGGTCCTTAGACTCTACCTAGGATGACCGGTGTGCTTAGTAGGGTGTGTGGAGTGGACTATCCACTGAGACCTCTCCCCAAGTCAGTGGGTGTGTTGTGGAGTGTAGGGAGAGACTATCCTCCTCACTGAGACCTCCCCCCAGGGCAACAGACACGCATACTAGAGTGTGGGCAGACACTGGCTTCTCTACTCAGACCCCTCCCCAAGGAGACAATTGTGCATTGTAGGGTGTACCTGACCTCTCTGCTAAGACCTCTCGCCGGGGTGACAGGTGTGCTTAGTAGGGTGTGGCGTGTGAGTAGTAGGGTGTGGGTCGCTGCTGAGACCTCTCTCTAGGGTGATGGGTGTGTGTAGTAGGATGTGAGATGGGACCATCCCTCTCTCTGAGACCTCTCCCAGGGTGACCGGTGTGCATAGTAGAGTGTGGTGAGACTCTATTTTCTGAGACCTCTCCCCAGAGCGATAGGCATGCATAGTAGGGTATGGCGGGGACTGCCCTCTCCATGGAGACCTCTCCTCAGGGTGACAGGTGTGTGTAGTGGGATATGTGGAAGAACTAGCCTCTCTGCTGACACCTCTCACCCCCGGGGTAACAGCTGTGGGCAGTGGTGTGTGGATGGACTGGTCTCTCTGCTGAGACCTCTCCCCAGAACAAAGGGCTTTTGTAGCAGAGTGTTAGGATGGGCTGGCTTCTCCACTGACACCTTTCTCCTAGGGGGTGAGTGTGGGGAGGAACAATCCTCTCAATGTTTTCCCAATCCTGCAAGAGTCTCAAAAGAGTTTTCCAAGAAGGCTAGTTGGAATGCAACTTTTTTTTCAAAAAATTTACCGTTTGCTTTATCACACTGCTAATTTCTCATAGACCTCTCCATGCACTGCTAAATACCCCACAAATCACGACACTCATGACATCTTTGATAACATCATTGATAATATCAATGTAATATTTGCAGCAAAATGTTTGATGATACAACTGTGCATGGTGGGGTGTGAGTTATAATTACCTTAGGGCACGAGTTACAGTTACTTGAGATAACTCTAACTATAACAGATTAATTTCTATGGTTTTGTATGTTTAAAATGTGAGCCTAATTATAAGGTCCCTGTAACCTTTTGTTTTTTTAAAGTAAATATATATATGTATATATTTATGTAATGTGCACATATTTACTTATTTATGTATACTGAAAAATCTCTGCAATTCAGCATTTATAATTATGTGAAGTAATTATAACTTGGGCCCAAGCCATACCTGGTGTTGTCAGCAATGATGTCATTTAAATGTTATCAGTGATTTCATCAAAGTTGTCATTAAACATATCGCGAGGTCGTAAGCAGAGTATGATGGGAGCACAAATTCTATTTATCTCAGTAAACTGTAACTTGTGAATTTTAGTGTTTGATTTAATTTAAAATGTTATGTTAAAATTGACATTTTCGCCTATTCATAATGTCACTTTAACCTTTGTTTTTCAGTGACTTTCTAAGGTGTTTTTTTAACTGTAAAGTAAGATATTATTACCATACATAATTATATTTTCACCTTAACTTTTGGTTTTTTTTCAGGGAATCGCAATGTTTTTTTTTAAACATAAAGTCATAATTATTACAATTACATAACTGAACTTTGGTCTTGCAGATGTAGTGTTCACCACAGGCCTTTTTCACCTTATGCCCGCAGGCAGGTACTCCTTGCTGAATAAAAAATTCAGACGTGATTGACAAAAGTTGTGCATTTGCAGCTCAGAAATATAATCTCCAAGATCACAAAATCTGCACTTTTTGATGCTGACTCAAAAGCTTTTCCAAATGCAAAAAAAAAAATCAAGCAGTACATAGTGAAATTATATGCAACCATGGCAAGAAAACTTTTCAGGTGAGGTTCTACTTTAATTCCAAGTTTGATTTAAATCTATTCAATGGTGTTTGTTGTAAAAGTGAGCACAATTTCCTATGGGAGCTACAATGCGAAATACAAAAATTACCTTTTTAATCACCTATAGAGATCTGAAGGAATCATGCTACGGTGAAACTTATCAAGTGCAAAATTTAGTGCAGGTTCATTCAACTGTGACAAATTTATAAGGAAACAAAAAAGGCATATTTAATGGAAAGTATAGCTGTACAGAGTCATTATTGCCCCCTCACTCCAGGGCACTTGCAGCAATTCCAGAATTGCCACACACTAACAGCTAAGGCATTTCAGAATATCTCCAGCTAGGATGTTCCAATTTTCGTGGGTTTTTTGGCTTTCTTCTCTTGGCAGTGTGCTCTGGCCACCAAGAGTATGCTGCTGAGGCCGCTTGAGCCCCAGAAGTTGGTTGCCTGTTGCCTTTGTAAAGTCTCTGTTGCTTTCTCATCTTCAGCACCATCTTGGCTGTAGAGGCCTGGACCTAAACTCTTCTGCAGCCCTGAAGGTTTCCTCACCTGCAGTCATCCTGGCAGCAGCACACTCCACAGCAGACTACTCTACCTGCAAGCACTCCAAGCCACCAAAGACTTCAGCCACTTGGTGACAGCCTGTTGTGCCTCTTCTGAGACACTAACAACATGATCATTCGACAGAAGTCCAAGGGGATCTCCTTCCTCTAGGGTCCCAATAAGTCAATCCTCTAATGATTTTTTGTGGGAGTCAGGATGCTAGCACATTACCCCTAGGTACATATGGGATCATTTACAGTTTGGAGGATGGTCTGCTGGCATGCCAAATGAACAGAAGCTATGGTCACCTCTCTCCTGGAAGAAGGGCACCCCTTTTCCAGATAGGCAGAGATCTCTGAGCATCATGCTGAACTGCCGTTGTGGTGGCTCCAGTGAAGGCACTGAAGCTTTGTTGAGCTGTGCCATAATAACTTACTAGCTCATTAAAATAATAAACTCTAGAAGTGGGAGTTTGGCACTGAAAAGCAAACAAAATATTCCCGAGGGCCTGAGAGTCTTCTCCTAGAGCCTCAGGATCATTTCTCTGGTTTCCTGTTTAGGAACAGGAGGCTTTCTCTTGTGTTCCAAATAAGAAAAATTTGGATTTACTTTCCTAAATAGGGCAGACTGATATACATTGATGAATGGCACTTTGATGGGTGGGTCATCAATTGAAGGCCTCTGCTGGCAGAGCCAGCTGAGGCTTAGCTGCAGAAAACCTGTCATATCCCCTGATTTGATATAGAGTGCAAAAAGAGTGAATTTGGGGGATGAGCCATCAAAACATCTTTTTGGCAGATATCCCACACCTGCCTACATGTAAATGACTTCAATATTCAACAAGAGTCCAAGTATACAAGTCCCCAGTGGGAGTCCCACACTTCAGTAAGGGGTTCGTCAACAGTGGTGGGGTGGTCTATCTTTCTCCTCCTCGTTCTCATCTTCTAGCTGATCAGCCCTGTGCAGGGATTTAAAAATGGGAATGGATAGTTCTGGAACATGGGGATAACACTTCATTGTTCCATTCTGAACTGGCACTTTCAAGAGTAGGCCCACTTGCTTTCCAACCCCTTGCACAATATTCTATAAAGAATCCAGGATGACAGATATCTCCATAATTGAATCTCATCTCTCCTCTGAGCCAAGCTTCACCGTCACAGGTTTAGTTTCATTGCCTCCAAACCTCAATGAAATCCTCCATGATAGGGGGCTTGGCCAACTTATGATGGTGCTGGATAAGTGCCTGTGAAGTTCTGTGATCCAGGCCCTACTGGTGGCAATCATCCTCCATCGTAGGGGCCACAAAAAGCAACATTAGGGCCCCCAAACATTTAGTGGACTCCATGACACCTGTGGCTACCAAGGGCCATACAAGAAAGGTGACATCTGAGGTGAGAAGGCCGAGATTGGGACAAAAGGCAGCATGGGGCAGCCCTGCCCACCTCTTGGCATTGGAGAGCTGCTGGGGGAGCTGAGCCGCTATTTCCCCTCGACCGACAGACTACGGACAACCACATAGAGGGTGGATGACCTCCATTAACCAGACTTGGGCCATGAGGAGTGGCCCAACAGAAAGTGGCCTCCCAGGAGGCCCTGCGTGGCCAGACCGACTGACCCGGACTGACAGTGAACAAATTCTTGAGGCTACATCTCCCAGGTGGTGAAAGAGGCCCGCTAAATCACTGGACGCACCAAAATAGACTGGGGAAACCAGCCCTCTTGCAAGAGAGACGCTGGGCTAGTAGTATAGTTCAGCCATCATCCCTGGTCGGAGGACTGCCCCAGCTACCTGAAGAGCAGTGAACGGACTACCACTTTCCAGAAGTCCGTTTGCGGACCACAGACTGGGTGATAAATCGAGCGCAGGGTGTCTCAGTTGGCGTCCTGGCTTCTGGATTGAGAACACAAGTCCACTGATGTGACAAGGATGCCCAGATACACCGGCCCTGCAGAGTAGGAGAGTCAATCCAAAGGATATCAAGAGACACATTGACTAGATGCGAGTCCAACTACTGGACACAGAAGAAGTGCCTGAGTGGGATGGAGGATCTGGATGTAAGCGGGGCACTTGTGCTGGCTGGGGTTGCGCAGATGGCACTGTGGGGGGGGGCTCGGTTAGCGCAGCAGCCCAGGCATACCCCTCCCATGCCAGGCTCAGGAGTTGACTTGGCTAGTCAGTGGGGAATGGAGTGGTGCACAACCGGCCCTGCCCAGGGTTGGTGGTGTCCTCTGGTGCTAGACAGCCCCCTGCAGTCCTTAGCTCTTCAATGAGACCTCCAGTGAATGCCTGCTGCAGCTCACACATACAGGATGGTGTGCAATAAACAATTGTGGTCCAGTCCACTACATGTGGAACGAGGGAACCCGAGATGGTGGGGAAGCCCACTGGTTCTGAGTTGAATGCGGGACTAGAGGCCCATACGACGGCAACACTGGAAGTCATAGGGAATACAAAAATGGCACATAAGGGCAAGATTGACGCAGTGGTGATAGATCTCAGGCTCCTGAAAGTGGATCACTGCAAACTGATGGATATGGTGGGAGAAACTAAGAAAACAGTGCAACAACTGCAACCCACACTGAAGGACCATGACAAACAACTATAGACACTGCAACACAAAGTGGGGCGACTCCACAAATGGTCAAAGCTGCAGATGGGCGCTTGCGCCACAACAAATTTCGAATAGTAGGCCTCCCTTAGCGCAGCGAGGGGCCCAATATAGACCTCTGCATAGAGACATGGCTCCAGCAGGAGGTCCTGGGTGGCAAGGCCTCCAAATACTTTACCATTGGGAGAGCACACAGGGGTCCTGCCTAAACCAGGGGCACTCCCTAGATCTGTGGTGGTCCGTCTTCTCAACTACTGAGACACGGATGACATCTTCCAGTGAACCAGAATACACAGCCCTTGGCAGGTCGATGGGGGCTCGGTAAACATTTACCCTGACTACACCCAGGCAGTTCAGCATCACCAAGGAATATTTGTGGTTGTGAAACAACAGGGAGCTTGACTTGAAATATGCATTCCTTTTCCCTGCCAAACTCTGGGTGGTGGACCAAGAAACCACACACTTCTTCTCCTATGCCACAGAAGCATGGACCTGGTTGGAAAGTAAGGGTTGCGAGCGACTGGCAGAACACGGCCCTTAAATCGAAATGGATGCAGTGTCCAGATCAAAAAAGAATACCTGTCGCTGACCGATGGCAGCCCCAACAATGGCACAGGAAGAAATGGAGAAAGCAAAGGTGGTGATGGAATTACAACGCAGATGCAACATACCATAGAGCATGAAATGGCCCTAAATGGCTCAAACCTGCAAAGACCAAGGCGACTCTTCCCTAGCATCCATGCCCAACGAGGAACTCAGGATGGGGCCAGTGCTGACCCTAGTGATTGTTAACCTGCTAGGATGAAGGTGTAGTGGTTGGAGACATGTTGAGCGGGACAGAGCAGCTGAGTTGGACACAAAAAAACATGAGTTTTCATGGCCTAGGAATAACACACAGGGGTATGCCAGGAGATCAATCCCCTCACGAGTTAATGAACATCTGGAAATTTTATTGTAGGAGCTCAACTTTCTAAATAAATGTTTCACATCATGATCAAATCAATGGTGCAACAGGCATCACGGGCATTGGGGTGGTGTGTTGTATTAAGCCCACAGCATAAGGTGATGGGCTGTGGGAAGATTGGGCTACAGATTTTGTTTCTTTGATGATATAGGCATATCGACACAGAGTTAGATGGGCTGGAGTGGACGGAAACTATGGAGACTCTAAGGACCAATGGAGGATGAATGAAAAGAAGCCCAGCACCAGGACTTGACCTTGAAACTTCTCTCATGGAATGCCAATGGACTGGGGGACAAACTAAAGTGAGGTGTGGTGAGAAAAAACCTATACCGCCATGACCCAGACATAATCTCGCTGCAAGAAACTCACCTACTGAGCAACAATTGTGGGTTCCTGGGTGGAGGCAGATATAAAATGTTTGCACATGTGGGATTCACAAGTGGATCAAGTGTGGTAGGCATTCTGGTTCACCGCTCTCTGCCGCTGGAGGGCCTCTGTGCCTGGGAAGATACACAGGGCTGTCACACCGCAATTCACTGCTGCTGGTATGGTGAGGAGGTGGTCATTGGGCCATGGTTCTTCCCTCTGAGTCTACATTTAGGGGTCTGGATCACATGGGGGGCTTGGCTGACAGGTTCCCCAGGTGCACTGACCAACATTGTGGGAACCTCTTTCTCACACTGCAGGGGGACATGAACAGGGTGACTATATCAGGAGAACCGGCTGGACGTGACAAATGACTGGCCACGTTTTTAGAAGCTATGGGCTTGGTTCATTATGGCAGGCGACAAAACCTGATACTCGCCAATAATCACACACAACTAAGTCAATGGGAGCTATATCTTGGCTGGACTATTCTTTAGTGCCCACATTTCAGAGGACTAGGTACTCTGGTACCACCTTCCTCCCTCAAGGCATATCAGATCTCTCGCCACTGCTTACTAGGGTCCACATGGGTGTCCCAAACATGATGGGTACATAGAGACTTGATGCATGAGAGTTGCAGGATAGAGAGACAAAAGCAATGGTGGCTATGGTGACAGCCAACTACTTCACGGAAAATGAAAGTACTGTCTCCTCAGCCACGGACCTATGGGAAGCATATGAAGCAGTCCTGCAGGGTCAGTTGCGGGGTCAGTTGCTCGCACATAGGGTGGGCCTCAAAAAAGACAAGGAGGTGGAAAGCTGCAACCTAGAGGAGCAAATGCTGCAGCTTGAGGCTCATTATGTGGCCACCCTCGACGGGGACCTCGCACATAGGATTTGGGAAGTCAGATGGGAATATGAAGCACAAGTGCATCAGGAGGCGAAAACTCAGTTTCGGGCCACTCACAGTCAGATATATGAGATTGGCAATAAGGCCTGCAAGCCCATAGCATGGCTGGCAAAAAAGGAGGAACGGCAATGCTGGGTTAGTGGGATAAGGACAGTAAGTATGACTCTGCAGGACACCCCCGGAATATTGTACAGGAAAGTATCTAGAACAACTCTACCAAAGTTGAGGCACCAACAGCCAGGGGCACCTAGAGGCTTTTGTGGGAGATCTCCCAGCTCCCTGCCTGGACATGGACCAGGTTGAGGCACTGGAAGAATAGACTACTGAGGGCGAGGTGTCAGCGGCTAGCTTGCTAAAGGTGTCTCTTTAAAAGTGGTGGCACTGATGCTGTCCATGTTCAATGTGGCTAGGGAAGTGGGCATTCTCCCACCTGACCTTTGAGGAGCCACGATTGTCCTGATTCATAAAGAGAGAAAGGTGGTAAACGACTGTGCCTGGTACAGGCCATTCTCACTGGTCAATACAGAGACAAAAATATGGGCCAAGATTCTCACAAATCATCCAATACAAGTGATAAAATCCCTCATTACTCCAGACCAGTCGGGCTTTATGCCATATAGAGCTACAAGGCATAACCTGAGGACACTGATGGGCTGCTTTGTGTGCACTGGGTGCCTGCAGGAGCCTGGGGTCCTCTTGGCCTTGGATGCCAAGAGGGCACTCCCTAGAATAGGCATACATGATGGCCATCCTCCGGAAGATGGGCTTCAAGCTGTATTTTTGATCTTGGATTAGCCTATTATGGAAAGACCCAGTGGCACGAGTCTGAGTGAATGAGGTACTATTGGATCGATTTTGCCTGTCCCGGAGCACTAGGCAGGGGTGCCCACTCCCCCATCTATTATTTGCAGTGGCCCTCAAACCCTTGGCATGGTGGTTCAGGGTGAATGCACAAATCAGGGGCCTTCAATGGGACCCGGGCTGCGAGGGCATTGTCTCCTTATCCACTGATGATGTTCTACTTTATCTGGCGGAACCCCCCAACATTCAATGCCGAGAATCTTCGATATTCCAACAATCTTTGGCTCCTATGCAGGTTTCCAAATCAATTGCCATAAGTCCATCGTGTTTCCACTGGGGATAGACACCCCAGTAGTTGTGCGGACTTGCCCATTACTTTGGGCAACCCAGGGCTTCCAATACCATGCCATTTTTACAACACCAAATGTAGCCCTATACATGCAGGAAAACCTGGAGAGGGTCTTGAAGGTCTACCGAAGGGATGTGGAAAGATGGAGAAAGCTGCCACTTTCACTTTTGGGTTGTGCAGCCCTGTATAAAATTATATATCTACTCAAGTCTCTATACATCCTGCAGAGCACGCTGCATCCGGTCCCAGACGTGTTCTTCCGTAGGGTGGATAATGCTACAAGAGTGTTGCTTTGGAATGGATGAAATACCCAGGATAGCCCTCTTTAGATTGACTAGACATCAAATGGATGGAGGTATTGCCCTCCCAAATCTCTGGCTCTATTACTAGGCTTCAAAATTGTTCATGGTCAATGTCTGGGTCTTTTCACCCCAACAGTAACCATCCCTTCCAGCAGATTACACAAGCATGGCCCAGGAGAGACACCTCCAAAGACTCTGAGGAGGGAGTGCGTTCCCCCCTCTCCCTATTCTGATGCAGACAGTGATCCACATTTGGAGGAGAGCAATGGGTAAACGGGGTGGCAGGACAGGGTAACACTGCAACCCCTCTCTGGGACTCAGATCTGCTCCGGAGTCAGGGGAACATGGGTGGTTATCGGAAATGGGCCCAGCTGAGGATCTCCCAATTAGGGGATTCTGGAGGGACATAGCAGTGATCCCATTTGAGGAACTACTATCTGAATTTGAATTGTCCAGTAGTCAATTTTTGAGATACCAACAGATACTGTTTTTGCTCAACAAATGTGAGGCACTGCAGACCAACGTATAGGAGAAGTCCCCCTTGGAGTGCAGAATTTTGGGTTCCCCCATGACTGAACATGCTGTGTCCTGAATCTACTCCATGCTGCTGAACAACAGTCTTCTTCCCCTAGAACACTTGAGGGGTAGGTGGGAGAGAGATTTAGACGATGACAACTGGAGTCAGGCATGCACCTATCCAAGAGAAGTTGCAATCTGTGCCTGATACTGAAAATTCTGCACAGGGCCTCCTACACCAGAACCCGACTATTTGCTGTGGGTCACACGCCTGGCGACCGATGCCTCGAGGGATGTCACATGAGGGGCACCTTAATCCACATGCTCTGGGAGTGCCCAAAGCTGGGTGCATAGTGGGGGAGAGTATGTGAACAGATTTCAGAGACCACAGGAGATGAGGTGAAGCTCATACCCCAGTTGGTATCCCTGGGGATCTGGGGAGACCAAAACTTGGGCTGCTCTGGCTTATTGTTCTGCAATTTGGCCCTAATGGTGGCCTTCAGAGATATCCTGAAGTACTTGGGGATGCCTACTTTGCCAACTATGAGGGGATGGGAGGAGGGTCTCAAGTGGTGCATGGGGGTGTAGAAATTGGTATATCAGGTGCGCGGATTCCCACACAAATTTGAGAACCTCTGGGCCCATGGAAAGAGGTGAGGGAACAAGAGGGCTAAGGACCACTAGTGGAAGCCTTTCACATAGACAGGCGACTGAGGCCTCAACTGTGGATCATCTTAGGGGAGCCCCATGGCAGGCTGTGACTATTGACTGTGAAGAGTCTTATGTGTCATGTTGTTTTCTTGTTCTACCCAGCCCTCTGTGAATAAATGTCATTAAAAAAGCATACTGTGTACGTATGTCCTCGAAGTTGGGTGTGTGTGTGTGTTTTGTTGTTTACCTTTATGCAAAACTCAATGAAGTGATTTTTTTTTTTAAATCCTTGATGGTAGCTAAACGCAGCAGTCTGGATGTGCCAGCTATTGAGATCGCACACTTCCATCCTGTCTCTCCACCAGGAGATACCTAATCTCAAAATGTTCTGAAGACTAACCTGGCAGCTAGAGCAGCAGATCAATTAACTCTTCAATCAAGGCAGCTAAAAGCACATATCTCTATAGGGCAAGCTAAGAAAAATATACTCAGCCTAAGGGTATATGGAAGAGCTCAAAAAGAGTAAAACTAACTCTTGATATGATTTTGTGTTAGACCTGACATCCTTGCCGTGGTACTCCCCAAACCATTTGCCTTCACTCCTTCTGTTTTGCTGAATACAATTTTGTTGGCTTTAGGACCTTGTGAGCTTTACCACTGCTAACCAGTGCTAAAGTGCTTGTGATCGCTCCTTCAAACATGGTAAGATTGGCCTACACTTAATTGGCACAATGAATTTGCTTGTATGTCCCTTGTAAACTGTAGTACATGTACCCAGGACTTTTAAATTAAATGCTACTAGTGGACCTGAAGCACTCATTGTGCCACCCATTAAAGTAGCCTTTTAAAACATGTCTCAGGCCTGCCTCTACTACCCACAATGTAGTTTTAAACTGCCACTTCCACCTGGCAAGATAAACATATTTCAAAGCCTCAACCTTCCTTTTTAATACTTATAAGTCACCCCTAAGATAGACCCTAAAGGCTCATAGGGCAGAATGCATTATATTTAGGAAGTAGGTCATGTGCACGTATTTGGTTTTATATGTCCTGGCAATGAAAAACTCCTCATGTCATTTTTTTATGTTGTAAGTCATATAACTCTCATTGACTAACACTTGTTTACCTTATTGCATTTAATAAGGGGCAACTCTGGATTGGGAGCAGCTAGCCATATGGTGTTTACACTTCTATGAAATGTAACTTAAAATAATCCTTAATGTTAAAGTTGGATTTTAAGTCACAACTCTTAAAATATCATGTTAAAATAGTTGTCATTTTCTTGTCCCAAGCACTTGTGCCTTCTGCCAGTATCCTGGGTCATTTGACTATGAATGGCTCTGCTGTTGGGGCTTGTGTATTGCTTCTAGACACTAACACCAAAGGGGCTTAGATGTGGACCGGATGGGCCATCCTGGCAGGATGACTGGGAGAAGCTGTAACAAACCCCACTTTTGCTTCAAAGGGTATTGTCTCCTGCACACACAAAGGAACCAGACACCAGGTCTGCCTTGCCTTTTGTCACCCCTAACAGTTTGTAGCTTTGACAGGGGAAGGAGAAGAACTTTCTAGAGCCTTATGCGCAGGTAGGACAGACAGTTCCCCCACCCCCACCCCACAAAGGCTGGCAGCAGGTATACATATTGGACCTCCAGAGTTACTCTTCAGAATACTCCTGGACCTGTGGAAGTTACAGAAGAAGGACTACCCTGTTGCTGAGGACTGCCTTACTGTCTAAGAAGGAAGACTGGACCTGCCTACCTCCTTCCCAGGATAAACCAGAGTGACTCTTTATTCTACAGCGACGGCCAGCAACGGAAGAGCTGCAGGTCATGGTGCAGCAATGACAATCCCAAGTGACCGCCAATACGAAGCAACAGCAATGACCTTCCTCTGTGCATGAACTGCTCTTTCCAGTACAGTGATGACAGCCTTCAATGCCCAGCCTGCTCTTAGTGCTACAGCAACAACCATATGAAATGCTCTCCGTGCTCCTCACTACCTCTTCCACTGTGAATGGAACTCTTCTCTCCAGATTCTGAAGGTAACTCTTCAACAAGTCTAATGTGGTCTCTTTAACTGAAACTCACTCCATCGAGGTCGGCCTGAACTTGTAACATTCGTCTAGTCTACCGTGACCAGAGGACCTCTAGTGGTGCTTTGTACTTTTCGGCACTATTTTTACTAAAAACTTTGAAATTACATATCTCTAGTTCTACTGATTGGATTTTTTGTCATTGTGGTATCATCTTATTTATTAGAATTGACTTTAGTTTTCTAAATTGCTTTGGGGTTTTTCTTGTGTTATGTTTTCACTTTCTTACTGTTTGTGTGCTGCATAAATAATTCACACATAGCCTCTATGTTAAGAGTGACTGCTTTGTGCCAAGTTGTGAGAGGTTAAAACACAGGTTTATTTGGCGGCTTTTTGTGGTTCACCGTGACAAAGATTGTAGTTGTTGTCTGAGTGGGGCTTCCACTCTCTTCAACCAATAACCCAGTTTCTTACACTTTATGACCTAGAAATTGATATATAAGGCACGTCAATGACCCCGGTTCCTCATACAAACTGACATTTGTATTTTAGGTACACTTTATTCAAAGCGCAGCATATTATAATCTCTAGACATTTGCACTTCTTTTTGGATTCCCAATTGAGTGATCAGGCAAAACCAATGTATTCTGAGTCTCATCTATGCACAGAGTTACCTGTGTGCTGTTATGGGGCTAAGTCTGGCAAGCAGTCTCTCTCCCAGCCTATACACATTTGTGGACACACGAGATTATATGTCCAAAAAAATCTGCTCAAATCCTTTTCTCTACTCATTCTAGCATTCTGTGTGGGTGTAAGGCAAGTTGACCCTAGAAAAATATTGGAAAAGACACTACCTTTAAAAATTGGGATTCTGTGTTTAAAAAGTGTTTTACTTAATGTTTCTAAGAAATGTGTTTCAAGTATTTTAATATGTGTTAACACATTCTGAGTTTGGACCTCGCATCTACAAATTACTTTAAAATTGTGAATCTATGAATCATGTGTAATAGGTGCTTAACATTTCCCTATATCTTTTCAAAAATAGGGATACTACTTTGACTTGTACTGAGATCAGAATATCTGCAACATCTCCTTATGCTTAATTATAATTTACAAAAATGAGTAAAAGCAAGCCAAAAATGAAGCCGGGTTGGAAATTGAATCAAGGAACACTAATACACAGGTACACACATTTGGCTAAACTTGATGCCATTCATCATTATTTCTTTTGACTCAGGCAGTCTCTAATTGCATTTAAAAACACACATGCCTGTCAGCCATAGATTATGATGAATGTACCATCATCATTTCTTATTGAGCATATTTTGATCTAACAAATCGTTCCTTAAACAGTAGGATAATGTTTTTCACTTTCATTTGTTTGCACTTGTATTTTTGAAGTTTACAATGTAAGCTATCCTGACTCTCCAACATATTTATTAAAAGAGTTGTATAGTGCATAAATGTATGTAAATATCTTAACAATAATTGATAGATTACGAAATTTGATCAAATAGTCTGATGTTTGCATACTCAGACTGCTTCCACATTTCAGAACTACCGGAGTAATTTAAAGTTTGTTGGATGCAGGACATCTGCCAGAAATTGACAGATGTATCGTCAAGGACGTAGCTACAAGGGGTGTCTTGGGGTGTTACCCCCAATAAATGAATTTTTTGATAAATAGTTGGGTGTTGGTGCTTTCAACTGGGTATAGCGAGGTGTCAATCGGACTTCGCCCGAAATTGTTACATACACACAGACAAAACCGCATACACATTCTCTCTCTCTCGTTTTGAAAGTCCTCAGAAATTTTGGTTATTTTACAAAATATTGTGTTTTCACCAGTTTAATACCCTTACAAATTCGCTTTCCTCTCCCTTTCCACTACCCTTAGGCCCCACACATGCACCTTGCTTGTGGTATAATGTATTTAAACATTATATGCCAGTCCAGTCGATTTGTTAGAAAATCTGAAGCCCCAGTCTCACTGACCAAGGTACGCCCCTGTGTATCATTCACCCTATTTTTGAGAATATACCTAAGTCTGGGCAATTGAAATAATGATTTTTTGTGACTGTGGTGTTTTCCACATAATTACGGATTGGCCGCAATTGCCACATAATCTGCAGAGTTTAATCAAAGAACGCTTCTAGCTCAAACGGAACAAAACTTACTAAAAATTTCAGTGACGTGCCCCACTCTAGAAGGCCATTTACAAAGGTTGACTGGTCACTTCTCTTTGCTGAAACTGGGTGTGAAACTGGTACTAATAAGGTGATACCTTTGCCCAGAATGCGTTAAACATGTTTAAAAATAACAGTAATTCTATCATAAAATATGTAAAAATATTACTAAATTGTGCCACATAATTTGCCTCTCCTTGCCGCATAATTTAGTAAACCATGCTGCATAATTTCGCCCTCCCTGCCGCATAATTTTGGTGGGCAGAATAGATGTATACACTCTAAATAGTGATGAAGCGTCATCTGGCAGTTATTGATGGGTGTAGCGCGTACACACATCTCTTTGTAATCCTTTACCATAAGCCCTTCCTTACTGGTAGTGGTCAGAGCTTCACGGTTGTCCCTACTCAGAGTTTGCTACAGAAATTCCTTTAAGCAGCCAGAATGCATACGTGATTAAATGCAGCACCTATATGCAGGCATACACACTGTAATAACTTTATGGCAATAAAACCAAACAGTATAACATGAAACCCATGCAGAACCAGCAACCTCCTAGTGTTAAACACAATCATTTTCTGCAATATTAGGCTCTCACCATCTTTGTTTTTCCAATTATCGATGCACGAAGCAAGTAATATTAAAGAACTAGAATGATTAGGAAACAGCTAATACTTTACCTGTTTCAAATCCATTGAAAGGCTATATTTTCTTAGACAAGGGACCTACTCAGATTCATACCAAAAAAAGTAGAACATAAGCATGTACTTTAGCTTGGGTTAATAGAAATAAACCAAACTACACAATCAGTGGGCTTGAATCATGCCCCCCTCACCGTCAACACTGCTGAGACATCGAACCAAAAGTAACAAAATAAAGCAGTTCCCATTGTATGAGAACCTGCCCTTAGAACTAGGCCTGGGTGGAAACTCAACTCGGAGGACTTTGCTAACACCGTGTTTCTAAACACGGCAGGAAGAGACGCTACTTTCTTAGGCAAAATACATCCTCGCATCCATTTTGGGACATGAGGGCGTTATTTTGCACTAAGAAATTAGCGCCAAATGCCCACTCTACTTGGGAGAATTTTATTGTAAATTCGTGTGATTCCACAGAACCAAACTCCGCCAATTCTGCTCACTCCTACTTAGAACAGGAACTAGAACCACAAAATAATGTATTTGGGGCATAGCAAGAGCATGTGAGTAAACTTGTGCCCAACTCAAAAACAATGGCGTGCTCATAAACTTGAATGTTCGCTCCAGTGCTTTATTTGAGCCCTTGGTTGCGGGTGGGGGCCACCAGCATTTATATTTCCTCATCCAACATTTCCTGATTGCAAATTAAGCACTGGTTCGCTCATGAGTCAGTGACCTTGGGGATATCCCTACTCACCACCCGCCTCAAGTGCGGTACAGATTTTAGGTTCCGCTTTAGGTGTGTTTTACCACAGATGTTTGCTAATACAACAGTGGCAGAGAGGAGAAAATTGCAAGCATCATTGTCCCGAGATGAAATGTGGGTTTTTCTCATCTCAGTATAAGGGTATCTCAAAAAGGATCACAAAACATTTATGACAGGCGCTATTTCATGTTCTTAATGATAAGAAGCTGTTTTTGCTCCAAGCACCTTTTACGTCCTATTATGAGGATATAATTCTGGAGTGGTAATGTGTGACAAGAATGTTTGTGCATATTTGTTGTGTGGTATTTTGTGGAGGTGGTGATGTTTTCTGTAGGAGAGTCGAGCCCATACAGCCCAGACAACTGCAGGTGGGGAGGGCAGGGCCAGGAGCACCAAAAGCGAGCCTCATCTTCCACGACGCAGGACATTTCAGTCGCATTCCTAGCTTATTAAGCCACATCAGAGAGCCAACCCATTCAGCCCATACCACCCCAGATGAAGAAGGCGGGGCCGGGAGCACCAGAAGTGAGCGTTATTTCCCATGCTGCGAGAAACTTTAGCGGCTTTCCTTGCTCCCTAAGCCGTATTGGACAGTAGAGCCCATACAGCCAATACCACTGCAGCTGAGGAGGGCAAGGCAGGGAGCACCAAAAGTGAGCCTCATCTCCCACTGCATGGGAAGCTCATACATCCACAGCTGAGGGGGGCAGGGCCGGGAGAACAAAAAGCAAATCTCATCTCCTGCCATGTGGACGTGCACAGGGAGTGCTTGGGAAAAGTCTGCGTCAAAACTGGGCCCATCATCACCCGGAAGAGACTGGGCTGTGCCACAGCTCTTGGCAGTTGGTTTCAGTGAAAGGTGTGGCTTAAACACAGCTTGCTGAATTACTTAGAAGCTCTTTTGTGGCAAGTATTCACACCACGTTTGACATTTGACACTCATTACCTTATCTATACTAGTTTTTCTTTTTCTTCTCCCTTTTCACTCTTTACAGCCAGAAGTAAGAGCATTAGAGTTCCTCAGAATGGGGAAAAGGAAAGCCTCACAGTTTCCCACCGGGTCTTCCGCTCCAAAGAAAACGGCAAAACAGTCCACTAACAGCAACTCGCTGAGAGAAATCAACAATTTGATTGAAGAAGTGAAAACATTCTTACAGCCAACCTCCTCTACCCTCACCCCGTCCTCTGGATAGAAGGGGAAAGGGAAACCCCTAGCAAAAATGTTTACCAAAAAATCTAGGAAAATCTGCAGGCCCTAGATTCCTAAGGCCTGTAATCCTTCCATTCCATCCAATGGGGATGTTGTGATGGAACCTCCTCAAATCGATTCAACTTGTGAACTTGTCCCTATGCTGCCCCCTTACAAAGTGACAGTGGATTGTGAAAATTGCATTTATGCTTTCCTTGTGCAGCAGCAAACCACTTCCTGTGAATCTGACACAACAATCTGTCCCCTGCCTACCTCTAATTGCTCCACGGGGTAAACTCCTTTGAACAGGCCACCATTACAGGATGTGAATGACCTCAATGCAGGTGTACAGATTGGGTTTTACGAACTTTAGTTGCAAGCAATTTCACAGGGGGAAAAGGGGGCAATCTGGTGAGCTAGTAATCTGGGTCAAATCAGCATTTAACTATACAAATAGGAGGTTACCTTTACATTCCCTTGATATACTTGATTTAGTAACTAGTTCACTAAATGATAAACATCTTTACATATTTAGGGCCTCATTACGACCCGGGCGGCTGATGGCAAGCTGGTGGTTTACAGCCAGCATATTATGAACGTGGCCATGGTCATACCTCTGGCCCATCCAACATACCAGGCAGCAGTGCAAGCACCGCTGCCCTGGGGATTATGAGTTCCCAACTGCCAGCCTGTCCATGGCGGTACACACCGCCATGGAAAGGCTGGCGGTAAGGGAGACTTGGGGTGCCCCTGCACTGCCCATGCACTTGGCATGGGCAGTGCAGGGGCCCCCAGCCACAGCCCCATTGCACATTTCACTGCCCGAATTTCGGGAAGTGAAATGCGTGACGGGTGCTGCTGCACCCGCTGCACATCAACATTGCCGCCAGCTCTATTATGAGCCGGCTGCAATGTTGATGTGACTTTTCCATTGGGCCAGCGGATGGAAACGCTGTTTCCGTCTGCTGGCCCAGCGGAAAAGTCATAATAGGGAGCCACCAATACCGCCAGCACTGGCGGTATAGTGGCACCTGCGGCTTCGGCGGTCTTTTTGAAAGCCCACCGAAGTCGTAATGAGGGCCTTAATGTTTACAATAGGATCCCTTGAGCATTTTATTGATTACCTTTCCCCAGGAGGATCAGTGATGATTGTGGGCGACTTCAATGCCACCTTTGAGCCCTTTGACAATCTGGAGTTAAAATTCCACAGTTAGATCTTACCCCAGTGACAAAACCGGTCTGTACTATGCACCCAACTGTTGAGCTTAACAATGAATCTTGGTTTTGGAGCCTGAAATGGTAGATCCACTTTAGATTTATTGGGTGCCCATATTTTTAAGAGGCGCAAACAATCCAGCAGAATTGATTGCATTCTGCTAGCTTTACAATTGTGGCCTCATATGGTGTACATGAACATTTTATACTGAACTGACATCGACCATTAAACTCTAAAACTAACAATGAAAGAGCATCTGGCATCAAACTGTAATGTTTATAACACCAGGCTCACAGAGGAACTTAAGTCTCACAAATAACAAGAAAGCACTAAAATGGTCAAATGTCTCTGGTCGACCCAGCCTGATAGCTCAAATTTACACCATAGTGGCTTAAACCAAGAGAATATGAGTAGCACTGGTCCCTCTGGTAAAGGTACAAAACTCCTTCTCAAGCACCATGATAAACATTTCAATCACCTTTGTAGTTTACTAACTAGGGAATGTGGTAGTTCATCTAAAAGGACATCTAAACACTCATGTTACAACAGGCAGTATAGACTTGCAAAGCCTGCCATAATTCTATCAATTAAAGCCAATAATCGTGAGCAAACCCGTTTGACTAGGAACTCTTATATGGAAGTATTATCCAAAGCCAAATCACAGTGGGTAGATGAAGCATGGAGAGATCTGGTTAATGCAGCACAAGTAGGGGACAATAAGACATTCTAAAGTACACTGGTACATGGAAGACATCATGATGTATCTCAAGTCGACTTTCATCTCCAGCCTCAGTCGTGGGTAGAACATTTTGAGAGCCTATACTCTGAAACTTTAAATATCTCAGGGGATGTATCCAACCAGGGACCAACTATATCAAATGGAACATCATGCCCTCTTGAAATATCACTCAAATAGACTCTGGAATACTTTGACAGCGATAGTCCCTTGGAAGACATTCAGACCTGATTGTATCCCAGGTGATTTGTTTACCACAGAACCACTCATATGGGGGCCATACCTCAACTTGCTATCAAAATCCATTTTGGAGAGTGGGCAACACCCAAATTCCTGGCACCATACTGTATAGTCCCCATCTAAAAGAAGGTTAGCCGAGAGAATCCCCGTAACCACAGGCCCATTAGTCTAATTGATGGATTGCAAAAGCTCTTCTGCCGCCACCTTCTGGAGAAGTTGACACCCTGGGTCTAAGAGAGGAATATCCTAACAGATCTCCTAGCAGGGTTTCACCAGAAGATTATTAGAATAGATCAAATCTTCAGCTTTTGTGCAATATACAGGAAAAAGGTGGTTTTGGAGAGAAGCCATTTGTATGCGGGCTTTGTAGGTTTAAAATCAGCTTTTGATTCAGTTCCCCACTACAAGCTCCAAGCCGTTCCAGGAAATACGGGAGTCCCAGATAGCATCCTACCAGTCTTAATAAGATTGCATGAAACCAACTATGCCCGTATAATGTGTGGCACAGTGGGTGAACTGTCCAACTCCTTTAGAATAGAGAAGGACATTTGCCAGGTTTGTGTTCAGGCTCCTGTTCTTTTTACATTATATAGAAGCAATCTAGTACAATTTTTAGGCTTCCCAATCAAATATGCTCAAAAATTAAGTGCTTCCAAAATCCCAATGCTACTATTCACAGATGACACACTCTTTATCTCTGAAACTCCCACTGATGTGCAGGCCTTAGTGGACAGATTTTTTATTTTCTGCTTCAAGAGGGGTTTAGATGTCAGTATAAGGACAACCAAATCTATGTCTTTCAACTTGTACAGGGATGTAAAGAATCATATACAAACTCAGAATGAACTCCTTGAACAGTACAAGGCTTTGAGTATCTAGGAGTTAGATTGCCTAACAACCTTACCCAGAAGCTGCAAATTAACAGGAGTGCCTTAAAAGTACAGCAGGAATCTGGGCTGTCATGAAGTTAGTAAAGAATACTAGGTCCAAAACTTCTTCTCTAGCTGTGGAAATATACAATATCAAAGTAAAGGAGTTGTCGCTATACGGCTCAGATTTGTGGGGACACATAAAAAACAACTGACTTGTTGTAGCTGAAAGCAAATGCATTTGGTCTTTATTAAATCTTTGGCAGAATGCCCCACGTCTCTCTCAGATACTTAATGCAGGCATGTGTCTGATCTTCTCCACAATAAAAATCAAAACCCCTATTATTTTGGCATAGACTATGGTCCACAGCTGAAGTAGCATTTTATAGGTTATCACTAGTGGAAATGTTATGTTCGAATGCCTACCTGAAAATCCCCTAGCTAGTTAATATCTAAAACATGTTGTTTAGACTGAATCTACATATTCTAGGGGAATCTCCTGCTGATGCCAGTCTAGTGTCAAAACTAGGGCTCAAAGAGAAATTAAAGACTCTTTTCAAGGAGGAGGAATTATCTAGTTGCAAGCTAGGTAGCTTGATTGACTCTCTTATGTGAACCATTCATAGATAAGATTCCCTGTTCACTAGCCCAGCAGCTATACATCAAATTTAGATATGGGATTATCTCTATTACAAACATCTGCATGTTCTGGGGACAGAAATATTGCACTAGCACTCTATGTCCATCATGTCGTTCTGAGACTGAAGACTTGCATAATTTTTTTACGTCAAGCCCAAACATCGCTTGCGTTGTCTTTTCAAGACCTTGCTGTATACACTTTGTGGGCTTACATCCCACCCATTGCTCTTTATTTGTAACTTGGATTGTTCTTTAAAAAATGCTTTCTTGCTAGTGGTGAATCCTTCTTCTTTGTCTCTCATTTTGGTCTTTTGCTTCCTCTCATGTAGCACCGCCCAAGTGGTGTATTTTTACGCTTTAGTTCTTTATGTGTTCGTTTGTGGGAATATTCATTTTTGTTTTCTGTACGTGTTAGGTGAAGATTCCCTTGTCGTAGTTTTCACTTGCTACAGGGCTATTGTAAACAGGGCTGTAAAACATGTTCTTATGTCATCACATTTGGAGAGCATTCGAAGGAGATCAAATGTCAGACGCTGTTTTCGCAGTGTGCCTGTTCCATTCCCTACCCCCCTCATTGGTCTTTGCCACCTCCGTTAACTCATTGCTCACCACAACCCCTGTGCTGCGAATGCTTGCCTGGTTTCAAATTCCAGCACTGAGCAGCACATAGTTTTCCAGAGCTCTCTGTCTGCCAACGGCCGAGGTGACCTCAGTACCAGTTTCCAGGCTCAGGCGGACAATACTGTGCAACTCAGCATGGCAGGGGGCCTCTGGCTCCCAGATGCTGGGGCCAAGGTTTTACTCTTATTGTCTGTCCACAGCAGAATATATGTAATTTAACACCCCTTATCTGCAGATATTTTCAGTAGGAAAGGATGACAAAACATTCCGAGGTTGAGAATGTTTTTTGGAAATAAACGTTTGCACATTATATCAGATCAAGGAACAAACACTTTGGCATTTTGAGTGCTGTTGTGAAGGTACTCCCCGGCAAAGGGTTATGTATATTTTGCACAATTTCAGAAGGGTGACTTCAACAGCACTCTATACGTTCACAATTTGTAGACATCAGCAAAAGTGGGGGGCAGGGTTGGGTATGGTTCAAAAGCAGGGAGTTCCTGCAGTTTTATAGTCTACATGACACTAATGCTGCTGCAGCTGATGGAGCCCAAAACTTTAAACAGGTATTCAGTTTTGAAAAAAATATACAAATTTAAATTCCAAGAATTTCAGTTCATCCGAATGCACCCGGGAGTCAAAACCAATGTAAAAATGTGAGCTTGGGTCACACGTTCATTGTACATTATATCCATGGCTTCTGAGTCAATCGAGGAAAGGCAGGCACAGAGAGACAATTTATGATTTATATATATATATATATTTTTTTTTCTAAGGTCTCTTCCTTGCCTGATGTATGTATTTTTGTAAATAAAAAGATCCACATTTACTGAGCAGTGCTGGCTAACAACTTACAATGATGGGTCGAGCGATGTGCAGGATAACCTCTGACATTTGTGGCCTTTCAAATTACGTAACACAAGATTACATCAACACACTAACAGTGCAGGGGAAAACTTCTTCCAGCAACCACCAATGAGAACACACCCGAATAAAGTGACATATACAAGGGGTTTGAAAGGACAAGCATTTAACAGCTGCAAAGTAACAAAAATACCAGACCAGAAGTTATGTGGTGATACCCTAAAACCAGCAGGCAGTCCTGTTTTTTTTTAAATTTGTCTATGTGGCTTAGAAGAAAGGGATGCAAAACACCATCAGAAACAGGGATAGGATCCATTGAGATACTTCCAAAATCATTCACTGAAATCTGTGATTGAAGTGAAAAAACATTCATTTTTTAAAACAGGCATGCACATTAATACCAAAACAAAGTGCCCGTGTTTCAAGCAAGACAACCTCTCTGACCCGGAGAGAGAAAGATAACGATATGGTGTCACAATAATGCTTGTCACATACGAGTGCACACGGGTTACAAATGATCTTCCTCTACAGTCCTCTGCAGGCTGCTCCTTTTGTGGTTTCACACTTTACATGCTATGGGTCCCTTGCGCACCGTGAGCATAGGCTTTACTCGAAGGATGGTGGAGGGGTGATACAGCTGAGTGTGTCTTCCAACGTTACCCCTACCAGGCTGCTGCCCCCCTCAGGGGATGTAGAACTGCTACCACAATGTGCACCATGGTGGATACACACTGAGCAGGAAGCAGTAAGTCTGAAAAGGTCCAATGCCTGGTCATTCAACCCAAGAGCAAAGCACAACTCCCTTCTTCCAATACAAACTTTTCCTCGCTTCCCTTCTCAGTTAATTCTGCCAGAAAATGTCAAAGGTAAGCTTGGACCCTGTTAAGAATACGCTTTTCACTTCAAAGATTCATCATAAACCTTTAGTAGGTTTGTAGCAGGTATATCCAACCTCCTCAGGAAGCAAACCAATCGTAACTGACCACATTAAAATCTCCCCCAGGAAGCTTGACACTGCCTGGAATGCTGTGACCTCAAAGTGATTGTCACCGCATTCCAGCCAAGTGATCAAGCAGTGCAAGACTGCATATGCAGATACTGCAGTGGCAGATCTGAGACATGTTTACAGGGCTACTCAAGTGGGTGGCACAATCAGTGCTGCAGTCCCACTAGTAGCACTAGGGCACCTCCAATGCACTTTACCAGGGACTTACTAGTAAATCAAATATGCCAGTCATGGAAAAACCAATCACCACTACAATTTACAGAGCGAGCATATGCACTTTAGCACTGGTTGACAGTGGTGAAGTGCCCAGAGGCCTAAAGCCAACAAAAACCGGTCAGAAAAAATAGAGAGGAAGGAGGCAAAAAGGTTAGGGATGACCCTACAAAAAGGGCCAGGTCCAACAGGGATACCATATTCTTGAGCGCATGCTGTACACAATTTCTTATTATCTTATTCATAAACTGTGCTAAACCATTGGCTTGAGGTGAATAAAGTCCTCGTATCTAAACAGGGTCCCTGAGCTAGATACAGAGAGTAACACACAGGGAAGCAATACTATGAGTATAACGTAGTTTACTCTCCATTAACATAGCAAACATAGGAATGGAAATCTTAAATTCAAATATACAACATACAATATATTTCAATTTAGATATTTATTATAGCTAATTAAACATTCAGTTCACACATAATATAATCAACATAGAATCAACCAAAAAAATATAATACAACCCCCTAACCTAAATGAAACATACATATATGAAAACATAAATAACATACCAGTAGATACGCAAAAATAAATATATAGAAACAGCCAGAGAAGTAGCTTCTTCTCTGTTTTCTGAGATTCAGGAACTTGAAAGCAAGCTCAGGCAGGCAGTATCTGTGGAGGAAGCCAAAAGAAAGCTAGAGGAGATAAATACGGATTTGGAATCATTTAATATATATTTGATAAAGAGGAAATCAGACAAATTGAAAAAAGATATCAGGTATTGCACCCGGGAGAGGACATATCCTTATCTTGCTGACCAGTACTACAAACAATCCTCCACACCACAGGAAAGACAGGAGTGGGTTCCTAAGAAAGTGGTGACGTTTTCCGATACTTCTGAATCTGAAGGGGAGGGTAGTTCATATCAATTCGATGAATATGGCAATAGACTGAATCATTCGGAACAGTACCAACAGAATCCCCGTTTTTTAGGTCACCGCAGATTCAATCACAGATCAAGATTCAGACAAAATCGGGGAAATCGTCCCCCGAACTCAGAACAATCTCACCACACTTTACAAACAAGACGCAATCAGTATTGGAGGGACTGAAGGAGATTCCGATCTTTAATCTGAGTCAAATTACCTTGGATGACCATTGCATTAGCTTGTTATCGAAAGGCTTGTCCTTTGTACCGAATTCAGACATAAATACATTTGAATGGATGAGAAACCTTCAGGCATTCTTCAGACGAGTGAGACTAAAAAGGTTTTTTTCATCGTCCCCCCCTACTACCACTGTAAGCAGATCAGGACTCAAATTGCCATCTATTTTTACTCCCCCGTTAGAAGCTTTGGGTCCCGAAATAGCTATATTTGAGAGGACAGTGACTAGTAAAATTAAGAAAATGCTTCTACATGCCCCAAGATCCAGGTACAATCTTAGCAAAGATGAAAGCATGGCCCTAAAAAGTCTTAAAACTACCAGGACTATCACTGTTAAACCATGTGATAAAGGGGGTGGTATAGCTATTCTAGACACCAATTTGTATATGGACAATATGGAAAATATGCTGCAGTGTCCGGTCTTTTATAAATCTATACCAGGCCACCCTGAAATCAAATTGAAGAGATCAATCAAAACTACGAATCTAGAAGCCTTAGAAGCGGGCCTTATTTGTAAGAAAGAATTTGATTTTTTGACTCCAGTCCATACTAGAATCCTGATTATCTATGGTCTACCAAAGATCCACAAGGATGCCAGTAATCCACCTATGCGTCCGATTGTATCCACCATAGGCTCGGCCATTGAGCCATTGTCAAAGTACGTTGATACCTTTCTGAAACCGATGGTAGCCCTTTTACCATCTTACATCAGAGACACAGGCCACTTCATTTCTAAGATCGAGGGCCTGCAATATAGACCTGATGGGGAATATCTGGTGACCATGGACCTTGAGTCTTTATATACGAATATACCCCAGCAAGAAGCCATTGATGTTGTAGCACTATATCTAAACAGACGGGGAGATGATCCAGCATTGAGTTTCATTCTGAAATGTTTGGAAACTGTACTATTTAATAACTACTTTGATTTTAATGGCAAAATGTATCATCAAATCAAAGGAGTCAGTATGGGTGCTGCCTTTGCACCTTGTGTGGCGAACCTATATGTGGGAGCATTCGAGGACAAGTTCATTTACAACGAAATGGCCCCTTTCTATGAGAATGTGCAGGCCTGGAGTAGATTTATTGATGATGTTTTCTTCATTTGGAAAGCAGTGAAGACCAACTACTAGAATTTTACAGTTGGCTCAATATGTGTGACAGCAACCTCAGATTTACGATTAAATACGACCATCATTTGGTTGAATTCCTGGATGTGTATATCAAACACTATCAAGGGCACTTGCTTATGACCCTATACACTAAACCCACGGCTAGGAACACGCTGCTTCACTTTGATAGTTTCCATCCCAGGAACCAGAAGCAGTCTATTCCTTTTTCACAATTCCTGAGACTCAGGAGAAATTGCACCAGCATGGCAGACTTTTTGAAACATGCCACAGATCTTACGTGCAAATTTGAACAGAGAGGTTATCCAATTAGAACCATCAAAGATTCCTTAAAAAGAGCCAAGTTTTACAACCCTGAGGCCCTGTTTTCAAAACAACGATGCAAGACCAGTGACCGGCTAGCCTGTGTGATTCACCATTCTACCCTGAATAATCAAATCAGGGATATTATTAACAAAGAATGGCACATTTTGAATTCCAATACTGAAGCGGATAAACTTGAGAAACCATTGTTCGCCTTCAGGAGGAACAAAAACCTACGGAACCATTTGGTGAAATCAGCTACCAATTTTGTATCTACTTTTGGCCAAAAGTCACTAACAGGATCTAATCCAGTTACGGGCAATTACAAATGTGGCCAATGCCACACCTGTGACTCAGCCATTGTTGCAAAAGAGTTTACATTCAATGATAAGACTATCCCATTTATGGACATGCCTAATTGTAGATCTAAAAATGTAATTTACTTGATTATTTGCCCCTGCAACCTGGGATATATAGGTGAGACCTCCAGAGAATTTAGAACTAGGCTATCGGAACATAAATCTGCGATTAGGACACAAAAGATCAACGCCCCCCTAGTTGCTCATTGGTTATCTTTAAACCACAAGGAGGTAGATATCAGGTGGATTATTCTTGAGAAAGTACTGACAAGAAACGATGTGGACCCTGAAAAATAAAGGAAAAAGAAAGAAGTGTTTTGGATTTTTTCTTTAAACACATATGAGAATGGCCTGAACGAAGATCTCCCTTGGAGCAATGCCATCTGAGTACGTATGTACAGGAGTGCCTGAGGGGTCAATATTTTTCCAGGTGCCTACCACAGGGCTGCTTTGTGCTCTCCTGTGGTGGCCCTTTATCTTACTTTGAAGTGAATTCTTCACTTTATACGATAAAACTGTTTTCGGTTCCTTCTTATAAAATCTTATGTTATCGATTTGTATTATATACACGATACGTATTGTATTTCACTAACCCATTTTGTGCCTACCCTTGGGACATTGAGTACCCTGTACTTTGATGTTCCAAGATGGCGCCCACTGTTTTGGGCGTGCTGGTAAGTGATATCTACCCTTTGGTTTGATTTAGAACTGGCCATTATTTTTTATTTTTTATCTTTGGTTATTTCCTTTTGCCACTACTATATGGCTATGACTCTACAGTTTGATAGTACCTCTTATTCTCTGTAGATTTGGGCATATTTCATGCTGTTTTGACGGTTCTAAGATGGCGCATGTTTGACCATTTTTTTAGAGGGCCCCTACGGGCCTGTTTCTATGTTCATCACATCACCTGTAGTGATTTGGTTTAAATAGGAGGCAGCTGGGGAAGTACGGGTTATTGCTCCTCGAGAGATCATCATGCTGGTCATATGTCCTGGATCCTGTTGATACTGGTAGGTTAGCTTTGCTGAACCTTTGTGGATTGAATTATTTTATACCGTCTGGATTGTGTCATTTCTATCTGTCTCATGACTCCCCCCTTTTTCCTTGCAGTTAGCAAGTTGTTCCCTACAAGTTTGGTATCCTTGTGGGTTTCCCCTGTGGATTACGTTTTTTAAACCATGTGAACTTGTAGGTAAGTCTGCAGTTAGCGATTGTACATATGAGCAGATTTTTTCTTTTCTATCCTGTGGACTTTCCTGCCCTGTGCAAGCTAATGATTTCATTATGTTTGCTTTTAGAGTGAGAAAGCATAGCTTCATTTAGCTATATCCATGTGTCAGTCCTTCATTTTGGACTACATATTTGAAGTTGGAGAGTGTTTAATCCAGCCTGTAAGGGATATCTAAGTCCTTTCACATCTAAGGTATTTTATCTTATTTTAATATAAACAAACTAGTCTTTTACTATTCTTGACTAGATTCTCTCGGTGGTAATCCAACACGTTTATGCTATAGGTGATTCTATTTCTGCACTTTATCTAGCATTTTGCTGGACACTAATGGTGCTTTCCTTGGATCTTTAGATTTATTTACCTTTATTAAGCATTGGTTTTATAGATTTTGATCTTGGGCTTTATCAGTGTTTTTTCTTAATTAAGTCACTTGAGTTGGTCTGGTTGCAAATCTGACATGATTCAAGCCTTCCCCCTATGCAAAGAACTGCAATGAATAATTTTGATGTTTCTTTGATAGGCAGATTACAAGATGTACGTATGCCAATTATACTGAATCATAAAGTCCTGATGAAGGTGTATTTATATTTTTCTTCACTCGCCGAAACGCGCGTCGGCTTGTAAATTGGCATGTCTTGAACATTGGCATGAAGTGTTTGAAATTGGCAAATTTGAAGCCCTGACCAGGATTGGCTACCATCAGGCCTGTAACACGAGAATTTGAATCAGGAAATTATAACCTAGAATTGCCTGTTATTATGTTGAATTTTATACAATCCAAACTACAACGCATAATTGTAGCATCAAAGCAGTAACTTTATTGTGCTGTTTAAATATCCTCTCATGTATGAGGCGGTTGTAAATTTGTATGTATACTATTTTGTGATTTTGTTGGTTCTGTGTTTTTTGTTTATTTTTGCGTATCTACTGGTATGTTATTTATGTTTTCATATTTGTATGTTTCATTTAGGTTAGGGGGTTGTATTATATTTTTTTGGTTGATTCTATGTTGATTATATTATGTGTGAACTGAATGTTTAATTAGCTATAATAAATATCTAAATTGAAATATATTGTATGTTGTATATTTGAATTTAAGATTTCCATTCCTATGTTTGCTATGTTAATGGAGAGTAAACTACGTTATACTCATTGAGGTGAATAAAGACCTGTCTTGAAATTAATTATTGACAATTCTTTGAGAAAATGTTTCATTTCAGTTATAGGAGCTTTCAGAACACCCTCCCTAGAAAATTCTTCTTTTAAAAATGTGTTTACTATTTTAGTGTTTACCATAGCCATACACTTCGTGACCACCCACCTAGACGTTTAGTCTACCAGCAACATAACATATTGTTCATCATTGGCTAGAAGATCAAATGGCCATTCTATATCTAGACCTACCTCAGTCCATTGCTCCACTGGAACCTCAACAGGTGACAGAGGAACTGTGTGAGTTTTCTTTGTTTTATCATTATTCGTACAATGCCAACAGTCCTTTACCTCCACTTCAACCTCTTGATCCATTTGTGTCCACCAGTACCATTCACCAAATGGGCCTTGGTCACATTTCTCTCTAAAGTCCTTCATGAGCCAAGTTAATTAACTTCTGTCTCAAAACATCAGTAGGTACCACCCGTTCTCCCCTTAACACTTTCCCATCACTAATGCTAAGTTTGTCTTTCACACAAAGAAATCCTTCTACATTAGCTGGTATATCTTTCTTGTATGGCCAATCATTTACAATGAGTTCCTTTACTGTAGATAATTCTAAATAGTTTGAAAAAGCATTATCCCACTCACTTTCCTCTAGGGTTGATTCACATACCCAATCTACAGCTATTTCTTCACACACATCTACATTCTGGTTGATCAGCAGTCTAGAGAGACAATCTGCCATTGTATTCCCTGCTCCAGGTATATACTCAACTGTAAAATTATAGCTGGTCAATCTATCTGACCACCTCCTGTTCCTAGGGGATACATTCTCCATCTCCTTACATAAGAATATATGAGTAAATGGTTGTTTATCCATAAAAAAAAACTTAAAGTGGATATTTGCCCAATAGACAGCTAAAGCCTCTTGTTCAATAACTGAATAACGCTCTTCAGCACCTTTTAACGAACGAGAACTAAAACTGCACCCAAACTCTTCAGACTGGCATCGGTCAATTACATTTGTTTTCTGTGAGCATCAACACGTCCCAAAGTTGGTAATTTTTCAATGCTGCATTTAATACTGTTGAAAGACTTATCACATTATTCAATCCAGTTGAACTGGACACCCTTCTTTAGCATCAACCTCAATGGTTGAGAAACACTAGCTAATTTTTTTTTAACAAAATTCTGCCAAACCGAGAAATTATTGTACTTGATCTTTGTTTTCTGGTTTGGGAGCTTCCACAATACTGTTTGCCAAATCAATTTTTTGGACTTATACCTTAACTTGAGATAGTGTGCCTCAGATAAGTTACAGTGGATACTCTGAACTTACACTTTTCCTTTTTTATCACCAAGCCTCCATTCTGTAATTGCTCCAACACCTTCCACAATATTTCATCATGTTCACATTGGTTTTGTCCATAGACCAAAATATCATCCTGAAAAAACAAAACTTTGTCCAATCCTTCGAACATTTTCTTCAGGACCCTCTGAAAGCATAACACTGCGGAAGCCAAGTCCAAAAGGTTTCTGGATGAACCTAAATCCTCCCAATGGGGTTACAAATGATGTTAATGGCCTAGAATCAGGATGGAGCATAACCTGGTAGTAAGCAGAGGACAAATCCATCACACTGAATAACTTAGCATCTTTGATTTAAGCCAGAGTTTCAGAAATATTTCGTAATGGTTGACGATCAACCCAGATGTGTTAATTTAATCCTCTCAAGTCAACACACATATGAATATCTTTACCCCCATCCTTTAGTGCTAGACCTATGAGGGCCAACCCATCAGAGCACTCAGTTTCTTCAATTTCTCCTCTTTCTTTTATTTATTTTTATTCTTTTTTGAGTGGTGCTAACATCATAGGAGGAACTTCCCTTACAATAGACACATATGGTATGGCACCATTCTTGAGAACAATTCTATGTTCAAAATTCTTTAGTAACCCTAAATCATTTCCAGATACTTTAGGAAACCTAGAAACTATCTCATCTGAGTATCCATCATTCTTCATTATTAAAACTTCTGTTTGGTATTTGGATTTAATATTATCCCCATGTCCCTTTGATGTCTCCAACCTAAAAGGTTATCATCCCTTTTTGCTACATACACTTTCCCAGTTGTTTCACGCTCATCAAATTGAATTCTTATCACCGAATAATCCAGAACATCTATTTTCTTGATTGGGTACCCAACAGGATTCATATCTGGTGGTAGTAATTCAATTTCTCCATTCCCAAATATTGCATTTTTCACATTCCGCCATTTCTATTGGATCTGCATCCACACATCCATCATCCTTTATACTGAAAATAAATGTTTCTTCTCCTTCAATACAATTCACTGCTTGTAGTTTATTCCATCGACACAACCTGGCATAGTGCCCTTTCTTACCACATTTCGTGCGGACTACTAACCATGCAAAACATCCAGGACTATTGGAAAGATGTCATTCACTCCCACATCTAAAACATCTCACACCTCCACTTTTTGTTGACCTTAGAGTATCATTTTGAGATCATTTATTCTCAAACTTTTTATGTCCCTTCTAGCTCTTCGTTCACTCATGTTTCCTTTGCTGCATTTCTACCAACTCCTCTTACTTCATTCACTGACTTATGCATAAGCATGTTTCTTTTCTCTTTTTCATCATGCATTTCACACACCCACATACTAGTATTCTCCATACTTTCAACTGTAGCTATCATCTCTTTCAAAGTTGAATTTTTTTGCTAATACTTTTTCTTCTACTTTTGCATTGTTTGTGCACCTGACAATCTGGTCTCTGACAAGAGAATCAGTCAGTTGTTCAAATAAGCATGTACAAGCTAACATTTGAAAGGCTACAATATACGTGCCAATTGTCTCCTGTTTCCCCTGTACTCTCGTGAACAATTTGTGCCTTTCCAGTACCACATTAATCTGTGCACCAAAATGGTTCTCCAACATCATCACAGACATGTCAAAAACATTGTCTGGTTTACCCTTCCCAATACCAATGATGATTTCCTCCAAACTCTCATACACATTTCTCCTTCTACACGTAAATTATGTAACAGTATAGCTTGTTTGCGAACTACCAAAACTTTTTCTCCCCAATCACAAGTATGAATCCAATAATTGCTTCCAACTTTTCCATGGCAAAATAGGATTGCCCTTATCTGAAAGGAAATGAGGAGGTTCAGACCCATTAGCACCTGCCACAACATTTGAATTGTTTGTAACACTAGAAGTACTTTTGGCTAACAACCTACTTCTTCGTTGTACAGAAGGACCACAGTGTGCTGATCACTGAAACGAAGACCAGCAGTAACTTGTTTATGTACATAGAAAAAAATGAAATTTTGCCTCATTTATTGTCAGCTATTACTTAGTATCAATGATGTGCAAATCACCGATTAACCAGTAAACAAAGGCACACCTCTCTCCGTCTAGTGCCTTCAACCAGTCACACACGCGGCAGGTTCCGCTCAAACCTCAGCTTGGTTCACTGCCATTGCTGAAGCAGGTGTTTTAACTAGAAATTATTAATGAGTGTTAATGTATTTTGAATAATGAATCTTGTAGAAAATGAATAACGTAGAAAAGGAATGCACACGTTTGGGAAATGTGACCTCGAAGAAAGGCCACCAGTGTTCACTAAATGTACTAATTAATGATTAATACTTATGAAATATTGAAAATGTATTAGATTAATGTAGTAATATGTTATATTTAGGGTTATGAAGTATGCTCTTACCTAATAATTGTTGGCCTTAACTTAGAGAGTGTCTTGGCCTAGTTTTTCCAGGCCTCATGCAGAAGCTGTATTTCTTAGCATTTAATAAAAATGCTGATAAAGTGAACTAAACTATGAAATGTCCATTGTCTTGTTAAAAGTGCTTAACAGAAGCTTTTTGTGAGAGCCGACTAACAAAAGATGATGTTTCTAGCAGAGTAACAATTTGCGTGTAATATGTGTGAGATGTACTTTCCCAGGACGCGAACAATGAAGACACTGACTGGAGCTGAAGATGCAACAATATTATTACCTGACGAGCCAGATGATGAGGACATCGTAAAGTGGACCAATCAACTTTGTGTGAAGAGCGAAATATTAGAATTCATAGATTTGGTATGGAAATATTATTGGGTAGTGTATAAATGTACGATTAACTGACCAATAGGGAATTCGGGGACAGTTTAGGTGGCTATGATATAACAACACGACAGAGGAGAATTATTCAGATCTAGGGAATTACTCCGATATTGAGATAAGAAGAGACTTAGAAGCGATTTGAGCTTCTGTCATTGGGCTTATACTCTCTGACTGAGAGCCTGATGCTTTGAGAATCGATTGATGACCTGAAGACGAAGACTAATTCTGCTTGCTGACCCGTACCATGGATATGTAGATATGGCAATGTGTCAGTTATGCACTTATGCCTTTTCTTTCTAGGTACCAACTGCGCTGTTTTGACAAGATCCATAGCTAGATGTTTTTCCTAAACTGGTGTTCTAAATTGTTTGCATGAAGCCCAACATGCTGATGTTAATCTGAAGTTAGCTGAGGGTATTCACATAATGACTGACAATTTCAGGGACTAATGTTTGATGAGTTATCTTGCTGAATTCTCTGTACGTGGTTACTTCGTTGCAACTGACTCTGCTATTGACATGTACCGCAACCTTAGAATGTGTCATGAATGTGTCATGATTCTGAGATTAATCTACATGACTTTAGAATTGTTATTACAAGGGAAATACATTTAGTAAACGTTTACTAAAGGTGTGGTTATTCATGGCTGAAAAATCATGGTGCGTGACAATTACTGACTCCATTGATTATTGATTTTACTGATTACTAATGATTATTGATTATTGTGTATTGATTATTGATTATGTACTGGAGCTATGGTAAGAAAATCTCAAACAAGTCAAAAGGTTCATCGACATATGCGCGTTTCCTTTTGAGTTTACTTATTAAGGTCTGATGCGCTAACACCCTCAACCGGTCGCAAAGAGTGCCAAAGTTCTGCCCACACCTCGGGTCAACAAAAACATACACAAGAATTCCACTCTCTCTTAGCAGCTCCCCTCTCACCTTGGTGTCCACAATATCACTTCAAAAGACGCCTAATATGGGTTGTGGTGGGTTCCGATTCATCTAGGAGGAGTACACCAGTTTCTCCCTCATTGCCAGTGTTAAGAATACGCTTTTCACTTCAAAGGTTCATCAGAAATCTTTATTAGGTTCATAGCATGTATATCCAACTTCCTCAGGCAGCGAACCGATCGTAACTGACCACATTCAAAGCCCCCCAGATGCTTGACACTGCCTGGAATGCTGTGACCTCAAAGTGATTGTCACCACATTCCAGCCAAGTGATCTAGTGCAAACCACAACAAAGCAAAGCAAAGTAAAATGTTCTTTATCACACCCCAATGCACACATGAGAAGCAGAAAAATAGTAAAGTCCCCGACTGAGCGTGTGATGGGGTAAACATCTCAAAAACAACTGCATGCAAAATGAAGAAATATTTTGTTATCCTGCTGATGTTTTGGAAGCACAGTGTTATTTTGCATAGTTTACCCCCTTGAAGTAGGAAAGCACAGGGAAATGCCACATAAAGGAAGCTATAGTTATTATTTGTAGTTTCTATATCATACCACTCCATACCCTTTCTCTAACTCCTCAGAATCAAATAGGAAGGTCATAAAACATAAAAGGGCCATCCAGTGTTCTCTGTGCCCAGTCCTGTATCTTTGAGAATCGCCTTTAACAGGCATTCTAGAATGCTACTTTGTTTTATGATGTCTTCTTGGGTTTGGGACCTTATGTGACATTATTCATAGGTTGTCCCCTTTAGGGAGCTAAGGGCAGGACAAGGACTCATTCCTTTGATGTGTGATGTCACTTGGGCTGCTCTCCGTCATTCTAATGAATTAACATCCAGGCATTAAAGCATGATGTCATGCTTCACTGCTTCAGCCGTCCACCTAACCCCTCCCTTTCCATGTGCGTTTGTTTGTAGTCCTACAATTATGTCTATTGCCTGCCCCATTTTAGTGAAAACACAGTCATTATTTTTACCATTGCCTCATAAATTGGGCAGTTTTTGCATCTTGTGTTTTTCTGTTTGCGAGGTCAATTTCCAATTAGAATTTTCTAATATTGTATTTAGGCTCCAAAGTCTCCAGTGACTGTACTCTGTTATTGAACCTCATACTGAAAGCCCTTCCATTCCTATTGAGAGACATCATTGATCATTTTTAAATGGTTTTTCAATACCTTGTTATTCTTCATGCAATTACCTAAAACTGTGTCCCACATCATGGATCAAGACACACCAAAAATGAACAAGATTGTTCCTTAACAGCGGCAACATACCTCTCCTACAATGCTAACATAGTGACAAGTGTTTCAGGAATCTGCACCTCATTTAGGCTAGTCCCCTTTCCATGGGCCCTGCAATCAGGGTATATATAACATACCAACATGGCGACAGAGACACACCATGTGACATTACTGAGTGCTCTTCATGAATTTTCAATCTGGCGGATCTTGCAACACAATTTTTGCACTATTTTTGTACTATATGTGTTGTGTATTTAAACAGAATAATTCTGTTAGCTTACTTAATTACCTGGACTCATTAGGATCTTGTTAAAAATGGGGTTTCTCGTTGGCTAGGGTATGCACCTAAGTCAGGCAGAACCCACCCACTCCATTCAGGACAAGGGAGTTACACGTCCAAGATAACCCCTGATCACCCCCTTCGTAGCTTGGCACGAGCAGTCAGGCCTAATCCAGAGGCAATGTGTAAAGCATTTGCACAACACGCACAACACGCACAACACATGTGACGCACTAGCCCCACCACAAAGGAAACACAACACCAAGTTATATGAAAATATACTGTATTGTACACAACGCAATTATTAGACCAAACATCACATATCAGTAATATCCTGCTACCTTAGCAGTTGACAGAACGTTACACATTAGTTACTATGCAAAACTAGCAGTAGTCACATATAACACACAGGTTACTTAGTATTCTGCAACACAAGCAGTAGTCAGGAAACACGTTATTACATCAAAGCACTTGTCATGAGAATATCATCAACGCCCATATTAGAAACATGATAAAACGTATGGCAAGTCAGAAAAACATATTACCATGTCATGCCCATAAAAGAAACATTTACATACACATATGAAACATCATCAAACAGGTAGGCAACATGTAAATCAATAAAGTCTCTAAAAAGAACTTAAGTTGTATACATTGTCTTTTAGCAGTACCCAGTTTCCGTGATAAGGCACCTCCAGTACCAAGAGAACGAAAAATGGGGCCCGGCACTCCACTGCGTCAAAGGGGGGCATCCTGACAGTTCTGGGGTTGAGGGGTGAGGCATGCACCCCCTCTGTATTAATGATGGGCCTGTCCTGGGGCCCTCGACCGGCCCTCACAAGGGGGGCCAAAGTCAGCCAACCGATGTATGAAGGAGGGGGCGCCACGCAAACCCCTCCGCTGTAATAACAGGCCCCTCCTGGGGCCCATGATCTCTGAGGGCCCTCTGGGCCTCTGCCAGCCCTCATGGGGGGGGGGCAAAGCCAAGAAGAAACAAGTAGGGAGGAGAGGAGCATCACATACCCCCTTTGATTTGTAACAGGCCCCTCCTGGGGCCCGTGATCGCAAAGGCCCCCCCCCCGGGCCTCCACTGGTCCTTCCACTCGGGGGGGGCAACACAATAGCACCTGCGACGCGGGGAGCATCTGGCGAGGCATTTGCCCCGTCGCGGTCTTTAGGCACAAACAACGGCTTAGTTGGGGCCAGGGGGAACCTCCGATGGGTCTTCCTTCCCCCCGCCCGACGTCAAGTTGTATGCTGCAGCCCGCCCAGGCTACAGCTGATGGCAGGCACCAAAGTAGGTGCCTGTTTGTGCCCCGGGGGCACACCTTAGAGCGTGCTTCACCCCGGGACATTGTAGGAGCATGCGCGCTCCTTTGCATTCCTTCAGTGGTGCCCCGGAGCACAGCGTGACTCCGGCGCTCCATAAAAGCAGCCCGGGTCGCAGTGGTAATTGTCCTCTGGCACAATAAGCGCTCTCAAGCGCTGAAGAACAAAGGTGAAACGCTTTTCCAAAGCGTGCCCCCCAGCACGACCAGCAGCGCTTCTCAAGTAAAAATGAAGCACTCCTTGTGCTGTAAATGGCTGCATGGGTCAGGGGCCACAGCACCCTGCCCCTGGGGGGCAATGTCCAGGGAAAAGGCCCACAGATGAAAGGGCCCAGCAACAGGTCAGCACAAAGAGGATGCAAGCAAGTGGCAGTTTCTTACAGTGACCAAGCAGGTCACAGGTCAGCACAGCAGCAGCAGTCCATGGCGGTTCCTGGTGAGTCCTTCCAGCCTTCTGTCTCCAGTTCCAAAGTTCTCCAAAATGTGGGGAAAACTCCCCTGTACTTATACTCAGTTTTTACAGTGTCTTTCAAGGGAAGGGGAGAGGAGGTTCCAACCAGTTACAACTGGTTATGGGAGTGCGCCCTATCTCCTCCAGCACAGGCTCCAAACATCAGTTGGGGGTAAACAACCCTATTGTATGAGGCCAAGGCACAGCTTTTACAAATGCAGGTGTGCCCCGCCTCTCCCTTCTCTCAGCCCAGGAAGACTATTCAGTATGCAGGTGCACCTCTGTGACACCTCCACCCTCCCTGTGCACAGGCTGTCTGAAAAGTATGCACAAAGCACAACTGTCACTCTGCCCAGACTTGGATTGGAGTCAGGCTGCAAAACACAGAGAAATGCTCACTTTCTAGAAGTGGCATTTCTGTAGTAGTAATAAAAAATACACCTACACCAGTAAGCAGCATTTCTTATCGCCATTCCAACCATACAAAACATGCCTACGCTACCCCTCATAAATCAGACAATACCCCCTACATATACAGCAGGGCATTTCTAATATAATCCTATGAGAAGGCAGCCTTCACAGCAGTGAGACACCAAGTTAGGCTGTTTGTCACTACCAGGACAGGCCACGCTACCTGGCACATGCCCTGCCTTCTACATACATGGCACCCTGCCCATAGGGCTAGCTAGGGCATACCTTAGGGGTGATTTACATGTAGTAAAAGGGGAGTTCAGGGCCTGGCAAGTAAATTTAGATGCCAGGTCCCTGTGGCAGGAAACTGCACACAGAGGCCCTGTTATGGCAGGTCTGAGATAGGTTTAAAAGGCTACTTCAGTGGGTGGCGCAAGTAGCGCTGCAGGCCCACTGGTAGCATTTAATTTACAGGCCCTGGGTATAGCGATACCACTGTACAAGGGACTTACAGGTAAATTAAATATTCCAATTAGGTATAAGCCAGTCATAACAACTTTAGATGGGAGAGCACCTGCATTGTAGCACTGGTCAGCAGTGATAAAGTGCTAAGAGTCCTAGAGCCAACAGCGAGAGGTCAGAAAATATAGGAGAAATTAGGCAAAAAGTCAGGGGATGAACCTGCCACATGCGCCAAGTCCAACAGATTCCATCAGTATTTTGTGACTATTGGTGTTTTTACGAGAAACATGCCTAACGCATACCCTACCCTACTCTGGACCCTTTTCTTATTTTTTATCTTTCTTTCTGGGACTCAGCTGAAGACCATATATGTATACACAGGAGCTGAAATAGAGGGTCTTAAAATACTTTCTCTCCATTCTGTGTCTATGGGGATTTTCAATTCTTTAGTCACGCCTACAGCCCGAACTACACTACACTTGACATGAAGCTAGATTTTGTTCCACTGATCATGCTTTTTTTTGGTTTGGTGTAAATCTGTTCAGTAGTTCTGGAGTAATTTAAGGCCAAAAAATATAGGGGGTCATTCCGACCCTGGCGGTCATAGACCGCCAGGGCCGGGGACCGCGGATGCACCGCCAACAGGCTGGCGGTGCATCCAGGCCAATTCTGACCGCGGCGGTAAAGCCGCGGTCAGAAAAGGGAAACCGGCGGTTTCCCGGCGGTTTTCCCCTGGCCTGAGGAATCCTCCATGGCGGCGCTGCAGGCAGCGCCGCCATGGGGATTCCGACCCCCTTCCCGCCAGCCTGGTTCTGGCGGTTTTGACCGCCAGAACCTTGCTGGCGGGAACGGGTGTTGTGGGGCCCATGGGGGCCCCTGCAGTGCCCATGCCAATGGCATGGGCACTGCAGGGGCCCCCTAACAGGGCCCCACAAAGATTTTCAGTGTCTGCATAGCAGACACTGAAAATCGCGACGGGTGCAACTGCACCCGTCGCACCCTTTCCACTCCGCCGGCTCCATTCGGAGCCGGCATCCTCGTGGAAGGGGGTTTCCCGCTGGGCGGGCGGGCGGCCTTCTGGCGGTCGCCCGCCGGCCCAGCGGGAAACTCAGAATTACCGCGGCGGTCTTTTGACCGCGCTGCGGTATTCTGTCGGGGGAACTTTGGCGGGCGGCCTCCGCCGCCCGCCGAAGTCAGAATGACCCCCATAGATCTTTACCACCACAGATTCTCAGTGGATTGATCTTCAGATTAACGCACCACAAGAAGGATTTGATTGGCTGGCATCAACCTCACAGGAATGTTGTGGCCGCCATTTTATTTCATTGGGAAATGGTCCCCGGGGCTAAAATCTTGGCTGAGTGTAGAGGATGGGGTTAGGGTAGAGGTTCCTTGACCCAATGGGTATTAGATGCCTGTGGTAAATAAGTAAAAATGGCCTTCAAGTGGCTTATAATTTTTTTTTTTATGGTTTCCAAAATCTGAAGATCTATCCATGGGGCTCAGCGGGGCCCCTGATGTAAATCCGCAGGTGGATCCTCGGATTTTGCCAAACATAAAAAAAAATAGATATAAATTCATACACCTATTGAAATACCCAGACAAATGCCCTAACAACCACTCTCACACCCAGATAGACACTTTCACAGCCACTCTCAAACCCACACAGACACTGTCACACCCACTCTCACACCCAAGACTGAGACTCTCACACTTACTCTCACACCCAGTCAGACATTGTCACACGTAGTCTCACACCCAGAGACACACTCTGACACTGACTCTTTCACCCACACAGAGAGTCTCATGGTCACTCTCACACTCAGAGAGACACTCTTACACCTATGTTCACATCCAGACACACACTGTCACACTCTCGCTTACACCCAGACCAAGACTCACACACTCAGTGTCAGACCCAGTGAGACATTGTGACACATAGTCTCACACTCAGTGACTCACTCTGACACTCACTCTCACAGCAACACAGACACTCTCACCCCAGAGAGATGTTCTTATACTTTTTCACACACCCACAAGGACACTCTGACACCCATACAGAGACTTTCAGATGCACTGTCACAGAAAGATGGCCACTGTCACATCCACTCTGAGACTTACAGAGACAGTCTTACACCGCACACCTAGACGGACAATCTCACACCCACTCTCACACCCATGCAGATACTCTCATACTCACTCTCACACTCAGAGAGAGATACTCTTACACCCACTCTCTCATTGAAGTAGACACCATTACACACTCTCTCACACCAAGACCGAGACTCTCAATCCCACTCTCACACCCATGTAGACACTCCCACACACACTCTTACACTCAGAAAGACACTGTCACACCCATTCTCAAATCCAGACTCAGACTGTTACACGTACTCTCACACCCAGGCTCTCTCACTCCCATAGAAATTTTCTTATGCTTTTACTCTTACACCCACTCTCAGATTGAGGCAGAGGCTGTCACACTCCCTCTCACACCAAGACTGAGACTGTCACACTTAATCTCACACCTAGACAGACACTCTCACATGTAGTCTCACACTCAGGGACACACTCTAACACTCACTATAACACTCAGACACTCTCATGCTCACTCTCACACTCTTACACCTACTCTCACATCCAGGGAGACACTGTCACATTCCCTCCCACTCCCAGACAGAGGGTCTCATATTCAGTCTCACACTAATATAGAGATAGTGAGACATAGTCTTGCACCCAGAGACATACTCTGACATTCACCCTCACATGGAGACATACACTATCACATTTACTCACACATCAGGAGAGACACTGTCACAGCCATCTCACAGCTAGAGAGATGCTGTAAAATCCAGTGTCCAGACAGATAGTCAGTACAAAAAGGTCCTGGGGCCAATATGTGGGCACTGATGCATATAAATGAGTTAGGGTACGAGTCCTATTACTAAATAAATTTACATTAATATGGCACATTGAACAAAATGTGTACAGGATGTTAGAAATAGTTTTTTATTTTATTTTTGGGATTCACAAGTGGATTTGCTGATCCGTATGACATAAAAAAGTATTAAAAAGATATTTATTTATGTATGGTTAATGTATTGGCTCTGAGAAGAGCCTTTGTGTTTATGATGTGTAGGCAACTGCTACTGATAATAGAGAATGCAGTCTCTCAAGTTATGGAGAGATACCGTGTTGCCTTTGCCTGCTAGATGAACTCCATAATTTCTGTATGTACCCTCCATATCAAATTGTACGTTGTTGTGATATATAGAGCCCATGTTATGATCCCTGAGGAATGCAGATACCATTTTATTAACATGTTTCCTGGATTTGTCTATTTGTGGGCAAAATTGAGTTGATCAGTTCCACTTCTGTCTTTGGCAAATGTTTGAAAGTACAAAGGCAGTTTGTGAGAAAAGTGTCATTAATTTTCCAGAGGTATCCTTCATTAGGATTTCCAAACCAACCCCTGGAACTGTGCCTAGGTCATTGCCACCACAGTGCACAATCATAAGTTCTGGTTGTTAGATTAGATAAACCAAGGTCCCTGTCAATACCACTTCTTTTTGCACTCTGTCTGGCCCAAAACACAAAGCTGTGTCCCACAATCCACACTCTGGGCATCTTGAAGGTAATCTGGAGAAGCACACAGGAGATGGCTGCAGGTGAATGAGGCTGGTATGAAATAAAGTTCTGTCAAAATGGAGGATAGAAGATAGGATCTGAAAGAACATATTTAATTGTCTCTTGCAGATATGTTTGTTGGTGGATTTGGTAGAGAGGTTATGTAGATTGTAAGTAAATGTTGGATTGGGTTTACAAAAATTAGAACACAGTATTACTGCCTGTGATATGTTTATTATGAAAGCTTCAACCACAACTGCTAAAGATAGCTTAAAAGTAAATATGCTCCAGTCAGAAACTGTTATGAACTTGTGACCTGCTGCAGCAGAATGTTTCAGACTGTGTAAACATAGTAACACAGCTACAGGAGCATGAGGGGGAAGGGTAAACAAAAAAGACTAGACTGCAACTTGATTGTTGCAAATGTAGAAGCAATAATGACTTGCAGTAAATATTTTGTGTTCAGATCTGCTATTGTGTAAAAAAAAAACTTTGATATGGATGCGTGTTTTTTAATGTATTAAAAAACTAATTTTCAGATTTCCCCACGGATCTAAAAATATATACGTGGATTTACACGGAGGGCCGCGCTGAACTCCGCCGTGGGTCCACAGATCCGACGAAAACTCCTACTGCATTGGGCTATCTTTTGAGGAGTGTTGGAAAGGGTTAAGTATAGAAGCCAGTCATAAGTGATAAAACATAAGTTTCAGAGGAAAGGTAGATTGTGATTGGTTTTCTGACAGACTAACCTTGAAAGCAAAGGTGAAAAGGTTGCCATTTCATGGTTGCCTGCTGTGAGAGTGGAGTTCCGTTCCTGTTGTTGGTTTTCTGTATGTTTTTCAGGAGAAGAAATTCTAATTGATCCTACAAGACAAATACACACTGCTAAAGCACACTTATTAGGTATGTGTAGTAAAATGGACTTTATGTTAGAAAGAATTAGTTAAGGAATGAATGAATAGTAGGTAAATGCATCTCAGTAGTATGGTACTGTTGGAAAATGGATTATTGGTAACGGCAGGTAAGTACCTACACTTAGCAATAGGCCACTAACCTCCACTTAGGTCCAGTTAGGTCTCAGTAAATTAAACCCAGCTCAATCCTTGGTAGCTTGGCAACCAGCGACAAGGCTTAACTTAGGAGGCAAAGCGTAAAGCATTCAAATATCACAAAACAGTAATAAATAAAACACAGGAAACAGTTTAAAAATCCAAAATGTATAAAAATAGATAATATTTTTATCTTTAAAATGACACCACAACAAATAAAATCGGATAAGGGGAACCGGAGATATGAATTTTTAAAGTATTATTATCTTTTAGTGCATAGAAACAGAAAGCGCCAATCTGGTCATCTGGTCGCACCTCGTCTGGGGCAAAGTCAAAGTTTAATGGCCGACCGCGATGAAGCCCGGCTCAGCTACAGGCCACGTGAGGCCTCGGTCATAAGTTTACCTTAGGACTTAGTCGTTTTTCTGAAGATTTTCTTCAGCGGGACGAACCTCCCATTCCAATCCGACCTCCTGGAACTCTTGTTCGGATACACGTCGCGGGAACCCTCGGTGGAGATTTTTACCTTTGGACTTGGTCATTTTTTCAAAGGGAAAATCCTTTGACCGGGGCAAACCTGGATCTTGATCCGACGTCCTTGGAGCCCTCCTCAGATACGCTGGCTGGAGGGTCCCGGTCAACTTCCTATGTTCGGACTTAGTCTATTTTTTGGAGATTTTCTTCACCTGGACGAACCTGCAAGTTAGGCCGGGTCGCGGCTGAGGCAAGCCGACTTGAATTGCCATGGCGGGTCGGTCCCTCTATGGAGCTTTTTCCAAAACTTCTCCAAACTTCTGGATCTTCTTCCAGATGTTCTTTTATGGTTCTTTTGGGGTCCACAGCTCACCCCAAGGTTCCAGAAGCTCTGGGATGCTTCTTGGGAGTGTGGACTACAACTCCCAGAATGCACCTGGCGCATACTCCTTTTTGGCCACTGGACAGTGGTCAGCTGGTTGGTTTCTTCAGGAGTTGGTGCAGGGGACTCTGGTTAGCAAATTTTCACCTGTAGTAAACAGGGAGTCCCTCTTTGAACCGGTTGAAGCCAGGCAAAGTCCTTCTTGTGGTGAAGCCCAGGTGTGCAGCTGGTGCAGTCCTTCAGAGTGCGGGGTCCAAGTGCAGGCCAGGGGTCTAGCAGGGCAGTCCTTCTTCTTATGTAGTTCTTCCTGGTAGGGATCTGATAGGGAACTGAGGTGTGGGTGCAGGTCTGCCAGTTTTATCCTTGCTCCTAGGTGAAAAACATGGGGGTCCTGGCTCTCCAATCAGGTGTAGGGTCCTTCCTCCTGTGATGACCACTTCCTGGGAAGTGTGGCAAAAATCAATCCCAGGGAACAACATTACTCAAAAATCCATCATGGCTGAAAGTGATTTTTGGAGGTTACATCTGGCTGAGCCCACCCACTGGTGTGGCTAAAAATCCTAAACACACCCCTCTCCTGCCCTCTCCTAATCTAATCAAGGGGGCACCTAATTGACTGGGTTTGCAGGATGTGGGGTGTTGCAGGGTTTCTCCAAATGTCCTTCTCTGCCTTTGAAGACCAGTTTGGCAGCCCTCCCCTTTCCTGCCTCACCATCTGCTGAGGGGAGATCTCCTCCCACAGGCACATCTCTTTATGTGGAGCCAGGCCACTTCACACCTCATCAAGGCAGCCTGGCCAGGCTGCCAGAGGCTGGCCAATCAGAGCACAGCAGCAAAACACTGCAGGGCTGAAGTTGCCAAATTTTCAGTTTAGAGTTTTAAAGTTTAAAACTCTTTACCTGAACAAGTTATATTACATCCAACAACTGGAAGTTGTGGAATTTATTATAACAATTAATTTGATACCAAACTTCTGGTATCTGTTACTTAAGGGGACTTTAAAAAATAAAATAAAGTCTCCCCATTCTAGCCTATGGAGGCCATTCACTACAATGAGGGAAAAACGAATTTGGCTGTTTTACTTCACCAGGGCGTATAAAACTATTTTTATAAGGTCCCTGCTTATAGTTACATGGCACCCAGCCCTAGGGGCACATAGGGCACACCTTAGGGGTGACTTATATGTAAAAATAATGTAGTTTAAGACTTTGGAACTACTTTTAATTCCAAAGTTGAATTTGCATATAACTTTCATTTAAAAGCAGCCAGCAAGGCAGGCCTGCCTTTAAAATGACACTGGGTACCTCAGCAGTGCATGGGTGCACTACCTGTGCTGGGGTCCCTAAACCTACATGCCCTACCATATACTAGGGACTTATAGGTAGGTTGACTTAGCCAATTATAATTAGCCTAATTTGCATACTGATTTTACACAGAGCACAGGCCCTGGGACTGGTTTGCAGTACCCAGGGCACCATCAGAGTCAGGAAAACACCAGCAAAAAGTGGAAAAATGGGGGCGAAACGTTAAAAGGGCCTCTGCAATCAGCCCTGTTCTCTCACAGGTACCAAAATGTCATCAGGTATATAGATAGTAGGTTTGTAATTGATAAAAATAAATTTCACTAGAAATTAAAAGAGGTGCTTAATGGGCAATTTTATGTTGTTTCAGTATACTTAACTGACCCTTGAGCTATGTTGAAACTAGTATACAGAATGCAGCAATTACTTATTAAAACATTAAAAATGTTCTACTTAGTATCAAAAAGTGAAATGTCTATGCCTATATTAACGTAGATATTTATAAAAGCAATGGAAAACTCATAGAGAGTTACATATATATTGAGAAATGACAGAGATTGTTTCACTAGCAGTTACTCAACCATCCTTCTTATAAGTGTAAGTGTGAATGTTTACTGTTATTTTCAGTTACCATTAAAAAAGCTGCTTACAAAGCCTTACAATGTTTTTTGTGTAATGATGAGCATAAATACATAGTTTTATTTTTAAGTAGACTTGGTACTACACAATGTGTTTAGGAAGTTATGTACAGCCTATTTAGTACAGATAACGGAACCTTTAAGCGAGATGGAAAATGCTGACAAAAGTAAATGTTTTTTATGAGATCAGGAACCAGTTTTCTGAGTTTAAGTAAGATATTAGCTTGCACACTCCTCTGCCAAGGTATATATTCACTATAGTAAAGACACAGTACTCATGTAGCTAAATAGAGAATGGATCTAGTAACACTAGCAGCCAGTTGATGAATACACTGATACATCTACGCCATCACTGATATGTACACTAACAGATCCAGGCAGCTACTGATGCCTACAGTAACAGATCTAGGTAGAAAGTAATGCATACACTGTGACCCCTAGGTACACACTGATGACACCTAGGCACACACTGATGCACACACTGGCACATCCAGGCACGTACTAATGCATAGTCTGACACACTCAGGTGCATACTAATTTAAAGAATGAGACATGCTGGCTTAGATAGATACATATAGTAACCATGTAGGACGCACTGATGCATACATTACCACAGCTAGGCAAGCACTTATACGTACACCGATACACTCAAGCACACTAAAGCATAGATATATACTCATAAGCAGACACTGAGGCATACACTGACACACCCAGGCAGACACTGATGCATAGATTGAGACAGCTAGATAGACACTGATGCATACTCATACACCTATTCACACACTCATGCATACAATCGTCTGACACACCTAGGGTCATGATGATGCATTAACTGGCATATCCAGGGAGATTCTGATGGATACACTAACACATCCAGCCCACACTGATAGATACAGTTATATACCTAGGTACACACTGATACATTCACTGACACAGAGGCACACACTAGCATATACACTGTTACATCTCTGGACACATTGCTGCATATACTAAGACAGGTAGGAACTCACTGATGCATACACTGATACACCCATGGACACACTGATGCAAATACTGACACATCAAGACACACACTGACACACCCAAATACAGACAAATGCATTGTGAAATATACCCAGATGCATTGTAATGCGTGAGATACAGCTGCATACAGTAGCATTCTTAGGGGACAGTGATGCATACATTATGAAACCCAGGAACACACTGATCCACACAGTGACACATAGAGGTACACATTTATGCATACACTGACATGCAGAGAAGCAGTCATATATACACTCATACACCCAAGCAAAGTGATGGATAGTCTGGTGCACTGAGGCACGCGTTTATGCAAAGGATGACACACCCAGGTAGATACTGATGCAGTGCATAAACGTATATTTACTATGAATTGAATTTTGTATTAGAAAATATTCTGTTGAAGTTTTTTTCTGTAAAGCTAAGATTAGTCAAGAATAATTGAGAATAAGCAAAAAAATATCTCAAATTCACAGATTCATTCATATACTAATTCATTCACTCATACATGCACTCAAAGACTCATGTGCCCAATCAGACCCACTCATAGACTCCCACACCCACTTTCAAAACCAGACACTCATGCACCCGCTCACACACCCACTCAGACACTGAGGCACCCACTCACAGACCCAATCAGACACTGATGCACCCAGTCACAGACCCACTCAGACCCTCATGCACCCAGTCACAGACCCACTCAGACACTCACGTACCAACTCAAAGATCAACTCAGACCCTCATGCACCCACTCACAGATCCACTCAGATACTGACACACCCATTCAGACACTGACGTACCCACTCGCAGACCCATTCAGAACCTCACACACCTACTCACAGAGTGACTCAGACACTCATGCATCCACGAACAGAAAAACTCACACCATCATGCACCCACTCACAGACCCACTCAGACACTGACACACTGACTCACAGACCCACTCAGACCCTCATGCGCCCACTCACAAACCACTCAGACCCTCATGCACCCACTTTCACACCCAGACAGACACTCTGACTCCCAGAGACACCCTCTCACACCTATTCTCACATGAAGAGAGACAGACTGTTTGGCTGTGCATGGTGTGGGGTTGGGTGGTTATGGGGGTCGAATGCAGGTCCTGGCCCAGGCCTTGCAGCCATCCCCCGCTGTGCATGGCCAAAGGCCGTGCTCAGCATGAGCTTGGGTGGTTATAGGGGTTAACCTGCATGGGCCTGGCCACAGGCCAGGGCCTGCGGTAAACTCATGCTGCACACGGCCAAAGGCCTTGGGAAGTGTGGGGTTGTTATAGGGGTTGGAGGCAGGGCCTGGCCATAGGCTTTAAAAAATCCTAGAAATTCAGTGAAAAAAAACAAAGGTTACAGAGACATTACATTTAGGCTTCAATTTGACACGTACAAAACTACAGAAATTGAACAGCTATAGTTACCTGAGCTAACAATAACTTGCACCCTGGTAATGCACTGCTTCTGACCTCGCATATTACATCACTCATGACATGGTCAGTGACATCACAGATGACATCTCAAATGACATCACTGATGAGGTAATCCAGCATGTGTTGGTGCTTGTACAGATATGTGACTGTGTATCTGAGTGACAGTATGGGTGAGTAATTGGCTGTCACTTCTTATTTGGTAGAGTACGTGGATGTGTTAGTAGGTGTATTGGTGAGTCAGTGGGTATTTGAGTGTCTGCATTGGCTCTGTGAGTTGGTGTGGGAGTAGGTATAAAGATGAGTGAATGGGTGTGTGCCTTCTTGTATGAGTGAGTGACTAGGTGTGTAAGTGACTGTATCAGTAAGTGAGGTGGTTAGGGACTGCATCAGTGACTAACAAGATAGATGAGTACTTGTATCCATAAGAGAGTGTCTGTGTAAGTGACTGTATGGGCTACTTATTGGATGTGTTAATAACTGTATTGTGAAGTGAGTGGGTAGGTGAGTTGGTGTAAGGATGAGTGAATGGTTGACTCAGCTCTTGTATGGAAGAGTAAGTGTACGTGTGAGTAGTTGTATTATTATGCAAGTTGACACACTGTTTGTGTTAGTGGGTTTTTTGCTTGCTCTAGAGAAGAGTGAGTGGGACTGTGAGTGTTTCAATTGGTGAGTGAGCGAGTGTGTATTGATCAATGAGTGAGAAAGTGAGTGTATGAGTGAGGGGGTTGATGTATTAGTGGCTACATGCATAAGTGAGTGTCTTTGTCAGTGACTGAATCGCATAGAGAGTGGATTAAAGAGTAGCTGTATTGGTGAGCATGTGAGTATGTAAATGGCTGCAAAAGTGACTTTGTGGGTGTTTCAGTGGCTGTCTGGGCTGGGTGTGTAAGTGTCTATGTGAGTTGTTGTATGAGTGTGTGAGTGGATGTGTGAAACTTTGTATAGGCCAGTTAGTGGCTATGTGAGTAGCTGTATAGGTGTCTAAATGCATGAGTAACTGACATATAGGTGATTGATTGTGTGTGTGTGTCTTTTGGTGGGCGAATGAATCACTATATGTTAGTAGTTTTATGGGTGTGTCAATGAGTATGTGAGCATTTGTGTATGAGTGCATTTATGTAATTGTGTGTGGGGGTTTGACCAAGTGTGAGTGTTTCAGTGGATGATGTCATCAGTGATGTCAGTGACCATGTCATGAGTGATGTAATGTGTGAGGTCATAAAGGAAAGCAGTCTTTACAGTGTGATTTTTACATTGCAGTGCCTTTACCACACGTCTTTACCACACATTTAATGTAAGTATGGGGCTTTGGGGGGTCTCCTCCTATAAAGATAAAAGTTTTATATATACATTTAAACATATATATATTTAAACTTACCATACAAATACTTAGACTAATAATGTGTGGCAATGGCACACTAGGTAAAAGCATTTGCGTGCTAAACATTTGTGGGGTATAAATGCGTTGTAAAGGCATGCAATATGTTTACCGGCACACTCAGGTTCTTTCCATACTTTATTTACTTTTGTGGGTAATAGAATTTAATTTCTGTGTTATGGCGATGCGTTTTGGTCATAGCCTTCGAATGGCCATAAAAAGGAACAAAGAGCAAAATGTGTTTTAAAAAGAGGCACAACACCCCTCCATCCTCTACTTTAAAGGGAACACAAATGGGTACATTTCTTCCTTTCTGAATGCAAATGTCTTTTTTGATCTTCAGCAAATCAATGTGTTAGCAAGAACATTCACCAGCCAATATTTTAAAGATAACAAAAGATAATAATTACATTACATTTTTTAAAGATTTTTATTGGCAGAATGAAACCGCTTGTTTCTTCATTATTACATCATCCTTTCACCAATTCAATAAAATGCAATCTGTGTAATAATAATAAAAAACTAAGGGCCTGATTCTAACTTTGGAGGACGGTGTTAAACCGTCCCAAAAGTGGCGGATATACCACCTACCGTATTACGAGTCCATTATATCCTATGGAACTCGTAATACGGTAGGTGGTATATCCGCCACTTTTGGGACGGTTTAACACCGTCCTCCAAAGTTAGAATCAGGCCCTAAATCTTTAAAAAATCCATATTAATGATAAAAGTCACATATTCCACTAACAGTACTTCTGGAAGCGAAAGGAATTAGAAGAGAGGAGAAGGTACAGAATTATCTCAGTAACAGAACTTGGAAAAGTTAAATGCATTAGGGAACAGGAGAGGATACACAGTGACATGATTTCACATCAATACTCTTGTCCATGATTTTTTATATATATATATATACACATATATCTTCATTTGTAGTATATACGTTTTTTTACTTTCGATATTGTTCTGTTAGTACGTGGACATTTGTCACAATTTATGTATTCTAGTTTTAAATTAATCATAATACTTTAAAATTATTAAAACCATATGCACGTCAAATAAATATATAATTACAAGAACATTATTCAAAAAAAGTGTCCTGTGCTTATTTTCAAGTGCAAAACAATCATGATTCTTAATGCTGTTATGCCGATCTTGATATCATTGATGAGTACCAATTTACCTCATAAAGTAACTAGTTTCCTATTATAAAAGTACCTAAAAGACCACATGATCATTATTTTCATCAAAACATCAGGTTTGCACTTTATCAACTCATCATCATTCCCTATTATACAATTACTAGATAATAATATTACCTATTGAAATGCAACGGACTTCAAGTGTACTAATTACTGATACATTAGCAAAAAGTGACAAGTGCCTATTATAAAGTGCAGAATAGTAATTTTTCACAGAGGTGCAACAGCTTTTAAAAATCATCTAATTTCATTTATAAAGAGGTGGTCTATGCTTTTTCTATTGCATCATGAAGTCATTGATTTTTTTGTTGTTGTATAGAATCAACTCCTCTTCCCTGTTTATCATCATTATTACACTTATTCACCAGATTCCTCCTCGCAATGACCCCAGAACAATTTTACTGTAACTCCATATCGCATGATCATCACTTATAAGAATACATGAAGCTCAGCATCATAGTTCAACCCCCATGGGATGTGAGTATTTAATAGCATTATCCATTTTGATTCTGACTGCCACAAAAAGCATTCACAATCTCCTCCTCTTGGTTTCTTGTTAATATGCTGGATACCATAAAAGGATAATCCTGACACATCGCCACCATGATTTTCCCAGATGTGGTTCACAATTGCATATGTGATATCTTTATTTTGCACTGCTCTGAGATGTTGCAATATTAAAAGTTTCAATTTATTGAAGGTGCTCCCTACATATTGTTTGCCACATCTCCATTCCAGAACATAAACAACATATGGGGTGCCACAGTTGTAGGAAAGTACCATCTTGCCTGGCATGTTACCCCCATATTTCACTGTATATATGTTGTTTTAGTTGTATGTGTCACTGGGACCCTGCCAGCCAGGGCCCCAGTGCTCATAAGTGTGCCCTGCTATGTATGTGTTACCTGTGTTATGACTAACTGTCTCACTGAGGCTCTGCTATCCAAAACCTCAGTGGTTATGCTCTCTCATTTCTTTGCAAATTGTCACTAACAGGCTAGTGACCAATTTCACCAATTTACATTGGCATACTGGAACACCCTTATAATTCCCTAGTATATGGTACTGAGGTACCCAGGGTATTGGGGTAACAGGAGATCCCTATGGGCTGCAGCAATTCTTGTGCCACCCATGGGGAGCTCTGACAATTCTTACACAGGCCTGCCACTGCAGCCTGAGTGAAATAACGTCCACGTTATTTCACAGCCATTTACCACTGCACTTAAGTAACTTATAAGTCACCTATATGTCTAACCTTTACCTGGTAAAGGTTAGGTGCTAAGTTACTTAGTGTGTGGGCACCCTGGCACTAGCCAAGGTGCCCCCACATTGTTCAGGGCAAATTCCCCGGATTTTGTGAGTGCGGGGACACCATTACACGCGTGCACTATACATAGGTCACTACCTATGTATAGCTTCACAATGGTAACTCCGAATATGACCATGTAACATGTCTAAGATCATGGAATTGCCCCCCCAATGCCATCCTGGCATTGGTGAGACAATCCCATGATCCCACGGGTCACTAGTACAGACCCGGGTACTGCCAAACTACCTTTCCCGGGGTTTCACTGCAGCTGCTGCTGCTGTCAACCCCTCAGACAGGTTTCTGCCCTCCTGGGGTCCAGCCAGGCTTGGCCCAGGAAGGCAGAACAAAGGACTTCCTCAGAGAGAGGGTGTTACACCCTCTCCCTTTGGAAAAAGGTGTCAGGGCTGGGGAGGAGTAGCCTCCCCCAGCCTCTGGAAATGCTTTGATGGGCACAGATGGTGCCCATCTCTGCAAAAGCCAGTCTACACCGGTTCAGGGATCCCCCAGCCCTGCTCTGGCGCGAAACTGGACAAAGGAAAGGGGAGTGACCACTCCCCTGACCTGCACCTCCCCTGGGAGGTGCCCAGAGCTCCTCCAGTGTGCTCCAGACCTCTGCCATCTTGGAAACAGAGGTGCTGCTGGCACACTGGACTGCTCTGAGTGGCCAGGGCCAGCAGGTGACGTCAGAGACTCCTTCTGATAGGCTCCTTCAGGTGTTGCTAGCCTATCCTCTCTCCTAAGTAGCCAAACCTCCTTTTCTGGCTATTTAGGGTCTCTGCTCTGGGGAATTCTTTAGATAACGAATGCAAGAGCTCATCAGAGTTCCTCTGCATCTCTCTCTTCACCTTCTCCCAAGGAATCGACTGCTGACCGCGCTGGAAGCCTGCAAAACTGCAACAAAGTAGCAAAGACGACTACTGCGACCTTGTAACGCTGATCCTGCCGCCTTCTCGACTGTTTTCCTGGTGGTGAATGCTGTGGGGGTAGTCTGCCTTCTCTCTGCACTATAAGCTCTGAAGAAATCTCCCGTGGGTCGACGGAATCCTCCCCCTGCAACCGCAGGCACCAAAGAACTGCATCACCGGTCTCCTGGGTCTCCTCTCAGCACGACGAGCGAGGTCCCTTGAACTCAGCAACTCTGTCCAAGTGACTCCCACAGTCCAGTGACTCTTCAGTCCAAGTTTGGTGGAGGTAAGTCCTTGCCTCCCCACGCTAGACTGCATTGCTGAGAACGGCGTGTTTTGCAGCTACTCCGGCTCCTGTGCACTTTTCCAGGATTTCCTTTGTGCACAGCCAAGCCTGGGTCCCCGGCACTCTAACCTGCAGTGCACGACCTTCTGAGTTGTCCTCCGGCGTCGTGGGACCCTCCTTTGTGACTTCGGGTGAGCTCCAGTTCACCCCACTTCGTAGTGTCTGTTCCGGCACTTCTGCGGGTGCTGCTTGCTTCTGAGTGGGGTCTTTGTCTTGCTGGACGCCCCCTCCGTCTCCTCACGCAATTGGCGACATCCTGGTCCCTCCTGGGCCACAGCAGAATCCAAAAACCCTAACCGCGACCCTTGCAGCTAGCAAGGCTTGTTTGTGGTTTTTCTGCACGGAAACACCTCTGCACGGCTCTTCACGACGTGGGACATCCATCCTCCAAAGGGGAAGTTTCTAGCCCTTGTCGTTCTTGCAGAATCCACAGCTTCTACCATCCAGTGGCAGCTTCTTTGCACCCACAGCTGGCATTTCCTGGGCATCTGCCCACTCCCGACTTGATCGTGACTCTTGGACTTGGTCCCCTTGTTCCACAGGTACTCTTGTCAGGAAATCCATTGTTGTTGCATTGCTGGTGTTGGTCTTCCTTGCAGAATTCCCCTATCACGACTTCTGTGCTCTCTGGGGATCTTAGGTGCACTTTGCACCCACTTTTCAGGGTCTTGGGGTGGGCTATTTTTCTAACCCTCACTGTTTTCTTATAGTCCCAGTGACCCTCTACAAGGTCACATAGGTTTGGGGTCCATTCGTGGTTCGCATTCCACTTCTAGAGTATATGGTTTGTGTTGCCCCTATCCCTATGTGCCCCCATTGCATTCTATTGTGACTATACATTGTTTGCACTGTTTTCTATTGCTATTACTGCATATTTTGGTATTGTGTACATATATTTTGTGTATATTTGCTATCCTTATACTGAGGGTACTCACTGGGATACTTTTGGCATATTGTCATAAAAATAAAGTACCTTTATTTTTAGTATATCTGTGTATTGTGTTTTCTTATGATATTGTGCATATGACACTAGTGGTACTGTAGGAGCTTCACTCGTCTCCTAGTTCAGCCTAAGCTGCTCTGCTAAGCTACCTTTTCTATCAACCTAAGCTGCTAGACACCCCTCTACACTAATAAGGGATACCTGGCCCTGGTGCAAGGTGTAAGTACCCCTTGGTACCCACTACAAGCCAGGCGAGCCTCCTACAACAGTTAATTGAATCATTAATCTTAAAACTGCTCCCATTTTGTGAATGAAACATATTAACATTCCATGTCTATTGACATGTCTTACACTTTATGACACCGCCAAAAACCTTTTTGTTGATGTTGTGACCAATTTGTTAGCTCCCTCATTGTACACTTTGCCATGAAGCTACTTGTCAGATATTGTCCTAATGATCTGGTTTTCTGAAATGTTATCACAGGATAATCTGGTAGTATCTTTTTTATAGTTGTATCCAATGTAAGAACCTGCCAATATTGTTGTAACACTTGTTTAAATGAATTACTTGAGGCATCAAACTCCATGAAACAATGATAGGCTTGGCCTGGTTCCTCCTTCTTGATGTTAAATTGCTTTGGAGTCAATAATTCATCTCTTTTACGTGACCAAGCTCTTTCCATAGCATCCTCTACTCCACTCCTGGGATAGCCTCTCCCAATGAATCTTTGCCAGATTTATTTTGCTTCATGTATGAATACTTCATCCTCTGAGCAGATTCTCCGGGCTCTAATTAGTTCTCTATATGGGATGCTCCATTTAAGAGCTTGTGGATGTCCTTTGTGTGCACGGAGTAGATTGTTGCAACTTGTGGGCTTCCTATATAACTTGCTACAAACCTTACTATCCTGTATGTACACCAATAAATCCAATATTTTAGAATTTTAGTTGCATTGATGTCATATGCAAAACTCAATTTATGTGTATCTCTCTCTCTATAAATATATATATACCTATATATATATATATATATATATATATATATATATATATATAGAGAGAGAGAGAGAGAGATGTTTATTATTTACATCAGACTCAGCACTCATGTGAGTTCCATAACATAATAAATGATGGAGCTAATTATTTATCTATAAATGTTCTTTATATCCATAATAGTCAGAATCCGTAGTAATCACAGTGGTTACTGTGATCAGTACGAATTGCAACTATTATGGATATAATGAATTATAGAAGATGATGTTGTTATGAGCACTTATGAATAAAGAATGTGCTACACTGAGAAGGAAGTGTTGAATCTGTGCCATCCATAACTCCGGAATTAGACTTTGTGGAATCATTTAATATGATATGGAACCCATATGAGTGCTGAGTCTGATGTAAATAATGGACTTCTAGGACTTCGTCCTGGTGTATTGAGGACTAGGAGGGTTGGTCTTCAAGACTCGTGCACAATTTCCATGGGAGTACTTTAAAATGTATTTGTCCATCAGTGTGGTTGGGTGCAGCATTGATTGCCTTAGGCCTTCTTTTGATTTGAATGAATATATAAATGTTTGCATATACAAGTTTCATGTCACCCAGGAGCTCGCCTGCTTTGTCTTTTGTGACGGAATACCGTGCATAATCGATTTTCCCACAGTAGTGGCAAGACATTTGGGCTATGGTATGTCCACTACTAGCATGTTCCCGTGACTCCTTCTAAATCCCAGGTAGACCTCTAGCCGCTGCCTCATACCTGTCCAGACAGGCCAATATTTTTCCTGTGCGGTGTTCTCTATATTCGAGCCAGGGGACCAAAGATGCAAGGCCCTGGAACGTCCTTGCACCATATTAGCTTCATATTTGTAGACCCTATTGTGGGCCAACTAGGCAAATGATCACAGTGCAATGTTTAGAAAGTGCCACTACCCATTCTGTGCAACATTTAGTATACCTTAACAACACATTATGCCTGTGCAAAGCATCGTGCATGCAGTGGGTGTGTTCCCCATTAGGCTGAAGCTAAGATGTTGCAGAGGTATTCAAGAGGTTCAATGAATATATTTTATCTGGTACTTTTGACGCCTGCACAGAGCAAGCATACAAATGGGGCGCGCCATTACTTTAAATCTGGGTCTATGTACTGTGCAGGATTTGCACCATACATTTGGCATTTATCCTATACAGTCCATCGATGGCATCCAGCATGTTGACACTATTGCACCTACTATGCACCATGGTGTGCCATATATTGACTACGGCACACACATGTTGGGTGTAGGGGGGGCTAATGTGCCCAAGTGAGGTGGCACTGCTTTAGATGCTGTCCAACTTTTCTGATATGTGGCCCTTAGTGCCTTCACTTTAGACCTGTTAAAGAGTGATGCAGTAGACATGTGTTCCTATTTTGTGTGTTGTGTGCCATAACAGGTGAAAGGCCCTGTGTGTTGCATGTGAATCCCACCCTTCTGCCCTACAAATACCTCCCTTGCATAAAGTGTTGTTGTTGGCAATTGCTGGCTGGCATTCGTATATGCATGAGGTTCATATGCACAGTGTGGGACAGTTATATTGGATGTATAGTGATGTCTGCATGATTTTTCAGACAGCTGTGGGACAAGGCATGCTGTGCATTTCAACAGTGCCCTACCTCAGGAGTCCAGCCCTGCTAAGTTCCATGTATCCTCATTCATGTGCATTTCTGGCTTCTCCCTGTACATTATCAGTAGTACATCTGGCACAGTCCATTTTTGGTACCCTAGTATCATGGTATGGAGATGTGAGATTTACCACTATGTTTATTGGTGTGCTGTGAGGTGTCCATTCCTGCACATGATATTTTATTGATGGTGATGTTGCATTTCAATGTGTGCTGCACTATGCACCACACAAGGGAAAGTTGTACATAATGAGTATACCTATCATATTTAGGTGATATGTAAATGGTGATGGAACCACTCAGGTGGCTATAGATATCAGTGCTGCCTGAGACTTCTACAGCATTGTCACAGTTAAACAGATAACTTTTCTGCTGGGTACTTCTGGACTTCGAGGTTTCTTGCTCTCTCATTGAGATCACTGTAAACGATAATTTTGTTTAGTTTTTTACAATTTTAATTTATTTTGGGAAAAATGACCCTCGATTCATGAAGTTAGGTGAAAAGAAAAAAATGAAAATTATTTTGCATTTTCCCAAAGTATCACACATCAAATAAATATATGAACGTAGAACAATACCATCAAAATAAATAATACATGTAGTGCACTGTAGGAAGTTGGCTCTGTATATACTATTTCAAAGTAAGAAATAGTGTGCACAGAGTCCAAGGGTTCCCCTTAGAGGTAAGATAGTGGAAAATTAGATAATTGTAATGCTCTATTTTGTGGTAGTGTGGTCGAGCAGTGGGCTTATCAGAGGGTAGTGTTAAGCATTTGTTGTACACACACAGGCAATAAATGAGGAACACACACTCAAAGACTTACTCCAGGCCAATAGGTTTTTCTAAAGAAAATGTATTTTCTTAGTTTATTTTAAGAACCACAGGTTCAAGATTTGAAGTAAATACATAAAATGCAAGGTACTCCACACAGGTAAGTTAGGAACTTTGAATAAAAGCCATATCATATACAGTCTTTGTTAAAATGGCAATAAGCTATGTTAAAAGTGGACACTGCAAAAATCAACAGTTCCTGGGCAAGGTAAGTAAAGGTTAGATTGTGAAGTAAGTAAGACACTTACAAGTCTCAGTTCCTGGGCATAGGCAGACCACGGTTGTGGGGTTCAGGGCAACCCCAAAGTTACCACACCAGCAGCTCCAGGCCGGCCAGTTGCAGAGATCAAAGAGGTGCCCAAAACACATAGGCGCCTATGGAGAACAGGGGTGCTCCAGTTCCAGTCTGCCAGCAGGTAAGTACCCACGTCCTCGGAGGGCAGACCAGAGGGGTTTTGTAGAGCACTGTGGGGACACAAGTAGGCACACAAAACACACCCTCAGTGGCACAGCGGCAGCTGGGTGCAGTGTGCAAAGCAGGTGTCGGGTTTTAGATAGGATTCAATGTTGGGACCCGGGGGTCACTCTAGCGGTGCAGGCAGGTACAGGGTGGGCTTCTCGGGACAGCCACCACCTGGGCTAGGCAGAGGGTCACCTGGGGGTCACTCCTGCACTGAGGTTCGGTTCCTTCAGGTCATGGGGGCGGCGGGTGCAGTGCTGGTTAAAGGCGTCGGGTCCCTTGTTACAGGCAATCGCGGTCAGGTGGAGCCTCTGGATTCTCTCTGCATGCGTCACTGTAGGGGTCCAGGGGGGTCGTCTCGGGCTACTCACGGGGTCGCAGTCACTGGGGAGTCCTCCCTGTGGTGTTTGTTCTCTGGATCTCGAGCCGGGGTGTCGGGTGCAGAGTGGGAAGTCTCACGCTTCCGGCAGGAAACGTGAAGTCTTTAAAAGTTGCAGAAAAGTTGCAAGTTTGTTGCTGTTTCTTTAGCATTGCCGCTGCTCATGGGAGTTTCTTGGTCCTTAGGTTCAGGGCAGTCCTCTGAGGCTTCAGAGGTCGCTGTTCCCTGTTGGATGCGTCACTGTTGCAGTTTTTCGAGTCAGGAGACAGGCCAGTAGGGCTGGGGCCAAAGCAGTTGTAGTCTTCCTTCGTCTCTGCAGGTTTACAGGTCAGCAGTCCTTCTTCTTAGTTCTGGTTGCAGGAATCTCCTTTCCTCGGTTCTGGGGTGCCCCTAAATACTAAATCTAGGGGTGTGTTTAGGTCTTGGTGGGCAGAAGCCAAAGGCTACTGTCCTAGAGGGTGGCTACAACCCTATTCCTATTGGGGGAATCCTCCAAAACTAAGAAGGGGGATTTCTAAAGTCAGGGGTCACCTCAGCTCAGAGCACCTTAGTGGCTGTTCTGACTGGTGGGTGACTCCTCCTTGTTTTTCTAATTAACTCCTCCAGCCTTGCCGCCAAAAGTGGGGGCAGTGGCCAGAGGGGCGGGCATCTCCACTAGCTGGGATGCCCTGGGGCGGTGTAACAAAGGGGGTGAGCCTTTGAGGCTCACCGCCAGGTGTTACACTTCCTGCAGGCTTTGTTCCTGGCCACAGAGTGACAAAGGCACTCTCCCCATGTGGCCAGAAACTCGTCTGGTTGTGGCAGGCTGGCAGAAACTGGTCAGCCCCACACTAGAAGTCGGGTTGGTATTCAGGGGGCATCTCTAAGATGCCCTCTCGGTGCATGTTACAATAAATTGCACACTGGCATCAGTGTGCATTTATTGTGTTGAGAAGGTTGATAACAAACTTTCCAGATTTCAGTGTAGCCATTATGGAACTGTGGAGTTCGTGTTTGACCAACTCCCAGACCATATACTCTTATGGCTACCCTGCACTTACAATGTCTAAGGTTTTGCTTAGACACGGGAGGGGCATAGTGCTCATGCACATATGCCCTCACCTGTGCTATAGTGCACCCTGCCTTAGGTCTGTAAGGCCTGCTAGAGGGGTGACTTACCTATGCCACAGGCAGTGTGAGGTGGGCATGGCACTCTGAGGGGAGTGCCATGTCGACTTAGTCATTTTCTCCCCACCAGCACACACAAGCTGTGAGGCAGTGTGTATGTGCTGAGTGAGGGGTCCCCTGGGTGGCATTATACATGCTTCAGCCCTTAGAGACCTTCCCTGGCATCAGGGCCCTTGGTACCAGGGGTGCCAGTTACAAGGTACTTATCTGAGTGCCAGGGCTGTGCCAATTGTGGAAGCAAATGTACAGTTTAGGGGAAAAACACTAGTGCTGGGGCCTGGTAAGCAGGGTCCCAGCACACTTTCAATCAAAACTTAGCATCAGCAAAGGCAAACCGTTAGGGGGTAACCATGCCAAGGAGGCATTTCCTTACATTCAAATTTTTCCTTTATAGATATAGCTGCATATAATCTAACCAATCATTGTAAATAAATAATTACTTTTGAGGCCATAGGCTGCAATGAGCAAATACACAATGGAAGGGGCTCCTAATAGCTATGTAAGCAAAACTCATCACAGCAGGATATTGGTAAGCTCTTGTTTTTCTATAATACACTTACTACCACCATATGAGGCTTCAGACCTTAAAACCGACACAACCTATTAATTCAGCCTTCAATCAATGCACTCACTTATTCAACTATCCATTTATCAACTCATCATTCATATATGTGTGCACCGATTCATTTACTTATCCACCCTCACTCTCAATTCTCCATCCAAGCATTAACTCATTATTATATTCAGACTTTCAATCAGTCACACAATCACACACACAAAGTTGCCAATCTCTTTACTTTTATTTATATTTATTAAGTGTATTTTTATTTTGGGTTAATTGCCCATTCATGCCACTGAGAGATGAAAATGTGTTAATTAGAAAGGTCAGTGTGATTTTTGTTCATGTCAGAAGCACCAGGAAGGTAGACAGTTGATTTGAAGGAGAGCATAAATAAAACTTCTTAAAGAAAGTCACAGAATTCTGGAAGCTGATGCCAGAGCACAGTGCATTGACGTTTCACACAAAAGTGATGTAAATGAAACTATGGGCTTTCAATATTTTCTCTTTCAAACAAAAGTCAGATGGTCAGTGGGTACAAAAATATATTGTTTACATGAACCATTTATCAGAGCAATGTGCTAAAAGAAAAGCCTTTAACTGGATGTCGTCTGCTGTTGGTAACATTATCTGTAGATGGAGCCCTTTTGAGTGTGTGGGTGTGATTTTGATATCATAAAGATGGTTTTTATGTCATAAACATGGGGTAGGCCCAAGGGGACATAACTATTCATTGACATGTGACCATCTCTTTTTTCTCTCTCTCTCTCTCTCTCTCTCTCTCTCTCTCTCTCTCTCTCTCTCTCTCTCTCTCTCTCTCTCTCTCTCATACACACACACACACACACAGACACATACAGATTTTTATAAAGAATGCACGTAATAAATGTTTGAGTGCTTTTATTGCACAAAATACAGCCCCGAAATCACTCTGCAGAGATTTAGCATTGTTTGGGCATAATGCAGCATCGTGAACCAAACTGTATCAAGTTTTCTTAAAAATACAGCATAAAATCCAAATCATCAGGCGCATTCTCTGCCAGTATTATTTTTATCCATTTTTACTTAAAAGAATATTTTTATGTTGTGGTAATTTTGCCAAATGTGCAGCAAATGATGTGATATTTGCAGTAAATTCATATTTATTAGGAACACATAGAATTCACTGTTTCGCATAAATCCACTAGCCCTCACCAATTTCCATTGTTTTTTATAACAATGTATACATGAAAAGTAAACCTAAACTCTCAAAATGTCCATTGTTAGCTGCAATTTGATTTGAAGAAAATAGTTTTTCAGTGTAGCTATCCCAAAACAAATATAAATATGAGATATAAAAAATGTGTAACATATAAAATGGTCCTATATTAACATCTTGGTATTCTGGTGACATGTACATGCCCCTCTGCCTTTGGCCTTGTGGCTTATGATGTCACCAAAACCTTAAGAGCAATTTTGAACCATATCACACAGTAACCCATTACATATTCTCTCTCTCTCTCTTTCTCTCTCTCTCTCTCTCTCTCTCTCTCTGTGCTACGTATGTGTGTGTGTGTTTATCTCATCAAAGTGCTTACTAGCAGGTATCTACTATTCTCAACTCCACATCTTGTTAAGTTTACCTGTTTATATTTAACGTGAGGCCATAGTGGACGTTTTTACTTCATGTTCTTGCAGGTTGATATTAATGACCACAATATTCTCGCAGAGACTGAAATTGTATGCATAGTTGAATCAAACTGTCAATGGTTGCTTGCTTTTAACAAGAAAATGTACACCTTGTTAACAGGAAGATGCTCTGACCACCAGGTGGGTAGTCATGAGCAGGGAACAGCCATTAGGCTGCCAAGACGGAGCTCACTCCAAACAATGCACAAGCTTTTTCCAGAAACTGTTAGAGAAACATGAACACAGCAAGGCACAGCCCAACTGAGCAATCTTCAAGAAATAAGTCAAGGGAGATATCTGATAGTCTTGATAGCAACTCCGTATCTTGGACTGGGGAAATTCTGCCAGGTCTGAGGGACATCAAAGACTTCACCTGACAGTGCCTGGGCTCTTTGCTGAGAGTCCTGACTTGCCAAGTGGTGCCAAATCTAGTTCCTGTGCCTTTGGGAGTGAATGCAGGTGCAGCAAGGAAGAAACTAGAACATTGACTTCCAGAATGACTTTGGAAGAAGAGCCACTCTCTGACCTCGCGACGTTGCCTGCACCGGAGTCATTGTCCCTGCTGAGTGCATGACCGTGTCCTACAGCACAGTGCCTCTGAAGTCGTGAGACAGCCTGAGCCCAAAGTGCCATGTCACTAAAGTCTGTAGCCCCCGACTCCACTGCATTACCTGTGGCCCCATGGTGTGATCACGACACTGTGAAGTCTTTGTTTCCTCACCATTTTAGAAGGTACTCGGCAGCGCTCCCTCAAGGGCGGTGCTGGACTGTTGGAATTGACTTTGTCAAGCTGTTTTGAAAGCCCCAGTTGGAGCTGTTGTGTTTCTAAGTGATATACTACATTTAATCTTTGAAAATGTGTATCTTTACTTGTAAATGTTTGATTTGTGTCATTGTGGTCTTATTTTACCCAGATAAATGATGGATATTTTTCTAAGGCTCCCTACTTGGACAGGGTGCAAACCACTGACAACTAGAGACCCCATTTCTAACCCAAGTCATGACATATGCCAGCATACCAAGATAATTTCTGCAGTTTGATAAGTGTCATCTTTCTGTGGTGCAGAATTTAGCACTTTATTGGTAAACTAGAGTGGTGTGCAACGTATTTAGATGAGTGAAAATGCTGCAGTAGAGTCATATAACTCTTGATAGTAAATTTATGCAATGGTATTACATTGAGTTAAGTAAAGTAATTTAAAGTATGGAATCCTGTGCTTAAGGGTATCACTCTTAATGCTCTTTTTCAGCAAGCCCCTTATGTAATGTCCCAATGTCTCTTTTGCAAGAGGTCTTCAGACATTTTGAGATATGTGTAACTTCTGGTATATATTGTCAATTGAGTACCCTGCTTTTTAAACATGTTATCGGTAAAATTTAAGTCATGGCCTTGTCATTCGAGCCTGGTTGTTCAAAGTAGATGTTCCTTGAAATATGCTAATAAACAGAAAAATGTGGCTGAACACATGCAAGAGGAATATAAGTAGAAGACTCAATACACCAGAAGAAAATCTAACATTTAACATATTCAGCTATGACCTATCGTCAGAAACTAGGATAGCTCATAACAAGAAAATGGACCCCTCCGCGAAGTACTCTCTTTTGTTTCACCAACAGATGGGACGTGGTGATGACAGGATTCGAACTGTTAAGTTGACAAGACTACAAAAACTGGAAGGTCTTATTTGAGAATCACCCTCCACTCCCACAATGCCCAAGACCTGTTGAACAACCAGATTTAACTTGATTGTTTAAATTTTTAGCTCGGAATCTACCTAATAAATACCGGGGAGTGTCAGGATCTGTCCATTTTCTGCTGGATATACCTCTTTTGCATATTTAACAAAAATTGTTGCAGTCAGCAATTTATATAAATTATGAAAATGGTAGGCTGGAGACAACCAACGGTATTTCTAGCTCACTCAGAATACAAACAATGGACCCTAGCCAAGGTGTAGGAAGTCCGCTTAAAATGATGGCTGTTTCATCAGGGGTGATGATTGCTTAAAAACTGCCTCTCGCATTCTGTGCTGTCAGTAATGTTCTGCATCTCGGCTGAGCGAGAGAGTACAGCGAAGGAGGTTGTTTCACCTTGAGCTGAATATCTCCCTCAGTTTCCAGAGTTTGTTGACGCATGCTTTAAAAGGAGTTCTGCTTTTAATATGAATTTTGCTACACATGCCCTGTGCTGAGGTGTCAATCCTTTAAGACAAAATAAGATAGCTTGTCTTCATGATCGAATGTTGTTTGCGTTGAACATATTTTTGAGGAACAGTTTACACAAGGGTGACAGTGCAGGGCATATGCATAGAAGGTGTAGAAAGTCTTCCTGATGATATGCACATAGCCTGCATTTCCCGTTTTGTGAGGGATTGCGCCATTTTGGGACCAGGTCAAGTGAGGGGAGAAGACCCACCCTGGCGTTCATCACCTTTATTTTTAGGAATTTGTTTAGAGTTTCTCTCAGGTATGCCTGTGCTGTCGGTGTTTTGTACTTGTTTATAGTCATCCATCATCCATGGGACCGTGACCTAAACTTGTCATTGTCCCTGCTCCACGATAGCTGTTTGATTTGCTTATTTATTAGCTTCTTAAATGTTTTCTGTGGTAAGGACTTTTTCCACAGCTCTTCTGCCTGAGGTTGCTTGATTGCTAAGGCAATTTTGTTAGACCATGAATTTGAGTCCCCAGGCGAGTTCAGGGCTGTGCCCTCCCTGATTAGTGCTTTTAGGGTGTTTAGGGGTGCTTGTCTTAATAGAGAGGCATATTTGAGGATATCTCCGTTCTGTACAAGGGCTTGGTCTTGTAGCCCGAATTCCAGTCTGATTTGTGCTGGTGAGGAGCTATGTGGTAGGCTGAAGACACGTCGAAGATTTTTACTCTGAGCGATGATCAAGAAATCATTAAACTTGCTGGGATAACTTTCTAAGCTGGATGTCTGGGAGGGCAGGAACTTTGCTCTCATTATCGTGATGCCACTTTGACTTTCAGGGTGTTTAAATGCAGGCAGTTAGACTACCTTTCCTCCATCCAGACTCCCAAATATTTGCAGCTATTGCTTCTGCCCACAAGCTGGTTTCCACAGAGCCACTGCTTTTTCTTTATTAGGTGCTTGCCGAAGATGAATACCTTGGTTTTCTCCAAGTTTAACAGCCACTAGTTGGATTTGCAATACTGATCCAGGGTGTCTAGCAGTTTTTGTAGCCCTGTGGCTGATAGGTTCAAGAGGATAATGTCATCTGCATAAAGAAGTGCAGTTAGAAGTTGGTAGCCTAATTTGGGTAGATGGGTTCTGGCAGAGTTTAGCTGTGCACACAGGTCTGCAAGATATAGATTGAATGACATTGTGGCTAGGACACAGCCTTGCTTTACTCCTCTTTCTATTGGAATTTTTGCCAAGACTATTCCACTGCAGCCAACATTTACACTGGCCCAGTTGTCAGAATATAAGAGCTGACTTCCTTTTAGCAAGTTTGGTGGAATATTGAGATCCACTAATTTTTTTCCACCATCTGTGTCATTCCACAGAGTCAAAGGTTTTAGAAAGGTCCACAAAGCAGATGTACCAGGCCATTTTTGTTTTTGTATATTTTTCCACCAGCAATGCTAGTGCTACCAAATTGTCAGTGGTGCTTGATGAGGGACGGAAACCTGTTTGGTTCAGTGAGATTAGGTTCAGTTTGGTAGCCCAGTCTTTTATCTTAACTAGTAGGCAGTCTGCAAATATTTTAGCATCAGTGTCGAGGAGGGCGATCAAGCCATAGCTGTCAGGGTTCCCATACGGTCCTTTCTTGTAAATTGGATAGAGAATTGTCCCTCTCCAGGAGTCAGGGATTTTATTTTTTGTTACGTAAGAAGTGAACAGATTACTAAGTTGGTTGGACCAAAATTCCCGATCATCTTGTAAGACCCCAGTTGGGAGGCCATTTGGGCCGGGGGCCCCATTAGTTCTACATTGCCTAAGGTGTCCTTTGATCTGTGTTGCTTCGAAGGTCAAGTGATTTGGCTCATGGTTTAAGCATGTGTTGCATTCTATGGCTTCCTGACTGTCATGTAGTTTGGAGATGTACTCCATCCATTTTGCTTCAGGCACGGTGTTGCTGAAGGTCCCTACTGCCCCACGTTCCAGCTGGTTGAAGTTTGACCAAAGGGGGTGGCTGTTGTTTTGTTTGCATGCCTCCACAACTTTGATCCATTCCTGGTATCTGTGTGCCTGCTTTGCTTCCCAGATGGCCTTTCTGTATTTCTTTCCTAAAACTTGGAAGGAAACGTGTTGTCTGATGTGCATTTGTTGTTTCTTTAGAGCTCTGGCAGCTTTGTTGAGCTGTTGTCTTTGTTGCTTTAGAGATTGTGTGAACCATTGGTTTTTGTTCTGTGGGGGTCCAGGCCTGTGCAATTGTAAGGGAGCTAGCTGGTCCCTTAGTGTGTTGGATTCATTGGGCTGTCTGTGGGGAAACGACTGTTCAGGGCCCTCATTCCTAAAGCCTCCAAGGCTCTCACCAGTGGATGATCATATTTGTCCATGTCGCTGTAGTGTGATACTTGCTGTGGAATGCTCTGGCGTTGATCTAAGGCTCATTCTCTGGGACTCCAATATCTATGGTTGGCCATAATAAGGTTAAAATCGCCTATGATTAGCCAGGATTCATTCCCGTACGAGGCATTTAGAGATTGCAGTTCATTTTCCGTAGGGTCTAATAACTCCAGTCTGTGGATTGCATTGAGATTGATATAGATGTTTAATATTATGACCCAGGTTTATTCCTGGTCTAAAAGCCAGTTTTCAATGATGGCTAACATGTGGGCAGGAAGCTGGTGGATTTTCCTTGCCTTTAATGATTTATTTATGGTTATACAGGTGGAAAGGCCTCCCTTGGGGTGTCCCTTGCTTTTTGCATTTTTTTGCTGGGCTAAAGAATTCTTGGAATCCCACTAATGGAGTTTCCTCTACATGCCAAGTTTCTTGTAGGCAGATGATATGAACGATTCTCAAAAAGAAATCCAGGTTTGGGTCATGAGTGGTTTTGGTTGACCTGCTATGTTCCAAGATATTATTTTTGTGTTGCCCAGGGCATGTTTGTGCCATGATCCAGAGTTTGAGATATTTTTTAGTGTTCGTAGGTCCCCACACCTGTCTTGGAGAGCAGGGGTGTGTGAGGGTCGAGAGACTAATTTGTTCCAACTAGTTTACGCTTTTTGCAGGTCTATTACCTGGTCTTGTTTTGTTACTTGGCGTTCCTGTGTGATGGAGATTATGAATTATCTGGGTCTCAGGGGGATGGGGGAAGAAGCTCATTTGGCATGTTGTAGGATTGATCTCTGACTGACGTCCCTGAGGTTTTCTGTCTGTGTTCCATCGCATTTTCCCCTGGTACCATGCAGGATGAGGAAACTTTGATGCTTTGCCTTGTTCACTTCTTTAAGTTCTATGCCCCAAAGTTCAAATGCCTCAGAATTTGATAGTATTAGTTGCACTATTTTGTGCTGCTAAGGCAGACTTCAATGCACTCATTTGTTCTGCTCTTGCTTGGTGCTAGAAAGGCTATGTACTCAAGATCTTTGCTGTTTAGTTGTTCCAGCCCTGGGATGGCTTTGCAGATTCTCAAGAGGTTGCCTCTATTTAAGATGTCCCAAGGGCCCTGAGATTTGTATGTGGGATGAAAGATAAGGGCATGAGTGCCCTTATCCTTTGAGTTCAGCAGAGGATTGGGCTCAGTTGTGGGGGGCTTTGCAACGTGCAGCACTGATGTAATTTCAACATCAGTGATTATCATTTGCTCTGCATCAGGGGGCACTTTCTCTATACAGTTTGAGTTAAGCAAGTGGACTATGGTCTTTGTGATGGGCCCGAGGGTCTCAGTATCCAGGATGAAACACCCGTTGCTTAAAGAACGTTTAGTTGATCCCGTGTCTTCTCACGGACTGCTCCCGGGTGGGTGACCTGGGTGGAAATTGCTTATTTATCAGGTTGGGCATGGTTCATGTGAAGCTTCGTTGGATTAGTTGATGTAGGGTGAGCCCCTTGGGAGGTGGTGGGGCCCAAGCTCCCCTCTGACTCAGCCCAGATGATATCTGAAGGGTAGAGTCGGAGGGAGCCAACTGCAGGAGGGTGTTCAAACAGGGGCAGTTTATTGTAGTTCACCGGGCCTGTCCTGTGCTGCATTGTTACCGGGAACTCCTTGGTTCATGCTTCCAGCAGAGACAGTGCTTGAGCTCTTTTGATTAGAAAGTTTAATCAGTCCAGCTTATTGTTAATGGCCGTAGTTGTGATAGCCAAACTTTACAAGATTTGAATTTGAATGCCTAGTTTATCTGTTTTGAAAATAGTAGCGTTTGTTATGGCTGTGAGAGTTTTTTTAAAGCGGCCAATCCTGCCAGGAGAAGAGGGTCAGAGCCTATGTGTCTCTGATTTTGTGTAGTTTCTGACATGAGCAGCGAGTTTGTGAGGGGTGAATTGGTCATCCCCTTCATCTACATCAGTGTTGAGGACCTCCTCTGACTCCTCCTGTGTTAGAGAAGCCTCACCGGGGTGTTTGGGCAAATTTGACCTCTGGGTTGGTCATTCTGAGGCCAGATTTTCCCAGCTGGCATTCTGAATTTCCTCAATGCAATGACCTTTGATGGGAAGGTCGTCAGTAACTATGGTTCTGTTTGTTACCACAATGGTGCATTATAGAGCGATTGGCTGCTTCAGTGGCTGAAAAGTATACCCAGTTTTGTTGTGTGAGGGATAAAAGCGGGCAGGGATCTTGGTTGTGAAAGTTCAGGCATTGATTTTTGAGCACTATTGCTTGGAGGGAAGTCCACCCAGGAGCTACCCAGGGTGATTGCACTGTCACTGAAAAATCTCCATCCAGAATGGGATCTCGGGGTTGAATCTCCAGGGATGTTTTGTGGCTGGTGTTTTTCTCCAATGACGTAAAGTATTCTGAGATCCCTTTGGGTCCACCCTTCATCCTCTGGGTTCCCCTTTGTGTCTTCTCCTGGGGAGCCCTCCTTTGGAGCTGTTGAGGCTGTTGTCCCGTTGAGTGACACCTGTGGCGTGAGTTGGGGCTTTGTGGCATGCTTTTATTTCCGTCCTTTGGCCCGCCTCCCCTGTTTGTTGGGGACGGCCTTTTCTCTCCTCATTAAATTTTGCCCTCTGTCATGTTCCATTAAGAGGAGGGAGCTGCGGTTCCTCATGCTCTCACCACACATTCTGTTGGTCCCCCTTGAGGATTTTGAGGTCTGCGGGCACTCCTCCTTCTCCTCTTGGAATTGTGGGGTGAGTGCGAGAGTGTGACAGGAGATGGAAGGCTAGAGTCCCATGGAGTTCCCCTGACTTGCGGTCCCCAGCAGTGGTGGGAGCTGGGATTAAGAGAGCGGGTCTCACCGGTGCCGGCAAGCCGCACCCAGGCTTGGGGGAACTGGGGCGCTCACTCGGCGACAGCCGTCTATGACTGCCGCGCTCGCACTATGCTGAGCACTTGCTAAGCTTGGTCGGGGACCTACGCATATGCTTGCTATCTGCTCCCGCTGTTGTTGCCACTGCTGCTGGTACCTGCTGTAGCTGCGTAGCTGTAGATGTAGCAAGGAGCCTGCTCCCTGTGGCCGTGGGTGTGTCTGTGGTTGTTGACTCCCGTGGGGCGGCCAGGGACCTCCTGCGACAAGCTGTGCTCAGTGCTGTGTTCTCAGTGTCCTGGAGGCTGCCAGACTACCAATGCCAGTCAGCTTGGGCCTGCTTGAGTTGGCTTGAGTTTAAGTCAGCACCTTGTGCAGGGGCCTCGCACTGGCCTTCTGCTGACTTTATGCTAGTCTTTCACTGGGCTTGTATTGGCCTTATGTGTGGGCCCAACCCCCGGTCCACGAGTTGCTGCTGCTTCTAATAGAGAATTGGGAGGTCAGTCCGAAACCCTTCCCATGGGAACCCGCTGTGTACAGCTGGAGTCAGGCTGGTTGTTTGGGCTTGGAGGTTAGGTGGACAGCTCGTGCTACTGGTCGTGGTCTTTGGTAATAGCCTCTAGGGCCAAATCAAAGGGAAGAAGAGGGGCTTCAGTGCAAAACTGAAGTCAGTTGAACATTGCGTTAGCGGTTGAGGCTGCATTGGATTGACTAATGTCTTTCTACTGCAAGACTGTGTTCACCTGTGTTCACCTGCTATGTCCTAAGGTGTCCTGAGAAGGGACACCCAAGAGATAAGCAGACTTTGGCCTCTTTGTGTGGGAACCTCTAAGAGTGTTGCTGCTCGGTTCCTGGGGCCGGTGGCGAGCGGGTCTCACCGGTGCCCGCACAAGCCACACCCAGGCCTAGCTGGGCCGCTTCTGTGGAGGACTGGGGCACCACTTAGCTGCAGCCACCTACGGCTGCCACGCTCGCGCTGTCCAGGCTGTTACTAGTATGCCTGTGGGTCACTGGGCCCTTTGGGCCTGTTTCCTGCTTTCCACTCCTGTTCCTTCGCCTGCCTCCTCACGGACTTGCTGCCCTACGAGGAACGGAGATTGGAGAGCAGGGGGGAGCGACGCAACAGCGGATATCGGATAGCCAGTGGCAAGCAGGAAGCAAGGAGGATCGTGTCATCCCAGGCAGCTGGCTGATCGCTTACGGTTCTCCTTCTCAGCGCTCCCTCTCCGCTTCCGGGTCAGACCTCGGGTTGTGAGCATGAACTGGCCTATTTGCTACTTAGATAAGTTGACAAATTAAACGGATTAAAATGTGTTACTAGTTAATGTGACTTCGGTGTGGTAGTTATATATCTAAAACTGAGGTTAAACGTCCTAACCTTTCATCCTTAAGAAGTGAAAACTGGCCTGTTACTCGGAAAGCAGACAGAGATTCATGGAGTCAGCGTGCTCATATTTGTCTCTTTCTCTTATAATTCTATTAAATGAGCCTTGTTCAACTGAAAGCGGGATGTCCAGAGACAATTCCATTTTTGGTGTGTGCAAAATATATTTGAAATAGACCTTACCTCTTCTTTCTGTAATGTGAACACCTATTATTAAAAATAGTCAAGGGACACTCAGTTCAGATCATGTGCAATTACAGTTCATTCTTGTTGTGCCATCACTAGTTATCACCTGCGATAAAAAACGAGATTCTCTTCAACTGTGTTAATTTAGTTCAATTGAGTTGTGAAGTCACAATGCCTGGTGCAGAGGAAGCAGAGTGTAAAGCAGATAACGAACATAATTACAACTATTGTCTAAGCAATGAATATGAGGACTAGTTTTTCAGCTCCTCAGAACTGAGGGGCTGATTTAAAAAAAGTGTTGGTGCACCCAGTGCAGCGCCACTTTTCTTGTGCCCCTTAGCGGCCTCCTATCGCTGTCACGTTTGCGCTGTGTTTAAAATACAGCGCACAATGGCGCAGGGTAGGTGGGAAATAGTGTCAGAATTCCTGATGCTATTGATGCACTCTGCAGGAGTAACGCCAAACGTTTGGTGTTACTGATGTAGAGTACATAGGGGCCCATTGTATTCAATAGCATGTCCCCTTTTAACGTCTGCTTTGAGCATGCGTTAAAAGTACCGAAAAAATGGCGCATGGAAATCTCTTAGATTTCCCTTGTGCCTTTTTTTGTCCCCCCTAACATACATTATGCCTAGCGCAGGCAAAATATGGTGCATGTAGAAAGCCACTTTAGCGCTGCTTTAACGTAAAAAAAATAACACTATGGTGGCACTAAGGTGGCGCTAGGGCCTTGAGTTTCTTAAATCAACAGCTGTCAGCAAAAAGGGGCCATTTACAGATGTGTGCTTATATTTTGGGGCTATAATTCATTGAATAAAAGAAGGAATCTCTCTGCATGTTACCAACCATTGTGAACTTTGGCTATTTTGAAAATGATTGAGATTAGCCTGCATGTCATTTGTTTTCACACAAAAAATACTATCTGTATATTGACGTATTTAATTTCATACCAATGATTCTTCTTCTTTTATTCTACATATTTGCAACCATACCCATTCATCTGAAGTATCGAAATACCACGGGCTTAATATTTTTGTGAAATAATAATTGTATATTTAAGAATTATATGGAGCTTTAATATCCTCTGCCTTAATTCAGTTTTCCTAGAACATTTAAAGGAACTGGCCTTTAGTCTCATTCCTGCACACAGTCTCAGACGTCTTTGATGACTATCATGATCCTTATATTTTACTGCAGAGGGTACATTATCGCTATCTAAGTGCCCAAATCAAATTAAACTTCATTGTTGCACTGGGACAGTTGCTTTATCCACACACTAGTACATGTTATATGCTTAAACTGATCTAGACTTTTTTACAGGGAAAGACAAATTTGTGAGAGCCACAAAAGTATTCCGGCAGATTCACTTATATTGTACATAAGCAGATATTCCACCCTTCACATTTTGTGTACTCATGTGGCCAATCTGCCTATTTTGTTGGTAGTCCTTTGAGGTAAATCAACATGTACTGGTATTTATTGGGCATTTTCCCTGGTAAATCACGGCATGTTTGACCTGCAAAAATGTACACAAGTAAAATTGCGTGTGATGCAGTATTGAGTATAAAATGTGTAAACAGGAAACTGCAATGGGATAGGAAAATTACCAGCCAAAAGGCCATGTTTATGAGTCACTAGCACCACCTTGCACCACATTTGCGTCATTTATTGCGACACAAATGTGGCGTTAGGGTGGCATTTCCCATGCGCCATATTTACATAGTGGTGCAATGATTGCATTGTGCCACTTTGTAACCTCCTGGGCCATCTTATGTCTGCACCAGGCAAAATGTATGCAAGGGGGGCTTTCACCCGTTACGGGGGGGCTGAAAAAATAGAGCAAGTAAATCTATGAGATTTCCTTGTGCCATTTTTCTCGGCACTTTTAACGCCTGCTTAGAGCAGGATTTAAAAGGGGTCTTCTAGTATTTATAATAGGCACCTATGTACTCGATAGAAGTAGCGCCAACATTTTGGTGCTTCTGCGGCAGAGTACATCAATAGCGTCACATATGATGCTACCGTGCACCATTGTGCGCCGTATTTTAAATACGTGCACACATGGTGCCGGTATGGGGGCGCTAAGGGACACAGGGAATGTGGCTCTGCAGTCGGTGCAGCACCACTTTTGATAAATCTGCCCCTAAGTGTGCAATAGGTAGATGTATGCATTGTCTGCAAATACGGCCAGTGTGTTTATACACATTGATTCCAAGCCTGAGTGTGAGGCATATGTAGCTGCAAACAAATGCTGGGGAAATGTAAAATGAGAGCTTAAGTTCTATCTGCCCATTGAGGCAAGAGAAGCAGCATAAAGGTTTCAACAGAAGTAACATTAACAGAAAACTTCCCTAAAACTATGCAACGACCCTTGCTGTTACAGGAGTACGCTTTTAACATAAACAATACCCCTAGAGCAAAATGCTAATAACAGGTGCTGCACAGCTAAACCCCAGCACACTGCATGGGAACTTTCTCTGGAATATGTATGAAAATCTGCCTCCCCAATGTAACTTTATGAAAGCAGCATGGTGCAGCTTCATTTAATATTTCGTCTGTATTACCATTAACGAAATTAAATTACTCTCTATCCTCATTTTAAGATACTCCCTTTCTCTTTATTATTGTCCTATTTCTGATACCAGGCCAATCCTCTCTAGACCTTTCATTCCAAGATGTAATGATAGAACATAAAATCATCTTCGCTTTACTTTCTATTGGACCCTAAGTTCTAATTAGAGGTGAGCCGAGAGCTTAGGATGCATCAGTTTATAACTGAAGGTTGTACCTTCTATCGATTAGAATCTTTTGTTTTCAGAACTTTCCTTTGCTTTGTCTACTAGAATGAAGCGATCCCCCATAAACTGGAACTCTGCAGAATTATGCAGAGAGGGCATGGGTAAATGCAGGCCCAATATCAAAATGCATCTTAAATGCGGTGTTTGCGTCAAATTGGTCAAAGGTAAAAAAAAACAGCTAAGTAAAAAAACACCCTAGGCAGTTGCATGAAAACTTAAAATGCAGGACATTCTCATGAATGCAGCCAGGACTTTCTCATCACTACTGCACGGGAAAACCAATGGTATCATGTCCTTTGACCAGTAATGGAATTACAGGAAGTGCAACCATGAATTCTTAACTCTGATGGCATCTCAAGAAGTGGCCTGACGTAGGGGCATGTTTACAAGACCCTTGTGCCAACTTAATGCCTCCATAGCATCATTTTTTTTACTCTATGGCGGCACTAAGGTGACTTTTCCTGCCACATAATACCTATAAAGTGGTGCAATGCTTGCATTGCACCAATTTGCGACCCCCTGCGCCACATTATGGCTGCGTCAGACATAATATATGCAATGGGGGCGTTCCAGAGTAGGGAGGTCTGAAAAAATGGTGCATTGAAATTTACAACATTTCACTGCAGCATTATTAGCATCATTTTTCATGCCTGTTCACAGCAGGCGTTAAAGTGACGCACCCATTAAATCCAATGGGCCTCCCTGTGCTTTGCTGCACTAGTGTCAAAATTTTTGACGCTAGTGTAGCAAAGCGCCACAATATCATAAAAAATGTTGACGCATTTGTGCTAATGACCGCCATGGTGCACTGTAATGTAAATATGGCACAACCATGGTAACGATAAGTGCCGGGAGTGGGAGCTCAAGAAATAGCGGTGCATCATTTATGATGTGCCACTTTCTTGTAAATATGCCCTTCAGTCTTTATTCCTACTATGCACGAAGAGGACAAAATTAACTATACATTGCAAACAAATTAAGTAACAAACATTTTACTAAAGCAGAAGAAATTGTAGTTTACTTTAGGGTTCAGACTTGCTAAATAGGGCTCCTGCCATGACGTGTCATGGGCACATGCACTACCTACCTAGGTTCCCAAACATCATTTACCCAAGTGCATCCTATATCCTGAAATACAGTTTCAAATGCCAAGCATGAATCAACATATCCAAAGACATTGTCGCAAGGGCCCAGATGCAGTCTTCAAATACCCAGACACAAGTAGCATGGTCAGTGGTATAACCTCATTCTGATAAGGTATAAAATGAAATATCCAGTTCAACATTAGAATGCCCAAACATAGAATTAAGTGGCAAAAGTACCCTCCATGTATAAATGTTTAACCTCAAATGCCCAATTCAGACTCACAGGGGTCTATTCACAATCTGATGTTTGAAGTATGTTTAGATTTACTGCAATAGTACTACTCATGTACTACAAAATGCTATTCACAAACCCAGCAGCTAAGTCACCACCTCTGCCACACCTACCTTTTCTAAACAGATATTTCCAACTGACTGCAGAACTCTCTGCATGTGCATGTGTTCATGATTGTAGTAAATATGGGAAGAACAGTGAAGAGTTGCTGGAAAATAGGAAAGACTACAAAATGGGAAGGGTTTATGGAGTGCAAGAATGGATGTAGGGAAGGACAAAGATCCACTCACATAAGAGTAAGACTATTGATATTCACAAAATTCACCATTAAAGTAACTACTACCAAAAATGATCCAGAATGGCAGTAAATATTCTTCAGCTCAGCCTTATAGTGTGTCTAGTACGGTATAAGGCCAACCATGGGTATTGCAACATCTTCCCATAGAAAAAAACGAGCAAAACCAAATAACGAGAGAAATATATTATAACATAAAGGAAGCATATTAGTTTTATTTTTTTAAGGCCCAATTTTAAAACTTTTTAGGAAACCGTGGGTATTGTTATGACACCTTTTCTACCTATATTTTAATGTTCTTTAAAGCTAATTCTGTTGAATTATATAACAAAGCTTACAATATTTGCAACACAGCTTGTAAAGCAAAGAGTGATTATTCTGAGTTCCATGTCCCATTTAAAGGTGAAACACATTATAGTAAGTGAAATACACCATGGTTGGCAGTCTGAGTAAGTGTCTTTATTTCTTCTGAACAACAGTCGTAGGTCAACCCATGCTGCTCGCAGGCAGCTGTCACAACGCACACTTCCCCTGCATTCTCAGAACCCTGTCTTCAGACTGGTCCATAGTGAAACCTATACTAGAAGTCTTAAAGAGCAAGTCATAACCTGCACAAGTTTACCGCTAACATAGAATGAATTATAAGAAAATCTCCCATCTAGGCTGAGACAAACTTCACCTCTTTATCAGACACCACTTCTTCTGGCAAGCCCTTGCATATGAATACATCTTTTAAAAATATTATCACTGATTTGGAACTAGGATCACTCACAAATTTGACATTTTGCCACTTATAGTAATAATCTATGAGCTCAGAGGCATATTTGTGGAAGAGAGTTGAAATCTCCCACCAAATCTATACCAAGTTTCTTCCAGGGACCTGAAGCACATTCTATAGAGTTTACAGGTGGAGTAGCTGTGTTTATTGATTTGTCACATGTTGTACAGACCACACATTTTCTTACCAAGTAATCAATATCCGTATCCATTTATGGCCACCAATATGATGTACGTACCCTACATTTGGCTAACGGAGCCCCCAAATGTCCTTCAAGGGCTTTTTCTAAAATCTGGTTTCTAAGATCACTAGGTGGTACTAATTTGTGCAATCTCATGATAATCCCATCTTCAATGGATAACTCTTAAGCAATTTTACAAAATGGTTGAATCATCAAATTCACAGGGGCATATTTCAGAAAAGTGGTGCTGTACAAAGTGCAGCGCCACTTTTTTTTAGCCCTTTAGCGCCCCCCCTACCACCACCATGTGTGCGCCATATTTAAAATACAGTGCACCATGGCGAAGGGTAGGGGGGCAATAGTGTCCTTTTACTGCAGAGTACATAGGGGCCCATTGCATGCAATGGCATGCGCCCTTTTAAAGCCTTCTTTGAGCAGGCATTAAAAGAGCTGAAAATAATGATACTAGGAAATACCTTGTGCCAGTTTTTCGGCCCCCCTAACGTTGGAATGCCCCCTTTGTATACATTTTGCCTGGCACATGCATAATGTATCACTAAGAGTTACAAAGTGGTGCAATGCACTTGGCATTTTTGGCCTTCTAATACCATATTAGCGTAAAAAAAAAATGATGCTAATGTGGCTTTAGAATGGTGCTAGGGGCTCTTAAATGTGCCCACAGTTTTTTCTTTTGGCCAACCTTCAACTATAAACTTGGCCACTGTCTCTAGCAGCAGATCTTTGTCTGTGGCCTCTTTCCACATTTTTATGGAGAATAAACTGACATTTTCAACCTCCATTGCTGCAGTCAGACATGCACCATCATCACTGTTATCACCCTCTGTAATTTTGTCCTAGATGAGAAATCTTAATAAATAGGCTGCTCTAACATTTCTTCCCTCCTGATATGTGGAAAACATCAAAATGAAATTAAAGTATTCGTGCAGCAAACTTAGGTAGCCTGAGAGCACTAGTTAGCACTAGTTTTTGCATTTGTACCACTGACAATAGAGACAAGTGGCTTATGATTAGTTTAAAGAATGAAGTGCCTGCCCCATAGGTAACTCTTGAACGTTTCTAAGGCCCACCAACAGTTTCAAAGTTCTTTTTCTATCATGGAGTAATGATTTTATGATTCCCTGAGCACCCTGGATGCAAAGCCAATTGTGCATTCTTGTACACCAGACTTCTACAAAAGGTACAGCTCCTAGCCCACATGGATTGCATCCACTGTGAGGATGCATTTGAGATTAGGATCATAAAATGTATGTACCTTTACAGGCAACACCTGCTGTTTGATGTCATTGAATGCATCAGCACAATCTGAACTCCACACAAATTCCACTTGTGACTTAAGTAACATAGAAAAGGGCCTTACTCAATGCAAAATCAGAGAAGAATCTAGAACAGAATTCACAAAGACCCAAGAATAATTTGATATTAGACTTGCTTGAGGGAGGTGGAGCTTTTACAATAGCGTCAACCAAACCTGACTTTGGACAAATCCCATCACATGCAATTACTTGTCACAAATACGGAACCAATTCATCCAAAAATTCACACTCCTTCCTTTTTAGGACAACACAAGCATTTTGAAAAACAGAACTGACATTTTGTAGGATGTTATTATGTTCCTTGTTCTTCTTAGCATATATCAACATATCATCTTGAAACACAGGAACATTTGTTATTCCCTTGAACATCATGGTCATAACCCTCTGAAACACCAAAGATGAATATGCAAGGCGAAACAGCATATGGCAATAGTGATAGGTTCCCATAAGGGGGATACAAATTAAGTCAAATGGTGAGATTCTGGTTCCAACTCTACCTGGTGATATGCAGATGCTGGATCCAGGTTAATAAAATATTTTGCCCCTGAAATAGTCAATAGCATTTCATTGTTTTTTGAAAGGGGATGCACATCAATCCATATTTCTCTGTTGAATGCTCTAAGATCTATACACACTCTTAGTTCCCCATTTTTTTCAAACCACCACCAAAGGTGGAAACCACAACAAGTATTCAACTGATTCAATGATTGATTTACTGCATAATCCTTCCAATTATTTTCTAGATCCCCCTGATGCTGAAGGGCACCCCCCTTTATGTATGCTTAATGGGAATGGCATTGTCCTTGGTTCTAATTTTGCGTTTAGAACCTATCATATTTCCCAGTTCACCAGAGAATACCCTTGGATACTGGTTCAAAAAATCCTTAATACCATTTTCACAGTGTACTACAGTCACCTGTTCACTGGCACCTGGTCATAAAATCATGCCCTAAAGCCCTTGGTGGAACCACTCTAATATGTTCAGTCCTTTACATATACTTTACCATGTAGCTGCCATCTTTTGAAGGTCAGGATAACCTCAAAATATCCTTGCCAATCAATCTTTCTTCCTTTGTATGATACTGGAGATCTGTCTAGTGGCATTAAACTATGTTGACCCCATTTTTGTAGAAATAATTGTTGGATGACCATAGTTATCCTGGCACAAGAGTCTACTATCAAACTCACAACTTTATCACCAATCTAAACATCAACATACAGATCGACACAGTGCTCGGGGTTTCATTGTTTGACCTCATTATCAGACATGAAAAGAAACATATGTTGTACTTCATCTATCAACTAATTCACATTACTTTCACACTCCATGCATGCTGCAGTGTAATTGGTGGATTGCATTTAGTACTCTGGCAAACCTTTGCAAAATGATCAACTTCATACAGATTCAACGCTGAACATTCTTTGCCGGACAAGCCTTGCCTCCCTTAGCATGTAGCACATTTCCACATCTGAAACACATACTTGATTGTTTGAAAAACAAATCATTTTGATCAAATCTATTCATAGGAGTCCTTGGTATATTTACTTTGTTACTCTTTCCCTCTTTTGTTTTGATACTATTGACCTGTTCTTGTATTTTATTATTCAATTCTTTTACAGCTTTGACAGAGGTTTCAATGCTTTTCACCACTCTAATTGTTTCAGCTAATGAAGGGTTCCCTAATGAGTGTAATTTCTGCCTAATAGCTCTATCTGTACAGTGACAAATAAACTGGTAATGAATCAATTTTTCTGTGAAATTTTCAAATTGACACTCTGCACTAAGTTTTGGTTAAACAGATAGATATGTGTCCACATGTTCACTCAATTTCTGTTCCCATTTAAAAAAAATTGTGCCTCAGAACCATTAGGCTGGGTGCCACATCAAACGTCTTCACAAGTTTTTTTTACACTTTCTTGGAAATCATTCATCTCGTCACCTTCCGCTGCCTGAAAATCAGGTAGATGTTTGAATGGAACAGTAAAACAGTAAAAATGTATTTTGATCAGGCCTAAATCATGATGCACTAATCGCATCCAAATAGGTTTTAAAAGCATTGTACCATTGCCTCCATGGTATGGATGGTTCTCCTGGTGTTTCGGTGGAGAAGCATACTTCATAGTTCTACTTTGGTGAATATAGCATTGGAAGAGTTGTCGTAGAAACCTGTACCAAATATTCTTAAACTAACAACAACCTATCTAAAAGTACATTAACATTAATGAAATACTATAGACACTGTAAAAACATGGCCCAACTATAACACACTCTTGGTTGGATTGGTATATCTCAACTGGATATACTTTTGACTTTAAATAAAACCAAAAGTTGCAGGGTGTGTAATGCAAATGTCCAACACCTTGCAATACTCACACAATCCCAGGGTAGTAGCATGTCTGGGAGCTATGTTGATGACATAGTTGTTTCCTACATCTGTTGCAGGCAGAAATGTCAAAGGTGTGACAATGGTCCTGCTACTGCTACAACCATAGCATGGCCCTCAGATGGAAAATACATGATCAAACAGTCCCATTTAGCAATGGAGGTGTTGTGCCCACAGACACCTGCATGGCATTGCCACTTATAAATGTTGCAGGATGTGTCACCACAGGAGTCTCTGGCCCAGTGCTGGTTTTCAGATGTGTGGCTCTAACTCATCTGAGTGCATGTGTCATTGTGTGATCGTAGTGGTGTGTCTGTTACACTGATTTCCACTAGGATGACTAGCTCACTCCTCTTAACAAGTTCACACTGAAATTTGTTGTCCACTAGCAGTGACTATGATTTGGCACTAAGCATGGTTTACCATTCATGTCTAACATGTGGACCAACCCCCTACATGATTGGTGAAGTGGTGCGTTTCGAAGACCCAGATGTATCCATTAAGTGTGATAATGTGTGTCCTGTGAAGTACTCCAGGGTTTGGGGTGAGTGTTGAATACAATGCCAAATGTGATAAACTGTCCAATGATCAGATATCATAGTAGGCTGGATGGTGATATCATAGCCCATTTTAAAGAGCCCCAAACACCACCAGAGGGTCACGTCTTGTGAGGCTCGTGGTGTGTAATGGCCAGCACCATGTATACAAGGTGGTGACAAGCCACATGTAGACCAATATGTAACTAAGAATGACAGAGTGCAAAGCTGTGAGAAAATTGACAGTGGCGCACTCCGTCATTTTCACAACACAGGGATATGCCGTATTTCATGGTATACACTGCACCCATGTGTTGTCTCCTGTGTTGTTGTTAAATTTGCAGCCAAGATCCAATGCAGCCACCCTTGAGCCATGGTGCATGGATGGCTGCATTGAGAGGGGTTTAGTTGTGCAGGAGGGACACACTCCTGAACAAACTAGTATCTCCATATGTGATTTGCTCTTACTCTGCATATTGCAGAAAGAGCAACAAACAAGCAGACATGCCAATGTTTCTCCTCATTGCACCCTGATAATACCACCACTAGCATGGACTTAGCCAAATTTTCTTTAACTGAGGTGTGAGTAGACTTCAATATCTGGGGCAGTGTGATAAGCTGCAATGGGTGTTGCTGTGGCCAACCACAGCAAGGCCCTTTGCATTTAGATGCAATCCCAGATTAACAGATTTTCTCACACTAAAGTGAGTGGAAAATTCAGCACACACCCCAAGGGGGGGGCCTTAGCAATGTGCAATAAGGATGAATACTCTCATGTATCCTCTGATTGGGATCTTGTGATGGCTGATGCATGAGGCAGCAAACATCTTTTGTATGTCCTCTTTCTCAGTTACTGTAATGTGTTGAAAGGTGTCCCTTCCAGCACATGATCAAACTCCTCCTCAATACAGCCAACTATGGACCATGTGGACAAGGTTCCCTGGATTGATGTACGTTAGGAATATGTGCCCCGGCATTGGTGACAACACAGGGGTGCACCATATTGATCCTAATTTGGTGCATCCATGTATTGTCATGAAGGTGGAGGACTGGACTGGCAACTGTCCCCCAGCATGGTGCTCCGTCTTTTCCACTCCATGTATTTTGTAGGAATGTCATTGGCTTACATACAGACCAAGGACCAAAGTGTGCTGGCATGGATCTGTGTGTGAAAGGAATAGTAGTGGCAGATCCGTTATTGATGGGTGCCTACACCTGGACAAATGAATGTAGATCTTATTGACCTATGGATACAAGCTTCCTAGTTGGGAGCCGTCCTAACATATGGTCCACTCCTTGACTCAATGTATGAGTGTTCAGGCCTTGGTGGATGACCAGGACTGTTGAGATGATGGATAGCATGGCCACATCCCCTTCGGGTCAGGGGGAGAGGGATACCAAATTTGTAGGTACATGTGATGTTCACAGTGTAGGTGACAGTCATGTTGATCAGGCTTGAATGTGTACATATCAGCTGTGACCCCTTATGGTTATCAACAGCATTCCATCCTCCCAGTGACATGTCCAAGTTACTGGTGATGTATGGTTGGAAATAGACACAGATGATGAAGAACGTTGGGCCTCATCAATGTAAAGTTAGCGCCGCCTTTACATCATTTTTTTACGCAAAAGCGGCACAAACTTTCAAAATATTAGTTCATTCCGTATGTTTTTGTCACTTTAGCATAAAAAATATGATGCAAAGGTGCCATTGACGTTACATTTATCAGGGCCTTTGTCTTTTCTGAAATGTGAGTTGGAGTGCATATGTAATTAGATTTAGCAGGGTAAGCTAGTAATCTGTTCAGACTCCACACAATGCTGACACTGTTGGTTGCTTACTTCCATATTACAGCTGCCAATATGACCAATGAGGAGAGGTGTGAGTTTCAGAAGAGGGTAGTAAGGTACCACCACATCCTGGCAGTGGAGTCTGGGTACAGATGCATGGGTCACCGCTTCCGTGCAGAGAAGGCTACAGGGGAATGGCGGGCATTCCCACATGGGGGCCCCACACAGCCTAAAAAGGCTCAGTAAGCTCAAGGCTCATCAGCAGTGCATGGGGCACAGCTAGCACCTCCCCAACGACATCAGCCGCAGCAGTCACCATAGCAGCATACCAGCCCACACCACCTGCTGCCATTGCTACACAGTTGCTGCAGGATCTGCAGAGGGACGTGTCCCTCGTTTTCAAACATTTGGCCAGATTGGAGGAAGAAGTTGCAGGAAATAAGGAAACTAAGAAAGGCAAAACTGTGACTGCAATCTGATCTGCCACTTCTAAGTTCAGCCCCCTCCCTTACTGTGTTTTTAGATATTTTATTGTGGGTTTTAGAGGGTTAGTGTTAGGTTAGTGTAGTGTAGTTAGGTTAGTGTAGGTTTATAAATCTGTTAGGATAAGTGTAGTTGGGGTGGGCTTTTTCATCTTATGTGTTAATTTGTGGGTGGTTCGGTGAGGGGGGTCATGTTCCGTTATCTATGTGTTTTATTAATACAATAATGAAAAAAAATCTATAAAAAAATACAAAAATATATATATTCGTTTAGGATTAGTTAGAATATGAGTAGTATTAGTATTTGTTGTCCTGCATGTGTCTTGTAACTTAAGGGGGTGGGGGTGCCAATGTTTAGAGTGTGGTGTTCAATGTGTAAGTTAAGTTTAGGATAGGGTAGATAGCTTTAGTTGTTGGAGAAGTATAGTTAGAATATTTTAGTTTAGGATAGAATAGGTTTTAGTTATTTTTAAGGTTACTTGAAATTTTAATAAACATTTTTGCATTCTCCCATACATTTTGTATTATATGCTTGTGTCTCAGGGTCTTCCCATAAGCACACAAGGCAAATTGGGGGTTGGCCTAGGTATTCCGTCCTGCCTTTGAATATCTCTCTTGACGTGTATCAACTTTTGAAAACTGAGCTGTCACATGGCAGCAACATCACATCTACTAGCCCATGCATCTGCCATCCAGTGTACCCACCACTCAAGATGACTATGTTTACTTTGTTTTGGACAGGTAGGTCTGGTACTTCAGCTGTCCATGTTGGGATCCTGTGTAGGAATGCCGGGAGCTGTGGCACATCTGACAACAGCCTAAATTGGAACTCTAGCCTGACAAACTGGCCAGTGGGAATCACTAATGAGGTTAAATAAATTTGTATCACACCAATGAGTTCTACTGGTACTCCCACCTGACGATATTGCCCTAGGACTCGCTTTACAGCTATGTCCCTCTGACACCGCTGGACTCCATGCAGTGAGGAGTGTGTGCCTTGTTTGGAAGCTGTATGTTTAGTGGCCGTCATGAGGCACATGCTCATTCCCTCTAAGCTGGCTGCCACAGTCTCCATTCCCACCGACACCTGCTTGGCCAGCTCCCGATGGACAGCTTGTCCCTGAGTCCTCGGAGTCCTCATCTGTGTCAGTGCTGGCAGGTTGTACTATTGGGGTGTCAGGGAGGGGTATCTGGGATGGCTGCTACATTATTTTTCCTCCTTGCAACTGGAGGCGGTGTCTGGGGGGATACCAGGACATCTTGGAGGGTATCTTGGCTGATGCTTGTCAACTGGTCATCCAGGTCATCAGGGAACTCCACGACAGGCACATCAGCAGGAGAGCCATCATCCTCTGTAATGAGATGGTGTAAAATCAATCTTTCTATGTTGTGGTAGTTGACATGTCACGTCACTGACTTGCTATTGGAGGCTCAGTGGCAAATTACAGCTCCAACATTGTTCCTGCACATCATCTATCAGCCCTTTGCCCCACTTGACTGTCAGATGAGGGGAAGCTCAGGCGGCGTAATTGGCTGCGTCATGTATATCCTTTTGGTGGCTTGACACCATCTTGTTTTTGTGGACCCTTCCTATGCATCCATTTGCATGGTAGGGCCCTGCAATGGGTGTTGCAGTGGTCAAGCCATAGCAACACACATTGCAATATGCCCCTGTCCCAGTTTTACATGTTTCACATACACCAGGGTAGTACCAAAACCTTACACCACCCTAGGGATGGCATTACCAAGGCACTATATTGTTGTTTCCTTTGATTACTCCTGATGTTGATATATGTGTGCTACATTGCATTACACACATGGACTTAGCGGATTGCCATTTCCGTTTCTGTTTGTGCTGGAAAGCGCTCCTTCCTGCACAACTGTGATCTCCCCCCTTAATGCAGCTATCCTTGCACTATGGCGTAAGAGATGCAGCATTGTGGCAGTGCAGCTAATTTAACACAGGCACAAGGGTGGCCCCAGGGATGGCCAGCATGGGCATCATTTGTTGATGTGTACATCATTTTCTACATGCCAGTGCCTGATGGCAAGAAATAATGGACATAGCCAGTTGACTAAAGATGAACTTAGATCAGGGCCTCAAGCTAGTGTGATGGAGATGTTGCAGGGCCGTCATTACAAGTCCGGCAGTCCTATGACAACCAGACTGCCATTGTCAATATGACCACCCTTTACAGTGCAGGTGGTAGTGGCACATGATGTCCATGGGGAATGCCCCATGGGCCAATGACTTGGCACTGGCAGGTTGCCGGCACCTTACAGACTGGCAATGCCACCTGTCTTGTGACAGCAGACCAGTATTGTGATCAGCGCTACCCTCTAGGTATGTTCCCGGTTTTCCACCAGCCTTTGCATGGCGGTGAAACCCCATGCAAAGGTTGGTGGTGATCTGGTGTGGTGTGCCCCTGGTTGCCCCTGCACAGCCCATGCACCTGGCATAGGCAATGCAGGGGCCCCCATGCCCAGGTCCTTTGTGCTTTTCACTGCCTGATTTGCAGGGCTAAGAGCAGGGTGTTCTGTCACACCCAGTGCACCCCAAGATTGGCGCTGACTCTATTTAATCCATCAATGTAGTGGTAACTGCCCTACAGAGCTGCCATGAGCAGACAGATTTCCACCCAGCATCCCAGTGTGTAACTCATACTGCCAACCACAAAGGGTAGACTGCACTAGCAGTCTTACCAACACCAGACTTGCCCATGCACCATTCACCGCCCGTCAATGTGAAATTGTACACCATTATGTTCACAGATATTCACCATGTGTTGTTTTTGTGTGGTTCTTTCCCCATTGCTATGTGTCTCACATGGTTGTGTCAGAGAAGTTGTGGGCTCAGCCTGTATGTGTTATGACCCACAGATTGCAATCTGTAGTACAAATTTTCTCTAGTGGCACAAAATATGTGGCTCCAAACTACACCAGTTTAGTTACACCTGGTGGTGGCATGTTTCCTGTGATACAGGGCAACCCTGCAATTCCCCCAGCGGCTGCCAAAATTACTTATCCCTTCACCCAAGGAGGCATCCTTACTGCATGATGGAGTAGTGGCTGCCTTATAAGGATATGTTGTGTGGGGGTAGTGGTGGTTCTTCCGGCACATGTCTGGGTAATGTTGGGAAAGGTTGCATTTAATTGTGTGCTGTGAGATGCAGCACATGTGCTTTGGCAATGAGAAAAGGCAGTTGCAAGGTGTTTCTGCAAGGGACACCACATGACGTAACCCCAGGAACGGTATTGACTGACTTCCTAGTCTCTGATGTCTTGGTCATGCTGGTAGGGTTTGTTTGGCTATATGCAAGGGATGTTGTGATAACACAACCACAGGCACAGTAATTAGACATGCCTTCCATCCCATGTGATGCATATGCACATGTAGGTACGTAGCCATGGTGATTAACATGTGTCCAGGTTGTGTATGTGTTGTGGTGCATGGCACAACCAAGGCATATGTACATGTGTTGCTTACTTTCCAATAGTGCAATGTGTCCCTCAGCGATCCTTTCACATGCATTGAGTGTGTCCCATGTGCCTCTCCCTTCTTGCATTTGACAATTTTGCATTAATTTCCCACATGCAACTTACCCTGCATTTGTGGTGGTTCCTGATAGACAGTGCTGTCCTGTCCGGCGGTTCCAGTGACCAGTTCTTACGGGATGACTGCTGCAACCATCTCCTCCTTCTCATCCAGGTCCTCTTGTAGTGCTGGACTTCCACCTCCAGTTTGCAGTGCTGCCTTCCTGTTCCTTGCCATTTTCTCCTTTGTCCTTCTCTTACAATCATGCAAGCATTTCTTGCACTCAGTTACGGTTCTCCTCACCTCTGCCACACTGTTAATCTTGTCAACTACCTGCTGCCATATTGCCTCTCTCCTGCCAACTGACAATTTGGAGGTGATGAATAGTTATTGCTGGTGCTCCGTCACCTTTCTCACAAAGGATTTTATGCTCCTCCACACTAAAAGAACACTTGCGCTTTTTCTACTCCCTCCCATGGGACGTGTGTGTCCTCCTGGTTGGTTCCTGGTTGAATGGGGTCTCTCCTGGCTTGCTGGGTCCATTGTGCCTCTCCTTTACAATGTTTTCTGCATTAGTGTCTGAAGTTGACGCTAATACAGTTTAAAATGGTGCATATCCATTATGCAACATATTTACGTGCCTTAAAACAGGTTACAGTAATTTTTGCAGCGTTAACATCATTTTGCCTTACAACAGGGTGCAAGGGTTAATGTAATTTTTTTTTACTATAACCTGTTTTTAGCATCATCGTGCGTCATGGTATAAATATGTCACCCAGATGGTGCTAAAAAATGGCGATAGCCAGCGCTAAACTTTTTGACGCAAAACTATGTTTGCACAGTTTTGCGTCAAAAAGTATAAATATGGGCATGACTTTGTTTTCTTAAAAGGGTGGAAGTAGTTTTGAAAGTCCGACCTCTGTTTCAACAGGCATTTGTGTGACTCGTAACTAATACTGTGAAGTGCAGATGCGTTCCACGGCCTTCGCTAAAAATGCTGCTCCAACAACAATATTTTAAATGCCTCACCAGTGATGAGGCTTCACAAAAGTTATTTCATCAAGACTGCGCTTCGATTAGTGACCACCCCGATCTCCTCTGACCACCTGAACTCCATTGGCTCTGATGCAGTACAACCATCTGTCTACAGGGAGTGCAGAATTATTAGGCAAGTTGTAATTTTGAGGATTAATTTTATTATTAAACAACAACCATGTTCTCAATGAACCCAAACAACTCATTAATATCAAAGCTGAATATTTTTGGAAGTAGTTTTTAGTTTGTTTTTAGTTTTAGCTATGTTAGGGGGATATCTGTGTGTGCAGGTGACTATTACTGTGCATAATTATTAGGCAACTTAACAAAAAAAAATATATACCCATTTCAATTATTTATTATTACCAGTGAAACCAATATAACATCTCAACATTCACAAATATACATTTCTGACATTCAAAAACAAAACAAAAACAAATCAGTGACCAATATAGCCACCTTTCTTTGCAAGGACACTCAAAAGCCTGCCATCCATGGATTCTGTCAGTGTTTTGATCTGTTCACCATCAACATTGCGTGCAGCAGCAACCACAGCCTCCCAGACACTGTTCAGAGAGGTGTACTGTTTTCCCTCCTTGTAAATCTCACATTTGATGATGGACCACAGGTTCTCAATGGGGTTCAGATCAGGTGAACAAGGAGGCCATGTCATTAGATTTCCTTCTTTTATACCCTTTCTTGCCAGCCACGCTGTGGAGTACTTGGACGCGTGTGATGGAGCATTGTCCTGCATGAAAACCATGTTTTTCTTGAAGGATGCAGACTTCTTCCTGTACCACTGCTTGAAGAAGGTGCCTTCCAGGAACTGGCAGTAGGACTGGGAGTTGAGCTTGACTCCATCCTCAACCCGAAAAGGCCCCACAAGCTCATCTTTGATGATACCAGCCCAAACCAGTACTCCACCTCCACCTTGCTGGCGTCTGAGTCGGACTGGAGCTCTCTGCCCTTTACCAATCCAGCCACGGGCCCATCCATCTGGCCCATCAAGACTCACTCTCATTTCATCAGTCCATAAAACCTTAGAAAAATCAGTCTTGAGATATTTCTTGGCCCAGTCTTGACGTTTCAGCTTGTGTGTCTTGTTCAGTGGTGGTCGTCTTTCAGCCTTTCTTACCTTGGCCATGTCTCTGAGTATTGCACACCTTGTGCTTTTGGGCACTCCAGTGATGTTGCAGCTCTGAAATATGCCCAAACTGGATGGCAAGTGGCATCGTGGCAGCTGCACGCTTGACTTTTCTCAGTTCATGGGCAGTTATTTTGCGCCTTGGTTTTTCCACACGCTTCTTGCGACCCTGTTGACTATTTTGAATGAAACGCTTGATTGTTCGATGATCACGCTTCAGAAGCTTTGCAATTTTAAGAGTGCTGCATCCCTCTGCAAGATATCTCACTATTTTTGACTTTTCTGAGCCTGTCAAGTCCTTCTTTTGACCCATTTTGCCAAAGGAAAGGAAGTTGCCTAATAATTATGCACACCTGATATAGGGTGTTGATGTCATTAGACCACACCCCTTCTCATTACAGAGATGCACATCACCTAATATGCTTAATTGGTAGTAGGCTTTCGAGCCTATACAGCTTGGAGTAAGACAACATGCATAAAGAGGATGATGTGGTCAAAATACTCATTTGCCTAATAATTCTGCACTCCCTGTAGTTGAAAGATCCTCTTCTCCTGCACCTTGTGGGTTGTTGTAGTGACCAGCCGCACGTCGCCACATATGGTAAGTGAAATACACCAGGGTCAGCAGCTAAAGTAAGTTTCTTTATTTCTTCTGAACAACAGTCGTAGGTTATCCCAGGCTGCTCGCAGGCAACTGTCAAACCTCACGCTTCCTCCAGATCCCTGTCATTATACTGGTTCAATAATGGAACCTACACTAGAAGCCTTAACCAGCAATTCATAACCTTCACAGGATTACCATTAACATTATATTATGATATTACACACATTTCAACACCAACCAATCACATCTATAGTCGTCATATATGAAATGAAGTCACATACAACCAAACAACATTTTCTGCCTCTATAATGTTGGTGAACATGTTTTCTGCTTTGCCCCTCATTTTAAGGAATCTTTATTTGGGGACTAGAGCAAGGGGCTGCATGCAAAATATCAACATCTTTGAGATGTCCAGAGAAGCAGTTAGTGTCAGACACCACTTTTAACCTTATACAATACTAGACATGGCTGCAGCCTAGGAACAGGTGTTTGATCCACCTACAGCCTGCTCCCAGGCTATTCCTGCCAATGAGAAAATACTGACTGCACTTTTTATCGTAGCCTCTGGATCTTTCCAGAGGTTCAGGTATGACAGTGATGGCATCTTGCGGTCTCAATACTTGCGTCAGGTACTGAGGTACATCAACAGAGGAGTGCGTCAGTTTTTTTTCCATGCCACAGTCACTGGCAGAAAGGCAAAGGGTAGCAAGGGCATTTTATGCCTTTGCTCGCATCCCTCATTTGACTGCAAGCATGTGGCATTATAGCCACCTCACCACACTGGACACCTCTTCTGAAACTGACACCACTGGCCCTCTACCAATGAGAAAGCTATCTGCAAGGCAGGAGACTTCTTCTCTGGTATGTACACTGCCTCCCCTGGAAGTACACACAATAGCTAAGTTATTCCGTCAGTCACCTCTTGCATGTTGCTTGTTTGCTGGGGATTTCAGTAACATGTTTCTCATTGATAAGTAATAACACCTCATACAGGGGATGGCATCACAAACATACTCATTAATCACTACAACACAATACACACATATTACCCTGTCACACACTGCATGCATATAGGCATGGTATATTACATTTAGACTAGAAGTCTCTTTTCAGAAAATTTATTTTGTTGCATGTGATGCAAGGTTTGCTCTCTCTCTTCCAAACTCTTCACACCGTACAGATGTGCAACCATACTGCCTCAACAGTGTGGTTGAGGCCACCCATACATAAACAAGCTGTTATTGAATACATTTTTGGGACCTTTAAGACACTATGCAGATGTATTCATCATATGGGGAGGTTTTGGTGTACTCCCCAGAAGTTGTGTATAAACTGGTTATAGTATGTTGCGTGTTGTACAACCTTTTCATGCAATGGGGCTTACATCTAGCTGTTGGCCATAATATGATCAACAAATATGCTGTGCTATAGTAAAAAATATTTTACCACTTCATTTTATTTACCATTCTAACACTTTGGATTAAAAATGTGTAAATTCAAGCTCTTACATAGTACACTCATGCTTTACGACATACATACGCAAAAAAGTATGTATGACACATAAATTACATACACAAACAATACAAGGGACATTGTTTGGGATCCTTTAATAGTGGTATCCCTCCTGCATACAGGGGTTTGTCCTACACATATGGAAAGGTTTCCCTTTTGCTTGTGGAGGCTCCACATTACATGTATATTTCTCAACTCCATATGCGTTATAGAGATCTCCACAGTTGGGGTGGAGAAGTCTGCCTACTGCAACAAGCAGGACTTTCTACACAGGAAAAGGACGTCATTCATTTTGTGGTCCTTTTGAGCCATTCTTATGCAACAGCATCCTGAAACTGACAACGTGACCACAGACAAGATGAGAACCCCTCCTCCTTTCACTGATTAGGAATTAGAGATTATGTTTTGTCGTTATTTGGAGCAACATTACCAAACTCTGCAGTATAGTGGATGTCTGCATGCTGCGAGGGAATCTATGCTTGACACGTTGTGAGGACCTCCATTGTTGAGACAGGGTTAAAGCCCGGGATATTCTGGGATTATTCTCATCCCATATTCTTGGCACCTACACATGACACAGGCTGGACCTGGGAGCAGCTTGGCTGACACTCCGCGCTCGGCTGTAAGAGACTGAGCAACAGACAGGAAGTGAGTGTATGGTTTGTATATTCACTTAAGAGCACATGCACATTGAGAGTTGTGTCCAGTAATGTGTTCAGTTTGAGCTGTGTTCTAAAATTCGATGTTCTAAATTACTTGTGTTATTTGTTTGTAATGAAAGGTATGACAGTTTAAAAATACTGTTGTATTTTCTTTGGGATTTACTAATCATTTTATCTGCATATAATCGAAATGTGATTCAAATTCTATGTCTTGATTCAACATAACAGTTAAATCAGTACTTCAACATTTGAGTGCCAATTCATTTACATTTTGCAAATTTAGTTTAGGTGATGGTGGAATTGTGTACATTTACGTTACTTTTAAAACAGCTTATTTATTGTCATTACAACTTTGTCAATTTACATTTTTATTAAAAAATGTGCAAAAATATTACACTAAAACAAAATAATCCTTTAGAGTACTTCATTTCCTTGTAGAAATATACTTAAATCTAAGCTAGGCAATATGAGCAAGATGTTGAAAAATACATGTTTAATCATTTAATCACAGGATTATGCAACAAAAACTCAACCTTTTTGGCTATACATTTCTCCTCCACTGAATGCCTGATTACAAAAACGTTCAGGAAATTATCATTTGTTACTATTTGGAAGTTCTTTAAAAAAACGTCTGGCAAAGTATCCAGCTGCTATATTTGATAAAGGGGTCACAATGCATGTTTTTGCATTCAGGGATATAATATCCCTTTTACATAATGTATGTTTTTTATTCAGTATTGAACATATGAATCTAAAATGTCTGTCTTTTTTCACTTTCCTTTTCTATTGACTGGGCTTGCTATAGATTATCAGAGCAGAAATGAGGACAAAGAAGATGATCCTCAAATGTGAGATTAACACAGCAACTATCTATCACCAGCAGGAGGAGTAAGCCCACAAAAGCAGGGGTATTCTGCCAACATGGCATGGAGATAAGCATGATCTGTCACAGAAATATTCAGGGTGGAGGCAGTGGAGCCAGCTTTGGGCACAAGGGAGGTGGACACCACACGTCAGCAGCATGCAGATATTAGAGTTCAGCCAGATCATGAGCAAGACCAACCAGGCGCTAACAGTATTGAAAGACCAGGCCCCACCACAAGCTGGGCCTGTACCCACCCACCGCTTAATTCCAGAGACTCCCATAACATTAGAGCCTCCAGCTGCACCCCTGCAAAGGCAGCATCTTCTCCTCCAAGTGCCTGCCCAGATAACACCAGATATTGAGGGGCACATTAGACACATTACCCAATATCCTTCTGGTGTAGCTCACTCCCTTCCCCATAGTATGTATCATTGGGTGCTTTCAAGGAGATCCTGAAGCCAATCAAAGAGGTTTAGGGAGCTATCTCTCAGGTTCTCCAAAACGTAGTTAGAGAGGTTTGGATACTTTGAGATACAGTCATTAAACTGCTCTGAATTTTTTCTAACCTCATGAACTCCTTAATAGCATGTCTATTGATGTGTCTTCTCCTCAACCGGCCCCACATCCTGTCTCCCAATTCATCTGACATCCCTGTTTTCCCTGCAGCTTCTGTTTTGCCTTCTTTCTGTGGGGTGTATTAATGGACAGCCAATTAATGTTGAGGGAGGAAGAGGACATTATCATAATTGTAGTGAAAGTGAAAATGACAAAGTTCAAGAACATATGCCCCAAAGCCAGGAACATTACTCAGACACTCCAGATGGCTGAGGGAGTGACTTTATTTTAGCTTAGGACAGGGAAATTTGTTATTGAACTTTGATTTTTGGCACACATTTGGACATTCTTTTCATGGACTGATTTCTGTTGAATTCTTATGGACATTTCGTTTAATCAGTTCCCTTTTTATATGGACTTTTTCCCTTTACATTTTTGCGAAAAATGTTTTTTAATAAAATATAAAAATGTAACATTTTATTCTTCTTGATTTTTAAAATATTGTATATTGATTATATTGTTTGTCCAGCAAATATAAATGCTTATTATTTAAAAAATGCTTCAATATCATGTGATTTTTAAATGCAATACACTTTTGATGCCTACAAAGAAGAGAACATAAATAACACTTTCTTATGTAATGACTCCAACATCAAACATTTAACACAGATGAAAGATAGGCAAAAGTGTTTAATTTAAAAAAAAACATACAGTATTTCATTTTTCAAAAAGGCTTTCAGTGAGTGTGCAAAGAATAGAGTTGAGAAATTCCTTATAACAAAATTTGCTTTTAAAGGTTTACTCTTCTAGTCTGCTTCTGCGGTACTGGTCGTTTGTTTATTTAAGAGTGTGCTTGTTTTATAGATGGCTGATTTGATTTTGGTTGAGTTGGGGGTGTTGGAGTTTGAGGTGGAGGAAGTAGAATTTTTACAGGTGGAGGTAGCACAGGTGGCTGGGGCTGTGGCAGAAGTTTGAGGTAGGCTGCTCATATGTCCCTCCTAGGTTGATGTGCCTCTGTAGATTCTTGTGCATGCATTGGTCTTGAAGAGAGGCTTTGGCATATTTTGATTTTCACCTCTATCATCTTCATGGCCAAGGCATTCACAAATGACTGCTTGTGGGAAAATATGATCATCCCAAAGGGCAGCATTAGACTGTGCTAACTCCCCCGCCTGCCTGGATATCTGACAAGGCCAGCAAGTTGTGCAGCACAGAGAAAAGTGCCATCTGGGTATTTTTGGGAGAAGAATGAGGAATGAGAGATACCTATTTCTCACAAAGAGGGTTCTCTTCTTTAGATGAATGAGAAAATACCAAGGTTGCACTTTCATGGAAGAATTGTGTAGGAGATTGAACAGAGGTACCTGTTAATGGACATCTTTATAGAAATGAGCTGTGCTTAGGCTGCTTAGCTTAGAGCCTAGGGTCTGGTAATCCTCAGAAGTGATCTGTGAGAAAGACCACAGCTCAACTGTGAAGTGACCTCCTTGGAGTTGTTCTGTGTGGGGGCGACAATGGCCTCCTCGTTGTCCCATTTCTCTGACTCCTTGACTGGCTCATGCACCGCCTCCTTCTCCCATTCTTCATGAACATTATTGGCCACTGAGAAAGTTGCTCAGAGGATGATTGAATTCTCTCCTTGGATTGGCAGCCATCCTACGCCTGTAGATGATAAAGCATCATCAACCGGGGCAATGTCCCTAGGACCTGGAAGAAGAAGCTGCAAATAAGTGAGGTACATCAAATAGAGATTTGTTTCTAAAGTTCTACACAATACTTTAAATGACACTGTTCTGAAAAGAAATGATAACATTTGTACCATGTGAACCTAAATAAACATCTGAAATTAATGGTTGATCCATGCCTGGAATTAATATATCTTGGAAATGTCAACCTTCTATCACAAGCACAGATGTTTGGTTTCTGGATAACCACCATAAGGTCAGCTTTTGAACCTGTGTCCTGGTAGCTGGTGTGAACAAGGTATCTCCTGATCCAGCAGCTATACAGATAAGAATTATTTTAAATGTATATTGTTAATCTATAGGAGTAAGCATGGCCACGAATGCTGACACATTACAGATGCATAGATGACATGAAAACAATTAACACAAATAAAAAACCTGTAACATTTTATATAATCAAATAATTTTGATAAATATGTTTTTGAAAGGACTAAAGTTGAGACTCTGATGTTAAAATCAGAGGTTCCTAGACTTACCTCCTGGCATAGGGCCTCATTGCTGCGGGTATCATAGAAACTGGCAGTAAAGAGACATATCTAGGGAAATAAGCCATTCTAAGACATATATATGAAGATAATATTTGGATGGCTTAAATACAACGTTTGCGACCCACAATTATTCTTCTTCTGCAAGTTACAAGGCCTAAGAGATATCTTATAGTTTTCCCTTACAATGTCAAGTCTAAGGGCAATTTCATCTGCAAATTTATGATGCTCATTACATATTGACCAAGGTGCTGAGTGGGATGTGTGATAAGAGAAATAAAGCTATCTTGGCATTAATAAATAAAGAGGGCAGAACAAAGCCAAAAAAAACAAGCATTTCAGTCACCAGTCTCTACCTCCTCTGTGCTGTGATGCTGTGCTAAGAGAAGAAGTTGACATTGTGATAGGTGGTGGAATGGCCAAAAACACAGGGCTGTAAAATTAAAAAAGAAAGAGTATGAGAATATAACAGTTTAGCAATATAAATGTCAAGCTGAAAAATAAAATTATATTTCTTTTTTTTCTTTCAGCTGCTGGCTTAGCCAGCAGCATATGAAGACAGGGACGGGCTAGGCTAAGGGAGGGGGAGGAGGAGAGAGTGCACCTGTGTGCGCATGTGTGTTTGATCGACCGTCTTAGGCTGGGGAGCCTGTGCTGGTGTCCCAGTAAATGCTGGGACACCAGAAAAAGGACAGAGGAGTGAGGCGGCAGGACGCCGTGGCGACAGAAGAATTAAGTTTTCTTGTATTCTTTTTTTATTTCCCCCATTCCTGTCCCTTCCCTCACCCGCCCCTCCTCAGGAGATTGACAGCAACCACTGCTGATAATATGAGTGGACATTCATAGTGTCTGTAGTGCTTACTGAAGACTTGTGGTGCTTACTCTATATTACACATTATAGATGAAAATAGGCACTAGGGTAGGGTTATGCCCGACTTAGGGCTGCAGGGTTCAACAAGGTATCAAACTAGAGGCAAACATGCACTGGTGTGTAGGTGTACAGTCCTTGACATCTTACGTACACTCTTTATGGTATTTCAGGGAAGTATCATACTAGAGGTAACCATGCTCCCAGGTGTAGATTTACAGTCTTACCTATACTCCTTATGACACTTTAAGAATGGTCATATTTAAATTTCTCAGCTCATAATCAGATTACAACCTTTGTCACTCTTACTAGGCCACATTGATTGCTCTCCAGCAGGAAGATCAAATGCCTCCTCACCAATAGGGCCGTTAACGGTGCTTGACCCAGATCACATGAAAAGAAGAGGTAGGGAAGAAATTTGCATATTTTAGTGAGCTTGTCACTCTGCACCTGGGCGGACAGCCCAGGCCCATAGAGGCAAAACAGGAGAGCCAAACCTCTGGAGCCAACACACGAGAAGGTTGCCTTTGATGTTTTGGTAAGAAGGGAGCAGGCATCTATGTCATTTATGGGGTGGATCTGAGGGTCTCAGGGAAAATCTTTCTAGAGATAACCTGAAGTTGTCACATTGGATTGTCCCAGAATCTGTGCAGGAGGATTGAGATAGGGGTGGAGTGACAATGCAGCAAAGTAGGAGTGGCCAGGTGTGTCTGGTTTCTAGAACTTCCCACCCCTACATAAAACCCCTGCACAAGGGAGAGACAGATCAGAAGACAATGGACCTGAGAGTGACAATGATGAAAGAATGCCCAGATGGAAGGAAAAGCCACTTGATACCATGGTAAGGATGGACTGAAGGATTTTACCACCAACAGACCCACAGGACAGGGATAGGGCTCTCCAGGGCCAGCAGTGCTGCCCCCCTCAACTTCCCTGCTGACAAATGTGTACCCTACAAGAAGCCAGGAGGCCATGAAATCTGCGGAGTGTAGAAAGGAAGGAAGTTATGTTGGCTGGCTGTGGACGATGCTTCCCAAGCAGGAGCAAGAACCAGGACCCTCAGGCAGAGGACAAGTTTTGCTGACGAAGCAAATCAAGTTTAGAGGGAAGGTGTCCTGGAAAAATGTTGTTGTGGCTAGAGTTCACCTCCAGGAGCAAGACAACACCAATAATATATGGGGCCAGAGAAATCACTACAAGAACCCTGGTCTCCTGGGGGAACTGAATGGAGAACAAAGTGTGAAACACTTTGTTACATGTTCCTTAATATTCACCTGGAAAGGACCAAACCAAACTTCGAGGGCTATGCATATAAAAATATGCAGCATGGGCAGCAGTGAGGAGAGATGTTCCAGTCTATGGGTGGGGATTTAGAAGTGAGGATTGCTTGCTCCCAGCCAAGATGGGAACAGGAGAGAATGTACTGACTTCCATGCTGGTTCTGGAAGCTGCAAGCAGGGTCTGCATGGATCGCAGTAGTTCTGCCACATTCCCAATAAACCTGGCTGCACCCTTGTGCCCAGTGGCCACGAGCTCTAGGTATGAAGAAAATAAAGTGTGCGGCAAGGCTGCATAAAGAAATAAAGGAAAGGTAAAATGAAAGGCTGCATTCCTGAAAACAAAAGCTGTTCATCAGACATGCACAGATCAGGCCGAAGTAGCACCCTATAATCCCTCACGAGGGGTTTGAAATTTGCATATGTCCATTGTGGTGGCCCTAGGATTGGCCGGGCACGACCAACAGTTTTCAAGTCTGTTTGGAGGCACTAAAGAAAGTGCAGCAGCTCCCCCAAAAAGATTGAATCCCTTATCCTACGAGGGGTTTGCCTTGACTTTTCAAGCACTTCCTGAGCATGTAGTTTTGCACATGGCCTTGGGAGTCCAGGGAGCCCTCTTAGTTGGCCTATAGCTGCAGAAGCAGTGAATCAAAGTAAAAGAAAGACTCGATGCATGTTATTCAATTAAATGCTTTACTCAGAATGATAGGGTTTGACAATGCAAGGTTTAACAGTACAACAAATACTATAAACTGTTGGTACTACCTCCATTGACATCAATATTAGGTCATACATTTTGCAGTGCATATTGCATACTGGTATTGTCACCACTGACGTCAGTGTAATTACACTGCTGAATATAACATATGGCTATTTTTACTGATGTGGTGTGCTACTAAATCTAGGGCCACGACAATTACATTAGATTTCTTCAAGCTTTCTATTATTAAGAAAAAACATTGTCCTCCCTACTGTTAACAGTTGGTTTATATTAACGTTGAACTTTTTTCTTTTTACAAATAATAAGTTTCAAATACGGAGAGCGGTTTATGAAAGGCATTTTAGATCTTCACAATTAATCTTGTCTCATCTGCATAAACCTGGCAAGTCGATGGGACTCTATTTAGAATACTCACATGCGAGGAAGCCAAGTAGAAGTGCACTTCTCATTATGCTTCATTTGGACTATTTAAGGGGTACAAATGAAGAAATTTAACACAGACTGTTGGTCACAGGTTGATCAGCGCCGTAGCCTATTTCACTGGCTCTGTGGCATCACAAAAATCAGCCATTTGGTGTTATCCATGATGCAAATATGAAATACATCACGTCGATGCATGAATGGCATTCCGCTGCCCAAGGATGTTCAGCAAAAGCCATAAGGTTTTCTCAGTGATTTATAAACATGGGCTCAAGCATTCCCATCATATTTCTAGTTGTTGATAACATGATTTTAAATCTAGTGGCTAGGCCTAGGTGAATTAGTTCAGTCCAAGCCAACATCACCATACGCTTCAGGATTTTTCGTGTTTTGTAGACTGACAGACACTCTGATTTGTATAAATATTTCAAGCAGTGAATAATTGGGCGAAATATTGTTTTCATTTGTAAAGCACAGTTGTATAGGGAAAGCCACCACTGTCTTCCTCTGCGTTTTACATTTAATAAGCATGTGAGGAATGGGGAGGCTGGAGCTGGGCAGGGGTAGAGGTTTTTTTCTGACATATGAGTAGCTCAGGCCCCCATAAGTCACCCGGTTATTTTGAAATGTCCTTATGGGTGTGGGCAGGTCTATAAAGGGCGATTACGTTTCCTTACAAATAGAAATAGTGTATGTATCTTCCCAGTAGTAGTGTAGAAAGGTGTTTGTTTGCAATTGTAAAAGATAGTGACCTTTTATTTGACCTTCCTGACTGTAAACATAATAAAACACTACCATCTACCTCTATAGAGTTCCTTCCTAGCAAACAGAAGACTTCAGTAAACCTACAGTATTATAGGCATAACAAAGTGGCAATTTTCTTCTTCTATGTAAGAAAACGAGTCTTTGTATTAGACTCACAGCCCCACAAATAGTTATGAACTCGTTTTGCTTACCTTGTATTCAAGGAAACTATATTGCTATAATTTATAGGATATTGTCCGCTATAAAACTAGAGAATAGTAAGTTTACTATTATAGTACTTTAGATATAGCAAAAATCATCTCCTTTCCATTGCACCAGAGATAGCGATTAACTATTTCATTAATAATTATTCGGAACTGACTAATATATGCTTGTGCACCGCGCCGCACTGATGTCTCGATTTTACTGACTTTGAACTGTCTGCCTCTCTCTATGCTCGCGCTTATTTATTTTTTGATTTTGAACCCTTTTCTGTTTTTGTATTGTTGTTTTATTCTGCAAAAACTTAAATAAATAAAAAAAAAGATTTAGTAAAAATAATTATATCCACTGCTACATATTGGAAGGTGGGCTCTTTACTCTGTCTATAGTGATGAGGGCATCACAAAACCCCACTATTCCACTACAATGCAAGTAAAATGCGTTTTGCTTCATCTACTGTGCCACAGTAGCTATAGTCAAAGTTATCAAAAATCTGTGTTGCCCATTGGGGGTCTGCCCTTCTCCTAAGGACTTTACAGTAAACAAAATGTAACACTGATTTTAAGCAGCCTATACTCACCCAAAGGGCTTCAAAGATGCTCTCTGTTGGGGGTTCCCCCAGAGAGCCTCATAACTAATCCTGCACTGTTTTTTGAGGGCTTGCCCTCCAGGAAGAACTTTAAGAAATAATTGTGGGTTAGAAAATATTCCCATGAAGATCTGTAAATATTTTGTGGTCAGCTTTAAGAACGGTAACTAGAAACAGCTGTGTTAACCTCCAATTTAGGTTGTTTATGGTACATGTGATAACTCAAAGTTAGATAATGCAACACAGTGCATGAACTGTGTGACTGGGAAAAGGGCGATGGATTTCTTTATATGAAAACTGGGTTGGCAATGAAATTAACCCTCATTGCCAATGAAGCAGAACACGCAACACCACACACGGAAATGAAGCTCCCACTGCCGAAAGACACAATTCCAGCTTCAAATGAGCTGGGCAGATGTCAGATACTATTCTATTTACATTTTTAAATAGATAAGTAGTTTTGTCATTGAAACGCTGAACTTGTAAGGTGCATGCTGGCAGAAAATGTGATTTTGCTGCTGCCAGCACTAACAGATATTGGTAGTGGCGGTGGCTTCCCACATTAATGTCTGTCATGCACTCACCATTGTCTAGAATCAAGCTTATCTTTGCCCTGGCAGGCTCTTACTATCTGTGTAAGAGCCTGAACCCAGCATTTCAAGGTACCAATCCTTCGGGGAGGGTGAGACAGGAATCATTTACAGTTTGCCCTGGGGATTCCGCAAGCATAAAAGTTTGACTTAAGTGAGTGCTTACCAACTCTGAGTGTATATTAGTGTAGAATAATAGAATATATTATTTCCAAGAACTTTAAGCAATAGACAAAAATATATAGGGCAGTCGTTTTCATGTCTCTTAGGGGGAAAATGTATCAAGATGTTAAGCAGCGCAGCACAGCACAGCAAGTCACCTTGCTGCTTACAGGGAAAGGGCAGGAATGTGCCATATCTATCATTGTACGACACATTTCTGCCTTTTCCCAGCCCTTTTGGACAATCTGCTGCCTAGTGCCAATGCACCATAGTGCAAGGGTGGCTGAGTTGACAGCAGGATTGTTTTTATGCAGGAAGGGGCACCTTCCTGCACAAAAACAGTCCCCTGAGTTATTTTCCCCTTTCTATGTACTGCAGAATACAGAACACGTAGAAAGAGGAAAGAACGAGAAGTAAACATATTTCTCCTCGTTACGCCTCACCTTGAAAGAAGTAGTAATTCAGACGCATTTCCAGATCTACCACTTATGGTAAATTTAGAAATGCATCAACATCAATGGGTGTTGCATGGGAACACTCACGCACCACCCATGGACCGCCTCTCTTGGGCACTGTAATGCAACACAGTGATTTGCACTGTGTTGCACTACTCTGGCTTTAGCAAGCTACTCAGGCCATGCAAGGTGGCCTTGCGTGGCTTGATAAAAAGCATTTTCAGAATTGAGTCACTTTTGCACCTCGTTGCGTCGATGCAAAAGTGACACAAATCTTTGAAAAATTGGCCTCTAAGTATCACGCACCAGTAGCCCGAGAGCTTTTTTTTAGATGCACTGCTGACCCTCAGAGCAACTGACAATCTCAAAAGGGTGTTCTCATAACAGAGACATTATAACACTTTGAGCTGAACTGTGGCATATCTTTTGTAAATATGGAACCATTCTGCTATCGCCCTTTCAGGCAAGGTAGGTCAGATCAGGAACTTCATAGGGCTATGAGAGGATTATATGGAGAGAATCCCAGCCTTTGTTCCACGCATACTCCCTCAACATCCTCCTAATTGTTGAGTTCTGTCCTCAGATCAGCTCCTGCAATCTAATTACCAGAAGTTGCAAAAGAAGTTCACGGGCCCTAAAGAGACAGGCACAGTAGTTGCACCTCTGTACATTGCACTCCTGGTCAGTTATAGGAAGCAACATATATATGTGTCAGATAAGGGCATCTGCCCAACAAAGAAACATGGCTGCCTGTTCTTTTCTAGATTGTTAAAATAAAATCTATAGGAATATGCTTATTTATTGGTTTTGGCACCGTTTAACCCAGCTAACTCTGCCAAGGCAACAGGCCTGAACGTCTTGCAAACACATGTATCATATTTCAGCCAACATCGGTTACATTTTTAATATAACATTTCTACAACACTCCTTACATTAAATAAAGACAACTCCATTAAATTAGGCTGAAAACATTATAGTAACAGAAAAATAAATCCAGTTGTGCAGACTGCTTCAGGGTGCCAGGCTAGGGCCAAACAACCGCAGATAGAATAAATTGCCTGAACTTCTGTGGTCTGACGCCAAATCTAATGTAGTATTTAAAGAAAGTGAGTAAGCAACTCAGAACTTGCCTCGATGCTGCAAATCACTGCTAAGCCACGTGAAAACTGAGTATATTTAAATGTGTTCTCTGTCATGCAGACATTTCTCTCCTAGTCGGGACACAAGGGATATGCTCTGCACTCAGCCCTCACGTTCCTCTGATGACTAAATATACATTCTGGCACAGATCTAGCCACATTTGGGCAGTGCAGTTTCTCTTGAAATAGTTAAAACATTCCAAGGAACAGTGTATTGACTTGGTATTTTAGAGTACATATGTTGAAACTCGATGCTTTTTTAAACAATGGGCGACAGAGATAAAATCACAAATATGCACTTGGTGGCATTGGATGCTGTTTTAACTTTTTTTGCTCAAGAATGATTTTTTATTGAGTTTACGAAACAGATATATAGATAATAATACAGAGACGTATAAAATTGCAAAAGTAAACCCTACATTGTTAAAACAAACATCTATGATTAACATATAAACTAATTAGCTACAGTGCAATCGTCATTCATACTCCAAAGAAAAAAGGAAGAAGCACTGGCAAACTCAATAGTTTCACCTATATGCAAGCTATTGGCTTTGACAATTTGTTTTAGCAATCTTGTACACCACTGTGGTTAAAAGATGGTGGAGTGAGATCGGGTGTGGTGAGGAAGATTGGGGTTGAGTAGATTGCAGTGTAGTAGATTGGGGTCAGTGGCTTGGGGGTAGACTGGTGTGGGGTAGATTGGGGCAGATGGGGTAGTTTGCAGCAGGGTGCAGTGGGGTGGGGAAGGTTGGGGTGGGTAGATCGGAGTGGGTAGACTTAGGTACATTGGAGAGGGGTAGATTGGAATCGGTAGAATGGTCGGGGTAGGTTGGGGTCGAACGGAGTTGCTTAATTTGGAGTGGGGTAGATTGGGCAGATTGGGGTAGATTGGAGTTGAGTAGATAGAGGTAGATTGGAGTGGGATAGATTGGGGTAGACTGGAGTGGGGGAGGGTGGAGTGGAGCAGAGAGGGGTAGAGTGGTGCAGGATAGGGAGGGGTAAATTGGAGTGGATTAGAGTGATGTAAATTGGGGTAGGGTGGGGTAGGCTGGGGAAGTTTGGGGTAGATTGTGTGTGACAGATTGGGGTGGATGGAGGTGGGGTAGGTTGGGTTGAGGTAGATGAGGTGGGCAGATTGGGCTGGGGTTGACTGGGTGAGGTAGATTTTGGTGGAGTAGATTGGGGTAAATTGGGGAAGATATGGGTGGGGGTATATTGCCTGGGGTAGATTGGGGGTAGGGTGGGTGTGCTAGATTGGAGTGCGGTAGATTGAAGTGGGAGCACTGGTGTAGTTTTGAGTGGGGTAGATTGGAGTGAGGTAGATTGGAGTGGGGTAGATTGGGGAAGATTGGAGTGGGATAGATCGGGGTACATTGGAATGGAGTATCTTGGAGTGGGGTAGAGTGGGGTAGATGGGGTTGAGTGGAGTGGGGTAGATTGTAGTAGATTGTAGTGGGGTCGAATGGGGTAAATTTGAGTGGGGAATACTGGAGTAGATTGTAGTGGGGTAGAATGGGGTAAATTGGAGTGGGGAATACTGGAGTAGATTGGAGTGGGTAGATGGGGTAGACTGGAGTTGGTTAGGTTCAGTGTGGTAGATTGGAGTGGGGTAGATTGGGATAGAATGGAGTAGGATAGATTAAAGTGAGCTAGATTGGAGTGTGGTAGACTGAGCAGTTTAGAGTGGAGCAGATTGGGGTAGATTGGGATGGGATAGGCTGGAGGGGGGTACATTGGGATAGGTTGGTTGGGGTATGTTGAAGTGGGGAGGGTTGGCATGAGATAGATTGGAGTGTGGCAGATTGGAACGGGTACGTTGGGGTACATTGAGGGTGGTAGTTTGAGGTACATTGTGCTGGAGTAGTTTGGGATAAATTGGGATGTGGTAAGTTGGAGTGTGTTAATTGGGGTAGGGTAGATTGGGTGTTGTAACTTGGGGTAATTTAAGGGGTGGTAGATTGGGGTAGATAGGGTGGGTCAGATTGGGGTGTGTTATATTGGGTGTTGTAGATTGGAGCAAATTAGGATGTTGTAGATTAGGTAGATGGGGTGGATCAGATTGGAATGCTGTTGATTGGGGTGGGTGGCAGATTGGAGTGGGGTACATTGGGTGGGAGGAGTGAGATAGACTGTGGTGGGATGGAGTGGGGGGGTGTAGATTGGTGCACATTGGGGTAGATTAGAGTGGTGTACATTGGGGTGGGCAGAGTGTGGTAGGATGGGTGGGTTAGATTGGAGTGGGGTAGATTGGAGTGGGGCAGAATCGGGTAAATTGGAGTAGTGTAGATTGAGGTAGATTGAAGTGGGGTAGATGGGGTAGACAGGAGTGGTTTAGATTGGGTGGAGTAGATTGGAGTGGGGTAGATTGGGTAGGTTGGGTGGGGCAGAGTGGTGTGGGGTAGGTTGAAGTAGATTGGAGTGGGGTATATTGCAGAGGGGTAGAGTGGGGTAGATTGGAGTGGGGTATATTGGGTAAACTGGAGTAGGGTAGAATGTAATGGGGTAGAAGGAGTAGGGTAGACTGGAGTGGGATAGATTAGAGTGAGTTAGATTGAGGTAGGTTGAGTGTGATAGATTGGGGTGGAGTAGATTGGGGCAAGGTAGATTGGGGTAGATTAGGGCGAGGGAGACTGGGGTAAATGGGGTGGATCTGATTGGTAGAATGGAGTGGGTTAGGCTCGCGTAGATTTGGGTAGAATTGGGTGTGATGGATTGGGATAGATGGAGGTGGGGTACATTGGGGTGGGCATATTCGGCTGGGGTGGATTGGGTGGACAAATTGAGGTAGATTGAAGTGGGCTCAATTGGTGTGGTGTAGATTGGGGTAAAATGGGGCAGATAGTGGTGGGGTAGATTGGGGTATGATTGAAAGAGGTTGAATAGAGTGTGGTAGATTGGACAGGGGTAGGGTGGGGTAGATTTGGGCAGATTGATGTGGATTGGTGTGGGGTAGATTGGAGTGGGGTAGCGTGGGGTAAATTGAAGTGGAGTAGATGGGGTAGATTGGAGTAGGGTAGGTTTGGTGGGGTAGATTGGAGTGGGGTAGATTGGGGTAGGTTGAATGGGGTAGATTGGGTGGGTGGGTTGGAGTGGGGTAGATTAGAGTGAGCTAGATTGGAGTGGGTAGATTGGGATAGGTTGAATGGGGTAGATTGGGTGGGTAGGTTGGAGTGGAGTAGCTTAGAGTGAGCTAGATTGGAGCAGTGTAGATTGGGGTGATTGGAGTTGGGTCGATTAGTATGGGCAGATTGGGGTATATTGGAGTGGGGTTCATTGTGGTAGGTTGGTTGTGGTATGTTGGAGTGGGGTAGATTGGAGTGGGATACAATGGTTACCATTTGCCAGAAGATCCACTTTCAAGCTGCAGGACCACTTTTCATCAGGAATAAAATCACCAAGTACGTTCAGCTAAGAAACCTCACTCAAGATTGGCACCACGCCTCAAAACTCCCCCATACATGAAAAAGACAATAATTGGTATATCTTTCCCTGTTCAAGCGGCCAAACTATGGAATACATTATCCCCAAATATAAGATCCACAGGTAACTGTCTTATCTTCAGGTGACTACTCAAGAGTTGGCTCTTTCCTACATAACCACCATACTCAAACAGCAATGGACTGCATACACCTGTGTATGTAAACATGTTATAATTTGATTATGTGTAGCTAGATATGTGTATTTCTTTGTACAAATACGTATATAATAAATATTTTATCTTTAAATATATACATACTGTTTAGCCCTGTTTAACAAATGTATATTTTACTTCAATTAAATGTATATATGTATGTATTTGTATGTGTAGGTGTAAGTATGTGTATATATAATATGTATATGATTGTTTCTATATATATAAATATATATATATATATATATATATATATATATATATATATAAATAAATATGTGTATAATATTCTACACTTGACATGTTCATAGGTCATTACATAGTTTCTATATAGGTTGCTTGATTAGATGCTTATGAGTCTCTGTTTTTATTTTATCTATCACAATAAGTCAATATTATCTTAACTATTTAGCTACAAGCATTTCGCTATTGCAATATTGAGGAAAGATAGAATACTGTATAAAAGTACACTAATAAATTAACTTCAAATACAGTAACTCTTGAAAGCCTGTGTTTATACGATATAATACAATTTAAAATCTCAATATATTATATTCCTTACACATTTATTCCCTTGAAAAGGGAATCATGTATCTATACATTTACTACTATAATCCTACTGAACAAGAGAAAAAACAATTTTACTCTCTTTAAAGCTTTACTTTGTCTGACCATCACCCTATACCTCTATCAATCTATCTTCTATTTCCACCCTCTGACTCATCCCAAACCCATTCTACTGCTATGATCTCTAAAATAGCTCTCCCCTCCTCTACCCCTCCTGGGGTACCCCAAACCTCAGTTTACCACTATGATCTCCCAAACAAACCTACTAAATTCTCCCTCATTTATCTCTCCTTTGACTCATCTCACACCCCATTTAACTACTATGATCTCCATAATCCCTTTCTACAGACTCTTCTATCCTGCACCTCTTCTTTACTCATCACAAACCTCATTTTACTACTATGATCTCCCAATTAGCACTTCTGGATTGTTCCCTTCTCTATCCCTCCATTATTCTATTCAAATCAACTAACAGATTCACATGTCCTCAGTTCAAATTAACTCATACCACCCTATACTAATGCTAATACTGTACTCATATTTCCCTGTACTAATCCACCACTAATCCTTTTGGGTTCCGGAGTAGTGTGCTACTCATCAAAAAGGGGTAGTAAGCACTATATAAATACAGTTACAATTACAATAGGTTGGAGTGGGGTGGATTGAAATGCAGTAGGTTGAGGTAGATTAGAGTGGGATAGATTGGGTAGATTAGAGTGAATTAGAGTTTTGTAGATTGAACTGGTGTTAATTTCATTGAAGTAGACTGAGCTAGGTTTGAGTGGGGTACAATGGAGTGGGATTGATTGGGGTGAATTGGGGTAATTTGCAATCAGGTAGAAGGGGTAGACTGGAGTGGGGTAGGTTTAGGTAGATTGAGTAGGTAGACTGGGGTGGGTGGGGTAAATTGGGATGAGATAGATTGGGGTGAGGTAGATTGGGGTAGATTGGGGTGGAGTTGATTGGTAGACTGGAGTGGGGAAGATTTGGGTACATTGGGTAGTATGAGGTAGTTGGGGTAGACTGGGGTAAGGTAGATTGGAGTGTGGTAAATTGGGGTGGAATAGATTGGGTGTTGTGGATTGGGATGGAGCTTTGCAAACAGACATGCTTGCTGCACAACACTTACACACAAGGGACAACAAAAAGCATCTGGTCACCAGAGTAACTGCTGGTGCCATTGGTTTCACCTATGTAACATTTAATGAGGGTGAGACGGTCCAGATTGCATACAAATCACATTTGTATTCAGCAGCAGAACAACCCTTTGCTCCCACTGAGAAAATTCTCACTGCTGTTCAGATGGCTGTCATTAAAGAAAGCCCAGGGGAAGCACATTATTGTCATCTCTCCAATTCCAGCCCTTGAGGCTGTTACCAAAGCAAGTGTTCCGAACGCTAAAGCATTACATCCACGCTGGATTCAATGGGTAAAATCTTTGACAGCCACTGATGTTGACTACATATTTGACCCAAAATTACAAACTGAAGAATTAGACTACCCAGTTCCAGCAAATACACTGTCTATTGATCAATATCAAAGAGTCATGTACACCGATGGCTCGGCACAACCTGCAATTGGCACAAAACATCAAGACTCTGCTGCGTGCGCAGTCGTAAGTGGCTACATGGAGGATAATAAATTTTGTCCCCAACATACATTCATGCAAACCCTAGGGGATTGCACAGCACAAATAGCAGAGCTAAAGGCTCTGGTGATGGCACTGGAACACACAGATCCTTCACAGCTAACACTGATTGTCTGCGATTCGTATTACTGTGTCCAGTCCTTCAATGAATACCTGCATTACCTGCACCAGAATGGGTTCAGAGATTCTAAAGGCAACACCATCAAACACAGACTTCTGTGGGGGAAAGTAGCGGATCTGGAAACGGTACCAAACATCCATGTTGTACACACACTTGGGCACCAGTGCGTTGGAATACACGTTGCTGGAAATACACTGGCTGATGAAGCCGCCAAATCAGCAGTAGCTACGGCTGCTGTTGCTGCAGTAACCCATTCTGGAATGAAACTAGACAATGACATATGAGCTGCCGTGAAAGCCATGGCTGAAGGCACACCCTATCCAAAAGCATTTCCTGCTAAATATTCCAACCGCATGGGAGGCTGTCTTGAAGCCGAAGTAAAGATACCAGGCGCGGGGTTCGAGTAATTCCCAACAAAGATATAAGATCAGAATTAATTAAAGCAGCGCATGAGGGGGTTGCATCTGCCCATGCTGGTGTGGCAGCTACAATATCATTGTTGCAAGCACGTTACTGGTGGCCAGGTCTATACAAACAGGCCAAGCAGTATGTCCTTTGTTGTGATACCTGCCAACAAATTAAGGGTTCCACTGTCAAATGCCCACCACAGACAACCCTCCTAATTTCCATCAAACCATTACAATGTGTGTACTTGGACCATTGTGGTCCCCTAGCACCGGACAGTGCATACAAATATATTTTAGTCGCTGTTGACTCTTGCTCCATATTTCTATGGGTGTGGCCACAATGCTCGGCTGACGCTCAGACTGTTATTAAAGATTTGCGAGTCTTCATCGGTACATATGCAGTTGTGGCTTTCCACTGGGACAAGAGCCCTGCTTTCACCTCAAGGGCATTCAGGGACGCCATGGCTTCATTAGGGGTCCAAATCCATTACTCGTCTCCATTTCCTCCCGAGGGAAATAGTGTCCTGCAGTGACGAAACCATGATGTAAAGCAGTCCTTAACAGCCAGAGTCTTAGGTACCAGTCGTAGTTTGCTTAATCACCTGTATGGATTCAAGAGAGCACTTAACAATCTGCCTAGAAGGTCCCTGGGGAGTTGTAATACATACGAGTGCCTGTAGGAACTCAAATGTATGTTCCAGATCTTGATGGTCCTGGTGTGGAGGCGGCAGAAACACCTTTTGACATAATGAACGTGTCACTGTCTTGCAGGAATTACAACAGATCTGTGACAACAACGCTTCTGCCGGTACTGCCTCCACAGGTATTAAGGATCTACCAATAACACCCACTGGCTGGATTCCAAGAGTTGCGGATCTAGTACATGAAAAAGTTGCTGTGAAAAAAGAGTTTGGTCCTTCTTATTGTGCACCGGTCCTAGTCTTGGGAATACACCAGCACCAGAACTGTCATTCTACCTCCATGGGCTGGTGCTAAAGAAAATCGCTTTGTATCTATCGACAATGTCAAGTTACACCATGTGGCCGAATCTACACAGCAGACCAAGAGGAGCAGTCAGTAGTTCCCGAATCCCTTTCACTACTGTTCAAGAAGTCCCTCTATAAGTTTTGAGCAGCAACGAGGGTGGAAAATGATCTTGCATTAGTTCCACCAACATCTGTTACAACAAACAAATACAGGAAATACTGATCGATTTGACACAACTTCAACACAGACAGACGGCGTCATTTACTATGAACCACCGCAGGAGACCCCTACCAGTTCTCCTCCCACAGATAAAGCTCCGACTTTTGCATGACCTGCTTCTGGATACTTTGCTGAAGTCAGTGACACTTTTTTGGACTAACTTGCCTCTTCTACATCTGACCCGCCAAAAACACGTAAGCTGATAAACTGGCTTAAAACAAATCACTTTATTTTAAGCTAATACAGTCATTCCTTGACTGTATTAGCTTTCCTACTTTGGATTGACTTTGTCATAACATTCTTTCTATTAATACATGGTAATTTTCTTCCTGAAAGATCATCAGTTGAACTGGTGAATGAGGTCCTAAAACCCCAAGTGTCTCTTGCAGGGCAAAGTACCTGGTTTGCGTTGAAAAATCATCACAAGGGACTGCAGAGGAGGAGATGCGTGGAAAACGGTGAGTGTGTGTCAGTTTCAACCGTTTGCACACAGACTTTCATCGTTATTTCCCACGCTGGGAAGACGTTGCGTCAATTTCCGGTGCGTGGACTTGGGTCCTCTTCGGGTTGCGGGATTTTCAGACACCCCGGGGATGATGCGGGGAATCCTGGGCTTGCGGAGCAAAGTCACATAGGCTGCGTTGATTCCGGTAAGCGAAGCGTGGAATTTTCTTCCGCACAGCAGGCGCTACGTCGATTCCTCTCAGGAAGTCCGGCGGCGTTGTTCTGAGTCGGCTTGCGCCGATCCAGTAGGGCTGTGTGTTGAAGTTCCGGTCACGTCGCTGGCACTGCGTCGATCTTCTGTTGCGAAGTCGGGCTGCGTCGTTCTGGACTTGGCGTGCGGTGAAATTTTAAAACACCACTTTTCTTCTCACAAGGTCTGCAGAGACTTGTCTTTCGTGTCTTTCGTGAACATTTCCATTATACCAATTCCTGATGGGATAGTTTGGGATCAAGTCACATTTGATATATATAGTCCCACAGAGGTCATTCAAGTACCATATGTGTTTAAACTTTCAATGAACGATGTAATAATACCTGGAGTTGTTTCTAATGACTGGGATGTGAAAACTGTTGATTCTATGATGACTGAATTGCAGTATTTTACTGTATTTGAAAGTGAAGATGTTTATCAATCTAACGAGAACTATGGTGATATGTTTTGCTATAATTACTATGGGCACTAGTTCATTCACAGAGCTAGTACCCCAAAGAATATTTGTAATCATACACAATGGGAACATTGTTTAACTCCACCACAAGAGAGTTCTAAAACATAGGGGGTGATTCTAACCCTGGCGGTCGGTGTTAAAGCGGCGGCCAACCCGCCAACAGGCTGGCGGTCAAAAAAATTGAATTCTGACCCTGGCGGGAACCGCCAACACAGACAGCCACTTTAACACTCCGACCGCCACGGCGGTACAAACAAACAGCACGGCGGTCACCGCCAACAGCCAGGCGGCAGACAATGTACCGCCCACACTATCACAACTCACCAATCCGCCACCTTTTCCGGGGCGGAGCACCGCCGATAAAAACACGGTGGAAACAGACTACGAACGGGAAAACGCACACCACTACGCACTCCAGGAGGAAGGAGGACAGCATGGAACCCGAATTAAACATCCTACCTGCTCTCGTCTACCTTCTCATCTACCACGAGTACGAAGTCCGGCGCAGACGACAACGGTGAGTACTGCACCTACGACACACGGGAGGGGGAGGACGAAAGGTTACGGCCACACACATATGCGACCCCCCCCCCCTCAACTATGTACACACCAATGCAGAGCAACAAGTCACAGTGACACCACCCAAACACCCCTGAAAAATGCTATGACATAATCAAATTTGGAATAAATATTTATGTACCAAAAAGCTCCTGAAAATTATCGTACAACCATGAAAGATATTTACAAGAAAACAAATGATATACACATCAGTGTATAACTGAAGTAACAAGTCCTGCACATCCTACGAATTCATTATGTCCATGGGCCAAAGTTTTGAGAAACAAGGGCAAAGCCCACACAGGAGACCTGAGTCCTTTGGAGAGAACACTGCAGGGGCATCAGATGTAAAAACTACAGGCACCTCAGGGGGAAGGGAAGGGGGGGACACCACAGCCACATGAGTCCACGACGCAAAAATCCACGAGGAGCCACCATGCCCACTGTACCATCCTGGGGAGTGCAAAGCCACAGTCTCTCAATGTCTCTACAGTGGGTGGGCTGCCCACTGTACCATCCTGGGGAGTGCCAAGCCACAGTCTCTCAATGTCTCTACAGTGGGTGGGCTGCCCACTGTACCATCCTGGGGAGTGCAAAGCCACAGTCTCTCAATGTCTCTACAGTGGGTGGGCTGCCCACTGTACTATCCTGGGGAGTGCAAAGCCACAGTCCATCAGGTGGATGACAGTCTCCACTGGTCAAGGAGGAGGCATGGTGGGCACAGTGAACCATAAACAGTGCTTGAGACGGCGGTGCCCAGCGGAGCGGTGCTTGAGAAGAAGGGCCCAGCGGAGCGGTGCTTGAGAAGAAGGGCCCAGCGGAGCGGTGCTTGAGATGAAGGGCCCAGCGGAGCGGTGCTTGAGATGGCGGTGCCCAGCGGAGCGGTGCTTGAGATGAAGGGCCTAGCGGAGCGGTGCTTGAGACGGCGGTGCCCAGCGGAGCGGTGCGTGAGATGAAGGGCCCAGCGGAGCGGTGCTTGAGATGGCGGTGCCCAGCGGAGCGGTGCTTGAGATGAAGGGCCCAGCGGAGCGGTGCTTGAGAAGAAGGGCCCAGCGGAGCGGTGCTTGAGATGAAGGGCCCAGCGGAGCGGTGCTTGAGACGGCGGTGCCCAGCGGAGCGGTGCGTGAGATGAAGGGCCCAGCGGAGCGGTGCTTGAGATGGCGGTGCCCAGCGGAGCGGTGCTTGAGAAGAAGGGCCCAGCGGAGCGGTGCTTGAGATGAAGGGCCCAGCGGAGCGGTGCTTGAGAAGAAGGGCCCAGCGGAGCGGTGCTTGAGAAGAAGGGCCCAGCGGAGCGGTCCTTGAGATGGCGGGGCCCTCTTCAGCGGTGCCTATCTTCACGGCGGGGCCCTGTTCAGCGGTGCTCTTCTGCACAGCGGGCCCTGTTCAGCGGTGCTCTTCTGCACGGCGGGGCCCTCTTCAGCGGTGCTCTTCTGCACCGCGGGCCCTCTTCAGCGGTGCCTATCTTCACGGCGGGGCCCTGTTCAGCGGTGCTCTACTGCACGGCGGGGCCCTCTTCAGCGGTGCCTATCTTCACGGCGGGGCCCTGTTCAGCGGTGCTCTTCTGCACGGCGGGCCCTCTTCAGCGGTGCTCTTCTGCACGGCGGGCCCTCTTCAGCGGTGCTCTTCTGCACGGCGGGCCCTCTTCAGCGGTGCTCTTCTGCACGGCGGGGCCCTCTTCAGCGGTGCTCTTCTGCACGGCGGGCCCTCTTCAGCGGTGCTCTTCTGCACGGCGGGCCCTCTTCAGCGGTGCCTATCTTCACGGCGGGGCCCTGTTCAGCGGTGCTCTACTGCACGGCGGGGCCCTCTTCAGCGGTGCCTATCTTCACGGCGGGGCCCTGTTCAGCGGTGCTCTTCTGCACGGCGGGCCCTCTTCAGCGGTGCTCTTCTGCACGGCGTGCCCTCTTCAGCGGTGCCTATCTTCACGGCGGGGCCCTGTTCAGCGGTGCTCTTCTGCACGTCGGGCCCTCTTCAGCGGTGCCTATCTTCACGGCGGGGCCCTGTTCAGCGGTGCTCTTCTGCACGGCGGGCCCTCTTCAGCGGTGCCTATCTTCACGGCGGGGCCCTGTTCAGCGGTGCTCTTCTGCACCGCGGGCCCTCTTCAGCGGTGCTCATCCAGCAGGTCAAGGGAGCCAGACCTGTGCTGCACTCCCTGCTCAGTCGCCCTCGGACCGTGACGTTTCTGGACCCTTCGGGGACGGACTCCTGGCCTCTTTAGTGTCCTCCTTCCCAGCTGGGATGTGACATGTGGGGTCCACCTTCTCCGCGCTCCTGCTGCCCTTCCGCTCCTTTGATGGGGCTCTCGGGCCCTTGCCTCCCCTAGATGGTGTGGCTGGTGAAGTGGCCGCACATTGCTCCTTGGGGGCAGCCCTGTCAGTCCTCGCACGGCGGCCCTTGTTTTTGCGGGTCCTCTTGCCGGGGGGGGGGGGGGCTGGACGTGTCCTTGCTGCTGATCGATGTGTCACTGCTGGCAAAGGGTGGACTCCAGAACCCATGCACAACAGTGACACTCGAAGCTGGGCTGGTGGTGGCTGCGGTGCTCTTGGGACTCTTTGCAGATGGAGGGGGGAGCTCATCGGAGGGAAAGAGGTTAAGATTAGCCAGGAAAAGCTTTTTAGGTCCAAGGTAAAGGGTAGGAGAAGTGGTGATGGGAGTAGAGGAAGAGGATGTGGTTGTAGGAGAGTCAGGTGTGCTGTCATTGGGTGAAGGTGCTGGTGCAGTAGGCTGACGTGAGGTGGATGGCTGTTGGGTGGGTGTCTGCCTGCGTTTGTGTGTCTTGGAAGAGGGGGTGACAGACACAGTGGGAGAGGACACAGGGGACGTGTAAATGGCAGTGGGGGTGGTGACTGCATGAGTGTGGACTGTACTGGAGGGTGAGGTGGTGATGGAAGCACTGGCTGATGTTGGGGTGCATGCAGGTGTGAGTGTAGACGTCACAGGGAGGGAGGAGGGAGACGAGGAGGAGGGGGACACAGAGGTGGTTGTGACTGCTGGAATGTCTGCATCTGTGTGTTGCTTGGGTGAGTGTTTGTGGGATCTGTGGTGCTTGTGTCTGGATGAGCTGCTCTTGGGTGTTGAGGTGTGTGCAGGCTGGTCTGATGGTGTGGATGGGATAGGCTGAGGAACAGGAGACAGAGACAGGCTGGAGGCAGTAAGAAGAGGGAGGCTGGAAACAGGGACAATGGCTGCCGTCAGTGCTGAGGCCAGAGCAGTGAACGCTCGTTGATGGGCAGCCTGACCCGAATGAATGCCCTCCAGGTACGCATTGCTCTGTTGCACCTCCCTTTGCACACCCTGGATGGCATTCAAAAGGGTTGTCTGCCCAACAATGAGCGTCCTCACCAGGTCAATGAGCTCCGCACTGAGGGCAGCAGGGGCAACAGGGGCAGGGGCTGAGGTGCCTGGGGCGAAGGAGACGCGCGCCTTCCTGGGCGAGCAGGCACGGAGCGTAGGCTGAGGGGCTGCTGGGAGGGCGGTGCTGGTGCGCTGGGTGGCGGCTGTACCTGCAGAGGCGGGGGGCACGGATGTTGCCGCCACCGCTAGGAAGCTCCCATCCGAGGACGTGTCTGATTCGCTGGTGTCACCACCGGTCCCCGTTGTGGTGCTCCCCTCACCCTCCGGATCACCGGTGCCCTCGGTGTCTGTTCCTGGGCCCACCGGGGCCTTGTGTCCTGCAGCTCCCTCGTGCTCCGATGCCAAATCTCCTCCGCCTGATGATGCTAATGCACACATGCACAAGAAGATGAAGAGAAAGGGTGGGGGGAGAAAAAAGAAGACCAGGTTGAGTGCATGCAATGTCAACACCGTTGGCGGAGAGGACAGACACAGGAGCCTCATGCACTAAGCCGCGCATTCGGGGTACACTACTCAGTACTACTGACTAGGACAACAGGCCAAGAGACGTCAAACGCGCACATGGGTGATGCTGGACCATCAATGGCTGTACTTGTCACCCTCCAGAGGTGGGGGCCGGGGGCACAGGGCCATGCCTAAGGGAGAAGACTACACTACAGAAAGCGCCCTGGCCTAATGTCACCCACAGCCCTCCTCCCCCACCCAGACGCCTCCACTGCGCAGAAAGATAGGAGAATGTGCTGATACTCACCCCCTTGTGTCTGCTGTGATGTCTTAAAGCGCCCATCCAATTCAGGGTAGGCCACCGCCAGGATCCGGGACATCAGGGGGGTCATGGTGCGACTGGCACCCCTCCTAGGTTGGGAGGCCATCCCCAGCAGTGTTTCTGCGGTCTTCCTTGTTCCGCGGCGGATGTCCTCCCACCTCTTGCGGCAGTGGGTGCCCCGTCTGTTGTGGACCCCCAAGTTCCGGACTTCCTTGGCGATGGCACGCCAAATCTCGATCTTCTGATGGGCGCTGACCTATTTGACATGGACAGGGTGGAAAGGAGGAAATCATCAATGACCTGCATGTTGGATGTGATTGGCCCCCCCCACCAACTTTGCCATATGCTCTCATCTGTCGTGCGTTGCACTCCTCATTCGCCCCCCACCCCACCAACTTACATCCACCCCAATCCACACAGGCATAGCCCATTCCATGTGCACCCGGTGTACTCACTTGTTGGTCTGGAGGACCGTAGAGTAGCGCATACTGGGGGAGGACCCCATCCACGAGCTTCTCCAACTCTTCAGACGTGAAGGCAGGGGCCCTTTCCCCAGTCGCAGCAGCCATTGTCACTTCCAGACCGAGGTCACAGCAGCACTTGCAGTATAGGTCCTCTCCTGTGGATGATCAGGTCTTGAGTGATCAATCAGCTATGAAATGGAGGTCACGCACGCGGCGGTGCGTACCGCGACCGCCGGCGCACATCGTCATTGGCTCCTGAAACCCATAGGGTTCAATGTTAACCAATGCGGCTTTGCGCCGCGGTCTTCGACCGCCTACCGCCACGGTGTGCCCCGCCAGCGCATTGACCTCACATCCCATTGTCCCACTTCACAGGTCAGGCAGCCGCCATTTCAAGGGCCTACATGGCTTAATTTTGACTGCGACACACAGGCCTAGGCCTTGCATTGCCACACATACACGCCTTTCAACCCATTGCCATTCTTTAACTGTGCAAGCTGTCTGTACGTACCTGTGGTTTGCCTGACTCTGTGCTCCATGTTGTCCTTCCTAGGCACCGTCCGCTGGGACTTGCGAGGAGAAGGACGAATCCTCGCGGGTACCGACCGCTGGTGGACCTGTCGACAATGGAAGAACGTCATATAATACTTCGATACAGACTTGACCGTGCCACTATCCATGAACTGTGTGCCCAGCTGGAGCCAGCCCTGATGTCCCCCATCCGCCAACCCACAGGGATTCCCCCTCTGGTGGAGCCTGCGGAGAGTGAAGAGGAGGAAGACTCAGAGTACGACACAGACAACAGGGACAGAGTAATAGAACAGTATTTTCAGTAGCACACAGGTAATAATCACCCATGCCATTTTACATTTCCTGAAAGCCTCCTGCATCTCAACTTTGTCGATTTCCCCCCAGAACTATAAACATGATGTTTGATTTTCCCTTCCCTTTTCTGTGCTGTATGAGCCACTGCGTGACCTCGGCTTGGTTGGCCCATGGACTAATGCTAAGTTACCTCGGTATGTGTAATTCACAATGTTAAAAATACGTAATTGATATGTAATGTGTCATACATTTGTAAATAAGACAGGCTGAGTCCTGATTGATTTCAGTGCAATGTGTGATTTATTATTAGTGCATAGATATTGGTATATGATAGTGAAACAGTGATGGGTGGGGGTGGAGTAATGTCCATGGCAGAGTCCAGTTCTCAGTCCCACAGATGCATTGTCCATATGCCTGTGGCAGGATGGAGCAGGGGCAGTTCAAGGTTTGACAGGGTGGCAATGTTGAACAGTGGGAGGACTTCAGGGGGTATGTGATGCTGGCGGGGGTCTTGACATCCTACTCTGTCGGTTTTTTTTATCTCAGGCTCCTTTTGCGGGGTGGTTGTTGTTCAGCAGGAGGTGGGGTTCTGGTGGGCTGTCGTTGTGGTGGGGCCTCCTGTCCACTAGCGCCGGCGGAGGTGGTAGGCTGTTCCTGTTCCTGGCTAGTGACAGGGGCCCTGTGTGATGCCACATGGTCCCGAAACGTGTCCTCTATACGGTTCAGGGCCTGGACTATGCTCCCCATAGCGGTTGAGATGTTGCTGAGTTGGTCGCTGAACCCCATGTAGCGTTGCTCCTGCTGTGCCTGGATCTCCTGGAACCTGGCCAGTACCGTCGCCATCGTCTCTTGTGAGTGGTGGTAGGCTGCCATGATGGTGGTGAGGGCCTCTTGGAGAGTGGGTTCCCTGGGCCTCTCCTCCCCCCCCTGTCGCACAGCAGCCCTCCGAGTTGCCCTGTTTCCCTGGGCCTCTGTCCCCTGGACGGTGTGCCCACTCCCACTGCCCCCAGGTCCCTGTTGTTGTTGGGTTGGTGGGTTACCCTGGGTGCCCTGTAGTGGTAGACACACCGCTGCTTGACCTGTCCTAGAGACAGAGGCATTGGCCCGCTGGGTGGGAGCTGTGCTGTTGTTCCCAGAGGGGGTTGGGTCTGCAGTGGCCTGTGTCTGGGTGAGGGGAACCGACTGCCCAGAGGTCCCCGATGGTCCGGGCTGGTCATCAGGGTCCAGGTCGACAGAGCTGCTGTCATCACTAGGGGCCCGTTCCGGGGGTGGGATGGACATTTCTGGTCCCTCCTGACCGGTGTGTTGTCGTTCGGGTCCTGCATGGGGTAAGAGGGTATGGTTATGGTTTCTGTGAGTGCATTAGCTTGCGTTTTATGGGTGCCCTTGTCCCCCAGTGCTGGCATTCCCTTGGGGGAGGTGTTGTGAGGGTGTTTTGTGGGGGGGGGATGGGTATGTGCAGTGGTCATGCTTAGGTGATGGGTGTCCATAGTTTGGGGATGGCATGCAGGGGTTGGTGTTGGGTGGGTTGTGCTGGAGAGACATTCTCAGGGAGGATGTGTGCTGGGGGGTTGGGGGTGAGGGTGGGGGTTAGCATGCTGGGGGGGGGGGGTGAAGTGGTTGGCCTTGTACTTACCAGAGTCCATTCCTCCGTGTACTCCAGCGAGGCCATCAGGATGCAGGATGTTAAGTACCTCTTGCTCCCATGCTGTGAATTCGGGTGGAGTGGGTGGGGGTCCCCCGCCAGTCTTCTGCACTGCGATGTGTCGCGAGACCATCGATCGCACCTTCCCCCGTAGGTCGTTCCATCGTTTGCGGATGTCGTCCCTATTTCTGGGATGCTGTCCCACCGCGTTGACCCTGTCCACGATCCGCTGCCAGAGCTCCGCCTTCCTTGCTATGGTGGTGTGCTGAACCTGTGAGCCGAAGAGCTGGGGTTCCACTCTTATGATTTCCTCCACCATGACCCGGAGTTCTTGGTCCGAAAAGCATGGGTGCCTTTGTGGTGCCATGGGGTGGTGTGTATGAGGTGTGGGGTGGTGTATGTGATGATGTGTGTGTTGGTGTGTGGTGCTTTGTGCTTCTATGTGGTGTGTGTGATGTTGTGGTGTGCCTCTGTGTGTCTGGCTATCTATTCTCTGATGTGTCTCTCTCTCCTTCGTCTCTGGTTTTTGTTGGTAGGGGTTTGTGGGTGATGTGGGTGTGTGTTTTATATGGTATTGGATGTGTGGGAGTGGTGTGTGTATGTGTTTCAGGTGTGTGCCTTTCAAATTGTCCAATGTGGTAGGGGTTTGTAAAGGTGTGTGTATTTTGACCGCGGTGGTGTGTAGCGCCAATGGAATACCGCGGTTGAATGACCGCCGCGTGGATTTGCGGGTCATAATGGGATGGGCGTATTTCTGTTGCCGTGGCGGTGGAGGTTTGGTCTTCTCCAGTTTACCGCTGGCCGCTGATGTGGCGGACTGCAGTGGAGGGCGGATTTTTGGAGGTTTTGCAGTTGTGGGTCAGAATGTCCGTGGCTGCTGACTGCGGCCGCGGCGGTATTGTGGCGGCCTTCTGACCGGCGGTAAGCGGCTTTTACCGCCGAGGTCAGAATGACCCCCATATTCTGAAAACATTTGCATATTTTTCTGGTCACAATGTTAAAAATGCTGAGTCATATTATTTCAAATTGCCATCAATGAAAAATATACATATATTATTGACAGATACAAAATTCATTTATTCGGATTCCTTTGTTTCCCGGTTAGCTATAGAAGGCTATGAATATTCCCTGCAGTTGATTGACTAAAAATGTGTGTAGGGAACAAGAAATTGGCAAATAAGAGGGAAAGAAGCATGCCTGATACCTGTTTAAATGATATTTTTAAATGAAACTGTAAAACAAGCAAGTTTTTTAGACTTAGCAAAAATTAATTAATTGAATGCGCCCAGTATTCCTGCCCCTGCAAAATTTTACAAATGGCAAAAACATATAAATGCAACACAAGATCAGCTCGATGAATGGATCCAGAATGGTATGTTTAATGCTTCACTGTCAAGTCCTGGTGGGTGGTTACTGTGGCCAATAGATACCAATGGGTGTCATAAACATTTTATAAATTCCACGGGGGGGATTTAGAACAAGTAGGCTGGACCATCGCTATGTGTCATCCGAACATGCGAGAATAGTAACAACATACGGTGTAGGGAAACTATGCCAGCAATAGTTGAAGAGTTCCTCACTAGATGCTGTTAGAGAGCACCTCAGTCTCCTGTCTAATAACACTGACTTACAGGACTTCCTGTTAGGCCCCAGAAAACAACGCAGAAAGCGTTTCTTTACACAATATATAATTAAATTTGGAAGCTTTCCCAACAAGAAGCTGCTGCCCGGTTAAGGCAAATAGATCAGAAAAACTTACAGAAGGCATTAGCTGTTGTAGATACATGTTGTTGAACATGGACAGAGTCAACTAAGGTCCATTATGCAGTTGGGTTGGACACTTCGGCACCGACCTTGGCTTGTTATTTGAAGGGAGTTCCAGTCCCTTTGATCTGCGTTTCAGCTGCTATCAAATGGCAGCTATGTTCTCCTCAATAGTGAAAACTGTTGTGGGATGCGACCTGGAACAGTTTATGTTGTACTGGTCTCTGAGATTGGTACGTGCTGCGGGAATGTACTTTTTCCTCCTAAACGACAGAGGGAAGTAGCTGAAATTTGGCCCCATTTTGTTACTTCAAATTTGAATTTTGACAAGTTGAGCAGACTCAAGGCTTTATTGTTCCAAAAACATGTGGCGCTCACATCTGCACCCGAGACCTATGCACTTCATGTGGCAAGGTCATTAGCAGAGATACAGTCCCTTTCAAGTACTAACTTTCTGAGACACTTTGATGAGCTTGTAGGACGACTATTTAATGCATCCAGTACTTCTGGAATTGCAAATTTAACGCTGTTGGTTCTGGTTTCGTTCACACCTTCTCCTCTATATTCGGTTTAATATAATCAGTCATCCACTCAATATTTTCCAGTATTTTTGGGGGGTTTGCAATAACTTTGGCTATAATAGGTGGCATCTTGCTACTGCTACTTTTTCTGTGCAATGGCTGACCCGCTGCAACAAGGAGGACTGAAAGTGCTGCCAACAGCGCAGCTGTGTCATGAATGCATGATGCGGTACTTTGGAGCAACACTCCTGGAGCTATTGGAGTGAGACTGGCCTCTGTCATTTAGACCGGTTTTGCATTGTGTGCAGCCTGTGTTTTGGTGCCTCTGGTGCTCGTTGGAACACAAACTGAAAGTTTGTCTTTCTATGCAGCGCTTGCTTTTGTTGGACGCTGATCTGTTGATGTTCTCGCTGAGGGCTGATTACCATACATGCCAGTTGAGGGCGCGTTTGCTACGGGAAGCTGCTTATGAGTTGCCCTTCATGGAAGATGTAGCTCTAAACTCATCATTGGGCACAGAACGGAATGCTGCTGCCTTGGCTGACTCTCAGGCTTTGGAACATGAATGCTCCTCGGATCTTCTTGGAAATCAGTTTCCTACTTTACTACCTGCAGAAGTGGAAGATTTCCTGACTTCAATTATTCCGGATTTGATTGGCAACTTCCAAAATGACTCTGACTCTTGAAATTCGGTCTTTTAAATGCCACAGTTAACATTTTAAAATTGTCATTTTATATATGCTCAAGCATCTTTTTAACTTGTCATTTTTGACATAGATATCTTAGGTTGAGTTTTAGGAACTTTTATCCATAATTAGGCTTTGATCCACCTTTGAATTGGAAAGGGGAGGGTGTTGTGTAGCCATTTTAGTTATAGCTTCATAAACGTTATTTTAGCAAACTAGGCCTGCAGCTGTGCACTTAAACCTAGATATATTTTATTCAGCTTAGTTTATTATCTTAACAAATAGGCACATTTGCGTTATTGTTTTATTACTTTCTATCTAACTGCTCTTTGCCTAGGCCAGCACTGCATTCTTAAACAAGACATTTCTTTCACTCTGTGCTTTTCTCAAGGCTGCAGTAAGATAGGTTGCCGGCAAACGTGGTAACGCTTTGTCTCTAGTGTTCATAGAAACATACACACTCTTACATAGGGATCCTTTCTTGGAACATCAGCTGTTTTAGTATAAAAACACTTCTCTGTCCCATACATGTTAGAGGGAGATTCCAGCCAGATGACCATGACTGTATGCTGATTGCTGAATGCTTCGCAACAGCTGATTATGTAAACTACAGGCCTCTTGCTCAGATATGAGGGATGATGTCTTTCCAGGGGAACCTTAAGGGCAGAACTAGAGCTTAACATGCTGTGCTCTAATATAGCCTAGGTAGGAATTATTTTAATGATTCTAGTGACAATATGGTTGTGTTATTTTTATGCTTCATTCTCCTCATCACTATTCTAATCCTGTCATGCTTTATCGTCCTGGTTATTGCAGTACATCCTTTATTATCTAAGATGCAGTTGCTTCATTAAAATCTTATTGAAACATATACTACCTCTGTTTGTCCTCGTATATGTGAGACTAATGTAAATGAGAGAAACGGATGCGATCTGAGTGACGACGATTTCCCTGAGGGGTCAACTGTGTCATGCGCTCGGCTGCCCAATCATCCCTGTTCTTCTGAGGAGATGAGGCACTGCTTGTTAGCCAGAGCAAAACCTGTAGTGGGTTAGACTCAGTCCCCCCAAACCGCAGGTGATTCTGCTGCTCAAATCCAGCAGTCTCATTACAATAATGAGAGGCTACGCGACAAGGCAATTACCAACACTTCATATATTCTTTACTCAGTTTGCAATGTGATCATTTTCATATTTCACACTTACAGGTTTCTTAAATAATCGTAACTCCGAAGAAGAACTGGAAATACTAGGTAGACTTAAGTCATTCAATGTAAAACTCAAAACATAGATTAGAGTTAATGGTGTTCCAAAACCAGCTCTCCATGCATATTTTTTGAATCAGAGACATTCACCAGAATGTAGAAAACCAGTTTTCTGTGAGCACATAATTTGGAAGATAAACAACTCTCAAGGTATGTTTGAGACCAGGTTGCTATCAGAATTGGATTACTTTCAAAAGTACATGAACTTGAAACACGACTTGACGGAACACAAGGTTGAGATCATACTGTACACTCTCAGGATTACACTCTGTATGTTAACTGACGTTGAAAACACGACAATATAAGAAACAATGTTGTATCAAGACACTAGGTTAGAATCACTGAGATTTCCAAGGTTGTGGTAGGAACATGGACTGGAGTCAAGAGGCACTCCAAGGCAATCCAGAAACACACAGGTTGGGGTAATGGGCACTCCCAAGATATACTAGAAAGCACTATAACACTCAGAGCAAGGTTAGAATTGTAAACAATCCCAAGGTATGACAGAAAACACAGTAACACTCAGTTTAAAAATTGGAGGTATAGGTTGAAACAGGAGACAGTCTCTAGTTCATGGATAAACAGTTCGGTAATCCAATACTTTGAGAAAGAGTCCATAGGCAGAAGCAAGGAGATAGCAGACAGGCCTGCAATGACTACTAAAGATTAGTGTGCGCTAACCTGGGAACAAGTACTTAACCTGGGAAGTATTTTAGAGGAGTTCAGAATTAGCAGGCGGGTCATAGCTAGAAGTTAGCGAAGAAGCAGAATCATAGCTCATGGAGGAGAGACTCTGAGGGGTCTCAGGAGTCAGGATCTCAGAGTCATTGCAAAGAAGCTGGAAAACTGGAAAGTCTGGTGGTTTCCAGAAGACTTGACAGATGGTGCTGAATCAAGCTTGAATAGGAACAAAGCGGGGATGGTCCAGGCGACTCAGTAGATGAGTGAAGAGACAAAGCTTGCGCTGAATAGGAGCACAGGCGATCCAGATGACCCAGGAGGTGAGTGCAGGGAAGCTGCTTGTGCAGAACTTGACAGAAACTTGTGCAGGTCCAGATACAGGTACAAGGCCAAGGCCGAATACAAGTTCAAAGGGGCTAGTTATAGTTATAGTAAGAGTAGGAGTGTTCCAGAAGGGAATGTATCTCACACGGAGGCTTCCAAAAGAACCTGGGAAGAGTCATGTGTTACATGAAAATGGGCACGGCTTAACAGGCAGTAGATACAAACGGTAATTGGTGACAAGCGCACAGAACCCAAGTGCATGATGGTACATCCTAATGATTTACAGTGAAAAAGTGCCTATCCTAAAAGAGCATGTAAAATCTGCAGGTGCAAACCGGATGAAACTTGCATAGCAACACACACACAAAATCTGCAGGTGCAAACCGGATGAAACTTGCTTAGCAACACACACACAGGAGGGTCAGTGGTGCAGTCCTAACAGGAGGAGGGAGTCATGGAGCTTTTATGGTGGAAAGGTGCCACAGCAGAAGGATTGACATGAGGCTGGCAAGTAATACCCACCACGACAAATAACTTCCATTATTGTTCCAGTCTCACAACCCTGCAGTGTGCTAATCCTGTCCTCTGCTTCAGCTGGTCTTGTGTTTATTTGATTCATGTCCATTCTAATGGCTCGGTTTGCCTTATGTCCATGTTAGCCTTTGTGGATATGGCTAAGTCGTGAACTTCTTGAAGTTTATTGAGGATGATATCCATAGTGTTATTTATGTCTATTTTCCCCTTAGTAGGTGGGTGAGTCTGGATTGGGCAGATCAGCTTTGGTGCACTTCAGGTTCATCTAGAGTTCCTTCTCTGCCATGTTATGTGATCTATATTAAGCAAGCAGCACCCCAAGTGAATAGTTGGCCTACAATTCATGATTGTTGTGTACTGTGTGGTTGTCCTATAAAATGTTGGTTAGCTCTGAGTCCCCCTTCAAGAAATCAGGAGGAAATTTGAATTCAAATAAGCTTAAGTGCAGTTCTTGGGCCCACAGGCAAAAAAGCACTCAGGGCCTCATTTAGAAGAATCTGACACATCACCATCGATGCGTCAGATTTCTTGTGCTTCCCACACATCCCGTAATGATGCCATGTATGCACAGTATTTACAATATAGAGTAACATGGCACACTTTTTCACACATGCATCAGAAATTCTGATGCATTTGTTGCTGTTAAACTCACACATTGCTAGAGTAGTGTAGTTAAACTGGCGCGACTCCAGCAATGCAAGGAGTCTCCCATAGGAAAAAGCCCTGCATCAATTGTATGTCTGCTCTGAACAGCCGGTAACATTTTAATGCAGTGAAGTTGTAGAAAGTTGCAGTGAAATGTATATTTCACTGCGTCAGTTCTGCGCAGCTTTTCCAGTGGAAACACCTATCATGCATAAATTATACCTGGTGTAGGTACAATGTGACACAGAGTGTTACAAACTGACTCATTGGCCGAATGTATCAGATTCTAAATATGGAGCAGTGTAGTGCACTGCTAGCGCCACCGCTGCATAAAACAAAATGATGCAACAGTGGCGCAATGGGCTTGTAAATGAGGCCCTCAGTCTTTTAATCATACCACATCCAATAACAGATGGAACGCTATGAGTCCTAGTTCACCTCTGACAAGAAAAGCAGTGCTCCAGACTGTTTCCTGCAGGGCTGCAGCAAGTGGATAGTACACAGGGTTGCAAAGGTAGGTCGGTGGATGCCACAACTATTAGTGCTCCTGTCGCACCTTAGTCTGTTTAGCCACAGCACCAGTGAAGGTGCAAACCAAGACACAGCAGTCTCCAAAGGGGTTCAATGATATGACCCCACCTGGACTATGGGCAGATGCAGCCAAAGAAGGACGAAAGAATGAGCTTATTTCAATCCCAGTAGCTGTAGTTCCCATCTGGGTATTCATGCAAGCAGTGGCAGTCCTTGCCCAGGCCCACAGTATTCACATACTTGCAGTCTTTATCCAGGCCTACAGCAATTACACCGTTACACCCCATCTTTGCCTTTGGCAATCATAGAGTTACAGCCTGCTGTGCTCATGAAGATCACACCATTGATTTTCCCTTTGCGAACCATGATGAGAGACTGGGTGCCTACAGGGCACACAAGTCCTCCCTAGCTAACTCTCATGCAGTCTGCTTTCTCTTGAAGTCTCACAGTCACCAGGGATGCAATGGGCCTCCCTCCTTCTTAATAGTCTTTCCTTCCACGGGACGAGGCAGACGTTTTTCCTTTTTTAGCAAGCAAGCAGGCAGGCTTCTAGGTTATTCAGGGCACATACTCAAATTTTCTGATAGAAAGTACAGACCTAAGGTAATGTCCTCTCCACTCCAGTTGATGGACTGTTAGGCAAGCACCAGCACTGGCTATACAGCAAAAAGTTTTAATACTCTGCAGAGCAATCCCTTCACTGGTCATAAACACTTCTGAACTGGAACAAAATGGGATGGTGCGGGTCCCAGTATTATATACAACATCTAGATGTGCACCCACTGTCTCAAACTGTCGAACCACTTTGGGGTGTTTTTTCTTTCAAGTGTCCTCCTCAGGAAGCTGTGCAAACACAACCTTTGTTTTGAGTGATCCTTCTCACAGCAGGTAGCAATGGATCTGTCTTCAACATGAAGCACCCATAAAAGAGAAACAAAGAAGTGGTAGGTTTGTCTACATCATTCCCATCAGCACAACAGAAGTAGTAACCTGGGGCACACAATAGGTTAAGAAAGATAAACGGAGAACATATTCTCTATTAGTTCTCAACTATCTTTCTCATATATATCAGTAAAACATTCTAGAATGGAGGCAGAAGCATGTACTAATAACACCAGCAGCTGTCTGTCAGTTAACTCCCTAGTGACCAACTGCAACTTCACCACAGAGTTCTAATGAACAACTCTGAATTTATGTAAAAAATGTGGCACACATGAATGACATCTTGACAGAGTAAAAGCTGTAAAACTGAAAAGAATTTCCTAGAGAGGATACTGCAGTAAACTGACTAAATGAGGGGTTTCTTTTTGTCATAGAAATTATGGCAAGTAATATAGAAAGCTAAAATACACCCACTTCTTCATAATCACCTAACAACCTACTTGCTCAGCCTTCAGCCCTTCACAGCAAAGGTTGACCAAAGGGTCTATTGATCAATGATTTTCAGTGGCCAGCTCTCTGAAAGTGATTTACTCACACTGCACCAATACTTTGGGTAAATACAAGTAAAAAGACAATGAAATCACTCAAATGTGCTTCACTTCTAAAATAAGTTTTTATTGCATCTTTGAAAAGCTTACAGACAAGCTTATAGGAGTCCAACCATTGATTTAGGTTGTCATAGTTGGACTCTCGCTCCTAGGCGAGACTGCTGGTTCAAGGATGACAGCACTTTTGTTTAGAGGCAACTAAGCCAATCTTACAACAAGTCGCAACTGTCGGCCCAACTCTCCCGGCTCACAAGCAGTACCTCACCAAAAACCCAAACAGTAAAAGGTGATTTCTGGCAGCCTTACGCATGAACTCTAGAGTGCGACATCTCATGCGGGTTGAAGGGGAACAGAAATTACCCTTTTCTCATGTTAGCAATAAGTCTCAGCAATGAAGGAGATACAGGAAAGTTTTCAATATGTTTATTGAAAGTAGTGCAATCTATGGTAAACTGCATGAGCTGCAATGATTAGAATAACGAATAATAAAAGAAACATTATTTTGAAGATGAGAGTCGTGAATACAAAGACCCCCACCATCTTGCAATAAGCATGAAATGTAAAATCCCCAGCATAGAGAACTTTTTCCCTAACCTAATGAGAGCTAGGTGTGATAAACCTAATCTGCCAGTACCATGTCCATGAGAAGCACCCCCCAACTCTTGTTACCTTTAAATGAAGTTTCTAGGTTAGACCCCATGAGGACACGAAGGCTGATTTCTGCAGCAAGGTGACATGCAGCAGAGATGGTGTCGACTGCATCTGGCAGGAATCCCTCTGATAACCCTGTCTGTGTGAGGTGTATTTATACAGACCATGTAGGACCCGTGACGCAGGTATGTTCCCAAGTAATAATTAAAGGGGTAGGCTTATGGCGGCATTTAGGGAAACACTTCCCACCAAAAGTACATTATGTTCCTGTCACACATAAGTAGGAAAGGGACATGATGTGAATACCTATGTACATCACTTGATGTTGACGCTGATAGTGACGCCTTCACAGAATGGCACTGATAATGCAAATCAAAATATTTGTATTACCATAACAATGGCAGCCATCTTAAAAGGAATAATAAAAAAAATGGTGTAAAACAGAACATGCTAAGTCGGTTAAAAGTCACTAAGTGACAGGGGCTCGGGCCTGCAAGCCAAAGGGTAAATCTAATCTCCTGCTTCCCAATAAAAATGACTATGGATTCACCACAAGGGTGCTGTATTACTCCTCATTCACAAAGCCTATAGCACACTGACAAAATCATTGGTTGACCTCTTTAGTAATTTCAACAATTTTGGTACTTAAATATAATCATTGATGTCATCAATGATGTCCTTTAAATGTTGTAAATGATGTGACATATGAAATCAAAAGCAGTGCATGATGGGGACGCAAGTTATATTTAGTTGGCTAATCTACTATTGGTGTTTTTCAGTGTTTTTTTTAGATTTTTTAATGTTAGTGCACATATCATTGTAAAACATAACAATATCATCACTTTAACCAATGTTTTTTTTCAGTGAGTTTATATCTTTTTTTTCCAATATTCATTTTACCTGTTACCAAAAAACATGCATTTCCACCCACATAACAAACAATGGCCAAAGTCAGAAATACATATCTTACATTAAAACATAACTAAATAATCTAACTATAGTACAATAACTGAATAAATCACCTTTGATACATTAGGCCCTAACATATTAATGAAACGTAGTATCATGAATAACTTAACCTGACCTTTTACAAGAAATCAAAAAATCAATGCCCTTACCTAGTTGAAATGTAGAGCTGCATTCCTGGAACCACCATCCTCATTGACATCCGTTGCATACTGAAGAAGAAAAAAGGCTGCAGAATACAGTTAGTGGTAACAAAAGCAGCAAAGGTAGCAAAAAAGGAAATAGAATAAGACTATTCTTACAACAAAATTAATGAAAACATTATTAAAAGCTTGGTTTAGTAATTAAAACACGGTTATGAGTAATATGAATATTGTATATGAAAATGTTATACATATTACAAATATCTACACGATTTAATAATAGGTACCACTTAATAAATGAAAAAAGATATTATGAGGTATTGATATTTTAGTAATGTATTATATTCAGTGCACATTATTTTAATTTGATAAGTGTTGTCTGGAATAAATTATTATTGTATTATGTGTACATTATTTGATGGTTGAACTAAAATAGCAAATATGTTACAATAATGTTATGATTTATTTTAGTTATTTTTTTCCATTGTAATGAACTATTAAGAATATTTTATTGAATGTAATGCCCTTTCTAAACTAGTGCGAAAATATATATTTAAAAACAAAAATAAAACACTAATAATTGCAATTAAAATCCCATTCTGGTACAAAAATTTCTAGCTTGGATAATGAAATTAAATAATTTTCCCCAAGGCATACCTATTAGAAAAATAGTTCAATTTGGGGGACTGCAGAGTTACTATTTGAACTTCAAAACACAGACTCATTGGTAAAATTGTTTGATTTTGAGTACTCTAAATGTAATACTACACCTCAAATCTTACAACTAATGGGGAAAATATTTCATTTTGGCCAGTTCAGATTTACAGTATGAATGCCAACCAGGGTACTCTTTGGGGAATTGCCTTTCTTTGGGGAGTTTAGATTACTATTCTAACTCTAGCTCAACACCCCTTTGAGAAAGTGTATCTTTTCGCAGTTTATCTTTACTTTTCTAACTTCAACCCAACACCCACAGGGAAAAATATTTAATTTTGAGGAGTTCAGAATAAATATTAAAACCCAAGTCCACTACCACTGAGTCACTTTGATGAGTTCAGAAATTTTAAACTCACCACATTGGGGAAAAAGTTAATTTTTTTGAAGCTTAGATATGCTATGCTAACTCGACTCCACACAACAATTGGGAAAAAAGTGTCAAATTTGCAGCTTTTCCACTGGAGTGAAATGGATATGACGTAGTTCCTAGCTGCCCTGCGAAACAAGCATACCCTAAGAAAAGTCCCACCTGTCCAACCAGTAAGAAGGGACGAATCTTGACCAGCACCAGACCAGGCTTTCACTAAGTAGTGTTGGGGTCTTTTTCTACTTTTAATACACTTTTCTCTATTTATTGATATAATTCCACATTGAGTACAGGATGTCATTTCTCCCTTTCTTTTTAAGGGTTGACTCCAAAAGACTGTACGTAGCTTGTGTAATACTTCTAGGAAACAGATTCACAAGAATTACATTCACAGGTAAGATTCACAAACATGTATAAGTACATTCTCTAAACAAGCAGACGCAGCAGGCTCATAAAGAACGCACCTATCCCTGTGTGTTCTCAAGTGGGAAAACGGTTGTATATTGAATTGTTCCCCGTGTGCACCTCAACCACAACACCTGCTGCTAAGGTGTAAGCCTTTTTCAAATGAAAAAGGGGATAAAACATACAAAAAAACTCTATGATGGTGAGGTTTATCTAAGTAGTCATAACCTTGAAATCTTTCATGGCATATCTTGTAGTGGCTTCAGAGCCCTCATTATTTTAGCGGTAGCCGAATTTCACGGGCGTCCGCGTGTATATGGCAGTGCGGTCTGTAGGAAAGTACCATCTTGTCTGGCATGTTACCCCCATATTTCACTGTATATATGTTGTTTTAGTTGTATGTGTCACTGGGACCCTGCCAGCCAGGGCCCCAGTCCTCATAAGTGTGCCCTGTATGTGTTCCCAGTGTGATGACTAACTGTCTCACTGAGGCTCTGCTAACCAGAGCCTCAGTGGTTATGCTCTCTCTTTGCTTTCCAAATTGTCACTAACAGGCTAGTGACCAATTTCACCAATTCACATTGGCATACTGGAACACCCTTATAATTCCCTCGTATATGGTACTGAGGTACCCAGGGTATTGGGGTTCCAGGAGATCCCTATGGGTTGCCGCATTTCTTTTGCCACCCATAGGGAGCTCTGACAATTCTTACACAGGCCTGCCAGAGCAGCCTGAGTGAAATAACGTCCACGTTATTTCAGAGCCATTTACCACTGCACTTAAGTAACTTATAGGTCACCTATATGTCTAACCTTTACCTGGTAAAGGTTGGGTGCTAAGTTACTTAGTGTGTGGGCACCCTGGCACTAGCCAAGGTGCCCCCACATCGTTCAGGGCAAATTCCCCAGACTTTGTGAGTGCGGGGACACCATTACACGTGTGCACTACACATAGGTCACTACCTATGTATAGCGTCACAATGGTAACTCCGAACATGACCATGTAACATGTCTAAGATCATGGAATTGTCACCCCAATGCCATTCTGGCATTGGGGAGACAATTCCATGATCCCCCGAGTCTCTAGCACAGACCCGGGTACTGCCAAACTACCTTTCCCGGGGTTTCACTGCAACTGCTGCTGCTGCCAACCTCTCAGACAGGTTTCTGCCCTCCTGGGGTCCAGCCAGGCTTGGCCCAGGAAGGCAGAACAAGGGACTTCCTCAGAGAGAGGGTGTTACACCCTCTCCCTTTGGAAAAAGGTGTCAGGGCTGGGGAGGAGTAGCCTCCCCCAGCCTCTGGAAATCCTTTGATGGGCACAGATGGTGCCCATCTCTGCATAAGCCAGTCTACACCGGTTCAGGGATCCCCCAGCCCTGCTCTGGCGCGAAACTGGACAAAGGAAAGGGGAGTGACCACTCCCCTGACCTGCACCTCCCTTGGGAGGTGCCCAGAGCTCCTCCGGTGTGCTCCAGACCTCTGCCATCTTGGAAACAGAGGTGCTGCTGCCACACTGGACTGCTCTGAGTGGCCAGGGCCAGCAGGTGACGTCAGAGACTCCTTCTGATAGGCTCTTATCTGTGTTGCTAGCCTATCCTCCTTCCTAGGTAGCCAAACCTCCTTTTCTGGCTATTTAGGGTCTCTGCTTTGGGGAATTCTTTAGATAATGAATGCAAGAGCTCATCAGAGTTCCTCTGCATCTCTCTCTTCACCTTCTGCCAAGGAATCGACCGCTGACTGATCTGGACGCCTGCAAAACCGCAACAAAGTAGCAAAGACGACTACTGCAACCTTGTATCACTGATCCGGCCGCCTTCTCGACTGTTTTCCTGGTGGTGCATGCTGTGGGGGTAGTCTGCCTCCTCTCTGCACTAGAAGCTCTGAAGAAATCTCCAGTGGGTCGACGGAATCTTCCCCCTGCAACCGCAGGCAACAAAAGACTGCATCATCGGTCCTCTGGGTCCCCTTTCAGCACGACGAGCGTGGTCCCTGGAACTCAGCAACTCTGTGACTCCCACAGTCCAGTGACTCTTCAGTCCAAGTTTGGTGGAGGTAAGTCCTTGCCTCCCCACGCTAGACTGCATTGCTGGGTACCGCGTGATTTGCAGCTGCTCCGGCTCCTGTGCACTCTTCCAGGATTTCCTTTGTGCACAGCCAAGCCTGGGTCCCCGACACTCTAACCTGCAGTGCACAACCTCCTGAGTTGTCCTCCGGCGTCGTGGGATCTTCTTTTGTGACTTCGGGTGAGCTCCGGTTCACTCCTCTTCGTAGTGCCTGTTCCGGCACTTCTGCGAGTGCTGCCTGCTTCTGTGAGGGCTCCTTGTCTTGTTGGGCGCCCGTCTGTCTCTTCAAGCAATTGGTGACATCCTGGTCCCTCCTGGGCCACAGCAGCATCCAAAAACCCCAACCGCGACCCTTGCAGCTAGCAAGGCTTGTTTGAGGTCTTTCTGCGTGGGAACACCTCTGCAAGATTCTTCACGACGTGGGACATCCATCCTCCAAAGGGGAAGTTCCTAGTCCTCTTCGTTCTTTCAGAATCCACAGCTTCTACCATCCGGTGGCAGCTTCTTTGCACCCTCAGCTGGCATTTCCTGGGCATCTGCCCAATCTCGACTTTGTCGCGACTCTTGGACTTGGTCCCCTTATTTCACAGGTACTCTCTTCCGGAAATCCATCATTGTTGCATTGCTGGTGTTGGTCTTCTTTGCAGAATTCCCCTATCACGACTTCTGTGCTCTCTGGGGAACTTTTCAGGGTCTTGGGGTGGGCTATTTTTCTAACCCTCACTGTTTTCTTACAGTCCCAGCGACCCTCTACAAGCTCACATAGGTTTGGGGTGCATTCGTGGTTCGCATTCCACTTTTGGAGTATATGATTTGTGTTGCCCCTATACCTATATGCTCTCATTGCAATCTATTGTGACTGTACATTGCTTGCATTGCTTTCTATTGCTATTACTGCATAATTTTGGTATTGTGTACATATATCTTGTGTATATTTGCTATCCTCATACTGAGGGTACTCACTGAGATACTTTTGGCATATTGTCATAAAAATAAAGTGCCTTTATTTTTAGTATATCTGTGTATTGTGTTTTCTTATGATATTGTGCATATGACACCAGTAGTATAGTGGGAGCTTTGCATGTCTCCTAGTTCAGCCTAAGCTGCTCTGCTAAGCTACCCTTTTTTATCAGTCTAAGCTGCTAGAACACCTCTTCTACACTAATAAGGGATACCTGGACCTGGTGCAGAGTGTAAGTACCCCTTTGTACTCACTACAAACCAGGCCAGCCTCCTACACGGTCTATGAAAAGTAAAGCCGGTTATGACTACTTAGATAAACCAGCAACTGGTCAGAAAACGAATTAGCCCTGAAGAAGTCCTATGTGGAAGGACGAAAGGCGTTGGCTGTTGGCTGTTATTACCACAATTTCTATGTGTTTTTGGGAACAAGCGGAGGAAAATAAAGTCTCATCACATCTTTATCATATACAAAAGACTGGACATTGCTGTATTTTTACTATTTGGATTAGTGGTGCACCACCATAGAGTTTTTTTAAACATGCATAAGTACTCAACAATGTGTACTGCACCTACCTATGTGTAAAACTGTACAAATCTTGAAGAGGAAACACCAGTCCTTTACAACATCCAGGTTCAGATAATGTTTTTCTGGAATCTTAGCTGTTCGTCTCCTGTAATCATAATCATATTATTTGGTAGCATTCAGGTTATGAGACTTTGTGGGCCTCATTTACAAGAAACTGGTGTATCGGAATCAATGCACCAGTTTTATTGTGCCAGCCCTGGAGCCCTTAATGACACCAGGGTAGCGCTGTAGTTATGATATACCGCTCCATGACGCATGTTTCCACACATGCATTGCTGGACTAGCGTAAAAAAAAAATGACGCTACTCCAGCAAGCGTGGAAGGCTCCCATCTTAAAAAGACTGCATTCGTTTAATGGCTGGTGTGAGCAGGTGTTAAATGTTTGATGCAGTGAAGTCACAGAATGACGCAGTGAAATGTAGTAAATTTCAGTTGCAGTGCTGTGTGGCTTTTAACATAAGAACACCCGCCCTGTATACATTATGAGGGTCATTCTGACCCTGGCGGGCGGCGGACGCCGCCCGCCTGGCGGGAACCGCCAAGGCCATTCTGACTTTCCCGCTGGGCCGGCGGGCGCCCGTCAAAGGAGCGCCCGCCGGACCAGCGGGAAAGGCCCTGCAACAATGAAGCCGCTCCGAATGGAGCCGGCGGAGTTGCAGGGGTGCGATGGGTGCAGTTGCACCCGTCGCGATTTTTACTGTCTGCAATGCAGACAGTAAAAATCTCCCTGGGGCCCTGTTAGGGCCCCACGACACCCGTTCCCACCATCCTGTTCCTGGCGGTGAAAACCGCCAGAAACAGGGTGGCGGGAAGGGGGATTAGCCCAGCCGGGGCTAATCCGTCGGGATACCGCCGGACCCGGTTTTCCGACCGCGGCTTTACAGCCGCGGTCGGAATGGGCAGGGAAGCACCGCCAGCCTGTTGGCGGTGCTTCTGTCATTTTAGCCCTGGCGGTCGCCGACCGCAGAGTTAGAATGCCCCCCTTTATCTGGTGCAGGTATAATGTGGCACAGGGCTTTACAAACAGGAGCAATGGTCCCATTGAGCCAGTTTGCAAATGTGGCACAGTGTAGGGGACTGATTGCGCCACCACATCGTAAAAAAGAAGTGATGCTACGGCAGAGCAAATAAGCCCCTATTTATTAAGTCAATTAGGATGTGCTTTAAATTACTACCTCTATGTAAGCCTTTGATATACAAATACTGCAGCTAAACGATTTTTGGAAAGCAAATATCAATGTCTTGTCTTTTTTCCTTTTTTGCAATAGTTTGCAAAAAAAAATTAATTTCACCAGACTTTGCCACAAATTTCCGTCAGATAACTAATCCTCTTGATTAAATAGGAATTCATAAATGTTACCAGTTTAGGACTTGATGCCGCTTTCCTTACGTCTAGATTTTAACATTTCTACAGGAAGTCCAGGAGTTTGCAGAAGACAGAGAGTGGAAACCAGCGCTTCAATGGGGGACAAAGACCCATCATAGAGAGCAGGACTCCAATCGCTCAGAGGACGCAACGCCAACAAACATAGGTGAATACAGGGGAGAGGTTACAGTGCTGCCCATAGCGTTAAAGGCTACACGCTACACCTTTAAGGGACCATCGCACGCTCCACCTTGATGGGGCAGCGGTGGTAGGCAAGTGACACCTGACAAAGAGTTTCATTTTGGAGACTTCAATTTTACAATTCTAACTCCAACCCAATAACCATTGAGGAAAAAGTTTCATTTTTGGGAGTTGCTACATTCTATTCCAACTCCAGCCCTACATACATCCTGAAAAGTATATAATTTTGGGGAGTTTAGTGATACCATTCTAAGCACACTCATGAAGAAAACTTCTATCTTGAGAAGTTCAGATTTATTACTCTTCCTCTGACCCTTCTACCATTGGTAAACATGCTTAGTACTGGGAAGTTTAGATATACCATTCTGACTCCAAGGCTACACATATTGGTGAAAGTGTTTATTTTGTGGTTCTAAAGATATACTATTCTAATTACAATGCCCAAAGTAATTACTTCTACATACCTTCTCTGAGTTTCAATGTAAAATAGATGTTAATTATTGAAATGTTAAATTAATATTTTGAAAAATGTAATTTCCCTTAATGACCATTTAAATCTGTTTTTTCATATAATGTACATATTTTTCAATTCGTACAATCTATCAATTCTATTATTAATGGTTTAGTTAATTAAATGTACAACTTAACATAGCTTTAAATTTACATTAGTTAGTTAATAGTATAATTTTACTGTCACTTAGATAAATAATTTGTGTAACTTTTTATTTAGCTGTTGAAAACTTCATCCCTTAAGATCCAGAAATCTATTTTTTGTGATAATTTAATTTACTTAAATAAATGGTATAGCTCATTAATTAAAATGTGATTATGGTTTTTGAAACATAGACTTGTTTTTACTATCACAATAATTTCCAAAATGTCCCCCCACTTAAACACCAGAGCTCATTCAATTCCATCTTTAGTTATTAGAAAATGTAAATGTTTTATGAATGTGTAAATTCATTATAATGCAAATAGTTAATGTATTAACAAATGAAGAATTGTATTTTATTAACATGAAAGAACTTTCCATTCCCTCCATCTAATATGTTAATAACCCATCAAACTTATTTTGAAATGAATACATTAATTAATTATTCTAATTGATTTACTACTGTAGAAATTATTACATACATATTTAAATAACTTTTTTTTTATTCTGTTACAAACTCAACAAACCATTGACAAATACTAAAATTGCAAGCAATGCAATGTAACAAAAGTACTACTTACATAAATTTCTTTTATCACTAAAAAAATGAAAAACTTAAATAAAAACTTTACTTTGTACAGACAACTCGAATACAGTACATATTTATTTAAACACATAAAATATTTATAAATAGCTCTAATAAATATATATATTTAAAAAAAACATTTATTGCAGATTCAACAAAATGAGTACAGTCATGTATAAACAGGATTAGCGATCATGCACATTACAAATTGCAGAAATACAAATTAACAGGGGGCACGTAGTGGTGCACAGCAGGGACAGTCTAAGGCACATTGCAATCCAAAGGAGAGTTTAGCTGCAGATTGGTCAATAATACAATGCTTACAGAGCCATGAAATAAGATAAAAGGAAAAAAAGAGCAGTCATGAACAAAAATAGAAAATTAACATTATACAGTGGTGAGGCAAACCTCATAACCCATAAAGAGTAATGTGAAGACAAAGTTATTAATCGGGCTCCCACCCAATCAGGTCCACAGGGTCATCTAAATCACTATGAAGCTGATAAGACTGATAGAGTCCCCAAATATCCTGTGTTCTCAACATAGGAGGCTGCAGCAAGGTGTCTGTTTCTAGGGTGTGCAGGGAGCTCCGCTCTGCTGGCAGAGGTGAGTTTTTGGAACTCCGCAATCTGCTTGGAGCACTGACTTAGTCCAAAAACTCTGCTAGCCCCGCCAGCAGATCTCACCCGATGCATGCTGCAGTCCAGTTATGGGTTGCACAGACAGTCTGCGCTGTGCAACCCATAACTAGGTTGCTGCTTTCACCGGAGCAGAGGCCAGAGGGAGGCAGCCACTGCAGACTCGTCACCATCGAAGATGAGGAGAGGAGAACCCCCTGGAAGGCCCAAGTAAGTCCTTGTTTCTTTTTCGTTGTTTGCTTATACTGGTGCACAAACAAGGACTGAAGCTACCATTTCAGGCCTCTTGTGCATCGGCCTGTCCCGTGTGCACTGCACACAGGGCCGGCCAGTGCACACGAGGCCTGGAAGCTTTCGCTGCCCACTGCCCTTGCCTGAATTCCTGCCAGGGTCCTAGGCAGCAAAAGAAAGCTGCAGTTTCAGGCCTCTTGTGCACCGGCGTGCCCCGTGTGCACTGTGCATAGGACAGCCTGGTGCACAAGAGGCCTGAAATGGCAGCTTTCACTTCTTACGGCCCTCTCCTGGATCTGGCCAATCTCATAAGCGCTAAGCAGGGTTGTGCCTGGATAACCAGGCCAAACCCTGCTTAGTGCTTCAGAGATAGGGCACGTTCAGGACTCTGCGGATCACATACCTCCGCCTCTACGGAATTCCACTGAGGTTTTTTTCAGCTCCACAGAATTATGCAGATTTGGGCTCCGTGAACTCCACCTAGGCCTATATGTTTCTACACGGCTATTGCACAGAGGGGTGCACAGAGGGCCACCAGGGGCAAGACAATACATAAAACTTGCAAGGGGGTACAAACAATCAAAGCTTGTGCAGGGGATCATAGGCACTGAGAAAGATGTAGTCACACAGAGATGCTGAAGGAGGGGGAAGGTGGAGACACCAACGTCGTAATAACCCTGTAAGTCAGGCCCTTAACATCCCTGTGCTTACAATGTGTAAATAATCTGGTTCTCATGAAAAGGGCTCTAGTATATTTGAATCAAGTATGCCTTTGAATAGAACTGAAAGGATAAAAATAAGATTTGAAAAAGAATACTATTCCACTATATAACAAATGGGGTGTCACTTATTCTGATAGCAAGGAGAAGTGATTTTCTTTCCATGGGAAATATCACTGTGTTGAGGGCCCTGCCCAGCTTTAGAAAACAGTGTTTATTTCTAGCATAGTTATGTGACATAGTAAAGCTGATATTAGATGTCAAGTATCCTAGGTCTATGGCTACATTTCACCCACTGGACCTATTTATTTGTCTGACCAAAACACTGATTTGCCCACATTGCTAGGAGGCTTATCAAGATTTTGTTTTACCACATTTGTTACTTTGTATTTAGGACCTTTGGCAATAGGTGATTACTGGGCAGTATGCATGCATGATCCTGATATTTACCACTGGTGTTTCAAAACGTAAGTCTATTTCATTACATTTGGATACCAGGGTTCATTTTCTAAACTTGTTTCTCAAACGTTGCAATAGAGTGCAGTCAAGATTTAATACAGGAGATGGTAAAGAGATAGGAATATAAATACAGATTAATAGTAATCACACCTGATAGGCTCAACCTCCAACCACTTTGTATTTTATGAGAAGGCCTGATTTAGAGGTGAGGATTCTACAATGAAATCACAGAAATTTGCCAAGCAATACACTCAAGAAATCTTGTGATGTCTTCACATGCACTGCGTCTCTGCATGTGTACTGTGTTTCCACATGTCCAAAGTATTATATTGGAAAGTTATCCACCCTATGTACAACTGCTACTTGCTTCATTGATTACAGTGAATCCCACACCAACAGTAACTAGTTGGAAGTCAAGGTGCTCACTGAGAAACAGCTGACTGATGGAGTGGGGGGAACGGGTCTAGTAACCGAGAGCGAGCCAGGCAACAGCAGTTCAAGGCAACATGCCTCCCCAGCTTGAATTTACAATGAACAGCACATATTTAAGTTTCAACTGCATATGCTAACAGGTTTGCATTATGTACTGGTTGTTGGAACTGTCTGGAAGGTATTCTTCCTTATGTGGAAAGTTGACCATGTATATGTGTCTTTGGGTTCTCGGAGAATTAAACATAAAGCATGACAGAATACATGAAACATGTGGTGATATGGTAAGATTTATTATGACCTATTTATCACTATCTGGCATAGTTTAGAAATTGGGGCCAAGGAGTATTGAAGGCTACTTAATGATAATGACAAAAACGTAGGATTTGCATGCAATGTCAATAGAACTGCTATAGTTTTTCTAGATGTTGAAGCTGTGGTTGAAGATAATGAAAGACTAGGTTCTAGGGCGTTACCCATGTGGGGAACTATTAATGATTAGATAGAATTGGAATAGCAAGGCATTCTTTAAAGAAGAATAGAATGTAATGCTTGACAGGATCAGTGAAAGAGGATCCCATAATGGGTATTTGACAAGGTGTTACAGACATAAAATGAGAAAAACAGACAGGATGTACTGTACAGGAGAAAGTGTGAGGCTGTGCAGGAACTACAAGAAGAAGTAAGGTTACTCACAATTTTCAGTTGTTAAGCACAGGCAGTTTCAGGATTGAACAGAAGACAATGGTAGATCTTGAATTGTGGCACAACAATATGAGAACTCATCAGCATTAGAAATGAGAATATATACAAACAGAGCCAATCATTGAGGGACATGTTAGGCAGGGCAGCAAGACGCCCTGCACCACAGGCCTTGTAAATGAAGCCCTAGAGTGTTTTAGAGTGGTTTAAGGTGAAGTAGATTGCTATTGAGTGGAGGATTGTCACCTGGAGTGTTGTAGAGTACAGTGGTGGTGTGTGCCGAAGAGTGGAGTGCCGTGTCATTTGGTAGATTGGTGTAATGTAGACAGAATATCTGTGTCAATAAGTGTCATACAGTGTAGTACAGTGGCATAGAGTGGATGGGCATAATGTGGAGTATAGTTTCATAGAGTGACACAGACTGTAGTACAGTGTTGTAGAGTGGAGTTGCATACAGTGGAGCAGAGTGTCAGAAAGTGGAGTGGTATAGAGCTGAGTATACTACAGTGGTGTAGAGGGGGATAAAGCATAGTAGAGTGGAGAATAGTGGAGTGAAGGGCCCTGGAGTAGGGCAGTGTAGAGTGGAGTAAAATGTCATAGGGTTGAGTGGTGTATTGTAGACTATAGTGGCATGGAGCGCAGTAGAGTGGTAAAGCATAGAGTCGAGTAAAGTGCCATAAATTAGAACACTGTGTTGTACAGTAGAGTGTAGTAGGGTGACGTACAGTATTGGAAAGTGATGTAGACCACAGTAGAGTAGAATGGCATACAGTTAGTTTTTGTAGAGTGGAGTGGTATCCATTAAAGTACAGTGTTGGAGAGTGTGGTACTGTGGATTGGCATGCAGTGATATAGAGTACAATGGCACTGAGTTGTATAGAGTGTAGTGGTGTAAAGTGGAGTAGTATGGAGTGATGTGTCAGAATAGAGTGGATTAAAGGGGGGTGCAGTGTCATTCAAAGACATGTATGCAGCGCTGTATAGTGGTCTAGAGTATTGTATAGTAGACTGAAGTAGAGTATTGTACAGTGGCATACCGTTTAGTGCAATTATTTACAGTGGGGTGAAGGGGTGCAGACAGGAGGAAGGTGTTGGAGGGTGTCATACAGAGTAGTAGAGTGGATTTGCATAGAGTACAGTAGTGTGTAAAATAGTGGAGCTGCATAGAGTAGATTGTTATATAGTAGCTTAGAGTGAGATGAAGTCTCGTACAGTTGAGTAGAGTCAAATGGAGTGGTGTAACAGTGTGGAGTAAAGTACTATAGAGTGTATTGGTGTTTCATCGAGTAGAGTGTCATGGAATGGAGTGTACTGGTGTAGCGTAATTAGTAAACTGTTATAAACTGGAGTAGGGTCTCATACAGTAGAGTGGAGTGATGTGTCATATATAAAAGTGTTGTATAGTGGAATAGAGCGTTGTACATTGTAATATATGGGCATAGAGTGGAGTATAGAGTTGGACAGTAGAGTGTATGGGAATAGAGCGGAGTAGAATGTCATAGAGTGCCATGAAGTGTGGTAGACTTTTATAGAGTTAAGTTATATAGAGTAGAGGAGAGTGTTATGCAATGGAGCGGTGTAGAGTGAAGTGGAGTGGCGAACACTGTGGCCAGGCTCTGCGGTTAACCCCCTAAGACCACCCAACCCTGCGCCATGCCCTGAGGCCAACCCCCACCGTACACAGTCAAAGGCTGTACGTGATGCAGGGTTGGGTGATTATAGGGGGTTGGCTGAGGGGGCTGGCCGCAGACCACGCCCTTCGGCCAACCCCCGCAACGCGCAGCCAAGGGCCATGCACAATGCTAGGTTGGGTGATTATGGGAGTTTGGCCGCTGCAGCCAGGCCATGCACGGCAGACATTGAATTACCATATAGTCATTAAAATCACTTTACGTTAAAAAAACAAAGAAGTTCACTAACAAAAACAAAGGGCACAGGGACATTATAGTTAGGAAATAGAATTTAAAAAACATTGAAATTCACTTAAAAATATTTGCAGTAAAATGTTTCATAAAAAAACTGTGGTGCAGGGGTGCGAGTTATAGTTACCTTAGGTCACAAGTTATAGTTACATGAAATAACTTTAACATCTGAATATCTATGGTTTTGTGCGTGTAAAATCTGACCCTAATATTAACAATTTTTCAATTCTATTTCCTAACTGTAATATCCCTATAAGCTTTGTTTTTTTCAGTAAATTTCCAGGGGTTTTTGCAACATGAAGTAAAATGCCCATTGCAAAGCATGGTGAGGAGGAGTTAGGTGCAGGGCCTGGCCGGGCAATGTCCTGCCGCCACCCGAGCTTGCTGCTCCTGCCCTCCCCCTTCTCCTTGCCATCTATTGTCAAAGTCCATGCCCTTGCTCCCTCATTACAGGCCTGTGTGGTCGATTTTCTGCCACTGCCCTTCCCTCCTGCCCTGAACAGTTAGCTTGGTGCCAAATCTACCTCCTCCCTACCCTCTGTTGTCCAGGTCCATGCACCAACTCCTTCCCTACTGCTCTGTATGGTCCATTGTGCTGCCTCTGCACTACATTTAGCTTGATGTCCCTGCCCACTCCTGTTGCCTTCCGTTGCCCAGTATAGTGCCCATCATTGCCCTCCTTTTAGGCCTTGTGCTTAGCTTGCTGCTCCTTTTCTCCTTCCCCCTGCCCTCCGCTGTCCGTGGGCTTACTCCTGCTCCCTCCTTTTTGTCCATCATGTTCCATGAAGCTGCCACTGCCCGCCTATCTACTCGGGGTGTTCTGTTGAGCTGCCACTGCCCCTCACCTGTCTAGCATGGTCAGATGACTACCACCTGTCCCTGTCACCTTTAACTTGCCTGTTCGAGTTCCAAGCCCCTATTCCTTCCCTCCTGTCCTGCATAGTCCATTTTGCTGCCCCCCCTTTTGCACTCCGTGGTCTGTTGTGCTGCAACTGCTCCTCCTGCCTACCCCACGTGGTGGGTTGTGAAGGCCCTCTCTTGTCTGTGTCCAGCACCTTCCCATTCCTTGTGACATCCATGGTGCTTTGAGCATGCCCCTTTCCCCTCCCTCTTGCCCACCATGGCTGTTGTACTGCCACTAACCCTCCCGATTGCCATGCATGGCCTTCTGTGCTGCCGCAGACACTCCCACCTGCACAATGTGGTCAGCTTGCTGCCCATGCCCCTCCCACCTTCCTCATGTTGTCTGTGTGTATGTCATTATAGTCTCACTTTTGCCCTCCATGGTGTGCTGTGCTTTCAGTGCCCATCCTGCTTGCCCTCCATGGTCAGCTTGCTGCTCCAGCCCTGCCTCCTGCCCATGCATTTTCCATACGCAGGCCCCTGTCCCCTTCCTCCTGCCTTGCATGGTTTATTGTCATGCCCCTATCCCCTCCCTCCTGCCCTTCATCGTCCGTTATGCTGAAACTGTCCCTCCTGTCTGTCTGGTATGGTCAGCTTGCTCCCTTTGTCTCTTTCCCCTCTGCTCTCTGATGTCCATGCGCATGGCCCTGTTCTCTCCCTATTGCTTTCCATGGTCCATTGTGCTGCACTCTCATCCCACTTGCCCTATGTGGTGTATTGTGCTGCTTCAACCCCTGATACCTTCCTTGTAAGTTCAGTTTGGTGCACCTGCCCATCTTCCTCATGCCCTCTGTTATCCGAATCCATGTTCCTGCCCCATTCCTCCTGACCTCAGTGATCCAATGTACCATACTTGCCAATATTTTAAACTTGGTAAGAGGGAGATTTAAAAAAAATCATAGGGAATTGATTTTCCTCATTGACCTACATTGAAAAAGAGAGGAATTTAAGCAGGACACAGATAAAAAAAAAATTTAGGCTTAAAAACATCTTGAGTCTCGTGCCTAAATCGGGTCTGTTGGGATGCATGGTTGTACTGCCACTGCCTCTTCTTTCTGCCCTCGTAGGTCTTTTATACTGCCACAGCCTCTCTTGCCTGTCCTGCATGGTTGGTTTGTTGCCCTTGCCCCCCTTTTCCCTGACCTCCATGGTCCATTGTGCTGCCACTGCTCCTCCCCTCTGCCCAGCATGGCCAACTTGTTGCCTCTGCACCCTCCTCCCTGCCCTAAATTATCCAAGTTTGTGTCCCTGACATCTGCCTCCCACAGTTTTCTAATGAGCAACTAGATTGCTAACATTCTATAATTATTACAAAAGTGCTGCATGCCTGAAATCATCATGATGCAATCAAAACTGCAAAGCCTAAAGTATTTCCTTTAGAAATTATAAAAATGAAAGGGTCTTATTCCCATTGAAATTATGGTTAATGCTTTAAAAAACTAAAATGAGGACATATTTTCTGAGTTCTGAAATAGCGACAAAGCACTTTTAAATTATTTGCTATCTTCATGTTTTTTATCCATTTGATCTCTTGATTATATGTTACACTTAGGGGAACAACTATAGTGTTATGGCAAGAGCTGCAGACTTTGCAACTGGGGATCCAGGTCCGAGGTTTGGCGTCAGTTTGACATCCTTTGATTGTGGGCAAATCACTTGAGCTCCCCATACCTAAATCCTAAAAGGAATGCGTCGTTGTGTAATGTAACTGATACTCAAGTAAAGCACTCCAATACCTTCGGGTCAAGTCTTCACAATATAAAACTGCAAAAAAAAACTAAAATGTGACTTGCACACTTTTGTCACTGAGCTATACATGGGCTACATTTCGGTGATGTGTATGGTATATTTGGGCTCTTTTGTCTCTGGTGGCCATCTAGGGAGACTTATTTGTGATGAAGCCCCCTAATCTCCTCATTTACTGCAGTACCCTCATTAGAAAATGCTTTTAGTTTTCCACTTCAATTCTATCAAGATGGCGGTCAGGTGTGCCACACATCTGACATAAACTCAAAATACTAGCACTCTAGTTACTCATCAGAACACTGTAGTAAACTGCTGACCAGCAGGGAGTTAGTTGGCAGTCTGCTGCTGGTGTTGAAAGTACATGTTTCAGTCAACATGTCAAAATGTTTTAATGAAATAGAAGAGGAAGACATTTGAGAACTCATTCAAAACTTGCCTAATTTTTCTTTCTTCAGCACTAACCATAACTTCTATGACAAAATAAAACCCCTCATTTTCTTCCTTTATGAACTAAGGGGCATATTTATTGGCCCCCTAGGGCCACCTTCTTAACTAAGGGGCATATTTATTTGCCCCTTGTACCACCTTGCGCCACATTAACGTCATTTATTTTGACGTTAATGTAGCCCAACGAGACAAAAATCCCCGCAACGTATTTACAGGGTGGCGCAATGCATGCATTGCGCCACCCTGTAACCCTTTGCGCGCCAGGCATAATGTATGCAACGGGGGCGTTACCACGGTAGGGGAGCCGGTAAAATGGTGCAAGGAAATCTCCTGGATTTCCTTGCACCATTTATTATGGCACTTTTAATGCCTGCTCAAGAACAGGCTTTAAAAGGGGGCTTTCATTCTTTAGAATGGGCCCCTATGTAATCTGCAGGGGTAGCGCCAACAGTTTGGCGCAACTCCTGCAGAGTACATCAGTGGAGTCAGGATGCTTGTGCTGCCGCTGGGAGGGACTCCAAGTCCCAGGAATCATTGAGGAGGCCAGGGGGCGGGGCTGGACATTGCCCTGAGCGCTACTAAAGCGATGCCGGTCTCCCGCATCGCAGGACGCTTGTGCTGCCGCTGGGAGGGACTCCAAGTCCCAGGATTCATCGAGGAGGCCAGGGGGCGGGGCTGGACATTGCCCCGAGTGCTATTAAAGCGCTGCCAGTCTCCCGCATCGCAGGACCCTTGTGCTGCAGCTGGGAGGGACTCCAAGTGCCAGGAATCATCAAGGAGGCCGGGGGGGGCTGGACATTGCCCTGAGCGCTATTAAAGCTCTGCCAGTTTCCCGCATCGGGTGCTTGTGCTGCCGCTGGGAGGGGCTCCAAGTCCCAGGAATCATCGAGGAGGCCGGGGGGGGGGGCTGGACATTGCCCTGAGCGCTACTAAAGTGCTGCCGGTCTCCTGCATCGTGGGACGCGTTCTGGACACGCCCGGGCAAATCCCTTCGTAGCCTGAAGGAGGCCGGGCAGGGCCACCTCCCCCTAACAACAATTACCCGTGTCAATGGGACTTTGAATGAAGGTATGCGATTTCGATGTGAAAGCCTCTCATAGTTTGTAAACATAAGCTCATCCCTAAGTATGAGCGTTGGCTTTTAATGAAAAATCATTTAATTAGAGTTGGAGCAATCAGTCAGAGCAGTGGATGAGGGCCCAGTTTAACCACATTTTAGAGGATATGTGAGATTAGTGAATTTCATTGTACAAACCTATAGAGTGGTACAAAAGTAAAGGTATATTGCTCTATAGAGCCCACTTTTTTCCTCTTACAAGTATATCCAGTCTTTTGTAAATATGGGTAAAAGAAAGTATTTAATGACGAATCCCACCTCCAACACAGAGGATAGAACCTCTATATTAAAATATATTTCAGGAGCAATGGGGATGATTGATCAGCAAATTTCTAGTGTTGAAGAGCAACTGTTGACATCTGGCGGTTGTATTCCACCTACGCCAAGGAAGTTGGAAAAACGGGCTGAGCTCTGTGACCCTGAAAGGGGCATTAGCATAGATATGGGCAGAAATCAGGAAAGGAAGAATGTTAAAAACAGCTGTGTCCAAAATACCTCAGACATAATTTCAGTTCAAGACATGTCTCCGCCTTCACCTAAACGTTCAAGGAAACTGGCGATAGGCAGGATGGATAATTCCTCTGTTATTAATTTAAAGAAGGATGACCCAGCAAACACTTTGAGAAGGCATCTGCCAAAAAAAGAAACCCTGAGGAAAACCCCAAATAAAGCAGTTTAAGTAACCTCAAATTCCTTTTTTAATATCTACGAAGCAATAAACGATTTGAAATCATTGGTCCAAACCTCACTGCACTCTTTTTCAGATCGATTAAGAGCAGTAGAGAGTAATCTTGAAGATGGTTTAGTCCTGATGAAATCCATGCAGTCTAAAGCACTACAATCCCCTAGAAAAGTTCCTACTGTATCACACCTAATTAAAAATACTGTGAGTAACCCACAATCTCAAATTCACACTAGGAAAGTCCTATTGCTTCACAACTATCGTCAACCTTTATGTGCAATATACAACCTCCACCACAAGTATTTATCACTAGCCAGCCACAGGTTAAGATATTAAGCACTAAGTCGCCTTCAGATAGGGTGATTCGGCCTGTTAGAAATCCTAACGTGGAGGAGTATACACGACGGACAACATCAGAATCCTCCTATACACCAAGTGACGTTTTACATCTTCCCCCAGAAGTGACACCATACGTAGTGTTCTTGGCTAATGTTCCTACCCTGGGTGATCAGTATCGGGAAACATGGATAAGTTTGAGAAACAAGTCCCTTAATTGTATTGGAACTCGGCTAGACTCTAGTATGGCGGGTCCCCTTTTTGATAATATAAAAATGGTGAGGAGAATTAAATGGATTGGCACTAGTCAGAAAGTGCTGGATGGAGATTGCGTGGTACTTACATTTAAATCCCCTGAATTAGTAGAGAGAGTCCTCCACAAACTTGGGGCAAGGCATGTTACTGACCAGGGTATTTCATTATTACCTTTGGGTTACTTTTAACAAAGCCCTGTGGGTCAAAATCTTAACAGAGGTCGAACAAGTTATTCTACAGAATTAACCAATGTGGATTCCATTTTTACTAGTAACAGGTTCCAAGTCCTGTTGACTCTTGAAGATTTGGACTGACTCAATAGGGCTGAGAACGGAACCTTTAATAAGTTGGTCCCAGAGATAAAAGTGGAACGGGGAAAGACAAGGCAGGAAGAACCACTTAGGGTATTAACCCCTATAGCCCATAGTGTTCCAAACTCTTCGACTACAAATAAAATTCAGGACCAGAGTCAAGAGAAATCAGAAATAGCTTTACTCTTCTGGAATGTGGCTGGCTTAAAGAACAAGCTCAATAACGACGAATGGATGAGTTTCATTGGAGTCTTTTCCTTTGTTTATTTACAGGAAATCTGGCTCTTAAAACCCGTACATATAAATGGGTATAAAACATATCATACACCAGCAGTCCCCTGAGGACATGGACGCCCTAAAGGGGGTTTATGCATGTATATTTCAAATAAGCTGACCCTAACAAATTTAAAGATGCAAAAGTGACCTTAACCAGATGATCCAATTAGTGGTCATTAATTTCTATAACAACATACCTATGGGAGAGGTCCCCACTGTCCTAATGCAACTGAGAGAGGATTTAGAGGAAGCTTGTAAAGAATCCAGGAGAGAAAGCTTTATTTTATGGGGTGGTGATTTTAATATCCATCTCTGTAAGGAACCCTCTACTAAGATATGTGGATTATATGAAGAAGATATGAGTCCCTGGGCTCACTTTACCCATAATCCCCAAGGTGATGATATGAATGTTTTGGCACATAAATTTAACTTGTCTTTTAGAAATTTAATTTATTTTGATGTTCTGCAATTTAGGCCAATCTTCAATGGTAGGGGAGCAGAGTCAGTGATTGATTATGTTTAAATGACTTTTCACATTACCTTTCTAAATTTTGACTTTATGATATTGCAATAAGTGATCACTTTCCACAGAGATTACATATTTCATTACCTTCTATTTCACGGCCTCAGAGGGATAAAGATGTCTTGGTAAACAACATTGAACTGGCCTCACGCAATGGTTATTCATTGCGATGGTCTCAAATAGAGCCACATGGTCTTTTGAAACAGTTAATTTGCGAGCATACATCAGATTTCGCGGCCTGTCTTACTGAAGACTTAGACCCAGTTAATGTATTACTGCCTTCTCTTTGATATTGGAAGGTGCGAAAAAAGTTCTGACTAATAAAAGAGGAAAGGTGGGACAACGGGAGAAAACTGGCTGGTTTGGCTCAGAATGTACAAAAGCACATAAAAAACTAAAGAAGGCGTTAAGTACCATACCAAGATGTTCATGTGAGGTCCGGATCTGAAGATACGAATATAAGGAGGCCATTAGGAAAAGGAAAATTAGTTTGAAGGAGGAAACTTGGGAATCCCTCCATAATGCCAGTCACATGAAAGATAACATCCTCTTCTGGAAAATAATTAATTCCCCTACTCCAGGGGTCAGACAAGACCACAGAATAGAGATTGCAATAGCAGAAGAGGATTGGATTGGCTACGTTTCGAAGATCTATGGCATTGTTCCAGAGCTAGAGTCATGCAGTCTCTTAACTAGCGACTTTTCTCAAAATAATTTACCTCTGAGTGTAACACCCCACTTTGGATTAGAGGAAGTAGTAGAGGCCATTAATGCAAGTAAAGCCGGAAAAGCTCTGGGTCCTGATGGTGTCCCGGTAGACTTATACAAGGCCAGTGTACAATTATGGGGCCCTTTATTGACCCAGGTGTTGAGGGCCTGTTGCATTTTAGGTCCTTTACCTTCATGGCAAGATTTAATCATTGTCCCTATATTCAAAAAAGGTGATCGACTCAACCCAGCCTGTTACAGACCCATCTCATTACTTGACTCATTAGCCAAAATTGCAGGGACAATCATTTTAAATAGACTACAAGAGTGGGCTGGAAAAAATAACATCTTATCTGAATTACAGTACGGATTCCACCCAGGAATATGTACTGTAGAACAGGGACTGAATTTAAATATTATAATTGGGAAGTACACAAAGATTAAAGAAAGTAATTTGTATCTAGCCTTCATAGATTTGTCTTCAGCATTCGACTGTGTAGTCCATAATAAACTATGGAAAATCCTAAATGAACTGGGGGTAGATATGACAATAATACAGTTTGTACGGGAACTGTACTCAGGAAGTAGGGCGAAGGTGAGATATGGGATGGGGGGGAATGTACCAGATCATTTGGCATACACAGCGGTGTACGCCAAGACTGTGTATTAGCACCCTTCCTATTCTCAATATATATAAATAAACTGGAATCAGAATTAATAAGTAAATGTAACGATCTCCCGCAAATTGGTCATTCCCTGATCCCGGCTTTACTTTATACAGATGATGCGGTCCTCATGGCCCGGACCCTGATAGCTCTACAAAGGCTCCTAACAACCTGTGTAACTTATATGTCAGAACTGGGGATAAATGTCAATCGTTCAAAAACCTTTACAATGAAATGTGGCAAGAGATCCACCACATTTAGAGACATTATCATGCAAGGTGGGAAGATTGATAGTATCTCAACATTTGCCTATTTGGGAATAATGTTTGATAAAGATACGACATGGGCCAATTGTGTAAAGGTCAAGAAATTAGTTTATTAGGACAACTATGGCCCTGAAGAATTTTTCTAAGCGATTAGGGACGATTACACCACAGAATGTGCTAAAAGTATACAGAGCTAAATGTATCCCTTCTGTCACCTATGGAGCAGGTGTATGGGGATGTACTAATTGTAACCCGATTCAAACTGTGGAAAATGATTTTCTGAGATATCTGTTAATGGTACCAGGGGGCACTTCATCATATGTTAGTCATGTGGAACTTGGGGCCTCCTATTTGGTGGACCTAATAAAGATACAACCCATATTGTTTTGGCAGAAAATCTGGACCTCAGAATATGCTGGCCTAAATAGGTCAGTTTCATGGGATTCCATGGCTCTGACATATTCTTTAAGAGTCCCGTGGCTGAATTATATTATGAATTTTTTTTATAAAGATGGGACATAAAGAATATTACGATAGTCCAGAATTGTTGGAAACTTTAAGCAGGAAAGAGTCGAAGTCCCTGTCCCTGAAGTACTTAGAAGATTTGAGGTGGCTAGTAGAGTAAAAAAAAAAGTAGTGTTATGAACAATCAATTGATTTTGACCACGGATCGAATGCAATTTTATCTGATGTACATAGTAAAACCCAGACATCGCTTTCTTCTTATTCGGTTGAGGATGGACACGTTTCATCGTTTGGTAGCTTTCCCTATTATGAATGATTGGAGTCCAATATTAGGTGTGTGTCCTTGTGATTTAGTGTCAGTACAAAGCACAATACATGTGGTTTTCTTCTGTAAATTTTACAAAAAACAGAGAAAGCGTTTTTTAATTCCATTTTTAAGATTTTTACATATCCGACAATGCCGTCCAGCCTATTTATATCTTCAGATGTTACCCTCTACTGAAATATGTGATATTTTAGCAAATTTTTTAAGCTCCATAATATTTCAGAGACAATGTATGGATAGAATAGTAACATGATATTTGAGGCTCTCAGTTTCTTCGTAATTGACTAGCATGTTAGTAACGTGTAACTTATGCCCAAGCATGACTCAACGTTAAATAATAGTACCTTGGAGTAGAACTGGTGAGGAGCTTTTTTTTATAATAGTATGAAATACTATGCTTTATTTGTAAGTATAATTTTAAATGGATTTTTAACCACGACCTATGATGTATAAATTGTATTTTAGATATGTTATTGACTGAACGGGGCCTAATTTTAGGGTCCAAAAAAAATGTCTTTTATATATGTGATTATGAGATGATTTTCTATTGATTGTAATAGGAATGTATGCTTTTGCTTTTATGGTCCATGGAGACTAAAATAAATAAAGAGTTAGAGTCAGTAGAAATGACTCTATTGCTCCCTACCCTGCGCCATAGTGCGCCGTATTTTAAATAAGGCACACACATGGTGGCTATAAGGGGGTGCTAAGGGGCGCAGGAAAAGCGGTGCTGTACCCGGTGCAACGCCACTTTCCATAAATCTGCCCCTCAGTGTTTTATGTTTTACCAGTTTGATTCAATCAACATGGCTTCACGTGTGCCACACATTTGTCATATGTTAAACTGTTAGTGCTCTAGTTATTCTTCAGAACACTCTGGGAGGCTGTAGTAGAACACAAAGGAATCAACTGACAGGCTGCTCCTGTTGGAAGTACATGTTTTACTGAGAATGTCAGACTTCATTCTCATATCGCTGAGAATTTACGGAAAATATACTCTCATCTTAGCTTCTGAAGCACCATCCATAACCTCTATGGGAAAAACATGAGAAAAAAGATTTCTCTTGAACATGATTCATAAAATCCCAGCAGAAGGCTTTTTCACAGGGCAAAATCACCTCAGCAACATATGATTTATTTTGTAACTAAAATCTGTTATCATCCTTTATGTTTTCTCCTTTTTATGACCCTCAAAACCTGCCATTGACTACAATGCATTTAAGTGGGGTACTATCATGTATATCAGTCCCAAGATGACTGCTATCACTCTCTGGTTGAAGTGATGACAGCCAATCAGATCTTACCATGAGCTCTGTACTTATGCTCTGATAGGCCTGATATACAAATTTATTTTTCATTTAATATCTCAAGAACTACTTAATGGATTGACATCAAATAACAAAAAGCGTGGTTTCTGGACCAAACACCTTCCTGACAAATTTGGTGTAATTCCGTTTAGTGGTTCAGGATGCAGTTGTGTGTAAAATCTCAATGGTAATTAACATGTGAAACACATTTTTTCGACCCCGCCCCCTTTCTCTCTGCCCCTGTTTGACAGATCACCCCAAAACTTTTCATGCACAAGACGCAACAAGTAGATTCATCAAACAGTTCCAAAGCTATAGCAAAGTCAAAAAATGCTTTTCCTATGGAAACTAGGTCCTAACATGACGAATCTTCACAAACTTTTCATAACCAGCGTACCAGTTACTTCAGCTGCTGTCTGAAAAGTTCTGGTGTGATTCGTCAAGCCGGGGCTGAGAAAAATGGGGGGGGCAAAATGATTTTTCCTCATGCAAATTTTAAGGGGATTTTGCAGTTTTTAGACATGACTGCAGCCTGAACCGCTGAACAGATTTGCACAAAATTTTGAAGAAAGGTAGATTTTGGTCTAAGAAGAATCCATTGTGTAATTTAGCATAAATCTGCTCAGCAGTTTTGGAGTTATGAAAGGAGAATAATATAGAAGACTAGGGATGTGGATCCTTTGAGGATCTGCATGGATCTGCAGGTGCCATTCGGGGATCTGCAGGTACTCCCAAATCTGAGCAAAAAGCAAGGCCCTAATTGGCTGGCCGCAACCTGAAAGGAAAGTTTCAGCCGCCATTTTGTTTCTTGGCTGGACCCTGGGGGAGAACACAAGTAAAAACACACATAAGGGATCAGGATAAAGTATTCTGACCCCACAGGACACATGGGGGGGTCACTGAGGGACTCCTCATGGACAAAATAAATGTTTTTGGTTGATCCACAGTGGCTCATAAATCCGTGATGGATTTGTGGACCTGATGCACAAAAGAAATAAAAAAAGAGGCCACTCACATAAAATCCTCTGCCACACATGGTTCAAGGCCATGTGCAGCATAGGGTTGGGTGGATGTACGGGGGCTTGGCTGCAGGCCCAGGCAACAGGGCCGCACACGGCCTTGATTGTATTAACATAGAGAAATTACATGTTATTTTACGTTAAATAAGGCATAGAAATTCACTGGAAAAAAAAAGATTACAATGACGTTATAGTGAGGCTGACACTTTACCCACACAAAATCATAGAAATTCAGCTGTTATAGTTAGACTTATAATAATATTTATCTGACGAAACTATAACTTGTGCCATTAACCACTTCGCTGCCAGGCCTTTTCCCCCTCCTGTGCCAGGCCTTTTTTTGCCTATTTGGGGCAGTTCGCGCTTAGGCCCTCATAACTTTTTGTCCACATAAGCTAACCAAGCCAAATTTGCGTCCTTTTTTTGCAACATCCTAGCGATTCTAAAGGTACCCAGACTTTGTGGGTTCCCCTGAAGGAGGCCAAGAAATTGGCCAAAATACAGTGAAAATTTCGTTTTTTTCAAAAAAATTGGAAAAAGGGGCTGCAGAAGAAGGCTTGTGGTTTTTCCCCTGAAAATGGCATCAACAAAGGGTTTGCGGTGCTAAACTCAGCAGCTTCCCAGCTTTCAGGAACAGGCAGACTTGAATCCGAAAACCCAATTTTTCAACACAATTTTGGCATTTTACTGGGGCATACCCCATTTGTGCAATTTTTTGTGCTTTCAGCCTCCTTCCAGTCAGTGACCGGAATGGTCATGAAACCAATTCTGGATCCCAGAAACCTAAACATTTCTGAAAAGTAGACAAAATTCTGAATTCAGCAAGGGGTCATTTGTGTAGATCCTACAAGGGTTTCCTACAGAAAATAACAGCTGAAAAAGAAAAATATTGAAATTGAGGTGAAAAAAACATCAATTTTTCTCTACTTTTTACTCTGTAACTTTTCCCTGCAATGTCAGATTATCGAAAGCAATATACCGTTACGTCTGCTGGACTCCTCTGGTTGCGGGGATATATAGGGTTTGTAGGTTCATCAAGAACCCGAGGAACCCAGAGCCAATAAATGAGCTGCACCCTGCAGTGCGTTTTCATTCTATACCGGGTATACAGTAATTCATTTGCTGAAATATAAGGAGTAAAAAATAGCTATCAAGAAAACCTTTGCATTTCCAAAAAGGGCACAAGATAAGGTGTTGAGGAGCAGTGGTTATTTGCACATCTCTGAATTCCGGGGTGACCATAGTAGCACGTGAATTACATGGAATTTCTCAAATAGATGTCTTTTTTACACACACCCCTATATTTGGAAGGAATAAATGTAGAGAAAGACAAGGGGCAATAACACTTGTTTTGCTATTCTATGTTCCCCCAAGTCTCCCGATAAAAATGATACCTCACTTGTTTGGGTAGGCCTAGCGCCCGCGACAGGATATGCCCCAAAACACAACGTGGACACATCACAGAAAACAGAGCTGTTTTTAGCAAAGTGACTACCTGTAGATTTTGGCCTCTAGCTCAGCCGGCACCTAAGGAAACCTACCAAACCTGTGCATTTCTGAAAACTAGAGACCTAGGGGAATCCAAGGAGGGGTGACTTGTGTGGCTCGGACCAGGTTCTGTTACCCAGAATCCTTTGCAAACCTCAAAATTTGGCTAAAAAAACACATGTTCCTCACATTTCTGTGGCAGAAAGTTCTGGAATCTGAGAGGAGCGACAAATTTCCTTCCACCCAGCATTCCCCCACGTCTCCCGATAAAAATGATACCTCACTTGTGTGGGTAGGCCTAGCGCCCGCGACAGGATATGCCCCAAAACACAACCTGGACACATCACAGAAAACAGAGCTGTTTTTAGCATAGTGACTACCTGTAGATTTTGGCCTCTAGCTCAGCCGCCACCTAGGGAAACCTACAAACCTGTGCATTTCTGAAAACTAGAGACCTAGGGGAATCCAAGGAGGGGTGACTTGTGTGGCTCGGACCAGGTTCGGTTACCCAGAATCCTTTGCAAACCTCAAAATTTGGCTAAAAAAACACATGTTCCTCACATTTCGGTGGCAGAAAGTTCTGGAATCTGAGAGGAGCCACAAATTTCCTTCCACCTAGCGTTCCCCCACGTATCCCGATAAAAATGATACCTCACTTGTGTGGGTAGGCCTAGCGCCCGCGACAGGATATGCCCCAAAACACAACGTGGACATATCACAGAAAACAGAGCTGTTTTTAGCAAAGTGACTACCTGTAGATTTTGGCCTCTAGCTCAGCCGCCACCTAGGGAAACCTACCAAACCTGTGCATTTCTGAAAACTAGAGACCTAGGGGGATCCAAGGAGGGGTGACTTGCGGGGCTCGGACCAGGTTCTGTTACCCAGAATCCTTTGCAAACCTCAAAATTTGGCTAAAAAAACACATGTTCCTCACATTTCTGTGGCAGAAAGTTCTGGAATCTGATAGGAGCCACAAATTTCCTTCCACCCAGCGTTCCCCCAAGTCTCCCGATAAAAATGATACCTCACTTGTGTGGGTGGCCCAGGTGCCTGCAACATAATAAGGCCCAAAACCTGAAGGGATAGAAGGGATAGCACAGCAAGTTTATAAGGGCATATTCTTTTATACATCTTTAGACGGACTCTGCTTTGGGGACCCACATAAGTGAGGTGTCATTTTACTTGGGAGACTGAGGGGAAAACTGGGGAGTAGGAATTTTGTGCTGGAGCGGTGATCCTACTAAGAAAAATCAGGAAAATATGCTTTTTTATGCAAATTGTGAGGTTTACAGAGGAGTCTGGGTAAGAAAATGTTGGGGGAGCCACACAAGCCACACCTCCCTAGACTCCTTGGGGTGCCTAGTTTTAAAAAGTTTCTGGGTTTTGTAGGTTTCCCTACATGACGGCCGCACCCAGGACCAAAAACATAGGTGGGCCCTCCCCCCCAAACACAGGTATTTTTGGAATATATCACTTTGATGGGTGCACATACGTCCGTGATGTGCCAAACACTAAAATTGTGAAAAGAAACACACTTAGGTTATGTGAAGAAGACCCCTCACCCACCAACCAAGTTGGTGGCATGCTTCATCATCGGGGTCCCACCTGAGGCACCTAGCGTGTCTCAAGTGTGCTGCGACGCCTGATTACAGCGGAGCAGGTTTTGTCATTTGTACCACACATACTGGTTGGATTTGGCACGAGGGTGAGTGATGGTTCAGTAGATAAAATTTTATTAACAAGAGATTTCACAAAAGTGAAATGCACTGGTAATAACTGAAAGGCCAAAAAACTGAACCAATGACTCACAGCTCGTGAGCTGTAAAGCCACGACAAGGCACCAACCGCTTTACAGTCCATTCACACACCTTTCATACATGACATGCACTAGACCATTCACGCCGCCAGCCACGGGCCCAGCACATTACAAGACTCGCATCCACAGACAGCGCCAGTCAAGGGCCCATCACTTTCATACGCCCACATGCCTGATACAGCAATCACACCAGCTGATGAGTGTGTGGACTGGCGTTTGGCCGGCACTGCCAGCCAAGCGCCACCCCACCCACACCACCAGCCAAGCGCCACCCCACACACACCGCCAGCCCAGCGCCACCCCACACACACCGCCAGCCAAGCGCCACCCCACACACACCGCCAGCCAAGCGCCACCCCACACACACCGCCAGCCAAGCGCCACCCCACACACACCGCCAGCCAAGCGCCACCACACCCACGCCGCCAGCCAAGCGCCACTCTACACATGCCATCCCCTTTTTTTTGTTTTTAAACAACAAAGAAACCACTAATCATAAATTAGTACAAAACTACAAACACAAAAGCTCTAACTGAATACATGACTAATGCCAACCGTGAAACCGAACATATAAAAATATAAAACACCAGTTTACGCTCACGGAATTTCCCAATAATTCTTCTGTGTGTGGTAGCTCCTGAAACAGCCACCCACACACAGCCCAGGCTTTGAAGGACAATCAGGGCAGTACATCCTAGTCTCCTTCCTGATACCTCTTCGAGCACAGACTCTACATCTCTTAGCAGGAAAGTTTTTTTTGGCCGTGGGAGGAATGTGCTCAGCAAAGTGACGATCTTTCAATCTAGCCACATCCTCCACCACTGCTTCTCTAGGAACTCTTGCCTGTTCCAGCACAACAAGGCTAGCTATGATAGACTCCTGAAATTTCACAAATGTCATCCTTGACTCTGGAGAACTATCCTTAAACACAACAAAAGCATTAAAAGTTGCCAAGTGGAACAAGTGAAGCGCTAATTTCTTATACCACACATAAGACTTACGAGCAGCAGTGTAAGGTTCTAACCTCTGATCTACTCTATCAACACCACCCATGTGCTTATTATAGTCTAAGATGCACACAGGTTTGCGCACTTCGGCAACCTGACCCCAAACAGCCACAGGTGAAGTACTCTCATCATGGATGGTGCTTAGCATGTATACATCCCTCTTGTCTACAAATTTCAGAGCTAGCAGCTCATCATTCCGCAAGGCACTGCACTGTCCCTTCTCAAGTTTTTTACAGACAAGCTCTTTTGGATAGCCTTTCCGATTAGAGCGGATTGTGCCACAAGCAACAGTGTCCACTCTGAACAACTCCTTGAACAACCGAACTCCAGTGTAGAAGTTATCTACATATAAATGGTGACCTTTGTTAAACAGTCGTCTACCAAGTTCCCACACAATTTTCTCACTAACTCCAAAAGTGAGAGGACAACCAGGGGGGTCAATATTGGAATCCCTACCAGTGTAGACCCGGAAATTATAAACATATCCTGTACTACTTTCTGACAGCATATACAATTTAATTCCATACCGTGCCCTCTTGCTAGGAATGTACTGCCTAAAAACCAAACGACCCTTGAACAGGACCAAAGACTCATCTACAGATATTTCTTTCCCTGGAACATAGATCTCTGAAAACCGATCTACCAAATGATCAAGGACAGGTCTAATCTTAAAAAGACGGTCAGAATCAGGATGATCTTGTGGCAAGGCTAAAGCATTATCTACAAAATGCAACATCCGAAGAAGAAGCTCATACCGGTTACGACTCATGATGGCAGGAAATATAGCAGTTGCCATCAAGGGACTAGTAGACCAATATGAAGACAGCGACGGCTTCCTTATCAGCCCCATCAAAAAAGTTAAACCCAAGAACTTTTTCAACTCTTCCAGATTTGTGGGAATCCACCGGCTAGCTCTAGAGTGTGGCCTAAGTCTGGCAGCGTTGTCCCTCAAAAACTGCTCTGCATACAAATTAGTCTGCTCAACAATCTCTTCCAAAAATATATCGTCCATAAACAACTCAAAAAAGTTGACGGGCAAAAAGTTTTCCGTATTAACTCGACACCCTGGAAAACCAGTAAACGCAGGCAACTGTGGCTGCTCCATGTTTGGTGCAACCCATGCGTCAGGTCTTCCAATGGGAAGCCTTTCAGCCGCTGGCTCCTGCACCATTGGCACATCACTGTCCTCCTCTAAAACAGGCCCTTCATCAGCACTGAGAGTGGCTTCATCATCAGATGATTCATCTCTGACAGAAAATTCACTTCCAGAATCCTGCACTTCCTCCTCTGCCTCAGATGCAGAGTCAGTCTCATATTCATGGTCAGAAGATGACTCAAAAAGCACACTAACAACCTGCTGAGCGGTCATCCTACGGCTGGCCATGATCCTTCCTACTAAAATTAACTGGACAAATACACCACCAACAACCAGCACTGTTTAAGATAAGTAACAAAGTATAGGTTTATCACTAAGAATTATAAACTCAAAAACTATACTGCTCACTTGCCTGAAAAAGCTTGACTCACCAGCAACTACTCTGCACAGCCACAGCAATCACCAACGATATCCCACTAAAAAGAGAAAAAAAAAAGCAAATTAGACATAAGACAACACAATAATCATTGTGCATAACTCTAAGGACAATTTCACACACAATCCTGCATTCAGTACACCACCTACAAACATGTCATTCATGCATTGCAACAATACTCACTTGGAGTAAATTTATTTACTTACCTAAAACATGCAACTACGCAAACCGCAGGACAACTACTGCCAAAACTGCAACAAGCCACAGCAAAGTCAGCAAAAGCTTTGAACTAAAACAAAAAGGAGAAAAACTGTTATTATCATAAAAGTAAATACTTCGCCAGTTGACAAACACTCCGCCACTAACCATTTTTTCATTTTCCCGTGTCTAGTCTTCTCTGCTTGGGGGAAGATGGGCCTAAAAAAAAAATAGGCCAATCTACCCCCAAGGGGAGGGGGCAGAAATCACCCAGATTACATTGCACCCTTTGGGGGGGGGCGACCCTTGCCCAAGGTGCCACACCCCCACACAAAGCACACACACACATACATAGTATCCCTGGCGCTATGGGGATTCTGCCCCCCTTGGGGACAGAAAGGCCTAAAAAATAGGCATATCTGCCCCCTAGGGGGGCAGAACTGCCCAAAAATACATGAGGGCCCCTGCACAAAAAATACACATCAACAATAAAATCCCTGGTGTCTAGTGGCTTTCTGCCCCCCTTGGGGGCAGATCGGCCTAAAAATAGGGCCAATCTGCCCCCAAGGGGGGCAGAAACGACAATAAATACATTGCGCCCCTGGGGGGAGCGACCCTTGCCCAAGGGGCCACCCCCCAACACAAAGCACACATACATACATACTATTTCTGGCGCTATTGGGATTCTGCCCCCCTTGGGGGCAGAAAGGCCTAAAAAAAATAGGCCTCTCTGCCCCCAAGGGGGGCAGAACTGCCCAAAAAATACATGAGGGCCCCTGGGGGCGACCCTTGCCCAAGGGGCCGCCCCCCAACACAAAAAATACACATCAACAATAAAATCCCTGGTGTCTAGTGGCTTTCTGCCCCCCTTGGGGGCAGATCGGCCTAAAAATAGGGCCAATCTGCCCCCAGGGGGGGGCAGAAACGACGTAAAATACATTTGCCCCCAAAGGGGAGCGACCCTTGCCCAAGGGGCCGCCCCCCAACACAAAAAATACAAATCAACAATAAAATCCCTGGTGTCTGGTGGCTTTCTGCCCCCCTTGGGGGCAGATCGGCCTAAAAATAGGGCCAATCTGCCCCCAGGGGGGGCAGAAACGACGTAAAAAGCATGTGCCCCCAAAGGGGAGCGACCCTTGCCCAAGGGGTCGCTCCCCTACACTAATATTCACTCACACACACACACATACAGAAATCCCTGGTGTCTAGTGGGCATTCCTGCTGCCCGATCGCATCGCGATCGGGCAGCAGGAATGCTCAAAGAGACATCGAGGGAAAGGAAAACCCTTTCCTTTCCCTCGATGCCTCTCTGAGAGCACCCCCACCCCGCAGGAAGGTGAAATACTCACCTTCTCCCTTGACGCGCTGGAAGCAAATGGCTTCCAGCGCGTCATTCCCCCTTTCCATGAAATCAGCGCGCGATCGCGCGCTGACGTCATGGGGGGGGGCGTGGGCGTGAAAGGGGAAGGGATTCCCCTTTCAGCCCTGGCCTGGGGGTGTTGGGGGGCGGCCCTCGGGGGAAGCGCTAGCGCTTCCCCCGACTGCCAGTCCCTGGACGTAATGGTTACGTCCATGGCGCCACACGGGCGCTCCCATGGACGTAACCATTACGTCCGTGGCGGGGAAGGGGTTAAGTAAATGTAGCAAAATAAACAGATGAAGGACAGAATGCTGAACAATGCAAACATGGACCCCCAGTCACAAAGATCTGGGTTTAATCCATTGTTTTTGTGTTCATCATGCCACCCCAGTTTGGAACCAACCATATGCAAATCAGTCTTAACCCTGTTCTCCCTGGGAATTGTCCAGCCCGAACTGCCAAGTCAAGTCCTCCCTGGACTCGAATCAAGCATCCTGGTATTGGTTTCGGGGTCTCAGCCCTCATCAGCCAGGCTATCTAGAATACAGAGGTGCAGTGAGCCCTGGACCCACGTCTGAGCATACCCTTCCCTCTTAGGGTGAAAAAAGTAAAAGAACAGCCGATTGACAGAATGCTTAACAATGCAAACATTCACCCCCATTAACAAAGATCAGGTTTTAATCCATCATTTTTTTTGCCCACCCCTTTGACCCAGCCATATGCACATCAGTCTTAACCCTACTCCCCATGGAACATTCCAGCCCGAACTGCAAAGTCAGGTCCTCCCTGGACCGGAATAAAGCATCCTGGTACCAGCTCTAGGGTATTACCCCTCATCAGCCAGGGTTGCCTGAATCCAGTGGCGCAGTCAGCACAGGACCCACATCTGGGCATACTCTTCCCCCTAAGGGAGACAAAAGCAAAAAGAATGGATGATGGATGAAATGCTAAACAATGCAAACATTCACCCCCAGTCACAAAGATCTGGGTTTAATCCATTGTTTTTTTGCCCACCACACTACCTCAATGTGGACCCAGCCATATTGACATCAGTCTTGACCCTGCTCCCCATGGGAACAGTCCAGCCAGAACTGCCAAGCCAGGTCCTCCCTGGCTAAGTAACTTCAGGCCACAAGTTATAGTTTTTTATCATAAGTATAGCTATAAGTATAAGTATAACTGCTGAATATCTATGGTTTGTGTGGGTAAAATGTCAACCTAACTATAACGTGGTAGAACGTCACTGTATCCTTTGTTTTTTTTCACTGAATGTAAAATTCACTAAAAAAAACAGAGGTTACAGGGACATTATAGTTAGGTTCAGATTTTACACATACAAAACCATAGAACTATCTCAAGAAACTATAACTCATGCCCTGTGGTAACTATAACTTGCTACCCTGCCATGCACAGTTTTCTCATCAAAAACTGTATTACAAATGTTGCACTGATATTATCAATGATGTCATAGAGGATGTCATGACTGATGTAGTATGTGGGGTAATTAGCAGCGTGTGGCAAGGGCATGGGTTATAGTTACCTTAGGGCATGTGGGCATAGTTTCTTGAGATACGTATGATTATAACTGCTGCATTTTCTATGGTTTTGTGTGTGTGCAATCTAAACCTATCTATTACGTCTCGGGAACCTTTTGTCATGCCTGTCTAGGCAGAGCCATGACCGAGCATACCTTCTGTCCGGTTAAGGGTGACATTGAAACCCATTTGACGGCAAATGTGCAGTGCTCACAGATTGAGGACTTCAGAGATGCAGAGCAAAATAGAAAACACTTCTGCATTGGGGGACTAAAGTCCCGCTTCGACTCGTGAGATAGTGGCCATCTTGATTGGGAATGCTATTTAGCTGCTTTAAAGACCGGAAAAATGCTTGGACTCACCTATTTCAACAGACCCCCTCTGTGTTACTGGTTGCTATTCTTTGGTGGCTCCATCCACATCTTCTTGCTGCAGCATTCATGGATTCTGAAACCTGGGGGAAACAAGAGACAACAAAATTAAAACATTTAAGGCAGTAACAGCCCTCGCGTGCCTGCAAATTACTTAACTGGGGTGGGCATGATGTTTCCATCTTTTGATGTTCTGACAAGCTCCTAAGTTTCCATACCAGGGTAAACTCTGATACTCGTGTCCTGCAACAAAAGGGACACGTTTAAATTTAGGCAATAGACTTGTGTCCAAAAAGATATATATATATATACTTAACACTATGACATGCATAAAAGGTATATCTGGCAAAATAGGTTTCTGCTATGCTGCCATGAATAAACTATATGTATATATATATATATATATATATATATATATATATGAAGCTGTGGAACACTATGTGACTGGTAAGTGAAGTTAATTTGCCAAGTTACATGTTGCCTTGTTCTAAGAAGAATTAGTGTATTCAGTAATCATGTACACTGTGAAGCATGTCTATATATGAATAGTTAGTTTGCATGTTTTGGTAACCTACCCTTTTTTCTACTAGACATTGGTTATTAGGTACAAGGCACTTCCGGGTATACATTGAGGTATGTACATAGTTCTATAAGTGCTTGATGCATGTATGTCGCATATATCCAGTAAATTGAGTAACAACTCTAAAATTGTGCACACACATACAGATTGACCAGCTCCAGGGAATCCCATCCTTTCCACTCCTTCCCATAAAAACCTGTTGTCAAAAACAGACGTAGGCAGGGAAAAGGGATGAAACAGGTATAACATTTTAACGAGGGTGAGATAGAATGTTAGCACATTTTGCATCACTAATCTAAATCTCAACTTCTAGAGAGTGATGTCCAAGTGCATCTCCACGTAGCAGTCTTCCAAGAAAGGTCCAAGGATTGGGAGTAATGGCTTTTCTTCCACTCTCCTTCCCCATTGGGTTTGAGTTTCCTTGTCACCCATAGCTTGAATAGGGCGGTTTGAGCCTGGTGGTGGAGTTGGGAACCAGCAATGCCTTTCCATCTCAATCCTGTGTGAACAGATGGTGAGTGCTTGATACTTTTTTTTAAAAATTTCTAAGGTTTTTCTAATTCCATTTCCTAACTATAAAGTCCCTGTAACCTTTGTCTTTTTCATTGAATGTCTATGGTTTTTTGATGTAAAGTAATATTTAATTACCATACGTTAATCCAACTACTGCCACACATGACTTTTAGCCAGGAATGGAAGGGGTTGACAGCAGGGCCTGGGTTGTGGCCAGGCCTTGTAGTGAACTCCCCTCATGCAGCCAACCTCACATAGTGGGTCTGTGAATGGGCGTGTGAGTGGCTGTATGGGTGTGTGACTCGGTGAATGTGGTTGTGTAAGTGGGTGTGTGAGTGTATGAGTGGACATGTGAGTGAGTGTGTGAGTGGCCATGTGGGTCTAAGAGTGACTTTGTGGATCTGTGAGAGGCTGTATAGGTGCGTGAGTGGGTGCGTGAGGTTTGTGAGTGGTTGTGTGGGTGTATAATTGGTTGTGTGAGTGGGTGTATGAGTGGCTGTGTAGGTCTGTGAGTGGGTGCATGAGTGTGTGAATGGGTGTGTGAGTGGGACTGAGTGCATGTTTTTTTTTTACTGGGGTCTGGATCAGAAGATTTGTCATGGATTCACACAGGGGCTGCGCTGAGCATCACAGAGGATCTACAGGTCCTCATCACTCCTACAAAAAAAAACTTTTGGGGGCAATTTCCTGCCCATCAGTCCTATTGAGTCAGAATAATTCTATCCTGACCCCTGATGTCCTATTTCATTTTTATTCCCACATCCCTTGGACTGAGTGCCATTAGACAAAATGGTAGCTGCAACTTTCCTGTCAGGTTGCAGACAGCCAATCATGGCATTTCTGTTGGTGTGTGGATACGTGGCTCCACCAAAGTGGATCTGAGGTAGATCTGCATCTCCAGATATGCATACATTTGTTTTCTTTGTTTTCTTTTGTTCACTTCCCCATCCTATTTAGGAGACCGTGGGCTCTATCACCCAGGGCTGATGTATTTATATCTAAGGGAATGAGGCACACTGCCCATCTCTCGGAGCCTTTTTTGGCCCAGGGGACTGCCTCCCCTGGGGCCCAAACTAGCTATAAAGGAGGGGGAGATTCAGCCCCCATCCCGAGTGGTTTTCGTCCCTGGGTACTTCATTCCCTGGTGCACAATTTATTTAATATTTTAGGGTAGGGGCGTTCAACCCCTCTCCTCCCCGTCATATTTGGCCCCAGGAATCCCATCCAAGCCTTTAATGGCCCGAGGACCCATCATCCAGGGCCGGCTCACTTGCTATGTCCGGGGTGGGCAGGGGAAACGTGTGTTTGCTCCGATCTGATGGTAGCATTTTCAAATCTCCTGCCAAAAGGAGCAAACACAAAGGTGGTCATTACAACCCTGGCTGTTGGTGTTAAAGCGGTGGTAAAACCGCCAACAGGCCAGTGGTAAAAAAAATGGAATCACGACCGTGGCGGAAACTGCCAACATAGACAGCCACTTTAACACTCTGACCGCCACGGCGGTACAAACAAACACTGCGGCGATAACTGCCAACAGACAAGCGGAGGACAATGTACCACCCACAGTATAACAACAGGCCAATCTGCCACCTTTTCTGGGGAGGATACACCGCAAACAAAAACACGGCAGAAACAGGACTTGGAAGGGAAAACACTCACCTCTACACACCCCACAAGGAACCAGGACGCCATGGAACCGGAACTCCAGATACTCCCTGCCTTTGTCTTCCTGCTCCGCTACCAGGAGCAAGAACGACAGCGGCGAAGACCACGGTGAGTACTGCACCTATGACATAGGGGAGGGAGGAGGGAAAAAAAAGTGACACATACACGCAACACACAAAACCCCCACCCCAACCCTCACCCACTACAACACACACACTAATACATCATGATACATTACAGTTACAGCCCCCAAACCCACCCCCCCGGAAGAATGCAAAGACAAAAGGAAATGATTGGAACATTTGTAATCTATTAAAATCCAGTACTCAAAAATATATATACACTATAAACAAATATATTCACCAAGAATACTAGTCCAGGTATTGCACCATTAAAGTCCGTGGACCACTGGGCCCAAAATGCATGGGCAAGGCCCACACTCAATACCCGATCAAAACGGAGAGAACAATGCAGGGGCATCAGATCGAAATAAAACAGGAACCTCAGGGGGAAGGGGGGGGGCACCTCAGCCGGATGAGTGCACAACGCCAGATTCACGAGGGGGCTCCATGCCCATTGCTTTATCCTGGGGAGTGCAAAGCCACAGTCTCACAAGTCTCTCCAGTGGGTGGTATGCCCAGTACTGCATCCTGGGGAGTGCAAAGCCACAGTCTCACAAGTCTCTCCAGTGGGTGGTTTGCCCACTGCTGTATCCTGGGGAGTGCAAAGCCACAGTCTCACAAGTCTCTCCAGTGGGTGGTTTCCCCACTGCTTTATCCTTGGGAGTTCAAAGCCACAGTCTCTCAAGTCTTTTCAGTGGGTGGTTTGCCCACTGCTTTATCCTGGGGAGTGCAAAGCCACAGTCTCACAAGTCTCCCAGTGAGTGGTTTGCCCACTACTGCTTCCTGGGGAGTGCAAAGCCATAGTCTCACAAGTATCTCCAGTGGGTGGTTTGCCCACTGCTGTATCCTGGGGAGTGCAAAGCCACAGTCTCACAAGTCTCTCCAGTGGGTGGTTTGCCGACTGTTTTATCCTGGGGACTGCAAAGCCACAGTCTCACAAGTCTCTCCAGTGGGTGGTTTGCCCACTGCTTTATCATGGGTACTGCAAAGCCACAGTCTCTCAAGTCTTTTCAGTGGGTGGTTTGCCCACTGCTTTATACTGGGGAGTGCAAAGCCACAGTCTCACAAGTCTCTCCAGTGGGTGGTTTGCCCACTACTGCATCAAGGGGAGTGCAAAGCCACAGTCTCACAAGTCTCTTCAGTGGATGGTTTGACCACTACTGTATCCTGGGGAGTGCAAAGACACAGTCTCACAAGTCTCTCCAGTGGGTGGTTTGCCCACTGCTGTATCCTGGGGAGTGCAAAGCCACAGTCTCTCAAGTGGATAACAGTCTCCACTGGTTCTGGAGGGGGCTTTGTGCCCAGAGTGCTTCATCCTACCAAGGACTGAGGTAGTGGATGTATCTCTCCACTGGTTCTGGAGGGGGCTTTGTGCCCAGAGTGCTTCATCCTGCCAAGGACTGAGGTAGTGGATGCCTTTCTCCATTGGTTCTGGAGGGGGCTTGGTGCCCAGAGTGCCTCATCCTGCCAAGGACTAAGGTAGTGGATGCCTTTCTCCACTGGTTCTGGAGGGGGCTTGGTGCCCAGAGTGCTTCATCCTGCCACGGACTGAGGTAGTGGATGTATCGCTCCACTGGTTCTGGAGGGGGCTTGGTGCCCAGAGTGCTTCATCCTGCTCGTGGCAGCCTCAGTAGCATCGGAGCGTTCAGTGCTCATTGGCCTGCGGTGCTTGGTGCGTCGGTGTCCTCTGAAGCTGTGCTTGTGGCGGCGGTGTCCTTGGCAGCGGTGCTTGTGGCGGCGGTGTCCTCTGAAACGGTGCTTGTGGCGGAGGTGTCCTCTGAAGCGGTGCTTGTGGCAGCGGTGTCCTTGGCAGCGGTGCTTGTGGCAGCGGTGTCCTCTGAAGGGGTGCTTGTGGCGGCGGTGTCCTTGGCAGCGGTGATGGTTGCGGCGGTGTCCTTAGCAGCGGTGCATGTGGCAGCAGTGTCCTTGGCAGTGGTGCTTGTGGCGGTGGTGTCCTCTGAAGCGGTGCTTGTGGCGGCGGTATCCTTGACAGCGGTGCTGGTGGCGGTCTTGTCCGCCATGCAGGTTTGCGGCGACTTGCCTTTCTTTCTGTGCCCCTTCCCCACCTTGGATGGTGGCGCAGCTGTCTTCCCACTCCCAACTGTACTCCTGGGAGAGCCTTTGGTGACAGAGGTTTTGCCTTTCTCCCGCTGGGCAGTGGCCAACTTTTTATGCTTCTGAGGTGGGGGACTGTCCGTGGCTGGCTCCTTGGCACACTGGCTGCCCTGCTGCTTGGTGCACTCCAGAAGCCGGTTACTGCTGGCACCACTGTTCCCGCTGATGTGGTGGCTGAGATGCTGGGTTGGGACCTGGAAAGGTGGGCCCTAGGGGACTGAAGGGGTGGGGGAGGTGAGGGGAAGAGGTCAAGGTTGGACAGGAAAAGTTTTTGGGACACACTGGGACAGGTAGATGGAGGGGCTTTGGGAGTGGAGGAAGAGGTAGTGGTTGTAGGAGGTGTACAATTGCTGACTTTGGGTCAAGGTGCAAGGGCTGGAGGCTGCCGTGAGGTGGATGGCTGTTTGGTGGGTGTGTGGCTGCGTTGGTGTACCTTGGGACGTGGGCTCACACACCCACTGGGAGAGGACACAGGGGATGTGTGAATGGTAGTGGGGGTGGTGAGTGCACGTGAGCGGGGTGTGGTGATGGGAGTGCTGGTGATGGACATAGTGGCTGTAGATGTAGTGCATGCAGGTGTGAGTGGAGACGAGACAGGGAGGGAGGAGGGAGATGAGGAGGAGGGGGACACAGTGGAGGCAGTGGCTGTTGGTATGTCTGCATGGGTATGATGTTTGTGTGAGTGCCTGTGGGATGTGTGGTGCTTATGTTTGCCAGAGCTTCCCTTGTGTGTTGAGGTGTGTGCATGCTGGTCTGAGGGTGTGCTTGGGATAGGCTGAGGTACAGGTGTTTGGGTCTGGGTGGAGGAAGTTGGAGGGGGGGGCTGGACACAGGGACAATGGCTGCCATCAGTGCTGAGGCCAGAGGCTGAAAAGCTCGCTGTTGGGCTGCCTGACCAGAATGAATGCCCTCCAGGCATGCATTCGTCTGTTGCAACTGCCTCTCTACACCCTGGATGGCAATCAAAATGGTAGACTGCCCAACAGTGAGGGATCTGAGGAGGTCAACGGCCTCCTCACTGAGGGCAGCAGGGCTGACTGGGGCAAGGGCTGAGGTGCCTGGGCCGAAGGAGATGCCCACCCTCCTGGGTGAGCTGCCATAGGGCACACGCTGAGGGGCTGCTGGGAGGGCGGTGCTGGTAGGGGGGGTGGCAGCTGTACCTGTAGATGCAGGGGGCACAGAGGGGCCTGCCACCGCAAGGGAGCTAACATCAGAGGATGAGTCCGTGTTGCTGGTCTCAGCTCCTGTCCCCGCCGTGGAGCTCCCCTCGCCCTCCGTCCCACTGGTGGCTTCAGACTCCGTTGTGTCGCCCTCCAGGGCCATGTGGGATGCAGCTCGCTCCTGCTCCGGTGCCACTGCTCCTCTGCCTGATGATGCTAATGTACACAAGAACAGGGAGACCACAAAAAAGGGGGGGGGGGAGAAGCCCCCTGCACTACGCCGTGCAATTTGAGTTCCCTAATTAATCCCAGGGACATGGGTTACAAGGCCTATGCCCGATTGCTGCACACATGGAAGTCACAGGAGCCTGACTAGGTGTAGTTGGCTCTGAACACAGGTGGGGTGGGGTGCCACATGGCCTGTCTTACGAAGGGACCTTGCCTACTAAACCCGCCCTGGCCTAGGGCAACCTACAGCCCACCTCCCCCACCCAGACACCTCCAATGCGTGCAGAATCATCTGAATGAGAGTGTACTCACCCCCTTGTGGCTGCTGTGATGCCCTCAAGTGCCCATCCAACTCCGGATACGCCACCACCAGGATCCCGAACATCAGGGGGGTCATGGTGCGATGGGCACCCCTCCCACATTGGGAGGCCATCCCCGGCTGGGCCTACGCCGTCTTCTTGCTCCAGCGGCGAATGTCCTCCCATATTTTATGACAGTGGGTGCTCCGTCTGTGGTGGACCCCCAGGGTCCGGACTTCCTTGGCGATGGCACACCAAATATCCTTCTTCTGGTGGGCGCTGACCTACAGGAATAGTACAGGGGAAAAGGAGAAGATATAACCATCTGCAGTGTCACAGTCATTGGCCCGCATCCCTACCCTTGCCATGACGCACATGCACTCACTGTTGTTTCATGCACGCCTCATTCCCCCCCCCCATCTTCCATCCACACCACTCCACACAGGCATTGCCCATTCAGCATGCTCACAGTGTACTTACCTGTTTGTCTGGAGGACTGTAGAGTAGCGTGTACTGGGGGAGGACCCCATCCACTAGTTTCTCCAACTCCTCCGTGCTGAAGGAAGGGGCCCTTTCCCCAGACACATGAGCCATTGTCTCTTCCAGACTGAGGTCACAGCAGCACTTGCAGTGTAGGTCCTCTCCTGTCGAAGATCAGGTATCAAGTGAGTGAACAGATAGAAAATGGCGGTCATGTCCGCGGCGGTGCGTACCGTCACTGCCGGCGTACATCGTCATTGGCTCCTGGGACCCATAGGGTCCAATGTTAACCAATGCAGGATTGCGCTGCGGTCTTCGACCGCCTACCGCAACGGTGTACAACGCCAGCGCAGTTACCTCATATCCCCTTGCTCCCACCTCTTTTTAATTGGGTTTTGCCCAGGGAATAGGGTCCTTGGGGATGATAACGCTCAGCGAGGGCAATGCAGGCGCCTCCCATTTTAAATAAAAAAGACCTTGGTGATGGGGTTACTGGGGCCTCTGAAGGTTTGGGAAGGGGGTCCACATGTGTCCCCCTCTTCTTTTTCATTATATTTGGCCCTGTGGGATGGGTATCTGGAGCATAGTAAGGGTCAGGAAGGGGGCTGCACACCATCCTCCCTTGTGTACTTGAATATGGCCCTGGGAAATAGGTTCCCTTGGGCCTTTTAAGGCCAGGGATGGGATTCCACACAGCTCTCTGCCCTTTTTATTGTAACTGGCCCCATGGGCTGGGGTAACCAAGGCCAATTAATGGTAGGGGAGGTGACTGTATGCCCTCTTCTCTTAATATATACATTTTGGCTCCAGAGGATGTAGTCTACGGGGCCCAAAGGCTAACCCTATGCTGCATACACCAAGGGCTATGCAAGGTGTGTGGCTGCCAGCCTGCTGGGGGTTTGGCCACAAGGCTAGGCAGCAGGTTAAACTCTGTGGCCAACTCCCCCACTGTTCATGGGCAAAGGCTGAGTGCAGCATGGGATCGGCTGCCTGCGGGGAGTTTGAAGGTGGGCATGGCTGCAAAACTAACTTGACACCAGTCACAACCAAACGTCATGTGTGGCAGAGGGTTGACTGCCCCTGGGTGGCTGCCTGAAGGGAATTGATTACAGGGACTGGCTGTAAGCCAGGCTGTGTGACCAACCACATGCCATTCTCGCTAAAGGTTCTGCACAATGTGGGGTTGGTTGCCTGTGGGGGGGCATTGGCTGCTTCCATGGGGGTTAGCCACATGGCCTGGCCTCAGCGCAGGGTGGGAAGTTTGGCTTATGTATGGTGATAAAATATTACCTTATGTTAAAATAGAACGCTAGAAGTTCACCTAAATACACAAAGGTTAAAGTAACATTATAGTTAGGTGTGATAAAATAAAGTTTTTGTTTAAAACAAAACCTTGGAAAATCCCTGATTGAACTCAAACAAACACAGAAATTTACCAGTTATAGTTAGCAGAGCTAACTTTAACTTCCTCCCCCACCATGCACTGCTTATAACCTCAGATATAACATAATTTGTGACATGTTCTATGAGGTCATTCTTGATGTCACTGATGACATCATCCAAGCTTCTTTTATAGACATAATTCTGTAAACTAATATGTCAATAGAGACCTGAAAGTAAGTACCGAATAGCTCAGAATAATATGAACCATCATTAATGCCATTACCGATAGAATTCCCTTAGAACCAGCAAGCATGTGTTATGTGAAATATTGACACTATGCCATACACTTTATGGGTATTCTAGTTCACATTAACAATCATCCTCAGATATACGGAAAATCCTCATTGCACAGTGTTTAGTCTGTGTGCAACATTTCAGAGAAAACCAAGTTCATAAAGATATTTAATGTCCCAAAATGAATGCTCTACTACTAACAGCTTTTATATGTATCAAATTCCTTACGGTCACCAAACCTACAGTGAGAAATTAAGTGGATATAAGTCGAAAAGTAGGTACTGTAAACATGCTTACTCTATGCAGAGTTTACTCTGTACCACACTGTTTGCAGACAGTAAAACTCTCATGAGAAGTACACCACAGAGTATTAGAAATTATCTACTAAGAGCATTGTACACTCTATGCCAAACATGTCCAAAGAGACATTATTCATTAAAAAGAACCCAAAGTCTCAAGATGCTAAAGTTCATATTATCTACAGCCTTTGTGCGGGAAAACTTCACTGATATCCTATCTTCTGAAGCAAAAGAAGCACATGTACATAGGTCAGTACCTGGTGCACACAGTCTTCTATGTTATGTAGAAATTGTCTTACTGAGATGTTTCTGTCTAAAAAAATCAAGCACACTTAAATAATTAACATTTACTATGTAGAATCTTTGCCCTGTAGGAAACGTTTTCTGTAGAACCAAAAAACTTGTGTGAAACATACTGGACACAGGTTGTCGCCTGTCATTTGCACATAGTTACTCTTTATTACTAAGATTTATAACATGCTCAGTACCGCTACACACCTATGATGCGTTACAGGCATATGCGTTTTGTTTACACTTACACCTGTTAGCTTGGCAAAGGCTGTACAGAATTAGGTAGAAAAGTAATATGGTAGGTACCCGCCACTATGTAAACTACAAAACAAACTAACATACTCTTTGAATGATGTAATCAGTGATGTCATCTCTGATGTCATCAGTGATGTCAAAAATGAATTTAGAGAACATGTCATGAGTGTTGAAATATGGGAGATAATTAGCGGTGCATGGTGAGGACGCGAGTAGCAGCAATACCAACTGTGTTTTTATATAGTCATTTGGGAGACTCCAAGGGTTGCAGCTATGACTCCTGGAAGTTCCCTTGCATCCCGTGGCAATGGTCTTGGCAATGCTTCTGTGACCCCTGGAAAGACAGCATAAGGATCAGATGAACGGGGACTTTTTACAGAACAAAATGCTCCTGAATTCAGAAAACAGGAGCTGTTTGTGGCAGCAGCTCACAGAGACTGTAACAGTTGCAGCTTGCAACAATTACAGTTCTGCCAGAACATCGGAGGTGTCAACTAGCAACACACTCTTAGGGCCTCCCAGGCCACACACTACTCCAAGCATGGGCATGCTTGGCCTGGAGGTTTTTATTGTTGATTTGGCACTCTACTCCAGAATGGTCTGCACAGGACAAAGTATTTCAGACCTTTCCATTATTTTCTTTTCCCTCTGTCTGAGACTCACTTAATCGCAGTCGCAGTCTTTCTTTCAAAAGTGGAATGTGCCCAGTTTGCTAACAAGCCCTCTGATAGTCACAGTTCTACAAGACCCCGGGTGACTCTTGTTCTATTTGGCCTAGCTTTCAGAAGGACTCCTGTCATCCTGCAGAAGATTGGTTCGAAAGTGAATGACTGACAACATTCAGCCTGTAGCTGCAGAGAGTCACGGTTGCATAAGTTTAGGCACTACAGAAAATGAACTCTTTGAGGGTCAATGATATGTCTATGTGTTAAGTAACACGTTATTGATTTATGTTTGACAAACATTATTGCCTCATGCATCACTGCAGAGAAGACGAAAGAACTAAGAGGAAGGGGGACTCTGCCCACACATGCTGCATGGGTTTACCACAGCTAAGTTTAGTGTAAAGCACTCATTAGAATCCACCTTCGCTGTCAGTCTGAGATGACAATACTCTCCACAAGTTCATGTTCTGAAAACACATTTGTATCTCTGCTCACAAATGACTACAGAAGTCACAAGTACACTTTATTTACATTGCTGATTTTAAGAGAAGTTTCTTCCTTAACGGAATACCTTCAACAGTACTCTACCCTCAAGTTTACCCTTATACTAAGTAATGTAGCAACCTAATAAGGTGGCATCGTGAGCCGGGGACCCACGTCTGGGCATGCCCAGCACATATAGGATGACAACAGCAAACAAACACAAATGATGGATGGAATGCAGAACCAATCAAACATTCACCCCCAGTCACAGATCTGGGTTTAATCAGTCAATTCCTATGCTCACCATGCCACCCCACTGTGCCACTGGACTCAAGCTAGGCTTGCTGATGAAGGGTGACACCCTGAAACCGGTCCCAGGATGCTTGCTTCTGGTACAGAGAGGACCTGGACTGGCAGTTCGGGCTGGACTGTTCCCATGGGGAACAGGGTCAAGACTGATTTGCATATGGCTGGGTCCAAATTGGAGTGGCATGGTGAGCAAAAGAATGATGGATTAAACCCACATCTGTGACTGGAGGTGAGTGAGTGAAAAGTTTCAGCACTCCATCCATCATTCTTTTGTGTTGATAAGCAAAACTACATCACCCAGAATGCACCAATATAGTTCCTGATTGTCTAAAAAGCCAGTACTGACTGGCAATATTTGTCGCGTACTGCGCTGGACTTCTCACCTCTGGATTTCGGATTGGCGAATACACCAAGTCTTCTACAGGTCCTGGATGCTCCCAGATAAGGGCGACCCCTTCTAGTAGCCATGGTGCCGCTTGACATGCTACGCCAAAGCAGACCGTACCCTCCAGAAGGAGTCCCAGAGGGAAAAAAACCCAACACTGGGGAAAAAACCTCTAACAGGAACTCCAGAAGGAAAACAAGAAAAAACTAGACTTGACAACAGGAAACAAAAATAGGCAATATCCAGGGTACAAGGCAGGAAAAAAGGAACAGGCAAAAATATCCCAAGGCAAAAGCAGGAACAAAGAACAGGCAAAAATCTCCCAAGGCAAAAGCAAAAACAAAGAACAGGCAAAAATCTCCCAAGGCAAAAAAGCAGGAACAAAGAACAGGAGCGAACAGCACAACCAGAAGGAAGTGTTTGCAACGCAAGGAGGAACAAGACTGACTGACTTATATACTGAGAAAAGGGAAGTGACATCACAGGAAAGGGAAGTAACACCATCTTGGATTGGGAAAAGCCCATAGACCAGTATAGGAAAAAGGAAGTAGTATAAAAGAAAAACAGAGCATGCTGGGACAAAAACACGAAGAATACAAGATGGACAGAACATGGATAGAGACAGGCAAAAGGCCCAACAAAATCCCACCACCAACAATAAAAGAAGAAAAAAGGCTACAAGTAAGTGTAGCGCGACCGGGAGCGAAATATATGCCTCCCAGAAAGCTTATTAAAAAAACGCGGGGAACGGCGCTCCAAATATCGGTAGCACGTTCCACCCGCGAGGGCAGAAAGAGACGCCGCGTCACAGCGCGGCGTTACAGTAGGTCCCCTCCCCGAGGCTCCAGGTTTGTCAGGATGATTGTCAAAAAACAGGCTAACCAAACGGGGAGCATGGACGGAGGAAGCATCTTCCCACGAACAGTCACTGAGGGGGTATCCTTTCCAGTGGACCAAAAACTGTAGTTTGCGTCGAAAAATTCTGGAATCACAGATCTCCTGGACTTCATACTCAGGCTGTCCGTTGATAGAAAGAGGTGGTGGACGTTGGAACTGGCGATGGTAAGGATCAGGAACGAAGGGTTTTAACTGGGACACATGGAAAACAGGATGAACCCTCCAGGTATGAGGTAAGCGGAGACGCACAACTACAGGATTCAGGATAAGCGAAATTCGAAAGGGTCCATAAATACGTGGTTTGAACTTATTGGTGGAAAACCGGGATGGTAGAAATCTGGAAGAAAGCCATACCTTGTGGCCCACTTGATACAAAGGTGCGGCTTGCCGATAACGATCCGCCTTTCGCTTCATAGCTTGTTTCGAAGCTAGGAGAGTAGTGTGAAGTAGGCCCTGGATTCGACGGATCTGTCGTGAAAAAGAAGTGACTGCAGGCACAGAAGAGGATGTTCGAGAAACAGTAGTGAAAGTCCTCGGATGAAATCCATAAGTACAATAAAAGGGTGTGGTCTTGGTCGAACTATGTATTGTGTTGTTATAGGAGAACTCGGCAAGAGCAAGATATTCTGACCAATTGCTTTGTGTGGCATTACAGTAACATCTCAGATACTGCTGAAGTTCTTGATTCACTCGTTCAGTTTGCCCATTCGTTTGTGGATGGAAACCCGAGGATAAAGAAATCTCAATGTTAAAGAAGGCACAAAAGGCTCTCCAGAAACGTGAAACATATTGAGGCCCTCTGTCTGAAATGACCTCTAGAGGAAGACCATGGAGGCGAAAAATATCTCGTAGAAAAATGCGACTCATTTCTGGGGCCGTTGGTAGTTTCTTCAAGGCTGAAAAATGGGCCATCTTGGTGAATGAATCTACGGTTACCATGATTACTTGGTTACCAGAGGAAGTAGGTAGAGAGCATATAAAATCAGTGGATAGAGTACACCAAGGAGCGGAAGGAACAGGTAAAGGTCTTAATAAACCTGCCATCTTAGTTCGGGGTGTCTTAGTCTGGGCACAGACTGGGCATGCTGTCACATAGGTTTCAGTGTCTGTCTTTAGCGAAGGCCACCAAAAAGATCGCTGAAGCAGTTCCTGGGTCTTCCTGATACCTCGATGACCGGCTATAGGAGAATCATGGCACATTTGCAGGGCTTCTTTCTGCACTTTCTTGGTAGGTAGGAAGAGAGCATGTTGATGATAGAAGTAGTTGTCCTTCTTCTGCAAAAAAGGAGTCACTTTATCCCATTCTGAAGCAGACAGAAACTGGTACTCGGATTGAATGCGTTCTTGAAAAGATTGAGTAGCTCCGATGATCCTGCTAGACTCAATAAGATGTGGAGAGGAGTTCTGGGCTATGTCAGGATATCTGCGGGATAAGGCATCTGCCACTAAATTCTGGGAACCAGGTATGTACGTGATCACGAAATCGTACTGGCTAAAGAAGAAAGCCCATCGAGCCTGACGACTGTTGCGACACTGAAAGCTCTGAAGACACTGGAGATTAAGGTGATCAGTCCTAGCTTCAAAAGGCTCTCTGGAACCCATCAGGAAATGCCTCCATTCCTTACAAGCTACTTTGAGAGCGAGTAGCTCTCGTTCCAGTACAGAATAATTTTGTTCAGCCTCTGATAGAATATGTGACAGATAAAAGATTGGATGTTCCAATCCATCATTGTCTTGCTTCTGCAGCAAAACTGCTCCAATAGCTCTGTCTGATCAGTCACGACGATAAATTTCTTGGTATTGTCAGGATGACGCAACACGGGTGCTTGGGTAAAGGCTGTCTTTAATTCTTGAAACGCGTGTTCAGCCTCCTTGGTCCAAATGAAACCCTTCTTCCGGTTCTCTTTCTTAATTGTTTGTGTTATGAAACTTTGTAGGTGGGCAAAGTTCTGAATAAACTGACGATAAAAGTTTGATAACCCAAGAAAACATGGCATTTCTTTAATGGACGTTGGAGAAGGCCAATCTAATATGGCACTGACCTTGTCAGGGTCCATGGATATTCTGTGTTGATTAATACAAAACCCGAGATACCTTACTTCAGATTTATGGAACTCGCACTTCTCAGGTTTACAAAACAATTGTTTTTTCTTGAGTCTTTCCAGGACTTGCAGGACATGATCTACATGGTGCTCAGGATCACGGGAATATATCAAGATATCATCCAAATAAATGACCACATATTGATTGAGTACATCAGAGAACACTGAATCCATAAATCGTTGAAAAATAGAAGGGGCGTTGGTCAGTCCAAAGGGCATAACACGATACTCATAGTGCCCAAAAGGGGGACGGAAAGCAGTCTTCCATTCATCTCCTTCCTTGATCCGAAGGAGATGATAGGCACCCCGTAAATCTAATTTAGTAAATATCTTGGCTCCTTGAATGGCATCCAGTAAATCTCTGATTAAAGGCAGTGGATATCGATTCTTAATCGTTATTCTGTTGAGTTCACGAAAGTCCACACAAGGACGCAGATCCTCAGTCTTCTTTGGGACGAAGAAGAGAGGAGCCCCAGCGGGGGACGTGGAAGGAGCAATCAAACCGTTGTGTAAGTTGTCATCTAAATATTCCCTTAACACCTTCTTTTCTTGGTCTGTCAGGGAATACATTCGACCGAAGGGAACGACTTAATCAGGAAGTAAAGGAATAGCACAGTCATAACTGCGATGAGGTGGCAAAATAGGATTACTAGGTTTCTGAAAAATCCTGGTATATTCCTGATAACAATCTGGAACCCCCTGGATAATATTGATAGAGTTATCCTTAGTTGACTGACAGGACCTTTTAGGAGTCCAATAAGAAGTAGTAGAATAACAATTCTGTTGACAAAATGAAGACGTTAGGGATATAGTTTGTGTTTCCCAATTGATATAGGGGTTGTGTCGAGCTAACCAGGAAATTCCCAAAATCATGATGTGATTTGGTGAGGCTATGAGATCAAAGGCAACGTGTTCTTGATGCCCCCCAAATGTCAAACAAAGAGTAGGAGTTGAGGCCACCACAGGTCCTGAATTTAACGGAGAGCCATCCACTGTGTGAACCTGCTCAGGGGTTTCTTTAGGAATGCGGGGAATTCCTTTACTAGTAGCCCAGGTCTCATCCAGATAGAGTTCACTGGCTCCACAATCAAGGAGAGCCAGAAGATGTTCTTCTTGATCTTGTGAACTCTGTAACTTGACCGAGAGGATAAACAGGGTGGACATGCTTTCTTTGGAGGAACATATTGATGGTACTTCAGCTCCTCCCGTCTCCTTCCTCCTTACAGGGGACGGGAGCTGGCGTTTCCCTCAGGCCTTGAGGGACGTACCGGACAACTACGGATCAGGTGGCCAGCCTTACCACAATATAGGCAAAGTCCCCTTCGTCGTCGTTCCTCCCTTTCTGACTCCATCAATGGCCCACAAACCAGATCTATCTGCATGGGCTCTTCATGGGGAGGTGGAGAGGCTTCAGATGGACTATCTTCCGTTCGCCGACTGCTAGCACGGAAGGTACCGGGCTGGTATGGAGCTCTAGTTCTACGTCTTCACATCTTGCGCTCTCGAAGTCTATACTCGATGTTCATAGATTGATCCATTAATTCTTTGAAAGAACAAGCTGGGGAAGAGTGTACAAGCTCATCTTTAATTTCTTCATGCAGGCCTCGGCGGAAAAGGGTTACGAAGGTGCGTTCTACCCAGGAGGTTTCATCTGCCAGCTGTTTGAAGCGGGTTATATACTGTAGTACATCCTGATTACCTTGCTGAATGTCACATAAGGCTTCTTCAGATGCTGCTTCTACCCCAAGTCTCTCAAACATTTGTTTGAAAACAGTCAGGAAAGCGGAATAGTTAGCCAGGACTGGGTCATCTGCAGAAACCAGAGGAATCGCCCAAGCAAGCGCTGGACCAGACAAGGCGCTGATCAGATAGCCCACCTTAGTCTTATCCGAAGAAAACTGGATCCGACGAAAGGCAAAGAAAACCGTCAGGGCGTCCAAAAATTCCTTCATCTTTAAAGGATCTCCGGAATATCGAGGAATAGTAGCAGATACGGGTGGTATGTCCATTGATCGGGAAGACAAGACCTGTCGTAGCGCAGTGTTCTCTGCCCGTAACTGTTGTAACTCTTGGGCTTGTTGTTGGACAGTCTGTAACATAGCTTGAGCATTTTCTGACACCTCTCCCTGTGGATCTTCCATGGCGCTCTCGCAACGCAGAATCTTTTGGTGTTGCAATCTGTCACGTACTGCGCTGGACTTCTCACCTCTGGATTTCGGATTGGCGAATACACCAAGGGGGTCGCCGCCCGCCAAGCGGGAACCGCCAGAAGACCGTACCGCGGTCAAAAGACCGCAGTGGTCATTCTGGGTTTCCCGCTGGGCTGGCGGGCGACCGCCAAAAGGCCGCCCGCCAGCCCAGCGGGAAACACCCTTCCACGAGGAAGCCGGCTCCGAATGGAGCCGGCGGAGTGGAAGGGGTGTGACGGGTGCAGTAGCACCCGTCGCGAATTTCAGTGTCTGCTAAGCAGACACTGAAATTCTAAGTGGGGCCCTCTTATGGGGGCCCCAGCAGTGACCATGCCATTGGCAATGGGCACTGCAGGGGCCCCCAGGGGCCCCACGACACCCCATACCGCCATCCTGTTCCTGGCGGCCGAAACCGCCAGGAACAGGATGGCGGTATGGGGGTCGGAATCCCCATGGCGGCGCAGCAAGCTGCACCGCCATGGAGGATTCCCCTGGGCAGCGGAAAGTCGGCGGTACACCGCCGACTTTCCGTTTCTGGCAGCGGCTGTACCACCGCGGTCAGAATGCCCAAAGGAGCACCGCCAGCCTGTTGGCGGTGCTCCCGCGGACCCCGGCCCTGGCGGTATTTACCGCCAGGGTCGGAATCACCCCCCAAGTCTTCTACAGGTTCTGGATGCTCCCAGATAAGGGCGACCCCTCCTAGTAGCCACAGTGCCGCTTGACAGGCTACGCCAAAGCAGACCGTACCCTCCAGAAGGAGTCCCAGAGGGAAAAAACCCCAACACTGGGGAAAAAACCTCTAACAGGAACTCCAGAAGGAAAACAAGAAAAAACTGGACTTGACAACAGGAAACAAAAATAGGCAATATCCAGGGTACAAGGCAGGAAAAAAGGAACAGGCAAAAATATCCAAGGCAAAAGCAGGAACAAAGAACAGGCAAAAATCTCCCAAGGCAAAAGCAGGAACAAATAACAGGCAAAAATCTCCCAAGGCAAAAAAGCAGGAACAAAGAACAGGAGCGAACAGCACAACCAGAAGGAAGTGTTTGCAACGCAAGGAGGAACAAGACTGACTGACTTATAAACTGAGAAAAGGGAAGTGACATCACAGGAAAGGGAAGTAACACCATCTTGGATTAAGAAAAGCCCATAGACCAGTATAGGAAAAAGGAAGTAGTATAAAAGAAAAACAGAGCCTGCTGGGACAAAAACACGAAGAAGACAAGATGGACACAACATGGATAGAGACAGGCAAAAGGCCCAACAAAAAACCCACCACCAACAATAAAAGAAGAAAAAAGGCTACAAGTAAGTGTAGCGCGACCGGGAGCGAAATATATGCTTCCCAGAAAGCTTAGTCAAAAAACGCGGGGAACGGCGCTCCAAATATCGGTAGCACGTTCCACCCGCGAGGACAGAAAGAGACGCCGCGTCAGAGCGCGGCGTTACAACATTACTCAATGAGGTCAACTTGTTCAACTTGTCATGAATTAAAGCTGCTGCTTTAAATGCCAGCATCACTTTTCACAGGAGGCAGCATTTTGTAGCAGGCAGTACCATCTTTTAAGAAAATACTTTGGCTCAATTTTAAACATTTGTTAGTAAATGTATTCCATACTGTAGTTAGTGTTTGAAATTGTTTAAAAATATATATATTTAATAATTTTAGGCAGTTATCTTACTTGTCTGATCATTTCCAGGTTGAAAATGTACCATAGTGAATGAATGAATGAGGTTTGCTTGTATAGCGCACAGCTACTCCTAAGAGTGTCCCAGCGCTAAGGTACTAGCAAAGGGGAAAGGCTACCATGTTACCAGAAAATATTTTTTTTACTCAGTATTAAATGCATAACAGTAACCTTGTGGGTGGGTGGGTGATGAACGGAAGCAAGTATAACGACTGTGTAGTCTTACAGATCAAGTCATGAATTCTTGCTAAAATTGTGATGGATTGCAGTGACTATTTGATCATTATTGAACTTGTTGTATTCGAATTCAAACCTGGTTCCCTATAATTTAGCAGAAGTTTAGTTAGTGTTAAATATTGTACCATATTTTTAATGTTGCCATGAGCATTAGGAAGAAAAAATACCAGCAGAAACATAGGCACTCAGTCAAGCAATGTGTTCTGTTTTTTGGTCATGTTGATTTGGTAACCTTTGACATAACTGGCAATAGGCTACGGCTTATTTTTATGACACTTTCAGCCTACCCTGGCTTTTAAGTGAAGGCGCGCTTTGAATTCCAGGACTTATATTTTCCCGTTTCTAGGTGGAGACAACGAAAGACGTGGCTCATTCTTTTCCTACCTCTGTTTCAAGTGAGTATACAGCCTGTGCACAATATACAACTAGATTACTGCATGTGTACTACTAAGCGTCACCGCCACAACGTTATATGATCACAAGCTGCAGTGTCTCAGAGTCTCTGATTCAACTACTGTTGTGACTCATTGCAGTCTGAAGCAGCATATGTTGCCACCACTGCCTACCTGGCATACATATTTTAAAACCTGGAGGAGTATATATCAACATCTTTGCATATTCATTTTGAGTTCCATGTGCAATTTTGTGTTTTAATCGTGGCATTGTTTGGTAGCAATTTGATATGATTTGGGTTAGTTATATTTAATGGAATTTATTTTAGGGTGTTTGCAGGTGCTCCAATGAAATTCCAAAGTGATTTGATTAATTTAGCATAGTATTTGTTCAACAACGTCACCTCGTGTCCCATGTTTCAATGCAGCGTGATGTCAATTCTTATGTAATCACAATACCAGAGTCAAAGGTCATGGGATATAATTTCCTGAGATGTCATTAGTATCAAGTGATGTCACTTCCTGTGATGTCACAGTCTCAGAGGGCACACAATTTGACTTTTTTTGTTTTTTTAAATGTTTGATGCCTTTAGACCAAGCTATACAAAATTTTAGAAATATAAGGTCATTCAATTTAGGTTCAGTATGACACGTTTAGGGCCCTGCAGATCCTTCAAGTAGGAGGATGTGTCATAACAGCTGCCAGATGGACCTATAAGAATGTAATATAGCTTCAATAAAGGAGGAGATAAGATGTAGAGCCTGGGAGAATTTGGAAGAAGCAGTGAGTGCAAAGAAAGGCACAGCATTCTATCCCTGATGATATATAGATTGAACACTTTACTAAAGTCTTCAACCCTGGCCACTTTACTGCTGATACACCTACTCTGGGTGATGAAATGAGCAACCAGGCAGCTGAGTCACACAACTGGAAGGACTAAAGTCACTCTAGCAATCAAGAACAGTCCCTATAGTAAATCATCAGGCCTGAATGGGGTCCCTATGGAATTATTTAAAGAAAAATACCTCTAAATGGGCCTCAGTACCTTCTAATGTCCTTAAAGCTGGCATAGTTTGCTCAATTGTACTATCATGGAAGGAAACAGTTATAGTGCCTATCTTCAAAAAAGGGGTCAGGAAAAGGTCCACTTGTTACCACCCAATTTCTTTATTGGATTTGACCACTCTTAGGAAGAGTACTTCTTTCATGACTGGAGACATGGGCAGTGAGAAACAACATACTCTCTGAACCACAATTTTGATCTTGCCCTGGACTGAAAACTGCAGGGCAATGCCTGAACCTCTAACTTCTAATGAGGAAGAATTTCAAACAGTGGAGAGGTACATTCACATGGCATTTATGGACCTTGGCTGTGTTTTTGACACAGTAAATCAATCTATATTGTGGATTCTCATGGAAAATATGGCATGGGAGAAGGCAGTAGTCACTCTGCTCAGACACTTATATTCAGAGACATCCACCAGGGTCTGCTGTGGAGAATGTCCTTCCCCAATTAAATCACAATCCAGTGTCCAACAGGAAGGCGTTCTGGACCCCTTTTTGTTTTGTTTTGTTTTTAATTTATATCAAAGGGTCTGATCGACACCTAGGATCACTAGACACCACGTACCACAATTGAGGAAATAACCATTCCCTTTTCTTTTATATGTAAATGATGTGGTCCTTAATTCGACGACTGAAAATGGGCTACAAACTCTGCTTGACTCCTTTACATGCTTAATAAATGACTTAGACCTAAGATCAAATTTATCAGTCATTCATCATGACAAGTGGACCTAAAAACATGAAATCAAAGTCCTACTCATTTGGAGGCGTCCTCATCATGAAAGTCAAGAGCTTTACGTATTTAGGAATTCTGTTTGGCTTCGTAATATCTTGGGGTCATTTATTCAATTTTAAGAACATACAATTTACATAGAACCATAGAAGCTGCTTTCTGTTTTGCCTCAAAGATGTACTATAATCCAGTAAAAGAGATACTACAATCCTAAAGGAGCAACATGAGGCTTGAGGGTATATCAATACTGACACCCTGCATAGGGTAGAGAACAACTTTACATTCAGATTATTAGCTGTTCCACAATTCTCACACAATAGGTATGTCATTCCAATGTGGGTTTGGGTTATTTGGAAGACGCCATTAAAGTATGTCCATTGTTATTATGGATTAGAATTTGGGGGAAGCTGAAGCTAGTTTCTCAGGGGCAGTCATCCACGATTGTTTAATTTTATATAGCAAGCCAATAATCCCCTGTTTTATTTATGTGAAGCAGATATTCACCACTCTGGGGTTTTCCATGTTTTTTTATCAACCATGAGAGTATAAACCATCCATCAAAAGATCATTTAAAATGTTTGTTTTTTAATCTTTGAGCTGAGGTGCATATTGTGGGTGTTCAAAATAAGCAGTTGTTTGTTTTATATTCCTCTTTATTAACCACAATGGGTTGCAGCCCTTGTTAGTTCTAAAACAGTAATCTTAATAAAAAAATTTATCTCACACACCTCAGATTCAAAACCTTGCTTTTTCTATTTGCAATTCCCATGCAGGAACCTTGGTGTATAAAGCTTCTTAAATATCCTTATGGCAGCCTTTCTAAGCAAAGCACTTTCTACATCATGCTCTTTTGCATCTTGTACTGCTCGAAAAAAGATGTTTTGGCTCTGATTTTGTGAGCTACCCACATTAGATGGTATAAAATAGGTATGATATTCCTACAGGATCTGGGGCACAACCAAATCTGCTAACACCTGTCAAGATTAATTCCACTGTAAAATATGTATAAAATTATCTTGATTGTATGTCCATCACTATTTTATTGATTATGTTTGATATTTCTTTTAATATTGGTTGTATTTATTTTTTGTACTTTTATGGCAATTTGGGCAAATAAAGGCTATTGACTTGCCATTTGCCATTTTAACGTCCATATGGCTGAATTACATAAAACTTGGCATGAAAGAAAGACTACTTTTAATCAAGGAAGTACCTCTGTTTGGTTCAGTAGTTTTTGGCAAATTATGATTAGAAGAGAGTTTACTGAGGGTCTACTGGGGCTTTGAAATTCACGTGATCCGTCAATCAATTAAGTGCTATCTGGACCGCTAGTCCATGGATTTTTCATGATCCTGGATCCACAGACCATTCATGTACCCATATTTAAACAAATACTCAAATTAGGGTGAAAGATGGAGCTTTTTCTCCTGCTGTCCATTTTGCCTTCACAGACCCAACCTGGTTCCACAAGCTCAGAACAGTCAGAGTGGTTGGCTGTAACGTGAATTAAAAAGTGGTGACTGCCAACACAAGACACTGGGACTCAGTCCCCACGTTCTTGAAAATGAAATTACAGTGCAAGTGCAGTTGCATTCATCTCCTGCAGCTGCTTAAATGCACAATGCTGTGGGGAACTCCCCCAAGGTACTCCATGGCAAACAAATCTCCTTCCTAAAAGTTCCCAGTCACATAGGCCTCCTGCCACTGAGAGTCTTGGTGTCAGATAACAGCTGTAATGCCCACTTCTAGGGCAGCAACAATAGGACTCATTTAGAGAGGTACAGCAAACCTATGTCTTCCCAGTACTTTGGAAATTCACCCTTTTTTGACTGTGCTAGGGACTTACAGACATAGGGGAAGATTTATGGAAAGTGGCGCTGCACCGAGTGCAGCACCACTTTCCCTGTGCCCCTTAGCACCCCCCTACCGCCACCATATGTTCGCCGTATTTAAAATATGGTGCACCATGGCAAAAGGTAGTGTCATTTTTTATGATGCTATTGATGTACTCTGCAGCAGTAGTGCCAACATATTCTAAAGAATGGAAGCCCCCTTTTGACACCTGCTCTTGAGCAGGCGTTAAAAGTGCTGTAATAAATGGTGCAAGGAAATCACATAGATTTCCTTGCACCATTTTTCCCCCTTTGCATACATTATTCCTGGCGCAGGCATAATGTAGCACAAAGGGTTACAGAGTTGCGCAATGCATGCCGTGCACCACTCTGTAAATACGGTGAGGGGATTTTGGGTCACATTAATGTTAAAATAAATTATGTTAATGTGGCGCAAAGTGGCGCTAGAGGCCTATAACTATGCCCCATAGTGTCTATGGCTCGAGAAAGTCCACAAAGTTCAGAGTATAAGACAGTCATTTTCAAACTTCTAACACAGGTTTATCATCTCAGAATGGTCCTTTCTACAATCTTGCAGGCAGAATTTGAGCTCTCTGAGCCTTTACAGATTCTGATATAGGGAGGTGGAGTTTCCTATTCTTGGTGAGGTACCTACCTAACCTGCTAATCCAAATAATCCAACAACCCATTTACGTCAGAAATAGGGCTCATGCTACCTTCTGCTCCTCAGTCGTGTTAAATACTGGAAGGGTTTAAATATGGATGTAATCTCCAAAATTGCTGCTCATCTCCTCTAGGAGCCATGCTTGCCCCCCCCCCTCCCATTGCCTGGTTTCTTCCCTCCAAAGCTCCAAATAGTTCTGCTGTGGTGACAGGTGTCAGAGATCTGCCTGTGTTCACTTTGTCCCAGGTCATAAAGTCCTCTAAGCAAATTAATATGTAGTTAGAGATGTGATCATGGTCCTTCGTCCAGCAGGAGCAGCCTTATCTCTTTTCTCTTTAAGGGCTGGTTGAGAGCAATAAGACAAATTATGAAACCTTCAAAGGAATCTGTGTATGTCAATACAGACATAGGGGGTCATTCTGACCCTGGCGGTCATTGACCGCCAGGGTCAACGACCGCGGGAGCACCGCCAACAGGCTGGCGGTGCTCCCAAGGGCATTCTGACCGTGGCGGTATGGCCGCGGTCAGAAAGGGAAAACCGGCGGTGTCCCGCCGGTTTTACGCTGCCCTGAGGAATCCTCCATGGCGGCGCAGCTTGCTGCGCCGCCATGGGGATTCCGACCCCCTCACCGCCATCCTGTTCCTGGCGGTTTTGACCGCCAGGAACAGGATGGCGGTGAGGGGTGTCGTGGGGCCCCTGGAGGCCCCTGCAGTGCCCATGCCAATGGCATGGGCACTGCAGTAGCCCCCGTAAGAGGGCCCCAAAAAGATTTTCAAAATCGCGACGGGTGCAACTGCACCCGTCGCACCCTTCCCACTCCGCCGGCTCCATTCGGAGCCGGCTTCCTCGTGGGAAGGGGTTTCCCGCTGGGCTGGCGGGCGGCCTTCTGGCCGCCCGTCAAAGTTGGAATCACACCCATAGTTTTTGGGATTTTAGGTTCAGCAATTTATGTTAAAGGCACCAGCTGTGATTTTTGCATCACAAGCCAGTCTACAGAGACAATAATACACAATTAACATATGCAGTCCATCATGAAAACATTATACTTGCTACATTGTACCTGTTAGACTTTTCATCCTTGGTGTGGTCTCCCTTATGTCTTTGCCTCTGTTTCCCAGGTTGTTGATGTGTGCTGGACTCTGTTTTTGCTGTTTTTGTTACTCTGGGCACTTTACCACTGCTAACCAGTACTAAAGTGCAAGTGCTTGTATACAAAATGTGTATGTAATTGGTTGTTACATGATTGACATATTTGATTAACTAGTAAGTCCCTTGTAAAGTGCACTAGAGGTTCCAAGGGACTGTAAATCAAATGCTACTAGTGGGCCTGCAGCACTGGTTGTGCCACCCACCTAAGTAGCTCTGTAATCATGTCTCAGACATGCCACTGCAGTGTCTGTGTGTGCAGTTTTAAACTGTTAATTAGACTTGATGAGTGTACCCTCTGCAAAGACTAAACCTTCCCTTTTCTTACATGTAAGGCACCCCCGAGGTAGGCCCTAGGTAGCCCCAGGGGCAGAGTGCAGTGTATGGTTAAGGTAGGACATATAGGGCCTGATTCTAACTTTGGAGGACGGCGTTAAACCGTCCCAAAAGTGGCGGATATACCACCTACCGTATTACGAGTCCATTATATCCTATGGAACTCGTAATACGGTAGGTGGTATATCCGCCACTTTTGGGACGGTTTAACACCGTCCTCCAAAGTTAGAATCAGGCCCATAGTAATGTGTTTTATTTGTTCTGAAAGTGAAATACTGTTAAATTAGTTTTTCACTGTTGCAAGGCCTGTCCCTCCCATAGTTTAACATGGGGCTGCCTTTAAATATGATTAAAGTTTAGATTCCCTTTGGGAGCGGATAGATATGTGGAGTTTGGGGTCTCAGAGCTCACAATTTAAAAATACATGTTTTAGTGAAGTTGACTTTAAGATTGTGTGTTTGAAAATGCCTCTTTTAGAAAGTGAGCATTTTCTTGCTTAAACCATTTCTGTGATGCTGCCTGTTTGTGGATTCCCTGTCTGGGTTAGTTTGACAGTTGGGCTGGTTGCACCTCTCACTAGACAGTGACACAAAGGGAGCTGGGGTGTAGTCTGCATTTCCTGATGAGCCATCTGTGCTAGGAGGAGCGGGAGGAGTGGTCATTCACACCTGAAAGGGCTGTGCCTGCCCTCAAACAATGCAGTCTCCAACCCTTTGGTGTGTGTCTGGGGCCTGGCCTGGGCAAGGCAGGATTTCACAATCAAGAGAGACTTTCCTTTCAAGTAGGCCAACTTCAAAGGGCAAAACGGGTATAAGGCGGGAACCCAAAACCACAGAATTTAGAACACTTCTGGAAACCAAGAGGAACCTCTGCCTGGAGAAAAGCTGAAGAGCTGAGGAAGAAGAGCTGCCCTGCATGTGACTGTGCTTTTTGGAGCCCTCAGGCAGTTGCTGCGTCTACCTGTGCTAGAGGACCAAGCCTGGACTTTGTGTTGCCTTCCTTCTTGTGAAGAACTCTCCAAGGGCTTAATTTAGAGGTTGCCTCCTGTTGTTTGAAGTCTCAGGGACAGCAAAGACTTCTCTCTGCCAGCACCTGGAGTCTCTGGAGAGACTCCTACTCTGCCAAGGGGTGCCCATCCAGTTTCTGGGACCCTGAAAGGAAAAGCTGGCAACCCAAGAGTGAGAAATCCATGCACAGACCACTATGCGGGGGAAAGATCGACGCAACTCCAAGCTGGGCCTGAAAAATCGACACACCGCTGGCTTTGCGACTGAAAATCGGCACTCTCCTGCAATGGAATCAGAAGATTGACGTCTGGAGCTGGGGAAACGACGCGCAGCATCACTGATGGAAGCTGGTGAGATCGCAACCCGCACTGCGTGGTTTTCAGACCATTGTGCGGCTGAATTTCTGCTGTAAACACCACTGGGCGTGTCAAAACAACGCAAGGCCTGCCCTGACCCAAGAGTGCTGACCGGATCAACGCATTGCTCTCCTGCAGAGAGAAGAAACGATGCACGCCAACCCAACTAAAGGAGAAACGACGCAAGGTCTCGCTCGTGAGAGAAATCGACACATCACAAGCCCTTTTTGATACACACTCACCAGTGCGGGGTTATTTTTGACACACGCAAGGTACATTTTCACGCTAACAGCTAAACTACATGAAGACTCTTTTTGCTTTTTAATTAATAACTTGACTTGTGTATTGTGGATTTTTGTCGTTTTGGTCTTTTTTTGTTTAGATAAATATTTTCTATTTTTCCAAACCTGTGTTGTGTCATTTTGTAGTGTTTTCATTAAGTTACTGTGTGTGTTGGTACAAATACTTTATACCAAAACTCTGAAGTTAAGCCTACTGCTCGTGCCAGGCTACCAAGGGAGTAAGCAGGGGTTAGATGAGGGTGAATCTCTTTTACTCTGACTAGAGTGAGGGTCCTTGCTTTGACAGGGGGTAACCTAACTGCCAACCAAAGACCTCATTTCTAACAGTATCCTAAATGGAAATGTGAAGTTCCTTTGGGTTCTCAGTTAAATCGAATTGTTAAATCATTTTGTTTTAATATTGGCCCCATCTGTTGTGGTACTAGACAAATGTTAGCCTCTCTTACTCAGTCCACACATGTGAACATGAGTCAGCAGCTGCTCAAGTGCAACCTGTTCCTTACCCAGCTGCACAGTAGCTGACCTTATTTCTAATAGGGAGCACTGGAGGTCAGACTCCCACTGTGCATTATGGCTTTTTGCCTGGACACATGCATATTCTCTTAAACAAATACCAATCATTGATTATTTAAGCTATTTATTCAGCTAGTAGAAATTCAAAACCAATAGTACCATATGTTTGCTCCATTGAAGGCTATATATTCTTGTGATGTGCATCATAACTGAAAAATGGTTTGTATACATTTTGTAAGTACACATGCTTGCTAGGAATATCAATTCTGCTCTATGAAAATTATATAAGAGTTATTTTTTGGTTTAAAATATGTATTATAACTTAGGGCCATCAGGTTTACGCAGTCATGTTTTCTTCTATTTCTTCTTTTTAATTTTTACTGCATATGCTTGAAACAAAAAAACAGCGCTGGCAAAGGCTTGTCTGACCTTTGCTGACGTGATGGATAATTTGTTTTTGGTGCAGGAGAATGCCACAAAATAAAATGTAAAAACAGGTATCTGAACTTGGCTTCCATATAGTTACAACAAAAATGCTGGAATTAAAAGTATTTCCTGAGGATGCCGCTTTACTAGTGATGTTTTTTAAACAACAAGTCCAACATTTGTGCTGTGCTTTTTATGATTATTATGATTATGATCATGATTATTATTATTTTTTTTTTTTAATGTTAAACATTTTACTAAAGTAACTTTAAAAATGAGATGGAAAACATTCCCTAGCGCAAACACACCAAAATGTTGTTAGATATTTGCTGCACAAAGATATTACACCTTAAGACAAGTTGGTCAGTCAAAAACATCTTCATTCAGCTATTTGCCATAGGATCTCATAAAACAACCATTTACATGAATACAAGTCATATTTTAAAGTAACTGTTGCTCAGAATATAAGGAAACATGCTGAGATTATCTATTTCCTGTAGTTACCTAATGTGTGGTAAAATAACAATGTTGCTATTAACATCTTGTTTCTGCTTTCAACTTTTCATATAGACAAACAGGACAGAAAAATGAAAAGCCACTTTTCATTTTCGTTTTTGAAACTGCAGCTTTAATTATTGTTAGGCCTGACAGCCTTAAAGTGGTCTTCCCCCAACGTTTTGCCTACCTCCTCCTCTTTTCTGACCTCAGTTTTGCAGGTATTAGGACTGCTGACTAGTGCTAAAGTGCTTATGCTCTCTCCCCTAAACATGGCAATATTGGTTTATCCCAAGGTTTATCCACAGTTGGCATATTTAATTTACTCCTGAGTCCCTAGTAAAGTGGTATTACACATACCAAGGGCATGTAAATGAAATACTACTAATAAGTCTGCAGCAGTGATTGTGCCACCCTCTGAAGTAGCCATTTACCCATGTCTCAGGCCTGCCATTGCACAGCCTGTATGTGCAATTTCCACTACTGTGTGGACTTGGCAAATAACCCTTTTGCCAGACCCAAACCTTCCCTTTTTATACATGTACGTCACCATTAATGTAGGCCCTGGACAACATTGGGATTATCTTATTACATTTTACAAGTGTCATTCACAACCTGGAATAGATAAACTTTTTGAATTTGGTGTCTCTGGAATCACAATTTAAAATCACAACTTACAAACTTATGGTGAAGTCAGATTTTAAATTGCAGTTCTGAACATGCCACTTTTAGAAAGTTGGCATTTTCTTACTTTAGTCATTTGGTGCCTGCTGCCTGTCTCTGATCACTTGTTTGGATTGGTGACAGTTGGGATTTGTGTATTCCCCCTAGACAGCCAAACTCCTTGGGAGCTAAGGTGTGACTGGGTGGCCATCCTGGGAGGATGGGAGGAAGGAGCTGGACACAGCCTCACTTACACCTGAAAAGACTGTGTCCTGTCCCCATGTAAAGGGCCGCATAACCCCTTGTAGTGAGTCTGGAGCGGGAGCAGGAAGGGCAGGACCTCTGTACACTTCAAAGGCCTGTCTTTGAAGTCTCCCCCACTTCAAGGGCTCAATTGGTTATAAGATCTGCCCTCAGACTCCACCACTTGAGTACACTTCTCAACCTGTGAATACTCTGCAAGGAAGATATCCTGTGCTTCTGAAGGACTGCCTCTTTGCTGGACTGCTGCTTTGCTGGACTCCTGCCTTGATGTGCTGCCCTGCTGTTTCCCTGCCTGGGCGAGAAGGACCGGACCTGATTACTTAAACCCAGAGTGACTGTAAGGGCTAGCTGGCTCGCACCCTGATCTAAAGTCTCAGGGACAGAAAGGATTCCAACCACCCTGCTTCTGCACCTGGAGCATTTGTGAGCCTACTCTGCCACATTGTGCCACCCCAGTCCTGGACCCTTGAAAGTGGGTCTAAGGTGCTATCTCAGCAGAGCTGTTATATCACCTGCTGGGTAACACTTACCCAAGCAGAACCAATGCATCTCCTTGGCTGAGGGGCAGATCTTTGAGCAGAACCAACGCATCGCCGCTGTTGCTTGCATTGAGCCCATCACAACACACTTGCAGCATCACAGCAACTCCCATCTGGGTTCAATGCATCGCCTCTGGAACCACTACTGCGCAACACTTTTCCTGGCGCTAGCTTCTCACAGCTCCTGTCAACGACAGCCTCGACAACAATGACCAAACTCTGCATTGCAGCTTCACCGCTAGTCAGAACGATGCATCATCTTGGCTGAGCAACCCATCCTCGACAACAGACGTCGCATGGCAAGCCTTATTGACAGGATCCTTGACGTCGATGCAACAGGACCTCACACTGCAGCCTTGTTCCATCTCAGAATGAAAGCATCAACTCAGCTGCGCAACGCATCTTCGTCGGAGATCTACACAATGGTCCGCAACCAGGAGTCAAGGTACTTTGGTTCACCAGGCCTAAGTCGGTCCCTGGAGCTGGCCCGCACTCCTTTGCGGTTGACCTGAACTTATGAATTTGTCCTAGTCTGGTGCAACCAGATTTCCCCAAAGGTGCTTATAACTTCTTAGCACTATTTTTACTTTAAACTTTGAAATTCATTCTCCATTGCTACTTATTGGATTTTTGTTGTGTTGGTCTTGTTTTATTTATTAAAGTCAGATCCATTTTTCTAACTTGGCCTGATATCTTTTTGTGTGGTGTTTCACTGTTTGAAGTGTTGCACAAATACTTTATACACTGCCTCTAGGTTAAGCCAGAGTGTTCTGTGCTAAGCTAGCAGAGGGTGAGCAAAGGTTAGTTTACGTTTTGCCTGAGACTAACCCTGACTAGGATTTTGGTTGCTGTTTGACTAAGATTTATACCCCAGTCAACCAACAACCCAATTATTAACAATTATGTTCTATGTCATGCCTTTCCCATATGCTGGTGGCTCTGGTAGTAAGCTTTGTGACATCAGAATTCTACTCTAATAAGTTATTACAGTTAATCATTTATTTATTACAAGTGTCCAAGTCCAAGTGGCTCAGCAAGGGTGGATTCCCCCCTCAATGTCTCTGTAACTAGATGTTCAGTCTTATCCTCTCCCACTGGAGACTAGATGGATGGCCGAGGAGTGTTCAGTGGTCCTGGGTCGAGGCTGGATGTGCCTGGTAACAGCAATGAGTGGTAGTCTTGTCATAGCCAGTGTGGGGTCTGGACCTCAACAACTCCCCTTTGTTGTTGTGATAAGTATCTTCAGTCTCCTATGACAGATCTGAGTTGCTACTCAACTTCTGATGACAAAGTAGTGATGTTGAGATCACAGTTGCACACTGCTCACAGGAAACAGCTCTCTGCTTTCTCTGTGACCCTGACCTGGCATACAGGGGTTATGTTCTGTGCACTCAAAGTGGCAATCCCTCTTTGAGTCGGGACTCTGCACAGGGTGACAGCTCCCTCTTCACCACAGTGCTGTACTAGGGTGACAGTCCTTAAGCTTCACCATGATCCCCACTTGGCATATGGGAGTCATGAACAGTGTACATAGGCGGATGGCCCAATTGATGCAACAAATCAATCTGCTCTGAGCACCCCACTCAGCATACAGAGATCATTACAGCACACATAGGTAGCCATCTCCATCAGTGCAGTGTTTCCAATGGACCAGAATATCACACCACACTTCCAGAAATCCACTTTGCAGGATCCCCACTGGACCTTGCTCCCTACATGTTATCTCTTTCTCATCACCAGATACACTGGTGTTGGATCAGGCAGAAGCTGGTACTCTGGAGCCAGGGTGAGTATCTTGATTCTCCTGGGTGATGTCCCCCTCATCCAGCATGGGAGACTGGGTCTTTAGTCCCCAGTCCTGATTACATCAGGCAGAAGTCATGCTGGGGTTTCCCATGCTGATGTACAGCTCCAGTTTGAACTTTTGGGAGTCTCAAGTCCCCCTTTTTAATAATCCTTTTTCAGACACAAATTTGATTTAGCGTCTCTGTCTTTGAAGTTTGTGTTCTGGGGGTTACCCACTTTGAAGTGGCCATTCCTCTCTCTTGCTTTTCCTCCAGAGATTAGTCTCTCACAGCAGGAGTGTCTCCATATCTGAAAGCCCCGCCCACAGGCCAAGGGAGTGACTAGAGGATCACGCCTTGATGTCAGCCTCAGCGATATAAGTATTAAAGGGTTACAAAGCCCCCCAGCCCTACTCTTTATGAGTGCCTTATCAGCCCCACTGCCTTCCTGAGATGTGTGCCGATGCCCTTTTGAACAGTGACCTCTCTTTAGAATCAAACAGCCCCTTTTGAAGTGTACTGGGGAGCCAGGCTCTTTCTTCCACCATGGTGCATGTCTCAGTCAGCATTCATAAATGCAGCAATCTTCAAATTTGTATGGGGCCTCCCCTAGCTCCACAGGCTAGCTTCTCCAGCAAGCACTGGGTCTCCCAAAATGGATCCCAGAGACTTCCACGTAGTGTGCCCTTCCCAGGTACACATACAGCCCTGCTTGCACACGCATTCGAGTGTGCTGACCCATGTACTGTACCCTTTCACAGGCACACATACATTCTAGCATGCACATGCAACCACACATGCCGATTCTCATGTACTTTGCCACTTCACAGGCACACATGCATCCCAAGGTGTGCACACAGCCATGCATTCTGATTCTCATGTACCACTTAACAAGCACACATTAATTTTAGCACCCACACACAATGACGCATGCTGTCCGGGACTGCATACAAGTCAATGTAGAAGAAGGGTGTATTAAGCACATGGCAGCAGAGTTTCAAATGAGTGGGCCTGAAGGCATCTTTCCAGTGACATGCGCAAAAAGGCCAGTTCACTCTTCCGATCACTATTACTGAAAACAAAGAATGCTTGCACCTCTGCCCTCAGGATGCTTAATTCCAGTAAAGGTAGTAGCCTTCTGCCACCAGAGGACAGAGTTTTGTGTGCCCCTCCTGGTCTTATAAAGACAGCAACCCTTGAGATCGACATTGATCATGGCATGTAGGCATGATCTGTGTTCACCCCAGACCAACAAATTATTACCAAGGAACCACATAGTACCACAGCTGGGGAACTCAGGGCAGGAGTACAAGGCCATCACCATGGGAGCAGCTTTTACATCCCAAGAAATGTGCACAGCCTTTATGCAGTCAATCAAAGCAAAGGAAGCCAATGATTAAAGTGGGCTGACCCATTGCACCGAGCAATATGTTGCAGGTAGGTGGACACAAAAAGTGAATTATAACATACCAGACCAATGGATGAAGCCCATTGACTAAAAGCCATTCTCTGTATGTATATTATGTATGGTTCCTTTGGCAAAACAGTAGTCTGATGAGATAATACAACTGTCTCAAAGATCTCAAAGGTTAGACCTAAAAATTTAACCATTTCACTAACTAGCCAAGGCCTGACCATTTGATTTTTGCTAATACTTGTTTTACATTTGATGGAAGAGAACAAGCAACAGAACATTTGAACTTCCAAACTTGCTGCTCCCCTGAATTCAGTTCACATTTGTGAATTTTGCATGTCAAATAAATGAAATTGCACATCTGCTTATGTGTGAACACATGCCAATTATCCATGTTGCTTTACATTGGGTTGCCAAGTTTTACATCATTATGGGAATAGTTCACCTTATTGTAAACAACCATATTTGTCTCCTATGTACGCATCAATGACTGATGCAGTGATCTCACTACACCCGGTGGACAGACATCCTTACGCGCTTTCATTAAAAAGTGATGAATGAATTTCAAATATTGATTAGGGAAAGAAGCATTTTAATTCATGCACAACAATTTTTCAGGTAAACTGTTGTTTATGTCTTCGGCAAAGAGTGTAATCTCGGCTATAGAAATCTACCAGAACTGGCATTATAAGACCTCATGTACAGTATCAATTTGTAGCTGCACAGCCTGTAATTTGCAAAATTGCAGGGTTTGTGACTGAAACACGGTTTTAGCAAGGCATAACAAATCGCTATTTGGAAGGAGCTTTTTAGAGCCTTCTTTATTAATAGCATTTAGTCATGGCATGTATCAATGTATGCATCAATGATTTGTGACCAAAACGCGGTCCCAAAACATCAAAAAGTCTCTAGCTCACAAGTTAGCATAGTAACACATTTGAATGTAAAAAAAAATAAAGAGTTTGTTGGGTAGTAGTCAGTTTTCCAGGGGACAACTGCTAACTCTCAAAGAGCCATAAAAAAATAAACTTTTTTGCAACCTCGTTTCCTTTAAACAAAAATGTGTCTCTTGTACAAAATAAGTTATTTAAATGACGTCACAGACATGGTGGTCTGCTGCCCTCAGCAGGCCATCATTTCAGTGAGTATGTCCAATTACAGTAGTCATTAATTGAGATATTCCACGTGAATATTTATGAGGTAGATGGGATTGTAAATCACTACAGTTTGGAATTTTGTGAACCCACCTATTAGTTCATAGTTGGTTGGCAGAATTCTTTTGTATTTGCAAAATGGTGCTATAAAATTTGAGACTACTTTTTGCAAACGAAAATGTCATATATCTCACAAATGGAGCCTGACAACCTCTCTTCTCAACGTTTGATGATACCACGTGCCACGTTAGTTATGACAAAACAGATCAATGATGTCACTGATGATGTCCTGCGAGACATAAAAGATCGCGAAATGTGTGACATGATCCCAAGTGCAGTTTGGCACTAAGGTGGCATGGCTCCTTAAGTCCATATTTCCCATTTGGCTAAGTTAAGATTGGAAAGATATATTCACTTCAACATGTTTGTTACCAACAATTGTAGTGCTTCAACGTGTTGTGTCAGCCATGCCACATTTCATAGCATAGATACTGGTTTCAAGGGGGAAAAAAATGTAAACATAAAAATGCAAACACACTTCGAATGGATATTCTCATTTATGCGGCGCATTAGGTAAAAACACTATTGTTTTTCCTTAATCTATTCAACTAGTAATGAGCAGCCCTTAACACCTTTTGTCTTGCGTTGGCCCTTTTCTTCTCAAGTGTGCCGAGGCAACTGCAGTGGCAGTTCTTAAAAGTATATGTTGAATGTATTTTTCACTAGCCACTTTGAAGCCAGAACACTTTGATCTTTATCTTTGCAGCGGGAGGTCAAAGGTTAAGATCACAAGCGCTGCCCTCCTGACCTGTCCCTATTTGCACAGAAAATACTTCTGAGAATGTTCACACTTCACAGCAAGCACTGTTAACCTACAAGGCACTGAGAAATACTGTGCCTGGAGGACAGCAGACAAGAGAGTGACCTCTGAAATCATACAACTCTAGTTACCCTGTGTCACTTTTCATATTATTATACAGTAATCGTTAAGGCCAAGCCATGCTGACACTCAGGGGAAATATCTCCTCTTACAACTGCCAAAAAAGCTGCACCTTCAAAGCCTTTACTAGATTACTGAAGATTGCCAAGAGACTTATATTTTTATGTCCATACAAAATCTCCCATGACTACCTTTTTTTAATATTAAAAAATATATGTGATCTTTAAGAGACAACGCCTTTTTAAGGCAAGGATGCAAGATCGCACGTTCTTTCTCGTTCTTTAAAAGACTTTCCTTTTCGTCAGGCTAACGCGGAATTCCCTTTCCTTTTTCACATGTATAACTGAAATTATTAATGTCAATTTATAGTGTTTGTTTCTCACTGATTACATCTGGCTAAGAGACATTTGTGCAATGACACTTAAGAAAAATGACAAAACTAAAATAGATCATGGGTTGTAGAATACTGTCTCATGGATTGCTTCACATTTTGCGCATGGGATCAGCACGAAATATGTGTTTTGTTGTTTTAGCAGCTCTCTGGATTTTTGAAATGTGATGTGTGAAATGACAGACCAAACAGTTGTACATTGCTGTGATCTCTAAGGCCAATAATTACAAAAACAAGCTAGGTTTATCGAAGAACATGTAAACATAGTATACAGTAACAGACCGATGGCAGTGTAAGCGAATAATAGAACAATTTACTCCATAAAAGAGCTTTAAAATAAATAAACAATGTTAAAGACATTCTTTTCTCCACTGATGCAGTCCAAGCCATTATTAAATGCGAGCACCCACTTACGGTTCAATAATGACTTGCCATTGGTGTTTGTAGCAAATCCACCGTCTTCTTTTAACACGTATGTCGATATTGCATCCTGGGTGTGGTTCAGGTCAACCGAGCTGCGCATCCTCAAACCCTCCTGAGTAAGCTGTCTCCCCATTACATTCTCCATGCAGGCCGCAATCATCAAGGCCCTGGCAGGATCTTCGCGTCAGAGAAACGTTCCGCCTTTCTGGAAAGTGTAGAAGCTAGTCTGTCAGGCTGTTCGTAACGAACGAGCCTTCCATTCTGGTTCTACCTGACCTGGGGGAACCACAGCTCAGACGTTATACAACACCTGGGTTCAGCTGGAACTGAGGAGCTGCCTTTCAGAGTCTAGGTGAATGCAAAGTACTGCTCTGTATAGCTTGCTTGCCAAATGTCTGACACAAACGAAATGGAGGATAGCCTTCCAAAAATGAAACATGACCAATCAGAGCAGGAAGCACATTGCTGGAAAGTAGTACACCAACTGTTGATCATGATGTAGCTGAGGTTGTAAGAGGTCAGTGTGGGGAGGGGTAGTGATTCCTGACAGGCGATGCCTAAAGGGGGAAGGATCCGGAACAACACGTCCGGAACCATGACTGCGTTGTTCATGCAAGCAGAACTGCGCTTGCCTGAACAACGTAGGACTTTTCCTCTGCTTGAACCACGCATGTGCCGAACAACGCTCATGCGTGATCCAGGCAGAGAAAAAGGAAGAGCCATCGGGAGAGGACATGGTCAGGTAAGTGGGGCTGTGGCAGAGTTGGGGGTAGGTTTTAGGGTGGGGGCAGGGGGTGAAGGGGTTGGGGTGGTTAGGCTTATTTATTTTCTTTAAGGGGGGTGGGAGGTCGGGATTATTTTGTTTTTAGGGGTGGGGTGGGGGGTCAGGGTAATTTTCCATTTAGGGGCTGGGGGTCAGGTTTTTAGGGATAGGGGGTGGGACGTAGAGGTAATTTTCTGTTCAGGGAGCAGCGGGTTTAGGGGTGGGGGGGTCGCTGTACTTTTAGGGGCGGGTGGAAGGGTTGGGGTATTTTTAGTTTTTTGGGGTTGGGGGTCGGGATAGTTTAGGTTTAGGGGTGGGGTGGGGGTCAGGGTGGTGTAGGTTTTAGGGGGTGGGGGGTTGCAGTAGTTTTGGGGGTATCAACAGCCATCTGACCAGCCACTGGAATTGCGCCACTACAAATGAGGGTTCAAAGTTAGGAGTAGCAAGCCCTCCCTGGTCGAGGAGCACCTCAATGTAGTTGGGGCCACTCTTCGATGACCACCAGATCACATCAAATCCTTCAAAAGGTCAACCAAGACATGCAGGAACCACCGAGGGAAGTAGAGTGGAATGTTTGCAATATGATACAGCAAGCTGGTTACTTTGACCATCTTAAAGTTGCCAGTTGCATATGCAACCAAGAGTGGGAGTGTTCTTCAGAAGGCCACCAGGTCCCTCAAGGTGTCCTTTGCCCTCCTCATTTTCCCCTCACATAAGGCATCCACATGAAGGTATATGTTAATGCTCAACTACCTGAAGGTGGAGCTCTCACATCTAATTTAGTCTGAGCCTGGGTGCATGCACAAAGGAGAAGCTCCCTGGCACAAAGGAAGCAAGCAGGCTTCCCACAGCTGACCAGCAGACCTAACACCACCCCGACAGTTAAACACATCATTACAGTAACATGATTTATTGGGCCACATTTATATTCATTGGTATGGCAAATATATTAATTCCAATAAGCCTGGCATGTGAATTTAATGACTAGGCACATAGAAGCACCAACTCTAATGGTATTTTATTATCAATATATTGATGGGTTATAAACTGTCATAAAAACAGCTATGGCATAATGTACCATCACAGTTTTTTTTCATTTGTTCATCTTTACATAGACATTTGTCTGGGGATTTCTACAGTGGGTCCCTTACATTTGATAGCTGTTGCTGATCATGAGGCTCAAATATTAGCACGATGTTCATCCATTGATTTGTACTAGGCACACTTTTTTATGCACATACGTGCCTTGCTTCAGGTGAAAATAGTGCCAAAAACCACAAAGTACCGGTAAGAGACTAGCAGTAGGGCTGAAACGGAAAAAAGTCACAAGTTAAGCCCAATAACAGTGTTACACAGGTGGGATACAGTTTCCAGGTTAGCCCTGCATCAGTGTTACCTTCTCTGCCTTTTCAAACCTGAGCGAAGAGGGTTGTTTACATTGGCAGGGACCGTGAGAAGGAGGCTGTGGAACAGGTTGGGCACTACAGATGGTCGCTGCTGTAGTGAAAGAGCCAATCATTACTGAATATTCAAGTTGGTGCTCGTTGTGGACTATCGCTATCGGTGCAAAAAGCAGGTCTTACATGAGCTTTGCTATGACAGTCGTCGTGAATGGTTCCTGCTGGCGCAAACTACAGGTCTCACTAGGGCTTCATGTTGATGGCCATTGAAGGCAAATGATTCTTGGTGCGCAGAGGTCATTTTATGGGGAAGGGCCAAAAGCTGAAGAGCAGGTCAGGAGAGGGCATGGTGGCACAGACTGAGAGACCAGTGTCACACTTTCTGTGCACGACCACGCCAACCTGTACGGCGACGAAGACCGCTAGCTGCCCCGCCACCACAACGCCACCTGCACCACCGCAAGCACCACCACCTGCACCGGCCCCGGCACGTCTACAGCCTCAGCGACAGTCCCCAGCCTCTTCCCCAGTGGGCAGCCATCCGAGGCTGCAGGAGATGTCCTGCTGTGTCCCTCAGCAGGTGCTGACCCGTGCACCGCCATCACCACCGCCGCCACAGACACCGCCGCAAGTACCGCCACTGGCACCATGGCGTCCTCGGACACAGGCAGCACCGCTGACATGGCTACCATCCCCAGTGGTCAGTGGTCTGAGGCTGGAGAAGAGTTCCTGGACCCTGGGCAGCTTCCATGAGGCATGACTTCCATCACTGTTTGCACCTGCAGGTGGAAGGCGCAGAAGCAGCAGTGTGGGGTATGTCGCTGCCTCCATGGCATATCATGCTACCTGAACCTCGCAAATCCCGTGGCACGCACACCCAGGTGAGGGAATTGTACCGGACACACTGCACGTGAAGCACTCTGGGCACCATGCCCCCTCCAGAACCAGTGGAGTATCACATCCACTACCTCAGTCCTTGGCAGGATGAAGCACTCTGGGCACCATGCCCCCTGCAGAACCAGTGGAGTATCACATCCACTACCTCAGTCCTTGGCAGGATGAAGCATTCTGGGCACAAAGCCCCCTCCAGAACCAGTGGAGTATCACATCCACTACCTCAGTCCTTGGCAGGATGAAGCACTCTGGGCACAAAGCCCCCTCCAGAACCAGTGGAGAATCACATCCACTACCTCAGTCCTTGGCAGGATGAAGCACTCTGGGCACAAAGCCCCCTCAAGAACCAGTGGAGAAATACATCCACTACCTCAGTCCTTGGCAGGATGAGGCACTCTGGGCACAAAGCCCCCTGAGGAACCAGTGGAGACTGTTATCCACTTGAGAGACTGTGGCTTTGCACTCCCCAGGATAAAGCAGTGGGAAAACCACCCACTGGAAAGACTTGAGAGACTGTGGCTTTGCACTCCCCAGGATAAAGCAGTGGGCAAACCACCCACTGGAAAGACTTGAGAGACTGTGGCTTTGCACTCCCCAGGATACAGCAGTGGGCATGGAGCCCCTCGTGCAGCAGTGGCGTCGTGCGTTCATCAGGCAGAGGTGCCCCCCCTCCCTCTGAGGTGCCTGCGTATTTTCGATCTGATATCCCAGCAGTGTTCTCTCCGTTTCGAGTCAGGTATCATGTGTGGGCTTCGCCCATGCATTTTAGGCCCAGTGGTCCACGGACAATGATTAGTACACTATCCAGACTTATGTAGTTGGTGAACATATTTGTATACAATGAATTTTGATTTTTAACTAATGGATTTTTCATGATTACAATTGTTACAATCATTTCCTGTTGTCCTTGCGTTCTTCCAGGGGTTGGGAGGGTGGATATGTAATGTTGCTCCATGTATTTGTGTGTATGTTGTGGTGGGTGAGGGTGAGGGTTGGGGTGTTGCGTGTGTGTGTCATTCTCTTTCCTCCCCCCCTCCCCTGTGTTGTAGGTGCAGTACTCACCGAGGTCGCCGCCACCGCCGTTCGTACTCCTGGTAGAAGAGGAGGTAAACCAACATGGGTAACACCTGAAGTTCAGGCTCCATGGCGTCCTGGGTCCTCGTTGGGTGTCAAGAGGTGAGTGTTTTCCCTTCTGTGTACTGTTTCCGACGTGCTTTTGATAGCGTTGGTTCCACCCCGGAAAAGGTGGCAGAGAGGCCTCTTGTAATACAGTGGGCGGTACTTTGTCTTCCGCCTGTCTATTGGCGGTGTCCGCCGCGCCGCGCTGTGTGTTTCTACAGCCGGGGCGGTCGGAGTGTTAAAGTGGCTGTATATGTTAGCGGTTTCCGCCACAGTTGTAATCCCATTTTTTTTTCTGCTGCCCTGTTTCCGGAAGTCCCGCCGCTTTAACACCAACCGCCAGGTTGTAATGAGGGCCTAAGTCTTTTGTACTGTTTTGTCATGAACGTTATGCATGTTCTTTGTCTGTCTTGACACTGGTCAATGGAGGTGCAAACCGACCAGTAGCATATTTTTCAGCTACTTTGGACCCAGTGGCAGCAGCCTTACCGGGATGTCTACGTGCAGTAGCATCAGTTGGACAGAGCCTCACACAGTGTGAAGGCATAGTGATGGGACATCCCTTAACAGTCATGGTCCCTCACTCAGTTGAGATCCTCCTAACACAAAAGAAAACGCAGCACATGACAAATGCAAGGTTGGCAAAGCTAGAGACGATTATTTTGGGGTCACCAAATGTAACGTTAGAGAGATGTACAGTGTTGAACACAGCAACTTTGCTTCCAAATGAAAATACAGAAGTTGAAAATCTGGAAGGTGTAGAACATGATTGTCTTGAGGTAACAGAAATGTGCACCAAACCGAGACCTGATATCAAAGATACCCAATTGGAAGAAAACAACCAAATTATTTTTGTCGATGACTCATGTTTGAGAGGCTCAGTAGGAGTGCTGAGAGCCGGATATACTGTATGCACAATTTCTGGTATCCTGGAAGCGTCTTGGCTTCAAGGAGTATATTCCGCCCAAGTAGGTGAGCTGGTACCTCTTACAAGAGCTTGCCATGTCTCTGCTCAAATGAGGGTCACTATCTACACTGATATCCGATACGGATTTGGAATTGTTCATGATTTTGGCCAATTATGGTCACAGAGGGGTTATTTGACTTCTTCTGGTTCGCCAGTGAAAAATGGTGAAAGAATTAAGGAGTAGTTGCACGCGATTCAGTTACCTCATGAAATTGCTGTGGTGAAATGCAGTGCACACCTGAAGTCACAAGACTTTGTTTCGATGGGAAATGGATATGCGGATCAAGTCGCAAGGTTTTGCGCATTGAACTGTATATCGTTTAAGGATCAATGGGATCTGTTACCTGAAAAAGGAAATGAGACATGCACAGGTTATGCATTGAGAGTAATTGACACGTTAGAAGAGTGTAAATTGTTGACGGGACATGCCAGCAAAGATGAGAAGCGTTCTTGGGTTAGGATGCAGTGCGTACAAAGACCAGATGACTTGTGGGTTTCAGACGAAGGGAAAATGGTCTTGCCGAACAGTCTCCTGTCACAATTTGCAAGGTTTTACCATAGTCAAGCACACATTGGGAGGGATGCCATGATCCGGTTTTTCAAGATTGACTGGCTTAATCCAAAATTTAGACAAGCTGCAGAGGTGATTTGCCATTGTTGCGTCATGTGCCAACAGATGAGCGTGGGAAAAGGGATAGTGGTGAATTTGAGCCACATTGGGAGAGCTGGAGGTCCATTTCGCAGAATGCAATTGGATTTCATTGAGATGCCTGTGTGCGGAGGGTTGAGGTATGTGTTGGTGATTGTGTGTATCTTTAGTCATTGGATTGAAGCATACCCTACACGCAGGAATGACAGTCTCACAGTAGCGAAGCTGCTGCTCAGGGAATTGATACCACGTTTCGGTTTTCCGATCTCTTTAGAATCAGATAGGGGAAGTCACTTTAACAACTAGGTGGTTAGGTTACTGTGTGCAGCATTAAACATTGAGCATAAGTTGCATTGTAGCTATCACCCTGAAGCATCAGTACTAGTGGAACAGATGAATGGTACCTTGAAGTCAAGAATGACGAAAATGTGTGAAGCCACGAATTTGAAATGGCCCGACGCATTAACTTTAGTGTTGATGTCAATGAGAAACACACCTGACAAGAAAACAGGACTGTCTCCACATGAGATTCTCATGGGTAGAGCCATGAGACTGCCCGCGGTGCCTGCAAATACTCTTGTGAATATCATGGATGATATGGTGCTGGACTACTGCAAGGGTCTGGCTGATGTGGTCCGCTCTTTTTCTCACCAGGTGGAAGCTGCCACCCTGCCACCGATTCATGATCCAGGACACAACCTGAGAGCTGGTGACTGGGTTGTCGTCAAGAAACATGTAAGGAAGATGTGTTTGGAGCCACGTTGGAAGGGACCCTATCAAGTGATACTAACAACTACCACTGCTATGAAGTGTGCAAAAGTTCCGAACTGGATCCATACCAGTCACACAAAAAGGTGACGTGTCCGACTGATGAGGAAGTTGAATTGTTGAAAGTACCAACAACAGACAAGGAAGTCTCAGGGCCGGAGAGTGATAGAAGGGGAACTGAGACTGAAGGGGAGCCCACTGAGGGCAGCTTGGTCACTCCAGTAAGAGACGAAGGAGAAGAGATCCAGAGGGGTGACGGTGAGCCTTTCTCAACTGGGGCAGCAGAAGAGCCTAGTCAAGGAGAGGATCTCCCAGAAGCAGACGATTATGAGAATGAGACAGAGCACTTGACAGACCCAGAAGGTGAAGGAGTTGAGGTGGAGGAGAGTCAGAGTGTCCAGACTCCTCCTGAGCAAATTGCAGGTCCATCAAGCGAAAACCCCATAGAGCCAAGAAAGGGCAAAAGGTTACCACTAGAAGGATCAAGGACCCAGAGAGGTGCTGAAAGGAGATAAGTGGCCAGAGTTGCAAGTGAAGAGGGGAGAAGTGGTTGTCGAAGATGCAATAGAGGAAGAGGTTGATACAACAAGGAAAGAAGAGCTAAGTGAAGGAGCGTTGCAAGGTGATCGCAATTTGAAAAGAAAGAGAGTAGCAAATAGAAGGTACGCAGGTCCTGAATGGGCGCATGCAACGACAGCTGAATGGCAAAAGGAATTTCTGGTGTTCTGTTTTGATCGAAAAGTCCCAGGTCAATACTTTGGCACCTGAATCTGACTGAAGAGACTAAAATTGGTGTAAGAATTGGAGCTGAAAAATTGAAATTGAGAAAAGAGACTGAGAGTTTACTGAATGAGACTTTGAAAACCTGAATTGACTTTTGAAAAACGATTTTGACAAGCTGCTAACCGAAATTGACAAGGGATCCTGGGAGTAAAAGTGAAAGGGAAAGATGTAAATAACTGCGGAGAAGAAAAAAATGTTTTTTTGCTTGTTTGACTTTGCTGCAGAAGAGAGAAATTTTTAACCATCCTCTGTTGTTGTTGTTTTAATTAACCATCCTCCACTTTCTGATTCTCTACAGATCATGGCTAACACTAGGCAGGATGATAGAGGGGGTAGGCGATGTAAATATTTGAGCGTTGCTTTAGGTATTGTGTTTGTGATATTGATTGTGGTTGTGATTGTGGGTATGATACTCATGGATAAAAGGGTGACTAGCAATGCTACAATTCCTGAGACTACTACTGCACTAACAGCTTGGGAGACGTTTGAGCTGGATGAGAGATACTTGCATGAGGGAACTAATGCAAAAGGGGAACTTTCCACTAACATTTTCTATCGCTTGCTGAGTGAGTACGTTGAGACAATGGAAGCAAAGGATTGCTTTGTATGCACACAAATTCCTGTTTCGGTACAAAAGGGGGTTACCTATCATAGCTTGCCGTTAACATATGGGATAAGCTGTAGTCTGCTACTAACAAGACTTTATAACCAGGAGGAGATTCATTACTTCTACTCTAACCATGACCTTGTGTTCTCTTATGTGCCTATAATAGAGGATTTGAGTGGGGTAGCTAGATACTAAAATATAAAGTTAGTTAAAGGATATTTTGAGCGGACATTGACGATTAGTACATCCTATGCACATTGCAATAATTTGACATGCTTGCTTACAGAGAAAAGCTTTTTAGATCACATGGAGGGTAGAAGGAGGGCAATAAAAGGGTAAATTGGAAGAAGGATTGCAGCAGCGAGTTTTTGCTAGTAGTGAAAGTTATGGTGCAATTAAGGAGCAGGGGAAACTAGCTTTAGATGCATTACACGTAGGGAAGCTTTGCATATCTAGGCCGAAATCATACCATGACAATGTGTTTGTGGGAATGAGTGAATGTAATCATGTGTTTTTGTTTCAGAGTAAATGGACGTTCATGTTAAGTGGACAGGATCCAGCGATCCCATGGATCTACTACATATGTGGGCTTAATGCTTATTACCGTCTTCCAAAGGGATGGTATGGCACATGTTACTTGGGGGTAGTTTTCCCAAAGATATATCAACTTGACGATTTGAAGAGGTTTCTGAAATTGTCTGAATTACATCGTGCTAAACAGAAGAGAGAGTGCTGCTAGTGTAGTGGGAGACATATTTTGGGCGATAATCCCTTCAGTAGGGGTTATTCTGAATTCGATAAAGATTCAAAAGTTATCTACTATTGTGGATAACATGCTGACAAATTTTTCAGGGGCTCTACTCCTAATGAATATTGAACTTGCTGCGGAGAGAGCTATGACCCTTCAAAACAGACTTGCTTTAGAGATTCTTTTAGTGAAAAATGGCGGAGTTTGTAAGATGCTTAACCCCTTCTGTGCCGCGGACGTAGTGGTTACGTCCTGCGGCACAGTGCTGCTGTGCCGAGGACGTAACCACTACGTCCTCGGCACACAGCCCAGAGGGAGCGCTCTCGCTCCCTCTGTGGGGTTCCCCCCCAAGTCAGGGATGGAAGGGGAAGCCCTTCCCCTCCCACCCCCGACCCCCCCCAACCCCCCCTGTGACGTCAGCGCGCGAGCGCGCGCTGATTAGTCACAGGGTCTCCCCCATCGCGCTGGAAGCAGAGCTTCCAGCGCGATTGAAAAAGAAATGCTTTTGCATTTCTTTTTCAATCCCATGGGGGAGGCCCCGAGAGGCTTCAAAGGGAAGGAAATGTATTTCCTTCCCTTTGAAGTCTCTCACAGGTTTCAAAAGCCGGATTGCTTGCAATCCGGCTTTTGAAACCCCACTAGACACCAGGGATTTTTTTTTTTTTCTTGAAATTGGCAAAAGGGAGCGACCCCTTGGGCAAGGGTCGCTCCCAGGGGGGCATTTTTTTAGGAAGGCCTTTTCTGCCCCCCCTGGGGGCAGATTGGCCTATTATTAGGCCGATCTGCCCCCAGGGGGGGCAGAAACCTCTAGGCACCAGGGACCATTTTTTTTTTTTTTTTTTTTGTGATGAATTCTTTTTTTTTAGGTGGGGAGCGATCCCTTAGGCAAGGGTCGCTCCCCTACGGGGCAATATATATTTAGGCCATTTCTGCCCCCCTTGGGGGCAGATTGGCCTATTTTGATAAGGCCAATCTGCCCCCAAGGGGGGCAGAAACCATTAGACACCAGGGAGTTTGTTTTTGCGCGCGAATGTCACGCAACAAAGCGACCCCTTTGGCAAGGGTCGCTCCCAGGGGGGGCAATTTTTTGGGAAGGCCTTTTCTGCCCCCCCTGGGGGCAGATCGGACTATTATTAGGCCGATCTGCCCCCAGGGGGGGAAGAAACCTCTAGGCGCCAGGGCAAATTTTATTTTTGTGTTTTTTTTTTTTTGTTCTTTTTTTTTTTTTTAGAGATGGGGAGCGACCCATCAGGCAAGGGTCGCTCCCCTGGGGGGCAAATTGTATTTAGACCATTTCTGCCCCCCTGGGGGCAGATTGGCCAATTTTAGGTCAATCTGCCCCCAAGGGGGCAGAAACCACAAGGCACCAGGGATTTGTTTTTTGGCGCCAATGTCACGCAGGGGGAGCGACCCCGTAGGCAAGGGTCGCTCCCGGGGGGGGGGGGTGTGCCGGTTGGGGGGGCAAATTTATTTTAGGCCATTTCTGCCCCCCCGGGGGACAGATCGGCCTATTTTTAGGCCGAACTGCCCCCGGGGGGGGGCAGAACACTCTAGGCGCCAGGGCAAATTTTTTTTTGTGTTTTTTTTTTTTTTGTTTCTTTTTTTAGAGATGGGGAGCGACCCATCAGGCAAGGGTCGCTCCCCTGGGGGGGCAAATTGTATTTAGACCATTTCTGCCCCCCTGGGGGCAGATTGGCCAATTTTAGGTCAATCTGCCCCCTAGGGGGCAGAAACCACTAGGCACCGGGGATTTGTTTTTTGGCGCCAATGTCACGCAGGGGGAGCGACCCCGTAGGCAAGGGTCGCTCCCGGGGGGGGGGTGTGGGGGTTGGGGGGGCAAATTTATTTTAGGCCATTTCTGCCCCCCCGGGGGACAGATCGGCCTATTATTAGGCCGAACTGCCCCCGGGGGGGGGGGGGGCAGAACACTCTAGGCGCCAGGGCAATTTTTTTTTTTGTGTTTTTTTTTTTTTTTTTTGTTTCTTTTTTTAGAGATGGGGAGCGACCCATCAGGCAAGGGTCGCTCCCCTGGGGGGGGCAAATTGTATTTAGACCATTTCTGCCCCCCTGGGGGCAGATTGGCCAATTTTGGGTCAATCTGCCCCCAAGGGGGCAGAAACCACTAGGCACCGGGGATTTGTTTTTTGGCGCCAATGTCACGCAGGGGGAGCGACCCCGTAGGCAAGGGTCGCTCCCGGGGGGGGTGGAGGTTGGGGGGGAAATTTATTTTAGGCCATTTCTGCCCCCCCGGGGGACAGATCGGCCTATTATTAGGCCGAACTGCCCCCGGGGGGGGGGCAGAACACTCTAGGCGCCAGGGCAATTTTTTTTTTGTGTTTTTTTTTTTTGTTGTTTCTTTTTTTAGAGATGGGGAGCGACCCATCAGGCAAGGGTCGCTCCCCTGGGGGGGCAAATTGTATTTAGACCATTTCTGCCCCCCTGGGGGCAGATTGGCCAATTTTAGGTCAATCTGCCCCCAAGGGGGCAGAAACCACTAGGCACCGGGGATTTGTTTTTTGGCGCCAATGTCACGCAGGGGGAGCGACCCCGTAGGCAAGGGTCGCTCCCGGGGGGGCGGTGGGGGTTGGGGGGGCAAATTTATTTTAAGCCATTTCTGCCCCCCCGGGGGACAGATCGGCCTATTATTAGGCCGAACTGCCCCCGGGGTGGGGCAGAACACTCTAGGCGCCAGGGCAATTTTTTTTTTGTGTTTTTTTTTTTTGTTCTTTCTTTTTTTAGAGATGGGGAGCGACCCATCAGGCAAGGGTCGCTCCCCTGGGGGGGCAAATTGTATTTAGACCATTTCTGCCCCCCTGGGGGCAGATTGGCCAATTTTAGGTCAATCTGCCCCCAAGGGGGCAGAAACCACTAGGCACCCGGGATTTGTTTTTTAGCGCCAATGTCACGCAGGGGGAGCGACCCCGTAGGCAAGGGTTGCTCCCGGGGGGGGGGGGGGGGGGGTTGGGGGGGCAAATTTATTTTAGGCCATTTCTGCCCCCCTGGGGGACAGATCGGCCTATTATTAGGCCGAACTGCCCCCCGGGGGGGGGCAGAACACTCTAGGCACCAGGGCAATTTTTTTTTTGTGTGTTTTTTTTTTTGTTGTTTCTTTTTTTTAGAGATGGGGAGCGACCCATCAGGCAAGGGTCGCTCCCCTGGGGGGGCAAATTGTATTTAGACCATTTCTGCCCCCCTGGGGGCAGATTGGCCAATGTTAGGTCAATCTGCCCCCAAGGGGGCAGAAACCACTAGGCACCGGGGATTTGTTTTTTGGCGCCAATGTCACGCAGGGGGAGCGACCCCGTAGGCAAGGGTCGCTCCCGGGGGGGGGATGGGGGTTGGGGGGGCAAATTTATTTTAGGCCATTTCTGCCCCCCCGGGGGACAGATCGGCCTATTATTAGGTCGAACTGCCCCCGGGGGGGGGGGGGCAGAACACTCTAGGCACCAGGGCAATTTTTTTTTTGTGTGTTTTTTTTTTTGTTGTTTCTTTTTTTAGAGATGGGGAGCGACCCATCAGGCAAGGGTCGCTCCCCTGGGGGGGCAAATTGTATTTAGACCATTTCTGCCCCCCTGCAGATTGGCCAAATTTAGGTCAATCTGCCCCCAAGGGGGCAGAAACCACTAGGCACCGGGGATTTGTTTTTTGGCGCCAATGTCACGCAGGGGGAGCGACCCCGTAGGCAAGGGTCGCTCCCGGGGGGGGGGGGGTTGGGGGGGCAAATTTATTTTAGGCCATTTCTGCCCCCCCGGGGGACAGATCGGCCTATTATTAGGTCGAACTGCCCCCGGGGGGGGGGGGCAGAACACTCTAGGCACCAGGGCAATTTTTTTTTTGTGTGTTTTTTTTTTTGTTGTTTCTTTTTTTAGAGATGGGGAGCGACCCATCAGGCAAGGGTCGCTCCCCTGGGGGGGCAAATTGTATTTAGACCATTTCTGCCCCCCTGCAGATTGGCCAAATTTAGGTCAATCTGCCCCCAAGGGGGCAGAAACCACTAGGCACCGGGGATTTGTTTTTTGGCGCCAATGTCACGCAGGGGGAGCGACCCCGTAGGCAAGGGTCGCTCCCGGGGGGGGGGGGGGGGTTGGGGGGGCAAATTTATTTTAGGCCATTTCTGCCCCCCCGGGGGACAGATCGGCCTATTATTAGGCCGAACTGCCCCTGGGGGGGGGGCAGAACACTCTAGGCACCAGGGCAATTTTTTTTTTGTGTTTTTTTTTTTTTGTTGTTTCTTTTTTTAGAGATGGGGAGCGACCCATCAGGCAAGGGTCGCTCCCCTGGGGGGGCAAATTGTATTTAGACCATTTCTGCCCCCCTGGGGGCAGATTGGCAAATTTTAGGTCAATCTGCCCCCAAGGGGGCAGAAACCACTAGGCACCGGGGATTTGTTTTTTGGCGCCAATGTCACGCAGGGGGAGCGACCCCGTAGGCAAGGGTCGCTCCCGGGGGGGCAAATTTATTTTAGGCCATTTCTGCCCCCCCGGGGGACAGATCGGCCTATTATTAGGCCGAACTGCCCCCGGGGGGGGGGGCAGAAACCTCTAGGCGCCAGGGGAATTTTTTTTTTTTTTTTAGAGATGGGGAGCGACCCATCAGGCAAAAGTCGCTCCCCTGGGGGACAAATTGTATTTAGGCCATTTCTGCCCCCCTTGGGGGCAGATTGGCTGAGTTTAGGTCAACCTGCCCCCAAGGGGGCAGAAACCACTAGGCACCGGGGATTTGTTTTTTGGTGCCAATGTCACGCAGGGGGAGCGACCCCGTAGGCAAGGGTCGCTCCCGGCGGGGGAGGGTGGGGGTTGGGGGGGCACATTTATTTTAGGGCATTTCTGCCCCCCCCCTGGGGCCGGCTGAGCTACAGGCCAAACACCACAGGTAGGCACCTTGCAAAAAACACCTCTGTTTTCTGTGAAAAAATATGTTGTGTCCACGTTGTGTTTTGGGCCATTTCCTTTTGTGGGCGCTAGGCCTACCCACAGAAGTGATGTACCATTTTTATCGAGAGACTTAGGGGAACGCTGGGTGGAAGGAAATTTGTGGCTCCTCTCAGATTCCAGAACTTTCTGTCACCGAAATGAGAGGAAAAAGTGTTTTTTGGGCCAAATTTTGATGTTTGCAAAGGATTCTGGGTAACATAACCTGGTCAGAGCCCCGCAAGTCACCCCATCTTGGATTCCCCTGGGTTTCTAGTTTTCAAAAATGCACTGGTTTGCTAGGTTTCCTCAGGTGTCGGCTGAGCTACAGGCCAAAATCCACAGGTAGGCACTGCTTTTTATAAAAAAATGTGATGTGTCCACGTTGTGTTTTGGGCCCTTTCCTTTCGTGGGCGCTAGTCCTACCCACACAAGTGAGGTATCATTTTTATCGGGAGACTTGGGGGAACGCTGGGTAGAAGGAAATTTGTGGCTCCTCTCAGATTCCAGAACTTTCTGCCACAGAAATGTGAGTAACATGTGTATTTTTAGCCAAATTTTGAGGTTTGCAAAGGATTCTGGGTAACAGAACCTGGTCCGAGCCCCGCAAGTCACCCCTCCTTGGATTCCCCTAGGTCTCTAGTTTTCAGAAATGCACAGGTTTGGTAGGTTTCCCTAGGTGCCGGCTGAGCTAGAGGCCAAAATCTACAGGTAGGCACTTCGCAAAAAACACCTCTGTTTTTTTCCAAAATTTAGGATGTGTCCACGTTGCGCTTTGGGGTGTTTCCTGTCGCCGGCGCTAGGCCTACCCACGCAAGTGAGGTATCATTTTTATCGGGAGACTTGGGGGAACGCTGGGTGGAAGGAAATTTGTAGCTCCTCTCAGATTCCAGAACTTTCTGCCACAGAAATGTGAGGGACATGTGTTTTTTTAGCCAAATTTTGAGGTTTGCAAAGGATTCTGGGTAACAGAACCTGGTCCGAGCCACACAAGTCACCCCTCCTTGGATTCCCCTAGGTCTCTAGTTTTCAGAAATGTACAAGTTTGGTAGGTTTCCCTAGGTGGCGGCTGAGCTAGAGGCCAAAATCTCCAGGTAGTCACTTTGCTAAAAACAGCTCTGTTTTCTGTGATGTGTCCACGTTGTGTTTTGGGGCATATCCTGTCGCAAGCGCTAGGCCTACCCACACAAGTGAGGTATCATTTTTATCGGGAGACGTGGGGGAACGCTGGGTGGAAGGAAATTTGTGGCTCCTCTCAGATTCCAGAACTTTCTGCCACAGAAATGTGAGGAACATGTGTTTTTTTAGCCAAATTTTGAGGTTTGCAAAGGATTCTGGGTAACAGAACCTGGTCCGAGCCACACAAGTCACCCCTCCTTGGATTCCCCTAGGTCTCTAGTTTTCAGAAATGTACAGGTTTGGTAGGTTTCCCTAGGTGCCGGCTGTGCTAGAGGCCAAAATCTACAGGTAGTCACTTTGCTAAAAACAGCTCTGTTTTCTGTGATATGTCCACATTGTGTTTTGGGGCATATCCTGTCGCGGGCGCTAGGCCTACCCACACAAGTGAGGTATCATTTTTATCGGGAGACGTGGGGGAACGCTGGGTGGAAGGAAATTTGTGGCTCCTCTCAGATTCCAGAACTTTCTGCCACAGAAATGTGAGGAACATGTGTTTTTTTAGCCAAATTTTGAGGTTTGCAAAAGATTCTGGGTAACAGAACCTGGTCCGAGCCACACAAGTCACCCCTCCTTGGATTCCCCTAGGTCTCTAGTTTTCAGAAATGTACAGGTTTGGTAGGTTTCCCTAGGTGCCGGCTGAGCTAGAGGCCAAAATCTACAGGTAGTCACTTTGCTAAAAACAGCTCTGTTTTCTGTGATATGTCCACGTTGTGTTTTGGGGCATATCCTGTCGCGGGCGCTAGGCCTACCCACACAAGTGAGGTATCATTTTTATCGGGAGACGTGGGGGAACGCTGGGTGGAAGGAAATTTGTGGCTCCTCTCAGATTCCAGAACTTTCTGCCACAGAAAAGTGAGGAACATGTGTTTTTTTAGCCAAATTTTGAGATTTGCAAAGGATTCTGGGTAACAGAACCTGGTCCGAGCCCCGCAAGTCACCCCTCCTTGGATTCCCCTAGGTCTCTAGTTTTCAGAAATGCACAGGTTTGGTAGGTTTCCCTAGGTGCCGGCTGAGCTAGAGGCCAAAATCTACAGGTAGGCACTTCGCAAAAAACACCTCTGTTTTTTTCCAAAATTTAGGATGTGTCCACGTTGCGCTTTGGGGTGTTTCCTGTCGCCGGCGCTAGGCCTACCCACGCAAGTGAGGTATCATTTTTATCGGGAGACTTGGGGGAACGCTGGGTGGAAGGAAATTTGTAGCTCCTCTCAGATTCCAGAACTTTCTGCCACAGAAATGTGAGGGACATGTGTTTTTTTAGCCAAATTTTGAGGTTTGCAAAGGATTCTGGGTAACAGAACCTGGTCCGAGCCACACAAGTCACCCCTCCTTGGATTCCCCTAGGTCTCTAGTTTTCAGAAATGTACAAGTTTGGTAGGTTTCCCTAGGTGGTGGCTGAGCTAGAGGCCAAAATCTCCAGGTAGTCACTTTGCTAAAAACAGCTCTGTTTTCTGTGATGTGTCCACGTTGTGTTTTGGGGCATATCCTGTCGCAAGCGCTAGGCCTACCCACACAAGTGAGGTATCATTTTTATCGGGAGACGTGGGGGAACGCTGGGTGGAAGGAAATTTGTGGCTCCTCTCAGATTCCAGAACTTTCTGCCACAGAAATGTGAGGAACATGTGTTTTTTTAGCCAAATTTTGAGGTTTGCAAAGGATTCTGGGTAACAGAACCTGGTCCGAGCCACACAAGTCACCCCTCCTTGGATTCCCCTAGGTCTCTAGTTTTCAGAAATGTACAGGTTTGGTAGGTTTCCCTAGGTGCCGGCTGTGCTAGAGGCCAAAATCTACAGGTAGTCACTTTGCTAAAAACAGCTCTGTTTTCTGTGATATGTCCACGTTGTGTTTTGGGGCATATCCTGTCGCGGGCGCTAGGCCTACCCACACAAGTGAGGTATCATTTTTATCGGGAGACGTGGGGGAACGCTGGGTGGAAGGAAATTTGTGGCTCCTCTCAGATTCCAGAACTTTCTGCCACAGAAATGTGAGGAACATGTGTTTTTTTAGCCAAATTTTGAGGTTTGCAAAAGATTCTGGGTAACAGAACCTGGTCCGAGCCACACAAGTCACCCCTCCTTGGATTCCCCTAGGTCTCTAGTTTTCAGAAATGTACAGGTTTGGTAGGTTTCCCTAGGTGCCGGCTGAGCTAGAGGCCAAAATCTACAGGTAGTCACTTTGCTAAAAACAGCTCTGTTTTCTGTGATATGTCCACGTTGTGTTTTGGGGCATATCCTGTCGCGGGCGCTAGGCCTACCCACACAAGTGAGGTATCATTTTTATCGGGAGACGTGGGGGAACGCTGGGTGGAAGGAAATTTGTGGCTCCTCTCAGATTCCAGAACTTTCTGCCACAGAAAAGTGAGGAACATGTGTTTTTTTAGCCAAATTTTGAGATTTGCAAAGGATTCTGGGTAACAGAACCTGGTCCGAGCCCCGCAAGTCACCCCTCCTTGGATTCCCCTAGGTCTCTAGTTTTCAGAAATGCACAGGTTTGGTAGGTTTCCCTAGGTGGCGGCTGAGCTAGAGGCCAAAATCTACAGGTAGTCACTTTGCTAAAAACAGCTCTGTTTTCTGTGATATGTCCACGTTGTGTTTTGGGGCATATCCTGTCGCGGGCGCTAGGCCTACCCACACAAGTGAGGTATCATTTTTATCGGGAGACATGGGGGAACGCTGGGTGGAAGGAAATTTGTGGCTCCTCTCAGATTCCAGAACTTTCTGTCACAGAAATGTGAGGAACATGTGTTTTTTTAGCCAAATTTTGAGGTTTGCAAAGGATTCTGGGTAACAGAACCTGGTCCGAGCCACACAAGTCACCCCTCCTTGGATTCCCCTAGGTCTCTAGTTTTCAGAAATGCACAGGTTTGGTAGGTTTCCCTAGGTGGCGGCTGAGCTAGAGGCCAAAATCTACAGGTAGTCACTTTGCTAAAAACAGCTCTGTTTTCTGTGATATGTCCACGTTGTGTTTTGGGGCATATCCTGTCGCGGGCGCTAGGCCTACCCACACAAGTGAGGTATCATTTTTATCGGGAGACGTGGGGGAACACTGGGTGGAAGGAAATTTGTGGCTCCTCTCAGATTCCAGAACTTTCTGCCACAGAAATGTGAGGAACATGTGTTTTTTTAGCCAAATTTTGAGGTTTGCAAAGGATTCTGGGTAACAGAACCTGGTCCGAGCCCCGCAAGTCACCCCTCCTTGGATTCCCCTAGGTCTCTAGTTTTCAGAAATGCACAGGTTTGGTAGGTTTCCCTAGGTGGCGGCTGAGCTAGAGGCCAAAATCTACAGGTAGTCACTTTGCTAAAAACAGCTCTGTTTTCTGTGATATGTCCACGTTGTGTTTTGGGGCATATCCTGTCGCGGGCGCTAGGCCTACCCACACAAGTGAGGTATCATTTTTATCGGGAGACGTGGGGGAACGCTGGGTGGAAGGAAATTTGTGGCTCCTCTCAGATTCCAGAACTTTCTGCCACAGAAATGTGAGGAACATGTGTTTTTTTAGCCAAATTTTGAGATTTGCAAAGGATTCTGGGTAACAGAACCTGGTCCAAGCCCCGCAAGTCACCCCTCCTTGGATTCCCCTAGGTCTCTAGTTTTCAGAAATGCACAGGTTTGGTAGGTTTCCCTAGGTGGCGGCTGAGCTAGAGGCCAAAATCTACAGGTAGTCACTTTGCTAAAAACAGCTCTGTTTTCTGTGATATGTCCACGTTGTGTTTTGGGGCATATCCTGTCGCGGGCGCTAGGCCTACCCACACAAGTTAGGTATCATTTTTATCGGGAGACGTGGGGGAACGCTGGGTGGAAGGAAATTTGTGGCTCCTCTCAGATTCCAGAACTTTCTGCCACAGAAATGTGAGGAACATGTGTTTTTTTAGCCAAATTTTGAGGTTTGCAAAGGATTCTGGGTAACAGAACCTGGTCCGAGCCACACAAGTCACCCCTCCTTGGATTCCCCTAGGTCTCTAGTTTTCAGAAATGTACAGGTTTGGTAGGTTTCCCTAGGTGCCGGCTGAGCTAGAGGCCAAAATCTACAGGTAGTCACTTTGCTAAAAACAGCTCTGTTTTCTGTGATATGTCCACGTTGTGTTTTGGGGCATATCCTGTCGCGGGCGCTAGGCCTACCCACACAAGTGAGGTATCATTTTTATCGGGAGACGTGGGGGAACGCTGGGTGGAAGGAAATTTGTGGCTCCTCTCAGATTCCAGAACTTTCTGCCACAGAAAAGTGAGGAACATGTGTTTTTTTAGCCAAATTTTGAGATTTGCAAAGGATTCTGGGTAACAGAACCTGGTCCGAGCCCCGCAAGTCACCCCTCCTTGGATTCCCCTAGGTCTCTAGTTTTCAGAAATGCACAGGTTTGGTAGGTTTCCCTAGGTGGCGGCTGAGCTAGAGGCCAAAATCTACAGGTAGTCACTTTGCTAAAAACAGCTCTGTTTTCTGTGATATGTCCACGTTGTGTTTTGGGGCATATCCTGTCGCGGGCGCTAGGCCTACCCACACAAGTGAGGTATCATTTTTATCGGGAGACGTGGGGGAACGCTGGGTGGAAGGAAATTTGTGGCTCCTCTCAGATTCCAGAACTTTCTGCCACAGAAATGTGAGGAACATGTGTTTTTTTAGCCAAATTTTGAGGTTTGCAAAGGATTCTGGGTAACAGAACCTGGTCCGAGCCCCGCAAGTCACCCCTCCTTGGATTCCCCTAGGTCTCTAGTTTTCAGAAATGCACAGGTTTGGTAGGTTTCCCTAGGTGGCGGCTGAGCTAGAGGCCAAAATCTACAGGTAGGCACTTCGCAAAAAACACCTCTGTTTTTTTCCAAAATTTAGGATGTGTCCACGTTGCGCTTTGGGGTGTTTCCTGTCGCCGGCGCTAGGCCTACCCACGCAAGTGAGGTATCATTTTTATCGGGAGACTTGGGGGAACGCTGGGTGGAAGGAAATTTGTGGCTCCTCTCAGATTCCAGAACTTTCTGCCACAGAAATGTGAGGAACATGTGTTTTTTTAGCCAAATTTTGAGGTTTGCAAAAGATTCTGGGTAACAGAACCTGGTCCGAGCCACACAAGTCACCCCTCCTTGGATTCCCCTAGGTCTCTAGTTTTCAGAAATGTACAGGTTTGGTAGGTTTCCCTAGGTGCCGGCTGAGCTAGAGGCCAAAATCTACAGGTAGTCACTTTGCTAAAAACAGCTCTGTTTTCTGTGATATGTCCACGTTGTGTTTTGGGGCATATCCTGTCGCGGGCGCTAGGCCTACCCACACAAGTGAGGTATCATTTTTATCGGGAGACGTGGGGGAACGCTGGGTGGAAGGAAATTTGTGGCTCCTCTCAGATTCCAGAACTTTCTGCCACAGAAATGTGAGGAACATGTGTTTTTTTAGCCAAATTTTGAGATTTGCAAAGGATTCTGGGTAACAGAACCTGGTCCGAGCCCCGCAAGTCACCCCTCCTTGGATTCCCCTAGGTCTCTAGTTTTCAGAAATGCACAGGTTTGGTAGGTTTCCCTAGGTGGCGGCTGAGCTAGAGGCCAAAATCTACAGGTAGTCACTTTGCTAAAAACAGCTCTGTTTTCTGTGATATGTCCACGTTGTGTTTTGGGGCATATCCTGTCGCGGGCGCTAGGCCTACCCACACAAGTGAGGTATCATTTTTATCGGGAGACGTGGGGGAACGCTGGGTGGAAGGAAATTTGTGGCTCCTCTCAGATTCCAGAACTTTCTGCCACAGAAATGTGAGGAACATGTGTTTTTTTAGCCAAATTTTGAGGTTTGCAAAGGATTCTGGGTAACAGAACCTGGTCCGAGCCACACAAGTCACCCCTCCTTGGATTCCCCTAGGTCTCTAGTTTTCAGAAATGTACAGGTTTGGTAGGTTTCCCTAGGTGCCGGCTGAGCTAGAGGCCAAAATCTACAGGTAGTCACTTTGCTAAAAACAGCTCTGTTTTCTGTGATATGTCCACGTTGTGTTTTGGGGCATATCCTGTCGCGGGCGCTAGGCCTACCCACACAAGTGAGGTATCATTTTTATCGGGAGACGTGGGGGAACGCTGGGTGGAAGGAAATTTGTGGCTCCTCTCAGATTCCAGAACTTTCTGCCACAGAAAAGTGAGGAACATGTGTTTTTTTAGCCAAATTTTGAGATTTGCAAAGGATTCTGGGTAACAGAACCTGGTCCGAGCCCCGCAAGTCACCCCTCCTTGGATTCCCCTAGGTCTCTAGTTTTCAGAAATGCACAGGTTTGGTAGGTTTCCCTAGGTGGCGGCTGAGCTAGAGGCCAAAATCTACAGGTAGTCACTTTGCTAAAAACAGCTCTGTTTTCTGTGATATGTCCACGTTGTGTTTTGGGGCATATCCTGTCGCGGGCGCTAGGCCTACCCACACAAGTGAGGTATCATTTTTATCGGGAGACGTGGGGGAACGCTGGGTGGAAGGAAATTTGTGGCTCCTCTCAGATTCCAGAACTTTCTGCCACAGAAATGTGAGGAACATGTGTTTTTTTAGCCAAATTTTGAGGTTTGCAAAGGATTCTGGGTAACAGAACCTAGTCCGAGCCCCGCAAGTCACCCCTCCTTGGATTCCCCTAGGTCTCTAGTTTTCAGAAATGCACAGGTTTGGTAGGTTTCCCTAGGTGGCGGCTGAGCTAGAGGCCAAAATCTACAGGTAGGCACTTCGCAAAAAACACCTCTGTTTTTTTCCAAAATTTAGGATGTGTCCACGTTGCGCTTTGGGGTGTTTCCTGTCGCCGGCGCTAGGCCTACCCACGCAAGTGAGGTATCATTTTTATCGGGAGACTTGGGGGAACGCTGGGTGGAAGGAAATTTGTAGCTCCTCTCAGATTCCAGAACTTTCTGCCACAGAAATGTGAGGGACATGTGTTTTTTTAGCCAAATTTTGAGGTTTGCAAAGGATTCTGGGTAACAGAACCTGGTCCGAGCCACACAAGTCACCCCTCCTTGGATTCCCCTAGGTCTCTAGTTTTCAGAAATGTACAGGTTTGGTAGGATTCCCTAGGTGGCGGCTGAGCTAGAGGCCAAAATCTCCAGGTAGTCACTTTGCTAAAAACAGCTCTGTTTTCTGTGATGTGTCCACGTTGTGTTTTGGGGCATATCCTGTCGCGGGCGCTAGGCCTACCCACACAAGTGAGGTATCATTTTTATCGGGAGACGTGGGGGAACGCTGGGTGGAAGGAAATTTGTGGCTCCTCTCAGATTCCAGAACTTTCTGCCACAGAAATGTGAGGAACATGTGTTTTTTTAGCCAAATTTTGAGGTTTGCAAAGGATTCTGGGTAACAGAACCTGGTCCGAGCCACACAAGTCACCCCTCCTTGGATTCCCCTAGGTCTCTAGTTTTCAGAAATGTACAGGTTTGGTAGGTTTCCCTAGGTGCCGGCTGTGCTAGAGGCCAAAATCTACAGGTAGTCACTTTGCTAAAAACAGCTCTGTTTTCTGTGATATGTCCACGTTGTGTTTTGGGGCATATCCTGTCGCGGGCGCTAGGCCTACCCACACAAGTGAGGTATCATTTTTATCGGGAGACGTGGGGGAACGCTGGGTGGAAGGAAATTTGTGGCTCCTCTCAGATTCCAGAACTTTCTGCCACAGAAATGTGAGGAACATGTGTTTTTTTAGCCAAATTTTGAGGTTTGCAAAAGATTCTGGGTAACAGAACCTGGTCCGAGCCACACAAGTCACCCCTCCTTGGATTCCCCTAGGTCTCTAGTTTTCAGAAATGTACAGGTTTGGTAGGTTTCCCTAGGTGCCGGCTGAGCTAGAGGCCAAAATCTACAGGTAGTCACTTTGCTAAAAACAGCTCTGTTTTCTGTGATATGTCCACGTTGTGTTTTGGGGCATATCCTGTCGCGGGCGCTAGGCCTACCCACACAAGTGAGGTATCATTTTTATCGGGAGACGTGGGGGAACGCTGGGTGGAAGGAAATTTGTGGCTCCTCTCAGATTCCAGAACTTTCTGCCACAGAAATGTGAGGAACATGTGTTTTTTTAGCCAAATTTTGAGATTTGCAAAGGATTCTGGGTAACAGAACCTGGTCCGAGCCCCGCAAGTCACCCCTCCTTGGATTCCCCTAGGTCTCTAGTTTTCAGAAATGCACAGGTTTGGTAGGTTTCCCTAGGTGGCGGCTGAGCTAGAGGCCAAAATCTACAGGTAGTCACTTTGCTAAAAACAGCTCTGTTTTCTGTGATATGTCCACGTTGTGTTTTGGGGCATATCCTGTCGCGGGCGCTAGGCCTACCCACACAAGTGAGGTATCATTTTTATCGGGAGACGTGGGGGAACGCTGGGTGGAAGGAAATTTGTGGCTCCTCTCAGATTCCAGAACTTTCTGCCACAGAAATGTGAGGAACATGTGTTTTTTTAGCCAAATTTTGAGGTTTGCAAAGGATTCTGGGTAACAGAACCTGGTCCGAGCCACACAAGTCACCCCTCCTTGGATTCCCCTAGGTCTCTAGTTTTCAGAAATGTACAGGTTTGGTAGGTTTCCCTAGGTGCCGGCTGTGCTAGAGGCCAAAATCTACAGGTAGTCACTTTGCTAAAAACAGCTCTGTTTTCTGTGATATGTCCACGTTGTGTTTTGGGGCATATCCTGTCGCGGGCGCTAGGCCTACCCACACAAGTGAGGTATCATTTTTATCGGGAGACGTGGGGGAACGCTGGGTGGAAGGAAATTTGTGGCTCCTCTCAGATTCCAGAACTTTCTGCCACAGAAATGTGAGGAACATGTGTTTTTTTAGCCAAATTTTGAGGTTTGCAAAAGATTCTGGGTAACAGAACCTGGTCCGAGCCACACAAGTCACCCCTCCTTGGATTCCCCTAGGTCTCTAGTGTTCAGAAATGTACAGGTTTGGTAGGTTTCCCTAGGTGCCGGCTGAGCTAGAGGCCAAAATCTACAGGTAGTCACTTTGCTAAAAACAGCTCTGTTTTCTGTGATATGTCCACGTTGTGTTTTGGGGCATATCCTGTCGCGGGCGCTAGGCCTACCCACACAAGTGAGGTATCATTTTTATCGGGAGACGTGGGGGAACGCTGGGTGGAAGGAAATTTGTGGCTCCTCTCAGATTCCAGAACTTTCTGCCACAGAAATGTGAGGAACATGTGTTTTTTTAGCCAAATTTTGAGATTTGCAAAGGATTCTGGGTAACAGAACCTGGTCCGAGCCCCGCAAGTCACCCCTCCTTGGATTCCCCTAGGTCTCTAGTTTTCAGAAATGCACAGGTTTGGTAGGTTTCCCTAGGTGGCGGCTGAGCTAGAGGCCAAAATCTACAGGTAGTCACTTTGCTAAAAACAGCTCTGTTTTCTGTGATATATCCACGTTGTGTTTTGGGGCATATCCTGTCGCGGGCGCTAGGCCTACCCACACAAGTGAGGTATCATTTTTATCGGGAGACGTGGGGGAACGCTGGGTGGAAGGAAATTTGTGGCTCCTCTCAGATTCCAGAACTTTCTGCCACAGAAATGTGAGGAACATGTGTTTTTTTAGCCAAATTTTGAGGTTTGCAAAGGATTCTGGGTAACAGAACCTGGTCCGAGCCCCGCAAGTCACCCCTCCTTGGATTCCCCTAGGTCTCTAGTTTTCAGAAATGCACAGGTTTGGTAGGTTTCCCTAGGTGGCGGCTGAGCTAGAGGCCAAAATCTACAGGTAGTCACTTTGCTAAAAACAGCTCTGTTTTCTGTGATATGTCCACGTTGTGTTTTGGGGCATATCCTGTCGCGGGCGCTAGGCCTACCCACACAAGTGAGGTATCATTTTTATCGGGAGACGTGGGGGAACGCTGGGTGGAAGGAAATTTGTGGCTCCTCTCAGATTCCAGAACTTTCTGCCACAGAAATGTGAGGAACATGTGTTTTTTTAGCCAAATTTTGAGATTTGCAAAGGATTCTGGGTAACAGAACCTGGTCCAAGCCCCGCAAGTCACCCCTCCTTGGATTCCCCTAGGTCTCTAGTTTTCAGAAATGCACAGGTTTGGTAGGTTTCCCTAGGTGGCGGCTGAGCTAGAGGCCAAAATCTACAGGTAGTCACTTTGCTAAAAACAGCTCTGTTTTCTGTGATATGTCCACGTTGTGTTTTGGGGCATATCCTGTCGCGGGCGCTAGGCCTACCCACACAAGTGAGGTATCATTTTTATTGGGAGACGTGGGGGAACGCTGGGTGGAAGGAAATTTGTGGCTCCTCTCAGATTCCAGAACTTTCTGCCACAGAAATGTGAGGAACATGTGTTTTTTTAGCCAAATTTTGAGGTTTGCAAAGGATTCTGGGTAACAGAACCTGGTCCGAGCCACACAAGTCACCCCTCCTTGGATTCCCCTAGGTCTCTAGTTTTCAGAAATGTACAGGTTTGGTAGGTTTCCCTAGGTGCCGGCTGAGCTAGAGGCCAAAATCTACAGGTAGTCACTTTGCTAAAAACAGCTCTGTTTTCTGTGATATGTCCACGTTGTGTTTTGGGGCATATCCTGTCGCGGGCGCTAGGCCTACCCACACAAGTGAGGTATCATTTTTATCGGGAGACGTGGGGGAACGCTGGGTGGAAGGAAATTTGTGGCTCCTCTCAGATTCCAGAACTTTCTGCCACAGAAAAGTGAGGAACATGTGTTTTTTTAGCCAAATTTTGAGATTTGCAAAGGATTCTGGGTAACAGAACCTGGTCCGAGCCCCGCAAGTCACCCCTCCTTGGATTCCCCTAGGTCTCTAGTTTTCAGAAATGCACAGGTTTGGTAGGTTTCCCTAGGTGGCGGCTGAGCTAGAGGCCAAAATCTACAGGTAGTCACTTTGCTAAAAACAGCTCTGTTTTCTGTGATATGTCCACGTTGTGTTTTGGGGCATATCCTGTCGCGGGCGCTAGGCCTACCCACACAAGTGAGGTATCATTTTTATCGGGAGACGTGGGGGAACGCTGGGTGGAAGGAAATTTGTGGCTCCTCTCAGATTCCAGAACTTTCTGCCACAGAAATGTGAGGAACATGTGTTTTTTTAGCCAAATTTTGAGGTTTGCAAAGGATTCTGGGTAACAGAACCTGGTCCGAGCCCCGCAAGTTACCCCTCCTTGGATTCCCCTAGGTCTCTAGTTTTCAGAAATGCACAGGTTTGGTAGGTTTCCCTAGGTGGCGGCTGAGCTAGAGGCCAAAATCTACAGGTAGTCACTTTGCTAAAAACAGCTCTGTTTTCTGTGATATGTCCACGTTGTGTTTTGGGGCATATCCTGTCGCGGGCGCTAGGCCTACCCACACAAGTGAGGTATCATTTTTATCGGGAGACGTGGGGGAACGCTGGGTGGAAGGAAATTTGTGGCTCCTCTCAGATTCCAGAACTTTCTGCCACAGAAATGTGAGGAACATGTGTTTTTTTAGCCAAATTTTGAGGTTTGCAAAGGATTCTGGGTAACAGAACCTGGTCCGAGCCCCGCAAGTCACCCCTCCTTGGATTCCCCTAGGTCTCTAGTTTTCAGAAATGCACAGGTTTGGTAGGTTTCCCTAGGTGGCTGCTGAGCTAGAGGCCAAAATCTACAGGTAGTCACTTTGCTAAAAACAGCTCTGTTTTCTGTGATATGTCCACGTTGTGTTTTGGGGTATATCCTGTCGCGGGCGCTAGGCCTACCCACACAAGTGAGGTATCATTTTTATCGGGAGACGTGGGGGAACGCTGGGTGGAAGGAAATTTGTGGCTCCTCTCAGATTCCATAACTTTCTGCCACAGAAATGTGAGGAACATGTGTTTTTTTAGCCAAATTTTGAGGTTTGCAAAGGATTCTGGGTAACAGAACCTGGTCCGAGCCACACAAGTCACCCCTCCTTGGATTCCCCTAGGTCTCTAGTTTTCAGAAATGCACAGGTTTGGTAGGTTTCCCTAGGTGGCGGCTGAGCTAGAGGCCAAAATCTACAGGTAGTCACTTTGCTAAAAACAGCTCTGTTTTCTGTGATGTGTCCATGTTGTGTTTTGGGGCATATCCTGTCGCGGGTGCTAGGCCTACCCACACAAGTGAGGTACCATTTTTATCGGGAGACTTGGGGGAACATAGATTAGCAAAACAAGTACTATTGCCCCTTGTCTTTCTCTACATTTTTTCCTTCCAAATATAGGAGTGTGTGTAAAAAAGACATCTATTTGAGAAATTCCCTGTAATTCACGTGCTACTATGGTCACCCCGGAATTCAGAGATGTGCAAATAACCACTGCTCCTCAACACCTTATCTTGTGCCCTTTTTGGAAATGCAAAGGTTTTCTTGATAGCAATTTTTTACTCCTTATATTTCAGCAAATGAATTGCTGTATACCCGGTATAGAATGAAAACGCACTGCAGGGTGCAGCTCATTTATTGGCTCTGGGTTCCTCGGGTTCTTGATGAACCTACAAGCCCTATATATCCCCGCAACCAGAGGAGTCCAGCAGACGTAACGGTATATTGCTTTCGATAATCTGACATTGCAGGGAAAAGTTACAGAGTAAAACGTAGAGAAAAATTGATGGTTTTTTCACCTCAATTTCAATATTTTTCTTTTTCAGCTGTTATTTTCTGTAGGAAACCCTTGTAGGATCTACACAAATGACCCCTTGCTGAATTCAGAATTTTGTCTACTTTTCAGAAATGTTTAGGTTTCTGGGATCCAGCATTGGTTTCATGACCATTCCTGTCACTGACTGGAAGGAGGCTGAAAGCACAAAAAATTGCACAAATGGGGTATGCCCCAGTAAAATGCCAAAATTGTGTTGAAAAATTGGGTTTTCTGATTCAAGTCTGCCTGTTCCTGAAAGCTGGGAAGCTGCTGAGTTTAGCACCGCAAACCCTTTGTTGATGCCATTTTCAGGGGAAAAACCACAAGCCTTCTTCTGCAGCCACTTTTTCCAATTCTTTTGAAAAAAACGAAATTTTCACTGTATTTTGGCCAATTTCTTGGCCTCCTTCAAGGGAACCCACAAAGTCTGGGTACCTCTAGAATCCCTAGGATGTTGGAAAAAAAGGACGCAAATTTGGCTTGGTTAGCTTATGTGGACAAAAAGTTATGAGGGCCTAAGCGCGAACTGCCCCAAATAGGCAAAAAAAGGCCCGGCACAGGAGGGGGAAAAGGCCTGGCAGCGAAGGGGTTAATGAGCATCATTGTTGTGCATTTATACCAGATAATAGTAATGAGATTAGAAATATGCTTACTAACTTGACTAGGGATAGTACAGACTTGAAGGAATTGAAAGAACCAGGTGTTTGGGAAAAGGTTGGAAAAGGGTTTGCTTCAGTGGGAAATTGGCTTAGCAACATTTGGCATGGGATATTGTGTTGCCTATTTGGATTGTGGGTGGCATGTAAAATTAGCAAAAGGATAAAATTGAACATGGCAAAAAATAATAAGAGGAGGGAAGGAAAATAAAGGGAAAAATAGTTCAGGGAAAAATCCAAGGGAAGCCAATAAGGGAAGAGATTGAAATGAAAGAATTTTAACTGATGTAAAATTCTGGGGGGAAGGTTTGTGTGTTGACAAGAGTCATCAGAGGAGGGATTGATGGAGTGTGTTTTTTAAAATCAATATTAATACGAAAAGCTTGAAATCAATCAAGGATTTATAGAGCGCACTAATCACCCATTAGGGTCTCAAGGCGCGGGGGAGCTACTGGTCTTAGAGCCATGTCTTGAGGCGTTTACTGAATGTCAAGAGGTCTTGGGTCTGGCGAAGGTGGAGCAGTAGGGAGTTCCAGGTCTTGGCGGCTAGGTGAGAGAAGGATCTTCCTCCGGCGGTGGTGCGGCGGATGCAGGGGATGGAGGCGAGGGTGAGGCTGGCGGAGCGAAGATTGCATGTGGGGGTGTGGAAGGTGAGTCTGTCGTTGAGGTAGGCTGGGCCTATGTCGTGGAGGGCCTTGTGTGTGTGGATGAGGAGTTTGAAGGTGATCCTCTTAGATACTGGTAGCCAGTGAAGGTCTCTGAGGTGGGGGGAAATGTGGTTGTGGCGTGGGATGTCCAGAATGAGGCGGGCGGATGCGTTCTGGATTCTTTGCAGCTTTGTTAGGAGTTTGGATGTTATGTCTGCATATAGGGCGTTTCTGTAGTCCAGTCGGCTGCTGACCAGGGCGTGGGTGACAGTTTTCCTGGTTTCAATGGGAATCCACTTGAAGATTTTGCGGATCATGCAGAGAGTGTTGTAGCAGGAAGAGGAGATGGCACTGACCGGCTGAGTTATGCTGAGTGTGGAGTCCAAGATTAAGCCTAGGTTGCGTGCATGGGTGGTGGGTGAGGGTGCGGTTCCTAGTGAGGTGGGCCACCAGGAGTCATTCCAAGTTGAGGGGTTGGTGCCAAGGATGAGGATTTATGTCTTTTCTGTGTTTAACTTGAGGTGGCTTGATTCCATCCAGCTGGCGATGGCGTGAAGTCCGTTGTGGAGGTTGTTCTTTGCAGTTGTAGGGTCTTTCATGAGGGAGAGGATGAGCTGAGTGTCGTCTGCGTAGGAAACTATGTTGATGTGGTGGGTTCGTGCGATGTTGGCAAGGGGAGCCATGTAAACGTTGAAGAGCGTGGGGCTGAGAGAACATCCTTGGGGAACGCCACAGAAGATTCTGGAGGCTTCTGACAGGAACGGTGGGAGGCAGACTCTCTGGGTTCTGCCTGAGAGAAATGACGAAATCCAGTCGAGTGCCTTGTCGTGGATTCCAGCGTTGTGGAGGCGTGTGCGGAGAGTGTGATGACATACCGTGTCGAAAGCTGCGGAGAGGTCCAGGAGGATGAGTACTGCTGTTTCACCTTCGTCGAGCATGGTCCTTATGTCGTATGTGGCAGCAATGAGTGCAGTCTTGGTGCTGTGGTTTCTGCGGAATCCGGATTTCGAGGTGTCGAGTACCTTGCTGTCTTCCAGGAACCGGGATAGTTGGCTGTTTACGATTTTTTCGATGACCTTGGCTGGGAAGGGGAGGAGGGAGATCGGCTGGTAGTTCTTGGGGTCGTCTGGGTCTTCCTTTGGTTTCTTCAGCAGGGCGTGGATTTCTGCATGCTTCCATCTGTCTGGGAAGGTGGCTGACTCGAAGGAACTGTTGATGGTTTTGCAGAGGTGGGGGGCGATGATGATGTTTGCCTTATTGAAGATTTGGTGTGGGAAGGGGTCCGATGGTGATCCGGAGTGGATGGAGGCCATGGTGGTGGCGGTGTCCTCTATGTTGACGGGGTCCAGGTGTGGAGGAGGTGGGTGTTGCTTGGAGCGTTGGGTTCGTGGGTGTTTGTAGTCTGCTGGTGGGACTGGGGTTTGAAGCTATTGTGGATTTCTTCTATCTTTCGACAGAAGTGGGTTGCCAGTGAGTTGCACAACTCCTGTGATGGCGGGGGTTCGTTGGAGCAGTTCCTGGGGGTGGAGAGCTCATTGATGATGCCGAAGAGCTCTTTACTGTTGTGAGCGTTGGCGAGCGATGCGGTTTTTGAAGTGGGTCCTTTTGGTGGTGCGGATCAGTTGGTGATGATTGCGTAGGGCATCCTTGAAAGCGATGTGGTTGGAGTTTGTAGGATCAAGGTGCCAGGTTTTTTCCATTCTGCGACATAGCCGTTTGGATTCCTATAGTTCTGGGGTGAACCAGCTGGCCTTGATTCTGTGGGAAGTGTTTTTTTTTTTTTTAGCGGTGCGAGGGTGTTGGCGCAATCTTCTATCCAGCGATGCAGGTTGGTGGTGGCTGTGTTGGGGTCCGGAGTCCCAGGGGGTGGGGCCCAGGCGATAGTGGAGATCAGTTGATCCGTTGATATTTTGCTCCAGTTGCGTCGGGGGGTTGCGTGCGGTGGTGGTGAGTGACTGGTTTCTGGTAGGAGAAGTGGATGCAGCGGTGGTCTGTCCAGCTGAGTTCGGTGGTCTGGCTGAAAGAGACGTGGTTGCTGGCTGAGAAGATGGGGTCGAGTGTGTGGCCTGCTGAGTGGGTGGGTGAAGTGACGAATTGCTTGAGGCCGAAGTTGTCCAGGTTGTCGATTAGGTTGGTGGTGTTGATATCATTGTTATTTTCTAGTTGGAAGTTTAGGTCACCGAGGAGGATGTAGTCTGTTGAGGCGAGGGCTTGGGAGCTGATGGCGTCGGCGATGTCATCGCAGAACTGCGGTCTGGGTCCAGGGGGTCTGTAGACCAGTGTTCCTCTGAGTGTGTTGCTGGTGTTGATGTGGATTTTGAAGTGGAGGTGCTCGGCGGAGTTGATGGTGTCGTGGGAGTTGGTGGAGACTCTTATGGTGTTTTCGTGGACTATGGCGATTCCTCCTCCTGGAGGGGCGCTTAAGTTATTCGAGGGAAATGTTACTAGCACTAAGGGCCTCATTTACAAGGATTTTGTGCTGGCTTAGTGTAAATTTTTTCTGCTAAGGTGGTGCAAAACAGTCCCCCACCCCACATCATATTTACAAACTTCTGCAATGTCACCATTGCGCCCGTTTCTGAAGCATTGAGTCACATTATACCTGTGCCAGGTATAATTTATGCAAGGTAGGCCTTTCCCCGTTGAAAGCCCCGCAGAAGTGGTGCAGTGAATTCAAGATTTAACTGCGTCATGCTGCGGCAGCATAGCGTCATTTTTTTAACGCCTGCTCAGGGTAGGCGTTAAAGATGATGCTGTGCTGTTGTTTATGGGACCCTCTTAACATTGCTGGACTAACTTCAAAATGTTGACACTAGTTCAGAAATGTTAAGGTTTAGCACCATAACAGCATCAGAATTTCTGAAGCTGTTGTGAACACTTTGGCCCTCATTTCGACCTGGGCGGTCTTTTTCGAAAGACCGCCGGGTTACAGATGTGCTGAAGACCGCCAATGCAGGCGGTTTTCCACTCAGCATCTTATGACAGCTGGCAGCCCTCCATCCATACTGGCGGTTGGCAGGGAAGTGGAGGCTGCTCCTCCTCCACCGCCCGTTATCAGAACAACGCCCACCGAATCACGTCCCATGATTTGGTGTGGCGGTGTTCTGGTGACGGGGAGCTGGTGGCGGATCAGCCCCCATGGATCCTGTCCTCTCCTGGAGGATCAACAGACAAGGTAAGTTGATCGTCCATTAGGGCATGGGGGTGGGGAGGTGTTGTGTGTTGTGTGCGTGCATGGGGGTGTGCGTCTAAGTATGTAGAGGATGTGTGTCAGTGCGTGTATGCATGCAGGGGGGGTTTGTGTGTATGGGAAATGTGTGCAGGTTAGTCTGTGTTCATGTCTGTTTGCATGTGTGCGGGTATGTGTTGTTGTAGTGTAGGGGTGTGTGTATGTTCATGTGTATGTTCATGTTGGCGGTGGGGGTGGGGAGGGGGGTCCTGCCACCTTTGGGGGGTGGCAGTGGGTGGGGGGACTGGGGGGAGGACTCGGGGTAGGGGAGGAGGCAGGGGAGACCCCTATCAGTGCCAAGGAAGGTTCCAAACCACCTGAAATCCATGGCGGTATGCAGGGTCCTGATACCTCCGGCAGTCGGAGTGGAGAAGTGGCGGATGAACATGGCGGTAACTGCCATGGTCATAATTCAATTTTTTTTCCACCTGGCCTGTTGGCGGTTTTACCGCCACTTCACCCCCGTCCGCCAGGGTCATAATGAGGGCCTTTGTGCCATAGAGCTCTGTATTGTAAATACAGCGCTCCTATGGCATTGTTAGGGGAGTGCAGCGTGCCACAAGAAAACTGGTGCATCGATCACAATGCTCTAGTTTCTTGTAAATGAGCCCCTAAGACCCAGGGTAAGTTAGGGAATTGTGCCCCTTTGAGCCTTGACTCTAGTCCTGAGTCCCCACAGTTAACTTGTCAGGCCTGTAATGTGAATTTTGCTAACGCAAATACCGCAGTAATAGTGGCAGGAAGCAAGAAGACAGGTGAGACAGGAGATGGCCCGAATATTAGTTGTGTGCTACTGAATGGCATGATCACTGGTTAAGCATCATTTTGATTCTCAGAGTTCCTGGTGGGCCATGAAGCCGACTTGGCCTTCATTACGGAAATGGCCCTGAGCTGATATTAGTGGTTCCCTCTGGTTTTCTATATTTTGCATTGATAGACCTAAAAGAAGGTGTGGAGGACTGGCAGTTGCTCTTCGAGACTATCTATCAGCCACTTTCTCTTCTGCCTCAACAGAGGGGTTGGACGACTTATCTTTTAAGTTCAGATTGGCTGATACCCAGTCAATTTCCGGTATTCTTATCTATCCTCCTCCTAGCCCCAGAGCGGCTTTTGCTGATAAAATTAGCTCTCTCTTAGAAGCCTTCATCCTAGAAACAAACTTTACAGTAATGGGGGATTTCAACTTTCATTTAGAGGACAGTCTTGACTTTGATGTAGAGTGCCTTTTAGAGATGTTCGTCTGCTTAGACTCACCCAAATAGTTAAAGGTTACACTCATCGAGCAGGACACACCCTAGATGGGATTTTCACCAATAACACTGCCCTCAGAGCCCATATCTTCTCCCATTAACTTGGTCCAATAATTTTGCATCCCAGCCCTTTCATAGCTTTAGGATATAAGAAGACTGGAAGCAGTGCTTGGCATACAATTCAACCCACCAAATTAAATGCCTTGTTAACTACTTCTGATCCTGAGACTTACGAGAGCCCAGATCATATGGTGGAGAATCTCTCGCTTTAGATCACCTCTGCCCCTGATGCTATGGCCCATTAAAAAACAGGTCCAATAACAAAAAGAAGCATTCACATCCATGGTTCAATTAGGCACTTTAGGTGCTAAAACAAGGGTGCAGAAGGCAGGAATGGAAATTTCACAAAGGTTATGACATTAATGAATGAGTAAAATACAAAGAGTGACTAGCTGAATATAAAAAGTCATCCTATGCAGCCAAATCAACATATTATGTTATCAAATTAGGAAACATGGGCACTTATGAACCTTCCCTTGGTTAGTCACAAAGAGTACAATGTTCCTGCGGTTAAACAAAACACGTTTGGAAGAGCAAAAAGAGGGCTGTCAATTTATATCAACACTGAGCTTGAGGCAAAAATATCTGGAGGTCAGACGGGAGATCAGCCCTTTTTGTGGGTTCGCTTGGACAACTGGGCAAAAAACATACAGCACCGCTGATCCTGATCAATGTGTACATTAACCCCAAAAAGAAAAACTTGGAAGCTGACATTTTGCTAAAACATTTGCTTCCCATAATAAACACCTATAACTCGGCCTATTGGTTAGTTTCAGGAGACTTCAACCCTAACTTATTTCATGAGCCATTTGTGGACCAAGTACAACTAGCGGTCCCACTGCCCATTCAAAAACTACCACCTAGGTGAAACCAGGATAAAGTTGGCGCTAAGCTAATCAAGTGCTGTGAGCTAGCAGGCCTCTTTGCACTAAATGGGCGGCTCCCGTCTGACATACCCCCAGCCTGGACAAGAGCCACAGAAAGGGACAGAGGCACAGGAACACAGGGGAACTGGGAGGGCTGCTGTGCGACAGGGGGAGGACAGGCCCAGGGAACTCACTCTCCACCAGGCCCTCTCCAACATCATGGGAGCCTACCACCATTCCCAGGAGACAATGGCAACGGCACTGGCCAAGTTTCAGGAGACCCAGCGGCTGCAGGAGGAACAGTATTTGGACTTCAGGGAGGAACTCAAATCCATCAATTCCACCCTGGGCACCATTGTAGGGGTGCTGAAGGAACTCGTCAACACCAGGAGGGACACTGTGGCACAACAAGGGGCACCTGACACTAGCCTGGGTGATGAACTGCCCACCGCCTCCGCCGGTACTAGTGGATAGGAGGCACCGCCACAGGACCACCACACCAGCACCCCACCCCCCTGCAGATGGCAAACCACCCCGCAAGCGGTCCCTGAGATCCAGGACAAAGACAGAGAACAATGCCAAGACCCCCGCCAAGAAATGAGACCACCCTGATTGTCATCCTTCTGGCCCACTTTGTCACCTTGTCCATACTTAAACTGCCCCAGCTCCACTTCCTATGCCCCTTTGGACAAGGCACCTGTGGGACTAATAGACTGGACTCTGCCATGGACATTCCTCCATCATCACCGCTGACCATTATACAACCCCCTCCACTATTGAGCACTTAAATAAACACCCTTAAATCACAAAACAATCAGGAGTCTGTCTGTGCTTTCGAAAATGTGTATAAGCAATAACAGTGGCAAAATGCTATATCAAATGTAATGTCAACATACCTATGTCACACAGCTCTAGTCCATGCGGAAACAAAGCAGATGTCACACGGTGGGAACCACATCTGTGAAATTGTAAGGGAAAGTGACAACTCAGTGATCATACACTGGGTGAAAATGACAGACAGATGAGAGGTAGTAGAATTGAATCAGATGTAGCAGCCAGTGTTGTCTTCTTACCTGTGTCTCACTGGAAGTGTTGCAGGATCACTGTGTTCCTGTTGTCTATGTCCTCTTCTTCTGCTTCCTCGTCTTTACTGTCCACAGGCTCCGCAGCTGCCACAACACCTCCATCTGGACCATCCTCCTGCGGAAAAGGCACCTGTCGTCGCATAGCCAAGTTGTGAAGCATACAGCAGGCCACGATGATCTGGCACACCTTCTTTGGTGAGTAGAATAGGGAACCACCTGTCATATAAAGGCACCGGAACCTGGCCTTCAGGAGGCCGAAGGTCCACTCTATAATCCTCCTAGTTCTCCCACGTGCCTCATTTTAGCGTTCCTCTGCCCTTGTCCTGGGATTCCTCACTGGGGTCAGTAGCCATGACAGGTTGGGGTAACCAGAGTCACCTGCAAATGTTAGACACACACTAACTCATAGGGACATCCCCAGACCCAGACACCTAGGCCCGTATTTATACTCCGTTTGCGCCGAATTTGCGTCGTTTTTTTCGACGCAAATTCGACGCAGAACTAACGCCATATTTATACTCTGGCGTTAGACGCTTCGGGCGCCAAAGTGCCCGGAGTGTGCGTCATTTTTTAGCGTGAACCCCTTCCTTGCGTTAATGATATGCAAGGGAGGCGTTCCCGTCTTAAAAAATGACTCCCAGGCCTTTACGTGGTATTTATACTCCCGGGCAAAAATGACGCCCGGGAGTGGGCGTGGCCAAAAACGGCGCTTTTGCGCCGCTTTTTAACGCCTGGGTCAGGGATGGCGTTAAGGGACAAGTGGGCTCAAAATGAGCCCAGAGTGCCCTCCCCTGCCCCCAGGGACCCCCCCTGCCACCCTTGCCCACCCCAGGAGGACACCCAAGGACGGAGGGACCCATCCCATGGACATTAAGGTAAGTTCAGGTAAGTATTTTTATTTTTATTTTTTGTGGCATAGGGGGGCCTGATTTGTGCCCCCCTACATGCCACTATGCCCAATGACCATGCCCAGGGGACAGAAGTCCCCTGGGCATGGCCATTGGGCAAGGGGGCATGACTCCTATCTTTACAATGATAGGAGTCATGTTGATGGGGGATGGGCGTCGAAAATAAATGGCGCAAGTCGGGTTACGATGATTTTTTCGACGTAACCTGACTTGCCCCATTTTAAGACGCCCATGCGCCATTTTCCCCCTACGCCGGCGCTGCCTGGTGTACGTGGTTTTTCTCGCGCACACCAGGCAGCGCCGGTCTGCTTGCGCCGGCTAACGCCATTCAATAAATACGGCGCCCGCATGGCGCTTCAGAATGGCGTTAGCCGGCGCAAAACTTTTTGACGCTAAACTGCGTTAGCGCAGTTTAGCGTCAAAAAGTATAAATATGGGCCCTAGTCACACTGTATTGGGTCCATGTCCTCACCTAATAGCCACACACAGTGCCTCTGGAGTTGCCCCATCACATAAGGGATGCTGCTATTCCTCAAAATGTAAGCATCATGCACTGAGCCAGGAAATTTGGCATTCACATGGGAGATGTACTGGTCTGCCAAACACACCATCTGCACATTCATCGAATGGTAACTCTTCCGGTTTCTGTACACCTGTTCACTCCTGCGTGGGGGGACCAAGACCACATGTGTCCCATCAATGGCACCTATGATGTTGGGGATATATCCCAGGGCATAGAAATCACCTTTCACTGTAGGCAAATCCTCCACCTGAGGGAAAACGATGTAGCTCCGCATGTGTTTCAGCAGGGCAGACAACACTCTGGACAACACGTTGGAAAACATAGGCTGGGACATGCCTGATGCTATGGCCACTGTAGTTTGAAATGACCCACTTGCTAGGAAATGGAGTACTGACAGCACCTGCACTTGAGGGCGGATTCCTGTGGGATGGCGGATAGCTGACATCAGGTCTGGCTCCAACTGGGCACACAGTTCCAGGATTGTGGCACGATCAAGTCTATAGGTGATGATCACATGTCGCTCCTCCATTGTCAACAGATCCACCAGTGGTCTGTACACCGGAGGATGCCGCCATCTCCTCACCTGCCGCAGCGGACGGTGCCTATGGAGGAGAACAGCGAGCAGAGAGTCAACCAACTCTGAGGTACGTAAACACAGCTTAATTGGAAAATATTAGCAAATCCACATATGCCTGTATTAGTGTTTAAGCAAGGCCTAGATATGTGTGACACAGTTCAAAATAATGCCATGTGGCCCCTTGAAAAGGCGGCTGCCTGACCTGTAAAGTGGGACAAGGGGATATGAGGTCACTGCGCGGGTGTTGTACACCGTCGCGGTAGGCGGTCGAAGACCGCTGCGCAATCCTGCATTGGTTAACATTGGACCCTATGGGTCCCAGGAGCCAATGACGATGAACGCTGGCGGTGACGGTACGCACTGCCGCGGACATGACCGCCATTTTCTCTCTGTTCAATCACTTGATACCTGATCTTAGACAGGAGAGGACCTACACTGCAAGTGCTGCTGTGACCTCAGTCTGGAAGAGACAATGGCTCGTGTGTCTGGGGAAGGGACCCTGCCTTCAGCACGGAGGAGTTGGACAAACTAGTGGATGGGGTCCTCCCCCAGTAGACGCTACTCTACGGTCCTCCAGACAAACAGGTAAGTACACTGTGAGCATGCTGTATGGGCAATGCCTATGTGGAGTGGTGTGGATGAAAGATAGGGGGTGGTGAGAATGAGGCGTGCATGAAACGACGGTGAGTGCATGTGCGTCATGGCAAGGGTAGGGATGCGGGCCAATGACTGTGACGGTGCGGACGGTAATATCTTCTCCTTTTCCCCTGTACTATAACTGTAGGTCAGCGCCCACCAGAAGAAGGACATTTGGCGTGCCATCGCCAAGGAAGTCTGGACCCTGGGGGTCTACCACAGACGGAGCACCCACTACTGGAAAAGATGGGAGGACATTCGCCGCTGGAGCAAGAAGACGGCGGAGGCCCAGCTAGGGATGGCCTCCCAATGTGGGAGGGGTGCCCGTCGCACCATGACCCCCCTGATGTTTGGGATCCTGGCGGTGGCGTACCCGGAATTGGATGGGCGCTTGAGGGCAGCCACAAGGGGGTGAGTACACTCTCATTCTGCTGATTCAGCGCGCATTGGAGGTGTCTGGGTGGGGGATGTGGGCTGTGGGTTCCCCTAGGCCAGGGCGAGTTTAGTAGGCAAGGTCCCTCCTTAAGGCAGGCCCTGTGGCCCCCCACCCCACCTGTGTACAGTGCCAACTACACCTAGTCAGACTCCTCTGACATCCATGTGTGCAGCAATCGGGCATAGCCTTGTAACCCATGTCCCTGGGATTGATTAGGGAACTCCAAGTGCACGGCGTAGTGCAGGGGGCTTCTGTGTCTGTAGTGTCCGCCAACGGTAACAGTATTGCATGCACTCAACATGTCTTTCTTCTGTCTCCCCCCCCTTTTTGTGGTCTCCCTGTTCTTGTGTGCATTAGCATCATCAAGTGGAGGAGCAGTGGCACCGGAGCAGAAGGGAGCTGCATCCCACATGGCCCTGGAAGGTGACACAACGGAGTCTGAATTCACCAGTGGGACGGAGGGCGAGAGGAGCTCCACGGCGGGGACAGGAGCTGAGACCAGCAATACGGACTCCTCCTCTGATGGGAGCACCCTTGCAGTGGTGGGCACCTCTGTGCCCACCGCATCTACAGGTACAACCGCCACCCGCCCTACCAGCACCGCCCTCCCAGCAGCCCCTCAGCCAGTGTCCTGTGCCCGCTCACCCAGGAGGGTGGGCATCTCCTTTGCCCAGGCACCTCAGCCCCTGCCCCAGTCAGCCCTGTTGCCCTCAGTGAGGAGGCCATTGACCTCCTCAGGTCCCTCACTGTTGGGCAGTCTATTATTTTGAATTCCATCCAGGGTGTAGAGAGGCAGTTGCAATAAACCAATGCATACCTGGAGGGCATTCATTCTGGTCAGGCAGCCCATCAGCTAGCTTTTCAGACTCTGGCCTCAGCACTGATGGCAGCCATTGTCCCTGTCTCTAGCCTCCCCCCTCCAACTTCTTCCACCCAGACCCAAACCCCTGTACCTCATCCTATCTCAAGCACACCATCAGACCAGCATGCACACACCTCAACACACAAGGGAAGCTCTGGCAAACATAAGCACCACACATTCCACAGGCACTCACGCAAGCATCATACACATGCACACACACCAACATCCACTGCCTCCACTGTGTCCTCCTCCACCACGTCTCCCTCCTCCCTCCCTGTCTCGTCTCCACTCACACCTGTATGCACTACATCCTCAGCCACTACGTCCATCACCAGCACACCCACCACCACACCCCACTCACGTGCACTCACCACCCCCAAGACCATTCACACATCCCCTGTGTCCTGTACCAGTGTGTCTGTGAGCCCTCCTCACAAACTACACAGACGCAGCCACATACCCACCCAACAGCCATCCACCTCACGACAGCCTCCAGCCCGTGTACCTTCACCCAAAGTCAGCAAAAGTACACCTCCTACAGCCACTACCTCTTCCTCCACTCCCAAACCCCCTCCATCTACCCATCCCAGTGTTCCCCAAAAACTTTTCCTGTCCAACCTTGATCTCTTCCTCTGACCTCCCCCACCCCTTCAGTCTTCTAGGGCCCCCCTCTCTAGGTCCCAACCCAGCACCTCAGCCACAACATCTACAGGACCAGTGGTGCCAGTAGTAACCGGCTTCTGGAGTGTGCCAGGCAACAGGGCAGCCAGTGTGGCAAGGAGCCAGAGCACGGACAGTCCCCCGTCTGTGAAGCACAAAACATTGGCCAGTGCCCTGCAGGAGAGAGGAAAGAAATCAGCCACCAAAGCCGCTCCCAGGGGTACAGTTGGGAGTGTGGAGACAGCTGCGCCACCATCCGAGGTGGGAAAGGGGCACAGTAAAACCTGCACATCTAGGAAAATCTGCATGGCGGACAAGACCGCCACCAGCACCGCTGCCCAGGACACCGCCGCCACCAGCACTGCTGCCTAGGACACCGCCGCCACCAGCACCGCTGCCCAGGACACCGCCGCCACTAGCATAGCTGCCCAGGACACCGCCGCCACCAGCACCGCTGCCCAGGACACCGCCGCCACCAGCACCGCTGCCCAGGACACCGCCACCACCAGCATCGCTGCCCAGGATACCGCCGCCACCAGCACCGCTGCCCTGGACACTACCGCCACCAGCACCGCTGCCCAGGACACTGCCGCCACAGCACCTCAGGCCAGTGAGCGCCAAAGATTCTGACGCTACTGCGGCTGCCACGAGCTGGATGAAGCACTCTGGGCACAAAGCCCCCTCCAGAACCAGTGGAGTATCACATCCACTACCTCAGTCCTTGGCAGGATGAAGCACTCTGGGCACAAAGCCCCCTCCAGAATCAGTGGAGATTGACATCCACTACCTCAGTTCTTGGCAGGGTGAAGCACTCTGGACACAAAGCCCTCTCCAGAACCAGTGGAGTATCACATCCACTACCTCAGTCCTTGGCAGGATGAAGCACTCTGGGCACAAAGCCCCCTCCAGAACCAGTGGAGATTGACATCCACTACCTCAGTCCTTGGCAGGATGAAGCACTCTGGGCACAAAGCCCCCTCCAGAAACCAGTGGAGAATGTTATCGACTTGAGAGACTGTGGCTTTGCACTCCCCAGGACTGAACAGTGGGCAACCCACCCACTGTAGAGACTTGAGAGACTGTGGCTTTGCACTCCCCAGGATTGAACAGTGGGCAAACCACCCACTGGAGAGACTTGAGAGACTGTGGCTTTGCACTCCCCAGGATTGAACAGTGGGCATGGAGCCCCGTCGTGGATCTGGCATCATGCACTCATCCGGCTGAGGTGCCCCCCCTTCCCTTCCCCGTGAGGTGCCTGTTTCATTTCTATCTGATGCCCCAGCAGTGTTCTCTCCGTCTTGTTCGGGTATTGAGTGTGGGCCTCGCCCATGCCTTTTGGGCCCAGTGGTCCACAGAATATGATAGTAGAATACCTTGGACTTGTATTCTTGGTGTATATATTTGTTTATAGTGTGAATATCTTTATATATGTATATATTTTTGATTACTGTCTTTGGATATATTACAATCATTCGACTCATTTCCTTTTGTCCTTGCATTCTTCCAAGGGGGGTTGTGGGGTGTAACTGTAATGTATCATGATGTATTAGCGTGTGTGTTGTTGTGGGTGAGGGTGGGGGTGGGAGTGTTGCTTGTGTGTCACTGTTTTTTCCCTCCCCCCTCCCCTGTGTCGTAGGTGCAGTACTCACCGTGGTCTTCGCCGCCGGCGTTCGTGCTCCTGGTAGAGGAGCAGGAAGATAAAGACTGGAAGAATCTGAAGTTCCGGTTCCATGGCATCCTGGTTCCTTGTGGGATGTGTAGAAGTGAGCGTTTCCCCTTCCAAGTCCTGTTTCTGCCGTGTTTTTGTTCACGGTGAATCCGCCCCGGAAAAGGTGGTGGATTGGCCTGTTGTAATTCTGTGGGCGGTACATTGTTTTCCGCCTGTCTGTTGGCGGTTACCGCCGCGGTGTTTGTTTGTACCGACATGGCGGTCGGAGTGTTAAAGTGGCTGTCTATGTTGGCGGTTTCCACCACAGTCGTAATTCAATTTTTTTTCCCCCGGCCTGTTGGCGGTTTTACCGCCGCTTTAACACCGACCGCCAGGGTTGTAATGACCACCATAGTAACTAAAGGTGGAGGACAGGTGTAACTTTGCAAAATACTTGTGCATTACTTAAATACATCTGTATAATGTACATATTTGAAAATTGTGAATCAACTTTGAGCTTGAGGGTGTTAATACGGTGTTTGATAGAACAGTGGTCAGAGAAATAATAATATGCAAATATACTAGTGTTTGCAGTCAGGGAAGGCTGCACCTTATAGAAAACATTGTCAAATATGTGTCTAGACCTTTAAAAATTGAGGGAAATATTCATATTCTGTTTCCGCTGAAAAAACTTAACTCCATATTTATATTTTGATGCTAGACCCGTCTAGCATAAAAATATTGGAGTCAAAGTCATTTTTTGGATGCGTGAAACCACCTTGCATCAATAAGATGCAAGGTAGGCATTCCCGTTCAAAAAGTGACTCAAAGCCCCTAGGGCCTTATTTATCCTCCCATGCAAAAAAGGTGCACAGGTGGGAGGGGGCCTAAATAATGGCGCGAAATATTAGTTGGAGCTACAAACCTCAATACTGCACAGAGCTCCATCTCCAGGGTGTGATCTACGTGAAGTGGGTCAACAGGAGGAACTATGTCTACCGCAATGGATCAATGATGTCCAAACCTGGACTGGAGTGTGGTGTGGCGCAAGGTGTGAAAAGTGCTGGCATACAAAGGTATAAAGGTAAGACCCCACAGGGCCCTGGTGAGCATCGCCTGATGGTAGGATCCAGGTAGTTTCTATCATCATGACCAGTTCTGTATTTGAAAAAGTAACAATTATTACCAGTTAAACCTTTGCCTCATGACCGCTTGAAACGATGTCAGGGAAATCTTTATTCTTTCCCCAGTCCTCCCCGACTATTGGGCAGGTAAATAGAATTTGGCTTTTTTCACCACACTGCTTTTCCGTACAAATGTAATTGGACTGCTAGAAAAAAATGTGAGATATGTTTGAAGTTTAATTTTAGTTCAAGGCTTTTGTTTCTTTTCATTATTATTGAACTACTGCTGATGACCCTTGTGTTTTTTAATTTGCTTCTGAGTCTGTGTTTGTGATAAATGCGGGATCTTTTAACAAGTTCATATTCCTTAAATGAAGACGGAACCTCGTTTCAGGCTGCATTTCTTAATTACCTTAATTGTCTAAATTCATCCATTGTTTCCTTTGCCATTAAAGTAAATGCTCTTTTCCTTAATTCTATAAATCAGTCACCTTCTAAGGCCAATAACTACTGTCTTCTCAAAGCAACCTAACATGAAACCTCTGCTTATTCTTCACAAACCCTCATTCTTTATTTAATTTGGTGTCTGTGCATAACGCGTCTGTTTCATAGGACAGTCTGCCGTCCTTGCCTCAGTTACTGGGACATAGCTCTCAGGCTTCCAACCACCCAGAGCCTGCATTTAGCTACCTGCCTTGGGTCATGTGACATTACCTAGATCAGTGTTTTTCAACCTTTTTTGGGCAAAGGCACACTTGTTTCATGAAAAAAATCACGAGGCACACCACCATTAGAAAATGTTAAAAAATTTAACTCTGTGCCTATATTGACTATATATAAAGTAATTCTCTTGAATAGGAATCAAATAAACACAAAGAAAGTATTTTATAATTACTTTATTATGAAATAGTAAGTAAACAGAAATATGAAAAATTATAAAATACTTTATTCAGTGCGCAACCTGGGCCTGTTTGGCTGAACACAAAGCTGATATTCTGGCTGGAATCGAAGAAAGACACACACGTAGCTCTTCGTCAACGGCTCTCAGTCTCTCTCTGTATTTAGTTTTTATAGCAATCATGCTTGAAAAGCTCATCTCACACAGATATGTAGTGGAAAATGGGAGCAATGTCAAAATAGCTTTGTTTGCCAGAAGGGGGAACTCCTTGGCAGTATCCAACCAAAAACTGTCCAAAGGTAGATCAGCAAATCTTAGCTTGAAACCACGATTTTGTCTCAGTTCAGTTAGTTCCTCCTGCTCCTGTAAAGTCATGTCCTTTCCACCAACTGATACTGAGCTATAAGGGTCCCTAACCCAGTCAAGGCATTCAGTGGAGACTGAAGAGAAATAAAATGACAACTTCTCCTCGAGAGTTTTTAAATGTTTAACTATTATCTCACACAGTGCAGCAGTGTGAACACCTTGCCATTGCTTGGTGAGTGTGAACATTTCAAGATTGCCACTTTCCACGTGTTGATGCCAGAGTTGCACCTTTAAACGGAATCCATTTATTTTATCTGTACTTGTAAGCAGGTTTTCATTTCGGCCTTGCATTCGTGTGTTCAGTTCATTCAGATGATGAAATATATCTGCCAGGTATGCCAGCCTTGCACACCACTCATCACTTGCAAGCAGCTTTGCGTAATCTGACCTCTCATTTGTCAGAAACACTTTAAGTTCCTCCCGCAGCTCATACACACGAACCAAGACCTTGCCACGCGACAACCACCGGACCTCCGTATGAAACAGCAAGGTTTTATGCTTCGCTCCCATCTCCTCACACAAAGCTGCAAATATGCGAGTTTTCATGGGTCGTGACTTTACAAAGTTTACCATGCGCACAACATCATCCAACACATGAACTAGGTCTGCTGGTAAAGTCTTGGCTACGAGGGCCTCACGGTGTAAAAAACAATGCGTAACAATAACATCTGGATTTCTTTCCTTCACTCTGCTTACAAAGCCTTTGGTGCGCCCGACCATGGCTGCAGCTCCATCGGTGCAGACACTTGTGCAGTTTTCCCACTTAAGTCCTCCTTGTTCAAGGTATTCTGATGTGACCCGAAAAATTTCTTCTCCTGTAGTTTTTTCTGGCAATGCCTTGCAAAAAAAGAAGTTTTCTCTAATTGCATCACCATCAACAAAACGCACATTGGCCAAGAGTTGAGCATGTCCACTGATATCAGTAGACTCGTCAAGTTGCAATGCAAATTTCTCACTGATACGGATCTTTTCCAAAACCACACTTTCGATGTCTGCAGACATGTCATTAATACGTCTGGAAATTGTGTTGTCTGAGAGAGGGACTTTGGCTATTTCCTTACCTGCTTCAGGTCCGAGCATCTCCTCTACAATAGCTTTGCAGGCGGGAAGTATTAATGTCTCTGCCACAGTGTGCGACTTTTTTGACTTGGCTATAAGTTCAGCAACTTGATAGCTAGCTTTAAGAGCTCTTTCATTTACCTTTGTGGTTTTTCTCATGAAAGTTGCCTCTTTCTCCGTGTTTTGACGCAGGCGAACAAAATAGTCCGCATTCTTGTTTTGAAGCGAAGGGTGTTTCGTTTGGAGATGGCGTTTAAGTTTGCTTGGGACCATAGCACTGTTAGCTAGCTTTTCACCACACACCACGCACAGTGGAGTTGGTTTGTTTGCATCTCCGGTGAAAGTAAATCCAAATGAAATATAGCTTTCTCTATATTGCCTTGTGCCAGAGAATTTGCTTGAGCTAACCATCTTTGCTTTCTTTTGATCCCCACTCGTACTTGGGCTCTCATCTGGCTCCAAATTTTGTTCAGAGTCCAGTTCTTTCCTTTTCAAAAACTTGTCCATCACTGCAGTATCTCACTGTCACTCAGTACTTACTGCGCTTGTCTCCTCCAGATAGCCGCTGTCCGTCACACTCAGCACTCTTCTGCGTATGTCTCCATCCAGATCCATCAGTCAGCGCTCTTCTGCTCATGTTTCCTCCAAATCCAGATCCATTGGCGCTCTTCTGCTCATCGGCGATGTCTCCTCCTGTCCTCCTCCTGTTAGTGTAACAGTGACACCGGAGCTATTTATAGTCCTTAACATCAGTGGTGGGATTCAAAAATTTTAGTAACCAGTTCCGACTAGACCACAGATTTGTGTAACCTTCCATCACCTGTAATACCATTTCTTTCACAATGCACAATACAAAGGTGTGACAGGCTTGGGCACAGAGACACTAAAATGGTTGCTGAAAGGAGAACTTCCCCAGACAGGAGCATCGGCACAGACCCAAGCAGAGCATCCCATACAGAAACAGACTAGTAGTCAATCAATCAATCAAAGAATTTGTAAAGTGCGCTAGTGGGAAAAGCCCCAAGGGTTCTTGCCTCAGACAAAACCAGCAAAATAATGGCCACGACATACGACTTCGGCTGTTCCTCCTTGGTAAATGCTACAATGTCTGACTTCGGTTGGGTACACATATTTCCCTAAAACTTCACACATGCTTCGAAACCAGATTTACATGGGGGAAGTTATAGTAACATTCAGGGAGGTCAACAACTGGGCAGTGATTACATGGAACATTGAAGCTATTCTTCAACATAATGATTTCTTAATCATCTTTAAAACAATACTGCCTCAACCACAAGCAGGACCAGCTGTACCATTAGTTGCAGGGCTTATGAAGCATACAGTACACACATTCCTGTGTTCACAGTTGAGAAGAGACAAGAGATTAAATACAATGGGCCCACTTTAAGGCCTTTCTCTTAGGGCCCTGGGACAGTCAGAGATTAAGGGATATTACCCTTTGTGGCTCATGTCACTTACCACTGGTGTCACAGGATCACAGTACTGGTGCACTCCAAACTGGATAGCCAGAAAAATCAATCCCTGACCTCGTCGCGCTCTCCCTCTCCGCGTCTTTCGGCTCTGGCGCCTTTTCACCATCGCTGCCCCGGAATTCCTCAAGCGTTTCCCTGGAAACAGGGAAACGCGTCATCGACGCCCGGAGCGTTCCCATGGAGACATGGGAACGCGCAACTGACTTTCCTGGCGAGAAGCTGGTTGGCGCTGGCGCTGGCGTGGACGTGGTCGTAACGACCCGTTCACAATGTCCTACAGTCCGGCGCCCCCTCCCACGGCACACCAGGCAACCTCTCGCGGCACACTAGTGTGCCGCGGAACAGTGGTTGAAAAACACTGACCTAGATGACTTCATATCGCTTCACATCCCTAAGCTTTTTTGGGCTCACCTTCGAGAACACTCACCCGTAGCTGTACATCCAGGGCTTCTGGACAAAGGGCAGAGATGTTAAGGGCCTCTTCCTGGATCTTGCTTCTGGTTTGTGTCTTTTAGGGCCAGATAAGTCATTGGGTCAGAACAAGTCATACTTGTGTATCACAGTCATATCCTTGTCTAATTTTTCTCCCCACTCCCATTCCCTTTTCACCTTCATAAATGTAACTACATCCTTTTACACTGATTCCTTGTCTCACTTTGCTGTCCTGCTAACAGCAACTGCTCTTTAACGGGTCACAACATTTGCATTCCTGGATGGGCTCCATAGCCCTTTCTTTTGCTCTGTACACGTACTGGAAAAAACACTTGTCTATTTGTGCGTGGGATGGACAGCGGCTGCATTCTGTGGGATTCTGTGACTCGTATTGCAGCCACATTTATTAGCCTTAGACGACTGGGACTTGTATTCTAACCTTCAGAACTTTCTACAACCCCTTCGCTGCCAGGCCTTTTCCCCCTCAGATGCCAGGCCATTTTTTGGCTATTTGGGGCAGTTCGCGCTTGGGCCTCATAACATGTTGTGCACATAAGCTACCTTTTTTTCCAACATCCTAGGGATTTTAGAGGTACCCAGAGTTTGTGGGTTCCCCTGAAGGAGGCCAGGAAATTAGCCAAAATACAGCGAAAATTTCGTTTTTTTTTTAAAAAAAAAAAAGGGAAAAGGGCTGCAGAAGAAGGTTTGTGGTTTTTCCCTGAAAATGGCATCAACAAAGGGTTTGTGGAGCTAAAATCACCATCTTCCCAGCTTTCAGGAACAGTCAGACTTGAATCAGAAAACCCAATTTTGGAACACAATTTTGGCATTTTACTGCGACATGCCCCATTTTTACTATTTTTTGTGCGTTCAGCCTCCTTCCAGTTAGTGACAGAAATGGGTGTGAAACCAATGCTGAAACCTGGGAAGCTAAACATTTCTGAAAAGTAGACAAAATTCTGAATTCAGCAAGAGGTAATTTGTGTAGATCCTACACGGATTTCCTACAGAAAATAACAGCTGAAATGAAAGAATATTGAAATTGAGATGAAAAAAACTGCAATTTTTCTCCACGTTTTACTCTGTAACTTTTTCCTGCGATGTCAGATTTTTTTAAAGCAAAGTACTGTTATGTCTGCTGGACTATTCTGGCTATGGGGATTCATAGGGCTTGTAGGTTTATCAAGAACCCTAGGTACCCAGAGCCAATAAATAAGCTGCACCTTGCAATGTGTTTTCATTCTATACCGGGTATACAGCAATTCATTTGCTGAAATATAAAGAGTGAAATATAGGTATCAAGAAAACATTTGTATTACCCAAAACGGGCACAAGGTGAGGTATTGAGAAGCAGTGGTTATTTGCACATCTCTGAATTCTGGGGTGCCCATACTAGCATGTGAATTACAGGGCATTTCTCAAATAGAAGTCTTTTTTACTCACTGCCTTACATTTGGAAGGAAAAAAATTAGAGAAAGACAAGGGGCAATAACATTTGTTTTGCTATTCTGTGTTCCTCCAAGTTCTCAGATAAAAATGGTACCTCACTGGGTAGGCCTAATGCTCGCGACAGGAAATGCAACATGGACACATCACATTTTTACATTGAAATCTGACATGTTTTTTGCAAAGTGCCTAGCTGTAGATTTTGGCCTCTAGCTCAACCGGCACCTAGGGAAACGTACCAAACCTTCACATTTTTTAAAACTAGACACCTAGGGGAATCCAAGATGGGGGGACTTGTGGGGTTCTCACCAGGTTATGTTACCCAGAATCCTTTGCAAACCTCAAAATCTGGCCAAAAAAACTATTTTTCCTCACATTTCGGCGGCAGAAAGTTCTGGAATCTGAGAGGGGCCACAAATTTCCTTCCACCCAGCGTTTCCCCAAGTCTCCCCTCACTTGTGTGGATAGGCCTAGTGCTCGTGACAGGAAATGCCCCAAAACACTATCTGGACACATCAAAATGATCAAATACAAAACTACCTGTTTTTGCAGGGGCACCTGCGTTTTTGGTCCTGGGCTCAGAAGCCATCTAGGGAAACCTACCAGACCCAGACATTTCTGAAAACTAGACACCCGAGGGAGTCCACGGAGGTGTGACTTACGTGCACCCCCCAAAGCTTTCTTACCCAGAATTCTCAGCAAACCACAAATTTAGCTAAAAAATATATATTTTCCCCATATTTCTGTGTGGGATCACCGGGACAAACTTCCTACCACCGAACGTTCCCCTCAGTCTCCTTGTAAAAATTATACCTCACTTGTGTAGGTGGGCCAAGTGCCTGTGACAGGAAAGAGCCAAAAACAGGTCAAAATTAAGGGGGAACCAAAGCGGGTCCAAAAGGGCAGTTTGGAAAAAAAAAAAAAATTGGCTGACAAGTGCAGCAGAATTTTTATCGGTATAGATGAGACAATGTTGGGTGGTAGGAAATTTGTGGATTCCTGCAGATTCCAGAAGGTTCCATCACAGAAATGTGGGAAAAATTTGTGATTTCCAGCAAAGTTGGAGGTTTGCAGGGCATTGGGGTAAGAAAATGGTGCAGGCGCATGTGAAGCACATCACCCTGGAATCAATCAGATGTTTAGTTTTCAGATGTGTCTAGGTCTTGTGGATTTTTCTACATGGCAGCGACCCAAACTTAAAAAAGTGCAGCCCTCACCATTCCAAGTCGGACGATTTTGAGAGTTACCAAGCTCTCATAGCCCAATTTAAAACCAAAACCCAAAATAATCAAATGTCCTCTTGCTGCCCGTGGGATAAGATGTTTTAGTGTGTGGGGAGAGCTGAAAGACTGTTACCCCCTTCAGTTGGGGTGGGGGCATAACCAGGCCCATCCTGGTTGGTAGCCACAACCCCACAATTTTTTTTTTTAATTCCCTGGCATCTAATATACTTTCTGACCCCCGGGGTGTGGATCGGGGGTAATTGCCCAATCTGCCCACTGGTGGGCAGAACTACTTTGGCCCCATTTATTTGGGGTGGGGGTATGGCCATACTCCACCCTCTTATTTTGAAAACAAAATCTTCCCTGGTCTCTGGTGGGCTTTCTGCCCTCCCTTGGGGGCAGATGGGCTTTCCAAAAATAGGCCGATCTGCCCTTAAGGGGGGCAGATATGGCCAACAGTAATGTGCCCCAATGGGGAGCAACCTTTGCCTAAGGGGCTGCCCCCCCAAACAAAACACACACATACACACACACCAATCCCTAGCGTTTAGTGGTTTCTGCCCCCATGGGGGTAGATTGGCCTAACAATAATAGGCCAAATGGTCTAAATACAATTTTCCTAAGGAGTCACTCCCCATACATAAAAAAGAAAGTACATTAAAAAATATATATATCCCTGGTGTCTAAAGGTTTCTGCCCCCCGGGGGTAGATCGCACTAATTATATTAGGCATATCTGCATCCAGGGGTTGCCAAATAGGCATAAAAATATTTTTCCCCCCCGGGGAGCGGCCTTAGCCCCGAGGGGGGCAGAAATTGCCTAAAAATAATTTGGCTCCCAGGGAGCGACCCTTGAGTAATGGGTCACTCCCCACATCTAAAAAAATAAATAAACAAAGACAAAATGTATCCCTGGTGCCTAGGGGATTTCTGCCTGCCCCCAGGGGGGCAGAAGTGGCCTAAACATATTTCCCCCCCCCCAGGGAGAGGCCCTTGCCCAAGGTGCCGCTCCCCTTATGCGTAAGAATAAAAACAATAAAAAATCCCTGGTGCACAGTGGTTTCTGCCCCCCAAGGGCAGATCAGCCTAATTATATAAGGCTGATCTGCCCCCCGGGGAGGCAGAATGGCCCAAAAAAATTTGCCCCCCAGGGAGCGACCCTTGCCTAAGGGGTCACTCCCCACATATAAAAAAATAGACAAAAACAAATTATCCCTGGTGTCTAGGGGTTTTCTGCCCTCCCCCAGGGGCAGCTCGGCCTAATTAAATTAGACCGATCTGCCCCGGGGGGCAGAAATGGCCTATAAATAGGGCCCTTGCCCAAGGGGCCACTCCCCTTATGTGGAAGTATTGGTTAAAAAAAATATGTCCCTGGTGTCTAGTGGTTTCTGCCCCCAAAAGGGCAGAAATGGCCTAAAAATAATTTGACCCCCAGGAATGACCCTTGCCTAAGGGGTCCCTCCCCACACATAAAAAAATAAAAATAAAAATAAACAAAAATTATCCCTGGTGTCTAGGGGTTTTCTGCCCCCCCTAATTACATTAGCTTGATCTGCCCAGAGGTGGGGCAGAAATGGCCGAAAAATAATATGGCCCCCTAGGGAGTGACCCTTGCTCAAGGGGCCGCTCCTTTTATTGAAATACATAAAAAAAAATCCCTGGTGTCTAGTGGGCATTACTGCTGCCCGATCGCATTGCAATCAGGCAGCAGAAATTCTTTGAGAGACATGAAAGGAAAGATAGGTGTTTCCTTTCCTTTCATGTCTCTCCCACCCCACTTCCCAGTCGGAAAAGAAATGTAAACACATTTATCTTCCGGGATCGCGCTGGAAGCAATTTGCATGCTGACATCATCAGACGTCACTGGAGGGGTAGGAGGGATCGGGGGTGGAAGGGGAAGTGATTCCCCTTCCATCCCCGACTGGGCTGTGTGGGGGGGATAAAGCATTGGCTCTGGGAAAAACACAAAACCTTTTTTTTTTTTTTACAAACTACATTTATTGAACAATCATTCCTAAACATATTAAAACACGTTTCCATCCACAACAAGACAATCGTCACCCTCCGTGAAACCCCACCCCATCCAAAATCCAATAACTCCTCCCATCACATCATGCAACACCAGCCTGACACCCCCAAACCCAAGAAATATGCTTTTTTGTACACAAAAAAGGGCAACCTGTTGGACTTAGCATGCTTCCACTATCTCCAGGCTGATTAGAATTTTGGTCTGGTTGATATTGAGATGATCTATACAGTTGCACATCTACTGGTAGTGTGCAAGCATCACAACCACAGCAGTCTTGTCTATTTTTGTAAGTCACAGCTACCCGTTCTATTCTTGTATTTCACAGCCACTGGAAATTTTCTGCTCTGCCCACCACTATACATTGAATTAGTAGTATTGTGAGGATATTTTAGCATCATTTCATGGGCACGTTATTTTAGCCATAGGCCTGCAGCTCATGCCCTTTAGCCTAGAAAATAATTCATTTTATTATTTCAGCAGAAGCCTCATTTTGTGATGATGTTTTCATTCTGTTATCTGTTGTTCGCTCTGCTTAGGAATTGTTTCTCTTCTTAGCACAACATCTTCACTCTGCTTGCTCAAGGCTGTACACGATAATGTTGTTGGTACAAAGTAGAACATCATATTACCTGACATTTCATGGAAACATATGTGCTTTTACGTTAGGGCAGTTTTCTTACACCATCAGATGTTTTATTATGAACACACCTCTCTCTCCCTTATATGTTAGAGGGAAATTCCGGCCAGAGATTTCCACTGCATGCTGTTTGCTTCATTACCGCTGTCTGTGGAGACTCAACGTCTTTTCTGCCTACAAGGGAGAGGACTCTCCGTAGACCAATAGCCCTCTTTGCTACTACCATATTCAGGTATGGTGGATGGTGTCTTCCTAAGGGTCCTGAAGAGCGGCTGTAATGCTATCTGCATTTATCCACCGATTCCATCTTGACCACTGACTCCATTTTGTGCTTATCTTAGCTTCAAATGCTGTCACTTTGGTGGTGCAGGTATTTTTCCATGCACAGCTTGTTAACTTGTTTTTGCTTTTCTCACCAGGGAAGGGAACATAACATGGGGGATGCAATGGTGATAAGAGTGTACAAGGATGAGAATGTTTATAGCATAGAAGGGTACGCCTCAGTCTTGGAAATACACCTTGTGATCTTGCCAATCTCTTTGCATGTTTTTCAACACTGACCGAGTACATCCAGCACTTGAATTTCACAACTTAGTCGATGGGAGGGGAGGATTACTAGAACCTTCCTCTTAAGTTTGTTTATAGTATGTAAGGTGAGGAAGCTTGGTGCTGGGGAAGAAGGAACTCAATCCTGAGTGTGGACGCATTGCTCAGGAAAATCAGAGCCCCACTGGGGAAATTCCACCTGTCTCATCTGTCCCAGGTTCCACAGCTTGATGCTGGCAAAAGACAAGAATGATGTTGGATATGATCCCCATGGTGATACAATTTTAATTCTTAATTATCTAGTTTTACTGTGGGCCTGCATAAATATCTATATATAAATGTATATATTCACTGCATATATATTCGTTGTTGATTTATTGCATTTTCTCTGATTATTATTATCCAACTGTTGTGACTATTTTAGTAGTTGCACATGTTTTGCTGCATTCAAATTAAACATTCACGTTAAGATTTTTGTATAATTCTACTTGTACTCTGGGATGTGTCTTAATAAATGCATGACTCAGACTAAGAGTGCTGCATTCTTCACAATCTTTAGTGTTGTTCCCTCTTAGTTTGAAGAAAAGTAGAACAGCAGCTTAGTGCTAACCCTGCTGTGCTGTAGTGCAGGATCTTAGTGGTGTAGGTACGAATTCTGATACTTAGCATTGTGGCACTATGGTGGAACTTTTCTTATGTTTCACTTTCCTTGTCACTGCATTGTTATTGCTATGTTTCATTATCCTTATTATTGCAGTTCATGCCTTTTTTATCTAGGATGCAGTTGATTCAATAAAATTAATTGTACCAAATCCTGCTTCTTTTTGTCTTTACATGTGTGAGACAAATATAAGTGAGAGAACAGGGGTAAGATCTGTTCCATCACGATTTCCACGAGAAATCACAATGTCATGTGCACAGCTGCCACAAATCACTTCTACTCTTGGGTACAGGTGAGATACTGCTAGCTGGCTGGAAGGGTTAGGCCAACAGTTGTTACACAGTGTGTAACTGGACTCAGTTCTCCACAATCCTGTGGTGGTGCTGCCTGAATCCTGTAGTCTAATTGTTATAATGAGAGCCAACACAACAGCAGTACCCACGCCAATAGGCACATTGTGTAAAGCCAGATAAACGTCCTGTTATAGTACCCTTAACCTACATGCTCATCACCCTTCCCCTCATTTGTGTGGTACCAATGTCTTCTTTGCACATTATTGTGTCATCATACAAATATAATTCCTGAGTTATGGTATGTTTACTTTCAAGTATGGGTTAAGATTAAAGTAAGAGATGGTGTGTGGTAAGGTGCCGTATGTTTGATTTTCTAATAAGGGTTAATATAGAGCTAAGGCATGTGGTTAAGGGAGGTTATGCTTAGGTTGGGTTGCGTTAGAGTAATAGAAGGTTTAATGTGGTGGTGTAATGGATTGGGGAAGAAGATGGCACATGAGAAGGGTGGCACATGAAACTGTGCATTTGTGTTTCCACATCTCCATCATAACATGACACAGGCACAACATGGTTTGAGGGGAAAAAGGATATTATTATGTTCAAGAAGGTTATAGCAGGGACTAGGTTAAGGCAGTGCTTAATTTGTAAATAAAAAAGTGCGAGTGCCCAAATCCCGCCTCTGAAACTCGCGGCCGCTGCATTTAATGTGCAAGCACGGAATACTGAGGAAGCGCAATCCTGAAGCCATCTCAGGCCTCTTCAATCCATTTAAAACCACTCCCTGCCCCTTCAGCTCACTCTGGCAGCGTTCTGCTTTCCACCTTTGTGACTCTTTTTCGTTTTTCACTTCCTCCGTCTTTCCCATTTGTGTCTTTTGCTCGCAGCAAATGCTTGAGGCAGAAGAATAAGCGCCGGCACTCAAAAATAAGTGCCATTGCTCAGCACTGGAAACAACAAGCACAAATTAAGCACTGGGTTACGGGTTAATGTTAGGCCTGGGCAGAGTTTGCGGAGTTCTGCCACACTGTTTGTGCAGATTTTCAGTGCCAGGAGTGTCTCCTGCGCTTTAAAATCAGCACGAACAGTATCACGTGGAGCACCAGAGAGTGCTAACTTCTTTCTGCTGCTTGAGTAGATTTTCTACTCGAGCAGCAGCTTCCTCAACACAAGAAGCAGCTTTCACAATGCGGGTGGTAGTGACCTGCCGCGACCACCCCCGTTTAGAAATCTTGCTCTCTAACTTAGCGATTTTCCTCTCTCAGCAACTTAATGTTGGTGAGCCACAGAAGACAAAAAATGTTCTATGCATTGCTTTGCAGAGTTTTTTGGCACTCAGTTACTATTTCTTGCAGGTCTAGCTACAGCACCTTGTTCTTGTACCCACCCTTATGCAGTCTGGTCTTCCCAAAAGACAGGAAGAAAAATTGGCACTATTGGCTATCATAGTACTGGCCACATTGGCTCATTAAAAAATTGTACATTGTTCTACCTACAGATATTATTTATCCTCCACCATAATCATACATTACCACTTTCTTACCAGGGGTGTCTGCAAAGTCATGAAACCTATCCCTTCACAAAGATGTGCAAAGGTTACTGACTATACTGATTTGCATCGCGCCCAGACCAATATCCTCGTAGCCCGAAGTTCTGTGGTAGGACTTTGGGTTGCAAATGATTGTCTTCCCCACTGTCACTCAGGGATCCCCATTGCCCCCCTGAGTGGCAGTGGGAAACCACCTTTTCCAATCCAAGTGCATGTCAAGCAGCTTAATTCCTATATGTCACCTACTGCTGCCAGACGTTCTTTGGCAAAATGGTATTTGGAATTACGCACACCCTCATGTGGCTGGATCACCCAGAGGGTTACAGTACACTATGGTTGCCAAGTAACATTCTCTGAGCAGGGGGTAGTGCTGACACAATCACACAGGCACCATCCTTGTTGTCTCGTTTTCATTTTTTACATCTCATCTGCACAGCTGTGAGAATCTAGAAAAGGTTCTGACAAAAATGTATGAAGTTGGAAAACATGGCCCATATTTATACTTTTTTATCTCAAAATCGGCGCAAACTTACAAAATACAATTACATTTTGAAAGTTTGCGTCGATTTTGCGTCAAAAAACGATGCAAATGCGGCGAAAAAAAAGTATAAATATGGGCCCAAGTGTCTTAGCAACTTCACCTTCTGCTAGCTAAGGAAAAGTCATGTTTTGGAATAACTGGAAGGTCTCACATAATATAAATATTCATATTAATTGTGGGAAACTTTGAATTGACAAATATTAAACGTGGCTGGTGCCTCCACTTCTCGACTAAGGCAATGCTGCAGGAAGCCCCCTTCACATCCAACGACAGCTTCTTGTGAGGATGCATTAATGGACCCCTCCTCCTCCATCTCCCTGAGGGTTTATCTCTTCTAGTCTAACTGACTGCTGCTAACATAAAGGGAGAGGTCTTTGGTCACCAAAAAAGATTAGTTCTACCATCTTCCCATTGGAGAGTATATTACGTGACCTGAAGAAGTGCCATCTTGATGATACCTGTCCTTGCTGCTGATGATCGAAAAATATATAAAACTTGATATTAAAAAAGAATAAGAAAATTAACTGACTGGAAAGCTGCCACTTGTTAGGGTAAGCTATCTTGCAATAAAAACGCATTACAAAAGTACAACCATGCCATGCCTTACAACTGCACAAATGGTCGTACAGCGTTTTGGCATAATATTGCCAGTCGCAGAGGGAAGAATGCTCCTTGGCTGCCCCTGCCATGCCCAAGTGATTGCAATGCCTGCATAGCGGTTTGTTACACCCATTACGAATCACATTGTGATTTTGATAATTGTGTGTTTGACCTTGTATTTGAAAAGTGAGGTGCCCTGGCTTTACAATACAAATAAAAGCTTTTTGTGCATCCAGTCTCTTTTATTTACTAATTAGAGTGAGCTATACAAATAAGCAGCCATATTCTAATAAGCCATCACTGGTTTTGATATGAGCAACCAGATGGAATTAAAAGGAATAAAATATATGGAGAGAAAATAAGGTCCGTCATCTATGTGAATTTATTGTAGGCCCTCTAAAACCAGAGGAACCGCCGCATGCCATTATTACACATTAAAGAATAATGTGAGTTGAACGCTTTTAAGCGACTCAGTTTGCAAAGCAGAAGGTCGGGTAGTTTATAAACATAAAGAAGAGAAGTGTCTAATGCAAAGCTAATGCAAAAACTAGATAAAAACAAAACGTTTGAACTGCTAGTAGAAAAAAACATGAAAAAAGAAGTCAACAAATCTCTAAATGGAGATATCCTGCTGAAAACATAGCAGGCAACTGCGGGGGGAGGGTTCGAAATACATTTGGCGCAGATATTTATAGGGCCCTCTAGTCCCTGCAGTACCTCAAACAGAAACTTGTAAATAAGGATTAGGCACACTGACCGTTTAACTATATGCCTTAATATTCCACCCAGTGCACATTCTTTTTTCCTGAACCAAAATAGGTTTCGTTTTAGTGTTTTATCCCCTTCAGGTAAATTTATTGCCCTATTCTAATATCATCAGCGGCTTGCAGTATCGCACAGTCGTTGAGTGCATTAGTTGTAAAGCAATAAGACCTGGCGGAGTAAAATTAGCCATGTATGTAAATTATAATCACTTTGAATAGTTGTATGTGCTCATTTAGCCATTTTAACAGTGTGTGATGTTATCCTCTCTGCAGGACTAATAGGCATTAGCCCATAATGAGGTCAGTCAGTCAGGCAGGCATTATCAGGGGATTTAATTGGGACACTGGTCTCTGCTGAAGTGAAAATTAATAACTTTTGTCAATGTTCTGGTGAAATGTTCTGTCTTATTAAACTATGAGGGTCAATTAGAAAGCATTATGTAATAAAGTCCCCAGCAGCAGAACTCAAATTGAGTTATACTACAGTCATTATTCCGTGGGCGGCTGCATCTGAGAGTGGAAAATGCGCACGCCATATGGAGGGCTCAGGTTATATTTACAAGCGCGGCGTGGCTAGGCTTCAACAAGAAGGAAACCATTAAGTGGAACAAAGTCATAAATCAGAGCCCTGAGAGGTGGTCGCTGTGCCAAAATATTGAAGCTGCGTGCTTCTGGGTGGAAGCCGGCCCCGCCGCCATGCTCTTAAGTATAAGACATCCGCTGGCTTGTGCTCTTGCGCCCTCCAGGACTCATGCTGTATAAAGGACTGCAGCACATTTGAGGCTGGGCCACCGCACTGCACGCAATTACTGGCAGAACAATCTCTCAGTGTGCTGTTCCAAGCTAGTCCACAGTCTACACATATGCATTCATTGTCTTAGTTTTCAGTGACATTAAGTGATGAATATTAGAATGTTGGAATGCTGGGAGCTCCACTGAAGACAATGAAGTGCCTCAAGGATAATAATGGCTGGTATGAGAATTCTGATCCAAAATTACAATGTTTGTCTTTCTGTTTCTCCCTTTTTAGGTCGCAGCCCACCAACTGCTGCACTGTCTGGTTTGCTAAAGATATCTTGAGGACTTAAAGAAAGTTGACCTAAGAATATATTCCGCTCCCTGATTACCATTGTTTTTGTGTTTTGTAATTCACACTTTCTGGCTTTCCATTTTCTGGTGTTATTTACTTTAGGTTCTCCAGGTTCAGTTCGTCCCTCCTGTTGCCTAAACCATGTTTTCTATATCCTTCCACAAACTCACTTTCTGTTAACATGTCTTTAAATCTTGTATTCATCTCATCACATTTGATGTGCATTCAAAGACCGAGGTCAAATGTCAGGCTCTGCGTTCCAAGGGTGCATGTTTACTTTTCTTTCTCTGACTTCAAAGTGAGAGGATTTATGTGACAATCTTGCTACATACTGGGGATAGGAAATAGTTTTTTTCTAGAACACAAACACATGTTTAAATGAACTGCGTAAGTATTTCAGAATATAACAGAAGTATGAATGCACAAATGAAGCATATTTTTTGTTATATCTGAAGTGTGTTGGAAGCAAATACTTTAATATGATCAAAACGATTCATTAAAGTAGGTGATGCAATTTCCACACATTTTCATGTGTGAACTGTATTGTTTTATTAGTAAAGCTTTATGTCTGTGCAAATGTAATAGGCATTTCAATTGAAAATGTGTTGTCTGTAATGGCAGTGTGCTACCACACCATGAATACTTCACTCTACGCCAGAGGTCTTCATACTGGGGGACGGGCCCTCTAGGGGCCCTCAAGTGATCCCAGGCGAGGCACCAGCTCTGGTCAAAAGGAGCATTATACAGATAACAGGTCCTTGTTTTAAGAAGAAGCATGCTATTGCATTTTCAAACAGATAACAGTACTAACTTCAATGTTTAAATAGGTCTAGACATACTTAAACATTGCTATCTTTATAAAATAATTGTGAAAAATTTTGATGGCGGGCCCAATGATTTTTATTTTTCAATTTGGGGGGCCCGGTGTTAAAAAGTTTGGAGACCACTGCTCTATGCCACTTCATTCTACTCTGCACCACTCCACACCACTGCACTCTACTGTGCACCACTCCACTTCACATCACTGGCTGCCACTGCAACCTGCAGCACTCCACTCTATGCCTCATCACTCTACGCCACTTCATGCTATGCCCCTCTACTGTACCCTGCACCACTTTACTCTGTGTCAATGCACTCTTTTCCCCTCTACTCTACATCACTGCACTCTTCACCACAGCACTCTACACCACTCCAGTCTAGCCCACTCCAATTTGCTCTGCACAACTCCAATCTACACCACTGTACTCTATCCCACCCTGCAACATTACACTCTATGTAAATTCACTTTGCGCCACTCTAATCTGCTCTGCACCACTGCACCCTATGCCACTGCACTGCATTCTGCACCACTGTTTTCTATGGCACTCTACTCTACATCACTGCACTCTGACATACTTCCCTGCAACACTGCACTCTCCGCCACTGAACTCTATGCCACTTTACTCTCTACTACTCCACTCCACAACACTACCCTCTGTGCCACTGCACTCTATGCCACTATACTCTAATCTTCACCATTCTACCCCACCGCACTCTATGTCACTCAACTCTACACTTTATGCCACTGCACTCTATGCCACTTGACCCTACTCTGCAATTTACACCACTACACTCTATGCCACTCAACTCTACTCTGTGCCAATGCTCTCTGCATCACTCAACTCTACACCACTCTGCTCTGCACCTCTCTACGCCACTCTACTCTATGCCACTGCACTTTACACCACTGCACCCTATTCTGCACCACTCTACTCTGTGCGACTCTACTCTCTGCCACTCTACTCTGCGCCACTGCACTCTTCTACACACCACTCTAATCTACACCACTGCATTCTAAGATGCTGCATTCTACGAAACTGCATTGTATGCCACTGAATTCAATGCCACTTCAATCAGTGCTACTGCAATCTATGCCACTATTCTCTGCAACACTCTACGCCAATGCACTCGACATCAGTCCACTCTACTCCGTGCCACTCCAGTGTATACTAGTCTACGCAACTCAACACTATGCCACTCCAATACACAACACTCTCTGCCACTCCACTCTACAATGCTCTACTCCATTCTTCACCATTCCACTCTATGGCACTCCACACCACTCTCCTCTCTGCTACTAACACTTAGCTATGCTGAACAGTAGCCACACTGGTGAACAACATGGCTAAAACAGATAGGCGAGGCCTATTGACTTTGCCAATGCTTGTTAATTTAAGAAATTCTACCTTCAGAGGGTGGAATGTTGCAATAGCCTTATAGTCCTTTTGACTCAGGCTATACTGGTTGTTAAAGGCCCCCTCTCTGGTTACAGGCTCTTGTCTGCGACTCAAGCCTACAACTCGGTTCAGGGCCTTTAACAACTGGTAGAACCCGTTGCAGCAGGCAATATCATAACTTCCAACTCTCATATATTGGAAGCAACACAATGGCAACATACAATGAGAAATAAACTAAATGTATACCATAGGAATTTACTTAAAGTAACCTCATTATTTTGAGTGAAAATGTCAAATTTATTCAACATAGTTAAAACATAGCACATCCATGCACAACTTTCCCATATGTATACTTTTTGGTTTAAACTCGTTCTGACCATCTGATTATCCAAGGCTATTGCTAATGGTACCAGAGGACTGACTTCTAATACCAACCACCGAAAGGCTGCAAAGCTTTTTTCAGCGTTAATAGCCAGCTTGAATCAGGCCTCAAAGTTCAGAGATAATTTTCAAAACTGGTAAGTAAGGACTCAGACAGGAGGCACATCGCACATCTCATGTTTTTAATGTTCAACTCTAACTTGAAGCATCCTGGATCAGAGAAAATGTGCTTCTTGTACAGAGTGAATCTGAGGTCCACAAGTGTGTACACAAAGACGTGGGAGAACAATTGAGTGTTTAGTAGGCAGGTTCAGATGACAGAGAAGAGGACACCAAGGTTGTGCATTTGTATCAAGGTGAATAACTGCAACTTATTTGTTGGTGGCAGTTCCTGACCCAAGCTCAGTCAGCTTTGAGAACTAATGATCATCACCGAATAATATATTTCTACCTAACTGACAAGTTGCATTATGGTGAGACTGCAAAACGTGCATGTCTTTGATTTTACACAGCAACCTGATATAAACGTCGAATAAAACACAGTGGTCTGGAAGAGTGGCCTGCAACAAAGAGAATGTTTGTTGCAGAACGTTCCTGATACATATGCAGAAAATATCAGTCTAGTAAGATTTTTTTCGGTTAAATGGCTGTTACCAAAATACCACTAATCCTCAACCAACCTCAAGTCTAATGATTCCAAGAAAGCTACATTTATATTTTCCCGGCAAAAGGCAAAGTGAGTGCCAGACTATGACAATATTAGGTGGCTGCCCCGATTATCACAAGCAGTAGGGGTTCAAACTGTCCATTCAAACATCAAATGTGGGCCAGTTGCTAGGTGAAAGGAATTAAAGGGGTCATTCTGACCCTGGCGGTCTTGGACCGCCAGGGCAAGAATGACGGAAGCACCGCCACCAGGCTGGCGGTGCTTCATCTCCCATTCTGACCGCAAGCAGCGCTGCCCTGGGGATTATGACCCCCTTACCGCCAGCCTGTTTCTGGCGGTTTACACCGCCACGAAGAGGCTGGCGGTAAGGGGTGTCCTGGGGCCCCCTAACAGGGCCCCGGCCTGCTTTTCACTGTCGCACGGCCGCAACACTGCCGGCTCCATTTGGAGCCAGCTCCTGTGTTGCGGCCTCATTCCCGCTGGGCCGGCGGGCGCTAACATGGTTAGCGCCCGCGGGCCCAGCGGGAATGTTGGAATGTGGGCTGCATTATTGTGGCCGCATGGCGGCCGCTTGGCGGTTCCCGCCTGGCGGGCGGCGGTAGCCGCCCGGCAAGGTCAGAATGACCGCCTAAGTCACTTATGACGATAAACATATTTGCACCAGCCCTCGTGAAAGCAGTGCATCGGTCACCACATGTGTGGGTTCAGCCCCCGGAGGAATTTATTTTCTGTTCTCTCTGGAGGAACACTCTATTACATCATTGCACTATGATAGCCAATGACGTGAATTACAGGATTTAGGGGGTTATTACAAATTTGGAGGAGGTGTTAATCCGTCCCAAAAGTGACGGTAAAGTGACGGATATACCACCAGCCGTATTACAAGTCCATTATATCCTATGGAACTCGTAATACGGCTGGTGGTATATCCGTCACTTTACCGTCACTTTTGGGACGGATTAACACCTCCTCCAAAGTTGTAATAACCCCCTTAGTACCTTATTAATTACCCATACTGACTACATCTTAGGGTTACTAATTACCCATACTAACTACATCTTAGGGTATACAGTATGTTGTTTATCAACAAGACACCTGCTTAGGTGGCCTATTTTATATCTATGATAACATGAACTATTCATTAATGGTTTTACTCTAAGCTGCCATATGATCTTTCTCTGCCATAGTGGTTGGCATACCACCCTTCTAAGCAATGGGTTACTAAGTGACCTCTCCCAGCAATGGGTTAATAAGTAACCTCACCCACAATGGGTTAGTAAGTGCTCTCACACAGCAATGACTTGCCATGCATCCTCACCCAGAAAGGGTTGCAGAGCACCCTCATCTAACAACTGCTATTCTCGCCAAAGAAATGCGATATCCACAGAATCCTCCCACAAAACAGTAAATAACCTCGTCTCAATTAAGAAAAGGGAAGGACTGCCCACATGTGTGGGGCTGTTCCTGTCCAAGGGCATTCTCGCTAATAAACCAGAGGCCGAGACACATGAGTAGTAAAAAAATACATGTGGGACGTTGCACATACCTCAGCAGATTTGAGAACAATAATAAAAAACTATTTTTTAAAACTAATTTATGGAATATAATGGTTGTTATTTTCATTATATTTTACTCCAATGTTATTTGTATTTCCTATTACTCACATCATCATTCTAATCTGTTCATGCTACAACAGGTTAGAGTATAACAACTTTGCTTTGTCATAAGTCTCTGTTGGGGGGTACTGAATAGGGGACCCTAAAGAGCAGTAGTTCTCCAATATTCCCTCCCTTAGTGTTCTCTGGCAGGCCGGTTGTGCTCCATCATGCCAATGTGTACAGGTCAACAGGAGGGTTGTGGGATGGCTTTTTTTAAATTCTTTTTCCGTAAAGATAAGTTTGCACCGATATGTCAGTGGGCAAGAGAAAGTATAACCAAGTGTGCTGACAGAAAATGGGGGGGGAACCCAATGCTCTGTTCTTCCTATTCAACATAAAGAGATTAGTAGAACTGTGTAAAGGTGCATAAGATAAAGTGGACCACATCAAAACGTAGAATATAAATTATGGCAGGCTCTAGTATAAAAAGTTGTTGGTGATTCTGGGCATTTTATAAGGTTTCAAAGAAAAATACCACAGCACTCGAAGTAAGTCTACAATAGTTATGAATATTCTGAATGAGAATTTGCAAAGAACAAGTCAAATTCAATTCTTTTATTGGCACGTGAAAGCATTAATTCTTTTTATAATCAAACGTTCACACATCAACAGCCAACACATGTTTTGTCACCCTTGTGACTTTTTCAGGGCTAATGTAGGCAAAGTGCTCTCAGCAAAAGTAGTACCTTTACAAAGAAGGTCAATAAGGTCAGACAAACTGTAAAGGTAAACCATAGTCAATCATGCCACAACTTGGAGAAATGTCCAAATCGTCCTTCACAAGCAATCATCACAAGTTCGTAGACACCACATAGTATCCTAGTGATGCAAATGTATTATGCGTGAAAAATCCACACACCAGTATCAGGTAAGAAACCCAATGAGGGCAGATCAAGTCCTTGTTCTTGGAGCGCCGCATTGCAGCATTGCTGTTTACAAAGGTGCAGGGCTTATCAAGGTCTCTCACCATAGGGCCTTGTCACTTCTGGCAAACCCTTCCAATTCTGTGATGCTTCTGGATCCTTAAAAGAACTCCCTGTAGCCTTACGGTTATGCTCTGGCTATTCTAGCTGTTTGTGTTACTTGGCTATGCAGTACCCGACCCACACTTACGTGGACTGAATATTCATAACTATTGTTGATTTACTTTGAGTGCTGTGGTATTTTTCTTTTATATGTTATTATAGTGTAACTTTTACAATTACACTGCTATGCCTTTCGGTAGTATGGCATAATATACTTTTTAGCACCACCCAAATTCTTTATTCATATACTTACCTACCCATTTACTATTGGATACTTTGAGGAGGTGCAATCAGTAGTACCACTACTACCTCCTTGTCTGAAAAATATTCTATAAGGTTGATGTTTAAAATAGGACTGGCAGTTAAGAGCTCTTATGTGTTTACTGACAAGCAAAATAAAAGCTGAGCAGCGCTCTTTTCGAAATCTAAATCTGTGCAGTTTTTTCCTTCAGTGAAGCTGTGAATGAACTGTACAAGTTATATATAACTTTTCCTAAAACTTTACAAGCAGATTTCCAGCTACATAAGTTAACAAACCTCAAAAGACATGGTGAAACAAACAACCTGAAACTTATTAAAATAAATATTTTGTCTCACCTTAGTATAATACATGCAAACTACTGTGTTCCACCATGCCGCAACCAACATCATGCATTTCTGTGGAAATGATATAATAATAAAGAGTTGTTTCTCTGTTGGCAACAACTTTGTAGGCTGCTGAAGAACTAAGGACCAGATGTATCAAAGTACTGTTTAGCATTTTCCTTGACGGGGACGCTGGTCACAAATCTTCTTCACAACATTAAATCAGGATCTCCCCTTGATCCTACACCTCCAACTACTCTTGTGCTGTCTTCTGTCACTATTGTTCCACCCTTGACAAACATTCTCAAACATCTTTTTACCTCAAGATCTCTACCTCAATCCCTTAAACATGTCGGCATCAAACCCCTCCTAAAAAAAACTAAACTTGATCCTACTCTGCTTAGCAATTATAGGCCTATTGCTCTTCTTCCAATCTTAGCCAAAATTATGGAAAAGCATGTCAACAATCAGCTGACATGTTTTCTTGAGGATCACAAACTTTTATACTCTACTCAAATGGGATTTAGACCCCAAAACAGCCCAGAATCGGCCCTATTAGCAGTCACTGAAACCACGCGCCAACTGTTAGATCATGGAGGGCATGCAGCCATCATTCTACTTGATCTCAGTGCCGGCTTCGGCACTGTAGATCACAATATCCTCCTTCATAGGCTTTCCAATATATGAATAGAAGGCATAGCATTGGCCTGGCTCTCCTCATTCCTGAAAGGCAGAAATTTTCAAGTCCTCGATCGCTCTTTTATGTCTAAGACACTCTCCCTTACTTGTGGTGTTCCACAGGGCTCCTCTTTGAGCCCCACTCTTTTCAATATCTACCTCTCCTCTCTAGCCAGAGGTGTCAAACTGTATGGCCTCTCCGTGGTCACATATGCTGATAATACACAACTAGTAGTATCTCGTTCCAATGTCAAGGACCCTACCTTGACGAACCTCACACTCTGTTTGGCCGAGGTTGTCAAATGGAGGACTATGTCCAAACTTAAACGTAATAACGGAAAATCAGAAGTGATGATTGTGGGCAATGGTGCTCCCTCCAATTTCCCGGCACTATATCCAGAGGTCTTTAGTAACCCCCCCCTCAAGGATCATACAAAGAGCTTAAGCTTCTGGCTGGACTGTCACCTCACAATGGAGCACCAATCCAAAAATATTTCTTCATCCTGTTTTGGCCTCCTTAGAGCCTTAAGGACATTTTTTAACTTCCTACCCCCTCTCGCCAGAAGAATTCTTATCCAGGCCATGATACTCTCATGCCTGGACTATGACAACTCCCTTTTCCTCAGCTCCCCAATTATGTAGTGAAAAGACTGCAGGTTGTTCAAAATGAGGCCGCAAGACTACTTATGAATATACCCACACATCGATCAGCCAAATCAGTTTTAGTCTCCCTTCATTGGCTACCAATAAAACAGCGGATTCACTTTAAGACCCTATGTATGATACATAAAGCTCTTCATAATAAAGGCTCCAAATTTCTCAGACAATGCATCTCACTCTGTGCTCCTATAAGAACCCTGAGATCCTCCACCTCCCAGCTAGTCCATATATCACGATTTAAGAGATCTTGATGGGGAGGTAACTCCTTTTCAGTTAAGGCAGCTCGCCTCTGGAATTCCCTACCACTAGAACTTCCACAAGAACCTTTGGAGCTACGGTTCCGGAAAAAATTAAAGACCTTATATCCGACATAATCCTCATATTTATCATAGCTCTTCTGTGTTTCCTGCTTCTGGACTGCTACTTACCACTTAGCGCTGGGAGGCCTTCAGGTAGCCATGCGCTTCACAAATCCTTTAAACTAAACTAAACTAAACTAAAATAAATAGTGAATTTTAAGAAATAGCTATTTGAAAAATGCAAAATGGTATGTAAGAATATGGCGAATCCCTAATAGCGATTTCTTAAAATACTCAGTCGCTATTAGGGAAATCGCTTTTAGGGAATGGGCCTCCATTCATCCCTACGGGCCTGAACGCGCAAAGCTGTGAATGGTTTTGCATTTCCTAATTTGAAAATTTATTTTAGGAATTTGCAACTTCAGTAATGCAAATCTAAGGGTGCGGGAGGCTTAAGGCCCCCTTTGATGCACCCCCCCCCCCAAAAATAAATTGAACATTGAAAGTGCACACATGCCCTAGGGGCACAGCACCTACACAGCACTTTAAAAAATACATTTTCAATGCATTTTTTCAAATTGCACATGGTTACTACCAATTTGGAGTTGGTCCAGTTCACATTAGGAAATGCATGATGTATGTGCATAGGTAATCGCAAATAGGTATTCCCTATCTGCGATTTCCTATGCGATTCGCTAAGTTGAGTCGCAATTTTAGGTAATCGCTATTTTAGTTATTCTTTAAAATTGCACTGCGAATGCCTTTCATAAATTCTGAAAGGTTATTTTGCATTCGCAAAATTGTTTGATACATCTGGCCCTAAAAACAATAACAGACTATGCAGATAGAGCTTCGAAGACTATGGGGGTCATTACAACATTGGAGGTATAAGGTGCTTACCGCCGTGCAGAAGACCACCAATACACCGCCGCGGCCGCGGTAGACCACCACAGCTATTATGACACACATCAAGGAATCTGCCGAAATTCAGACACCCATACAACACCGCCACACCAAAGGTCAGCGATAAACATGCGGAAACAAATCCTCCACCTCCACGCCAACAGAAACACGCCCATGCTATTACGACCCACGAATCCACGCAGCGGTCTTTCAACCACGGTATTCCATTGGCGGTACACACCGCCGCGCTCAAAATACACACACATCTCCAAAACACCGCCACATTGGACAATTACAAATACACACACCTGAGACACATACACACACACACCACTCCCTCACACCCAACACAATATAAAATACACACCCACATCACCCACAAACCCCTACAACCAGAAATTCTGAGAGAAGGCCAGAGAGAGAGCACAGCTATTGACAACCCCATCACACAGAGGCACACAACACCATCACCCACACAACATCCACGCACAAAACACCACATACCACTACACTCACCACACTCATCAACACATACACCACCCCACACATCACACACACCACCCCATGTCACGCCAAAGACACCCCTGCTTCTCCGAGGAGGAGCTCAGGGTCATGGTGGAGGAAATCGTACGGGTAGAGCCACAGCTATTTGGCTCACAGGTACAGCACACATCAATAGCCAGGAAGATGGAGCTATGGGGCAGAATAGTGGACAGGGTGAACGCCGTCGGACAGCACCCAAGAAATAGGGAGGACATCAGGAAGAGGTGGAACGACCTACGGGGGAAGGTGCGTTCCACGGTCTCCAGGCACAACATCGCGGTGCAGCGGACTGGCGGCGGACCCCCACCTCCTCCCCCACAACTAACAACATGGGAGGAGCAAGTCTTGACCATCTTGCATCCAGAGGGCCTCGGAGGAGTCGGTGGAGGATGGGACACTGGTAAGTCAAATCTTAACTATCACATCCCCCACCCTACCTGCATGCTATCACACACCCCCACCCTCACACCCTCCTCTATCACCCCAAATCCTCACTAATCTACCCATGACACCAACCACCCATCCCAACACCAAGCCCTGCATGACACAACTAAGCATGGACACCCCTCACTAAAGCATGCCCACTGCACATACCCAGAACACCCCCCCAACCATCACCACACAAGCCCCCACACAGGAATGCCTGCACTGGGGTTCACGCACACCCAACGATTGCACACCATGAAACACACACATGCAATAATCATGTTCTTATACCCCTGCAGGAACCCAAAGGAACGTCACCAAACCAGAGGGTCCAGACAACACCACTCCACCCCCAGAAGAGGCCCACAGTGATGACAGCAGCTCTGCCCCACTGGATCTTGATGACCAGCCCGGACCATCGTGGGCCTCAGGACAGTCGGTTCCCCTTGACCAGCCACAGCCCAACACCGAGCTTACACCCTCTGGTAACACCAGCACAGCACCCACCCAGCGGGCCCAAACCTCTCTACCCAGGACAGGTCAATCAGCGGTGTGTCCACCACTACAGGGCACCCAGGCTAACCCACCACCCCAACAACAACAGGGACCTGGGGGCAGTGGTAGTGGGCACACGGTCCAGGGGACAGAGGCACACGAACACCAGGGAACTGGGAGGGCTGCTGTGCGACAGAGGGAGGACAGGTCAAGGGAACCAACTCTCCACGAGGCCCTCTCCTCCATCATGGGAGCATACCACCACTCACAGGAGACGATGGCGATGGTCCTGGAAAAGTTGCTGGAGACCCTGCGTCTGCAGGAGGAGCAGTATTTGGGGTTCAGGGAGGAGCTCAGGACCATCGGCTCCGCCCTGGGTAACATCGTAGGGGTGCTGCCGGACATTCAAAAGACCTTGAGGGACACCGTGGCTCTCCAAGGGGCCCCTGACACTAGCCAGGACGACGAACTGCCCACCACCTCCGGCGGCGCTAGTGGACAGGACGCCCCGCCACAGGACCACCACACCAGCACCCCACCCCCTGCAGACGGACAACCACCACGCAAGCGGGCCCTGAGATCCAGGAACAGGACAGAGCAAGATGGCAAGACCCCTGCCAGGAAATGAGACCACCCTGATTGTCCCCCCACTGTCTCACTTTGTCACCCTGTCCATATTGGAACTGCCCCAGCTCCACTTCCAATGCCCAGATGGGCAGTGCACCTGTGAGACTAATAGACTGGACTTTGCAATGGACATTCCTCCACCATCACCCATCCCCATTTTACAACCCCCCTTCATTTTTTGAGCACTTAAATAAACACCCTTGAAACACAAAAAAATCTGGAGTCAGTCTATGATTTGGAACTTTGTATTATCAATTACAGTGTCATAATGGGTTACCCATTGTAAGGCTAACATACCAATGTCACACATCACAAGCCCTTCAAGGATGCAAGCAGTTGACACGTAGGTTACCACACTTGTGAAACTGAAATGGAAGGGTACAACTCAATTAACAAATAGTGAGTGAAATGTAGGTACAGGATAGAGGTAGACGTGTGAAAGTTAATGTAATGTTAAACCAGAAAATGTTCTCACCTGTGTGTCACTGGAAATATTGCTGTATGACTGACTCCCTGCTGTCGTTTTCTTCATCCTCAGCTTCATCCTCATCACTGTCCACAGGCTCCACAACTGCCACAACACCGTCATCTGGATCATCCTCCTGCAGAAAAGGCACCTGGCGTCGCAATGCCAAATTATGGAGCATGGAGCAGGCGACGATGATGTCGCACACCTTCTTCGGTGAGTAGAATAGGGATCCACCTGTCATATGGAGGCACCTGAACCTGGCCTTAAGAAGGCCAAAGGTGCGTTTGATTACCCTCCTAGTCCGCCCATGGGCATCATTGTACCATTCCTCTGCCCTGGTCCTGGGATTCCTCACTGGGGTCAATAGCCAGGAAAGGTTGGGGTAACCAGAGTCCCCCAATAGCCATACACGGTGCCTCTGGAGTTGACCCATCATATCAGGGATGCTGCTATTCCGCAGGATGTAGGCGTCATGCACAGAGCCAGGGAACATTGCATTTACCTGCGAGATGTACTGGTCTGCCAAACAGACCATCTGGACATTCATCAAATGATAACTCTTCCTGTTCCTGTACACCTGTTCACTCCTGCGGGGGGGGGACCAGAGCTACATGGGTCCCATCAATGGCAACTATGACGTTGGGGATATGTCCAAGGGCATAGAAGTCACCTTTCACTGCAGGCAAATCCTCCACCTGAGGGACTATGATGTATCTCCTTATGTGTTTCAGCAGGGCAGACAACACTCTGAACAAGACGTTGGAAAACATAGGCTGGGACATCCCTGATGCCATGGCCATTGTTGTCTGAAAAGAGCCACTTGCAAGGAAATGGAGCACTGACAGCACCTGCACGTCAGAGGGGATTCCAGTCGGATGGCGGATTGGTGACATCAGGTCTGGCTCCAACTGGGTACATAGTTCCTGGATTGTGGCACGGTCAAACCTGTAGGTGACGATGACATGTCTTTCTTCCATTGTCAACAGGTCCACCAGCGGTCGGTACACCGGAGGATTCCGCCATCTTCTCATATGTCCCAGCTGACGGTGCCTAAGAAGGACAACAGCGAAGAACCAGTCACTATTCCTCCAGGTATGTACCCACACTTACACACAAGACTACACCAGACAAAAAACCCTTCCTGTATGTGTGTTGAGTATAGGCCTAGCTATGTGTGACGCAGTAGTAAATGAAGCCATGTGGGCCCGTGAAATGACGGCTGCCTGACCTCTAAACTGGGACAATGGGATTGTGGGGTAACTGCGCTGGCGTTGCACACCGTCGCGGTAGGCAGTCGTAGACCGCGGCGCAATACTGCATTGGTTAACATTGGACCCTGTGGGTCCCAGGAGCCAATGAACAGGTGCGCCGGAAGTGATGATGCGCCCCGCCGCGGACGTCACCGCCGCGGACGTCACCGTCGTTCAATCACTAGATACCTGACCTTCGACAGGAGAGGACCTACACTGCTAGTGCTGCTGTGACCTCGGTCTGGAAGCGACGATGGCTGCTGTGTCTGGGGAAAGGGCCCCTGCCTACACTCCACAGGAGTTGGAGAAACTTGTGGATGGGGTCCTCCCCCAGTACATGCTACTCTACGGTCCTCCAGACCAACAGGTTAGTACACAGGGAGCACGTTGTATGGGCTAGGCCTGGGTGGAGAGGGCTGGGTGGAAGAGGGAAGGGGCCAGAGTTCATAGAACATTAATGCATGGGAATGAATGGGCCACATAGCCAGAGTAGGGAGGGGGCCACTCACATTGACGGTGCAGTTGGTAATGACTGTTCCTCTTCCCTTGTGCATGTCATGTAGGTCAGCGCCCACCAGAAGAGGGACATTTGGCGTGCCATCGCCAAGGAGGTCTTTACCCTGGGGGCCCACCAGAGACGGGGCACCCACTGCCGTAAGAGATGGGAGGACATTCGCCGCTGCAGCAAGAAGACGGCGGAGGCTCAGCTGGGGATGGCCTCCCAACGTGGGAGAGGTGCCCGTCGCACCATGACCCCCCTGATGTTCCGGATCCTGGCGGTGGCCTACCCGGAGTTGGATGGGCACTTGAGGACATCACAGCAGACACAAGGGGGTGAGTACAACCTCATTCTGCAAACTTTGCGTGCAGTGGAGGGGTCTGGGTGGGGGAGGTGGGCTGTGGGTGTCCCTAGGCCAGGGCGAGTTAGGTAGGCAAGGCCCCTCCGTAATGTAGGCCATGTGGCACTCAACCCCACCTCAGCAGAGTGCCAAGTTGCGGTATAGTTGCCCCTGTGGCATCCATGTGCGCAGATTTCCACCATTGCTATGTAGGCCATATCCCAGAAATTGCATGTGCAGTGGTCAGGAGCACGGCGTAATGCAGGGGGCTGCTGCGTCTGTCTTGTCTGCCAACAGTAGCGGCATGCCATGCACTAAAACTCTCTTTGTTCTGTCTCCCCCCCTTTTCCTGCTCTCCCTGTCCTTTTGTACATCAGCATCATCAGGCGGAGGTACAGTGGCACCGGAGCACGAGGGAGCTGCAGCCCACATGGCCATGGAGGGCCACACCACAGACTCTGAATGCACCAGTGGGACGGAGGGCGAGGGGAGCTTCACGTCGGCCACCGGATCACCAACCAGCGACACGGACTCGTCCGCCGATGGGAGCTCCCCTGTGGTGGCGGCACCCTCTGTGTGCCCCACTTCTACAGGTACAGCCGTCACCTCCCCTACCAGCACCGCCCTCCCAGCAGCCCCTCAGCGTTCGCCCCGTGCCCGCTCACCCAGGAGGGTGGGAAATCACCTTCCCCCCAGGCACCTCAGGCCCTGCCCCAGTCACCTCTGCTGCCCTTAGTGAGGAGGCCATTGACCTCCTCAGGTCACTCACTGTTGGGCAGTCTACCATTGTGAATGCCATCCAGGGTGTAGAAAGGGAGTTGCAACACAGTAATGCATTCCTGGTGGGCATTCATTCTGGTCAGGCTGTCCTTCAGCGAACCCTGCAATCTCTGGCCTCAGCACTGATGGCAGCCATTGTCCCTGTCTCTAGCCTCCCCCCTCCAACTTCCTCCACCCAGACCCAATCTCCTGTACCCCAGCCCATCCCAAGCACACCTACAGACCAGCATGCACAAAAGTCAGCACACACAAGTAGCTCAAGCAAACATAGGCACCACACACACCACAGGCACTCACGCAAGCCTCACCCACATACAGACACAGCAACATCCACTGTCTCCACTGTGTCCCCCTCCTCCTCTTCTCCCTTCTCCCTCCCAGTCTTGTCTACACACACACCTGCATGCACCACATCTACAGCCACTAGGACTCGCACCAGGACACCCAGCACCACAAGCCGCTCACCTGCACTCACCACCTCCACTGCCATTTACACGTCCTCTGTGTCCTCTCCCAATGTGTCTGTGACGCCCCCTCCCAAAGTACACAAACACCGGCAATCACTCACCCAACATCCATCCACCTCACAACAGCCTCCAGTACCTGCACCTGCACCCAAAACACCTAAAGTGACACCTCCTACAACCACCTCCTCTTCCTCCACTCCCAGACCCCCTCCAGCTACCCATCCCAGTGTCCGTCAGACACTGTCCCTATGTCAAATTGACCTTTTTGCCCCCCCCCTCCAATTCATCAGTCCCGTCGTAGCGCCTCAGCCAAAAAGCCTCCAGTACCAGTGGTGCGTGTTCCAGGTTTTTGGAGTGCACCGGCCACCAGGGCAGGCAGTAGGACCCGGAGCCAAGGCACTGGCAGCCTACCCCCGGTAAAGGCTCTGAAATTGGAGAGTGGACGACGGGACCGTCTTAAGACTCTTGGTGGGACAACAAGTGACATGGGATCGAAGGCGATTGGTGAGTCAGCTGTAACTCCAAAAAAGGGGGGGAAGGTCCAGAGGAAGTCTGCCCAGCCTGTTGTGAGTGTCACGGCGGAGAAGTGCGCCATCATTTCCGGCGGTCCAGACACAACCGCCAGCACCGTCGTCACTGGTCCAGAGACCACCGCCAGAGTCACAACCCAGAAGGGCCTAAGTATCGTCACTGGTCAGGAGACCACCGCCGGAGTCACAGCCCAGGAGGGCCCAAGTATCGTCACTGGTCCAGAGACCACCGCCAGAGTCACAGCCTAGGAGGGCCCAAGTATCGTTACTGGTCAGGAGACCACCGCCGGAGTCACAGCCCAGGAGGGCCCAAGTATCGTCACTGGTCCAGAGACCACCGCCGGAGTCACAGCCCATGAGGGGCCAGGATGCCACAGCCCCGCTGGGCAATGATGGAACTTCATGCCACACACCAATGCCCATTATAGAGATCGTTATGCCACACACCAATGCCCAGTGTAGAGATCGTCATGCCACACACCAATGCCCAGTGTAGAGATCGTCATGCCACACACCAATGTCCGTATCAGAACCGCCATGGCAAAGCACCGCTGAACAGTCCAGAACCGCCATGTCAAAGCACCGCTGAACAGTCCAGAACCGCCATGTCAAATCACCGCTGAACAGGGCAAAGACCGCCATCGCAAAGCACCGCTGAACAGTCCAGAACCGCCATGTCAAAGCACCGCTGAACAGGGCAAAGACCGCCATGGCAAAGCAACGCTGAACAGGGCAAAGACCGCCATGGCAAAGCACCGCTGAACAGTCCAGAACCGCCATGTCAAAGCACCGCTGAACAGTCCATAGACCGCCATGGCAAAGCACCGCTGAACAGTCCAGAACCGCCATGTCAAAGCACCGCTGAACAGGGCAAAGACCGCCATGGCAAAGCACCGCTAAACAGGGCAAAGACTGCCATGGCAAAGCACCGCTGAACAGTCCATAGACCGCCATGGCAAAGCACCGCTGAACAGGCCATGCACCGTGTAGGAATGAATGGACCGCCACATCAGGCATCCTTATCCCATGTGCAGCTGGGACAGTGACAGGACAGGTACTTTCACGGGGAGACTCATCCAGTCTGGGCACCAGTCCCCCTCCAGAACCAGTGGAGACCTGCATCTACTTGAGAGACTGTGGCTTTGCACTCCCCAGGATGGCGCAGTGGGCAATCCACCCACTGTAGAGACTTGAGAGACTGTGGCTTTGCACTCCCCAGGATGGCACAGTGGGCAACCCACCCACTGTAGAGACTTGAGAGACTGTGGCTTTGCACTCCCCAGGATGGCACAGTGGGCAAACCACCCACTGTAGAGACTTGAGAGACTGTGGCTTTGCACTCCCCAGGATGGCACAGTGGGCAAACCACCCACTGTAGTGACTTGAGAGACTGTGGCTTTGCACTCCCCAGGATACATCAATGGGCATGGAGCCCCGTCGTGGATCTGAATTCGCATTCATCTGGCTGAGGTGCCCCCCCTTCCCTTCACCCTGAGGTGCCTGTAGTGTTCCTATCTGATGCCCCAGCAGTGTTCTCTCCGATTTTGGTCAGGTATCTATTGTGGGCCTCGCCCATGCATTTTTGGACTGTTGGTGCACGGACATTGTTGTGTACATATCTGCACTACTTCTTGGATTGTATGTGTAAATAAGAGTGATTTTGAGATATATATCTGTATACTTTTGTATGAAATGTATATTGGCACATTACAATGTTTGCCCGAATTTCGCATTGTCTTTGCATTCTTCCGGGGGGATTGTGGGTTGTTACTGTGATTTTTGTGACTGCATTGTTGTGTATGTTGTATAATGCGAGGGTGGGGGTGTTTGGTGGGTGTCCCCCTAACTTTTGCATTCCCCCTCCCCGTGTCGTAGGTGCAGTACTCACCGGTATCTTCTGCGCCTACGTAGCTGTTGGTCATAAAGGAGCAGAAAAACAAGGGCAGGTATGATTTGTAATTACGGCTCCATGGTGTCCTCCTTCCTCGTGGGATGTGCTAAGGTGAGCGTTTTCCCATTGCAGAAACTGTTTCTGCTGTGTTTTTATCCACGGTGAATCCGCCCCAGAAAAGGTGGCCGATTGGCGGGTTGTAATAGTGTGGGCGGTACATTGTCTCCCGCCTGTCTGTTGGCGGTAACCGCCACGCTGCTTGTCTGTACCGCCGTGGCGGGCGGTGTGTTAAAGTGGCTGTCTTTGTTGGCGGTTTCCGCCAGGGTCATAATTCCCTTTTTTTGTCCGCCGGCCTGTTTGCGGTATTTCCGCACCTTTAACACCGTCCGCCAGGGTTGTAATGACCACCTATGTGTAGACTTCCACATTCTTTGCTGCATTATTCCCTCTGCATTGTCAGCACATAACCACCCAGGTTAAGGGTCGACCCTGTTAACCCATTTGCCTGGACAACTCTTACATATTATCTGTGAAAATCTAATTTCAAGAATGTCTTTTTGTAGTTATCCTGATAAAACAAGCGAAAAGAGGGTGCATGTACTGGAGGTTTAACTGATCTTTCAAGTGCTTTAGTGTTGTTCCTCCCAGCTCTCTCCCTTTAAGAGCGCAATATACTAAATTACAGACATCATTTTTTGAAGGCACAGTTCTGCACCTTCGCATCCATGAAGTCTCCCCTGAGCTTAAGCTTTTGCAGATTAAAAACTAGTTTTGCAACATTAGTCTTAAAGAAAAATAATTTTTTAGAGGAATATAATGCTGCATCTCCCTACCTCAAGTAGAATGACTTTAGGTAAGCTTCTTCCCCAGAAATATAATGTAATAAAATAAAATAAAACAGGGACCCACAGAACTTACAGAGCTGCACCATCTCAGCAGATCAACCCTGTTGATTCAAGATTTCAAGGTGCCTGTCATGTAGGAGCCACACTTTCTTCTTGGTATCTGCACATTTATAAAGAAAAAAGAACACCTGCAGTGCTGCAATAGATGGAGAGGGCATGAAGACGGCATTTACAGTGTCGCTGAAAGCCACGCCCTGTGCTGTAACGTCACCACACATGGTTTATGGCCATGCATGCACAGTTCTGAGGAAACATTAACAAGCCACGCGCACAAAGCACACTGGTCCCAGAGTCCTACCCCACTGACTACAATAACTACCTGAGTGTGCCCACTTCTTTGGATAAATATAGTAGATTTGCTCTATTCTATTACAATCGTACTTGAATTTTATGTGAAACAGGGTAAAAACTGTTAACATGTTGTATTCAATATTGTTGGCATGAACATCAGAGTTGACACTGAACATTTTTTTAAGTCACTGGAACTTTCTTTGTGGTGATCTAGAAGTGTACATATATATAAAACTTTGGCCATTATTTATCAAAGTTTTGAGACGCTCTTGCACCACACAAAGGGGACAAAAGAGCACAACAAACCTAAGTGACCCTACATGACTTAATAAATCTAGAGAACGCAAGGTAACGCAAATTGTTGTCTTGCGTTACTCTGTAACAGGGAGGCATTCCACGGGTGGAACGTGGGTCTTCCCTCACATCCACCTATTGATTATGGTGCATCCCCAGTTTTACCATCAATGGTAGGCCTGAGAACGCGACGCCTCCCCAGGTGAGGCATAACGAGGAGAACTATGTTTATTTTTCCTTGTTCATTCCTCTTTCTATGTGTGCTGCATTCTGTAGCACACATAGACAGAGTCAAATGACACTCAGGATTGTTGTTGAGTAAGAATCATCAATCAATCAATATTTTGTTAAGCGTGCTGCTCACCCGGTAGGGTCTCAAGGCGCTGAGTTGGGGGGATGCTACTGCTCAAAGAGCCATGTTTTGAGGCTCTTTCTGAAGGCTAGGAGGTCCTGGGTCTTGCATAGGTTGGTGGGGAGGGAGTTACAGGTTTTGGCGGCGAGGTGGGAGAAAGACCTGCTGCCGGATGTGGTGAGTTGGATTCGAGGGACTGTTGCGAGGGCGAGGTCAGCGGAGCGGAGCTGCCGTGTCAGGATGTGGAAGTTAAGTCGTTCGTTGAGGTAGGCTGGTCCAGTGTCATGGAGGGCTTTGTGAGCGTGGATTAGGATTTTGAAGACAATCCTTTTGTTGATGGGTAGCCAGTGTAGGGTTCTGAGGTGGGCGGAGATGTGCTTGTGGCGAGGGAGGTTGAGCGTTCTGGATGCGCTGGAGTTTTCTTTGGAGCTTGGCTGTGGTCCCCGCGTAGAGGGCATTGCCGTAGTCCAGTCTGCTGCTGACGAGGGCGTGGGTGACCATTGTTCTGGTTTCTACTGTAATCCACTTGTAGGTCTTGCAGAGCATACGGAGGGTGTTGAAGCAAGAGGACAATATGGCGTTGACTTGCTGGGTCCTGGAGAGAGATGAGTCTAATATGAAGCCAAGATTGTGTCCGTGGGTGGTGGGTGTCGGGGTGGTCCTAGGGTGGCCGGCCACCATGAGTCGTTCCATGCTGACTTGTTGGGTCCGAAGATGATGATCTCGGTTTTTCCTGAGTTCAGCCTGAGGTGGCTTGCTGTCATCCAGTTAGCGATGGCGAGAAGTCTGGTGTGGAGGTTGTTCTTGGCCGTAGAGGGTTTCCTTGTGAGGGAGAGGATCGCTGGGTGTCGTTGGCGTAGGAAATGATGTTGAGGCCCTTCCTGCACGACAGCAATCCTGCCTACAATACAGGTACCCTTACAACATGTCACAAGGGTGCCTTCATTGGCGCTAGGCAGCCAAAAGTGCACCAGTGCCAGGAAAAGACAGGAATGTGGGGCATAATGTTAAATACCACACATCCCTGCCCTTTCCTTTTCATGCAGTGCATCGTAGCAACGAGGAATTGCACTTCATGAAAGATTGATAAATCTGCCCCTTTGCTTTCCTTTCATAAGTTTAATAAAATGACTGTGCTGGGCTTTGTAAAATTATACTGTAATTCATCTTTAAGCAAAATACGCACATGGTTGTCCATACAATATTATTATGAGCAGACATAGTTAGGTCTGTGTTTCCATGGAAACCATTTTTTGCTTTGCTAATAACTTTGGCGCCATTTGACAAATCTTCACTAAACTTTCCAAAAAAATGTTCATCCACCTCAGCTTCTTCCTTGAAAAGTCAGTAAAGCAGGGATTGAGAAAAAAGGGTTGTCGCAAAACCAAATTTCCCCTTGCATTTTCCACAGCCTTTTTTAAAAGGGGTACAGCCCATAAAGCTGTACAACATAACTCCAAATTTGGTCAGAAGCTAGATCTTGGTCCTTAAAGCCTGCTTTTTATGATTTGATGTAAATCCATTCAGTAGTTATTGAGAAATGAAGGTTCAAAAGTTGTAGATATCTGGATTATTGGTCCAAAAGTAAAAAATAAGCCATTTGATTGGGTGAGGGGGCTTTCTTAGGGCGAGAGCTTTGATTCGCTGGCCGCAACATTAAGTGTTGAGGCTACCATTGCAGGACTCTGGCTTAGTGCCCTGTCCTGAAAATGTTTTGAAAAACTATAAAAGGGGGCATGATAGGGCTCCCTGCCCTTCTATCCCTTGTGTATAGGTCCCAGAGGGAAGCCCCAGGAGCCAAATTAAGAAATATTGGCTGCACCAGCGGGATAGGTCAGGGTCCGATGGTCAACATTTAATTAATTATTTGGGGAGGATGGCATGTGTGTGGCCCTCACAACCAGCCTGTAAAGGTCCAGTGGACCCCATCCCCCAAGGTGAAACATCAATATAAGGGGGAAGTGGGCATGTGTCCCGTGTCCCCAAGCTTGTAAAAGCACTGGGGACCAGAACCCCCAGGGCTGAACATATATAAAGAGGAGTGGGCATGCAGCCCTGCCATGAACCTGTGAAGGCCCCAAGAAGCCCATGCCCTCGGACATAGCCCTACTATGTGTCCTGGGGGAGCCCACCACAGAAACCTGGTACTCCCCCTGTTTTCCCTGAGGGACGGGGTCTCCAGGACTAGTAGTGGCTAGGACAGGGGTCCATGTGCCCCTTCCCCATTAAAAAGGAAATCATCCCCAAAGGATGAGGTCCATGGAAGCTTAAGGAGGGCAGTTACGGTCCCACCTCCCCTTAATTAAAGAAAACGGCCCTGAGGAAGGGGTCCTGGGGTTTGTGAAGGCTCTGGGAGAGGGACCATGTGCCACTCTCCCCTAATAAAAAAAGAATGGTTCCCACACACCCCCAAACAAGTTTAGACAAAGAAAATGAATAATTAATTATCAGCAGGAGCTACACTCATTTTTCACTGCTCTTAGGAAGGAGTGCCCTATAATGCCCTAGGGTATTTTAATGTGCAATATTGCCATGCTTGTTGTGTCCCTAGAAGAGGGAGGGGCACCCCCAAGCATTTTCTAATTTTGCATGGCTACAGAGAGCGAAGCAGCCCCCAACAACAATAAAAAGGAAATCAGTATATCTCCTAGGTCAATAAATCCATGACTACAGGAGAAATCCCCATATTTTGTAAAAGTGTGTTTAGTTGGGGCTCTATACTCTTCAGCTGGAGTGAAAGACCCTTTTGGGATTGTTTTATGATTGCATGTTGTGGGCAGAAGAATGTTAAAAGAAACACTTAGAGACATGTTGGTTTTATGCAAAAAACATGTTTGCAAATCTTTCTTTTAACACCATTTTTCAGTCTATATAATGCAAATATAAAAGCAAAGTTAAAAGAAAGGCTCACAGACGTTGATTTTTTACTAAAACTTTAATTAACATTTTTATAGCAATCACTAATATTAAACATACACTGTGTAAATTACTGAAATGTACATTGCTCATTTTTTGAGGAAGATGATAGATCTGCTTCATATATTTTGAAATGTTCACCCTTCGATAAAGCTTACAGGCCCACCTATTATATTTTGATGTTGTGACTCTTTGACAAATTCAGTAAGTCTGCCTGAGTGCAGTCAGGCCCTATCAGACAAATCATTGTTATGGGGGGGTTGGATGCAGATCCTGGCACAGCCAACCTCATGCTGTGCACAGCTGAAGGCCGTGAGTGGCGTATAGTTGGCTGCCCTCAGGGAGTTGGATGCACGGTCTAGCCTGAGACCAGATCCTTTGAGCATCCCCACACCGAGTACTGCTGCCCACAAGGAGGGTGGGCATAGGACTTAGGTGTACCCTTGCCATGATCAGCTAATTACCTCATCATATTACATCACTCATGACATGTTCTATATAGTGTTTGACAATATGACTGCAACATCTGAAATTACATCTTTGATGACAAGACAGTGCATGGCAGGGGCTAGAGTTACAGCTTCTCTAGGGCACTAGTAAGTAAGATATAATTACAGCAGCTAACTATAACATCACCACCAACATCAGTGATATTTATTAACTACTAGCGGTCACCAGTAAGTAGTTATAGTTAGGTCTGCTTTTCCATAGACTGAGAGTTTTTTGGTTTGCTAATAACTTTGGCCCCGTTTGATGAATCTTCATGAAACTTTCCATATCAAAGTCCATCCACCACAGCTCCTTCTTGGAAAGTTTCAGCTTGATCCATCAAGTGGGAGCCAAGAAAAAAAACGGGGTCCAAAACATAAAACTCCCATATATCTCCATAGATTTCTTTAGACTCTGCTACAGCAAAAACTGCTGAATGGAAATGCTCCAAATTCAGCTGGAAGCTAGGTCGGGGTCCGCAGATTGTGCTTTTTGTGATTTGTTGTACATCTGTCAGTAGTTTTTTTGAATTTAAGGGTGAAAAATAATTGTATTTTTGGGCAGTGGTGATCTCGAGACTCCAACGGGTGTGCTGTGGATGCTCAAATTTAAAAATGAAGGCCTGTGATTGGTCGAGAGGCCTATTTTTCCTGTGAGCCTTGAACCTCTTGTGGGAACGCGAGGCTCTTGTAAGTCTCACGAGAGCAAGCGCTGTGATTGGGTGTCTGTTGGAATGAAATAGCGGCCATTACTGCTTACTGTGAACATTTTGAATTATGGAAATGAAACAGAAAGTTATGCTGTACCCTAAATTTAGACAGAAGGTGTTTAAGTGATAACTACTGTGAAAAAAAATGTAGATTCTTTTTAACTAATTTTTACAACCCTCTCGACGTTGTGAATAGTAAAAAGGGGTAGATGAGTTCCAAATATGCTCCATTAGTAGGAATGCATAGTATGGTCATTGTTTTTCAGAGAAAGTGTGTACGAGATAAGAACTGAGATGAGTAGATGGTTAATTTTTTGTTTCCAAAGAAATGTTAGGATCCCGCAAGGCTCTTGTGGGATTATGAACAGTAGAAATGAGTAGGTGACCTTTCAGTGATATGAAATATGCAAACTTGCTACTGTAGAAAGGAGTATTACTGTAGATGGTAATTGTCAGAGTGTACTGTTTATGCCTATCAGCTTTGTAGGAGTTGTGAGTAAGGTATAGTCACTTCCCACATCCCACTATGCACATCCATTATCAGAGAGAGGAGTGTTGGCAGGTAGGACAGTTCCTGGACAGGGCATACCTGTCATCCAAGAGAGAGGTCTCAGTAAAGAGGCTAGTATCTCCCCACACACCCTACTACACACACCCATCATCTGAGACATAGTTGTGACAGAAGAGACAAGTCCGTGTATGCAGCCTAATACGCACCCCCGTCATCTGAGAGAAAGGTCTGACAGGAGAGGCTAGTCCATGTAACTAAAAACAGCTATCATCTGAAACAGAGGTCTGACAGAAGAGGCTAGCACATGTATACACCCTACTAACCACACCTGTCATCTGAGACAGAGGTCTCACTGGAGAGGCCACTCTTTCAGCATACAGCCCACTCCACACACACCTCATCTGATGGAGAGGTCTGGAGGGAGAGGGTAGTCTCCCTACAACCCACAGCCATCATCTGAGACAATGGTCTGATAGAAGAGACCAGTCCATGTACACAACTTAATACGTACACTTGTCATCTGAGGGAAACGTGTTAGTGGAGAGGCAGTCCCTCTCATACACCATACTGTGCAAATCGATCATCTGAGAGAGAGAGGTCTGAGAGGAGAGGGTAATCCATGTACACACCTTACAACACACTCCTGTTACCTGAGAAAGTGGTGTGGAAAGAGAGGGCAGTCCATGCAGACACCCTACTATGCACACCTTTTATGTAAGAGAGAGATCTGAGGGAAGAGGCCAGTCTCTCCTCACACCCTACTGCACACACCCATCATCCAAGAGAGAGGTCTCACTGGAGAGGATAGTACCTCCATACACACTGCTACATATACTCATACATGCCAATAGACTCGATTTAGGTGGGAGACTCCAGATTTTATAAGCCACAAATGGCTTGATTTTATCTGGACCCCCACCTGAAATTGCCTCTACTTTAATAGAAGTCAATGGTGGAACTACATTCTCTGATAATATTTTTAGAATTTCCCACTTTCCTCCTCTACAATGTTGCCATATATGTACACCTGTCATCTGAGACAAAGGTCTTTGTGGAGAGACCAGTCTTTCCCTAAACCCTACTACGCACATGTCATGTAAGAGATAGGTCTCAGTGGAGAGCATACTCTTTCCTACATACTACTATTTCCCTACAATTTTGTTGTGATGCCACAAGACTCTTGTGAGAGTACCTCACAAGCATCAGGGGGTAAAGCCTGCTGCATGGACATTTGCAATCTTGCAAGAGGCTCGCAAGACCCGAGGGGAAATTACTGTGCCTGCCACAAGGTGTTTTATGATCTCAGGAGAGTCTCACAAGATCGTGTAGGGGAAGTCAAAAAAAGCCCCCAATAGTGTCCAATCTTATTGCATGGTTCAAGAAATAGTGTTATATGATTGGATGCACATCCAGCGACAGCTCAGATTGTTTGTGGTGATATATATATATATACATATATATATTGTTTCAATTACTGATCAGTATATAACTTCATATGTTTTAATTATTTTGTCTTTTTTTAGGGAGAAAATGGAAAAAGGAAGTCCTGAAAAACATAAATACCATGTCGCACAATATATGGAGGAGTGAGACATACATTGTTTACTTTGGAAGGGAGATGGAGCAGTAACTGTGTGGAAAGTCACTAATTGCACAACTGATGCTGTTTTTACTGCCCGAAGCAACATTTATACCCTTGGAGAAGCTTCTTCTGTGCAGCTCTACTCTACTTGTTTTTGATGACAAACTGATGTGGTTACTTAAGCAGCAAAAAAATAGCTTTATCTATATAAGGAAGATTGTTATCTGCTTGAGCGATGAGTACATGGGCAGGTACAGTGTCACCAGGTTCAAAAGATGTGGATGCCCCAGAGGAATCATCACACTCTGCAGTACGAGTTAATTCAGCCCGAGCAAGGAGTTTAGGGTGCAGAGCCTCATATGTCCCCACTTGCCAGGGGTACTCATGCTGTATTGGTTGTTCTTAGTGGCCCTGCGGAACTCCTTTTTGTATATTTTACAAAACAGCAAAGATAAATAATAGCTTGTAAAGTTTGTTGTTTTTACTGTTGTTGTTGTAGTTTATTATTGTAATTAGTGCTTGTTATGTTGTTAAGTTTTTTAAAACACAATATTTGAAGTTACTACTTATTTCTTTCCTTAATAGTTTTTAAATATTTGAAAATTAAAACAGTTGTCTTATGTTGACTCAAAGTGGCAGTTCATTCTTCAGGAACTGAATCTGTTCTCCTACATGTATATGTATGTTTAAGACACTATAGAGAGATTAGTGCTCCTCCCTAATGTAGAAAACATGTTTTTATACAAGAGGCATGCTTTGGTACAGGGGCAAATGCATTCTTATAGTATACTATGAACTTCTGTCTGCTGGTAGAAAGGGCAGTTCTTTTGACCTTCTTAGTATATATGCTTGTAACTCTGGAGTGATTTTCAGTGCAGAGCTCTGTCTTTGTGTACACCATAATATACAATGCTGTACCCATAAGGGGTTGTCTGAGAGAGGTGTGTGTCTGCTCTTGCATTCAAATGTGCACACTAGTTATACAAGACACAGTTGTCAGCAGAGAGGATAGTCCATTTTACACTCTACGAATGACATTCATTCTCATGAAGAGAGGTATGAGCAGAGACAGCAGCCTCTCCCCATTGTATTTTGCACATGTCTTACTCTGGAGAGATGTCTCAGCTCAGAGGGCAGTGTGTTTTAATATCATAGTATATAGAGATGACATGCAATATGTACTTATGAGTATAAAGATAATTTCAACTGCATACTCTACTTCTTTCATAATGGTGAGACTTGTGACCACAAAGGAAAGCCACTTTTCACACCCTAATTTGCACAAGTATTATTCAAGCGGCATATGACAGGGCACACTATACTACGCAGAGTTATCATGCAAGAGACTTATGTCAGGAAACAGGGCAGTTTCTCCCCATGGCCTACTAAGCATACCTGTCACCATGAGAAGAGATATGATTAGAGAGACATTTCTCTCAAACCCTGTACCCTGACATGATGTGCTGGCAGAGATATAACGACTTTCCCAGGTAGCACTATATAATGCTATTGTTCTAAGGAGAGGTATGACGACAGATGCTACTAGTTCACTACATTGTACTGTACATCCAAGTTGCATAGAGATAGGTGTTAGTGCAGAAGACACATTTTCCCTACATAATTCTGTATATATCGGTCAGGCTGGGGAAAGCTGTAAGTGGGCAGGGAAATGTATCCCCATATACTAATAAATATGGTTATTTCCCCAGGAAAGTGTCAGTGGGGAGGCTAGTGCTTGTTATACTTAGTATGGAATAGTGAGGTCTCACATGTGAGGTGAATACCATTCCCACCCTACTATGCATACTACTGAGCCTGGGTAAGGTGTGAATGGAGAAGCAGTGTCTTTTTATATCCTACTCTACATGCCAGTTATCATCGTTCAAGGTCTCCGTGGAGAGTCCAGTGTCTTCCCATGGGCTAATAGTGGGGATTGTAAGATGCAAGTATTGTATTGAAGGAAAATGTGAATTCCTCCTCAAAAGTATTTTTATAATCTTGCAAGAGCCTTGCAGATTTGTATAAAAAAAAAGGGGGTTGCAAAAAAAGGGGCATATAAATTATACATATCACAACAGGATATGTCAGTGAAAATGCAAAATCCATTATAAAAGTAAGCTCTTGTGAGGACTGTCCACCTGGTTCTCACGAGAGGCCAGCGAGAGTCACAACCACACTACATATGAGAGCATCATTACTCTTGCGAGTGTCTCATGAGAGTCATCAAGAAGGAAAAAAGGGGTACATAGTATAAACAACATACATATTGAAAGTATGGGACAGCTTTGAAAAGAGCTTTTTCAAGTAACAGTTTCAACCACTGTATTTTTTGTGTTTTGTTTAACATTTTAAACTTCTTTTGTATATTTTATTAAAGGGATGGAAAAAAACAAGAAACTGGGAGCAAAAGAGCAACATCTCCTACAAAACTAAGAGGCTAGAAAATTTTGAAAATAATGTTAAAATAAATACTGTGCTAGGGAGACATTTATGATGCTGGAAAAGCCAGTGCCATTCACCCCACTTGTCTCAAAAGAAAAAAAAATCACTGAGATAGGAACACTATCACCAGGTTGGAAAGTTGTGGATCCCCTGAGGAGTTACCAAGCTCTGCAACACGGGCTAACTCAGCCAGAGCAAGGCATTGAAGGGGGAGTAGCTCTCAAATGTTGTCACATCCTGGAAGTCCGCATGGAATATTGCTTGTTCCAACTTGACCTGCTGAAATCTTTTTTGTATATGTTACAAATTCCATATTTGACAGACACTTTTTTTTCCAATAGGCCTCATATGCAAAAATTGCCGGAACAAGGACTCCCTGGATGGCTGAGGTAGCTGACTTGCAGGAACAGCAGTAGGGTTCTCATCTGAATCAGATGATGACATTCTGACCACAGAAAGTGAACAAGTCAGAGAGGTAGCTAAATAGGTGTAATCAGAGATAAACCCAATAGGCAAATGATGAAACTAGAAATAAATCTTTCTTTGCGAAATAAAGACATCCATGTGAACCAATCACAATCCTTCTTTGGGATGTCTTTCCTCTCCCAGGCGGCTCTTAGGAGAGGTCCACAAGATTGTAAAATAGAAAGATCTTTCTTACTATCGCAAATGCAACAGTATATCAACTGTTTTGTATGTTTAAACAACTCTTCTCATGTTTGACTTTCTTCAAAACAACAAAAATACACTGTTATGAACTTAATTCCAAATGTACGATCTCACGAGCAGATTGCGAGAGCCAGGCAGGAAGTACAGCCCTCTCATAGTGCACGCAGGGGATTGTGTGCTCAGCTCCCACGATCATCTCACTAGAGCTGCAAGTTTGCAAACAAAATAATTATTACAATATACATGCTGTACGGACTTTATTATGAAACATTAGCATTCAATAATAACTGACCAGGTTAAAAAAGGTAAAAAAGAACTCTGTACAACAGATTGGAACAAAATCTATAATGCTGCTATCTCACGAGCCTTTGGCAAGAGTGATCACACAGCTTAAAAACAGATGACCATAGTAAAAACACATAGATTAAGGTTACAGTATAAAAAAAACTGTTCAGTGTGTTTTTGAAATATGAAGTTTATGTAAAGATACATAAAAAGACTATGACAACTATGCTGGAAATATGCCTGTACATGTGAGTTACAAAAGCTAAGAAGTTGAACATTCTTAGCACAAAATTTTTTGGAGTACTTTAAGTTTATGTATCTATGTATTTTAAATAAACTTTTATTTTGAAAAAAGAATTAGATTTCACTGAAAAAATAAATAAAGCTTAAAGTAACGTGATGACATTAGTGATATCATCTTTGATGTCACTTGAGATGTCATCAGTCATGCCATAAATGATATCAAAGAGCATGTTGTGAGTGGTGTCAGGGGTGAGGACATAAGCAGTGCATGGCAGGTACACAAGTTATAGTTAGTGCTCCTAACTACAACGGCTGGATTTCTGTGTTTTTATTAGTTCAAAATTTAAACTTTGTCACTGAGGGATTCACCTGACTATAAAGTTACTTTAACTTCGTTCAATGAATTTCTAAGGTTTTTTTAATCGAAAACTCACATTTTTATTACACCTAACTGTAATGTTACTTTAACCATTGTTTTTTTCAGTGAAAAAAAGAATATAAATATATATTTATGTATATTGTAAACCAAAAAATTCACCACACTCCAAGAAGTTCAAAATTAACTTGTATTTATTTCAGAGCAACAACCACCAACGAGTTTCGACTCTCAAGGAGTCTTGTTCATGGTAAGTGAGTCCTTTCTTTCTTTCACCTTTTAGAACCAATGTTCATCCCAACCATTATGATGTATTCTGGATATAGTAGTTAAACAAATCTAAAAATACATTATTATTTCTTTTAAAACCAACTAATAATACCTTCTGATAAACAATATGCACTTCATTTCTTTTTGTCCATATCTGCCGAAACTTTTTCACCCCTTCTTACCAGTCCCCCAAGATGTTTATATCAGTAAATATGTTCTGTAAATACATTATGTTTGTTGTTAATTGAGGGCATTATTTAATAACAGACTCATTTTATCATCACAAGAGGGCACAACATTATAATATAGAACTTAATGCTATGTACTAATTTAATGACCTAATTACTATTAATACATTTTTAGCCAAAAACATACTAATATTCTGAGCTTTATACTCTAGCATTGAGTAATACATTATTGCATCAGATATTGTTTTATCACTGCCATTCTTAAGCCCAGATAGAAACGGTTATCTCAATATAGGCCAAAATATCTACCCATATTTTTGTGACCTCAATTCTTTTCTGTGTATATCTGATATCATATACCCTCAGAACGTTCATTAACAACTATAACTCATAAGTGAACATATCATTCTTCATCCATATTTAATCCATACGGTATTTTAGTATGTAACTGAATAATATATCTACTTTCAAGTTGTCAAAGTTTTAGGGTCCTGTCACCTCCTCGATCACTTTTATTGATCTGTGATAGGCCAAAGAACCAAATTCATCTCCAGTCCTTTGTATGTTGTTTGATCAAATGTTTTGCCAAAGCATAACTCTGATCTTGATTCGTTATAGCTCTAATATGTTCAAGAATCCTTTTCTTTAATGAACAAATTGTGCTACCTATATACCTTAGGCCACATTCACATTCAATCGTGTAAATTACATATTGGCTATTGCACGTGATCCTTTGAGAGCTGTGTATCTCTTTTCCTTTATGATCTATAAATGCTTTTTATATTTCTCACAATTTTACAAACCTTGCACTTGTTATATTTATAGAAGCCTATAGTTTCACTATTTAGCCAATTTTTCACTGTTGGTGCTGCGTAATGACTTTTCACCAGCATATCTCTCAATGATCGTGACCTTCTATAGGTTACCTGTGGTCTCGGGCCAATCTTGTGTACAAAATCTTGATCGCTTTTAGTATTTTCCAGTGCTTCCTAAATATTTGTTCAATGTCTTTACTTTCCTTACTGTACGTGAAGATTAGACGACGGGACACATTTTCATCAGTTGCCCTCACAGTCAATGATTTATCTGTTAAGGTTTGGTGTTGAGGTACCATTTTTGCTCTTTTGGCACCCAATCCAATATTTACTTGTGAATAACCTCTATGGCTAATCCGTTTTTTAAACTTGGCAAATTGACTTTCCATTTCCTTGTCATTGGAACAGTTTTGTCTTGTTTGTAGAAATTCTCAATACTCTTCAGTAAAGGTTTAGGGTGAAAACTCGTCCCATGCAAGATGCTATTCGTTGAAGTCGCTTTCCTAAACATAGTCATATTTATCTGATTGTCATCTATATATACACGAACGTCCAAAAAATCGATTTGTTCATCATTGATGTTATATGTAAAATGTAAGCCACCGTCATTATGATTCAAAATTCCAAAATAAGTGATAAAATCATCCTTTATGCCTTCCCAAATCAAGAAGAAGTCATCTATGTAGCGCAACCGTAAGACTATCCTACCTAGATGTTCTGAATGTTTCTCATCCCACGCTACCTCCCTTTCCCACAAGCCCTATGTGAGATTTGCAAAGCTGGGGGAAAGAGAAATTCCCATGGCAGTCCCCCGTGTTTGTTTGTAAATAACTTGTCAAATGTAAAGATGTTGTTATTCAGACACAGTTCTAACATTTTTAAAAGCATTAAGGAATGTCTCATTTCTTTGATGTTTCCTTGTCTCAAAAAGTAATTTAATGCATTTAGACCCACATCATGTTGAATCACTGTGTACAGAGATACTTCATCGACAGTCACTAGATTGTAGCTAGACTGCCATTTTATGCCCTCTATGGTTCTCAGGAAATCTCCTGTATCTTTAATATATAAACTTAGGGAGGTGACTAGTGGCGCAATGTAATAATCAACATATTTTGATATATATTCGAATATCAAACCACAACCTGAAACAAAGGGCCTTGCAGGTGGATTATTTAAGATTTTATGAATTTTCGGAAGAAAGTGTATTGTTGGCATTATGGATGGTTAGATCTTAAATATTTAAATTCTTCTTCATTGATCAATAGCTAATTGTGTCATTCTTCTAATTTACTGGTAACTAGCTGTTGTATTTGATTGATAGGATTATTGATCAAATGTTCATTACTTGCCCCATCCCTTAGTTGTCTCATTGCTTCTGTTATGTAATCTATGAGATTTAAAATCACAATATTCACCCATTTGTCAGCAGGCTTGATGATAATATTATTATTCTCAACAAGTTGTTGTAAAGCCTTCCGTTCCATCACAGCTAAATTCTCATATTTGTGAGATGATTTCTTATGTTGTAATATTTCCAAATCATTTGTAACCATCTCATAAAATACATGAATTTTATTTCCAGGTGTTAGCATGGGACAACATTTAGAATTCGGTTTAAAGCGATTGTATACATGATCATTTGTTCAAATTTCAATTTTTTCCAATATTTGAGTGGATGTCATATCATCTTCCAAATTATGCATTAAGTCATAACACACTTTTACATCCTGTATTTGTTCAATCATCATACCAGTGTCTTCTTGCATAATTTGCTTCTCCATTGGTTTAGGATGATGTTTTGCAAAATATTTCACTAATTTGATCTTACGGATACATTTATAAGTATCTATCTTAGTCTCCACCCTATCAAAATGATGTTCAGGGCAAAAGGACAGACCTTTGTTTAATACGCTATTCTCATCGTGAGGTGAAGGCCCCAAACTCACATTCCCCTTTCATTTATCCATAGGAACTCTAGACACAGCAACAGCCCAAAACAATGAACAGATTTACACCAAATTTGGCAGAAAGCTAAATCTTGGTCAAGAAAGACTGCTTTTTATGATTTCATGTAAATCAGTTCAGTGGTTTTTGAGCAATTAAGGATGAAAAAATTGTATGTTAGCACATCCTGGTGGATTGGCAGAGCCACCAGATCTCATGCTAAGATTTGATTGGTTGCCACCATGTCAGCCAGAAAGTGGTGGCAGCCATCCTAGGACTTGAGACTGGGAAATGGCCTTAACAACGCGGGCTCAGCCACGTCTGCCTTTTCCCCACAAGCTAAACCACACTTGCCTTAACCACACATGTGCCTTAACAATGGATGTGCGTGGTTAAGGCAGATTGTGCGGTCTTGCTGTTCTAAGAGCAGGCAGCGGAAGCAATGGGAGAGGTAAATGGGTCTGGGTCTGGGTTTGGGGGGTAGTTTTTTGGGGTGGTGGCAGTTTTAGGACAGAGGGAGGTCGGGTTAGTTTTTTTTTTTTTTTAACCGGGGGAAATGCATTACTTTTTTTAGGCAGGTAGCAGGTTTTTAGGGGCTGCGACTGGATTTGGGGGTTATTTTTGAGGGATAGAGGGCAGTTTTAGGGCTCAGGATGGGGGGGGGAGTCGGGTTATTTTTTTTGACGGTTTGTCCAGTTAGTTTTTTTGGGTAGGGTTTTAGGGCTCAGGGTGGGGGGGGGGTTGGGGTAATTGTAAGAGCTGGGGCAGCATTTTAGGGCTCTGGGTTGGGGGATTGGGGCAGTTGTAAGTGTACATTTGGGGTTTTAGGGTTCCGGGGTGGGGGGAGGGGCAGTTTGCAGGGCTGGGACAGGTTTAGGGTTCAGGCCAAGGGGCTGACGTTAGGGTAGTTTTAAGTAGGGGGCAAAGTTTTAGGTGTTAGGAGGGGGGTCGGGGTAGTTTCGGGGCAGAGTGGGATCCATTTTAGGGCTCAGGGCTGGGGGTTTAGGGCTCATGGTGGGGGGAAGGGGCAGTTTTAAGGGCTGGGGTGGAGTGTTAATGCCAAGGGCAGGGGGGATTTACCTCCCATCTTCCTTTTCCATACATGCTTTTACAACAGAATTATTTTAAAGGCATAACTGGTGAAGGGGTGCATGGCAAAGATGCATTCATTCTTAAGCCCACATTGTTCTGCCATGCGTGCTTTATGCATGCCTCCATCATACAACCCTCAAAACTCAATCCTGACTCTAAAGAAAATGCAAAAAAAGACATAGGAGGTAGGGTTGGGATAAGGACCTCGTCTTCGGGCCAAAAATGTTTTTTTTTTAATTTTGCAACAAATTTGTGGAGGTAACTAGAGATAACTATAACTGATGAAATGTAGGGTTTCTTCAGTCTAACATATTACTTTGTCACTGAAATTTACACCTAACTATAATGTTACTTTAACCTTATTTGTTTTCAGTGAACTTCTGCATTTTTTTCATGAAAAGGAAGATGCAATGACAGATGTAATTACTGTTTCTAACTATAGTGTCACTTTAACCTTTGAATTTTCAATGAAAGTTGCCAAAAGGTACTTATATTTAAGATCATTTTCCAATAGAATTTTTTTTTGTGTTGCTAATAACTTTGGTGCAGTTTGACTAATGTTATCAAAACTTTCCAAAAAAGTGCTACTTTGTGACTGGTTTGAGCATAGAGAGTTTTGTGGGGATCTTTCAAGTGGGGGGTAGAAAAAGCAGTTGCTCCCAAAACGATTTGTCCCCATTTATTTTTCCATAGGAACTTTAGACATAGTTATAGCCCAAACCACTGAAAGGATTTATACTAAATTTGACAGATATTGGTCCAGAAAGAGTGTAAATTCCATTCAGTAGATTTTGAGCAATTAAGGCTAAAAAATATTGCATATATCACACCGTAGCGGATCTGCGCAGCCAGCAGATCTCATGCTGAGATGTGATTGGCTGCCACTACATCAAAAGTGATGGCATCCACCTTACAACTCTGGACTTAAGCCTGAGTCCTAAAAAATGTAAAGGAGACACAAGGGACAAAAATGTGTTTATCTTGTCAGGAATTTCGAGAGGATCCGCACATTTTCAGCAAAAATGAAAAACAAAAGAACACATGCAGCTCCGCACTTGTTTCAATAATAAACTCCTAGGACGTGGTAGGGCCCACGGATGTGAAGCATTTTTTTATTGTGGGAAGGAGGTGCACTCCCCTAATCCCTGAGCCTAAAAGGCCCTGGGGAGCACATCCCCTGGGGTTAAGCAATAAAATAAAGTAGGTTGGCTTGCTGGAGCCTAATTAGGCCCAAAGACCCCATCACTGTGGGCAGAAATGTAAACAAAAGGAAGTGGCCCCCTTCTGGAGCCTTAAAAAGGCTGTGGGAACCCCATCCCCCTGGTCCGACTGAGTGACACAGTAGTTTCTCTGTCCATACCAGTGGGGCTGAGGGGATCAAACATGCAAGTATGCTCCCACTCGGTGGGAGATTTGAACATGCTCTTGTCTGCTGGGAGCAGACTTCAGTCTGTTTCCCTGCCCACACTCTGGAAAGAGGTTTGCTTTCCATATGGTAACAAAATATTAGTTTACTTTAAAAAACCTAGAAATTGACTGAAAAAATCAAAGGTTAAAGTAATGTTATAGTTAGGTGAAATGTTCAGTAACATCATAACATTTTAAACTGAAAAGACCGCAGAAATTCACCTTTCATAGTCATAGTTATCTCAAGTAACTATAACTCGTGCCCAAAGGTGACTATAACTTGCGCCCTTGGCATGCACTGCTAATTACCCCACATATTATTAATAACATCTTCTAATACATCATTGGTAGTATCACTGCATCATTTGCAATGAATTAATTGATTTGATAATGTGCGTGGTGCGGGAGCAAATTGTAGTTACTTGAGATAACTATAACTCTAAAAGGTAAATTTCCGTCGTATTTTCAGTTTAAAATGTTGTGTTGTTACTGAACATTTCACCGAACTATAACATTACTTTAACCTTTGTTTAGTCAGTGGATAGATAGATAGATAGATAGATAGATAGATAGATAGATAGATAGATAGATATCATTTAGTTAAAATTACAGATATAGTTATAGATAAGTGGAGAGGTAGTCATCAAATGAGTGGTAGCCGAAAAGTCTTCTTAATTTACATGTTACAGAAAGCCAAAATGTTCAAATCTCTTTGATGCTATTCAAAGGCACATTTTAAATATAAAACAAGGCATCATAAATTCTTAACACTTCAAGTGCCACCAACTCATTTATGACTAAACCTTTACAGTTTCATAATTTAGGAGGCCTTCAAAAGAAGCATAATCAGGCAAAGGGTCATGAATTGCACATTAAAACATCAGTGAAATACTTCACCTGGAAAAATGAAAGCACCGAAACCCTTTGCAACATAGGTCACTTGAATATTGCAGGCTTAAAGTAGGAACTTGGCGAAATTAAATGACGCATTATTCACGTAATTTCAGGAATTTTACGTTAAACTTGTTGCGCAAAAGTCCAGCTATTATGCCTGTATGGTATATTGTGTAATTATAGGGCCTGATTTAGAAGTCAGCGAAGGGGAATACTCTGTCACAAATGTGACAGATATCCCATCTGCAGAACTACGATCCCATTCTATGCTATGGGGGTCGAAATGCAGTAAAGGGGATATCCATCACGTTTGTGACGGAGTAGTACCTCTGTCAACATCTAAATCAGGCCCATAAAATGGAAACAACAATGCAAAAAACCAGAACACAAGCGGCTCCTTATCACAGCACTTGTGCTTTTCGTGTCTTTATTGATTGTGAAATGCGTCCTCATGTAAAAAATGGATGTACGACATATTTGCACTATAATACAGATTTCAATTTCAAGTTTGCATTTAGTGTAATTATGCGTAGTTTCACATAATGTTTCCGAAATTTTGCAGAGTTATATGATAGAAAATACATGGCTTTCACACCCCCTAGCTTTTACCCATTCAACTCAAGGCTTAGACCCATGCAAAGTTGATCTAGTCTGCCATCCTGACATAATTAGCATAATAGCATAATTAGCATCATTTTTTATTTACCATCCATAGATTGTCACCGAACCTTGCATATGAGGTAGCTTTAATGCAACATGCACCAAAACCCTGTTTCAGAAAAACGTTTGAGAGCTTTAGAGCTGGTTAAATGAGATCACGTAATGGGAATATGGGAATCCTGGAGTCTACTGCAAATGGGAACCCTGCAGCGGATGTGTGTCCAATACATGTGTCAATTTTAAGTCTGGCTGTACACAGCTTTATCTGTTGCCTCAGCTCACGCCGTCGGTAAACACTAAGGGGCCTATTTTTTTCTTGCGCACCCCTAACGTCACCATGTGAGCGATGTATTTAACATACAGAGCACCATGGCGGTAGTTAGGTAACTGGCATCAGAATTTATGATTTTAGTTTGGAGCTGTGCAGGATTAGCATCAAAAATGTTTATGCTAATCCTGCAAAGCACCAAGAAGCCCATTGTAAGCAACGGGAGCCTCCTTTTAAAGCCTGTTGCAGGTATAATGTAGCGCAAAGGGATACAAAGTGGTGCAATGCATGCATTGTGTCTCCTTGTTAAAATGGCGTGGCGTTTTTGGCCATCTAACGCCACATTAGCGTCAAACAAAAATGACGATAAAGTGTTGTTAAAATTGCGCTAGGCACTCTTAAATTTGGGCTTAAGTACAGATACGGACGGCACCATTTGAACTTGCAGAAAGTGTGATTTTCTTGGAGAAAACATGAGGAAAATGTGTGCTGGTGTTTTCCACATTTTCATCCTATTTTAACCAAGATTGATTGCGTGGTGTTGAAAGAAACCTTTGACGTCCAGCGAGAGTGTACAGAAGAAAAAGTGATTGTGTTGAGAAATAACTTTAAATGGCAGTTACTCTGTAATTCTTTTCTACTCACACTAATTTATATCTTTAGGAAGTACTTCACTTTTCTTGTTGGAGCACAGTTGTTTAACTGTTCTGCGGTGACAGTTGCTAGATGAAAGTACTTAACTGAAGTGGAGCTCGGAACAAGCGACGTCTCCTTTTTCGAAAGTTTGGAACGCTTTGCTGGGTTTGGAATTAATAACCACCAAAGTTGTCATGTGGTAAACTTTCAAAACGTTGAGCTTGTGTTCTGGTAAGCAAAGCATATTGCCAACTAAGACGTTGCTCTAATGACTGACGTCAGGTTAGGAAAAATAACATTTGCCGGCAAGCAAAGCAATTTGGAGGCCCCTAAGCTGGAGACAAACGACCACTGCTGCGAGGTAGCTATGGCCCACCGAGGCAAGTGTGTCGAATTTGTCCTGGTGCCATTTTCCAACACCAGGACGCAATTCAGCAACATCCACACATTGTATGCATTGCAACAACCTGCAGGTTTTTAGGGTCCGGCGTGCAAAACACTCTGTCCTTGGTGTAATGTCTCTGTGGGCTTTTAACCACACCCATGTCATGCCCATCAGTTTGATTGGTTCATAGGCTTGCCTTTTAAAATTCGCTTGATTTAATTAGTGAAAGGCATGTATACGTCATGCCTTTTCCAGTGTTTAGCCTGCCTCAAGCGCACCAGGCAACTACTGAAAATGTTTTCCAAGTTTTCAGTATGGTTTCTGGACTACTTTTTCTCTTTATTTTGTAGGCAGTGCAATCTCACTGGGCAGTAGTTGAACGCTTTGCATGACATCGGCCCTGTTACATGGATATTTGCACTTTTGCTGGTTACATGGATAATTGCTCTTTTGACAATATGTTTCACTACGAGCAAACTTCTGTATCCTTTTGTGTGTCTTATTTGCCCTCATGGTGGCCGTCGGCTCGCTTATGTGAAACTGTTTTACTTTCATTTTCAGTTTATGTGGCAAGAAAAGTACAGTTAGGAGTTTAGAATGCCAATAGCTATAACTTGAGCAAACGCAAGACCCATTGCATTGCAAATGCTTGTTTTTTTTATTAACACTTCCAGCCCGCTGCAAACAAAGGTCAATCAGCCCTTCTTTTGTTCAAGTATCATCCGGGTGTGGAGCTAGCTGGAGTCTTACACCCAGTTGCTGATATAATGAGAAGGAATCAAAGGCACATAGATAAGCACTTCACAAGTACTCTAAAGAATGTATGGCTTTGAGGAGCGTTTTTGGAATCATCCCTCCCATGCAAAAGATGTGCATGCAGTGCACAAATGCAAGCTAGATCTGTATGTATGCGTAATTACATAAATAAGGATTTAACTGACACCTATTTTTTATTCCTTTTATAGCACTAGTCATTCAGGTGAAGTGAGTAAGAGCACTTCACATTACAAAACCAGGTGCAATAAGTTATACAAGTGTACAAGTGTGCGAATAAATGTGCAGGAAGTTGCTTAGGATGATGAGGGTTATAAGGTGTAGAAATAACATTTACATACTTGTAGGTAATATATGTTAAGAGTGAACTGCCGGGGGGGAAACTATGCCAGAATATAAAATTTAGTGCAGTGATTGGGGTTGTATACTAACAAGCCTTTAACATTTCCAGAGGACTCTTCCTTGAAATCTTTGAATGACAACAGATTGAGAAAAAAACAATAAGGGGCATATTCATGAAAAATGACGCCCAACTGCACTAGGCAGTTGGGCGTCATTTTTCTTAAAGTGAGCTAGCAACATTCCTTAGTGATATCCTAGCGACATATTTATGAAATGACGCAGGATGGAGTTAAGGAATAGAAAGCGTAAAAAAAAGACACTAACAGCTGCGTAATGCCGTAAGGAAAAATGACGTCAATGTTGCAAAATTGGTGCTGCACTGTTTTGCGGCGTGAACATGTCGCAAAAGGGTTAGCACCATTTTTACACAGCATAAGAATCAAAATAAAACACAAAAGCAGGAAAGAGTGCAATTGCAAGAAAAGATGGAATCATCAGGCCAGGAGAGACCCCAGGCAGACCCCAAACACCCAAGTACCAGCCAGGAGGGTCCAGAAAAGTCCCAGGAGAAGGAGAAAGTGCAAGTGTTGCTTTAGAGAGGAGGAGCATGACATCCTGGTCAGAGAGGTGACGGAGCACCAACATCAGCTCTTCGTCACCTCCAAATTGCCAATTGGTAGGAGAAACGCAATATGTCAGCAAATAGTGGACAAAATAAACAGTGTCGCTGAGGTGAAGAGGACTGCCACTGAGGTCAAGAATCTCTGGCATGATTGCAAGTGCAGGACTAAGGAGAAACTTGCCAGGAACCATAAGGTAGCACTGCAGACTGGATGTGGAAATCCTGCACCACAGGAGGACCTAGATGAGCTGGAGGTGATGGTTGCAGCGGTCATTCCAGAGAAGCTGGTCACTGGAATTGCAGGACAGTAGAGGACAGACTATCAGGAACCACCACAGATGCAGGGTGAGATGCAGGGGGATATCTGGAACTCCACTAATGGCAGAAGGGGGAGGCACATAAGACACACTCAATGCATGCTAAAGGTTTGCATGGGGATACATAGGCCCTGAATCAAGATGCACCATCCTCACCCAAGCCGCACATGTACTGACGCTTTGGTTGTGAAATGCACACCAACATATACACAGCATCAACATAGGCCACTCACTATGGCTATACTCCACCATGTAAATAAACACCACATTGCCTGGTAGGCATGTGAAAATAGTGTGGGTGTGCCATTACAACACCCATTGCTTATAGTCAAAGTCCCTGTACCAACACAACTTAGACATCGGGACTAGGGCGGAAGTCAATACCACCCCAGGGTTGGTGCCAGGGTGGTGTCTCTGGCCAAAATGCTTCTCTTCCTCAATGTTGCATTGCCTTTACTCATGTGTTGTGCATCTTGCAGCACACATTGAAATGCCATCTCAGAAAAAATAGCTTGTACATGTGCAGGAAGGGACACCTCCCTGCACATGAACAAATGATCACTTCAAGGCAGCAACCCCCTCATCATGCTGCAACAATGCCTGTGTTGGTGCAGGGAGCACTAATCTGTGCAGGTGCAGGGGGAATTGCAGGGCTGTACTCTATTCAAGTAAATATGGCACATCACTGCGTACCTAAGGTGCTGCAGTGTTCTGCAACACATCTAGCAGCTGCCCTGAGCCATGCCAAATGAGAAAACATCTGCCCTAAAGCTTGCAACCTGTGGAACACAACCCGTACAGGGTGAACCCACAACAACTAACACACAATCATATGTGTCAGATGGGAATGGCCACAAAATAAAATGCACCCAACACATTGTGCATGTATGTGAGCATCATGTGTGCAGCTGAAAAAGTGGTTGCAATCTCACCATCTGTCAAGTTAGACGGCTAGATAAAACAGAAAATGATGGAGCATGCTGCTGTGCAAAATTAGGCATCATCACGCACCGTTATTTTAAAAACTCAGGGATGCGCACATACATAAGAATACACTGCACCCCATGTGTACCTCCCTGTGCACGTGGAAATCAGATGTTGTGCGCCAATGCAGCCATCCTTGCACCATAGTGCAAGGATGGCTGCATTGAGGGGAAGAATGTTTAAGTGCATATGTCAGAGGGGATGCATTTGTGAAACCTGGGAAATCAAAACAGTAAGCATACTCTAGGCCACCCCCTCAACTTGGCTAGGGCACTCATGATGAAGCCCCAGACACTCAATCAAAGTACAAAACTTATTAGGCTTAGATAAACAGGATTTATTTCAAAACCATACACCAAGATAATACCTAAAACCTACCCTAGGCTAAACTAACCTATAATAACTATACTTAATTAACATCTACACCTATCTAACCTATTCTAAACTTATCTTACACATGGAACACCTTACTCTAAACATTGCCCCTCCAACCACATTAAGAGAGAAGATACAAGTAGGATAACATAAAATATGACTACACATGTACTAACCTAACCTATGTCCTAAACAAATATATGTATATATATTTTTTTTCATCTTTTAAAAAAAAAACATTTATACACAAATACCCTAACATGACCCCCTACACAACATCCAACAATAAAATAATGTAGAAAAACAAACCCACCCACTATACTTAATCTAACATATGCCTACCCTACATTAACCTAAAGCTACACATCTAAAACCCAATATAAAACTATGTTAATCAGTAAAAGGGAGGGGAAGGAGCTGAGAGGTTGAATGATGCTAAAAGTTCACTTCTGGCTTGTCTTAATCTTCTTCTTGATCTATTGCAACATCCTCCGGTTCTCTGCTGATTCCTCCTCCAATTTGTTCAGTCTGGCTAAAATCTTGCCAATTTCCCTTCTCATGCCCTGTCCAATCTGTTTCGGGACTACTGCTGCATGTGGCTGAACTGGTGGCTGCATGATGACTGGTGCAGCTGATTTGGAGGACCTTGGTCCAGCTGTGGCCCCCTGCACCCCTGATGACTTAGCTCCAGTATCCGTGTGTGGCTGCAGTGGAGGTCCACCATTGTCAAAAGCACACCATTGCCCTGATGCTTTTTCACTCCTGAACCTCCTGCCCACTTGGCGGTATCCAGCCCCAGCATCCAATATGTGGTGGTAGCATTCGGCCGTCTTGTGAAATGCTCACCTCTGTTCTTGTGTCATTTTGGCAGCTGAAATATCAGTATCAGCACTGGGTGTAGGTTGTACAGACAAATAATGTACACTGCAACTGCAGATAGTGCATACAGTCCAACACACATTCCTCAACAATGACTTACTCCTCATCTATGACTGTTTCCTACCAGCCATCAACAGTATCGTACGTCACTAGGATGATAGCAATCCATTGTTAACCAACAGGGACCAGGGCTGATTGGACAAATTTGTCCATGATCAACATTTTTGTCTTCTAACTTGTGAGGATCATGTGCCCCAACAAGTTTGGATTTCCTCTGTCCATGTGCATAAGGGGGGCTGTGCACGCAACCCATCACTTCGACACCGCTGATGAAACATCACGGCTTGTCCAGTCATCATGGAGGCAAGGTGTGGGCAATGATAGGGGGTCTGGTAACACCCAACCTGCTATTCTAGAGTTTGGGAAATCAACATTAATGTATCCTGGTGTAAGACCTGGCCTGAGCATACATTACAAGTGGGCACACCATTGCCCATGATGTGGCCACATGTACAACTGATGCAATGTCCTGAGAAAGTGTGGCCAAAGCCTGAGCTGCACATCAAAGTTGTCAGCACATTATAGAACTGAAGCCCCCTACCTTGTGGTATGTAGTGCTACATGTGTTAAACGGCACACACATGGTGGCTATATGGGTGCCCTTAGGCACACAGTGAGTTTGGCACTGCACTGGGTGCTGCAACGTGTCCAGAAACATTGTACATCATTTGCACATGCATGTCAGACATCATCAAAGTACCAGGTATGCACATAGCATTCACATCATGTGTATATGTGATGTGACCTACATCACTCACAAATATCATGGTGGTAGGACCATGTTGTGAAAACTGCTGAGATCTGGCGTGGGAAGAGTCACAGACTTTTCACACAACCATCTGGAGCTTAGTTGTCTACTAATTGTGTACACTACTGACTGTTGTGCAGCACAATATGGCTCCTTACAGTACCACAGACTCATTAAATCTGAAGGGTACTGAGGTACCTGTGATATATGTGGCTCCTACATAAGCCCCCTAGAGACCTCTGCAGATATAACCCACATCTGTACCGTCTTGTCAGTAAGTGAAAGCTATGTGTGGCACACAGTGCTGACAATGGTGCTGTGACAAAGTGGTTGTCAACATGCATTCTATCTATATAAACTGCTGCCCTGAGACCTATCATGGTAGACATCAATGAATAAGTGGTCAACCATTACAATTCCTATTTCACACAATTCCATGCCAGCACACGTTGCACCTTGAACTACAAGCAAGCCATTCTCATTGCACAACATTCCAACATTCATGATGTCACCATCCATTCTCCAATGATATCCTATCACTGGGCAGGTAAAACCATCTTTCAAAGCATTCCACACTTCAGACTGACTCACACCAAACCCTGAATTAGCACACATGACGCACAAGATGACACTTGCGGGATGCATTGGGGTCTCCAAATCGGGTAACCTCTCCTATTGTGTAGGGCACAGGTCCACCTGCAAGGCATGAATGGAAAACATTTCATAGTGTAATTTGTACAAATCGGTTAATGTGTGACATTGTTCAGTGTTTACTTGTCAGGCTGAGTGAGCAAGTCATCCAAGTGGTAGATCAGAGCAACTGACAAACATCTATGATCAGTCAAGCACACATAGTCTCAGATAATGTAGACCCACACACCTACAAACCATCACTGTCCGTGACACCAGTGGTGCTTCTCACTGCACCATTTATACATGGCATTATCATTCAGGTGTCTGTTAACTCTACATCTCCATGACCATATGGGACTGCTTGACACTGTATATTGCATCTGAGGAGCATACAATGGTTGTTGCAGTGGCTGTCCCATTGTTACACCCATAACATTTGAGCCTGCCTCAGATGTTGAAGACATCTACCTCATTGCCACAGCAAACTGACAAACTACTGCCCAGGGGTTGTATGGGTATTCCAAGGTATTGAGGAATGAGGTGATACATCCTTCAGTAAAGTAAGTGATATGTGTGTGCTATCACAAGGCATACACATGAGTAATACAGCTATGGGAGTATACTCATGTGAAGATGGTTGTACCTACCTGCACATTGACTGATTGAAATCATGGATGTATTGTCAATAGTGTGTGGCCAGCCATTGTTGCTATGGTATACCATTATTTGTCCAGGCATAGAAATATGCTCAGACACAGAAACACTTGCTCTGTGATCCAAGGATGCATTTGTTGGTGCAGGTTACTGAGTTATTTGCCAGTGTTGGAGCAGATGCAAGGCAGCCCCATACTGTCAGTGAAAAGCAACAGGCCTGTGGAACTGACACTGCACATGTGTGTGGTAATAGACATAGTAGAGGGCACACAATGAACTGAAACAGGGAAGTGCTAGTAGTCTGGACCCAGTGAATGGTCAAGCTCCCTTACATGGCCTTGTCCAATGACACAAAGAGGCCGATATAGCAACAGGGTTACAGCATCAATTGTATCTATACAGTCCTTGTGGTCCTCAGTGCACCCATTACCCCAGCCATGTGTGCGCCTAATGAGAATGAAGGCACAGCATGATGCAGGTAGGGTCCAACTGCATATATTTCGATGTAGGTGAATGATGTACTCAGCAGGAGTGGCAACAGATCATCACAACTTCTGCTGAGTACATGTGGGCCCATAGTCATAAATTTTTATGCCCCAAATAAAACCTGCTCTCAGCAGCCATTCAGAGTGCATAAAAATTCGAAATAAGGGATTTCTCATTTTATTCAGTGGCTTATACATTTGCCACCCAAACAGGTTTTGGGACCCCCTTCCATATGTGATGCATGGTGTAGGCCTCATTTGGTGCTGCTTGCTACAGAGTTGCCCTATGCATGCATCACAACACTTTGTAATGGTTGTGCAGAAAAAATTGTACATCTGTCCAGCATTGGCTTAATTTTTGTACCTTTGAATTGCAGGCCTAAGTTGGTGCTGGGACTCTTCATACAGGTAACATACGACATTTCCAGATCAATAAACATTACATGCAGCACTCAACCATATCTGCAACTGTTATGCACATGCACAAGAAAGGACCTTGTATAGAAATGGGGGACTTACCAACTGCTCCACCAATCTCTATGCCCAGATGATCCAGCAGATCCTGTTCCTTTGTCACAAGATCTGCCCAGCGATGCTTGAGTTGGTGGTCGTTCCTTCCAATCCCAAAGATCCGTGTGAGGTGGTGGAGCACCTTGCCTCACTGCAGCTCCCTTGTCTCTGTGGGGTGGCCAAGAATGACACCACCACCCAGTTGCAGCATCATGGGGAGGTAGTTCTGAACAAGCCAGAAGACCCCCCCCAGCTCATCGGCTGACATCCGCGCCATTCTCCCTTTCCCAGACATACTGGACTGCAAATGCAGTTCACCCAAAACAAAAAATATCTATATACCTAACATCTAACCAAACTACCCCACCACCTATACTACCCCAGACAAACACCCCACAATGCAGAGACACAAATAGTCCACTTACAATACAAAAGACAAGTTTAAAGACAAATAAAACACAACACCAACAGGACACAGCACAATAACACCACAAACACTACAAAACTCCTACAGCACCAGCCCCACACACCCTCACGCAGTCACAGACAAAAAGACTGTGAAGTGAACGTGAAATCACTGTACCAAGATTGCAGGCAGGATGTCCTGTTTCATCACTTCCTAGGCCTGTGCGTCACGTTTCCAGTCATGCATCATTTTTTTTAAGTAGTATGGTCATGCGTCATTTTTCTCACCTTTAGCTTGAAATTGGCTGTGGACATTCAGGGGTTATGCGTCTTTTAGCTTAGAGGAATTGTATGGTATATGCGTATGCATGAAAACTTTTGACACATCATGGTCATGTGTCGATTTTCACCATGGTGCATTAAGACGCGTGTGAACGTGTAATTGCTGCTCCAGGCCCAAGCGTCATTTTACTCATGTTGCAGTGTGGAGTTGATGTGTTTGCGTCATTTTTTTTACACATGACGCAGTTGCATGGATTTTTGCAATGTAGGCCTTGAGTGCACCCTGATTCACTTAACATGTCACATGGGCTGCGCTACAATGTTGTATATGTGGTATGGCTACATGTGAGTGATTGTCCAGTAATTTCATTATGGTGACATTGGTATGTTGAACCTAAAGGTTTTCTGCATGAGATTACCCATACTTTGTGCATATGTGCATGTGTAGCTGCACTGTGTCCACATACATGTTGGCACATGTGTGCTATCTGTGTACATATGTGCATATATACTAATTTGTGGGTGAACTACATTGTTAGTTACTTACTTTATTCAGTATGAAATAATTCAACCATTAAAACATATAAACAACACTACGGCCCTCATTCTGACCCTGGCGGTCGGTGATAAAGCGGCGGCCAAGCCGCCAACAGGCCGGCGGTCTAAAATATGCAATTCTGACCCTGGCGGGAACCGCCAACACAGCCCGCCGTATTAACACTCCGCCCGCCACGGCGGTACAAACAAACAGCGCGGCGGTCCCCGCCAACAGCCAGGCGGCAGACAATGTACCGCCCACCCTATCACGACCCACCAATCCGCCACCTTTTCCGGGGCGGGAGCACCGCCGATAAGAACACGGCAGAAACAGACTACGAACGGGAAAACGCTCACCTCTACGCACTCCACGCGAGATTCCGGCAGTATGGAACCAGAGTTGCAGGTCATCCCCGCACTCCTATACCTGCTCATATACCAGGAGCACGCCCGGCGGCGCGGAAGACATCGGTGAGTACTGCACCTACGACACAGGGGAGGGAAAAGATTACCGGCACACACCCACCCACCCACACCCACTACAACACACACATCAATGCATTCCCACAGATCACTGTCACAACCCACAAACCACCCCCCTCCGAAATAATGCAAAGACCAAAATAAGAGATCATAAACGGGCAGATATATTGAAATATGTACACCAGTAATCCCAATAAATAAATAAACTATGTACAAAATATACACAGCTACTAAATGTAGTCCAACCACTGTCCGTGGATCACAGGGGTCCTGTGCAAAGGGGCAAGGCCCAGTCCCACGACAAGAACTCCACGGAGAGAACACTGCAGGGGCATCAGAAAGAAAATAGGACAGGCACCTCAGGGGGAAGGGAAGGGGGGGCACCTCAGCCACTTGAGTACACGACGCCAGATCCACGAGGGGACTCCATGACCACTGGGCCATCCTGGGGAGTGCTAACCCACAGTCCAAACAGTCCATACAGTGGGTGGCCTGCCCACTGGGCCATCCTGGGGAGTGCAAAGCCACAGTCCATACAGTCCATACAGTGGGTGGCCTGCCCACTGGGCCATCCTGGGGAGTGCAAAGCCACAGTCCATACAGTGGGTGGCCTGCCCACTGGGCCATCCTGGGGAGTGCAAAGCCACAGTCCAAACAGTCCATACAGTGGGTGGCCTGCCCACTGGGCCATTCTGGGGAGTGCAAAGCCACAGTCCATACAGTCCATACAGTGGGTGGCCTGCCCACTGGGCCATCCTGGGGAGTGCAAAGCCACTGTCCATACAGTCCATACAGTGGGTGGCCTGCCCACTGGGCCATCCTGGGGAGTGCAAAGCCACAGTCCATACAGTCCATACAGTGGGTGGCCTGCCCACTGGGCCATCCTGGGGAGTGCAAAGCCACAGTCCATACAGTCCATACAGTGGGTGGCCTGCCCACTGGGCCATCCTGGGGAGTGCAAAGCCACTGTCCATACAGTCCATACAGTGGGTGGCCTGCCCACTGGGCCATCCTGGGGAGAGCAAAGCCACAGTCCATACAGTCCATACAGTGGGTGGCCTGCCCACTGGGCCATCCTGGGGAGTGCAAAGCCACTGTCCATACAGTCCATACAGTGGGTGGCCTGCCCACTGGGCCATCCTGGGGAGTGCAAAGCCACTGTCCATACAGTCCATACAGTGGGTGGCCTGCCCACTGGGCCATCCTGGGGAGAGCAAAGCCACAGTCCAAACAGTCCATACAGTGGGTGGCCTGCCACTGGGCCATTCTGGGGAGTGCAAAGCCACAGTCCATACAGTCCATACAGTGGGTGGCCTGCCCACTGGGCCATCCTGGGGAGAGCAAAGCCACAGTCCAAACAGTCCATACAGTGGGTGGCCTGCCCACTGGGCCATTCTGGGGAGTGCAAAGCCACAGTCCATACAGTCCATACAGTGGGTGGCCTGCCCACTGGGTCATCCTGGGGAGTGCAAAGCCACGGTCCATACAGTCCATAACAGACCCCACTGCCACTGGAGGAGGCAAGTTGGCCAGAGGACATCCTGCAGCCCTGCCCGAGATAGATCCTGCCCTGCCACGTCTGCCAAAGGGCCAGCGGGTCTTGCCTTGAAGGGCCCAGTTCAGCGGTTCTTGAGACGGCGGGGCCCAGCGGAGCGGTGCTTGAGACGGCGGGGCCCAGTTCAGCGGTTCTTGAGACGGCGGGGCCCAGCGGAGCGGTGCTTGAGACGGCGGGGCCCAGTTCAGCGGTTCTTGAGACGGCGGGGCCCAGCGGAGCGGTGCTTGAGACGGCGGGGCCCAGTTCAGCGGTTCTTGAGACGGCGGGGCCCAGTTCAGCGGTTCTTGAGACGGCGGGGCCCAGTTCAGCGCTCCTTGCCTTGAAGGGCCCAGTTCAGCGGTTCTTGAGACGGCGGGGCCCAGCGGAGCGGTTCTTGAGACGGCGGGGCCCAGCGGAGCGGTGCTTGAGACGGCGGGGCCCAGTTCAGCGGTTCCTGAGACGGCGGGGCCCAGTTCAGCGCTCCTTGCCTTGAAGGGCCCAGTTCAGTGGTTCTTGAGACGGCGGGGCCCAGCGGAGCGGTTCTTGAGACGGCGGGGCCCAGCGGAGCGGTGCTTGAGACGGCGGGGCCCAGTTCAGCGGTTCTTGAGACGGCGGGGCCCAGTTCAGCGCTCCTTGCCTTGAAGGGCCCAGTTCAGCGGTTCTTGAGACGGCGGGGCCCAGCGGAGCGGTTCTTGAGACGGCGGGGCCCAGCGGAGCGGTGCTTGAGACGGCGGGGCCCAGTTCAGCGGTTCTTGAGACGGCGGGGCCCAGTTCAGCGGTTCTTGAGACGGCGGGGCCCAGTTCAGCGCTCCTTGCCTTGAAGGGCCCAGTTCAGCGGTTCTTGAGACGGCGGGGCCCAGCTTAGCGGTTCTTGAGACGGCGGGGCCCAGCGGAGCGGTGCTTGAGACGGCGGGGCCCAGTTCAGCGGTTCTTGAGACGGCGGGGCCCAGTTCAGCGCTCCTTGCCTTGAAGGGCCCAGTTCAGCGGTTCTTGAGAAGGCGGGGCCCAGTTCAGCGCTCCTTGCCTTGAAGGGCCCAGTTCAGCGGTTCTTGAGACGGCGGGGCCCAGCGGAGCGGTTCTTGAGACGGCGGGGCCCAGTTCAGCGGTTCTGGAGACGGCGGCCGGTCTATGGCCAACTGCTCATTGCCTGGTGGTGCCCTCCTGGGCAGCGGGGATGGTGCTCCTTCAATGCCCACCTGGGCTGTGGGTGGTGGGGCCCTCCTGGCCAGCTGGGCTGGGTCCTCCCTGGGCAGCGGCTATGGGGGTGGTGGGCTCTCCCGGGGCAGCTGTGCCGGTTCCTCCCGGGGCAGCGGCTATGGGGGTTGTGGGCTCCTCCTGGGCAGCAGGCCTGCTGCCTGACCTCTCCGACTTGCTGCCCTTGCCCTCCTTAGTCGTGGGCCTGTGGCCCTTTCCTCCCTTTGGAGCTGTGGCTGGTGACTGTCTCTGGGTGGTGTCCGGGGGGGATGTAGAAGGCGGGCTCCTGCGGCGCCCCTTCCGCCTTCTGCTCCTCTTCCCAGGGGGTGGGCTGGCTGTCCCCTTGCTGCTGGGCGAAGATCCAGACATGCGGGCTGGCGGGCTCCAATACCCCTGCACCCTTGTCAAGGGGGCTGCAGGGCTGGTGGTGGCTGAGGTGCTCTTCTTACCCCGACGAGAAGGAGGGGGGGGCTCAGGGTCAGGAAAGAAGTTAGTAGTGGCGAGGAAGAGTTTCTTGGGACAATGGAGAGTGGTAGGTACAGTGGGAATGGGAGTGGAGGGAGAGGATGTGGTTGTAGGTGAGTCACGTTTGCTGTCTTTGGGTGCAGGTGCAGGAGGGATAGGCTGTCGTGAGGTGGATGGCTGTTGGGTGGGTGGGTGGCTGCGTTTGTGTGGTGTGGAAGAGGGGGTGACAGACACAGTGGGAGAGGACACAGGGGACGTGTAAATGGCAGTGGGGGTGGTGACTGCACGTGTGCGGACTGGAGTGGAGGGTGTGCTGGTGATGGAAACACTGGCTGATGGTGAGGTGAATGGAGGTGTGAGTGTAGACGTCACAGGGAGGGAGGAGGGAGACGAGGAGGTGGGGGTCACAGAGGTGGTAGTGACTGTTGGCATGTCTGCATCGAAATGTTGCGTGTGTGAATGTCTGCGTGATCTGTGGTGCTTATGTTTGGATGAGCTTCTCTTGGGTGTTGAGGTGTGTGCAGGCTGGTCTGATGGTGTGGGTGGGACAGGCAGAGGAACAGGAGACTGGGAGGAGGGAGTTAGTAGAGGGAGGCAGGAGACAGGGACAATGGCTGCCGTCAGTGCTGAGGCCAGAGCCTGGAACGATCGCTGATGGGCAGCCTGACCCGAATGAATGCCCTCCAGGTACGCATTGCTGCGATGAACCTCCCTCTCCACCCCCTGGATGGCATTCAAAAGGGTAGTCTGCCCAACAATGAGCGTTCGGAGGAGGTCAATGACCTCCTCACTGAGGGCAGCGGGGGTAACAGGGGCAGGGCCTGAGGTGCCTGGGGCGAAGGAGATGCCCGGCTTCCTGGCAGAGCGGGCACGGGGCGAACGCTGAGGGGCTGCTGGGAGGGCGGAGATGGTGCGCTGGGTGGCGGCTGTACCTGTAATGGCGGGGGGCACGGATGGTGCCACCCCCGCAAGGGAGCCCCCTTCCGAGGACGTGTCCGTGTCGCTGCAGGGTCCAGTCGTCCCCGTCGTGGAGCTCCCCTCGCCCTCCATCTCACTGGTCCAGTCAGACTCTGTGGCATGGCCCTCCTGGGCCATGTGAGATGCAGCTCCCTCCTGCCCCGATGCCACTTCTCCTCCGCCTGATGATTCTGATGCACACAAGCACAGAAAGACAAACAAAAAGGGGGGGGGAGAGAGAAATAAAGGGATATTGAGTACATGGATCTCCGGTACAGTTAGCGGACATGACAGACACAGATGCCCCCTGCACTAAGTTGCGCACTTGGGGTCCGCTACGCATTCCGTGGAACATGCCCTACACGCCTAGAGTTGACAACTGCACCCATGGATGACACGGCCCAGGGATGGCTGTACTGACAAACTACTGAGGGTGGTGGCTGGGGACACAGGGGCTTACGGGGGTGCCCAGCCTACAGATATCGCCCTGGCCTAGGGGGACCCCCAGCCCTCCTCCCCCACCCAGACACCTCCACTGCGCGACAACAGAGTAGATAATGCTTGTACTCACCCCCTTGTGTCTGCTGTGCTGCCCTCACGCGCCCATCCAAATCAGGGTAGGCCACCGCCAGGATCCGGAACATCAGGGGGCTCAGTTGACGGCAGGCACCCCGCCTACGTTGGGAGGCCATCCCCAGCAGAGACTCGGCGGTCTTCTTGGTCCCGCGGCGGATGTCCTCCCACCTCTTGCGGCAGTGGGTGCCCGGTCGATGGTGGACCCCCAGGGTCCGGACTTCCTTGGCGATGGCACGCCAAATCCCGATCTTCTCATGGGCGCGGACCTATGTGACACGTACAGGGAGGGAGAAATACCACGTTCACGTTTGTCAGCATTTTCCTTGCCAGTGGCCCAACGCCCCCCATCCCCGCCAGGCCCCCCGCCATGCCCCCCGCCAGGCCCAACATGCCCCCCATCCCCGCCATGCCCCCCGCCATGCCCCCCGCCAGGCCCAACATGCCCCCCATCCCCGCCAGGCCCCCCGCCAGGCCCAACATGCCCCCCATCCCCGCCAGGCCCCCCGCCAGGCCCCAACATGCCCCCCATCCCCGCCAGGCCCCCCGCCTGGCCCAACATGCCCCCCATCCCCGCCAGGCCCCCCGCCAGGCCCAACATGCCCCCCATCCCCGCCCGGCCCCCCGCCATGCCCCCCGCCAGGCCCAACATGCCCCCCATCCCCGCCAGGCCCCCCGCCATGCCCCCCGCCAGGCCCAACATGCCCCCCATCCCCGCCATGCCCCCCGCCAGGCCCAACATGCCCCCCATCCCCGCCATGCCCCCGCCATGCCCCCCGCCAGGCCCAACATGCCCCCCATCCCCGCCAAGCCCCCCGCCAGGCCCAACATGCCCCCCATCCCCGCCAGGCCCCCCGCCAGGCCCAACATGCCCCCCATCCCCGCCAGGCCCCCCGCCAGGCCCCCCGCCATGCCCCCCGCCAGGCCCAACATGCCCCCCATCCCCGCCAGGCCCCCCGCCATGCCCCCCGCCAGGCCCAACATGCCCCCCATCCCCGCCATGCCCCCCGCCAGGCCCAACATGCCCCCCATCCCCGCCATGCCCCCCGCCATGCCCCCGCCAGGCCCAACATGCCCCCCATCCCCGCCAGGCCCCCCGCCAGGCCCAACATGCCCCCCATCCCCGCCAGGCCCCCCGCCAGGCCCAACATGCCCCCCATCCCCGCCAGGCCCCCCGCCATGCCCCCCGCCAGGCCCAACATGCCCCCCATCCCCGCCATGCCCCCCGCCATGCCCCCCGCCAGGCCCAACATGCCCCCCATCCCCGCCAGGCCCCCCGCCAGGCCCAACATGCCCCCCATCCCCGCCATGCCCCCCGCCATGCCCCCGCCAGGCCCAACATGCCCCCCATCCCCGCCAGGCCCCCCGCCAGGCCCAACATGCCCCCCATCCCCACCAGGCCCCCCGCCATGCCCCCCGCCAGGCCCAACATGCCCCCCATCCCCGCCAGGCCCCCCGCCATGCCCCCCGCCAGGCCCAACATGCCCCCCATCCCCGCCAGGCCCCCAAGCCAGCCAGTGGCCCCAAATCCAGATTGAATTAAACTCACTTGTTGGTCTGGAGGACCGTAGAGTAGCGCATACTGGGGGAGGACCCCATCCACAAGTTTCTCCAACTCCTCTCCAGTGAAGGCAGGGGCCCTTTCCCCAGGCGCAGCAGCCATTGTCCCTTCCAGACCGAGGTCACAGCAACACTTGCAGTATAGGTCCTCTCCTGTGAAAGTTCAAGTCGCAAGTGGATAAGTAGATAGAAAATGGCGGTCACGTCCGCGGCGGTGCGTACCGCGGCGGTGCGTCCCGCCACCGCCGGCGCCCTTCGCCATTGGCTCCTGAAACCCATAGGCTTCAATGTTAACCAATGCGGCTTCGCGCCGCGGTCTTCGACCGCCGCCCGCCGCGGTGTGCCACGCCAGCGCATTGACCTCACATCCCATTGTCACACTTCACAGGTCAGGCAGCCGCCATTTCCAGGGCCCACATGGCTCAATTTCAACTGCGTCACACAGGCCTAGGCCTTGCATAGCCACTCAGACACGCCATTCACTGCATAGAGAATCGTTTACTGTGCTAGCTGTGAGTACGTACCTGTGGGTTGCTTGACTGTGTGCTCCATGTTGTCCTTCCTAGGCACCGTCCGCTGGGTTGGGCGAGGAGACGGATGAATCCTCCCGTGTACCGACCGCTGGTGGACCTGTCGACAATGGAAGAACGCCACATTATCCTGACCTACCGTCTTAACCGTGCCACTATCCATGAACTGTGTGCCCAGCTGGAGCCCGACCTGATGTCCCCCATCCGCCAACCCACAGGGATTCCCCCTCTGGTGCAGGTCATGTCAGTACTCCATTTCTTGGCAAGTGGGTCATTTCAGACAACAGTGGGAATTGCTTCTGGGATGTCTCAGCCCATGTTTTCGAAGGTGTTATCCAGAGTGTTGTCTGCCCTGATGAAATCCGTGAGGAGCTACATCATTTTCCCTGAGGTGGGCGAATTGGCTACAGTGAAGGGTGATTTCTACGCCCTTGGACATATTCCCAACGTCATTGGTGCCATTGATGGGACCCATGTGGCTTTGGTTCCCCCAAGAGACAGGGAGCAGGTGTACAGGAACAGAAAAAATTACCATTCAATGAACATCCAGGTGGTGTGTTTGGCTGACCAGTACATCTCGCATGTAAATGCCAAATTCCCAGGGTCAGTGCATGACGCCTACATCCTAAGGAATAGCAGCATCCCTTACGTGATGGAACAGCTACAGAGACACCGTGTATGGCTAGTGGGGGACTCTGGGTACCCCAACCTGTCGTGGCTACTGACCCCAGTAAGGAATCCCCAGACCAGGGCAGAGGAACGGTACAATGAGGCCCATGGGCGTACTAGGAGGGTGATCGAACGCACCTTTGGCCTCCTAAAGGCCAGGTTTAGGTGCCTGCATATGACAGGTGGATCCCTAATGTACTCACCTAAGAAGGTGTGTCACATCATCGTGGCCTGCTGCATGCTTCACAACCTGGCTTTGCGCCGCCAGGTGCCTTTCCTGCAGGAGGATGGTCGAGACGGTGGTGTTGTGGCAGCGGTGGAACCTGAGGAGAGTGACGAGGAGGAAGACGACGGGGCTGAAACAGACAACAGGGACAGAATCATTGAACAGTACTTCCAATAGGACACAGGTAACATTTCAAAGATAATTTAGTAAATGTGAACTACTCTCCTGCATCTCTGCTGCCTGTCTATTTGCCCCAGTGTATGATGACTGAGTTTTGGCTTTTCCCTCCCTATTTCAGATCTGGGGTCCCCACTACGAGTCCTGTGCTTCGTTTCCCCATGGACTACAGCTTTGTGGCAGCTGTTTGTTGACTTCACCATATACAAGGACATATTTGCACTGTCATGTCAATTACAATATATTGAAATCACAGCCAGACTCCAGATAGTTTTGTGCAAAATAGGTGTTTATTTAAGTGCTCAAAATGGGATGGGTGGTTTCAAGTGGGTGGGGGCTATGGTGAAGGAATGTCCATGGCAGAGTCCAGAGTAACAGTCACACAGGTGCATTGTCCAGAGGCCTGTGGAGAGATGGAGCATGGGCAGTTCAAGGATGGACAGGGTGACAATGTGGGACAGTGGGATGACATCAGGTGGTATCCATTGCTGGCGGGGGTCTTGACATCCTACTCTGTCTTCTTGCGAGATCTCAGGGCCCTCTTGCGGGGTGGTTCTTCTCCTGCAGGAGGTGGGGGTCTGGTGGGCTGTTGCTGTGCGGGGGCCTCCTGTCCACTAGCGCCGGCGGAGGTGGTTGGCTGTTCTTGGTCCAGGCTAGTGGCAGGGGCCCTTGGGTGTTGTTGAGTGTCCGCCCTGGTGTTGACGAGGTCCTGCAGCAGCCCTACCATGGTAACCAGGGTGGTGTTGATGGCTCTGATGTCCTCCCTGTACCCCCGATAGTGTTCCTCCTGCAGTACCTGGATCTCCTGGAACCGGGCCAGTACCGTCGCCATCGTCTCCTGGGAGCGGTTGTATGCTCCCATGATGGTGGTGAGGACCTCGTGGAGAGTGGGTTCCCTGGGCCCGTCCCCCCCCTGTCGCACAGCTGCCCTCCGAGTTGCCCTGTTTCCCTGGGCCTCTGCCCCCTGGCCGGTGTGCCCACTACCACTGCCCCCAGGTCCCTGTTGTTGTTGGGGTGGTGGGTTATCCTGGGTGCCCTGTAGTGGTAGACACACCGCAGATTGACGCGCCCTGGAGACAGAGGCATGGGCCCGCTGGGTGGGAGCTGTGCTGGTGTTCCCAGAGGGGTTTGGGTCTGTAGTGGCCTGGGCCTGTGTGAGGGGAACCGACTGTCCAGAGGTCCCTGATGGTCCGGGCTGGTCATCGGGGTCCAGGTCGACAGAGCTGCTGTCATCGCTGACGGCCTCTTGGGTGGGGGGTGTGGAGAATTCTGGCCCCTCCGCCGCGGTGTGTTGACGGTCGGGTCCTGCAGGGGTATAGAGGTATGGTTATAGTTTCAATGTGTGGCATATGGGTGTATCTATGGGTTCTCGTGTCCCCAAGTGCTGGCATTCGTGTGTGGGGGCTTTGGTGAGGGTGGCTTGTGGGGGGGATGTGTATATGCATTGGGCATGCTTTGGTGATGGGTGTCCATGCTTAGTGGACGCATGCAGGCCTAGGTTTTGGGATGTGTGGGTTGTGATGGTGAGACATTGGCGGGGAATAGGTGTGCTGGGGGTGGGGGTGAGGATGGTGGTGGGGGTGAGGATGGTGGTGGGGGTGGGGGTGAGGGTGGGGTTCGAGGATGGGGGTGAGGGTTGGTGTATGATTTGGCATGCAGGTGGGGGGGAAGCAGTATTGAAGCTTCAACTTACCAGTATCCATTCCTCCGCCGACTCCTGCGAGGCCGTCAGGATGCAGGATGTTCAAGACTTCCTCCTCCCATGATGTGAATTGTGGGGGTTGAGGTGGGGGTCCTCCGCCAGTCTTTTGCACGGCGATGTTGTGCCTGGATACCATGGAACGCACCTTCCCCCGTAGGTCGTTCCATCGCTTCCTGATGTCTTCCCGATTTCTGGGGTGCTGTCCCACAGCGTTGACCCTGTCGACAATCCTCTGCCATAGCTCCGTCCTCCGGGCAATGCTGGTGTATTGTATCTGTGTGCCGAACAGCTGGGGCTCTACCCGAACGATTTCCTCCACCATGACCCTGAGTTCTTCGTCTGTGAAGCGGGGTTGTCTTTGGGGTGCCATGGGGTGGTGTGTATGATGTGTGGGGTGGAGTATGTGTAGTTAAGTGTGTTGAGTGTGTTGAGTGTGGTGGTGTGTGTTGTTTTGTGTGTGGATAGTGTGTGGGTGATGGTGTTGAGTGGCTGTGGCTGTTAGTTTGTGGATGCTGGTGTCTCGCTCTGGCCTTCTTTCAGAATTTTTTTGCGTAGGGGTTTGTGGGTGATGTGGGTGGGTGTTTTATATTGTATTGTGTGTGTGGGAGTGGTGTGTGTATGTGTATCAGGTGTGTGGGATTCAAATCGTCCAATGTGGCTGAGTTTTGTTCGTTTGTGTGTATTCTGACCGCGGCGGTGTGTCCCGCCAATGGAATACCGCGTTTGAATGACCGCCGCGTGGATTCGTGGGTCGTAATGGCATGGGCGTATTTCTGTTGGCGTGGCGGTGGAGGTTTTGTCACCTCCACCTTTCCGCCGACCGCTGGTCTGGCGGTCGGTTGTGGCTGTCGGATTTTCGGAGGTTTGCCTTCTGTGGGTCAGAATGACCGTGGCGTGTTTCCGCGGCCGCGGCGGTGTTATGGCGGTCTTCTGACCGGCGGTAAGTGCATTTTACCGCCGGGGTCAGAATGACCCCCTACATGAGCCCAATAACAATAAAACAATATATTCAGAAAAAATCCATCAGATTAAAACAGATAAAAACCTCATTCTTAAGAAGATAAAGAAAAATTCTTTAAAAACCTCTACATTGCTACGCCAAATAATAGCCCCCTCAAAAACGATCCCAGCCCTCTCCATACCAATGCATCTGAGGCCATTTGCAGCCACATAAAAGCAGGGCAATATTGCACAAAGCCCTTGGGCCTCAACAAGGGTAATAAAAAACGAGATCTAAAAGGTGCATAAAAAACACAGAATAATGTAAAATGGGATAAGGTCTGCAGGGACACCAAGGACGAGGTCTAATAGATTTTTCACCATATTGGCCTAGCGGGAAACATAGGTTACTTCTGATGACCCCCATACGAAATCGAGTAATAAGAGACCGTTCCCTCACATCATTTATCTCTAAAAGATAGAGCTCAGGGCCCATCCCCATCTTTAACATAATAATATCTCTGACCAATTTTTTCCTTAAAACCTCCCCCTGTCTTTTTGCCCCCTGAATTCTCAGAAAATTATCCTTAACCCAATTTTTATCACGGCTAGTCAAACCCTCAGGAGTATCAAACAAGTCAGGCCGCCCCAAAACTTGAGCTGTCTTTCTTATATACGTTAATCCAGAGAATATTCTTTACATTGTCACAGGCCAAACAATCCCTTAAAATCTTTCTAGTGAATGTAGCATGTTCATTCCTCCAAATTGAGATCCATAGCAGGAGGGGAGCAAACTGGAAAGTATCTTGTACAAACTCAAGATCTAATTCCAAATAAAGGGAAAAACCAGAAGTGTTTTGGCCAACTCCCAATAGCCTTCTACAGAAACGATTTTCTTCTACAGTAGGTGATGGAGTATCCACATACCCCCAGAGTGCTGCACCATACAGCAGAACAGGAAGACATTTCGCCTGTAGATTCCAAGCAAGGGCTTGATAGGTTTACTTCCTACTCTTACAGCAAAATCAAATGTAGCACCAACTATGGTATGGAACAGCATACCCCTTCTGGCAATACAGGGTTTCCAAGAACCTTTATCATCAAAGATGACCACAAATATGGGAACTCATGGACCCTGCTAATGATTTGATCCTCAATCCTTAGGCCCCCCACCCTACTGAGGGGTCTACCACATACCATGAAATGTGATTTCCTGTAATTAATCTCTAGGCCCAGGACTGACATAAAGGAGGCATAAGCTCTAACTGCTTCACGGAGGCCATTCATTGTGCGGGCCATAAGGACCGCATCATCCGCATACTTCAACACAGGGACATTAATACCATTCACCTCAGGGACATCCCTGCAAAGTTCCATCAAGAAGTCCGACAATCCATTTGTGTATAAAAGAAACAAAGTAGGAGCCAAAAACATATCCCTCCCACATCCCTGGTGAACGCTCCTTGTGAGTTTAAAAGCCTCTGAACATTCCCCATTTATCCCCACCCTCACATTTGCAGCCATTCCTGAGTAGAGATACCGAAGCAACTCTACAATATTAGGATCCAACCGTAACTGATTAAGCCTCTCCCACAGTATAATCCGATTTGCCTTGTCAAAGGCACTAAGGTCCATAAATGCAAGGTAGAGGGTGCCCTTCCTTGCTTGCGTATATTTCCTAATCATCATCAATAAGTTAAGGCACTGTTCCCGCGTGCCAAGCCCTTCCCTGAATCCATACTGGTCCTTGCTAAGAATTTCATTTTCTACCATCCAGGCCTCAATACGCCTTAGGATGATCGCAGAAGAATCAAGGAGTGAAATGGGGCGATAAGACTTAGGATCATTCCGGTCACCCTTTTTAAAAACTGGGATAATACAAGCCAGCCTCCAGGAGGCAGGAATACCCACAGTAACTGCCGCATTCAGGACATTTAAAAGAATAGGTGCCCATAACTCAAGGCAGGATTTATATAAATCCATAGGGATCAAATCCGGGCCCGGGGCTTTATTGCTAGCACTACCCTGGAGTGCATCAATTACCTACTGGAGTGAGAACCTGATCGCTAGGTTAGGAGCCACATCACACTCATTCTCCCAGTTATTTCTTACGGGTAAACCCTAAAAAATTCTACAAAAATAATTTTACCCAGGCCTCCAGGGCGATATTGCAACCCAGGCCCTCCGATGTTTCTGTTGCAAAAGAACCTCTATTCACCACCTTCCAGAACAACCCAATATCCTTCAAGACTGTGGCCCGCTCCAACTCAGCCCAAGCTTTTTCTTTCTGTTTTAACTTGCTCTCCCTCAAAGCAATTTTATACTTAATCCTTGCTTCTTTCACAAGGACCCTGTCTCTATGGTATTTCTTGAGGGCCGTTTTCATGTTTGCCTTAGCATCATAACAGGCCTTATCAAACCACTCACATCTGCTCTTACTAGGGCAGCTACTTGTTAAAAGTACGCAATCTCCAACTGCTATATTTACTACAGTTATTGCATCCATAACTTCCTTAGGGCTAGGGGTATCAGCCAAAAGTATTTCCATAAACAAATGTAGGTTGTCTCCCACCACCCTTTCTACAACTTGTTGGGTATCTACCTGATTCCAACCAAGTTGCCTGCCCTGATCTCTGATCTTCACTGATGCGGGACCACGCGTCCTAATTTACATAAAGCCCCTGGGAGTTTGAAGCATACTGTAAGGGAATTATGGTCACTTATGCACTCCCCTAGCACCCCTCCACCAATCAACAGATCTATTAGTAGTGGAGACACAAAAATATAATCAATTGTGGTGCCAAACCCTCTTCCCACAAAAGTTGGGAGTTGACAGGTATCCACTACTTCTAAATCACAGAGATTCTGAAGGCCCATCTTCCTCAGCTCCTAAATCAGAACCCTGCCTCTAGAATCCTGCACACCATCCTCCAAGTAATCCTCCCATTCACACTCGAAAGGATTTACCACTGTACTAAGGCGTCCCAGCTTTGCATTAATATCTCCGACACAATGGCACATAACTCCAGCCCCACCCCCTCCATTCTACACTTCAGCACCCGAAGAACGAAGAAGAGGGCCCCAATTTGACAGCCCAGATCCCACACAGCATTATAAAAATTTACCAACAAAACATTAAAATTGTTAGAAAAAATCACCCATGCAAGCAATATACCCTGGTGGTTACAGTTGATTTGGAATGCCCCCACTATCTTAGAAAAGCGAATTAGTGTAACCAGGGCACCTTTCGAACAGCCTTCAAGGGACTGCACAGCTGGGACTGCAAATCTATCATACCCCCCCAAGCAGCCAACCCATCCGACCAGGTTTCCTGGAACATAATAATATCATAATTAACCGGACACGTAACCCAAGCCTGGTCCGATAGCTTGGCATCATACCCTGCAATATTCCAAGAAATAAGACTGCACTGCGAAATCACCCCCTCCGGCACAATCAAAGTCTTAGTGCATTGTCAGTCCACCCCTTCCAAATCTGGATTTCTATAGTTATCAACTCTCCTGCTGGTTGACCGCGGGGCTGTCTAACCTGGGGGGGTGCCTGCCAAGTTCAAGGGAAGACTCATCACCCAGTTGCATGTGATTATAAAAATAACCCAAGGGGGCCATACCAATAGATCCTACTCTTGAAAAAACTGGACTGTATGTGGAGAGAAGCCGTTGTGCCAAACCAGAGTATCTAACATTTACAATAATACAATCCCTATTCCCCTCCTTTTTTTTGGGCCCAAGCCAGTCAATTCTTCTCACAAACAAAATGTCCTTAAAATCCTTACATGAAAAGTCACAATTGCTGCTCAGCCAATAGCCAGTCTTATTTATTAATCGAGCCGTAGACTCATTAACCCCAAGGGCCAGAGCAGGGACATTCATCAACACACCACATGGGGGCACATGCCGGCGGAAGTTCCAAACAGACCAATGGAGATCTTTTTGTTGGCAGATTCTGAGCATACTTCCCATCCAACTGTTGGCAGATCCCCCCATCTGCCACAGATTCAAGTTCAGGTTGCCTGCTACTGTTCGATCTTATTATGGCCCTCCCGCTCAATGATGAATCCGACGCAGTTTCAACACAGGCCCCTTGGGTCCCAAAATTTGCAGGATTATCCAATTGCAGTGGCATTTTCCTCAAAGGCCCCAAAAACCCAGCAGCTTCCTCCTGCGAGGTCACAACCTCACTTGCTTGAGGCAAACAGCTCAGGGCCACATGGCCACCCGTACATTGTCTCCCAAGGTTTCCTTGCTCAGATAGCCAGGAAACTGCTTTTTCAATAGACAATAATTTTGCCAAAACAGGAGATAAAATAGTCTCAATCATTTCCTTAAATTTTAATAATAAATTAGTTACATCGCAGCCTGTAAGCTGGCAAAGTTTAGGGCCGCTATTCACCCCCTTAGAGATTTCCAAAAGAGATGTTTTCATTTTGGGCACCATTTTCTTTAGCGCCTTTTTCTTCTTTGGGTGGGGGCTGCATTTATCTAAGGGGCAAGCCGGGGGCGAGGGCAATAGGAGCCTTTTACTTCTTCTCAAAGGCCCGGGATCACCTAAATCCTCTACTATCTCAACATGGGTATGCTCGGCAGCGACACGTTGGTCGCCCCCAAGATGGGCCGCCTCCTCATCCAAGCCCTCTGGGGGATCACCAACTACAGGGGCATGACACCAGTCCTCCAACTCCATAGATGGCCTCCTCTCCGCCAGATCAATTACCTTAGTCACAACCCCAACAGCTCTAGCGAGAAAGGAGTCCATGGTGGTGTGTGCACTACCCTGTCTGCCACCACTGCTACCACACATAGCTCCAGTTACCTGGCCCTTCTTCCTGCCCATTATATAAACAATAGCACCTCACTAACGTAGTGCAGCAAAAGTCACAGTTTAAACATAGTCTCTCTCCCAGTGAATCTCCAGGCGCCGACAATATTAAGTAAAATCCGTAAACTCACCATCTACAGAGAAGATGTAAGATGAATGAGGGGTGGCCCAGCCCAGCCTCAGACAGTCGATGGCAGGCGCAGGATGGGTGTGCCCTTGGCCCGGGCTTTGCCCGGGTGCGGCCCGCGCAGCGGGAGAAAGCAGCTCGCTATACGGGCATCTTCAGGGGCTTGCTCCGCCCCTCCTCTGTCAGCCATATCAGCCCCCAAGCACATAACTACATTATTATGTCTGAGATACAAATGTACGCATATGTATGACACAATGGATATGGTGGCCTATGTCCAACACATGATAAGGCATGTGACAACCATGACAATTTGTACTCTGAGTGTTCAGTGGGCTTGAACTGCATTGATATCACGTAACCCCTGACAATTTCCATGTGCATGTGTATTGTTGGAATTGTACTCCATATTGGTCTGCTACATGTGTGCCATTTGGTTCCCTATGCATCTTAGTTGCAGGAGATGTTATGTACACATGTTTGTGAAGGTTGGTATATGCTGTGTGTATGTAAAGACATGTGTTGTGTAATTTCTGTAACATATGACAACAGTGGTGTGTTCTTCCTGCATAGACACATGTTGGCATTTTACAAATGCATGTGTAGTCACATCAGTGCCACCTATGTTTCTGTATGTCGAAACACATGTGAAGATCTTTTCTTTCTGTCACTGATCTTGTGATACCTATGCCCTTATTTTTGTGCTAGGTTGCCTTTTGTTCAGAATCCATACACATCACCATGCCAGAGCCATTATAGTGGTACATGTGTGCAGAGATATGTGGTATATGTGTGCATGCCTCACTGGGCAATGACATTTTTCAACCTCATGTTTGGTATAACTGTCACATAAAATGGCATACCACTGTCTAACAGTGTTGCAGTCTGGCATAGAAGCTACCCTACTCATCATCACCACTGTGTGAGTCTGTATGGCAACATTAACGCAAGTTTCTATTTGAAGGGGCAGGTTAATGGTACTCCGGTTTACTCTGTCCCCTGTGCACATGCATCAGACCCCTGACAATGTCATACATTAATGTAGCCAGAGCAGTGGTATGTGGGTTTATTGAGCAGGTATCTAGAGTCTTCATGATTGCTACTCAGCAGAACTATGCACACTCCCCAGCAGACAGACACATGAACAATTGTGGTCATACAGACCAGGATATCACAATTTCCTCTGTGGTGTATGATGTCAACTTTACCCTCTCATGTACAAAGCTCGGGTGCTTGTACATGTAGGACATCTCATTATTTGATGTCTTTAGTTGTTTCCATGGGTATCTTGTTTGGACTTGAATATCTGTTGTGACTTCAATATTGAACACGCGCCAGAGTAAGATGGACTTGTCTGTCACAGCCTCCTTTCATGGTGGCATGCGATGGCCAAATACCGTGGTATGCTAGTGACCAACATGACTGGGTTGTATACTGACCTGGCCACCCTCTCTGTGCATTTGTTAAATGCAGACATATAGACATTGATGTGTTGTACAGTCAGTAATGGTCTATGTGTGTCCCTTCTCCATGTGTTCCTGCATTACTGGTAAGGTATGTATTGTCACCTACATTGCTCCCATTCTTTAGGCTGCTTGGACTTTGTACATATCTTCTCAAGCAACATTGTCTGGTAATACATGGACATGATGCTACATGTGTAATTGGAAAATGTACACAACTCCTACTAGTGGCTACTTGATAATTATGGTTCCATTGACGGTATGTGTGAGATGTAATGAGTTCCACATAGACATGACATTACTACTGCCACAGCACTTGTGTTATCTTCATTTGACCTCCTGTGTTGTATTTGCAAGTATCCGTGGATGTCTCAAAGTTGTCCATCCACAACCTCCAATGATCATGGGTCTGCATTTCTTACAGTATGCCACACTCTAGGTAACTCTTACCATGACTGAATGATGTTGAGGTGTGAAATCATCTGGGTGCTGTACTGTTCATTTGCCAATTGCCACATATATGGCTAGGTCTACTCCCACTCAGGTTGATATTGTGTCTCAGACATTTTTCAACAATGCTAGGCATAGTAGCACATCCCACTCCTGATTGCAATGTTGGAGCCCAACACATCTATGGGATAAATTGTTACAGTTGGTATCATGCACTTGTTCTGTCATGTGATTGAAAATGAGTGGTGTGTATTACTATATGCAGTGTGATGTTGTTATACAGAGCATACTAGGTAAACATGCTGACACATGTCAAGCATTGTTGATACTGGCAAATCCGCTGCTACCTAGGACATACACTTGTGCATCAGTCTTCCCATGTTTATCTGGATTTGCTATATGCATGTGTCAAGTCAACAAATTGGTGTGACAAGTGAGCACCTTAGGTACATAGTGAGTTTAAGACACTCTGCCTATATTCAACCATATAAAAGTTTGGTGGTGCATTGTCCTAATTAATCCTTGGATTCTGACAATGTGTCATATGTTTGAATAGGGATTCTGCACCCATTGCTGATTATTTTGCCTGGCAATCCTAGGCGCACTCCACAGCCAATGTGTGTGTGCCATTCTTGAGGTACAGTCCACCATGTGCCAGGGTTGTGCCCTATGGCAGTGCCAGAACATTATTTCATGGATACACTGTGCAGGCTCAGCATCGTACACTGGTTACAATTCCTGGACAATTACTGAAGGTCCATAGTTACTGATGATGTCTTACCCTTGTCACACGTGTACCATGCAGGCAAAGCTGCAGTCACCATGAGCTGTGACAATATTCTGTTCCTACATAACTTGATATCCATTTGCTGACCGCCTCTACCTTATGTGTGCCCCCCTTGCATACATCTTGTTAGGCATGGTGTTGTTGTGCTTAATATACTAGGTATGAACACCTTGCCCACTTGACAGAACAATGTATGTAGTGGTGCATGGATCTAGACTTTCAGGAGTCACATGCCTGCGAATTGCGTGTCACTGATTTGTGAGATGTGACCCTCTTACGTCACAAATGATGCTGCTACCATACTTGGCACCTTTCTATTACTTACCAGCTCACTAAGGTTTGAGTCACATTCCAATGGTGTATGTAGTGGAGAATAAGTAGACCACGGAGAATCAGGTTCAAAATATGTTTTTATGCTATTTACAATGTGATGTTTTTAGTAAAGTGACTATGTGTAGAAGTTCTCAACAATGTGAACTCCTGCAGCAGTGTTCTGTTGTTCCCCCTCCACATTATCTGCTCCATCATCATTCTCCTCCTCGTTGGGGATATCAAACTGGTCACCCAGGGGATATTTGTCCTGACACAGATGTTGTGGAGTATTGCACATGCCAGAATTATTTTGCAAACAAGTGGTGGAGCATACAAAAGGCTACCTCCTGTCAGGGCCAGGTACCTGCACCTGGATTTCAGGATCCCAGAGGTCCTCTCCACCACCTTGCGTGTTTTCCTGTGACCCTCGTTGTAGGCCCGCTCTTCCACCATGATGTGTTTGTAAGTTTTGATAGTGGTTTGGAACATACCATGGCAGTTCCTAGTTTTAGTTGGAGTGATGACACAGACTTGCTTGTGGTATAGTGTATGTTCCTTTTCTTGTGACATGGTTTCATTGGACCGTGTTGATGGACATGACAATCTGGGATAGTGGCTCAAGGGCCGAGGAATATTAATGTTGATCCCATAATGATGGTTATGATTTAGGTAAATGTGTTGTGTAGTACATATTGGTCATGGGTGGAATGTTAGTGGGAGTTTAGACTCTTGCTGTGATGTGTGGTGAAATATGGTACAGGAGGCATACAATGGACTCCCGGTTGAGTCTGAACATCTGGATCACATCTTGGTCCCTCAGTCCAAGGATGGTTGTGCTCTGTCTGAAGATCCTCTCCCTCCTTCTGTGCTGCTTTTGTGGCTGCTGTGGTGGTGTTTGGGATTGCTGCGGTGGTGGTGGAGGGACCTGCTGTCTTCGCTGATGTCTGCTGCGTGTGCCAAGCTGGAGCAGTACCACTTCCATGTTCTCCTGGAGGTTTCCAAAGCTCCTTCTGTGTGTTTTCTTTGAATGGTGGTGTGTGGGCCTCTTTTTAACCCCTGGTCTGACCAGACATTAAAATTTGACGCTAATCAGACTTAGCGCCATTTTTCAGTCCACTTCTTTGGTTAGTGTTGTTTTTGCGTTGGTAGGTGAATATGGCGCCAGAGAGCTAGCATCATTTTTTGGAAGAGAATGCCTACCTTGATTCTCATTGTCACAATGAGACGCAAGGTGCTTGGGCGCCCCCTTAAAATGGTGCTAACTCCAAAATCTTGAAGCTAGACGGGTCTAGCACTAAAATATAAATATGGAGTTATTTTTGCGGCACTTTACAGTAAAAGAAAATGATGCTAAAATGGCACAAACATTTCATAAATATGGGCCTAAGAATCTAAACCCAAGATATACATTTTGTATGCATCTTCTTGAAGCTGGTAAATAGATCACTGTGCTTATTATAAGGATTGCAGCTTATGAACACAGGTTAACAAAATTATCTCAGTGTCAAAAGCAGTAGCCCACTAAACTACCTACATAAAATATGATGTGCTTTGCAGCAGGCACATTGACTCTCTATGATGCATCATCAGTCAAAACTGTGATTGGACAAAAAACAGAGCTCCCTCAGAACTGTATAACCACCAGAGTTATCTTACTGGTATTATAAACCCCTCAAGACTGCTGGGCAACCAAACATCTCTACTGCACGCTTCTTCACCCTGTAAGATATTTTAAAATGCTGTCTCTTTGTGACCAATTAAGTAAGCTAGAATAGATTTGCTGTCTCAGTTCTCCTTATTGAGAATTCCTTTGCAGCAGATTTTGTTTTAAATAAATGTGTACGTTGTCTGTCAGACTCTGCTTTTCAAGCTCTGCCCCTTTTGACTCCAGCCGTTTCCTCTGCCACACCTTGACCTCCAATTTATGGGCTACTGGAGTAGTAAACTTTTATCAATTCGAGCACTGCGTACAGCACAGAAAGCCCTCCAGGTTGTTGCTCATGCTGAGGTGCTTTGGTTTCCATTAGTGCACCCCGAGGTCCTGACATAGACTAGAGCATTTAATGGGACTGCACAGATTGCAATTTTAAGTAAATACAATTCCAAAGACAAATTCAAACCACAGTATTGCTTCATGTGGGTGTACTAGGGGCCAGATTAATCAAGGGATTGCATTGCTCCTGCATCAGGCAGGAAATCGCAAGGGCAACACAATTCCCAAGTTAGGTATATCAAGCATCACACAGCCACCTTGCATAGCCCTGTGTTGTTTGCTAAATCTGGAGTAACGCGTAGCAGCACAAGTCGCTGCATTGTGTTACTCTGACCTATGAAGGTGGTCAGTAGGTGGAATATGGATGTTCCCACATGTCTACCCATGGATTTGGGTGCATTTCCAGATTTACCAAGACTGGTAAACCTGGAAATGAGTCAAAATGCTACACCTTCCCAGAGGAGGAACAATGAAGAAAAATATCTTTATTTCTCCTCGTTGTTTCAGCTTTCTAAGCGTATTGCATTCTGCAGCATGCTTAGAAAGAGAAAAATGCCTCTGAAGATTGTTTTTGGGCAGAAAGGTGCCTCTTCCTACACAAAAACAATCCTGCCTACATCCCAGGTACCCATGTACCATAACACAAGGGTTCCTGCATTGGTGCTAGGCAGCAGATTGTGTGCCAGCACAGGCAGTGAGCAGGAGTATGCCATATATTGGTAAATATTGCACATTCTTGCCCTCTCACTTTCATGCAGGTGAGCGCAGCAAGTCGTCTTGCTACACTATATTGTGTGAAACGTTGATAAATCCACCCCTAGGTGTCAGTTTTGCCAAACTGCGGCATCTGATGACAAAAGTGTTTACTTTCTTCTTACCCACATATGCGAGATTGACCAGATACAAGAACCATCACAGACACCCTTTTGGTATTCACCACCAATGATGGAGAATTTCTGTCAATTGTTCCCAGGTGGGTGTGGTGCTCACACCACCACATAAAATATTGCTGCATTGAAAGAACAGCAAAGCATAAATGTTTCGGTCCCAATAGGAAACACTCCTGAGCTGATAATGTGAGGTACAAATAAGGGAGACCATATCATCTTTAATGGAGGGTAAGCGACAGAGGTTATTTGGATCATTCACCTTAAGCCATAACTTAATTTCTATCAGCCTCCTTCATCCCCTGCTTGATGATCGTGTAATTCATATTATGGATCATGCTGAAAAGCTAGTTTCACCATAAGTTATTGGCGATAATTTTTATTAATCTGCCAGCCTAAAGAGTGCTCCCTACTGAAATGCAAGTGAGATGAAGCAAAGCTTTCATGTATTATACTGGAGGTGCGTCTGTGCTCCTAAAAAGTGTTTCACACTCCTTTTGAAACTGCACCAATTGTGATTCTCACAATAATGTGTTTTTGTATCTAAGTGTGTTTTACCATTAATTGTGATTTGTAGTACTGAAAGTGTTTGTGCACTGCTTCTGTTTATGCACAAGGGATTTTGTACCTACATGTAATTTTGCTTTTCAGCGTGAATCAAAATTGATTCAATATCTGGTGCTGCTTCACATGAACTTATGTTGATTTTGCACCTAAAACCAGTTTGACACTTAAATATGAATTACGTTTCTTAGGCCCTCATTTGTACTTTTAGGTGCAAAACTGCACCAACGCAGTTTTGCACCAAAATGTTTAGCACCGGCTTGCACCATTTCTGAGCACCAGCCGGGCACCATATTTATGGAATGGTGCAAGCCGGTGCAAAGGGTAGGCTAGCGTAACAAAAAAATGATGTTAGCCGGGTGGAGCCGGCGGTATGGAAGAAGGGGGTTTTGCATAAAAAAATGACGTTAGGCAGGTTAGAGTAAAACAAAATTACTCTAACCTGCCTAGAGTCATTTTCTGATGCAAAACCATCTATACCACATGACACATGTCTTAGAAAAGGCAGGAGTAATTCCCACCACCCCAATGGCCCGCACAGGGGACCAGGGTCCCCTGGGCATGGCCATTGCACCCAGTGCCATGTAGGGGGGGCCATTTCAGGGCCCCCAAGGGACTTTAAAAAAATAAATACTTACCTGTACTTACCCAGGATGGGGTCCCCCATCCTCAGCTGTCCCTCTGGTGTGGGTGTCCCTTGGGCCTTGGGAGGGCACCTGTGGGCTTATTCCATGGTGTTCCACCATGGAAATATGCCCACAGGTCCCCTAATGCCTGCTCTGACCCAGGCATTAAAACATGGTGCATAGTAAGCTTTGCACCATTTTTTGACCCCTACTTCTCCATGCGTGATTTTTGCACGGGAGGATAAATAAGGCGGTAGGGTCCTTAGAGCCATTTTTGCCCAGAAACACCTACCTTGCATCTCGTTGACGCAAGGTAGTTTTCTGCAGGCACAAAATGACTTTAACTCCATAACGTTGGCGCTAGATGGGTCTAGTGCCAAAGTATCAATATGGAGTTAGTTTTGCATACAAAAAATTACGCAAATCCAGCGCAAACAGAGTATAAATAGGCCCCTAAATGTCTTCCACGCTCATGCTTGCACAGAAATGTGGGTTGTGCCCCTCAAAGTTTGTCTCTCTCATGCTAATGTTCACCAAGGATAATTGTGTAATAAACCAAACTAATATCCTACTGAGGCACACCTTATGCACTCAGCATGTTATATTTCCACTGTATTTTCTCCCTGATCTGAGCATTTGTATCTAAATATGATACCACACTCTTGCCTCTTATAAATGTGTTTTTCCACCCCCAGGTATAGCAACGTGTCTGTCAATGTTGCACCAGATGTGATTCTGAATCCTAAATGGTTTTTGTTTTGCACTTATACGTTCCTGATTACTTTATACCAAAAAGTAATTTTGCTTATATATATATATATATATATATATATATATATATATATATATATATATATGATTGTGATATGTGATTCTGCACCTATATTACATTTTGCACCTAACTCTTTTTGTCCTCCTCAATATGATATCACAATCTAGCTTAATTCACACTTATGGTGGTTTGCATCTAAGAGTAATTCTGCTCTTAAAATTTTATTTTGCCGCTAAATGTGACTTTGCACATCAATGTGATGTGTGTTATTAAAAGATTTCCAACCTTGCTTGTCTTTCACCAAAAGTGACTTTTCACCTCAATGTGCTGTCAATCAAATGTAAGGTGTTACCAATGCACACATTTCCACCTACTGTGACATCTTATTGCTATATTTTCTCTTTGTACTGAGCAATACCCGACTGTTACTGCTGCCTCATATTGATTCCTCTCAAGAAAAAATACCTACTTGTTTTTCTGTGGTAATATTTTGGCCACCAAATCTCAAGAAATTCTATCTGTCCTGGCACATTGAAAACTACATTCACAGAGCACAATAACCAAGCCAAGATGGCCAACCTGGAAATCTTAACCAGAGACAAATGTGATAGTGCCAGACTGAGCTCCATTAAAGTTGACATACTCTTTTTTGTACTGAGAACTATCCCTTCTTAACCAACGCACTATGCTTTTTCTTTTTTTCCATCTTCATTCACCCCTTTTGCCTCTGACTTTCAACCTTCAGCCCTTTAATTCTACTCAGTGTCCTCTCTAGAGGGTCGTGGTTTACAAGCCTAGGAAGATGCAGCCGACCCTTCCAATCTCAAGTCAAACCATCTGGGTTACCTGAGTCAAGGTCTGGTGCCATCATAGGACTATTAAGTCAACCTATCCTCCACAGTCTTCCCTAACTATGCAATCAAGGGTCCCCGAATATTAGACCTTCCCAAGGCCTTAAAGTGTGTATCCGTTTTAGAGTGTACATTACTGAGTCTAGCCAATGAGCTACAGTGGGAGCCATATTTGATAACCACTTTCTGCAGATCTTCCTCCTTGCCAACAGGATGAAGTAGAACACCAATTTACTACTATCTTTATTCAGCTTCACTGCTTCTTCTGTTTCCTAAACATTATGAAGCCAAGACTTACCTTCATGTCCACTAGAAGAATCTCATCATATTCCTACTCACACCTTTCCAATACTGTTGTAGATTGGGGCAGTCCATAAATAGATGGATTTCATTAACCTTCGCTTGTTCACATTTCCTACAGAATGTGGATTCACTATTCCCCAGTTTAATGAGCTTCTTTGGGGTTCATAAAGCTCTGTGGAGTGAAAAGAGATGGTTTATTTTGAAATATGCAGGATTTGTGGTACTATAAAGTGTATACATTGATACTTGCCATAGATCCTGGATCTGCAGCTGCAGCAGGCTTCTTCCCCATAATTCCTCCAGAAATACAAAATCTCCATCCATGGTGTCCAGAATTAGCCAGTACCACTTTGAGATCTTCTTCAGGCTACCCTTTTCTAATTGTTTTTCAAGCTCATTCCAATTACCACCCTTGATTCCAAGCTTGGGTCCAACTTTTTAACTGAAGGTATTTATAGAAATAGGGATTTTCCTCAGGCCACTCTTTGTAAATCGCCCCATAGGAGAAGTTCACCACCTTGTAATAGCTGCCTCCAGCAGTGCCTCTCCGTCTCCCTGATTGGACATGCTAATTTATCTCCTAGGCCCTCAGGTGTACCTGGGACTCCCAAACTGGTGCATACTTGCTATAATATGATAACTTCATAGTCCTTCTGATCTGTGACAAGAGGTAGACCATTGCCTGCAGCACTTTCAATCTTACTTTCTTGTAAAATTTCATATCCACAAATTTATAAAAGAAGTGAGATTCACCCCCTCTAACATCCTTCAACATAGTCTTGAAAATAGTCCCCCAGCTGGCTGCTTCCTTATGTAAGCCCCTACAGTTTTTCATCTGGAAATCCCATGAATAAATCTGGATGTCTCACAGTTAGACCCCTCCCTTATCTTGCCTTCTACGCAGCTTTTTCCATGAGATTCTTGCTCCCTTTGATGCCCAGATAAGTATGATAATATTACCTTGCAGCTTCCCCAACTGCTCTTTTATAAGGGAATTGTATTAAAAAGAAAAGTGAACGTTGGCAGGATATTCATTTTTATTGAATTGGCCCTACCAAATATTGTTAATGGTAGGTGGGACCAACTGGTTAACAGACTACTTATTTCTTTCATCACCTTTTAAAAATTGGCATTTGCAAACCTGCCCACAGCCTGCCTAATTTTTATCCCTAGATATCTCATCTCACTTTGGACTGCTTGACTGATCCCCTCAATATTCCAAGCCGTTATTTCAGGTTTCGAAGTGTTTACTGCATACCTTCGACACCTTCCCGAAGTCTGATACCAATTGTTCAATCCCCGGGAGAGAAGATTGCAAGTCAGCTGTGTAGATCATCAGGTTGTCTGCATACAGGAAACCTTCTTTTCCCATACGTCATTTTTATAAGGGCTCTCTTATTCTGTCTCCTCAATTTCCTTGCCAGTGGCTCAATGTATAAATTGAACAGCAGTGGGGAAAGGGGACATCCTTGCCTCTATCCTCATGTAAGTTTGAACTCTGATGTTAATCTGATATTGATGAGAATTATGGCAGATGGGTTCAAATAAAGCAACTGAATTACGCTAGGGAAGTTGTTCCCAAGGTTATGTAGCTTTAGGATTTATTTCAGGTAGGACCAATTAACCCTATCAAAAGCTTAGCAGCATCTAGTGTCAGAACAGCAAGTGGGACTTTAAAAGTGGTGGCCAGGTCTATAGAGCATATTAACTCATGAGTTAGTTATTGCATACACCTTCCGTTCATAAAGCCCTTCTAATCCTCATGAACTAGATCACTTGCTAACTGACTTAACCTTTTGGCTAGGATGTTGGTGAACATTTTGCAATTACTATTCAAAAGTGAGATGGGCCTATAAGACTCATTATCACTAGATTTTCTCCTTGTTTTTAAATCTGAAGTAATTACAGCTTCTCCCCATGATTTAGGCATTGGTGCCACATTCACCTTGAACTTCTACCAACAGCCTGGTCATGATTGGAATTATTGTGCCTTTAATTCTTTAAAGAACTCATTAGGAAGACCATCCAGGCCTGCTGCTTTCCCTATATCACTAGAGGTAATTGCCTGCCAAAGTTCATGTTGTACAGTTTCTTGATCTATATTTACAATCTGATCCTTAAGCTCACTTAGTAGGTCTCCCTCCAACCACCCATTGACCTGTTCCTCTGTGGTAATCTGTATCTCCGTATATAGCTCCCTGAAGAAGTAAAGGAAAGCTTTTTCAATGTCTTGGACATTAGATAGATGTAAGCCTGTCCCATCATCCTTTATCTCTTTCACCACATTCCTGACTTGATCTATTTTGATTTTCAGAACCAACAGGTTCCCACCACTTTCCCCATAGGCAAAGTGTGTCATTTTACTTGCCTCCCATCTAGCTTTTTTGTTGACTGCCTTTGTCGATCCAACAGTTGCTTCTCTGGCAGACTTATCTCTTCCTCCAATACCCCAATCTCACTTCTGTATTTCATGTTCTTCTGGGGACTATACTGATTAACGGCCCCCTCATAAATGCCATGAATGCATCACAGACTACACTTAACGGGGCTGATCCTATATTTATACTTATAAATTCCTCAGTTTCCTTTCTCAAATTGTCGATAACCTCCTGATCTAACAGAAGACAGTGGGCTCCTTGCTTTTTTTCACCTCACCCTCTGTTAATAGGTTCCATTTCTAAGATAAAAATTACATGGTCAGAAATGTGAGCTGCTACGTGTTTACCTCCTTAATATCTTTGCTTATCCCTTGATTAACTAGAACTAAATCTATCCTGGATGAATAACCGTACTTTCTATAATAAAAAGTGTAGCCCCAGTCCTTCCCAAATCTTATTCTCCTAATATTGCATAAGTCTATCTGAGTCATCACCTTCTTGCAGAATAGTTGCATTTTAGAAGACGTTTTAGCCCTGCTGTAATATTAGCTATCTGGGCTATAATCTACAATAATATTAAAATCGCCAGTCATAATAATCATGACTGAAAAAGCCTGTAATTTTTAGAAGAGCGTCTAGAGGGGTTCAAAATTCTCCACCTTGAGCCCATAATATCCCACCATGGTGTATCTTTTAGCATACAGGTAGAAGCTGGCATAGCCCATCTGCTCATCTTATCTGTCTCATTCTCTACTATTATTTAAGGGAAAAACTCAAGTTGCATTAATCACATGTATGAGGTAAACACCAATTTGTATAAAAGAGGAAGATTCGGAACCAGTTCTTAGATGTCAACCACCATAACAGCACCTATATTGTGTTATGCTCTTATGGGCCTAACTGCTTCTACTATGGATAGGGACATTAAAACAGATACCAAGCCCACCAAATCCACATCAACCATCCAACATTCCCCCTCCCAGTACTGGCCATACACTCCTCAGGGAATGATACCAGGCAGTATAATGTCAACATAAATCAAGGTATTCAGGACCATAACCTGTAGCAAAGCTCCTCCAACACTAACCTAAATACTGTCAAGGACTAAAACAAAAGCCCTTTGGTTAGTCACCACCACACTTTGATAAAGACTCTTTCTATGAAACAAACCACCAGTCCCTACATGCTACCCTGGAGTATTATTCATATTTCTCATACAAACAGTGACTGCAGAGGGAAGGGGATAACTCAGGTAGGCTATTGTCCTGGCTGATAGAAAAATGAACTATCCTGGAACATATTCTACAGATTGTGGATATTCAAGGCTGGATCTGCTAAACTCAATTGTCTATTAACAATGATTTTCATGACTTCCTTAAACAGTTAGAGTCACAGTAATGCCCCCAAATACTACTCAATCAATCCAAGATTTCTTAGCAAGCAGTGAGGTTCATAAGTCGACATCAAACACCATCAAATATCAAAACCTAGACTTGGAAGCACAAGAAGCAAGAGCAGATAGAGCCTCTCAATAGCTGGTAGTGTGCCAGGCAATTGTAGCTTGACGTTGCCCAAGAGTTGACCCCAATTTATTCAAAATGTGCCACGGAGCCCCTGAATGTCAATAATCACCTAAATTGTCACAAGGTCAGCATTGTGCCATGGGTTCTCCCTATTATGAACTGGGTGCCCCCTTACAATATTCCGGTGCCAAAATTTGCTATTGACTCATCCATATACTATAGGTGCACCAAATGTCAAAAATGACCTCTAGAATGTCATATCCAGCATTTGCCTTCCCCCTATTTCCCCGGTATACTAATTACTCTTATTGTTTATGGTTCATTTCTTTTTATTGTACACCTTGGTTTATTTAAAGTTTTCATGGGGTACCCAGTCAGTTGTATATAGTTTTTTTGTTTTTTTATCTTTGGGAATTCACTCTTAATATAGTCGTCGCTATTTGTCCATTTTTCATTTCTACTATTAATGCTCACTTAGTTTCTCTTACAGTTTGCCTTTATACTTACTCCAATCTGGCGGCCGTCATTGGTCCTGCCTTTATCTCTATTGCCTTTTGACATTTGTTTCTTTACATAACCAGCCCCAATATGGCAGCTGCCTGTGTCCTTCCTTCATTTCTTGGTTGTGGGAGGTTTTATTTTCTAGCTTCAGGGTGTTCATTACGAACATACCCGGAACGGAGCTTTCTCCCCAGGGCTTCCCCCGTGGTGGTCAGCCTCGTAACTGGGCTGGCCACATCGTGATGTGTTGCAGTCATTCTGACTGCGTTTTGGAAGCTTTCTTGAACGCCGATACGCATTACTTGATGAGTGGTAAGCTTGTGACTAAGCTTGTGATTATCTCACTGTTTTTTGGCTACTTATTTTAGTTAATTCATACGTATGTTCTACATTTTGATACTTCTAAGTGCTCACCTCATATGTGAGTTTTATCTTAATTCTTCATATGGTACACAGTTTTTTCTGTTTTACGATTTCAATTACTTTTTTACTTCTTGGTCTTGCTTTTTTCTTTAGGAATCCGTTTTATCGATACATTTGTTACTTCTATCTCTGACTGGACACCATCCATGGTATGTTTTGTATTAGTTTCCCAGTAGTTTGTTTTATTAATGAAACTTGACACTTGGATGCCTCCTGCCTCCCCCTTTTGGGATTTCACTTTTATTTCTATTATAAACATTTGATATATATATCTTTTCACAATTATGTTTCAACTTTATTAATATCCAACTTATCGTCTGATCACTTGTTTTATACTACTCACAATACAAGTTTGTGCCTGCGTGTTCCTGCATATGCTCAGCACAGGCTTATAACTCCTATCAATGTGTTGGTACTCGGTTCTGTTCTCTTTTGATTTATTTTTATGATCTGTATCCTTATACTTACCTTTATAGTTACAATTTCTTTGTGCAATGGATAGCACAGTATATATATGTTTTTTCTGGTTACGTTACAGCCCTGACGAAGCCCTTCTCTTGGGCGAAACGCGTTGGCTGTTCATCTGCACTTCTCAAATTGTTCATGGAATTGCAAGAACACATGGCTTCTTTACTTCATTTCTCTTGATTCTAACTTATTTTACCTATGGAATCGTTTGGAACCAATATCTTGGACTTGTAGTGAAGTATTAAAAAGGAAAGACTGCTCATCTGCACTGTTAGAACACTGGATTCTTTCTTCTTTTTTATGATAAAAATCTTTTGCACAGAGTACAGTGCACCGTCTTGTAGAGTATTTACCTGTGGGGCTGCTTTCTGCTCCTCTTAAGTTCCTTTGTTGCAGCAGGAACTATGGTGTAGTTGCACACTTACTGTAATCTAATATTATTGTTCTTTACTGGTTTGTTATGATTGGGTACTAATAGGGATAGTGCGTTGTCTATGAGCTTGCTGCAATCCTTGTTTGTTCTGCAATGGATTGAAGGACTTTAACTCCAACTGGCCCCCATGATTAGAATGGGTCTCTTCGGGGTCAATGATGCTGGACCCTTTTATGGCCCCTGTGGAATAGTTAGAGAAATGGACATAGTAGGGAGCCCTGGATGGCTCAGCTTGGACTTCTGTAGACTGGCCCTTGATTATGCTATTTGAAGGTGCCCTTTAAAGAGCCAGCAGGCTGGGGAACCTGGAAAGAGCGAAAGGGAGGATGTTCGGCTTGCTGGCTGTAGAAAGGATGTAGAAGATACCCTCTCTGCTCGCCCCCCCAAAAAAAGGAGAAAGGATTTTAGCTTCTTTCCTTTTTCAGCTCACCCTCTATCATCTCTTCAGAAGCTGGGGTTCAGTCAGGGTCCTGACCCCTCCCCAGCCTGTGAAAGGATTGGAGAAAGTGAGATGTCAGTGTGGTTAATGGATAGCCCTAAGTATTGGAGACCTTCAGCCTAAAGTTCCTGTGGGGTATCTGTATGTGCAATTCTGCCCTCATTACAACAGGGTGGCACAGCACCACAGCAAATGTAACCAAGGCCAAGACTTCAATCTATCTAATGACTGTGCAGGCCCATCTATGCCCATGTGCTAGCCATCAGACAGATTCAATGCCTGTCTGGCATTGCCACTTGACCTATGCAGTGAGGGCTTGACTAGTGTTTTTTATTGTTCCGCTAGTGAAAAATAGGCTAATATTCACTATTGCTGCAATCAAATAAGGTCAGATATCAAAGATACCCCACAAGGGTAGGTCACCAATGAACTTTACAAAAAGTGGGTAGAGACAAAATAAATCCCCACAAAATGAACAGGATGCCCTCATGGTAGAAGTTTCAAAGGAGGAGAGGAGACAAAGATATTACTCTCTGAGCACAAATGTCAAGCATGTCATCTGGTCACACATACTAAAGAAAGTGTATGGCTGGAATATGCTACAGTAAAACTGATTGTTTAAAGGGTAGCATGATATGAAGAGACACACACAATAACGTAATGCTGAAAATACAAGTCCAACATCAGTTTCAGGAAAAGGCCAATTATCCATATAGTAGATTACATTACAAATGAATAGAGGCATGTCACCTGGCATGAGCATCTTGTGGGTTCTAAAGATTGGCACTGAGTATGTAGTCAGGATTTTGGCTGAAGGTAAGCAACTGCACCTGACAGGTGTGAAAGTCCTGGTACCATAACTCAAGTTCCCTGACCTAACTCATTGAATGCATAGTGCTGCTAAAATCCAGGGCCTTTTGTATGATAATACATCCCGGTTGCTAATTTCAACATACAATCATTTAGCCTCCACCACATCAACGAAACACTATCTTGTAAGGTAAGCCTTTATGTATTATTCTTAACCCCTCCCATATTCCACTTGTGAGGTAAGTAACAGTGGAATTACAAATTGTAATTCTACACACACCTTACAAGGTAGCAGGAGATTGATGTGGTGAAGGCAATTATATTGTCATGCAACACATAATGACCCACCTCCTCAGGCCCATTTAGGTCAAGCTACATGTTGTCCATATTGCAATACTGCACTTTGATTGTAATGTTCTATCAACTCTCAAATAAGGAAGACAATGAAGATAAAGTTTCACATTTTATCTGGTCCCTTTTAGCCTAACGGTGATGCTCATCTTACAGCCTGATAAAGCTCATGGTGATGATGTAGTCAATGGAGGGGGGCATGAGTCATTGTCTGGGAAACCAATATATGACATGTGCATCTGCTCAGTGCACATGTTGCCCATATGTTGGCACCATTTGAGACACTTAAATCTGGTGCTCATGCCCAAAGTCCATCAGCAGTATTGTGAGGGCTATATGTGGCTAAGCTAACATAAAGCACAGGAGGGGAGCAGGTTTTCCACACTGAGATGACCTGAGCTGTGCTCTGTAATAAGAGCATGGTTAAAGAGAACTTGGACCACATGAGACAACTTGTGTGCCTCGCCACTCCATACACACCTCTTGACTAGCAGCACATACAACCCAGAGCAAGAGTTATAACACATCACTAAGTTGTGCATTCTCCTATCACTTAATGGAACTGTACATGGTCTTTAGTTTTCATCCTTCACTGGGAACTACCATTGTTTTCAACCATACAAAGCTTTGCATAGGTTACTCGTTTGAATTTATTCTTTACAACTAGATACAGCTTTTTCATTCACAATAACAATGTATATCTTTACCTTTGCACCCACAGTGCTTCTAGTCTGTAGTTTGCTCACTCAGAAAACAATGAATAGTAGATGCCATTGTGCAATAACAGTATTAAAGAGAATCCCTTTCATTTCATAACTAGCTTTCATGATGTTTATACTGAATAACTACAACCCTGTTGTGATGACTATGAACCCTCTTTAGAGTTTAATAGAAAGGTTAATCCATTGTAAGTGCAAAAAAGTACCCTTCCTAATACACTCAGGGGGTCATTACAACCCTGGCGGACGGTGTTAAAGGTGCGGCAATACCGCAAACAGGCCGGTGGACAAAAGAAGGGAATTATGACCCTGGCGGAAACTGCCAACAAAGACAGGCACTTTAACACACCGCCCGCCACGGCGGTTCAGACAAGCAGCGCGGCGGACACCGCCAACAGACAGGCGGAAGACAATATACCGCGCACACTATTACAACCTACCAATCCGCCACCTTTTCCGGGGCGTATTCACCGTGGATAAAAACATGGCGGAAACAGTTACTGCAATGGGAAAACGCTCACCTGAACACATCCCACGAGGAACAAGGACTCCATGGAGCCCGAATTACACATTCTACCGGCCCTTGTATTCCTACTCATCTACGAAGACCAACGCTGGCGCGACCGAAGACAACGGTGAGTACTGCACCTACGACATAGGGGAGGGGGGAGGCAAAAGTTAGGGGGACACACACGAAACACCTCCACCCCCACCCTCGCATATTACAACACACACACCAATGCATGTACAAAAACCACAGTAACAACCCACAATCCCCCCGGAAGAATGCAAAGACAAAACGAAATCAGTTCAAACATTGTAATGTATCAATACACGTTTCAAAAATATGCAGATATATCATAAAATCAGTCAGAAATATATACATTACGAGAAGTAGTGCAGATATGCACATATCAATGTCCGTGCACCTCTAGTCCAAAAATGCATGGGCGAGGCCCACAGTAGATACCTGTCCACATCGGAGAGAACACTGCCAGGGCATCAGATAGAAATACTACAGGCACCTCAGGAGGAATGGAAGGGATGCACCTCAGCCGGATGATTGCAAAGCCAGATCCACGACGCGGCTCCATGCCCATTTATGTATCCCGGGGAGTGCAAAGCCACAGTCTCTCAAGTCTCTACAGTGGGTGGTTTTCCCACTGTACCATCCTGGGGAGTGCAAAGCCACAGTCTCTCAAGTCTCTACAGTGGGTGGTTTGCCCACTGTACCATCCTGGGGAGTGCAAAGCCACAGTCTCTCAAGACTCTACAGTGGGTGGTTTGCCCACTGTACCATCCTGGGGAGTCCAAAGCCACAGTCTCTCAAGTTTCTACAGTGGGTGGTTTGCCCACTGGACCATCCTGGGGAGTGCAAAGCCACAGTCTCTCAAGTCTCTACAGTGGGTGGTTTGCCCACTGGACCATCCTGGGGAGTGCAAAGCCACAGTCTCTCAAGTCTATACACTGGGTGGGTTGGCCACTGGACCATCCTGGGGAGTGCAAAGCCACAAATTCGCAAGTAGATGACAGCCGCCACTGGCTCTGGAGGGGGACTGGTGCCCAGATTGGATTAGCCTCCCAGTGAAAGTTCCTGTCCCGTCACTGTCCCAGCTGCACATGGGATAACGATGCTTGATGTGGCGGCCTTTTCATTCTTCCCCGGTGCATGCCCTGTTCAGCTGTGCTGTGCCATGGCGGTTCTGGACTGTTCAGCGGTGCTTTGCCATGGCGGACTCTGGACTGTTCAGCGGTGCTTTGCCATGGCAGTCTCTGGACTGTTCAGCGGTGCTTTGCCATGGCGGTCTCTGGACTGTTCAGCGGTGCATGCCCTTTTCAGCGGTGCTTTGCCATGGCGGACTCTGGACTGTTCAGCGGTGCTTTGCCATGGCGGTCTCTGGACTGTTCAACGGTGCTTTGCCATGGTGGTCTCTGGACTGTTCATCGGTGCTTTGCCATGGCGGACTCTGGACTATTCAGCGGTGCTTTGCCATGGCGGTCTCTGGACTGTTCAGCGGTGCTTTGCCATGGCGATCTCTGGACTGTTCAGCAGTGCTTTGCCATGGCGGTCTCTGGACTGTTCAGCGGTGCATGCCCTTTTCAGCGGTGCTTTGCCATGGCGGACTCTGGACTGTTCAGCAGTGCTTTGCCATGGTGGTCTCTGGACTGTTCAGCGGTGCTTTGCCATGGCGGTCTCTGGACTGTTCAGCGGTGCATGCCCTGTTCATCGGTGCTTTGCCATGGCGGTTCTGGAACGGGCATTGTTGTGTGGCATGACGTTCCCTGGACTGGGCATTGGTGTGTGGCATGACGTTCCCTGGACTGGGCATTGGTGTGTGGCATGACGTTCCCTCATAGCCCAGCGGGGCTGTGGCAGCCGGGGCCCTCCCGGGCACTGACTCTTGTAGTGGCAGTGGTCTCCTGACCAGTGACGATACTTGGGCCCTCGTGGGCAATGACTCTGGCGGTGGTCTCCGGACCAGGGACGACAGTGCTGGTGGTGGCTTCTCAACCGCCGGGAAGGATGCCGCCCTTCTCTGCCGTGATACTCACAACAGGCTGTGCAGACTTCCTCTGGCCCTTCCCCACCTTTGGAGGAGTCACAGCTGACTCTGCAATCCCCTTGGGACCCCTGTGAGTTGTTTTCCCTCCAGGAGTCTTCACAGGGTCCCGTCTGCCACTTTCCAATTTCAGAGCCTTTACAGGGGGTGGGCTGCCAGTGCCATGGCTCCGGGTCATACTGCCTGCCCTGGTAGCCGGTGCACTCCACACACCTTGAACAGGCACTACTGGTATTGGAGGCTTTTTGGCTGAGGCGCTAAGACGGGACTGATGAATTGGAGTGGGGGGGTTGGGGCAAAAAGGACAACTTTACAGAGGGACAGTTTCTGATGAACACTGGGATGGGTAGTTGGAGGGGGCCTGGGAGTGGAGGAAGAGGAGGTGGTTGTAGGAGGTGTAACTTTAGGTGTTTTGGGTGCAGGTGCAGCTACTGGAGGCTGTCGTGAGGTGGATGGATGTTGGGTGTGTGGGTGCTCGCGTTTGTGTACTTTGGGAGGGGGCGTCACAGACACACTGGGAGAGGACACAGGGGACGTGTAAATGGGAGTGGAGGTGGTGAGTGCAGGTGAGCGGGAAGTGGTGCTGGGTGTTCTGTTGCGAGTCCTGGTGCCTGTAGATGTAGTGCATGGAGGTGAGAGAGTAGACAACACTGGGAGGGAGGAGGGAGAAGAGGAGGAGGGGGACACAGTGGAGGCAGTGGATGTTGCTGTGTCTGCATGTGGGTGATGCTTGCGTGAGTGCCTGTGGGTTGTGTGGTGCCTATGTTTGCCTGAGCTACTTTTGTGTGTTGACGTGTGTGCATGCTGGTCTGTAGGTGTGCTTGGGATGGGCTGGGGTACAGGGGATTGGGTCTGGGTGGAGGAGGTTGGAGGGGGGAGGCTAGACACAGGGACAATGGCTGCCATCAGTGCTGAGGCCAGAGTTTACAGGGTTCGCTGAAGGGCAGCCTGACCAGAATGAATGCCCTCCAGGAATGCATTACCCTGTAGCAACTCTCTTTCTACACCCTGGATGGCATTCACAATGGTAGACTGCCCAACAGTGAGTGACCTGAGGAGGTCAATGGCCTCCTCACTGAGGGCAGTAGGGGTGACTGGGGCAGGGCCTGAGGTGCCTGGGGCAAAGGTGATGCCCACCCTCCTGGGTGAGCGGGCACGGGGCGAACGCTGAGGGGCTGCTTGGAGGGCGGTGCTGGTAACGGAGGAGGCGGCTGTACCTGTAGAAGTGGGGCACACAGATGGTGCCGCCACCACAATGGAGCTCACATCGGCGGACGAGTCCGTGTCGCTGCTTGGTGATCCGGTGGCCGACGTGAAGCTCCCCTCGCCCTCGGTCCAACTGGTGTATTCTGAGTCCGTGGTGTGGCCCTCCATGGCCATGTGGGATGCAGCTCCCTCGTGCTCCGGTGCCACTGTACCTCCGCCTGATGATGCTGATGGACAAGAGAACAGCGAAAGCACAAAAAGGGGGGGGAAGACAGAAGAAGAACAGGTTGAGTGCATGGCATACCGCTACCGTTGGCAGACAAGACAGACACAGCAGCTCCCTGCACTACGCCGTGCTCCTGGCCTCTGCAGATGCAATTCCTGGGATCTGGCCTACATGGCTATGGTGGACATCTGCACACATGGATGCCACAGGGACATCTATACCTGTACTTTGCACTCTACTGCGGTGGTGTACAGTGCCACATGGGCTGCATTACAGAGGGGCCTAGTCTACGCATTTCTGCCTGGCCTAGGTGCACCCACAGGCCTCCTCCCCCACCCAGACCCCTCCACTGTGCGCAAAGTTAGCTGAATGAGAATGTACTCACCCCCTTGTGTCTGCTGTGATGCCCTCAAGCACCCATTAAACTCAGGGTAGGCCACCGCCAGGATCCAGAACATCAGGGGGGTCATGGTGCGACGGGCACCCCTCCCACGTTGGGAGGCCAGCCACAGCTGAGCCTCCGCTGTCTTCTTGCTGCAGCAGTGAATGTCCTCCCATCTTTTACGGCAGTGGGTGCCCCGTCTCTGGTGGGCCCCCATGGTCCGGACGTCCTTGGCGATGGCACGCCAAATGTCCCTCTTCTGGTGGGCGCTGACCTACATGACCTGCACAAGGGAAGACGAAAAGTCATTACCAACTGCACCGTCGATGTGAGAGGCCCCCCTCCCTACTCAAGCCATGTGGCCCATTCATTCACATGCATTAATGTTCCCTGAACTCTGGCCCCTTCCCTCTTACAACCAGCCCTCTCCACCCAGGTTTAGCCCATACAATGTGCTCCCTGTGTACTAACCTATTGGTCTGGAGGACCGTAGAGTAGCGTGTACTGGGGGAGGACCCCGTCTACCAGTTTCTCCAACTCCTGAGCAGTGAAGACAGGGGCCCTTTCCCCAGACGCAGCAGCAATTGTCTCTTCCAGACCGAGGTCACAGCAGCACTTGCAGTGTAGGTCCTCTCCTGTCGAAGATCAGGTATCTAATGATTGAACAGATAGAAAATGGCGGTGACGTCCGCGGCGGTGCATATCATCACCGCCGGCGCACCTGTTCATTGGCTCCTGGGACCCATAGGGTCCTATGTTAACCAATGCAGCATTGCGCCACGGTCTACGACCGCCTACCGCGACGTGTGCAACGCCAGCGCAGTTACCCCACAATCCCATTGTCCCAGTTTAGAGGTCAGGCAAGGGTAGGTCGCTCCCCCTGCCGCTGCAGCTCCTCCAGGTTCCTGAGTTCCTGAGACCCACCTCACAGTAAGTACCCCCCACCTCCCAGCCCCTCGCTCTGCCCTGTGCTACTCACCCTCTCTCCTGCTTCTTTTCTTCTTTTCTTCTTCTCTGTTCTTCTGTTCTTCCTCCTCGCTCCTCGTCTGTAATCTTCTTCTGTACTCTTCTTTCCCCCGTCTTCACTCTACTTCTCTTCTTCCTCATCTTCTTCTGTGGTCTTCTGCCCTCTGTTCTTTGTTTTCTGTATCTTCTTCTGTATCTTCTTCTGTATCTTCTTCTGTATCTTCTTCTGTGTTCTTCTGTGTTCTTCCGGTCTTCCTTTCTTCTCTCCTTCCGGTCTTCTGATCTTCCTTTCTTCTCTCCTTCCGGTCTTCTGTTCTTCTGTTCTTCTGTTCTTCTTGTCTTCTGTTCTTCTTGTCTTCTTGTCTTCTATTCTTCTTGTCTTCTGACTTCGGCTCTTCTGCCTCCTCCGTCCTCTTCTCCCCGCGCCTGCCCTCCTGCTCCATCCCCCTCCCCCACTCGCATCCCCCTCTCTATCTCCCCTATCTAACCCGTTCACTATCTACCTCCCCCACTCCTCCTATCTACCTATCTCTCCATCCCACTATCTAACTCCCTCACTCTCCACCTCCTCCTATCTTCCTATCTCTCTATCTATTTCCCTATCTATCGATTTGCCTATCTATTTTCTCTATCTATTTCTCTATCTCTCCCCCCCTCCCTCACCCCCTCTATTACCTATCTTCCTATCCTCTCACTCTACCTCTCACCCACCTCTACAACCCCCCTCCCCTATCTTCTCAACCCTACTCCTATCTTTCTCCCTTATCTCCTAAACCTCCTAACACTCACCCCCCTCCACCCTTAAACCCCCCTCCCCCAGCTCTTCTCACTCTACCTGTCCCCCGTCCCTCGCGCTTTCCCGCCGCGACCTCCTGCACGCCCCCGCCCCCCAGCTCCCATTCGCCCCCACCTGACCCCTCCCCCCCTCCTACCTCATACGGCGGCCGCTGCGCGACAGTGGTAGCGACCCTTGACCCAAGGGTAGGTCGCTCCCCCTGCCGCTGCAGCTCCTCCAGGTTCCTGAGTTCCTGAGACCCACCTCACAGTAAGTACCCCCCACCTCCCAGCCCCTCGCTCTGCCCTGCGCTACTCACCCTCTCTCCTGCTCCTGCTTCTTTTCTTCTTTTCTTCTTCTCTGTTCTTCTGTTCTTCCTCCTCGCTCCTCGTCTGTAATCTTCTTCTGTACTCTTCTTTCCCCCGTCTTCACTCTACTTCTCTTCTTCCTCATCTTCTTCTGTGGTCTTCTGCCCTCTGTTCTTCGTTTTCTGTATCTTCTTCTGTATCTTCTTCTGTATCTTCTTCTGTATCTTCTTCTGTGTTCTTCTGTGTTCTTCCGGTCTTCCTTTCTTCTCTCCTTCCGGTCTTCTGATCTTCCTTTCTTCTCTCCTTCCGGTCTTCTGTTCTTCTGTTCTTCTTGTCTTCTGTTCTTCTTGTCTTCTTGTCTTCTGTTCTTCTTGTCTTCTGACTTCGGCTCTTCTGCCTCCTCCGTCCTCTTCTCCCCGCGCCTGCCCTCCTGTTCCATCCCCCTCCCCCACTCGCATCCCCCTCTCTATCTCCCCTATCTAACCCGTTCACTATCTACCTCCCCCACTCCTCCTATCTACCTATCTCTCCATCCCACTATCTAACTCCCTCACTCTCCACCTCCTCCTATCTTCCTATCTCTCTATCTATTTCCCTATCTATCGATTTCCCTATCTATTTTCTCTGTCTATTTCTCTATCTCTCCCCACCTCCCTCACCCCCTCTATTACCTATCTTCCTATCCTCTCACTCTACCTCTCACCCACCTCTACAACCCCCCCTCCCCTATCTTCTCAACCCTACTCCTATCTTTCTCCCTTATCTCCTAAACTTCCTAACACTCACCCCCCTCCACCCTTAAACCCCCCTCCCCCAGCTCTTCTCACTCTACCTGTCCCCCCCCTCCCTCGCGCTTTCCCGCTGCGACCTCCTGCACGCCCCTGCCCCCCAGCTCCCATTCGCCCCCACCTGACCCCTCCCCCCCCTCCTACCTCATATGGCGGCCGCTGCGCGACAGTGGTAGTGACCCTTGACCCAAGGGTAGGTCGCTCCCCCTGCCGCTGCAGCTTCTCCAGGTTCCTGAGACCCACCTCACAGTAAGTACCCCCCACCTCCCAGCCCCTCGCTCTGCCCTGCGCTACTCACCCTCTCTCCTGCTCCTGCTTCTTTTCTTCTTTTCTTCTTCTGTTCTTCTGTTCTTCCTTCTCGCTCCTCGTCTGTAATCTTCTTCTGTACTTTTCTTTCCCCCGTCTTCACTCTACTTCTCTTCTTCCTCATCTTCTTCTGTGGTTTTCTGCCCTCTGTTCTTCGTTTTCTGTATCTTCTTCTGTATCTTCTTCTGTGTTCTTCTGTGTTCTTCTGTGTTCTTCTGTGTTCTTCCGGTCTTCCTTTCTTCTCTCCTTCCGGTCTTCTGATCTTCCTTTCTTCTCTCCTTCCGGTCTTCTGTTCTTCTGTTCTTCTGTTCTTCTGTTCTTCTTGTCTTCTGTTCTTCTTGTCTTCTTGTCTTCTGTTCTTCTTGTCTTCTGACTTCGGCTCTTCTGCCTCCTCCGTCCTCTTCTCCCCGCGCCTGCCCTCCTGCTCCTGCTTATCCCCCTCCCCCACTCGCATCCCCCTCTCTATCTCCCCTATCTAACCCGTTCACTATCTACCTCTCCCACTCCTCCTATCTACCTATCTCTCCATCCCACTATCTAACTCCCTCACTCTCCACCTCCTCCTATCTTCCTATCTCTCTATCTATTTCCCTATCTATCGATTTCCCTATCTATTTTCTCTATCTATTTCTCTATCTCTCCCCCCCTCCCTCACCCCCTCTATTACCTATCTTCCTATCCTCTCACTCTACCTCTCACCCTCACCCACCTCTACAACCCCCCTCCCCTATCTTCTCAACCCTACTCCTATTTATCTCCCTTATCTCCTAAACCTCCTAACACTCACCCCCCTCCACCCTTAAACCCCTCTCCCCTAGCTCTTCTCACTCTACCTGTCCCCCCGCTCCCTCGCGCTTTCCCGCCGCGACCTCCTGCACACCCCCGCCCCCCAGCTCCCATTCGCCCCCACCTGACCCCTCCCCCCCCCTCCTACCTCATATGGCGGCCGCTGCGCGACAGTGGTAGCGACCCTTGACCCAAGGGTAGGTCGCTCCCCCTGCCGCTGCAGCTCCTCCAGGTTCCTGAGTTCCTGAGACCCACCTCACAGTAAGTACCCCCCACCTCCCAGCCCCTCGCTCTGCCCTGCGCTACTCACCCTCTCTCCTGCTCCTGCTTCTTTCTTCTTTTCTTCTTCTCTGTTCTTCTGTTCTTCCTCCTCGCTCCTCGTCTGTAATCTTCTTCTGTACTCTTCTTTCCCCCGTCTTCACTCTACTTCTCTTCTTCCTCATCTTCTTCTGTGGTCTTCTGCCCTCTGTTCTTCGTTTTCTGTATCTTCTTCGGTATCTTCTTCTGTATCTTCTTCTGTGTTCTTCAGTGTTCTTCTGTGTTCTTCCGGTCTTCCTTTCTTCTCTCCTTCCGGTCTTCTGATCTTCCTTTCTTCTCTCCTTCCGGTCTTCTGTTCTTCTGTTCTTCTGTTCTTCTTGTCTTCTGTTCTTCTTGTCTTCTTGTCTTCTGTTCTTCTTCTCTTCTGACTTCGGCTCTTCTGCCTCCTCCGTCCTATTCTCCCCGCGCCTGCCCTCCTGCTCCTGCCTCATCCCCCTCCCCCACTCGCATCCCCCTCTCTATCTCCCCTATCTAACCCGTTCACTATCTACCTCCCCCACTCCTCCTATCTACCTATCTCTCCATCCCACTATCTAACTCCCTCACTCTCCACCTCCTCCTATCTTCCTATCTCTCTATCTATTTCCCTATCTATCGATTTCCCTATCTATTTTCTCAATCTATTTCTCTATCTCTCCCCCCTCCCTCACCCCCTCTATTACCTATCTTCCTATCCTCTCACTCTACCTCTCACCCTCACCCACCTCTACAACCCCCCCTCCCCTATCTTCTCAACCCTACTCCTATGTTTCTCCCTTATCTCCTAAACCTCCTAACACTCACCCCCCTCCACCCTTAAACCCCCCTCCCCCAGCTCTTCTCACTCTACTTGTCCCCCCCTCCCTCGCGCTTTCCCGCTGCGACCTCCTGCACGCCCCCGCCCCCCAGCTCCCATTCGCCCCCACCTGACCCCTCCTACCTCATATGGCGGCCGCTGTGCGACCGCGCCGCTAACGCGCCGGAGGCGCGCCAGAGGCAAGCCCGTCTGCGCCCGTCCGCGCCTGTCCCGCGCCTGTCCCGCGCCCAGCGCCACGACCCCTGGACCCCAGCTCTCCCAAGCCCCGCTGACCCGCTACGACCCCACCACCCTCCACGCCCTCAACCCAGGACGCTCCAACACTTGCTTCCAAGCTCACCCCAAACGCACCCATGGACCCTTCGCCTGCAACTCCTGCAAACGCACCTTCCACCACGCAACAACCATGACCACCAGCCCACGCGCCATCAACCACCTCAAGTGCATCCTAGTCAACGCTCGCTCCGTCCACAAACACGCCGTTGAACTCTGGGACCTCCTGGACTCCATAGCACCGGATGTCGCCTTCATCACGGAGACCTGGATGAACGCCTCCTCGGCCCCTGACATCGCCACTGCCATCCCCGAAGGCTACAAGATCTCCAGAAAAGACCACACCAACCAGGTAGGAGGAGGTATCGCCATCGTCTTCAAAGACTCCATCAGCGTCACCACCTCCACCGAAGACACCCCTCTCGCCGCTGAACACCTGCATTTTCAGATTCGCACCGATCCGAGGACCACCCTCAGAGGATCCCTCATCTACCGTCCTCCTGGGCCACGCGCCCCTTTCAGCGACGCCATCGCTGACTTCATCTCCCCGCATGCCCTCGCCGGACTACATCCTCCTAGGTGACCTCAACTTCCATCTGGAACAAAACAACGACCCCAACACCACCACCCTGCTCGACAACCTCGCCAACCTCGGCCTCAAACAACTGGTGAACACCGCCACCCACATCGCCAGACACACGCTTGACCCCATCTTCTCCGCCAGCAAACACGTCTTCTTCAGCCACGCCTCCGCCCTACACTGGACCGACCACAGCTGCGTCCACTTCACATTCCGACGCGAGACCCGCCACCTCCGCACCCAACCCATCCCTCGTCGACAGTGGAACAAGATCCCCGAAGAGCAACTCTTCTCCGCACTCGCCGCCATCCAACCCACCCTCACCACCGACCCCAACGACGCAGCCCTCAACCTCACAAACTGGATCTCCAACTGCGCAGACATCCTTGCTCCCCTAAAACGCACGCATCGACAGACCTACACCAAGAAACCTCTCTGGTTCTCTGACACCCTCAAAGAATCAAAGAAAACTTGTCGCGCCCTTGAGAAAGCCTGGCGCAAGGACCGCACCGCTGACAACATGACCGCCCTCAAGAACGCTACCCGCGAACACCACCACCTGATCCGCGCCACCAAAAGGAACTTTTTCACCGACAGACTGGACAAAAACAGACACAACAGCAGAGAACTCTTCAGCATCGTCAAGGAGTTCTCCAACCCCAGCGCCAACGCCAACGCCGTCACGCCCTCACAGGATCTGTGCGAATCCCTCGCCACTTTCTTCCATCGCAAGATTAGCGACCTCCACGACAGCTTCGGACACCAGACCCAACCAAACACCACCGAACCGGCATCCACGGCCATCACCCTCAACAACTGGTCCCACATCAACACGGAAGAAACCAAATCCATCATGAACTCTATCCACTCCGGCGCCCCTTCGGACCCCTGCCCGCACTTCATCTTTAACAAAGCCGACGACATCATCGCCCCGCACCTCCAGACCGTCATCAACTCTTCTTTTTCTTCTGCTACCTTCCCCAAATGCTGGAAACACGCCGAAGTCAACGCCCTACTAAAGAAACCTACGGCTGACCCGAGCGACCTGAAAAACTTCCGCCCCATCTCTCTTCTGCCTTTCCCAGCCAAAGTAATAGAGAAGACCGTCAACAAACAGCTGACCACCTTCCTGGAAGACAACAACCTGCTCGACCCCTCACAAACCGGATTCCGAACCAACCACAGCACTGAAACCGCCCTCATCTCAGTCACTGATGACATCAGAACCCTGATGGACAACGGTGAAACAGTCGCCCTCATTCTGCTCGACCTCTCGGCTGCCTTTGACACCGTCTGTCACCGCACCCTAATCACCCGCCTCCACTCCACCGGAATCCAAGGCCAGGCCCTGGACTGGATCGCCTCCTTCCTCTCAAACCGTTCCCAAAGAGTTTACCTCCCTCCGTTTCGCTCAGAACCCACCGAGATCATCTGCGGCGTACCCCAAGGCTCATCACTCAGCCCGACACTCTTCAATGTCTACATGAGCCCCCTCGCCAACATCGTACGCAAGCACGACATCATCATCACCTCCTACGCCGACGACACGCAACTTATACTCTCCCTCACCAAGGACCCCGCCAGCGCCAAGACCAACCTACAAGAGGGTATGAAGGACGTCGCAGATTGGATGAGGCTCAGCCGCCTAAAGCTGAACTCTGAAAAAACGGAAGTCCTCATCCTCGGCAACACCCCGTCCGCCTGGGACGACTCCTGGTGGCCCACAGCCCTCGGCACCGCACCGACCCCCACAGACCACGCCCGCAACCTCGGCTTCATCTTGGACCCTCTTCTCACCATGACCAAGCAAGTCAATGCCGTGTCCTCCGCCTGCTTCCTCACCCTCCGCATGCTCCGCAAGATCTTCCGCTGGATCCCTGCCGACACCAGAAAAACCGTGACCCACGCCCTCGTCACGAGACGCCTGGACTACGGCAACACCCTCTACGCCAGGACCACAGCCAAACTCCAAAATCGCCTGCAACGCATTCAAAACGCCTCGGCCCGCCTCATCCTCGACATACCCCGCAGCAGCCACATCTCCGCACACCTGAGACACCTGCACTGGCTCCCAGTCAGCAAAAGGATCACCTTCCGACTTCTCACCCACGCACACAAAGCCCTCCACGACAAGGGAACGGAATACCTCAACAGACGCCTCAGCTTCTACGTCCCCACCCACCTCCTCCGCACCTCTGGCCTCGCACTCGCTGCTGTCCCTCGCATCCGCCGCTCCACGGCGGGTGGGAGATCTTTCTCCTTCCTGGCGGCCAAGACCTGGAACTCCCTCCCCACCAGCCTCAGGACCACCCAGGACCACTCCGCTTTCCGGAGACTCCTAAAGACCTGGCTGTTCGAGCAGCGATAACCCCCCCTTTTTCCCCAAGCGCCTTGAGACCCGCACGGGTGAGTAGCGCGCTTTATAAATGTTAATGATTTGATTTGATTTAGGCAGCCGCCATTTCAGGGGCCCACATGGCTTCATTTACTTCTGCGTCACACATAGCTAGGCCTACACTCAACACACATACAGGAAGGGTTTTGTGCTTGGTGTAGTCTTCTGTGTAACTGTGGGTACATACCTGGAAAAAAATTGAATTTATCGTCGCTGTTGTCCTTCGTAGGCGCTGTCATTTGGGACATTTGAGAAGATTGCGGAATCCTACGGTGTACCGACCGCTGGTGGACCTGTTGACAATGGAAGAGTGACATGTAATCGTCACCTACAGGTTTGACCGTACCAGGAACTATGTACCCAGTTGGAGCCAGACCTGATGTCACTAATCCTCCATCCCACTGGAATCCCCCCTGACGTGCAGGTGCTGTCAGTGCTCCATTTCCTTGCAAGTGGGTCTTTTCAGACAACAGTGGCCATGGCATCAGGGATGTCCCAGCCTATGTTTTCCAACGTCTTGTCCAGAGTGTTGGCTGCCCTGCTGAAACACGTTAGGAGATACATCATTTTCCCTGAGGTGGAAGATTTGGCTACAGTTAAAGCTGACTTCTATGCCCTTGGACATATCCCTAACGTCATAGGTGCCATTGATGAGACCCATGTAGCTCTGGTCCCCCCCCCACAGGAGTGAACAGGTGTACAGGAACAGGAAGAGTTATCATTCCATGAATGTACAGATGATCTGTTTGGCAGACCAGTACATCTCCCAGGTTAATGCTATGTTCCCTGGCTCAGTGCATGACGCCTACATCCTGCGGAATAGCAGCATCCCTGATATGATGGGTCAACTCCAGAGGCACCATGTGTGGCTATTAGGGGACTCTGGTTACCCCAACCAGTCCTGGCTATTGACCCCACTGAGGAATCCCAGGAACCAGGGCAGAGGAACGCTACAATGAGGCCCATGGGCAGACTAGGAGGGTGATTGAACGCACCTTTGGCCTGGTTCAGGTGCCTCCATATGACAGGTGGTTCCCTCTACTACTCACCTAAGAAGGTGTGCCAGATCATCATCGCCTGCTCGATGCTTCATAATCTAGCTTTGCGACGCCAGGTGCTTTTTCTGCAGGAGGATGGTCCACATGACGGTGTTGTGGCAGCTGTGGAGCCTGTGGAGCCTGTGGACAGTGATGAGGAGGAAGCTGAGGAAGAAGACAACGAAAACAGGGAATCAGTCATACAGCAATATTTCCAGTGACACACAGGTGAGAACATTTTGATTTTTACCATTACATTCACGGTCACACGTCCTCCTCTATCCTGTGTGTTATTTCATGGGATTATTTAGTAATTGAGTTGTTTCTTTCCATTACGGTTTCACAGGTGTGGTTACCAACGTGTGTCATCTACTTGCATCCTTCAAGTACTTGTGATGTGTGACATTGGTATGTTGCCTTTACATCTCACAACGCATTTTGACACTGTCATAGATATTAAATTTTACCAAATCATAGACTGACTCCAGATTGTTTTTTGTTTCAAGGGTGTTTATTGAAGTGCTAAAAAATGGGAGGAAGTGGTCAAATGTTGATGGGTGATGGGTGATGGCGGAGGAATGTCCATGGCATAGTCCAGTCTTTTAGTCTCACAGGTGCACTGCCCATATGGGCATAGGAAGTGGAGCTGGGGCAGTTAAAGTATGAACAGGGTAACAAAGTGGGACAGTGGGGGGACAATCAGGGTGGTCTCATTTCCTGGCGGGGATCTTGCCATCTTGCTCTGTCCAGAACCGCGATGTTGTGCCTGGAGACCGTTGAACGCACCTTCCCCCGTAGGTCGTTCCACCTCTTCCTGATGTCCTCCCGATTTCTTGGATGCTGTCCCACAGCATTGACCCTGTCGACTATTCTGCGCCATAGCTCCATCTTCCTTGCTATGGATGTGTGCTGCACCTGTGAGCCAAATAGCTGTGGCTCTACCCGGACAATTTCCTCCACCATGACCCTGAGCTCCTCCTCGGAAAAGCGGGGGTGTCTTTGGCGTGCCATGGGGTGGTGTGTGTGATGTGTGGGGCGGTGTGAGTGTTGATGAGTGTGGTGATGTGTAGTGGTGTGTGGTGTTTTGTGCATGGATGTTGTGTGGGTGATGGTGTTGTGTGCCTCTGTATGGTGGGGTTGTCTTTGATGTGCTGTCTCTCTGGCCTTCGTCTAAAGTTCTGGTCGTAGGGGTTTTGTGTGTGATGTGGGTCTGTGTTTTATATTGTAATGGGTGTGTGGGAGTGGTGTGTGTATGTGTATCAGGTGTGTGTATTTGGAATTGTCCAATGTGGCGGTGTTTTGGAGATGTGTGTGTATTTTGAGCGTGGTGGTGTGTACCGCCAATGGAATACCGCGTTTGAATGACCGCTGCGTGGATTCGTGGGTCGTAATAGCATGGGCGTGTTTCTGTTGCCGTGGAGGTGGAGGTTTTGTTTTCGCCAGTTTATCACTGACCTTTGGTGTGGCGGAGTTCTGTGGGTGTCTGAATTTCGGCGGAATACGAGTTGTGTGTCATAATAGCTGTGGCGGAATTCCACGGCCGCAGCGGTGTATTGGCGGTCTTCTGCACGGCGGTAAGCACCTTTTACTGCCAATGTTGTAATGACCCCCTCAGTCTTCTTGCCTCATTTAAACATGGGCCATTCCTTAAATATCTTATTGACAGAGCCTTGTTATCTCCATCAATGGAATGCTTTGTAATGTTCTTCCTTCGATGGCCCTTACTTCATCTGGCGGTCATAAAAAATACATTACATTGCTGCACTATTTTGGGTGGATGGTGTAATGTCTTTTTTCCTGTCTGTCAGGGTCAGGAAGCGCATAACAATGAGGGACAGAAAAAAACAAATAATGGCTCAAACATCCTGGGAGAAAACTCCCAGGGCGTGGGATTGATATTTTTTTTGTTTTTCAGAAACAAACTCCAGCTTTGGGAGTTTGTTTCCGGAAAAAGAAAAAAAATTATACATTTGGTGGACGGCTATCAAAACTGATGGAAACAGAACACCAAACCTTTCATACATTTAAAGTAACCACCATGATGCCAGTTCCTTTCACTATGCAGAGATGATGGATGGGTTAACAGTCATCTCTAAATTTAACGGGCAGCTATACATAAGGGTGGCGAAGGTAATGTCTTCCTCCATCCTGAGGGACAGATTCTGTTCGTCAAACTCGCCATCAAGCCCTTTGTCTCATTATTTGATTCTTTGTGAGTACATGTTAGTTGGGCTAAATTATGACTCTCTTCCATCTTCTATGTGGTATATGACATCATCATCTAAATCCTTATTATTCTCAAAATCAACATGAAGTCTCATTCTCATGACTAGGTTTGTACCATAGTTCTTCACACTGCTATTTAGCAACATATTTGGGGTTCATTTTGCGATGTACCACCTGGCTGAGGTAGACAGCAAAATCCGAACTTTTGTGTTTTAAAAGTATATGTGATGTCTGACCACATTAGAACTATATTAAATGAGCATGACATATTTGAATTCCATTTTACACTGCGTTATTATTTTTGAATGTTCACATTTAAAGTACTATCGATTCTATTGGGACCACTGGAGTGGATAGAAGTGCAGGGCTGCAATAAATATTTTGTTACTTGAAAGTAACTTGGAGATTGACCTGTGTACACCACTGTATAATCCATCACACTCTCACACCTTCCTCTGTGTGATGTGTTGTACACACCTGTGCCTGCGAAAGGGGTGCTGTCTGGAGTCATATTACTATTTTGAATGCTCTCACGAACAGATTTTGGTCATGGCAATTTTGTGAATTTGAATTAGTTCATGCCCTCCTGATTACCATTTCTGTCCATTGGATCACTGTCAGAGCTGTTGATAGATATTATTGTATTAGAAAATGTAGAAGTCACAGGCACTCCCAAGATTTGTTACGATGGTGGTGATGATATGACTTAGGTGAGACTCCATCATAAACTTCAGTGAATTATGCATTTTGTCATTTCTGTGTGTGTGCTCACTGTGAGATGCTGTGCTTTATTGTATGTGGATCCTATTGCCAGCAGGCCCGGTCCTCATTAAGTGAATTTTTAAGGGGACGCGTATAGGTTGATGGACCTTTTGAATCGCATGGAGTATCCTAGTCATGCATCGACCGCTGAAATGGTAGCATAATCAATAATCAAGGAACATTCTATGAAAAACAACTTTAAACCATAATACTAAAAAATAACCACTACTCACGAAAAGGGTTAACAAGTTTTATTTGCTATTGATTACAATTCTAATCATCTGTTAATTCAATCTTTATTAATCAATCTTTATTAATCTTTTAATAAAAATACATTTTTCTTAAAGGAAACATGTGCGACAATGCAATCTCATAAGCTATGAATATCAGCACTAAGAATGTAATTCAGCAATTTAGTTAATCAGTCATTTGTCACCGTCAACGTCACCCCTGACAGCCTACCTAACCAAGATTAGGATTAGCATGTGGGTCTTCATGCGAAAACAATTTAGAGAAAACATCAATTTAGAAAAATTCTACCTAAGTAAAAATCTCTATAAATCAGCGCAGTTGGTACCTAGAAGAAAAGGCACAAAATTGTCAGTCACATTTTCAAAGCTACCTATCCAGGATGGATGAGCAACAGGTCAGTCTTCGTCTTCAGGTCAGCAATCAGTCAGCTACAGATCAGGCTCACAGAGTATGAACCCAATATCAGCCCCTCTGACAGCATCTCCTGACGTCATCAATTTCTTCCCAGATTCACCTAAATTCTGACTTTGTCATGACTTTTTATTAGTGTCTCCCAGTCCATCCCACTAATTGCTAATTGGTCAATCGGTTGGAAGATATGACTCTAACCTATAGTTTTTATTTACTAAATCGTATTATTATATTTCACAAAACGCTGATTGGTTCTTCTTGCGATGAGGGCACCATCCGACCACCATATAAAGCACGGCATGTTGGGTTGGGAAAAATCATAATAGCACCATACACAGTGAGTAAACTCTCCATTTCATGGTCATTACTTTTTTGTTTTTCACAAATAACCAGTTTAGAAGTTTGTTTGAAAAAAACAATAAAAAAGAATGCCAAGATTCCCTTAAAATATGGCATTCATTGCTAAGTAAAGTGCTCCATCATTGGTGGCAGGAGTGTAGAAAGGAACTACTGCAACAACAGTTACCCCTCCATAGAGATGGTGGTTTAATGCAGTGTTTAATGGGTACGGCATCAGCCACCCCAACAGATTAGTTGGCAGGCCAGGGTGGGCTCAATGTCCTTGTTATGGTGCAAATAAATTACATTTTAGTTTCTTTCTGAAAGCTTAAAAGATGGTGCTCTTAAGGAAGAGGAAGAGAATTCCAGACAGTGATGGCCAGCACCACCAAGGAATGTACTCTCAGACCAGGGTCAGGGCTCATATGATGCCACTTGTTGTGATGTCAGCACTCTCCAGGAGGTGTCTGTTTTCTTTGGCTTCCTTAGCCCTGTCCAGCCGGATGCATTATGTTCCTGAAGGCTTGTTAATGTTTCTTCTGTGCTGACCCAAGTGCCACACAGATGGTGAATAGCGGCTACTGATGAGAGAACTGAGCTGTATTGTTTGTCTAATGGGGGGAAATAAAGACCATCTGTACTACACAATTCTAGTGGTTTGATTGGATTTTTTGTTTGTGATGTCTCCTTTATGTCATTACAGTTTGATGGATGGAGTATGCTGTCGCGTATGCTCTCATTATTCTAATGAGACTACTGCATTTTGAGCAGCAGAATCGCCCACAGTGTGGGGAGACTGATTGTGACCCACTGCAGGTGACACCTTTCGCTCCAATACGGGTTTTGCTCTGGCTAACTAGCAGTGCCTCATCTCTACCCAAGGGCAGGGGTGACTGGGCAGCCGAGTGAATGACGTAATTGGTTTCCCAGGGAAGCCGTGGTCACTAAGATCTCATCCGTTTCTCTCAGTTACATTAGTCTCATATATACAATGACAAACAGAGGCAATATATGTTTCAATAATGTTTGTAATGAAGCAACTGCATCTTAGATAGCAAAGCGTGAGCTGCAACAACCAGGACAACACAGCATGACAGTGTTCAAATAGTGACAAGGAGAGTGAAGCATAAGAAAAACGCTACCATATTGTCACTACAGTTAGTAGACTAACTCCTTTCTAGGCTATGAAAAAGCACAGCGTGTTAAGCTCTAATTCTGCCCTTCAGGTTCCCGTAGGAAGACATCATCCCCCATACCTGAGCAAAGGCCTGTGGTCTGCAAAACAGCTGCAGCGAAGCATTCGGCAATCAGCATACATACGTGGTTCTCTGGCTGGAATCTCCCTCTAACATGTAATGGACAGGGAAGTGTTTTTTATAATAAAACAACTAATATTCTGAGAAAATGTCCCTATGTAAGGATGTTTTATATGAATTTTGGAGACAAAACCTATACCACTTTCACCGGCAATGTACCTTGCTTTAGCCTTAGAAAAAGCACAGAGTGAGCAAGAATGTCTTGTTTGAGAAGAGAGTGCGGGCCTAGGCAAAACAGCTAGATAAACAGAAAATAAAAGAAGACCGTAAAAGTGGCTATTGTAACAATAATAAAATAAAGCTGAATAAAATATATCTAGGTTAGAGTGCACTACGGCTTGGCCTAGTGTCTTAAAATAACGTGCATGGAGCTATGCCTAAAATGAATACACAACAATGCCACCACTCCAAAGCACTGGACTTTGCTTTCAGTGGCTCTAGCAGTGATGGTGTCTGGTGGTGGTTGTGACAACAGCAGCACATGAGATTGCCACCCTTTTGGATGGTAGGGAAATCTCAGGGCAGAGAACTCTGCACATACAAAGATAGGACAGGCCTATCTTTTTATATATGGAGTTCTCTGCTCCCACTGTAGAGTCTCCATAGTTGTAAATTTACTATTAAAATGCAGTTTTGTGAATACTGAAAAAGCATAAACGTACAAAACTGTGAACCAAGCCCTTTAAAATCTTCTTGCAATAGAAAGCCATGTGAGGGATGGATCCAATTTGTTCCTTGAAATATCAATTGTGGTTGAAGAACATTATTTTCCACATCCCGGTGAGAATGCATCTTGCCAATTGTCTAGTTTCTTCTGGTCTGACAGACCTTTATAGGAGTTCTGAAATGTAAGGCAAAATCAAATTAACAATGTCAAATCAATTAACAGTGCAACTCATTTAGTCACATATTAAATCTGTGAGGGGGAAGTTCAAGTTGCAAAGATTTATGACAAATTTAAGGTCAGACTTATGTAAATGTGTCTCAGAAACATACTATACAAATACAGAATCACCAAAGGGGAAGTAAAGCATCTAATCAGATTAAATCGTACATGTATAAGGTATACAAGTACTTCAGTCGCAGTAATACAAAAGAGAAGAAACAGCACTTGATCATCAGAATCCAAATAGTGATTCTCCTGTTAAATCACTGAAAGCTAATTAAATTTAAATATTTAAATTAACTACCGGAAACCTAATGAGTTCTCTGGAAGTGCAAAAAATTAACAATAGTCAAAGTGTCAGCCTAACAGAAACCTCAGTAGAGGTTCTGCAAGAGAAATGTGTGAACCATGAAGACATTCAGCCAAATTAAGAATGGGGAGATCTTTACCCCTCTAGATCCCAATAGAATCCGGTCGGCTCAAAAGATAGGGTCTGTCTCTCCTAACTAACTGAATACCACTTTAGACCTTGCAGAACCTTCAAGAAGCCATGCCATCATCACCAGTAGTTTTCCTTCTTCCGTGCACAGTTTAGAATTTGCAACTCCCATTAGGTTTCTAGCCCACAAACCAAAAATCAGGATGACCTTGGGTACCTCCCTTGGCCAGGGGCTCACAAAGGAGTTTTATTCTTTAGTTATTTGTAAATTTTTCTCACACTTGCCGACATATCCTTCTGTACTCCTTTATCACAAAATATATAATGTGCCTTTCATTAACTAGAGACTTGTGCAGACCACCTGCAAATGAAAAATAATGCAACGCGAACAAAACTCCATGTTGAAGGTTAAACATTGAAAAACTATTCTGGCCATTTCTTGAGTCAACTTAACATGTAGTTCAAAGCACATTTGAAATACAGGATTATTCATGCATTTCTCCTCACACGGAAAATAAATGGTAAATAACTGTGATCAGAACTGTAATATCATGATCCAAATACATTGAATATAAATGCATACATGTACCATTTTACAAACAATTAATGTCATTATCAAAACATGTAGTTAATCATCTACATTTCTACTTGTAAATGCACCATGAATCATATGATTTCAATGCACCACTTTAACACTAATACATTAGAGCACATGTTATATATGTAGTTGATTACACTTTTAGATTCTTTCTGCAATGCAAAATTACTCAGCCAAGCATCGCTCTCTCACCCACCAGTGATGTATCAAGTCATTGTAAGCTTATCAGTTTCCTCAAATGAGATGGACCAAACCCTTGTCATTTTCATCTGCTTGTGTCTTGATTCTGCCAAACGCTTCATATCACCATAATATTTACACTGTCTTTCCTCCAGATCAACAACCACTCTCTTTCTCTTTGTTTTTTCAGCCTTCATTCTCTGAAACATTTTTAATCCTACCATGGAAACTATTGCACATACAACAATAACCAACAATGGCTTTAAAACAAAACCTACAACTTCACTTCTTAAGTTCCCAAACCATCTGACTACAGCAGCAAATCCATTTCCAATTGCCTCCCATGCACCCATCACTTCTAATTTAATCAAATCCTTCCTCAACCCAGAAATGTTTTGAATATACTTTTCCAAGTCCTTACTTTTGTTTGGAATGTAAGTACAGCATAGTTGAACTGTGAGCATCCACCAGACTCTGCCCTTCTTTTCAAGCAAAAGGTCTAACACTGGTCTATCCTGCAAAACCATAGATCTTATTGCCAACGTCTCTGTGTTTGCAACCAATAAGAAATTTGGTGTACTAGTATCTAGTTTACAGTAGACAGCTTTCTAATTTTCAGATCATTTACAACCACACCTTCAGATGGAATCAGTGCACCAAATATGTCTCCTACCACTTCTCCAACACTAACGCCCCTTCTAGTTCTAGACTTCGTATTCCACACAGGAACATCGAAATGCTCCACATGATAAATCTTTGGGAAAACTATGCCAAAATAACATACGCCATGCCATGCCGTGGGCAATTTGAAATACGCTTAGGGCCATATTTATACTTTTTGACGCAAAACTGCGCTAACACAGTTTTGCGTCAAAAAAATTAGCGCCGGCTAACGCCATTCTGAAGCGCCATGCGGGCGCCGTATTTATTCAATGACGTTAGCCGGCGTTAGCCGCCGGCGCTGCCTGGTGTGCGTGAAAAAAAACGACGTACACCAGGCAGCGCCGGCGTAAGGGGATATGGAGCTTGGGCGCCAAAAAATGGGGCAAGTCAGGCTGAGGCAAATTTTTCGCCTCAACCCGATTTGCGCCATTGTTTTCGACTCCCAACCCCCATTGAAATGACTCCTGTCTTAGCAAAGACAGGAGTCATGCCCCCTTGCCCAATGGCCATGCCCAGGGGACTTCTGTCCCCTGGGCCTGGTCATTGGGCATAGTGGCATGTAGGGGGGCACAAATCAGGCCCCCCTATACCACAAAAAAATTAAAAATAAAAACTTACCTGAACTTACCTTAATGTCCCTGGGATGGGTCCCTCCAGCCTTGGGTGTCCTCCTGGGGTGGGCAAGGGTGGCAGGGGGTGTCCCTGGGGGCTTGGGAGGGCACCTCTGGGCTCCTTCCGAGCCCACAGGTCCCTTAACGCCTGCCCTGACCAGGCACTAAAAAACGGCGCAAAAGCGGCCGTACGTCATTTTTTTTGACCCGCCCACTCCTGGGCGTGAATTTTGCCCGGGAGTGTAAATACGGCGCACATGCCTCGGAGTCATTTTTTAAGACGGGAACGCCTACCTTGCATATCATTAACGCAAAGTAGGTGTCCACGCTAAAAAATGACGCAAACTCCATGGACTTTGGCGCTAGACGCGTCTAACGCCAAAGTATAAATATGGAGTTAGTTTTGCATCGGAATTGCGTAAAAAAAAACTACGCAATTCCGGCGTAAACAGAGTATAAATATGCCCCTTAATGTCCACAAATAAAATACACTCCAGGAATAACAGGATCCTTTTCATCCAGAAATAATTCACTCTTCCCCTGACATCAATGACGTATTCACAATCACACTGCTCTATTAACAATGGGTTTACAGAACTCTGATCTATGTATATGCACAACGTCCATGTGCGTTGCCAATCTAAAGTTAAATCTGGTAAATTTCACTTCACTCCATGTTCAATCTCTTCTCTATTCCACCTGTTCCTTTGTTTTAAGATCTTCATCTGTTTCAGATCTAGACTCTACATCCCTTCTCCTGCCTTTCAGTAAATATTGGAATTTCTTTCTACATCTGTCTTTGAGCATGTCAAGTTATGTCTGTGTGCATATGCAGTATCTAAAGACTGTAGAGCTATGAAATATTTCCTTTATTTCTGCATCCTTAAAATAAGGATTCTTGTTCAAATGTTTAAAAAAATGAACTCCTGAAAGAACTAAATCATAGTTCACAAAATAATATTGAAAACTTCCCTCTCTAATAAATGTACTAAACAAAAGACTACAAGAAACTCCGTATGTCAAAGGGATGTGCTGGTAAGTGATGCCCTCCATAATGGAAGCAGGTAATTGCATACATACATAACATTTCCTTGCATCCATAGTGTCAATATATTCATAAAGCAATCTAAGATATGCATTTGTAGAGTAATCCCCTCTAGAATCATCTGTGTGCAAAGCCTCTAGGACTCAGGCCCTCATTACGAGTTTGGTGGTATTTGGCCAGACCACCAGTAGTGGCGGTACAGTGACCGCCGTATTACGAGTCGCTAAGTGGAAACCACCGTAATTCTGCCCAAAATTTAACACCGCCAGGCTGAACAAGGGCAGGAGAGAGGCAGTCCCACTACCAGCACTGTCACGATGTCCCAACTCCGCCCGCCATATTACGAGCCACTTTTGTGCACTGCGGTACCTGTACGGCAGTGAACCATTGGCAGTTTGCACTGGGGTGCACCAACCAATGAGAAACCCTGCTGCCAATGGGGGACTGAGACCCAGGAGGACAATCGCCAACAGTAAAGGTCCAGTAAATGGCAGCCGTCACTGCTGACCTTTGCCCCGTCCCAGATGACATCCTCGATGTTGGCTGCTGTGTGGCCCAGACAGGTAGGTGGGAAGACCGTAAGGGGTCGGTGGGTGCTTGCCAAAGGTGCATATGTGTGGTATGTGTGTGTATGTGTGCAGGCATGTGTGTGTGTCTGTATGGGTGTGTGGAGGTGTTGGGTGCACGTGGGTGTGACAGGAATGAGAATTTCTGCCACTGGATGCGTTACTGCCAGGGTTTTTATGGCGAAGCGATCACCGTGAAAACCCTGGTTGTTTGCACCCTCTTAATATGGCCAGCGGTGTGAGGCATGCCGTTGGCCTGGAGGAGGCTACCACCGGCTGTGGCGGTTCGCCTGTACTGGCCGGACTGGCAGCAGAGTTGCTGTTTCATGTCAGGCACACCACCATGCACATGATACGGTGGTCTTCACCGCCGGGACCCCGGTGGTGAGACCGCCACCTCCATCGCTGCTGTCCATAATGAGGGTCTCAGTGTTGACAGGGAAACATCAGATGGTAACTCTTTCTCTACAGAAGGTGTAGGAGAAAATGCTCCTATTAACAGCAATATTAATACAGTAGGGGAAATAAGCAATACTGCATCTAATATGTATCCATGCCTAGTTTTATGATTTGCTGCCATGATTTCTTTAAAATCAGATCTATTGGGATGGAATGCAGCAACAATAGTATTCTCCATCAGTTCCATCTGTGCAAAGCGGAAAATAAAGTGGGGATGATCAACAACAGATATTAACACATTTTTGTGAGACTTCCTTAAGCCTACTCTGTTTTTTTCTAAAAGACAGCCTTACGCTCTTTCACCTGTGCCTTGGTACTCTTCCTAACTTCCTAACAAATTTAAGCTATTTCCCTAAAAATACAAAGTCACTGATAATCACATCCATCTCAGTCTATCCAACAGCACAGGAACCTCAAAATATAACTGAAACGCTAAGGTCAGTTCAAAGAGATTCAGTTGGATCTGCAGTGTTATACCAAAACTCCCAAAACTTTCTCTCTCTGTCATCTGCAGCAAAGTATGTTCTTTCAGGTGAAGAGTACCTCTGACAGGGCACTCTTGTTCTCTTTGATCTTCTTATTGACAATCCCTCATTCTCACTTTCGCTTTGATCAGAGTTTTCACTATCCTCTGGGATTGTTTGGGGCACACGTTCAGGCAAACTCAATTTCTCTCTTTCTCTCTTTCTCACCTTCTCAGCCATCCGTCTCCAGCTTCCATTCACTTTCTCACAAGACTAGGTCTTTCGTCAGTGTCTGAATCCTAGTTTGACTCACTCACCACCACAGGATGAGATTCAGTTGTTTCAGCTTCAACTGTGATTTGCTCTAGATGCCCCTCAGACCATTCACGTGCTGTTTCATACTCTGTCTGACCCCCGACAGCTTGACTAACCTTTTCCTGTTGTCTCTCTGTCAGCATCAGCACTTCTGGCACAGGTTATGTCACATTAAGGGGACATTCAACTCTGCGAGTATGGGAAGCATGAATCCAATTAGGGAGACCCTCACACTTCACAGCAGTCGTTGTGACCAAGATGACTTGATTTGGCCAGTGCCAACGAGGTTCCAGGCATATCTTTCTGATGTGCTTCTTCACCAAGATCTGGTTAACAGAACTGAGGTCATGGCACTACTCTGGATGCGGAGAGGCTGTAGGTGCTCCAACCTGATGAGACACAGAACACACCACATCAGCTAGCCCTTTAAAATAGTCAAGGACCATGTCATCTGTAATGTTCACAAGTGCATTTGCAGGAGTTGCTGGCAACCTCATCACCCAGCCCATGATGATCTCGTGGGGAGACAATCCTGTCTTCTGATCAGGTACACTGTGGAGACTCATCAGCGCAAGAGGCAAGCTTGAGGCCATTTCAGAGATCTTGAAGCGCACACTTTTGCCAGTCTGGATTTCAGTGTCCCATTCACCTGTTCAACAAGATGCGAAGCCTAACTCTATAGCTGCAGTGTAATCTCTTTTCAACTTGCAATGCGGTGCACAATAGGTCTCAAAACCTCATTATTAAAATGAGTTCTGTGATCTTATTCCAGAGATGTTGAAAAGCCGAATCTGAGTATAAGATCCTTCAACAACAGCTTTGCTACAGTAAGACTATCATTTTTGCTGGTCGGGTAAGCTTCAACCCAATTTGAGAAAATGCTCACAATCACCAAGACATATCAGCCCATTACAAACAGGCATTTTGATGAAGACCAACTGCATCCTGCTGAAGAGTCCTCCTGATCTCCCTATGTGACTAAGGCGGTCATTCTGACCCTGGCGGTCAAAGACCGCCAGGGCGGAGGACCGCGGGAGCACCGCCGACAGGCCGGCGGTGCTCCAATGGGGATTCCGACCGCGGCAGTAAAGCCGCGGTCGGACCGGCACCACTGGCGGTCTCCCGCCAGTGTACCGCCGCCCCATTGAATCCTCCAAGGCGGCGCAGCTTGCTGCGCCGCCGAGGGGATTCCGACCCCCCCTACCGCCATCCAGATCCCGGCGGTCCGACCGCCGGGAACCGGATGGCGGTAGGGGGGGTCGCGGGGCCCCTGGGGGCCCCTGCAGTGCCCATGCCACTGGCATGGGCATTGCAGGGGCCCCCGTAAGAGGGCCCCTAAATGTATTTCACTGTCTGCTGCGCAGACAGTGAAATACGCGACGGGTGCAACTGCACCCGTCGCACAGCTTCCACTCCGCCGGCTCGATTCCGAGCCGGCTTCATCGTGGAAGCCTCTTTCCTGCTGGGCTGGCGGGCGGCCTGAAGGCGACCGCCCGCCAGCCCAGCGGGAAAGTCAGAATTACCGCCGCGGTCTTTCGACCGCGGAACGGTAACCTGACGGCGGGACTTTGGCGGGCGGCCTCCGCCGCCCGCCAAGGTCAGAATGAGGGCCTAAGTGTCACTGCAGTTCCCTTTCTAACATTGTTTTGTTGACACACAACACATCTGTGACACAATGCTTCAGCCATCAATCTGAACTTGGGATTAAACCACGTTTGTGTAAACAACCTCACCATGGTGTCTCTAACAACATGAGCTGGACTGTGAAAATGCCTAGCCATTGGAGGCAACAAACTGTTCAGCAACACTGGTCTTCCATCCATTGAAACCAAAATGTAATCATCTCTTTTGACACAGCCTTTTGAACAGCCTGTCCTGATCCAACTCTGTTGTTCTTCCTCTGACACCCCTTCCTGAAGCCTCTCCATCTCTTCCCCTGTATCTGCTGCTGTCAATAAAAGATTGTTATTGGTCTCATTCATTCCCTCATTTGTATATTCTCCATTAAATGTACAAACATTGGGGGCATATTTACAAGAAACTGGCACATCAGCACTGACACGCCTGTTTTCTTGCATCACCCCTGCCTCTCCTAACTACACTATGGGTATGCCGTATTTACAATACGTTGCACCATGGCGGTCATTAGGCCAATAGCGTCAACATTTCATACGCTACTGTGGCGCTTTTGCTTTACTAGCGTAAAAAATGTTGACACAAGTGCAGCAAAGTGCAGGGAGGCCCATTGATTTCAATTGATGTGTCATTTTAATCCCTACTCTGAGCAGGCATTAAAAATGATGGAAAGAATGGTGCAGTTAAATCTTGTGGATTTCACTGTGCCATTTTTTTCAGACCTCCCAGCACCAGAACATCCCCCTTGCAAAAATGATATCTGGCGCAGGCATAATGTGGCGCAAGGGGTTGCAAAGTGGCTCAATGCATGTAGTGTGACACTTTGTAAATATGGCACTGCGAAAATTCCTCTTTAACACCACATTAGAGTAAATAAATTACACTAATGTGGCATAAGGAGGCACAAGGGGCTTGTAAATATGCCCCACTGTGAGCACAGTACATTGTGACATCATCAGCATAATTATTACCTAATGTCACATGGTCAGTCCCATGACGGTGTGCAGGGCACTTGACCACTGCAACCTGCTCAGGCAACTGTAGCACTTTCAGAAGGTTCCGTACTTGTTCGCCATTCCGGATTGGGGATCTGGAAGAAGTTATAAACCCTCTCTTGGACCACAATTTGCCCAAAATCATGAACAACACCAAAGCTGTACTGACTATTGGTAAAAAGTGTTGAAACACAGCATGCTCTAATAAGAGCAATCAATTCAGCCACTTGTGAAAAAACTATTCCTTGAAGCCAATAAGCTTCAACAACTCCTGAGATCATACAGACACCATAAACACCCCTCAATCTTCCTCCTTTGTCCCGTAAACATAAGCCAGCAACATATAGCACAAAATTAGATTCAGGTAATGGCTCATCCCATATATCTGGTCTCAATTTGGTGCATAGTTCAGTAAAGTGGAGATAATAATGGTCCACTTCACATTTGTCATTTTCATGATCCAGTAAAGGTAACAATGTGGAAGGATTCAGAACACCACTCCTCTTGACAGTTACATTTTCTGCCACAAGAATGATTTGCTCATACTTGGTAAAGCAGCTACATGTCAGGTGCTGAGTTCTGGTCCTTGTCAACAGTAACTCCACAGAATGGGGAACATAAACAGTTAACAGGTGACCCGTAACTATATTCTCACATCTCTGTTTGCTGACACTCACAGCTGTCACTGCTCTAAGGCAACCAGGCAGCACAGAAGCTGTGGGACCACGAGTAGCAGAAAGGTAGGCCACAGGCCTTCTGGTGTTTCCATGGGTTTGTGTAAGCACTGAGAAAGTATAACCCTCCCTCTCACTGCAGGAAAGTGCAAATGACTTATCGTAATCAGATATTCCCAGTGCTCGGGCGCAACAGGTATTTTCTCTCAGTTCCAGGAAGGCAATTAAGCAATTGTTATCCCAGGGTACCAGATCTGATGCAATCTTGTCGGTCAGCCTCTGCAAAGGCTTGACCACTAGGGAACAATGGGGTATCCACAGATGACAGTAGCCCACCATTCCAAAGAACATCCTGACTTCTCTCTATGCGGTTGGTGGATTCATTTCCACAATGGCTGACATTCTCTCTTGGGACACTTTCCACGCTCCTTTCTCAAAGTGATGTCCTAGATATTGAACCACTTTCTGACAATACTGTAATTTCCCTGGGGAAACTTTGGCCCATATTTATACTTTTTTAGCATCACATTTGCGTCATTTTTTTACGCAATAGCAGCGCAAACTTGCAAAATACAATTATATTTTGTAAGTATGCGCCTTTTTTGCATCAAAAAGCAGCGCAAATGCGGCGCAAAAAAAGTATAAATATGGCCCTTTGTGTTCATTCTCAGCCAGTTGGTTCAACAATGCAATGGAATCTCGTTTGCCTCTTGAGCTTCTTGAGTGTTCAACCCCGCCAATAGGTCATCGATGTATTGTATTAGGACTCAATTGCAAGGCATAATCAGGGAGTGTAGATTTTTCTTAAGAATCTGGTTGAAAATGGAGTGGCTTTCAGTGTACCCCTGTGGCACTCGCCACCATGCCAAAACACGAATACCGAACCCGAAATGCGAAAATGAACTGACTGTCCTTATGCAACAGTATCAAGAAAAAGGCAGCACAAATCAATGACAGTGACTCAGCCTCACATGGAATCTGAAACAATATCACAGCTGGATTCAGTACCATGGGACAACAATGAACAACAATGTTATCCATGTTTTGAAAGTCCTATACAATTCTGTACTTCCCACTTGGTTTCTGCAAGCCCATAATGGGTGAATTTCAAGGACTTCCCATGATTTCTTTCAGTATTCCCTGTTGAATCATGGACTCAATCACTAAAATTACCCCAGCAATCGTTCCAGGTGTCAAATTGTATTGAGGTGTTGTCTGATACTCAGCATTTGACTTAACGGTGATTCAGTCAGGCTCAACATCTTTAATTAGTCCGATATCCTTGCCAGAAAAATCCCACACTTCAAACTTAACTGTATCTTTAAGGTCTGGCAGTAAATTAGCAACCGTCAACAGAGTGAGAATGTGCAGTAAGATCCAGCATTTGCCAATTTAAAGGTGACATAGCCATCATGAGTCTGAATCTCTGTGCCTGTTGGCGTACTATAGATAATGCAGTTCAACTTTCAGAGAATGTCCCTTCCCAAAAGACTCACTGGGCTGGAATCACTCTCCACAAATCGGTGATTTTCTTCAGAAGATCCCATTTTCACAGGTATCTCTCTGGTTTCTTGGGTTATCATTCGTTTATTCACCACTCCTATAACTTGGATCATTTTTCCAGAGAGGGGTAGGTTTGGAACTTCTACGGTTCATAGAGTAGAACGGATAGCACCAGTGTCAGCCAAAAATGGGATGGGGTGGCCATTAACTTAACCATCTATGAATGGACCACTCTGGTCTACCTCCCAGTCTGCGCCAAGTACACAGTCTTCCTTCTCCCGCAGGCACCATCAAGGTGACTGATTGGAGCCATAGTTCTTGACTGTCTTAGACACGGGAAACTGCTGAAAAGGATTATTGTTCTGAAGCACATTCATGTTCATATTTGGGACTTGATTCTAATTCAGTCTAAGACCATTGGCTATTTGCAGTGGCAACAGTGGTTTCTGAACCTGCATCATTGGAGTTTGTGGTACATTGTAATTTTGTCCTCCCAGATCCTTAGTTTCAAGCGTCTCCATTCCACTATACTGCTTGCATGCCTGCTACATTCTGTCATAGTAAGCATGAATCAATTCTTAAGGTTCATGAGTTGCTCTATCAAATTTAATACAATCTATATCTTGGGATGGCACCTTCCACTTCAAAAAGGTCATCACTTGCTGATACTTTTTTATTAGCAACGGTGAAGGATTCTTCATCACCAAACTTCTTGGCGGCTCTGATTCAAGCCATTTTACATTTTGCCGACAGGTCACTAAGAACCACATTGTCAAACAAAGTGTTCAAGTCAAACCACAACACCTGTGAAATCTTCACAAACCTCTCAACTTGTTTGTACCACTCCACTGGCTTTTCTCTCAGTTTTAGGAAATCATTAGTGAATGATGCAAGATCACTTCTACTCCAAGGCACATGTACATAACCATCACCAGGCACTTCTCTCAATGGGAAGTTTGTTGCGCCCACCACTCCCATTTCAGGAGGTGGTTCCCATGTGGGTTTCTTTGGATCTTTCTTTCTCGACCATTGAGCTTCCCATTTGTCTAACTCATACCATTTTTTAATGTTTTAAATCAATTCTTTAATTTGGGTTTTCATTCCTGGAATTCTTATATCAGGTATATCTTTTTCATTAAAACACACACAATCACTCCTCTGTAAAGCTTTGGTTGTGTTCAAGTCTACTTAATATCTCTGAGCTAACTATCACCAGTATATCATAAACTTGTCCTGCACATCTGGTAGTGTTCTTACACATGACCACAAGTTCATTTTCATGATAAGTATCTAAACAAATTATTTCAAAATTCCTACTAATCGTCTTGTCTAACTCTAACTTAAATTTTGTCACATCTATCAAATTTTCTCTCTACTGTGACTAAATTGTTCCCTGACTCAACTCCATACTCACACTATCCTTGGAAGAGGTACCAGCATGGCACTAAGAGATTATGGCCCTCATTCTGACCTTGGCGGGCGGCGGAGGCCGCCCGCCAAAGTCCCGCCGTCAGATTACCGTTCCGCGGTCGAAAGACCGCGGCGGTAATTCTGACTTTCCCGCTGGGCTGGCGGGCGGTCGCCTTCAGACCGCCCGCCAGCCCAGCGGGAAAGAGGCTTCCACGATGAAGCCGGCTCGGAATCGAGCCGGCGGAGTGGAAGCTGTGCGACGGGTGCAGTTGCACCCGTCGCGTATTTCACTGTCTGCGCAGCAGACAGTGAAATACATGTAGGGGCCCTCTTACGGGGGCCCCTGCAATGCCCATGCCAGTGGCATGGGCACTGCAGGGGCCCCCAGGGGCCCCGCGACCCCCCCTACCGCCATCCGGATCCCGGCGGTCCGACCGCCGGGATCTGGATGGCGGTAGGGGGGGTCGGAATCCCCGTGGCGGTGCAGCAAGCTGCGCCGCCGTGGAGGATTCAATGGGGCGGCGGTACACTGGCGGGACCCCGCCAGTGGTGCCGGTCCGACCGCGGCTTTACCGCCGCGGTCGGAATCCCCATTGGAGCACCGCCGGCCTGTCGGCGGTGCTCCCGCGGTCCTCCGCCCTGGCGGTCAAAGACCGCCAGGGTCAGAATGACCACCTATGTAATTACAGGAAGTTTATGCATGTTTCCATCTACCTGGGCATGGTTACTAGTATTTGAAGGCAGCTCCCATCTGAGTGTTCCAGTAGCTGCCATTCTCTGCTATGTACTTCTAGATCTACACCCTGAAAGGTTTAAAGTCAAATATGCACTCGCCGTACATGGAGAACTCATAAGCGTTGAAACTAAAGGAACAAATTCTCTCACAGCAGGAGTCTCTACAACTTTACCTGACCCGCCTACTGCACCTGGGACAGTCAAATTATAAGTTGCCTTTCCTGGGCCTTCAGGCTTGTACATAGGGACCGCAGGAACAATAGTAATTGGGACAGTAAGAGCATCAACAGTGTCTGGGGCAGAATTAGCTGGGACACAAATTTGTGATCCTTATCCCCTTGGTTTAAAATATACATTCACCGGACTGACTCCAACAGGACTAGGGGTCACATTTACTGGAGCAGTAGCAAATACAACCTTTCCTCTACTACCTGTGCCATTTCCACCCTCCTCCCGAATCTCATTATATGGAGATGGACTCTCAGACAATAGCACAACTATTAGGCTGACTCCAGAATCACTATCACTTCCCTGGGACTTATAATTTATATGCAAGTGTTTGTGTGCCCCCTCTGCCGTGCTGGTAACCACCCCCTCCCCAGGGTTGTGCTTTAATAGGAGGGGGCGCGAGCCCCCTGCTGTCCCAGGGACCACACCTCCCTAGGACTGTGGGCACAGTTGGAGGGGGGCCCCCTCGTGGAGCCACAGATGGTCCTGGTACCGCCATCCTCCAGGGCTGGCTACCGCTATGTCCCAGGGTGCCCCACCCCAGGACATGGCTGTTTGCTGTGGCTTGGCTGCAGCTTTGCAGCTGCAACCAAGCCAAAACAAACACTTCTCTTTTTAACAGCGGGACCTTCGGGCAGGGAACAGAGATGAAATGCTTCAGAAAGCAAGGACAGAGATGCAATGCTTCAGAAAGCAAGGAGCTGCTGTTAAAGCAGCTCAATGCTTGCTGAAGCAATGACAGTGCAAGGAAAGCCTTAAAGCTTCCCCCACAGTGCCAGGTAGCCCGTACCGCATTTTCATAAAATTGTAAAATAAATAAATAAATATGGAGGGACCACAGGGGAGCTTTTGACGACTCGCTTGCAGTCCCAAATAGCCAATAAAGAGCTAAGAAAAAAATAAATTATAAAAAGCAATAGCTCAGTGTGATGGGCGCTAGACTGTCACACTGAGCAGTCAGAGTTCAAGTCCAGCTGGACTTGTTTCCTTTTTTTTTTATTACAAATTTTTGTAAAAATGACAGATACATTTTTTACTTTCTCCCACTCACACATGCACTCAGACTCTTACACATCCACTCACAGACCCACTCAGTCCTTTGTGCGCACACACACACACAGCCCCAGTCAGATCCCCATGCACCTAATCACAGACCCACTCAGACTGTTACGCACCCACTCACAGACCCACTCAGACTCTCACACACCCACTCACATACCCACTGACAGCCTCATGCACCCACTCACCGACCCACTCACACACTGACATACCCACTACAACTCTGATGTGAGCACCCTCACACCCAGACAGACACTTTCACAGCCACTGTCTCCACGGGATACACCCTATTGCACCTATTCTGACACCCATAGAGGCCGCTGCCAACTTCCTCTGCGCACAGCCAATGGGCTGTGCACAGCATGGGGTTGGGTAGTTAGGGGGGTTTGGCCAAAGGGTCTGGCTGCAGGCCAGGTCTTGCAGGCAACCTCCACCTTGCACAGGCGAAGTTCTTGCATGGTGCAAGGTAGGGTGCTTATAGGGGGTTGGCCTCAGGGCCTGGCGTGGCCAACCGCCGCCATACATGGCCAACGCCCACATGCAGCGGTGGTTGGATTAACGTATGGTAATGGAAATTACTATACGTTAAAAAAAACAAAGAAATTCACTGAAAAAAACAAAGGTTACAGGGACATAAAAGTTAGGAAACAGAATAAAACAATGACATTCATTTAAAAAATCAAAGGTTACATGAACGTTATAGTTAGGCTCACATTTTAAACGTACAAAACCATAGAAATTTACCAGTTATAATTAAAGTTACCTCAAGTAACTATAACTCTTGCCCTAAGGTAACTATAACTCATGCGTAATGAGGGCCTGAGTGTAAGTGTGAATGTGTGTGTTGGTGTAAGCATGTGTATGTGTGAACGAAAGATAAGGTCAAAGGGTGTCTGATGTCACTTCTGCTACCCCTGGCATTTTGCTGAATTGACATGCATGCACGTACATAGAGTGGAGAAGTGTTTTATTTCTGAACATCAGTTAGAAAACAGTAATGTCAGAAAATGTTTTCCATCAAGTGACAGGCTAAACTGATTCTGGCATTTGGTGTAGCATCAACCCGTCTGGAAGAAATTATCTAAGTCTAACTATATAACACAGCACACAAGTCTCACGCTTGTATAGATATTATGACAATTACAAAATGGGAACAACAGTCTCTTTAACTAAACCTCTTCAATTGGTTTAACTGGTACCTAGAGAGTACTTTCAGCATAAACGTAGATTCAAAGAGCTAACCTTGAGGCCTCTAATTTTCACGGGACTTATGAGGCACAAGGCTAAAACTGTGTGATTCTTCTAAAGAGATTTGTGATGTAATTATTATTATCAGTTTTATATGGCAATGACAAGGCAGTAGGAATTCTAAATCTATGCTTTCTGGATTTAAAACATCGCCGTATTTATAAAGACCACAAACATGCTGCATCAATTTATTTAAGAAATAGATGAAGACACACCTCTTCAGAGAACACTACATCGAAATGCAGTAACAATCCAGAATCCAGCTACCTCTCCTATCATGTGTTGGCTTTATGTGTGCTTTTCCCCCTGTACAACTCTCCACTGCCCTTTTTGGCTAGGTTCACCCTATATCACATATATATATGCCATACATGATGGCAAGACCCTATGGGTGGCAAAGCACTTTACATAGAAGCCGTTTTACTTGTGAAATAGAAACGGTTACAAATCTTGAACATCATAGTAAAGATAAACAAAAAGCAGCATCAAATAATGTACAAAGGATGAGAAAAGCAAGTAACCATATATACAAAATAATCCATGTTTACATAAATACTAGCAGTAGCATTCAAGAAGAAAATTTGGTTTAGGACTACACTTGAACCCATTGTGGGTGGAAGTGATGCTCCAATAACATTCTGTTCAACTGTATTCTGAACATTTCTTAGGATAGTATTGTCCTAATAGCTAAAGGAATAGAGTTCAATACCCAGGGTACACAACCTGGGAAGGATTGCTTTAGAGTTTTTTCTTCTTAGAGAATGGTGTTTGGAGGACCTGGGTGCCAGGGCTCTGAGAAAGATAGATTGCTGTACTAGGATGGAGTGAAGCCACTTCAAAGAGATCAGAATTTGTGAGATGTGGTTAAATATGTTCAGCCTCTGGTCACCTTGGCATAGCAAGAGCTCCTTTGAGAGAAAAGGTGCAGTGTGACAGTTAGTACGGAGTGACCATATTCGAACATCGAAAGCACAAGCGGCTGAATTACTTGTATGAAGTTCCACCCTTGAATGTAAAGTTTGACTTCTTTTAAAGTTTGAAATAAAATTGTGCATTTTTGACCAGTGAGTTGTTGTGGGCTTGTAGATAGTGGTTATTGTCCAAAATGAAACCAAGAAGTTTTGGACATTCAACAATGTATTGGCATCATTGCAGCACTGATAGTATGTTGGGCCAAGGGCGAAGAGGAATGGAGCAGTTACAAGTGAAAATCACCAGGCACTGTATTTTGAGTGGGTCAAGCAAAAGCTTGATGATGGTTTGTCATCTATGTTTGTATATGATTGAGAACCTGGACCAGAATTTCTACTGGATCTAATCATAAAGGTAAATTTACATCTTAGTAACCATCTAAGTTTGCTCTTAAATGTTTGAGTCACATGACTAGTTTTAGCTATTCATAAATTAGAAGTGTATAGTTACTCAAAAGTTTAGATTTGCAAATCCCAGACCTTGAAACAGCGTAGTGAATTCAGAAAAAACAACAGATAAGACTGTAAAGTTGCTAATAATAGAGGATTTTTTGACATATTTAATGTTATGCACACCACCAGGACCAATTCACCTCCTGCATTTCTAACATAGCCAGCTGGATGAGAAAGAACTGCCTTAAACTCAAAACAAACAATTTGAAGATCCTGATTTTTGGAAACAAGAGACTCCTCTTGGTAGCCACCTGATTTAGGTCCCACACAGTTCAACACTGTGATTGCATCCTGCTGTCTCATCCTCAGAATGCTTTGCAAGATTTTCAAATGGCTCGCAAGGCACACAGGACACAAGGTTACCCAGGGCCTCATAACCAGTAGACTCAACTATGGCAATGCACTCTATATTGGCTTCTCTAACAAGCTCATGCAAAAACTCCAGACCATCCAAAACACAGCTGCCAGACTCATCCTAGACATCACCAGAAGCACTCACATCTCTCCCTACCTCACTGAACTACACTGGTTACCTGTCTAGAAATGTTGCAAATTCAAGCTGCTCCTCCACACCTACAAGCCCTCCACCACAGCGGGCCAGCATACCTCAAAGATCAACTTCAACCTTCCAGACAGCTATGTTCCACCTCTACCTCACTTCCGGCACATAAACAATCGACAATGGCGATTTGGCAATTAGAATGCAGCACACATAGAAGTAGCAAATCGTCAATTTTGAATTATTATTATTTTATGTGCAGGAATGGATACCTTCCTGCACACAAACAATCATTCATGGTGTTTTGCTTTTTCTATGTGTGCTGAAGAATGCAGCACACAAAGCAAAAACAAGGAGAAATAAAAGCATTTCTCCTTGCTGTGCCATGAGTGGTGTTAGTTTTTGGTGCTGCCACAGAATTACAAATTCTTGTAAATCTGGGGCAGTGTCAAAAGCAATGGGTGTTGCGGTGGAATGCCCACAGCAACACCCATTGCATGGCCCGCCACAGAAAACTGCATCGAAAGGCCCATATATACAAGGCGGCATTAAGTCACAAAAAGTGGCTTAGAGCGGCCTTGCAAATATGGCGCAGTGCACATCGCCAAAGGAGAGTCACAAAAAAAGTGACATTCCAGTGGCGCTAGGTGATTGTAAATATGCCCCAAAGTTTGTATGCTAAATTTTAAGAATAAATACTTTTATATATGCATTTTAAATGTAGATTTTTTAAATGCTTCAACACTATTCACCACATTTGAAATCACTCCTTTTAGTTTATTTAAGTAAATTAAATTACAATAACATTCTTTTATCAAAGATTTTTCAAACAAAATTAAACGTACCTAAAATAAAATTATTGTATTTGTATTTGTATTTAATAACCTATTTTGAAATTTAAAAAAAAACAATGTAGTAATAAGAGATAACATTTATTGTTACTTTTTTAAATTAAAAATAGAGTGTTAAAAATGTCATGATTAAATAATAAAAACAATATATTTTTATATTTGTTAATATTAATTTATATTTATGTGGATTTTTAACTTTTAAATAATGTAATAGAATTTAAAATTATTCCCTATGGGGTGTTATTTTAAGTCCTTAACTCTGTTATTTTCTATGGGAGGATGCTGCAGTACCAGTGGTTGGCCATGAGTAGTTCTGAACTTAACTACAAAAGTGTAAGTTACTACAAAAGTGCAGTTTATGAATACCAAAAAGTAGTAAGTGTACTTAAAATTGTAAACGTACTCAAAAGTGTGGTTTGTGACTCAGGCCCTCAATGTATACACTGCTTGGGCACCCAATAGACGAAACACACTCATTGCACTCTACCAGCAGGCAGATGGCTCAGACACTATGCAAAGCTAAAACAGTGACCACTGCCCTCTATTGAAAGTACAAACACCAGGTATTGCAGAATGGTCCTTGAGGCTATGTTAACTGCTAAGCAAGGAGCACAGAACTAAAGTAAAAGGAGAAAGTATAAAATATAGAATGGGGACTGTTTCTTGCTCACTTAGGCCCTGATTTATACTTTTTGGTGCAAAACTGCACTAACGCAGTTTTGCACCAAAAAGTTTAGCAACAGCTTGCACCATTTCTGTGCACCAGCCGGGCACCATATTTATGGAATGGTGCAAGCCGGTGCAAAGGGTGGGCTAGCGTAAAAAAAAACTGCCTATGTCTGGTGGGGCTGGCGGTATGGAAGAAGGGGGTTTTGCACCAAAAAATGACGTTAGGCAGGTTAGAGTAAAATAAATGACTCCAACCTGCCTAGAGTCATTTACTGACGCAAAACCATCCATACCACAAGACTCCTGTCTTGGGAAAGACAGGAGTCATGCCCAACAACCCAATGGCCAGCACAGGGGACCAGGGTCCCCTGAGTATGGCCATTGCACCCAGTGCCATATAGGGGGGCCCATTTCAGGGCCTACAATGGAACTTTAAAATCTAAAATAAAATACTTACCAGTACTTACTATACTTCCTTGGCATGGGGTCCCCTATCCTATGCTGTCCCTCTGGTGTGGGTCGGGGTGTCCCTGGGGAGGGCACCTGTGGGCTTATTCCATGGTGTTTCACCATGGAAATAGGCCCACAGGTCCCATAATGCCTGCCCTGACCATGGCATTAAAAAATGGTGCAAAGCCCTCCTCCCTCCTGTGCGTGATTTTAGCACAGGGGATAAATATGGCTCTAAGGACATAGAGTCATTTTTTGCACAGGAATGCCTACTTTGCATCTCATTGACGCAAAGTAGGTATCCACGTCCCAAAAATGACTTTAACTCCATAAATTTGGTGCTAGACGAGTCTAGCGCCAAAGTATAAATATGGAGTTCGTTTTGCACTGAATTTGTGTAAAACTAAATGACTCAAATTTGGCGCAAAACGAATATAAATATGCCCCTTAGCATCTGACTTTAGGGAACTTAAATGCCCCGAGCTTGGCAAGTTTTTTAGGATAATCCTGTTGGCCACCTTGGTACTAACCTGTGCACAGCACAAGAGGAGGCTGGAAATGGGGCAATGGGAGGCAGTTAGCGACTGGGTGGTTCATTTACTGTTTTACAGGCTATATATACTCCATTGTTTCAGAGTAGTAAATACATGTCCTCAGCTCCACTGGTGGAGTACAGCATGCTATATTTAGAAATGGCCACCTGCCTTGCAGAGATTCCTATGTCTTCAGAGAAGCCAGAGCCACTGTAGCTTCTCTGAAGCAGTTGTAAATTTACTGAGTGGCCCTTATTTTTTGTGCAGTCCCTCAAGAACTCTTCATGGTAATTTGTATGGTTTAAACCTGGGGCCGCCAGGCTTTTCATTTTAGTCCTGAACAGGAAATAAGTATAACAGAACATCTGCCCTAAATGGGGTGGGTGTTCTGAGTTACTTAGATCAACGGCTAGCTACTCATTGACCCAATAGTCTACGCTTTCTGCCAGTGGAAACAGAGGGGGACCACCAGCAGAAAGATAAACATTTGCCCAACTGAAAATAGAGTGGGTAGATCACTATTTTGGCAGACAGGATACTCTTCCACATTTGTGGCACATTACCCTGTCTTTCAAACACTAAATAAAACTGTAAGCATGGGAGGTGGTGGAGTAACACAGCCTATGGGTGCTCCTAATTGTTAGGGGGAAGGGATCAATAGGGAGTTAAACCATTGTTTTGTTTTTTTATCAAACTCTATCGCTGCTATAACAAACTCTCGTGGGCTAGTGGTTTCAGGTGAAGAGCATGTACTATAAAAATGTTAATAAAAAATATTTGATGCAAAAAGAATCCTTCTGAAGAGCTTTTCAGAAATCTATGTAAAGATGTTTGCATGAAGAAGGGTGATGGGAGATTTTCCATCTGGTCAAAATGCAGCATTGACTCAGATGAATGGGGTCATTTTTTCACCACTCACAACACATTGACCAATGGAAAGCCAATGAGAGAATAGCAATAAGGCTGGTGGTGGTACAACAATTGGTTAGATGCTGACAATTATCCTATGTCTAAATGACATATTTAAAATAAGGTCACACACGAGAGAGCTCTAAGTCACCATTATGAAATAAAACATTTTATTACTATGACATAATGTTAAGGTATTTTTGCTGTTTAGAATATAAATGATTAGAGAAAAATACGATTGTGTCTATTGATGTGAAGTATGTGTTACTTTACATGTAGTGTCGTCTACATCAGTCAGTGACAATTGGTCTGTTGAATATATTCAAAAGAAGACACTACATAATATAAATATAAATGATTAGAGAAAAATACGATTATGTCTACTGATGTGAAATATGTGTTAGTTTACATGTAGTGTCGTCTATATCAGTCGGTGACAATTGGTCTGTTGAATATATTTAAAAGAAGACACTTCAGTACTTTATCCCTATTCCCCTGCTTAGTTTGGGATTCTCCATAAGAATGACTAATATAAAATACAAGTAAAGAATAAAGATGCAGAGTACATTTTATAGGCATCTTCATCTTCTAACAAATAGGCTTAGTGCATGTGTTAGGTACCACAGTGAGTGAAAAAACCTACAGCAGCACAGGGGAAGTTAATATTAACATTATGAGACAAAAGAACAGACTACTATAACCGAGCCGACAATTAAGTGCTGGACAGCAAAAGGGATGAGGTGAATGGAGACTAGAAGACAGGGTAGTGTAATAAGCAATAAAGGCGCAGACCTTCTAGACCTGAAAAATCTCTGACTATTGTCCAAGCCAGTCAAATCTGTTTGCTGTGTTATTAAAGGTGGTAGCATTTGTCATTTGTGTAAGGTTTATCCTATCAAAAAAAAGTGTTCCCCACAAATGTTAGTCTTCTTCACCCCTACCAAACTTGTTCAGCTCAGTGATGCTTTGATGCAGGCAGAGAACCAGAACTGACTGTTGATATTAACATAATAATGTTTTTGAGTATGGAGATGCCTTACCAATTATGTGGTAGGGGCATAAGTGCATGTGAGTTCTTCATAATTGGCTTTTCCACTGGCTCCAAATTTTCTCATATCTGTTCATATAAACAAACCATACTTAGTCCTACTAATTCAGGTGGAGTCAGTAGCAGGAGTTACCAGCCTTGTAGGAATTATAGGTTTTGCAAGACCACCGTGTAGGAGGCTGGCCTGGTTTGTAGTGGGTACCTAAGGTACTTACATCTTATACCAGGAACAGTTATCCCTTATTAGTGAAATGTAGGCAGTGTCCAGCAGCTTAGGCTGTCTAGGGGTAGCTGTAGCAGAGCCACCAAGGCTGAACTAGGAGACATGCAAAGCTCTTGCAATACCACTATAGTCACACAGTACTTATACACAATAAAAGACAATACTCAGTGTTACCAATAATAAAGGTACTTTATTTTAGTGAGACAAGGCCAAACATATATTTGAGGCAATACTCCTTCTGGATGTAAGTATTATACACAATATATACACTAGTAACCAAAATCAGGTAAGTAACCAGTCATAGAATAGTGCAAACAGTAGAAAATACAATAGATTGCAATAGGCCTAGGGGCAACACAAACCATATACTAAAATAGTGGGATGCGAATGTCGAATTCCCCCCTAGGCAAGTGTAGTGTGTAGAGGGGCCCTGGGAGTGTAAGAGAACACCAAACGTAAGTAAAGTAACCCACCCCAGAGCCCAGGAAAGCAGAAGTAAAGTACAGCAAGTTTCCTAAGAACACACTACAAGTTGTGATGAAGAATTATGAAAGAACCAAGCAAGACTGCAAGCAACCAATGATGGATTCCTGAACCAAGCAAGACTGCAAGCAACCAATGATGGATTCCTGGACCTGAAGACCTGTGGAGAGAGGAGACCACGTCCAGACGTCAAAGAAGAATCCAGGAAGAACAGGAGCCCCTGCCCACCTGGAAGAAGGTGCAAAAGTGGATTCTCCCTCTGGAGGAAAAGTACAGAAATGCACCAAAGAAGTTTTCAGCAGGTTCCTGTTTGGTGCAAGAGATCTCCCACGTCGAGTTCTTGGATGCAGCCGGTTTACGTCGCTGGATTCCACCAACAAGCCTTGGTTCAAGTATGTACGTGTTTTGCATCAAAGAGGAGCTGCCCGGACCCAGGAGGTACCTGGGGGTCTCATCTGGACTGAGGGGCAGAGGGGGCTCTCAGCACTTCAGAGAGCCCTCAGAAGACCATGCAACATCCACGGGAGTTCCAGGACATGGGGACAAAGGAGTTGCAAAGTGCGGTTGTCACAGCACTACACAGGAGGATCCCACATCGCCAGAGAACAACTCAGAGTGCTGTGCGTCACAGGGTGGAATGCTGGAGACCTGGGCTATGCTGTGCAAGAAAAACTTTTGGAAGAAGTGCACAGAAGCCCAAGGAGCTGCAGACGTCGCAGTGCACAGGGGTACTGTTGTTGCACAGGGAAGCAAGCTCTTACCTCCACCAAATTTGGACAGCTGGACCTTTGGACAGTCTGGGTCACTTCGGTCCACCACCTGTGTTCCAGGGATCACGCTCGTCTACAGGAGAGGAGTCCCAGAGTATTGGTTGTCATCGTAGAGGGATGCCTGCTGAAGCAGGGAAGTGACTCCGTCACTCCACGGGAGATTCCTAAAGTACTTCTGGTGCAGGATGAAGACAGGCAGTCCTCAGAGTGTGCACACCTTGGAAACTGTTGCAGTTGCTGGCTGGAGCTGAAGTTGCAGGTCACAGGAGCCTTCCTGAATACTTAGTTTCAGTTACAGTGGTTCCTGGAGCAGTCTGCAGTTGATCCGATGGTCAGAAGCTAAAGCAGAGGATGCAGAGGAGTCCTGGAGGAATCTTGCAAACCGAATCTGAGGATACACCCAGAGGAGAGACCCTAAGCAGCCCTGGAAGGAGGATTGGCTACCTACCCAGGTATGCCCCTTTCAGCAGGGGTCTCTGACATCACCTGCTGGCACTGGCCACTCAGATGCTCTCAGAGGGTCCCCAAACTTGGAATCCAAGATGGCTAATGCCAGGGACACTCTGGAGGAGCTCTGGGCACCACCCCTGGGGTGGTGATGGACAGGGGAGTAGTCACTCCCCTTTCCTTTGTCCAGTTTCGCACCAGAGCAGGTACTGGGGGTCCCTGAACTGGTGTAGACTGGATTATGCAAGGAGGGCACCATTTGTGCCCTTCAAAGCATTTCCAGAGGCTCTGGGAGGAAACCCCTCCCATGCCTGCAACACCTATTTCCAATGGGAGAGGATGTAACATACCCCTCCCAAAGGAAATGCATTGTTCTGCCTTCCTGGGATGGAGCTGCTCAATCCCCATGAGGGCAGAAACCTGTCTGTGAGGTGGCAGCAGCTGGGGCTGCAGTGGAAACCTCAGAGATCTGGTTTGGCAGTACTTGGTGTCCATGGTGGAGCCCCCAGGGTGCATGGAATTGGCCCCCCAATACCAGATTTGGATTGGGGGTTCAATTTCACAATCTTAGACACCTCACATGGCCATATTCGGAGTTACCATTGTGAAGCTAAATATATGTATTGACATGTGTAGTGCACGCTTATAATGGCATCCCCGTACTCACAAAGTCAGGGGAATTGGCCCTGGACAACATCGGGGCACCTTTGCTGGTTCAAGGGTGCCCTCACACACAGTAACTTTGCACCTAGCCTTCAGTAAATGAAGGTTGGACATATAAGTGACTTATAAGTTCCCTGGTGCAGTGAAAAATGGCTGTGAAATAGTGTGGGCACTATTTCAATCAGGTGGAAGTGGCAGTCATGAAGAAAGTTTGTATGAGCTCCTTATGGGTGGCAAAAGAAATGTTGCAGCCCATAAGGATCTCCTGGAACCCTAATGCCCTTGGTACCTAGGTACCATATACTAGGGGGGAGGTCCAATGTGCCTATCAGAATTGGAACATGGAGTCACTAAACTATAGTGACAAATTTGGTACACAGAGAGAGCATAAGCACTGGGGTTCTGGTTCGCAGAACTTCAGTGACAGTCAAGCATACTGACAACACATATGGGCCACAAACTATGAGCACTGGGGTCCTGACTAGCAGGATCCCAGTGAGACGGTAAAACACGCTGACAAACAGGCAGAAATTGGGGGTAACATGCCAAGGAAGATGGTACTTTCCTACACACCGCACCTCTGCAGTGTTTCACTGTGAGATTTCACCTACTCAAATCAAGTAAATCTCTGGGTGGAATACAAGAAAATCACATGCAGAAATTGGCATGGCATGTCTGCTTTTGTCTTGGTATTCCATAAGACCTCCATTTTCCCATTTACCATGACCCTGGTAATAGTAATTCTGGGGAGTAGTAATGACAGGCATTAGTGCAGGCCACTTGTAATGGTGGCCTTAATTGCCACTTGGTTTTGATTTAATACAAGTATTTGATATGAAGGAAGCCTCATTAAGCCATCTACCTATCACTGGTGGCAACCCAAGATCATTCTCCAAGCCAATGCATCCTTTTCATTCACTCACAGAATTGTATATAACAACACCAATTCTACTTTGAGCAGGGTGTAAAGAACTCACTCTTTGGCATAAATGCTCGTGTGTAGACAGCAGGGGTCAAGAGTCTAGAAAGACAGGTACATATCCCCCCTGCTGCCTCACTTCAGGAAGTGTTTTTTCTATCCACCTTCAGTCATATTGCATTGATGTCACACTTCTTCCTTCTCTGTGTATAAGTTCCAGGAGCAGCTTCTGCAGCTCAGAAGATTGTTTGAGCCTAGTCACGTCATTTTGAAGCATGTAAAGTGGTGCTATGATAGTACTCTCATTGCATCCTTTTAAAGCCCTTGTGAATTGACCACAAAAAATCTAAAATGGGAATAAATTGGGACTATATCAGGGAATATTCTTATACATTTAGCTCCCATGGAAAATATGTGCCCTTCTTGCACTTTCACTAATAAATAGCTGGAGGTTTCAGGGCAGATTCACAAAGGCAGGTAAGAGTACATAAAGGAGTATTACAGGAATACTAATACCCATAATAATAAATGCCCCTGATTACTTATGATAATCTTCATTACTCTTAGTCCTACTCATCATCGACCTAGTCCTTTCTAATGAGGTTAGTTGCCCAATCCCAGGACAGGAACAAAGACAGGAAAAGCCACCTAACCACAGTCACCCTCAAGTGGGTACCACAAGAGTGTAGCCCTCCACCAGTACTTCCTGTAATACCAAGCCTTTCATCAAAGGCCAAGATAGCAGGGAGGCCCAGCGGGAACAAATGACTGGGTCGAGGATTTAATAGGTCTAAGAGTAATGAAGATTACAGGTAAGTAATCAGGGCATTACCTCTATGTCCCTCGTCCTGGACCCAGTCCTTACTTCTGTGGTATACCAAAGCAGTGGACTGGGCTTTGATAAGATAACTCCCAGGAGCCCAAGACATAATGCAACACCAAGGGCAAGAGGTATCAAAAGAATTTGCAATCGCAAACAGTGCGAATCAGTACATTTCACTATTTGCAAATGCAAAATAGCCTTTCACAATGTATGAAAGGCATTGCAGTCCTCACATTTTAGGCGATCACACATGTGTGTTTTACATGTGCACAATTTTTTTTAAGGAGGGGCATCAAAGGGGGCCTTAGGCCCTTGGCACCCATGGTTTTGCATTTCCTAGCTTGTGAACTCCTAATAGGAACTTGCCAAATTAGGAGATGCAAAACCATTTGCACCAATGGGCCTTCAGGCCGATAGGAATGAATGGAGTCGCAATCCCTAATAGCAATTCTCTAATAGCGATTGCGATTCTGTAGGAATCGTTATTAGAGAATCACTATTTTGTTAATTACCTTTTTGCAATCCCTGACCAGCGATTTCTTAAAATTCTCTATTTAGGGAATACAAAATGTGATTTTCATATATCTGGCCCCAAATGAATTAATGCTAAAATCTCCTGAACATTATACAATCAACAAAACTCAAACATTTATCAAGGGTATACTGATTGCAAAACACCAGAGCCGAAACTCTGCTGTACATGTAAACGTTCAAGAAACCTTTCCTGTGATGCCAAAAGTGACAAGCAGAAAATTTGGTTTTCTGTATTCCTTGGATCTGCCAAGATAGATTGAGAAAGCACGTTTAACATCCAATAAATGTAATCTACATTCCTCATCAGAAGAGGGATCAGGAAAGAAAGTAGGAACAATAAACACTTGAGAAACATGTAATTTTTACAGAACTTTAAGAAGAAATGAGGGACCTGGTCAAAGTATGACTGTATCATCCAGAAAAGAAATAAAGGGAGGATGACACAAGAGAGCAGAAAGTTCCCCCAAGTGATGGCCCCCAAGAAAAATATTTTAAAGGAAAGAAATTTGAGATCCACTGTGTCCAAAGATTTAAAGGGTTGCTTCCTGCAATGCCTTCACAACCAAGGGGACATCCTAAGGCAATCTAGAAAACAAAGAAGCAGCATCATTGAGTGTGACACTTTTCACATGAAATGCCTTGATTGTATACCATTCTGAATATAAAGTAGAAAGGGAAAGATTTTTCGGAACCACCTAAGACAAATTGTAGAATAGAAGATACAGAACATTCTACAGAAGAATATCCCCATTCAGAACCTTAAGGCTCAAAGATTTTCCAGTGTCTAGAATGGGCAATAAGAGTAGAAGATTGCATAGATTTGTGTGCAACATCTATAAAATGGGAAGGTAAACCTTGTTCCTCCAAACTCATCCTTTCAACCTCCAGATTCAGCGAGAAAGACGAAGAAGCTGTAACTGATTGCAAACCCTCAGTGAAGTGAGAGACCTAAGGAAGATCCAAAGAGGACAATATGCCCTGCGCTTCAGGAGCGGGAACCAACTCCATCTGGGCCAGTAAGGAACCACCACAATTAATTGGGCCATCTCCTGCTGAATCTTGAACAAGAGACTCAAATCATAGGGATTGGAAGAAAGGCAAATAGGAGTTTTCGAATCCATCTCAGGATCTAGGCAGCCACACCTCAACCTGGAGCAAATCCTTGGAAAAAGAGCACTGTTCTTGGAGGCAAAGAGATCCACAAAGGGGAAGCCAAACTGCCTGCAAATATTCTTGAATATGAACTGTGTCAGTTGCAAGTCCTGAGATGGGGGGAATTTCCTACTCAAGGTGCCTGCTACCACATTGCCCAAACCCCTGATGTCTACAGCTAATAAGGAGAGGAGATGAGTTTCTGCCTACTGACCCAAACTGCAAGCCAACTCGGTCAAGGATCAGCAACAGGTACTCCCCTGATTATTTATGCATGCCACTTACACTGTGTTGTCTGAATTTATCAACATATTGAGGTCAGACTAATATTGACTTAAATGCTGGAGGGTACCTACAGTAAACCGACATCTCTATTCCCAATCAAGTATGGGTTAGGTTTTACATTTGGTCCTGACGAATTGCCTAAGATCATTTTGAACCATGTAAGGCAAGATACATGTTGACCCCAATTCACATTATTGCTTGAGCTGTCCAGGCTCATGGCTCCCAGGACAGCCACCTTTTGTTTGTTTTTACTTATGTCAAGGGGGCCAGAATAATATATTTCACATGGTACCCCTTAGTAATTTGTAATCACTCATTTACCAATCTACACTCACTACACCCTTACTTGCATACTTCATCACAGCATTTTATTTCAAAGATCTCTGGCAAAGAGGCGCTTCAATGGGCCCATTGGGCATGGTAGCAGCAGTTCAATGAGGAGCTGCCCCATGATGAAGCATGACACCCTTTTGGGTGTGTGAGGGCTATTGCTTCTGATCAGTCCGATCCTACAGATCCCTTTGATCGGCTTCTGACTGACAGCTTTTACCCTCCTCTCTACTTCCCTGTCAAGGAAAAGCACAAGTCTGTGGTTTTTGATACATTGAAGGAGCACGTGTGCTGGGCCTGATAAAATGCTCCTGGTCCCTCTTTATTTTCCTTGGGCACAGAAGACTGCTGCCAATTCTCACCAATTCAATGACCTTTGTCCCTCTGCTCTCACTCTGCTTGAGCTGTAAAGGTTCACAATGAAGCTCCTCAACCCAGTGTACTCGCATCTGTTGTCAAAGTTATTGGAGGTTCTGGAAGCATCACTACTTTTTTGCAGCGGTTGTCCTTCTTCATCCATCACTGCAGAGCGTGCTTGATGTCTAGGGAGACAGGAACCACAAAGTTCATATTCCTGACTGACAGGACTCCATTGTTTTGAAGATGTTAAAGCAGAGGCCTCATATTCAATCTTACCCATGGAACAGTGAACCCTGCTGCTGTCATGTGGCCATGCACCTCAATACACATGAACAGGGAGGTCTTCGTGCTCAAAACTAGAGCCAACAACACTCGGAGATTGCCAATCTTTTCCATGCGGAAAGACACTTTGCCCAAAAGAGTACTGAATAGTGCTCCGCTGAACTGGAGGTTCCTGGAACAGAGAGGATGACATTTTGGCCAATTCAACAGAAACCCATGATGATTTAGAGTAGCGATGCTCCAGAAAAGATGTTGCTCTACCATTGACACTGATGGGACTTGAACCAACCAATCATCGAGGTATGGGAAGATTGACACTCCCTTGAGATAAGGATGAGAGATTAGTGGTGCCACTATCTTTGTGAAGACTCTTGGAGAAGAGCGGAGCCCAAAAGGGAGAACTCTGTACTGCCAATGATTGCCCTAAAAACAAAACCAGAGGAACTGCTGATGTGGCTTGAACATTGGAACATGAAGAAAGGAGTCCATGACCTTGATAATCGCTAGAAATGCATTTAGTTTTACTTGCGGTATGATTTTCTGTGGTGTTTCCATTTTGAATGGTATCTTTTCTAAAACCATGTTAATGGATTTCAGATCCATGACAATCCAAACACCCCCTTGCACCTTGGGAACTATAAACACAATTAAGTATCTCCCTTTTCCTTCCTCTCCCTTTGGGACAGGTATAATGGACTTCTTTTGAATCAATGAAAGAATGCCTTCCTTCGATGTCTCTTACTTTACATGAGACCTTGGTACTGGAGTGAAGAGGGTCCCTTCAGGACTTAGTAAATAGACAAACTTGGTTTTGTAATTTATCTGGTTTATCTTGAGCACCCATTTGCCTGATGTTGTTGATTGCCAAGCCTGTTGAAAGTAAAGAATTCTGCCATCAACCTCGTACTTGGAACCATCTGCTTCCACTTTCCCTAGATATTCAGGAGCACTGATTGGGATTCTGCAGGTCCTGTTTCCGTTTTCCCTGAGATTTCCTGAAAAAAGATCCACCTTGGAGGCCTGCCCCCTGTTCCGAGTTCTGCTGTCTTCTAAAAGGTTGTCTGAAGGATTTTGTCTTATATCAGTTTGAACTTCTGGGCAGGCTCTGTTTGCGAATGGTAATGGAATGTTTCCACTCCTTGAAGGTTTTATGTTATTTCTATTCCCATTCAGACCCAAACAGTTTAACACCATTAAAAGGCATTCTCAATGCTGCCACTTTCTGTGCAGAGTCTGAGTTCCAGTCTTTTAAGAATAAATTCCTTCTAGCAGTCACAGATGCTCCACATGATAAAGCAGGTGCCCGGACAGCATCATAGGAAATGTCTGCTAACAGTTCAACCTGCTTCTCCATGTTGTCCAGCAGGTTTGGACAGTGTACCCTCCTGTGTAGATTTTAACAGTTCCTTAAAATCAGATAAGAACTGAGGAGTGTATGCCCCATAAGTATCGCTACGAAGGGCTAAATGGGCTCCGACATTTACCTTCTTTAGAGTCCCGTCCACTTTCTTGTCTGCTAGATCCTTTAGAATGCTGTCTTCAGCCATAGAAGAATGATCAACAAGACAAGCCCTAGTGCCCACATGTAGTGAGTCCAGCAATTTCTCCTTCATTACTTCTAACAGACACAGCTTGGACATGAACCGGGGAATCTTGTCAGAATATTTCCATTCTTTTAGGACCACATTTAGATCATGCTGATGGATGGCACCCCTAAGTTAATAGGTTTCTTAAATTGGTGTAGAATTGCATCTTTAGAAGCCTCAGCTATTTCCTCATGTTGGCTCTAATATGGGAGAGAATATCAGGTAAAATTCCTTAGAGATATATTTTCCCTGGTGCGCACGTGGGGGAGGGGAGAAACCACCGGAAATTCAGAGATCTCAGAATAATTGCTTTCCTGGTCTGCCGGGTTACCCATGTCCTTTGTTCATTTATTCATGGAAACCAGAGTCTTCAACTCCAGTGTCCTAATGATATCCTCATCCAGGGAGGCTTTAGATTTCTTCCTAGGAGGAGAAGATGTTGACCCTGAAGAAGATCCTGAAGAAGGAAGGGAAAACTGCCTCTTCTTCATAATATGCTTCCCCATAACGAATAATCAACAGCAATTAGGATAACAACAAAATGAGAGTGCCAGAATACCTACCTCTTGATCCTGCTTTAATAAATAAGGAACTAGGGTGATGTAATCCAATGTGCATAACCTAGCATGGTTTAAATAGCCAAACACTAGCATGCTGACTCACTTCCCAAGTTCCTACCCAACGCACATGTGCGGGGATTAGTGGAACTCTTTCCTCATACGCAAGTGCCGATGAAGGTGAATTACATGGAGAACGCCATTCTTCTGCCTGAAACTCCAACTCCCCCCACCCCGGTTAAAAACAGGGGAAAGACCTACAGGACATGTGCAGACCACCAAAGAACTTGCTCGACCGTGCAACTATGGCCGAGGCTGCATAAGAATTTGGCACCAATAACACATCAAGAAAACAATTGCTAATCCAAAAATAAATAAAGGGAAAGAGATGCAGACATGAAAGGTCACTGCATATCCCATGCCCCTATGCCAATCCACAATGCTTGGGGATCCTTTCCAAAATTCCCCATCAGCATTGTTTCCATGTAAGCAGTGCGGCTATCTCTAAGCCCAGCAGAGACGCTTGGGGCCTGATTTATGAAGAAGTCACCTTGCTGCTTTGCACTGCGTGACAGGGCAGTAATGCACCATATTTAAGGAAATATGGTGCATTCCTGTCCTTTCCAATGCACTGGCGCACAATGGGCTGCCTCATGCCAATACAGGCACCTTTGCACCGTGTTGCATGGGTGCCTGCATTGCATGAAGGATGTTTTGTGCAGGAAGGAACACCTTCTTGCACAAAAACAACACTGATAGGCATGCTTACTACGTGTGTTGCAAATCTGAGGATATATCAAAATCCATGGGAGTCCATAGAAACACCCCTGCAACACCCATGGAACGCCTTCCCAGGGCAGAGTAACACAATGCAGCGATTTGCGCTGCGTTGCATTACTCCACATTTTTAGAGATACTCAGATCCATGCAAAGTGTTTTGCGTGGCTTCAAAAATATGTTTTAAAATTCACATCTCTCTTGCACCACCTTGGGTGGTGCAAGAGCGATGCAAGCAGCCTCATAAATAGTCCCCTTAAATCCCCATAAGAAGGAAGTCAATGCCCGTTAAAGACTCCAGCACTCCCAGTCTGTGTCCGAAGGACAGAAAACAACACAGGAAGTACTGTGGGAGGGATACACTCTTGTAGTACCCAGTTAAGGGTGTGTAGGGTGAGATAGTACTTCCTGTTTTGTTTCCTGCCCTGGGATTGGGCAACTAACCTCGTAAGGACTGGGACGAGGACAAGGGACGTAGAGGTAATTCTTATGTGAATCAGTCCCATAATCTGTGTGACTTACTTTCCACAAAGTATAAGAAAGTCGGACTTGAGGATCCAAAGGCCCGTATTTATACTTTTTGACGCTAAACTGCGCTAACGCAGTTTAGCATCAAAAGGTTTTGCCCCGGCTAACGCCATTCTGAAGCGCCATGCGGGCGCCGTATTTATTGAATGGCGTTAGCCGGCGCTAGCAGACCGGCGCTGCCTGGTGTGCGTGGAAAAATACCACGTACACCAGGCAGCGCCGGCGTTGGGGAAAATGGCGTTAGGGCGTCTTAAAATGGTGCAAGTCAGGTTGACGCCAAAAAATCGCCTCCACCCGATTTGCGCCATTTTTAACGACGCCCAGACGCCATTTACATGACTCCTGTCTTAGTAAAGACAGGAGTCATGCCCCCTTGCCCAATGGCCATGCCCAGGGGACTTATGTCCCCTGGGCATGGTCATTGGGCATTGAGGCATGTAGGGGGGCACAAATCAGGCCCCCCTATGCCAAAAAAAAAAAAAAGAATTATACTTACCTGAACTTACCTGAATGTCCCTGGGATGGGTCCCTCCATCCTTGGGTGTCCTCCTGGGGTGGGCAAGGGTGGCAGGGGGGGTACCTGGGGGCATGGGAGGGCAGCTGTGGGCTCATTTTGAGCCCACAGGTCCCTTAACGCCTGCCCTGACCCAGGCGCTAAAATCCGGCGCAAATGCAGGGTTTTTTGCCCCGCCCACTCCCGGGCGTGATTTTTGCCCGGGAGTATAAATACGACGCATTTGCGTTGCAGTCATTTTTTTAGACGGGAACGCCTACCTTGCATCTCATTAACGCAAGGAAGGCGTTCACGCAAAAAAATGACGCTCTTTCCTCATACTTTGGCGCTAGACGCGTCTAACGCCAAAGTATAAATATGGCGTTAGTTTTGCGCCGAATTTGCGTCGAAAAAAACGACGCAAATTTGGCGCAAACGGAGTATAAATATGCCCCAAAATGTCTAAATCCCGCTTCAATTTTCTTATAGTTTCCTACAGGGTTTACGTGTGACCACAAGAACGGGCTGAAGGACTCAAACTGCACCTATTGCGTTCATAAATGCCATTGACATTAAGGCCCATATTTATACTTTTTTAGCGCTGCGTTTACGTTATTTTTTTACGCTAAACCGGCGCAAACTTGCAAAATACAATTGTATTTTGTAAGTTTGCGCCGTTTTTGCGTCAAAAAGTAGCGCAAATGCGGCGCTAAAAAAGTATAAATATGGGCCTAAGTTTAAAAATGTGTTTAACACTGTTTGATTGTGAAGAAATAACTTTGATTATAAAAAAATTCTTATTGACCTAGTTAATAAAGTTAGCATCTCCGAATTGCTTCTGAATTACAGCGGTTTCTGTGGAGTGATATTTTAATGAGAAGGCTATCCCAGACTGTTTGTCCCAGTCTCAGCCACGGTGATTGGTTGTGCTGAGAGTCAGCATCTGGAGAGGGCGGACTTGGGATAGAAGAGAGTGACGATGTTTAAGGATCACGCTGGCTTACGAGGGAAAGTGGAACCATCTGTTGACATTGGACGTGAGAGTCTGCTGTTGTTCAAGACAGACGAAGACTTGGCTGCTGCCACTGCTGTCTGTTGTAGGTCTCTGCTTTCAAGATGTAACAGGAGTTTACGTAGTCCTGCTAAAATAACAAGTCACTGCAGACAACAGAAAACAGACAAAGAATACATAAATATGTAGCAATACATCAGGACTTGGCTTCCGTCATGTAGTTGTCATCTGGTTGTGTCTGAGGAGAGGAGTAGCTTAAGTCAATCTTGTTTTTAAGCCATGTACACTAATCAGGCTGGAATCCGTAGATCCTCGTTTCTGCATTAGCAGTGTTTTAAAACAAGAAATGTAGGAGTCCCCTCTATGCTGTGGTTGCCAAATTCCAAGTCTGTCTTGTCTTGATTGCACCCCATGCCTCTTTCTTCCACCACACTGCACTCGCTCGTCTCGGTGGCACAAAGCACAATGATGGCACCCCCTGCAGAATATGATGGGGGCCCACTGGTCTATAATATCTCAAGGACATTCATTGGCCTTGGGGTGAATCGGTCCCCATGAAGGAGGTGCCCCCCTCCCGCGCCACAAGTGCTTCAGGGGCATGATTTACGGCCCTGACAGAGGGCAAAGGGACCATGATTAGTTTATCTTTATCTTCCTCCTTTCCCTCCCTCCTTCTTTCTCCCTTTTTTGCCTTGCTCTTTCGTGCTCCAAATCAAACTTCGACTGTAATAAACAAGTCATGTCACCAAAAATGAAATCGTTGACAACCACAAACAGCCACTAGCACAACCTCAAACTGGTGTTACAAATCCTGCCACTGCAGCGCTGTTCAATCTGAAAATGAAACGGCGGCTTTTATAATTTCATCTCTGGCATTTAACACAAGATTAAGGCCCATATTTATATTTTTTTTGCGTCGCATTTGAGTCGTTTTTTGACGCAAAATCGGCGCAAACTTACAAAATACAATTGTAAGTTTGCAAAATACAACTGGATTTTGTACGTTTGCGCCGATTTTGCGTCAAAAAACAACACAAATGCGGCTCTAAAAAAAAGTATAACTAGGGGCCTAAGAGAGCTAAAGTCCTTTAAAACTTGGCCACTCAGTTTAATATTTTCTGTAATTCGTTTGTAAAAGGCAAACACATATCTCAAACAAATAAATATCAATCTGGAAACAAAGTCATTCTATGAATAACATATTTAAACAACATAGAAAAAAGTAGAAGGACAAGCAAATAATACAATACAAGAAAATACAAAGCATATAATTTAACAAAACATTTATTAGCTTAAGTGCAGTAGTGGGTGGAGCCATCCAGTCTTGAGGGGTGAAAACACAACCCCATGCAGCTCGCCTCTAATGAAGTAAAGATGGAGAATTAGGCTACTTACCAGGAACAAATGTTGAAGAGACTGCGAGGGAAATAACAAAAATGCTTCTCTCTCTCTCTCCATATATATATATATATATATATATATATATATATATATATATATATATATATATATATATATATATATGGCACTCTCCTCGCCGAGAAAAGGATGCTGCTAATAGACTCTCAAAACAGAGCATTGGCAGGCATCAGTGAGAGTGACATTCTTTGTTTTTGAGACCAGTTGAGTTTGAGAAATGTCAAAGAAAGCAGATCTGAGAACAGGTACTTATTATATAAGGAGACACAGATGGGCTATTTGCTAGAAAGATACAATTGGACGATGACATGGAGTTTCTCTTGTGCGCCCTAGAAGATTTATGGCCCTCAAAATGAAGCTCATTTACCCCAGAGGAAAACTACAAACAGAGACAGTTGGCTTGAGAACCTACAATTTTGCAGATCTCAACATTTCTCCTTATATGTGAAGATTAAAGTAATGACGACCACCTTTAAATGAGCTGCAGCACCAAGGCTACTGATGAATTCCAAGCTTCCTTCACAGAATCCAGAAAACAGCAGGCAATAAGAGACAATGCAATGGCACTTGGGAAGATGATATCCCTAAATTAATCTCATAATCCCATGGAAAGTTTTTGAATAGGGTTACTGTATTGAGATAAGAGGAGAGACACATGGAGAAATGGGCAATTGCAGAGAATCAAGAAAGTGGGATTTTTCCAGAAGACAAAGAAGACAGTGCAGAAACATCAAAAAGACATTTAGAATGGGGTAGGTGAAGCATTGCATACAGATAGGTACAACTCACCAATACAAACAAGCATAACTCACCTTAATAGCAGGATGAATTGAGCTATACGATAAAAAGAAAGAGCCCTGAAGTTTTAAAAAACTTAGTGGGTGATTTAAAGTTTGGTGGAGTGGGAGCACAAAGATTGTTTCCCCCACTTGGGGCCAGAGTAACTAAGAACTTGCATTACCCTTACATCACACAAGGTGACGCAAGGCCATCCAAGCCCCTAACTGGGCTTCCTAAACCACGCAACGCTGCTTTGCGTGGCTCTCCGTGGTTGAGTAAATCCAAGGAAATGCAAGGTAGACAATTTCACTGGCTTGTGTCACACTGAAGAAGGGAAGCATTCCATCAGTGGATTGTGGATGTTGGCGTATTCAGAGATATACAAAGAGTTGTAAAACTGGTAATGTGACAAAACGGTTTGCCTTTCAGACCCAGGCATAACAAGGCGAAATGTCTCTATTACCCTTCTTTACTCCCTTTACTATGTGTAATGTATTTTACATTGCACATAGATAATGGAAAGTGCCTTTAAGGATTGATTTTGTGCAGGAAGGTTCTCCTTCCTGCAAAAAACAATCCTGCTAGAAACACAGACACCCTTCCACCATGATGCAAGGGTGCCTGCGTTCGCACTAGCGCATGGAGGCAGCACAAATGCGCCATGTTTGTAAATATCACACTTCCTGATGTCTCCTTTCATGCAATGCAGCACAACAAGCATCAACCAACCAGTAAATCTCACCATACGAGAAATTAATTTCTATATATGTGGATTGAAATGTTTGTAGCATCATGTTGTATGTTTAATTTGTCTTATTATGTCCAGGTTGACTGTATTCTATTCTGTTCTCTAAAATGTGTAGTTAAATGAATGTTAATAATGCACATAGGGCCAGATGTAGCAAAGGGTTTTTCCCATTCTGTGTCAATGAGAAAATGTGTTCGTACATATGGCATATATTTACTAATCATATGCACAGATTACATTTTTTATTTGTTTAGACCATTGTAAATGTTGCCACACAGGAATATGTAGCTGAAAAATCAGCTGTTTTCTTGTCTAAAATGTATAGCTTATTATTGACATATGGCATTATTAAAATGTGTGATTAATGATGTAAATTATGTTACATGTGCATAATATATAATACTCTAGATTTGTTCTATCATATTGAACACACATCATAGGCATTGTGAAACACTCATGCATGCCATTTTAACAAAGTAACACACATACATTTTTAATCTGCTTCATCTGCACCTTTGTTAAACACCAAAGGTAAAATATTCATGTGGAAATATTGGCCATGAGTGTTAAAGCAGAGTCACAGGTTCACAGGTTATATTATCATATTTCATAACAATCAAAAAAGGGGAGTAAGAAGTTAGAGGAGTAGCACCACTCAAATTCCAAATCATAAATACAAATTATCAAAGAGGGTAGTGGGACCACTATAATTATCCTTCCTGGGATTAAAAATCCTTAAAATGTTTTTAAGGACCCACACCCACTAGAGTTTCCACTAGTGGCATGCTTCCTAATTGAGTCCACATCCAAAACACCTAATGTTCTCAGATGGGCTCAACCTCCACACAAACAAAGGGGAAACAATCCCTTCTAATGATTAATATCCGATTTGGGTACAGTGATACTGTGAAAATTACCTCAAGTACCTTTCGGAAACAGAATTTTTGATAGTAAGCTGGTACCAGGGTAAGATTAAAAATAAATATAATGCTGATAGTGGGGGGGGGGGCGTTGGAGACCTCAAGCAAGCAACAGGTTGTGGTCAACATGTTTCAGACATATCAGCAGTTGCCGGGTCTGATGGCTTTCATTAGAACCATAGTAACTTTCTACGGATCCAGTAATTCACTATCCTGCATAGAAATGTGTAATCTAATATGCTAAATTAACACCCATCTAAAGGTGTAAAAACGAACATGCACATTTTTGCCTCTCATCCACGTATGCACTTCTATGTTCCAGAATTTTGGTGGGTGCCTGCAAACAAATGAGAAAAGCATTAATAAATCATGTAGGAAGAAACATAAATTCAAAATGCAATTATTTTACAAACACAGTGCACCAGCACCCTTTGTGGCATATTCAGGCATTCCTGTGTCATAGTGCAAAGAAGCACTGGCAGATGTCATTGGACGTAGATGTGAACACACATACCCATTTGTAAAGGTTGGATCATTCAATATCCTAATCACCTTATATGACTGAGTTCTTTAAGGGTCTTTTGAGAGTCACAAAATAGCATTCTTATAAGTTAAGAATGTCGTAAAGAATGCTTGCAAGGGACCTAGTAGTCCCCACAAATTCCTTTTTTCTGGGCTTTTCTAGGCCCGTAGGGTGAAAATTAAGGAGGCCCAGCAATGTAGTCAAACACTGAGAACATAGGAGAAAATTGTAAGTGATTTTTTAACATCTTACCATAATTGAAATATCAGATGTTGGTATCGTCCCCCAAGAAAAACTCAACGTTGTCAACTGTCCTAGGCCTATCATTGAACCTACTAATACCTCCAAGCCCTGCATATTATAGGGTGTAGGAATCATCTTAGCTTTTAAAGACGCCCAAACTGCATGGTGCTCAAAAGGAAACACCCCCTCTGGACATTACATGGTCATGTGATGGCCAATCACTGTGCCCCAGAGCATGCAGATATTGCATCTAGCATGCATATGTTGGTTCATGGTCATCCTCATCATTATGCCCACACCTTCAGCCCTTAATGCATTTTCTGTAGTCAGCCATTGCAACCAAGAAGCACTATGGTTACTCATCAAAACCAATCTATGTTATTAATTGCGACTTGAGAAGGTGTGATATCAAGCATCCTTGGTCACAAAAAAAAACTGCACTTAATAGTATCCATTCATACCCACCTCAGTGTGATTAGCCTGTGGAGGCAGGACTATGCCCCTTTCATTACACATTAATTAAGCCAAATCTGCAAATATTCATAATCTTCTCTTGCTGGAGAGAATAATTTTAAGTTTGTTAATGGATAAGGTTATGTAAAAAATACACAAATAGAGAAAAATAAGAAAAAAATGTAAGATGTGTAAGATGCCCAAAACAAAGGATCCGTTGGAAGTGGTTCTAAGGCCATACTTTCTTAATCCTACTCATGGGGTAGACATCACTTGTGTCCAATATTCCTTTACTAGAAAAGGATAGATGAGGGGAGGAGGGGCACATACAGATTAGGCTGCACTTATTATCTGTTCAATGACAGCCAAGGAAACCCATCATTAAATCCCTCATTGTATGTCTTCAAATGGTAAATCAATTGTTGTTCCTTCTAAAAAAGGATCTTGTCTCCTCTCTGCCCAGGAGAAACCATGGTCTCAAGGACAACCCATCATAAATCATCCTCTGAATCATTGTTTGAAATAAAATAGTTGCTCATTTTTGTGGTGGTTCTCCTGCAAAGAATGTTACTTTTGTGTTCCAGAATCCGTGTCCTCACTTTCCTGCACATCATAGCAAAATATCTTAAATCACAGGGGCAGATAATCATATAAATAACATGTGTGGTGTTGCAATTAGTAAACCTCCTCAAAATCCATAGTTTTGCAAGACCTAATTCCAAGATCCAAGGCCTTCAAATTTTTTGCTAAATGGCAGACAGAGACAGAATCTGGATCCATCTCCAGGAAGAGCCTTTGGCACCTGTATCCTAAAAAACTTCTTCTCCAGCCTCCTTTCACCGTGCTACTTCTTTTTAAGATAATTCATAGTGCTTATCTCCATCCCCAATGGATTGAGAGACTCTGCCGGCTCCTGTATGCTTATCCTTTGGTCTATGCCCCCTTGTCTCCTTCACAGATTGGGTGCAATTAGATGAAGCATGCATGGAGAAGATATTGTATGTCAACTGTAGGAAAATTGGAACAGACACGATTTATTCCAAATTTGAAATATTTTAATGAAGAACTAATATGTGCTTAAATTTTGAGAACTAATGAACCAGTAAACCAAAAATAAATGAAGCAGAAAGTTGGAAGGTCAACCAATATGACCAACATGATTACAGAGTTTTACCCTTTTTTGGCAAATGGAATTATGGAGAGAAAAAACAATTTGATATACTGTTTCATTTGAAGCAATAATTTTGGTACAAGTATGTTCATGGTCAGTGCCAGTTGAGACACGGTGTGGCAGTAAAAGTGAAGTGGACATTTCACAATTTGTGTTCTTTTGCATTTACCACTATTTCTGATTGCAAAATGCGTCCATGCGTCCATTTTGGTCGTGAGCGGGTACCCATTGTTATCGTTGATTGTAAAGCACACTGACACCCATCACACAAAGTAGTACAGTAAGAAGAGTTTTAAATAAAATAAAAAATTGTTGAGATGGAGAATCTGGACTTATTTTCAGCTTCATATCTGACTCCATAATTGCGGACCACATGGTGAAAAGATATGCAGAGTATTGACGGGCCCAGTTAGGGTGAACGGAATTGTCAAACAGAAGTCGATAGTAGTGTTGACTGCTACTCAGAGGATGATAAAATTAAAACTACATGGGGGTAGATGAAAACAGTGGCAGGGAAATGCTGACCTTCAAGTCAGTCTGGCTTTTCACAGTTGGTTATGAACTGAGGGCTTTGCAAAGGCTTTTGACAGTGCTGCTAATGGCTTCGGGTCGGTGAAAGGGTTTTATGTTGAAGTCAGTGTTGCACCTTTTACAACCCATTTTCCTGTGTTTGCAAAGCATCATTGACTTGATAATGAATTTCCATTAATATGAAACACACCATAGTAAAAACTGGAATTGTTTCGAATGCAAAAGAGAAGCACACTTTAATGAAACACCCTCCAGAAAGTGATACATTACATTTGATACATTACAATTTGGCTCTGCAATATTCTATCATTCGATGTAGCTTGACAATGCTAGATACTATTTTATATCTGAAAAGCTGTTTATCACATTTACTTATTCATCTCTTACATGTGTTCTATACATAAATCAATCGTTTTTGCGACTTTTTTAACATTGGCAAAACAAATATGGCAGATTTCAATGTGTGGAACACCATTTATGTATACAACGCTTGTAAGAAGCATTTGTGAGTGCCTATTTTTACATGTGTTGGTGCATTAAAGGCGCTTTTAGTTTAGCCAATTCTATTACTCGCTGTCATATGTTTTTTTTGTGGCACTAATTTTATCTTTTTGGAGTTACTTCCTTCAATCCAATTTAATTTTAGCACTACCTTGCCACCTTTTACTGAATCCTGCTATGTCTTTGCAGCAGTCATTTTCTTCATTCTGGTGCCAGTATTATTTCAATAACAACCGGATGCTTCTGACAGAGCTTAACTCCTTTAGAGTCTATGTAACTGTAGTTTCCTAACTCATAGGCACGTGCAGGAGCTTTGGAGTGTGTATTTTTTGCATCAGCACACACTTAAACCCAGTTTCACTCTCCCAGAAGAGGCAGCTACGAAGGTACCTTAGTTGCAAATAAGACCAATAAATCCCCCAAAGACTCCCATCCAGTGATTATCACTCACAGGTTGCTTTTCAGTCTCAATGAAAGAGATCGCTCCTCCCATGTCACTTCTTTTCATTTCTGAGTAAAAACAAAAGTAACCTCTTTCCCGCTATCTTTGCGCCTCTTGCACACCTTTTCAGACCTGACGACCCATCATACAACACCTGCCCACATGCTCGCTGAACTGGCATCCCTGAGGAGGAGTATAATGCTCCGGCCATTTCCAAGTAGCCTGCTGTTCCCAGGCCCTCAATTAGCAGGCCCACAAATTCCAGGGTCAGTAACCTCGGATCCAGAAAAACTAGGTCCGGGTTGGCAAAACCCTTTAAAACCGTGGGCATTGGCCGATGGCAGAGGCATGGCCCAGCATCTGTTTGACCCCAACCTGCACCAAGGAGTTGGGGGGCAGACAATTCTCCCCCCAACATTGCTCAACATTGCTGTTGAGCGCAGTGTATGCCTCTTACATGCAGCACACTTACTATCTGATGAAGGCTGATGAAAAATGTCAACTGAAAAGCAGGAGCGTGGCTTCGGGGGGCGTTTGGGGTGTTAGTGTTAGTCCCCCTCACCTAATAAATGTATTTCTGGCAAATAGTTGGGTACAGGTGTGTATGGTAAGGTGTCTGTCAGATTTCACCAGGTATTTTTACATAAAAACATTTTACAAAATATTGTTTTTTCTCTTAATTACTACCCCGCCAAGCCACATCCGTCCTATTTCCACTGCTTCTCATGTGCCCTGCTAGTCGTATTTGCTGGAAACTATAAAGCTCAATCATCCCCCCACCCCTTTGGCCTCCTCCCCCAGCCCACACAATCTTACTGACCAAGCTACTGCCCTCTTGAAAAGGGTCCTTTATTCAGCCCAGAGAGTGAATGGCATGCGGGAGTTGTCCTGGTATTCGCAGATCTGCTTGTTATTTCCCATTCCGAGCATATTAACTTGTGATGCCTGCTGTCTGGCGAGGTGATGTCCTTTCCTCGTTCAGTCCCCACACCAAATAAAGGGTACTTTGTAATGACGCCCTAAGAAGGACTACCTGAAAGAACCGTTGACGAACTACCAAAGTAGCGACCTCTCGCGTACTGACAGCAAGGTTGGCACAGCCTTCAGAGGAATCAGTCAGCAGCTTCGAGCTGCGCTTTTCCCTCCATAAATTTACTGAGCAGCTCAGGGCACATTGGCGTTATTGTTGTCTTCGCAGGCTCCGTCCCTTCTCTGACAGGCCCTGGACAGCAGGACAGCGAGATCCAATAAATCTGAGGCCTGTCTAGGTGCTCCATTCGTCAAGAGGCCTAATTTACCAAGGCCCTTTAGACTAATTGCAGATTTGCGAAAAACGCTGATAGGGTAGAACGGTGCATTGTGAATGTCCCCTGCCATATTTCTGCTAATGTGTTTCATCTGGAGTACATAAAAAACAAGGATGCTGATTTTAGACGTAGCACTTTGGGGCTAATCCAGTTAAATGATTATCCCTAAAAATCTGCGGTGATGTCATGTTCCCTGTGGGGCTCTGCCAGTTGCCTTGTTTGCTTTTTTCAGTGAGAAATATGTAATTGCAGACTAATTTCCAGCGGGCCACACATGCACATCCAAGGTCGGTGACTTGTTTCTTTCTGTATCATGAGGCAGCCGGGGACACGGTGGCTGTGAAACATGACAGCGGGCACCATAAGGGGGACAACGCTCCCCTTCTTGGCATAAAAGACAATATCATCTTCCAATGCAGGGTGGGTACTTTTGTTGTGAAAAAACAGGAGCTTCATCAAATATGCCAGGGTTCGTGCGGACCCGAAATAGCAGGAATACATGATTTATCCGTGTAAATACTGAGGCCCAGATTTCTCAATTTTCCTGCAGTGCAGCAAGGCAGCTTGCTGATTTGCACTGCGTGCAAGGGAGAGGGCAGGAATGCGCCATATTTCACATTATATGCTGTGCTGCCTTTCCATCGCAGACACCCTTGCACCATGAGGCAAGGGTGGCTGCGTGAAAGGCAGGGTTGTTTTTGTGCAGGAAGGGACACTTTCCTGCACAAACTCAATCCAGTGAGGCTTTGTCCCCTTTCTCGTAGAAAGAAGAAAAAAGAGGGAGAAATAAATATATTTCTCCTCCTTACGCTTCCCCTGGGAAGGCGTAGCATTTTAACGCATTCTCAGTCTACCAATAACAGTAAATTTGGGAATGTAGCAAAATCCATAGGTCGGCGCGGGGGAGCACCCACACCTCACCCATGGAACACCTCCCTGGGGCAAAGTAATTCAAAGTACCAACTTACGCTGCCTTGCGTTACTCCAGATTTATCAATCACTACTATGCCACATGAGGTGATCTTGCATTCAGCGGTAAATCTGACTTTCATGTTGAGTTGCCCTTGCATTACCTTGCGTGACGCAAGGTCAGTGCAACACTATGATAACTCTGGCCTGGAATGTACTGAGGACATATTTTAGATTGATCCTAAGTGTGCCTCTGACAATGACTACCTCAAACGTTTCTTGTATTAGGTGCTTTATTTGGTGCTTGAACATTGTGGAATTAGTGATGTTCATCTACTTTTCACAAAACAGCATTAACCAATTAAATTTAAATAGGAACTTCATAGGAACTACCTTGATCTCTGTTGTTGTTGCAAAAATACATGCTAAAATGAGCCAATAATACAGACGTTTTTAGATTGGTTAATGCTGATCCTTCTTTCAATAAGATATGGATTTTCCTCTCACACATATACACACACTCACACTGACAGACAACACACAAATAAAAATGCACACACACAAGTACACTCAATTACACATCCAGTACAAACACAGCAAAGTCAAATTTCTCTAGCACAAAAACAGGTGAGCTTTCTCTAAGAGAACGGATACATTATATGTAGCAACAGTGCAAGCTTTCCTCATACACTAAGTAGTTGCAGTACATACTATAGCACTGCAAGACTGCAGATGCCATAGGTAAAGAGTATGTGGGTAGGAGCCTTCTATGGGAGTTCTCAGGGGCAACAGAGTATCTAAGTAGATGTTAGGGAGCCTGCTATTGGCATCTTCCAACCCTGACCTTATGTGCCAGAGGCAAATAAGGTAGAAGCACATTCACTTCCATACAGTATACATTACATATCATTTAATGGCCATATGCTGGTCATGCTTTATAAGTAAGCAAGGGTGTAGCTGAAGGGAGGGGGGGTGTTTGGGGTGTTACACCCTCCTAATAAATGCTTTTTCTGTTAAATAGTTGTGTACATGATTTTTTCATACAAGTAGACATAAAACACACATACACTCTCTCCCTTTCTGTTTTGAAAGTCTTCAAAAATGTTCTTTATTTTACAAAATATTTCAACAGATTTAAGGAAAGTGGTGCTGCACCTAGTGCAGTGACACGCTCCTTGCGCCCCTTAGTGCCCCCCTATCGCCACCATGTGCGCGCCGTATTTAAAATACTGCACATTATGGCACTGGGTAGGGGGCAACAGCATCATTTTTTTTTACGCTACTGATGTACTCTGGAGGAGTAGAACCAACATTTTGGCGCTACTCCTGCATAGTACATAGGGGCCCATTATAAATAATGGTATGCCCCCTTTTAACGCCTCTCTGAGCATGCGTTAAAAGTGCCAAACAAAAGGGCGCAGGGAAACTTTTAGATTTCCTTCGCCATTTTTTCAGCCCCTCCCCCCTAATGGGGGAAACCCCCCTTGCATATATTATGCCTGGTGCAGGCATAATGTGGCTCAAGGGTTTACAAAGTGGCGCAATATAAGCATTGAGCTACTTTGTAAATATGGCACAGGGAGAATGCCACTTTAGCTCTGACGTAGCTTCATTAAAATGACACTATGGTGGCCCTAAGGTACCACTAGGAGCTCTTAAATATACCCCATTGTTTTTTCTCTCACTTAGGGCCTGAGTTTGGTGGAAAGGGTTACTGCATCACAAATGTGACGGATATCCCGTCCACTGCATTACGATCCCATTATAGCATATGAAGATCTTAATACAATTGGCGGGATATCCATCATGTCTGTGACAGAGTGACCCATCCACCAAACTCTAAATCAGGCCATTAGTATCTCTAACAATCTGCATCCATCTTCCTCTCCACTGCCCCTTTAAGTCCCCTCATGCACCCTACATGTCATATAATGTATTTTAACACTGCATGCCAACGTGATTGTTGCAAAATCTGAAGTTCACACCCTCGCCGTCTTCCTGACAAAGCTACACCCCTAAACGGAAGACAATTTTCAACTGTTTTTTCTATATGGACTTCCAGTACCATATAGTCTTCCTTTACTTTTTCTTTGTAAGTGACTGGTCTTTGTTAGGAAGCAAAGGTAACATTTTTCCTATTTCTGATGTGTTAGGAAGAGTATGAAGTAACAAATGTTTACCAGGCGCCTTACTGACCCTTGCAGTCCAATGTGAGTCCTTAGCTATGCTACCTTTGATATAGGATCTTGACAACTCAAAGTCAAATCTATAATGATGATGCAGCCGGAGCTGTAGGCAATGTGTACCGAAGGGTCTGTAGCAGGAATGCAATTCACCAAAAGGCAGAGATAGCAGAAGTGATATCACATGCCATTTGACCTTTAGGTTCACTCACACACACATGCTTCGACATATGCACACAATCGCACATATACACACTCTCATAGAAACACATTCTCACCTGCACGGCTGCACATAACATACATTTGAAAAAAAATAATAGTTACCCCTGTGCCAGGAAGAGTGGTATTCCAGCAAATTGTACTCAATTTTTTCACTATTACTGTAATAAACAATGCAAAAAACAAGGAGTGTAGAGCCCAAATGATGTCCATAAGGCTGCACTGCCCCTATGTTCCTGGCACTGATTTTGCTATATCTGAGGCTAGGGGTAACAAATGCAGTGCCAAGGGTTGCAAGGGGCAACACGGGGGGTCACAGGTGCGACCCTTGGTGACCCCTACATTTCATCCATAGTCTTTAGGTTTGGTGTTAGGCAAAAACGTGATTTTAATAATATTGCATATATACATATATATATATATATATATATATATATATATATATATATATATATATATATACATATATATATATATATATAGATGTATATTTATATATATAAATACATATACATATAGGGGGTCTCAGCCAGCTCTGCTCAACAATTGGGCTGTTTTTGTGTTATTCACATTGAACAAAACAAGCATCAACAAAGACCCAATGCTGGCAGCCAGAGCCAGACCTATTGGCTTTGCTAATGTTTGTAAAATTGGAGGTATTGCCTGCTTCCTCCTGACATAGCGCTTAGCCACTTTGGGGAGTTTTGTACCATAGTTTGAAGTCCACTGGTCTTGAGCAGTGATCAGCAGAGATAAAGAACGGTACTGAGCCCGATTCACTACACCAAGGGGGTCATTCCGACCCCGGCGGGCGGCGGGCACCGCCCGCCGGGTGGAAACCGCCCAAAGACAACACCGCGGTCAAATGACCGCGGGGGTCATTTCAACTTTCCCGCTGGGCCGGCGGGCGATCTCCAAAAGATCGCCCGCCGGCCCAGCGGGAAAGCCCCTGCAAAGAGGAAGCCGGCTCCGAACGGAGCCGGCGGATTTGCAGGGGTGCGACAGGTGCAGTGGCACCCGTCGCGATTTTCACTGTCTGCTAAGCAGACAGTGAAAATCTTTGTGGGGCCCTGTTAGGGGGCCCCTGCACTGCCCATGCCACTGGCATGGGCAGTGCAGGGGCCCCCAGGGGCCCCACGACACCCGTTCCTGCCAGCCTCTTCCTGGCGGTGTAAACCGCCAGGAACAGGCTGGCGGGAAGAGGGTCGGAATCCCCATGGCGGCGCTGCAAGCAGCGCCGCCATGGAGGATTCCCTGGGCCAGGGGAAAACCGGCGGGAAACCGCCGGTTCCCCTTTTCTGACAGCGGCTTTACCGCCGCGGTCAGAATGGCCCGGGAAGCACCGCCAGCCTGTTGGCGGTGAAACCGCCAGGGTCGGAATGAGGGCCCAAATGTGCATGCAAGTTCAAATTAGACATTCAAAATGGACGAGTTGCAAGTGCAAGGAATTCACAGGAGGTGAATTTGCATTAATGAATCAATTTATCTTTTCATAGTATTACCAACGTATAGTTAATATTGCCCCTGGGCACATCTCCTACAAGAGGAGGTGGGAACAATCCATGGAGAATTTGCTCTGGAAAGTTTGGTATTACCCACAACCAAGAAATTTGTGGATATTCACAAATATCCCGTCCACCTATTCGCACACAGAAAACTGTAGGGAAGTTATTTCTATCAAGAACAGGGGGCAATCCCCCCCTCCGGGACAGGAATACCAAAGGACTATTTCCAAACTTTATGGGGATGTACGGAGAGGCTTTTCCCCACAGAGAGAAAAAGAAAAGGACAAAACAAAGGTACTTTCATCTGTTCAATTGTACATGATGTTTAGTTACGAATACAATTCACCATATCCTGACCATGAGTCGTCTGCTCTTATTCGCTCACTTTTGTCATGATTCAACAGTAAATTTCAAAAGATCATAATTCTTGTCCTGTAGACATACACCCAATAATCCTTACTGTTGTTTTCCAAATCCCCAGTCTCCTCCATCACAGCTTCTCTTCACTCAGCTGGTCAGTGAGGGCTGTAGAATGTAGTCAGTTCCTACAAGGCAAATATACATGTGTTCTGTCTCACAGAGAACTATATCTAATTATAATTGTGAATGAGATATACCTGGAGTCTCTATAGATCTATAGATCGAGAAGGAACAGTTAATGAATGAAAACTAAACACAAACCGTTTTTATCTTAAACGTAACTCTCTATGCTTATTATAACTACATCTAGTGTCGTCACTATACACTCTCCTGTGAGATGAGTTATAGGCACTACTGTAAACTGGCACGATAACTAGCATCATTATTATTGATATTGACTTTCCTGTTTTTATTATCAATTCCATTGGGGTTTTACTGTTTTTTCCATTCTTTTTAAAAACTGTAAAAATCAGTGGGGGTCAGTGTTTACTGTTTTTTTGGTCCGTAAAAAATGACTGAGTGGTGTTTTTCCAATGCCTCTAAAGATCTCAGATTTAATTTCCTTCCTCCCATCATTCATTTCAATTTACAATTTCCTTTATTCTTTCCTGCCCTAGTTCCCTTCTTTGTGTCTTTTCTTGAATTTGCTCTTTCAAGTAACTTTTCATTATATCCCTCGCCTACCTGCCTGTCTGATTTCCCAGCACTCAAACTCCTCTTTCCAGCATTCCAGTCACACTCCATGTCCAGGGTCTGCATGAAGGGGCATATGTTTGCACAACATTGAGGCACAGAGTTATGAAACCTTTGCATTGTCTTTGTGTTGCACAAGGCCCCACAAGAGTTGAAGTAAGACTTACAAAGCCACACTACTAACGATTTGTGTCACCTTGCAGGACTTTGTAGCGAATGTAATGCAACGCTGCTACGACTTGGTGCTGCGTTGTGTTACATTTTGGAGTGGTAGGCTTTCCATGGGTGGAGCATGGGCATTCCTGAGTATCCATATGTCGACTTTGATGCAATCCCAGTTTTACTGAAATCAGTAAACCTACGATTGCGCTGAGATTGTAAGCCTCCCCGACAACGGCATACATTGGAGAAATATGATTACTTCTCCTCATTATTTCCACTTTCTGCGCAAAGACAAAATTGCTTATAAGAATAGGTTTTGTGCAGGAAGCTATCCCATAAAAAACAATCCTGCCTGTATCACAGGCAACCTTGCACCATGGGGCAAGGGTGCCTGCGTTGGTGCTAGGCAGCCTCGAGTACACCATCTCAGGTAGAGAGATGAAGGGTGCCATATCTTACTAGATATGGTGCTGTTCATCTTTCTTCCAATCAAGCAATGCAGCACAACTTTGCTTGCCCCCCTGCATTGCATGACCTTTCACTTAATGTGGCCCCAAGATTTGATTGCAGCAGCTAAAAGATTAAGCATTTAACACTCTTTCCTGCTATTCTTGTCTTCAGACAAATGATACAGACTGAATTAACATTTTCTCCCTGAAACCTTTAACATGTATTGTTGAGTTCTCAGTGATCTGATATTCCAAGCCAGCATCACACGGCCATATTCTTTGTCTCAAGATACCAAGGATGGTATGTGCGAATAAATGTGGCTTTAGTGTCAAAGTTGGGCCTATTTCTAATCCACCTGATTACTAAGAGGGTAACCTGTTAAGGAACACATGTTTATAGTAGAGGGCCTTTGGTGACAGCAAACTATGGCCCTCATTCCAACCCTGGCGGTCTCTGACCGCAAGGGCGGAGGGCAGCGGAAGCACCGCCAACAGGCTGGCGGTGCTTCCTGGGCTATTCTGAACGCGGCGGTAAAGCCGCGGTCAGAAAAGGGGAACTGGCGGTTTCCCGCCGGTTTTCCCCTGGCCCAGGGAATCCTCCATGGCGGCGCTGCTTGCAGCGCCGCCATGGGGATTCCGACCCCCTTCCCGCCAGCCTGTTTCTGGCGGTTTTCACTGCCAGAAACAGGCTGGCGGGAACGGGTGTCGTGGGGCACCTGGGGGCCCCTGCACTGCCCATGTCACTGGCATGGGCAGTGCAGGGGCCCCCTAACAGGGCCCCACAAAGATTTTCTGTCTGACGTATTAACTGCACCCGTCGCACCCCTGCAACTCCGCCGGCTCCATTCAGAGCCGGCTTCATTGTTGCAGGGGCTTTCCCGCTGGGCCGGCGGGCGCTCTTTTGGAGGGCGCCCGCCAGCCCAGCGGGAAAGTTGGAATGGCCGGCGCGGTCTTTTGACCGCGGGCGGTCATTCGGCAGTGACCGCATGTCCCGCCGCGGTCAGAATGACCGCCTATGTTGCTGTATAAAAAAGCAGCTGACATAGTAAAGAAACTTCATGGCCTTCAGGGTGACATGGGTCATATACCTTCATGGGTATTTTATATTGTTGGGCCATGCCTATGTGGTTGTTTTGTATTCGAAAGAATGCTAAGCATTAATTTTTAACTTGCATGGAGTCTTTTGTTTATGTGAAAGCAGTGCAGGAACCGGGTCCCTCCTGTGCATGAATGAAAGTTATGAACGTACCTTAACGTTGTATTCAGTGCAGAATTCTCTTTTCTACTATATTTTCCATCTTATGGGGAAAGAACACTCAGCCCAATATGATTCTATTACATATGGGGGGTTATTACAACTTTGGAGGAGGTGTTAATCCGTCCCAAAAGTGACGGTAAAGTGACGGATATACCACCAGCCTTATTATGAGTCCATTATATCCTATGGAACTCGTAATACGGCTGGTGGTATATCCGTCACTTTACCGTCACTTTTGGGATGGATTAACACCTCCTCCAACGTTGTAATAACCCCCATAGTCTCTTTCGTTTGTACAGGTGTTTTTCACCACTGTCAGACTTTTGTTCAGCACCATCGGGTTTAACTTTCATATTGACATAAAGGCAGTAGGAAAGAGAGGCAAACTTGTGATCCTGGGGCTGTGTCATAAACACTTTTTGCAGGTTAAAAACAGGTCCATGTACCGGTTGTGGCTCAAATTGTTCGTTCTGCAGCACGTATTAGGAAACACAGAGCAACGGCTGCCCACTTGTGTTTCTGAGATGCATTATCTGCAGCTTGGATACTAAAGCACATATTTTCTGTGTAAATGTATGCGCTGTAAGAAGCACAGTTTCAACTAAACCAGTGCTTGGAGCAGTCCTGGATCTGTGTAAGGTTACTGAAGATGTTCACGATAAGGCCGTTTTGTGTAAGGGGATGTGAGTCTCCTGTAGGCAGGCTTTTCAGATCATCACAAACACTACAGGAGTGCTTTAACAAAGGGCGTTAATTCTTAAGACATTCTTAGGCATCCTTGACATATGAGCTCTCAGAAAGGAAAACTCCATTCTGCTTTAGGAGAATGAGGTTGACATCATTTTGGTGTCACTTGCAGTGGACTGAGACTGGAAGAGTGGAAGTATGTCCATGCAATCCAAGGGTTCTAGAAACCATGTGAATGGTCCTAAATTCATATGAAATGACTTACCTTGTCGAAGAGTGTCTTGTTGGTCTGTTCATTGCAGGAAAGGGCTTATAGGTCAAGATTTCTACGACACCAGACGGTACTGAAGCACTAAAAGGGCAACGAAATCCGGTGTTTCCAGTTTCTATTGAAAGTAAATAATCCCTTTAGTGGTGCTTTATCATATATAACAGGTTTTAACTGAAACCCAAATATATATATATATATATATATATCACTTACTGGTGGTTGCTAGGTAGGTAGATATAGTTAGAAACATGTTTCTATCGAAAAAGTGTTTTTTTTGACTTGCCTATATCTTTGGCACCGTTTGACAAATCTTCACAAAAATTCCAACAAAAAAGTGTTTCAGAGAATCTTGTTGTACCAGAGAAGTTTTGGGGTGATCTGTCAACTGGGGGGGTCAAAAAAGTATGTTCCCATTATAATTCCCACAGGGATTTTAGGCACGACTACAGAAGGAGCCGCTGGATGGAATTACACAACATTTGGCAGGAAGGCAGTTCTTGGTCCAGAAAGAGTGTTATTTTTAATTTGGTGTAAATCAGTTCAGTAGATTTTGAGATATTAAAGGAAATCCAAATGTGTACAGCTAGGGATGCAAAGGATTCCCGACCCCTCTCGATCTCGTGCTAAGATATGATTGCCTACCAACACTTCAACAAAGAAATGTTGACAGCCATGTTAGGACTCAACTTCAGCCAATTTCCATTAAAAAAAATATACAAAAGGGGCCAGGGTATGAACACTCTGACCCCTTAGCTCTGGTGCTGGGGTCCCAAAGGGACACCCCACAGCTAAAAACTATTTTTATTTTTTAATATGGAATCGTGATGGGGTCGTGAATCCGTAGTAAAAATGTTTTTAAAACAAGCATGCATGTTTAAAATGGGAACCTCACCATAACATCCCTGTACTATTTGTTTTTTAGGTGAATTTGTTTGCTTTTTTAAATTATGGGGGTCATTACGACCATGGCGGTCTGAGACCGCCAGGACTAAAGTGGCGTCCGTACCGCCAACAGGCTGGCGGTACGGAGACCCGTATTTCGACCACAGCGGTAGCGCCGCGGTCACACCGCCGGGGCCGGCGGTTTCCCGCCGTTTTAGCCCCGCCGGTGATAATCCGCCAGGGCAGTGCTGCAAGCAGCGCTGCCCTGGAGATTATGACTTCCCTACCGCCAGCCTGTTTCTGGCGGTTTGCACCGCCAGGAAGAGTCTGGCGTTAAGGGGAGTCCTGGGGCCCCTGGGGGCCCCTGCACTGCCCATGCCCTTGCAGGGCCCCGTGCAGCTTTTCACTGTCTGCATAGCAGACAGTGAAAAGCGCAACGGGTGCAACTGCACCCGTCGCACAGCCGCAACACCGCCGGCTCCATTAGGAGCCGACTCCTATGTTGCGTCTGCATCCCCCCTGCGCCGGCGGGCGTAAACTAGGTTTGCGCCCGCTGGCCCAGCGGGGATGTTGTAATGGGCAACGCGGGAGTGCGGCCGCATTGGCGGCCGCATGGCGGTTACTGCCGCCCGCCAATGTTGTAATGACCCCCTATATTTCCTAACTATACACTCCTGTAACCTATAATTTTTTTCATTGAAGATATATATTTCCTGCTCCCAAACTATATATATAAATATATAAATATATAAATGTCCTGCTCCCAAACCCATGCCACGCCCTTCATCCATCATCAGTGGGGGGTTGGGCACCCAACCGTATTCCATGCATTTGCAATGGGTATTATATTTGCATTAAAAAATGCATAGAAATTCACTGAAAAAAATCAAAAGTTAAAGTGACATTATAATTAGGAATTGTAATAATATCTCACTTTACATTAAAGAAAAAATCCACAGAAATTCACCAGTTATAGTTATCTCAAGTAATTATAGCGTGCACTAAAGTAACTATGGTTTGCATTCTCATAATGCACTGCTAATTACCTTAGGTATTACATTACTTATGACAAGTTCAATCCCATTATTGATAACATCATAGCAGCATGTGAAATGACAATTGATGACAACATCATGCCTGCTGATGGTGTTATATATGTTCCTAATGACTTAAAGAAGGTTGTTAACAATGTGACAGTTATTGTTCTGTGTGTTATGGCAATACATGAGGTTAAAAGCTTGGCCCTGACTAATCTTCGGTAGGCAAAGTTAACTGTACCAAATGCGATGCTGTTTCAGTATTCATCCTTCTTTCTCTCACTTACTGGAACCACACAATGTAGGCTGGACTGAGTAGCCTTATTAAATTTTGTATGTCGATCTATTCCTTGTGCATCATTTTCCTTCAACATATCTTGATACTATAAGGGCAGAGGTCCCGGACAAACTGCGCATCTGTTCATATCTTTAAGTTTTAAGCTAGCCCTGTAAGTTTCCCTGTTTTTAACTTTTTTCAAAGAGTTTCTGGGAGTCATGATCCCAAGCAACTTCTTAGACAGCAAATTAGTGCTTTGCAGGGGCAACCTTTTAGTGTGCCTTGGACTGGGCACCACTTTTGTGGACTCCCATCCAAGTAGTCTCAAGGGGTTGCCCCCTTGTGCTTCTCTGCACAAACCCTAGCTTGTGGGACATTTCATAGTTTTGGTATACAAGTAATTGAACCTTGGGGAGATGCCTTCTGATCTCTAGTCCAGAGGCATGGGGCAGATAGGACCACCCTTGTGTATTTGAGATATTTGTGAACAGTATATACATAACTCTGAATCATTGTGCACACAATAAATGTTTCATAAACAAGTTTGAAGAAGTGTAGCTCGCTTGTTGCAACCAGGCAATGACCATTGCAGTGAACTCTACAGAGAATGCCTTTCCTGGAAGTCTATATGTAGGAAAAGTCTGCCCCATCCTGATTGGCTGTATCTTTCAAACTTGGTTTCTAGGAACCCTTTTACTGTTGATTCTTCCAGAACTTACTTGTATCTGAGCACTGCCCATTTCCTCCTTGCTAAGAATAAGTATGAAGTTCCCGATGAAGGTCTGCTGGCTATTCCTTCAGCTGACTTTGACTGTGTGGTAGTTCCCACCCGACCTGTAATGTGGACAAAGAACATTGAAGCCCTCTCTGCACCTCATCAGACGCAGAGGAGGGCAGGCTCAGGAAACTACTGCTGCAAGTGAAAATGAGCTGAGTAGTGATTCTTGTGCTGAGTGCATTCACTTCATCCACTCACTTTTTTATTTTTTTCTTGAAACAAGCAAGCTTCATTATCAAAGGTCTTGCACAAGTTGGTGAGCTAGCCAGATCGAAAAAGGTCTCAGTGCCCGAAATCAATTACTTTGTTCTTGTGGGCTTACACCAGTTCATCTGGGTCAGACTGCAGTCTGCCCTAATAATAATTGATGTTGGTCTTGCTTGAGTGAGTTTCCTGTGATTATTAGCCTCTGGGCCTTCCACGTCAGGGAGATGTCCACATTTTAAGGTTTGTTTGTGTCCTTTAGTGATCTCAAGCAATATATAGTGCTTATCCATTGAATGTTTTGTGGTACTGCTACAACACCTTTGTAAACAGTGGCCCTCAGTGCATACAGTATTTCATCCAAGCCCATATTCCTCAGAGGAGTCCCATATCCTAGGGGGTAGCAGGGTTTGTATCCTAAAGTCAGACAAGTGCGCCTTGGTAGCAGTTCTTTAAGTTTTCTGGCTTTGAAGCTTTGGAATCCACTGCCACTTTCTGTCTGTAAGGCTTCCTCAGAGCTTCTTTTAAAAGAAAACATTAAAAACATGGCTGTTCAGACAGAACTGATGTGGTATTTTCTGTGAGTATGTAGCACATGGGATTCTGGTCCGCAGTGCAGGCACACTTTGTTTTGGAGTAGCTACGTGCTTTTTAGGTTTCATTATTAATATTATTATTGCTATTATTATTATTATAATTATCATTATAATTTTTATTATTATTATTAAAGTCAGGGGCCCCTGGTTCACCTTTATACTATTTTGTATTACTGCTATATTGTGGTATTATTTTTGTGAACTTTCTTCTATTCTATTTCCATTCACACTGTAAATGCACTTTTATATTTCAGATCAAGTATGTTTACTCAAACTAATTAGGATATAATGAACCATAACACAGTACATAGCAGAGACTCAAAAACAATAACACCATGAAGTCATTTTTATGCCAATACATTACCCTAATAACACTGCCTAAACTACCTCCATTTACTTTAGTACTTTAAATAGTTTTCAACTTCTGCTAGCTGACAGTTTAAACTGCACTTTTTCTCAGCTATAGTATGGTCTTTATTGGAATCCATCATAGCATCCATCACTTGAAATCAGTTTTTGATGCACTGTGAAGAACCTCCTAGTGGAACCAGGCTTCCCCTTCAGTGACATGCAGTTCTGTATCTTCATGGTGATCCAAGATCTCCTCACACATTCCCTTAGTACCTACTGGTCTTGGCAAGAAAAACACATTTTTATTCTTTGTGTGTCTCTTTTTATTTTCCTTCTAGGCACTCATCAGTGTTATGAATGAACCACCACAACCACTTACCAAGCATTAGACCTTGGATCCATTATCACTTTCAGACAGCCGGGAGTCCAGAAATCTGTCAGATTCAATTTAACACCTCAACCCATACAGCACCTCTTCCTACACTTCATGGCACTAACACCGTCTCAGAAGTCTTCCCTGGTTCTGACATGAGGCAATGCCACACCTACCAGACAAACCCCTCCATCTTCTGGTTTGCCATTCTCGGCGATCCCATCCTAAAGGAGTTGAGCTGCCTGGGTGGATCAACCATCATACCTGCCTGGAAGCACAGAGCTTTAAAAGGAACCAGCATCAATCCCCAGTCAGTCTGAGGCCTTTTATCTCTCATAGCCACAACGCCTACTGACATTAAACCCCAAATTCAGGCACTGTGCATGCCCCCATCAACAGTGTGGAACAATGCAACCGTGAGAGAGCCTTCTTGGAGGTTCCATGGTGTGTCTGGCTTACATTTTAGAGATAATATTGAAGTGTGATATTCCCATTATTCTTGCAGGACATTCACTTTATAAGTGCACCTGTGATAATTGCTATATACTATGCCTTGATCTATTCTAAACAACCAGCACCTTGACTGCTCAGCTATTCAAAGAGTTGAGAGAGATCGGAGGCCACCTTCTCTCACTGACTGAATACCTGAGGCATAAGTCACAAAGATAAACTTTTGGAGTGAATTTACACTTGGATTTTATGAAAAGCCAAAAAGTAGGAAGCTTACTCAAAAGTGTAAATTACTCAAAAGTGCATAGCCTCCAAGCCCTTGAATTTGATGGAGACATGTTAGTGGCACTTTGGGGACATTGTGGATCACCAAACCATAGTAAGCTTACTCAAAAGTATAAATTAATCAAAAGTGTAAGTTACCTTTGAGAATCAGGCACTATATATTCAAAGATAATTTGAAGTGGCCTACCTGGCAGTGGGACTATAAAAGCAGGCTCTCAATTACAAAATAAAAGAAAGAAAATAAACATAAAGTGCTTGATTCATAGAGGTAACTTACACTTTTGAGTCTGTTTACTGCTTTTCAGTATTTACGAACTGCGCTTTTGTGGTAACTCACGATTTTGTGGTGAATTTACACTTTTGTAGTAAGTCTTGCACTGTACTTGATTAACCACCAGTACTGGAACACGTCAATAGAAAATGATGGAGGTATAGACTTACTACAAAAGTGTAAGTTACTCAAAAGTATAAGTTACTATAAGTACAATTTGTGAAGAGGACTTTGTGGTAGGTTTTGTAGTACTTCTCTATTACAAAACTCACTACAAAGTGCAGTTGGTGAATCAGGCCCCTGGTACAGAGTACATTACCCTGGGCCTCAGGGAACATGTTATTATAGCATATTTAATTTTACCTGTTAGTATCTAATTTGTTTCCAATGGATCACACTGTTGAAATTGAGAAAACTGAATTGAGGGCCGTGAGTGCGCAGGCGTTGAAAGCCACACACAAGTTGAGAAACTCCTAAGATAAGCTTTTGCTACTAACACCTTTGTTAAGGAAGACAATCTAATGTTAGTTGAAGCACAGAGATAGACAGAGTTTCAGTTAGATAACCTGCACATGGAGAGGGAATAGAAAGTAAAGGACAGGGCTCAAGGAGTTGGAGTTGTATTCTTAAATCTGGAAGTCCTGAAAATGCCCCTGCAGCTTATTTTTTAGATTTTGCTGTCATCACCATCATACATTTTTTCAAGAAACAGAAAATAAACATGACAATACATCAAAAAATCATCTCTTGTTCTTTCCAAACCTATTTAATCAATGCCCTTATAGTTTCAGATTTTACTTCTGGCCAAGATTCAGTGCATTTGGAGAAGCCATGAGAGAGATGCTCTGGCAACAGTACTTTGGGTGCTTGAGGTAATGTGGCAGCAGAAGGAATGCAAGATATATTTTAACCCCAACAAGACCTAAGGGGATTGCCAAACAACACCGCAGTAGAATAAAGATAATGCTGACCAAATTACGAAGTGTAAACAAGGGGATCATTTGGAAGTTGATGGTTATGGGGCATTTGTTAATGTTTGCCAGATACATCCATCAATCTCTTTATTTTCTCGCCTCATTTGAAGGTGAGGGTGTGCTGTAATTCCAAATAAGAAGACATCTCTATCGAGAGAAACACTGACCACCAGGCAAAAGGCAGCATTCTATGGCAGACATGGCAACAAAACTTGTGCCCTATGTACAGCACGATTTCCAGTGCCATTCCTGTCATGGATTTTCCTTTCTGGGACCATCAAGCAGAGCTTGACAGTCAAGGCAGGTAACCTTTTCAATGCCTCTCCCCACACACTGGGCTAAAACTCTCAGCTTGTAAGGGATGCTGAGTTAATAGTTTTCAAATAGAACCCACTGCTTTGCTGGTTTATCTAGGTAAATGTGAAAAAACAGCATGGCAGGTCTTCCAGAATCCTTAGTTTTCACTGAAAGTTATCTTGTTATGTTAGTGAAAAATCCTAGCAATCTGGCAGGGATCTCAGAATATGGTCGGCAGGCTGATGCTGTGGAGGCAGGGCCTCTACTGCCCCACCCAGTAGGTGGTCTACCTACTGACCTCTGAATGAAGTACTAATTCCAGTGTAAAGGTTCACATTCAGACACATCCTATTGCAACTACCTTCAACTCAACATGAACAGAGTATTTAAATTGATTGTACATCCTCAGCTCCAGATGAGTGAAACCCAATCCCATTGTGTCTCACTGAGCCTCTTTGAAGAATCTTGCTTATGTTTTTTACTTCTGTTTATCAGTCATCCAATGCTGTGAATCATTTTCATTCTCAGTGTGGGAGCTGAACCCCAGTAATGATCTGAACCTAAATATTTGGTCACTCTGAGAATTCTTACTAAATAATTTGGCTCCGAACTCTTGTTGATGTAGCGGTCAGCGACTGCACTCCTCACCAGGAAACCCAAAATTTTGCAGAGTTAAACTGAATAAATATTAGATAAAGGACTGGGTTCTGGAATAGAAATAGGGCAAAAGGAATATTTATTACAGAATAGTTAAAAATACAGGGCCATATTTATACTTTTTGACGCAAAACTGCGCTAACGCAGTTTTGCGTCAAAAAAATTAGCGCCGGCTAACGCCATTCTGAAGCACCATGCGGGCGCCGTATTTATTCAATGACGTTAGCCGGCGTTAGCTGCCGGCGCTGCCTGGTGTGCGTGAGAAAAAACGACGTACACCAGGCAGCGCCGGCGTAGGGGGATATGGAGCTTGGGCGCCAAAAAATGGGGCAAGTCAGGCTGAGGCAAATTTTTCGCCTCAACCCGATTTGCCCCATTTTTTTCGACTCCCAACCCCCATAGAAATGACTCCTGTCTTAGCAAAGACAGGAGTCATGCCCCCTTGCCCAATGGCCATGCCCAGGGGACTTCTGTCCCCTGGGCATGGTCATTGGGCATAGTGGCATGTAGGGGGGCACAAATCAGGCCCCCCTATGCCACAAAAAAAAAAATAATAATACCTACCTGAACTTACCTTAATGTCCCTGGGATGGGTCCCTCCAGCCTTGGGTGTCCTCCTGGGGTGGGCAAGGGTGACAGGGGGTGTCCCTGGGGGCATGGGAGGGCACCTCTGGGCTCCTTCCGAGCCCACAGGTCCCTTAACGCCTGCCTTTTCCAGGCGCTAAAAAACGGCGCAAAAGCGGCCGTACGTCATTTTTTTTTACCCGCCCACTCCCGGGCGTGAATTTTGCCCGGGAGTGTAAATACGGCGCACATGCCTCGGAGTCAATTTTTTAGACGGGAACGCCTATCTTGCATATCATTAACGCAAAGTAGGTGTCCACGCTAAAAAATGACGCAAACTCCATGGACTTTGGCGCTAGACGTGTCTAACGCCAAAGTATAAATATGGAGTTAGTTTTGCGTCGAAATTGCGTTAAAAAAAACGACGCAGTTCCGGCGCAAACAGAGTATAAATATGCCCCACAGTACAGTAGAAAAGTGCATAATTTTGCCTTTTACAACCCAATACAAAAGTCAAGGTAAATGTAAAATATTAAGACTCTATAATCCCTATTTAAGCATTTTCTAAGCAAAACTTCTGTCAGACTCATGAAGGGGATCGGCAGCATGTCAGGTCACCTGCAAGGAAAATGTCAAAGTAATCCCACAAAACATAAAATCACAAAGGTTTTATACAAAAATCACACAAGCTATTAATAGATTCTGCAAATTCAGCATGGTATTAGCATTGCTAGGGTCGCATTTGGCAAATCAGGAACAACAACACAATAATTAAAAGCCAACAAAATTATTTAGCACTAACCCATTTTGAAAGGTAAGAAAAAATCTTCTGTTGCTTCCTCAGCAACTGCACTCCAGAGATGTATAATGCAAATGAAACATTTCTTGAGCAATGGTTTATTGAACTGACACGTCTTAAAGTTGAACTTTCAGCGTGAGTCCTTGAAAATGATACTTTAGATACACCCTGGAAGCCTCCTTCAAAATACATGATTTCTAACAAGATATTATACAATGCTAGTATATTGGGCTTATTCAATTGATGCTCTGCAGAAACAAAAGGAGAGATGGCTCTGCAGCTGGATACTGATTGGGAGGGAGAATGAACAGGAGGAGTTGAACAATACACAAGAAAACTGCATCCATTTTACAAATAATAATGGATCACATGAAACTGTGGCATAACTATTGATTATATTATCTAGACTTCTAAATGATCTTTCAAGTGCAACGTCATTAGCTCATCGGTTATGTCTATATGCATCGTTAAAAATAAAAGATTCAAAAATAATTTTCAGATGATATTAGTACATTTTGCATATTTTGAAAAATGCTATTACACCAGCATCATAATAATTTTGTCTATGTTGTTTTATTATAGATTGGTTTTATTTGACCTCCTTGATTTTCCCTCCTTATTTCTCACTGTTATGAATTGAAATGATGGGTATCTCCCACTCCAATACCACCGAATGGAATGCTGAACCTGGTGCTGAAACGTTAGCAGTGGTAACCATTGAAAAGCCATTGTTGTGTTTGTACACTATCTATGCTCCTGCGTACTCCCATGTTCATCTGGTTGCAACATAGGGCATGCCCTCACATGGCCGTAAAGAATGGAGAAAAGAAAACTGCAATTGATAATGACTTTAACATGTAGGTGAACTAAATGGATGAAACAATGTCATCTAAAGGTATAAGCAGTTTGTGTAGATTACATTTCCACAACTAAAACATCTAAAACATCATTGGCTCAAATCTTATATCATTCTCTTTTCTTATGGTCCTCCATTATTTTATTCATTCAAAATAAATTCCACACCTTACAGTGTCACTGACAGGTTTCTATTTATTTATTTTGTGTCTGTATTTTTCTGCTTTGCAAATAGTGTATTTCTCAGACTATTGTAACTCTTGAAATAAATGAGGCCACACATAACTCACTAAACAGATAATGTGGAGCTAAGAATAGGAAAGCTACACCTACACATATATACTTAACTTGACGATGTAGTGGGAGTCCATATTCAGGATTTTATATTTTTGTAGATTGACATACATCCATTCAAGGGTTCAAGTATATGTTTATTAACATGAGAAGTCATGTTTTATGTTGCTTAATAATAAAAAAAAGTTCAGATTGATATTCTTTTTTATTTTATTTTTTATTGGAAAGGAAGGATACATAGTTATAATCATACATCATTTCGCTCAAGACAAAAGAGTTAATAAAAAAAAAAAATAATAAAAAAAAAAAAAAAAGATTGTTACATAGCCCCATTGGCCACGAGGGGGAGGTGTTCATTATTGTAAATTGGAGAGGGCTTGGGTTAGTTAACTATTAATGGGCCAAAATCCAGTCCTGGAGTTGCCCCCATATTGCCTTCCCTTTATTCCTAGCCCGCCTCCCCTTGCGTTCATATAATGCCATTTCCAAATAGTATACAGACAATAATTTACCCAACCATTGTTGCTATGTCGGTGGTTGTAAGTTCAACCATGCAGAAGCAATACATATTCGATAAACCGCCATGGCAAGAAAGATAAATGCTCTATGGCATCCCCTTATTCCCTCGGCGACCCCTAACACCATGATCTCGGGGGTAAGATCCAGATCATATCCCAGAACCCCTTTCAGGACAGATTGGATGCCATCTCTCAGAGCACTGAGTTCCCCACAAGAGGCAAACATACGCACAATATCCGAGCCGTAGATCCCACATCTTGGGCAGTTTGTTCCTAATGTGCCCCCACATTTGGCAAGATGCGCTGGTGTATAATGCAGGTAAAACATGGTCTTATAATGTTGTGTTGCAACGAAGAGGAGAGTAAAATGGTATGTCCCAGTTCTAAAGATTTAAAAAAATTACTGCTCCCATTGACCAGCTTGTCCTTCCATCTCTCGCTAATTTTCTCCAGATCGTCAGGTTGCTCTGCCATCAATGATGAATAGATTGACCTAATTGTTATATTGGATTTTGCCAAGATGTTGTTAAGCAGTGGGTTGCTCCTAAATCCCAGTGCCCTCCCGTTTTTTTACCCAAAAAGTCTTGTATCTGTAGGTATTTGAAGAAGTCCCTTCGCTCTAAACCATACTGCTCTTGAAGGTCACTAAACGCCTTAACCCCAAAATTATCAAAGAATACCCCTAACCTTCCTATTCCTAAGGACGCCCACTTTGCCATACAGCTATCTTTAAATCTTTCGGGAAGCAATGGGTTATTCTTTATTATAGTATAATAATTGAATCTACCAAGCCCGTTCTTTCTCCCAAATAATCGCCAGCTTTTATAAGCCGCCTCTAATACCTTAAATCGAGCTTTTTTGTAGTATCCAGTCTCGTAAAATGTTATCAAGCAGCCACTGGCTGCTGCTCCTATCTGCAGCTCATAAATATTAGGATATTCCTCTACCTCCATCCCTCCTTTCTTAGCCCCCCATAGTGGCCGCATAAACTGAAAAGCTGCTGCCATTTGGTACAATTTTATGTTTGGTAAAGACCACTCCCCCTTGCCCGTGGTAGAGACATAAACTTACTCGATCTTCTGCATTTGCCATATGCCCAGATAAATCTCATGACCAGCAGATCCACCTCCTCAAATCTAGGGTTTGTAAAACTTAATGGTACAGCGTGAAAAATATACAGTAGTTTGGGAGGAGGATCATTTTAACCATATTGCACCTCCCCATTATCGGCATGTGTAAATTATTCCACCTGCACATATCATTTTTGTTTTTTGCAATTATTGGGTCTAGGTTTAGATTGATAATCTCTCCTACTCTTGGTGTTATATCTATTCCCAGATACACTGCATGATCGACCCTCCATAGTCACCTCTTCAACTTCTTTTAGTGCCAAATCTGGATTGGAAGTTATGATGGCGATGTCATCTGCATATGCTAGGACTTTTGTATCCCATCCATGCCTGCACACTGGTTGAATCCTACTGTTCTCTTCTAACTGTCTAAGCAGGGGATCTATTTATAATACAAACAGCAACGGTGAGCATGGACATCCCTCTCTGGTACCTCTCCTCACCTGGATACACTCGGATTGCCCTCCCATTAATTGTATTTTCACTCCCGGTGACCTATATATAGCCCTTACCGCTAAAATGAATTTCTTTCCGAAGGCCATAATGCTCCATTACCTGCCATAAATATTTCCAGTTGACCCGATCGAATGCCTTCTCTGCATCTAATAATGCGACCGCCATGGGCTCCTCTGCTACTTCTGTAGCATCGAAGAGCGTAATGACTCTTCGAATATGATCCGTAGTGTCTCTGCCCGGAACGAACCCATGTTGTCTAGATATTATCAATTTCTTGATCACAGAGGATAATCGGGTGGCCAGTATTTTTGAGTATATTTTTACATCACTATTAATCAGTGTGATCAGCCGATATGAAGAGGGACTTTGTGGGGCCTTCACTTTCTTCAAAAAACTACTATGTTGGCCATATCCCATGATGGCGGGATTTCCCCGCCATTCTGTACCTGAACAAATAACTCCATCATCAGAGGAAGCAGTTGTACTTTAAAGGTTTTGTAGAACTCTAGAGGGATCGCATCGGGGCCTGAAGCTTTCCCAGTGGCAAGTTCACTCACTGCCTTATCTAATTCTAGGGTGTCCATCTGCCCTTCCATATGTAGATGTTCCTCCTCTGATAATCTTGCAATCTCGATAGAATTTAGGAATTCTAGCATTGCTGTATCTGAAAATACAGATGTGTCATTATATAGTGCCGCATAATATCTCTGGAACACCTTCCTGATTCCATCCACGTCTGACACTGTTTGTCCTTGCCAATCTCTAATCTCTCTTATGACCCCAACTGCTATTTTTTGACTTGCCCTTACCGCTAACAGGTGCCCAGATCTTTCCCCAAACTCATACCCTTCCGATCGTTGCGCCAGGTATTTCTCTGCTATTCTTTGTGCAGTAACCTCGTTAATTGCTGCTTTTGCTATAGCGACCTCCTCCTGGACCCTATCTATGCCCTCCCCCGTTTCTATAGCTATAATTAACTGTCTTTCTGCATCCCTCAGCTTCATATGAAGATCTTTTATTCTGCTTTGGGAATTTTTCTGTCTCTTAAGACTGAAACTCAAAGTTTCCCCTAGTACTCCTGCTTTCAAGGTATCCCAAACTATCTCTACTGATGCTGACCCCTGGTTGACCCCCAAAAATTCCACTAACCAGTTTCTCATATAATCACAATATTCGGGATCCTTAAGAAGCCTTCTTTCAAATGTCCACCTTCTAACCTTATGCTCGAGCCCGTCCAATTCCAAATCAAGTACTAATGGGTTATGATCTGATATAATCCGCGGATACAGTTCCATTCTTCCATTCGTTACCAATTTGGGGATATAAAAAAATAATCAAGTCGTGCTAGCTTCCTATGAGGGGCCGAATAGTAAGTATATCCGGGGTCTGGATTGCATAGCTTTACCCAAGCATCTATCAATCCTAACTCTTTCTGAATACCAGCCATTGCTTTCAATACCGAGGCTTTCGCCCCTGATATTTCTTGGTTGTGGGTGCTAGCAAGTCCTGCAATCCATCCCAAGAGCCATTGAAATTGAAATCACCACAAAGGATATATGGGGGAGACCAACCTGTTAGCTCTATAGCAAGAGTGTCCAATATTGCTGGGTCGTCCGTGACTGCCCCATATACAGAGCATAATGTAAAACTACCTTTTCCGTAGCAACATTCTACAATCGCCCATCTCCCATTTCTGTCAGCCCTCTGTCTAGTAAATTTTAATTTGTTACTCCGATCCAATATTGCCACCCCTTTAGTACTGACATCTTGCTCTGAGCACACTATCATTCTCATACCGAGTGACCCTAAAATTCAGGAATTTTTATACTCCACATGTGTCTCTTGTAGGCAGTAGATATCGGCCTTAAAAGTTTTTAAATCTTCGGCTACTTTCCTTCTCTTACGGGGGTCATTTAGTCCACATATGTTAATTGAGGCAATTCCAAGTCTAGTCATTTTCTATTATTTTTGATTTTTCCCCCCTTGTTGCTCCCCAACTGGCTATGCAAAATCCTAGGTTCCCTTCTCTATTTACTCCCCCGTCTCCATCCTTATGCTTCTCCTGTTTCTCTTCCTCACCTCCTTTCCATTTTGTTTTTTCTTTCCGACTCCTTCTACCTCCCCCGTGCGCTGTCCTTCTCCCCGACCCCTCACCCACCTCCTCCCTCTTCCCCACGCCCCTCCCATCCCCCCTCCCCACCCCCAAGGCTGGTTGCGACCTCGCTCTCCCAACCAGCCCCCTCCCATCCTGTTGAGCAATCAGACCCCCGATGGCCTGAGTGTTGGTGCCCTGTAAATGCGGGCCGCCCTCCCCCGAGTTCACTTATCATCTTCATGTCTCTATCCTCTATTACTTAAACCCCATCAAATATTCTTTTGCCTGGATTTCTCAAGTGAACACCCTTACTTTCCCGTTCACTATCATTTTAAGTCGAGCAGGGGCCATCAGGTAGGCCTCCCCCCCTTATCCAAAATCGGTTTAATGATCTGCCGAAGCCGCCACCTCCGTTCAACAGTTGTGTGGCAAAATTCTGGCCGAGTGAAAAATTTAACCCCTTCCACACTACGTGGGGCATTAGGACGAGCTTTATCAAAGATGGCCTGTCGTAACAAAAAGTTGCCAAAAAAAAACAATATAGCTCTAGGATATTTGGATTCTGCCGACTGACCTCCCTCCCGCCGGGACACGCTGGATCTCGTTATCCCAATCCCAATTACCCAATTCTTGGAAGGCCCCCGGCAGGAGTTTAATCATGTAGGCCCGAATGTCACTTCCTTCCAGCCCTTCAGCTATACCCAAGAAGCGTAGATTGTTTCTTCTATGTCGGTTTTCAAAGTCTTCTAGTTTCCACATTGCATCCTTCAGTTGGTCGTCCCTCGTAGAACTCAGTTGTTTAAGGGCATCCACATCCTCTTCTACTGCCCCTATTCTTTCGTCCATCGAGCTTAATTTGGCTTAAATTTCCGTGCATGATTTTGCAACCTTGCGGACTGTTCCTTGCAACCGCTTTGTAGCGACCCTTGCGCTGCGACTTTCAGTCCTGGTCTCTGTTTGAAATTCTTTTATTGAGTTGTACATCGACTGTAGCATCCCGGAATCGGCGCCAGCTAAACACATGCCGCTTACAGGGCTTCCTGTACTTCCTTCCATCTTATTATTAACCACTTCCTAGCCGCTTGTGGTAGCCGTGTCTGTTAATCTAATGCCAGAGTAATCCCACTTTAATGTCCTACTACGAGTAGATGTAGAGAATTTGAGACCCTCATGCGAACCAGGCCGTACCTTTGTACACTTCCGATGCTGCCGTAGCTGCCGCACTGTGGGTTAATTATTTGATGATTTATTTCCAGTCTCCGAGGTTTCACTGCTACCAGTCTCACTTAAGCTATGCTCTCCACTGCTAATGTCTGACTCTTCTGTCAGAGAGCAGAATTTATTGCTGCTGTCTTTAGCCCAATCCGAGATTTTCAGATCTTTTTCGGTTATCTTGCCCACCCCTTTTGGGTTCAGTGGCCCCATTCGCTGTTCTTCGATACTCGATGTAGCACTTGGAGCACTTGGAGCACTCGCAGCTCCTACCCTGGTTAGGTCCTCAGTTCGTTGTGCTTGGGGTTGCGCTTGGGGCTGTTCCTTTTCAGCGAAGGGCCCCCCCTCCTTCCTTCTTATTACAATGCAATTATCTAGAGCCCCTGACATATCTTCAGTGCCTTGTCTAGTTTTTATAAGTGGTTAGTTACTCTCGATAAGAGTCTTCTCGCTGCAGATCTCCGAGGGGATCATTTCTGCCACCGTCGAGTTGGTTTCAGAGGGGAGGGTCATATGTACAGAGCAGCTGTCTTGCACACCCCCGGCCAGAAAGGATGTAATAGTAGATTGGCTGTTGCCTTTCCCCCTGACCTCTGGCAGGGGGGTGGCGTTGTCACTGATCTTAGCGTCTTTCCCTGGGCCAGACATATTTTTCCCGGTTAGTTTACCTGTCGTCGATGCGGGCGTCTGTTTACTCCAACCAGGTCTCCTTTATCTCCTTTATCCCTTCCTGTACGTGTTGCTTTGGATCCATCACTCTTATCTTCGGAGTTACGAGCAGCTTTTGGTGCAATGCTTATTTTCAGAGCATAAGGTAGCGTTCTCACAATTTCAGCTAGCCCAGCCACTGCCACTATTACGTCATATATCACCCATCTGATAACACTCCTTACTGGCTGAGAAGGAATGTACGGGAACCTAACTGTACCGGCCTGTATATCAAGCAACATTGAGTCCCTGGACATTTGTTCCTTTGCGTTAAGGCCATTAACCTCTCCAGCAGAATTTGGTGATTCTCTAGAATACCTCCACAAGTGAGAAGACCCTGCTGTGAGGGTGGTAACAGCTTCCTTAGTAAACAATAATGATTCCTTAGGTACACTTAATAAATGTCTTAAAGTCCTTTAAAATGGGGTCATTTTCAACTTCGACTTCCACTCTTTAATATTTGCAGTCGGTTCTGTATTTGCAGTACCATTGAATACGTTTTTAGTTTGACTTGCCTGGATGTAAATAAAATAAGGGGTAGCTTAATTTAAGGCTGGTACCACACAAAAAAGCCTTCACTAGAATCCTGGCGCCTACTTTGCTATCCAGAACTCCAAACGCCAGCCAAAACCAGTATCTCACTCCCCTTGCCCTCTTTTCTTACTTGGTTTCACCAATGAAAAATTGAGCAGCACAGCAGGGACCTCATCCTCCTTACGGTTGTGTCCTGTTCAGACCGGAGATCGGATTTTTTAAAGGGCCGTGAAACCCGGCCTCGTGAATATCGAATCTGCGGCCGTAGGTTGAGCAGCCCTGCTCACGGCGGTTCGCTGTCTCCGACAGAGTACTGGGTCGCAGGAGCTGCCGCAGTTGCTACTGCGGTTATCTCCGTGCACTAGCCGTCCTTGCCGGCATTCTAAAGGTGAAACAGCGGCTTCTCTGCCCTGTCTCCGCGTCCCATGCTGCACAGACGTGGCGCAGACTGCGAGGCTCAAACTCCGGGGTGGGTGGGGCTGATGCGCCTCACAGCGACACGGCAGCCATGTTGCTCCCTCAGAATATCGATTGATATTCAAGTACTTCAGAGATCTGAGTGAGCTGTGTCACAGGCTTGTGTCTTTGATGAAAAAAATAATCATTTCCAGGGACATTTTATAGATGTTAATGTAGCTCAGCTCAATGATAGTCTGGCATTAGCAAGACCTTTTGATTTTATTGCAATTATATTTATAATATACTCACTTATAGGAGCTTTCAGCTAGCTCTCTTCATCAATTGGTCTGTTGTTGTGTCATTCACATTTTTTTTCTGCCCACTACAATGTGTGGCAGTGAGTCAGCCCACTTCAGCCACTGGCTCTTAAACTAATGAGCTAATTTGCAGAGACGTAACACTGTCCCCTGGATTTAACACCCTTCCCTGCAGCCAGTTTAAGCTATTTTACAGCATAAGGAATCTGTAATTTGTACCTTAACGTGCTCAGCTTCACCTACTAAGATTGCCACATGTAAGCTGCAGGATACGTACAGATCACTTCAATTGATGTCAACCCATTTAGTTATTTTAATTATTATAAACCTAATAATTTTTGTTTTGCACTGTACACTGTGCTGTCTCATTTTTCCCATCAGTTTTGCTCACATTTCTCTTCAGCCTCATCCTGCTTCATCTTCTGTTCCACTCCACATTCTGCCTTTTCTTATGTACTGTCTTTAATGCCTATTAAGGCTAGGTAGAGGGAAAGCTTTTTTTGCAGGACACAAAGCCCAAATCCATTCTTGACACATGAATCATGCATATCTCCAAGGGATGTGCAGATGGCTTTACTGTGCATATGTAAGATTTTCCGAAACCTACTTAGGAGATGTCACCTTCTTTGTGTACATGCAATAAAATGTATTTTATCTTTCTGCATCAGGTTAATTAATTGATCATGTTCAAAACATGTTTTCTTAGGGCTACATTATCCATGAGCATTTCCCAAAAACATTGGTGGTATGTCAGGATAACAATTAGGACTGTGCAAAATATTCTGTTTTGCCTGCAAAATTGGCAGAAGTTTGGCCAGTGTGTTACTCTTTAACATGGAGTGCTGGCCAAATTCCGCCAATCACCACATGGCATAATGTTTCTCCCATGATGCTCCAGAATATATGAGCTGGTGAGTGAGAGTAAGATTTGGCACCCCCTAGAGAGAATTTCTAACATGGGCAGTTGCAGGCATTCATGAGCAGTCAAGGTCAAAGGGCTGCTGTTTGAGTACATTTGCTGCCACTCAAGGAGATAATCTACTCGAGCTGCAGCAAAATCAACTCAAATGGCTGTATGCTCTTGCGCAGGGCATGATGCTGTTTGTGCTGATTTTCTGCTCTGCTCACGCTACTGGCACTCCTGCCGCTAAATTGCAGTGTGAGCTGTGCAACCTACATATTTTCTGCCTATTGGCAGATTTCCTCTGAATCTCCTGGAGTTTTTCTGTTACTCCATGGAATTGTGTGGAGTGAAAATCCATGAGTTCCACCCATTCCTACTAACAATCACCTTTACAAACAGTAGGCCTGATTCACAAAGGTAAACTTACATTTTTATGTAAGATAACTTTTTTTGGTATTCACAAACTACGAGTTAACAGTAAGTTTACTACTGCGGAGACTCCACAGTCGAGGCGGAGAACTTGGCACATTAAAATTTAGGACAGGTTCATCTTTCTATGTGCAGAGCTTTCTGCCTCGACTGTGGAGTCTCCATAGTCAAAACCTTACTACTAACTTGTAGTTTGTGAATACCAAAAAAAACGTAAACTTATAGGAAAGTGTACGTTTACCTTTGGTAATCAGGCTCTAATTAGTCTCAGATCTGGTGTCTGACACCAGAGTTCACATTTTAATATTTCAGTGTTACAATGAGCCTTCCTCATGGTTACCTGAGTACCGCCTGCCTGTGCGCTTGAGTTTACTTGTCTTTTTAACAGTTGATGCAGCTTATGCTGTATTATCTGCGATTGCAGAGACAGCTCACCAAGCAACACTTTACATACCTTTCAATATACAAAAGATTTCTTTAATGGATGGCACTGCTAATTTAACGAATGACAGTACTAAAGCCTTACTGTATATAATGTATTTATTACAGCTGACAATATGTGCAACTTTATAGGTCATATATCTAACTCAATGGCATATTGGATTCAGTTGATGGTCGCTGTTTCAGACATTGTTCTCCCAGTGATAGATTTATATGCATTACTTTAGACTCTGTCAGTGCGGGTCCTGCACAATTACCTGTTCAGGATGTTCCATTTGGGGTATACACATTAATATTAAGTGAAAAAGGAGAACAATATTTAAATTCATACTTAAGAATTTAAAAATAAAAAAGTTTGATTTGTTAAAAAGCGAATTTTGTTTGTACTATTTGAAGATTCTTTAAACAATTGCCTGTAAGGTAAAAGCAGCCATGGACCCTTCATTCATGAAGATTAGGTGAAGTTAATTATAGAATGGATAATATTAATACTTAGAGAATCGAAGCTGCTTCCAGAAAGATACAATTAACATTAGGCCTCAATTGTACTTAAATGTTCAGGTTTTACTTACTTCTCATGAAGAGACTCTAGAGAAAACATCCTTTTCCGAGCAGCCTTTACAATTCAGTCTTCACCACTCAGGTAAATACATATGGTCTCATTGTGAGGTTGGCGGGATGACCGCATGACCGCCAGTCTTGTGGAAAGGTGACCACCATGGAGCTTACGGTCTCCCCCGGCTCTATCTCGATGTTTCCACTGGGCTGACCAGGGGAAACTTCCATAATACAAGGTTTCTGTCAGTCAACCCAGTAGAAACAGTGCTGTGGCATTGGCCAATGCGCTCAAACAGAGTGGGCCACCAGCACACTCGGAATACGCACTGTCTGCCATAGCAGACAGTGCACATTCTGAGGTTGCTGGGCAGGTGGGTTCTGCAGTGCCCACAACATGATCATGGGCAGTGCAAGAGGCACCCTGTGGCCTCAAGCACTGCCTTTCTGCCAGCCTTTTATGAAAAGGCTGGCGGAAAGGGGACTCGTGATCAGCACGATGCCACTGAACTCAGCGCTGCTGTGGCTGAGCACGACTGCCACCACCCCATCGGGAACCATGTTCCTGATGGTGGCGGCACACCCCTGGTGGTCTGACCACCATGGTGATACTATGGCGGTCAGACCGCCAGGAGTGCAGAGGTCTGACTGCCATCGTGAGTGTGGCGATCATAAGACTTCAAGACTCGTAATGAGGCCCGTAGTTTAGATTTTAACCTTTACCACATATCCTTAACCACATGGTACCTTACCACACAAATAAGTATATATATTGTTATGTTATTTAAAAATAAAAAAAGGTTAAGGTGTGGGAGAGGTAAAGGGAGATCAGGGTGATTTTAGGTTTTAGGGGTTGGTTGAGGTAACAGGCGATAAGGGTAGTTCTGGCATTTGGGGTGGTAAAGGGAGGTATGGGTAATTTTATTGAGATAAGGCAGGTGAAGGGAGGTAGGGATGAGATTAGGCTTAGGGCTCAGTAGAGGTAAAGGAAGGTAACGGTACTGTTAGGCTTCAGGGTGGATAGAGGTAAAGGGAGGTGTGGTGGTGAGGTAACAGAAGAGGCAGAGTCCTCGGAGTTGTTTTCTAAAATAAGAGATTGGTTTATTCAAAAAAGAATAAAGTGTAATACGCGGAGAGCCACGGCCAGTCACCGGTCCAGGTGAGAGGTTCAGGATAACTGCCTCTCACCCGGTAAATCAAAAGCACACATTCCAAAAGGAATTGGAACGAGACTGCATCAGAGAGAAAAATCTCCTGATGCAACCTCATTCCAAAAGGAACAACACGCGCACAGAACAACACGCGCACAGAACAACACGCGCACTACAGGGGTTAGGGTAACTTTAGGGTTTAGGGTTGGGTAGACATGTAGGGCCAGTTGTAGCAAACTTTTGCGAGTCGCAAATGGCCCGAATAGCTATTTGCGACTCCGCAAAATCGGAAATGAGATGCAAAAATCCCATTTCCGAATCGCAAATTGCGACGCGAGCCATTACCGACTCGCAAAAATTGCGACCCCATTTTGCGACCAGCAAATAGGAAGTCGCAATTTGCGAGTCGCAAACCATATGAAATAGCCACTCGCAAATTGCGACTAATCGCAAAAAGCCCATTTTGCACTTCCAATTTACCACTAACTCAGAGCAGGTGGTAACCATAACCAAAGTATAAAAGGGGACCCAGAAGGCACCTGGGTCACTCAAGATAGCGGAGATATATGTGATAGCAAGGAGTAGGAGAGCCCACGCCGCACAGCAGATGAGGAGGAGGAGCCAGAGACAGGAGAAGATATACAGAACCAGACAGACACTTTTCCAACAAACTGAGGAGGAGATATATGATAAATACAGACTCAGCAGTGCAGCAATATTAGAATTAATAGATCTACTCAATCCGCAGCTTCAACGCCAGACTGTGCGCGGCAGCGCCATCCCCACACATGTGCAAGTGCTATGCTCACTGCACCTCTTGGTCTCGGGTAGCTATCAGGGGGTCATTGCAGTGGCAGGTGGCGTATCTCAAAGTGCACTCTCACGGTTCTTCAGGTCAATCCTAGATGCCATACTCACACACATGTCCAGATACATATACCTACCCAGGAATGAGGCATAAATCAACAGCACCAAGTTGGAATTCTACAGGATTGCCAACTTCCTGCATGTAATAGGGTGTGTAGACGGGACACATATACAAATCTGGCCTCCTGCAAATCTGGAATATCTGTTCTGCAACCGGAAGTGTACCCACTCACTGAATATCCAGGTGGTATGTGACGCCCATTATGTTATAACTGACATGGTTGCCAAATTTCCAGGGAGTACACATGACTCCTAAATTTTCAGGCACAGTGGGATACACCAACGCCTAGAACGTGGGGAGTTTGGAGATGGATACCTCCAAGGTATAGCTGAATACACCTTGCAGACATACACACATGTCAATGTGGAACCCATCTATGCCTAGCTAACATTGTTCATTTTGTGCCAAACAGGTGACAGTGCATATGCACTACGACCATGGATACTTACCCCGTACTTAACACCCAGCAATGAGACAGAGAGGCGATACAACAGTGCACATAGGAGGACCAGAAACATTATAGAGAGGACCTTTGGACTGTTGAAGGCAAGATTCCGATGCCTCCACAGAAGTGGAAGTGCCCTCCAGTATGCCCCAATAACAGCATTCAAGATCGTTGGCACATGCGCTATACTGCACAACATTGCCACCAGACGTGGGCTACATCTCACCCCAGCAGACCCAGATTCGGAGGATGACGAGCAAGAGTTACCACATCGCCATCATTGGGATAGAAGCATTGCAAATCAAGGCAGACAGAGACGGGACCACATTGCAAACCAATACTTTGGAAGGTACGTGGTAACTGTCACCGCACACACGAATGTCACACACAAAGAGCCCAGGTGTGAAGTGGAACAGACAAGAACTTTAATGAAGTGAACCAATAAACTATTTACAAAAACTATTGATCAGGGGCTGTAAAAGTCCACCTGCTATGAGGACACATTAACCTCATGTGCCTCCATTGTATGTCAGTGCATAGCTCACACCCTATGCCTGGGACGCCCAGCATGGCTGGTTCCTGGAGCATCTGCAGTTCCCTGCCGTGCTCTTCCACTACGCAACACCCTGGTGTCTGTGGCAGATGCACTACTTATAGTAGAGCCCTCCTCACTGTCTTGCGGCATGTCTGCCGCGCCCCTAGCCACCTGTCGTGCCTCCATCATGTCCACTGCGTGGCTTATGCTTCCCAGCCCACAAGCCACATCGCTGGCAAAGTGGCCCATGTCCACCTGTAGGCTGACTGTGCGGCGTGACAGCCCTGTGGTATTTACAGCCAGGCGGACAATGGAGGCAGCCATGCGGTCTAGCCGGTGGATTAGCTGCCGGTCATGGCGCCTTGCACCCTCTCTCTCAGTGACAAGTTCAGCCACTAGTTGTCTGATCGAGAGCGCAAGGTCACCTACATTGCTGTTCAGGTGTTGTAGCTCTGTGTGGACCTGTTGCAGCCCTGTTGTTTGGTTCCTTTCCATTCGCCGCATGGCCCCTGTTATCAGTCTCATTTGCCTTGTCTGCAGGCGCTGACCATGGATGAGTGCAGCCTCGGCGGCGGAAATGGAGGCGTCCCCTACTTCTCCCTGTGACACTGTAGGGACATTGACACGTCGCCTGCGACGCGGTGGTGGATCTGTGTCCTGTACGCTGGCACTGTGGCTGGGACCGGGTGCTGCCTCTATCTCCAGTATGGCCACTGGTGCATCTGGAGGGGACTGTGGTTGGGTGGTGCAGGTCCCTGTGGTGGCTGCTCCTGGGTCCTGTGCTGCCTGGTGGCTGACCTCTGGCCCCTGGACGGTGTGGCTGGAGGTGGTGTCTTGTGGGAGACCTGTGGGACATAGGGAACACACTGTCAGTATCTACCATCTGTTGTATGCTTCCTAATAAACTATTGCCTATCAGCTGCCTACTTGACTACATTGCCCATAATGCACCATTCAGGTGGTTGCTACTCTGAAATGGAGCAATTTTGGTTGTGCATGCTGCTGTGTACTAGGTGGGTAGGGGTATGGCAGATATGGGTGTACATGCATGTTTCATGGTACTCACTGGTTGATGGTCCTGGCGCTGACGTGTCCAGCTCTCCTATTCCAGACACTGCCTCTGGTTCCAGGGTCTCTTCCACTCTTTCCTCCAAGGGTGTGGGTGGTGGTATGGTAGATGGTCCTCCTTCAGTGCCCCTCATCTCCCGGAGGTGCTCTGCCACCCTCTCCTTGGTCCGGGAGTGCAGGTCATACCACCTTTTTTTCAGTTCCTCAATGCTCCTGTGGCTCACACCCATTGAATTAACTTTGTCTTGGATTTCAGTCCAAATCCTCCTTTTCTCCAGCTCTGGCACACTGAGGGCTGCTCTCCCAAAGAGTTGATCATGGTGCTGGCAGCATTCATCCGTCAGCACCGCCAGTTCTTTTTCAGAAAACTTGATCTTTCTCTTTCTGGCTGATTCCTCCATTGTAGCTGCTGTTCCTCCTGTTGGCTGTCCAGCAGTTGGAAATGGATGTGGTCCTCCCTCCTCCCAGGTGTATTAGTAAACTTCCTGGCTGTGATGTCATCATCAAGAGCCAGGAAGTGTTTTCCAGAGTGTTCTGCTGCACCTGCATGCAATTTGCGGCACAGTCGCAATTTGCGACACCCACTCGCAATTTTCGTGTTTGTTTTTAGCGAGGTCGCAAAAAGCGACCTCGCAAACAGCGGACTCGCAATCTGCGGTGCGACTTCATTTGTGAGTCGCAAAATGAAGTCGCTTTTTCTTGTAGTATACCATTTTGGGAGTCGGAAATTGCGAGTCGCAACGACTCGCAATTTCCGACTCGCAATTCTTTAGCTACCTACATCTGGCCCAAAGAGAGGTAAAGGTACTTTTAGGGTTTAAGGGAGAATAGAGGTGAAGGGGTGTAAATGTACATGTAGGGTTAAGTGTTGGGTAGAGGTGAAGTGTGGCAGGGATTTTTAGGGTTTAAGGGTGAGAAGGGTTAAAGGCAGTCCATTAGGACTAGGAGAGAGCCAAAAACGCAATAGAGCACAGCCTTTGGGCTGTGCAAAGCTCTTTACAGAGAGTACACTCCCAATACATTACAATGCTCCATTACCTGGGCAAGCCCCTGCTATAGCGAGACTGTGCATAGAGTCCACTCCCTGCAGACATGCAAGTGATAGAAGGTGGGGAAGATCCTACTGCACACAGTCAACGCTTAGTGCACAACCTGTGTGTAGAGCCACCTCCCTCAAGAGATGCAAGCCCTATTAGGTGGGCAAGCCAGTACTATGCACAGTTTACACTCAGTGAACAGTGTAGTTGGAGCTTACTCCCTCCAGCTCCATAAGCCCCATTAGGTGGGCAAGTCTGTACTACACATAGTCAGTGCTCAATACGGAGAGTGTGGGTATAGCCCACTCTTACCAGAGACCTCAGCCCAATTAGTTGATCAAACCCCTACTACGAACAGTCTGCACTCATTGTGCAGTGTGGTTGGAGCTTACTCCCTCCAGATACACAAACCCCATTAGGTGGGCAAGTCTGTGCTATGCATAGTCAGTGCTCAATACAGAAACTGTGGGGATAGCTCACTTCTACCAGGGACCTAAGCCCAATTAGGTGATCAAACCCCTACTACACACAGTCTGCGCTCAGAACCAAGACTGTGCATACAGCCCAGTCCATTCAGACATGCAAGATTAGGTGGACAAGCCCTACTATGCACAATCAACTCTGACTGCACAGACTGCACATAGAGCCCACTCCCTCCAGAAACCTCAGCCCTATTAGGTGGGCAAGTTCTACTATACACAGTCTGCGCTCAGTGCGCCAACTGTATGTAGAGCTCACACCCTCAAGAGTAGTAAGCCCTATTAGTTGGGCAAGCCGCTACTGTGCACAGTCAGGTCTTAATGCAGACTGGCGTAGAGCCCACTCCCTTCAGAGACACAGGACCCATTAGGGAGGCAAGCTCCAACAGCACACAGTCTACACTCAGTGAATAGACTGTGGCTAGAACCCATTCCGAGAAAGCACACACGCACTTTGAAGAGGGAAGTTCCTACTACACACAGTCTGTGCTTAGCACCATTCAGCCTCAACTTTACCTATAGTTTCATGGTTGGAGAGAACCTATTGTTTCCTTCAAACACTTGGGACCACAGGTTGCTCACTTTCTGCACTCACATACTCAGTACTTTGCTAGGGTGTTTTTGGTTCCAAATCTAGCTATATTTGTTATGCTGAAAAACACAAAACAAAAAAGCTGAAACTCTCTAAAAAAATAAAGCCAATATGTTTACAAGACAATTACTATACAATACACAACTTCCTCATGACTACAAAAATAACTTATATATTACATAATACAGAAAATAAACTCACAATTATTCACAAATTATATCCCCAAAAAACATGTACAAAGACTGCAAAAAAGACACCAAACAAATTTCAAGAAGATGACCAAGCCCCGACATTATAGAAAAATCATATTGCAATAAAGACAAAATAAATTAAGTTTACTACTGGCAATAAAGGCTAGAGCTCAACCCCTAAAATAATCTGACCTCTATTTTAGTGTAAAAAAGCCAATGAAAACATATAAAAAATGAAACATAATTAACTAAAACATTCCTCAGCCTCACCAGTAAAATGAAAAAAGATTAATGAAAAAACAACATCCCTTCAACAAACACAATACCTAACAACCTGAAAAAAAAGAAATGCCAAAATGTAAGAACATAACGTAAAACGTGGTTGTGATAAAACAGGGCTGATTGCAGAGTCCCCATGACTTTTTGTCCCCATTTTACACTTTTTGCTGGTGTTTTCCTGACTCTGGTGGTGTCCTGGGTATTGCTAACCAGTCCCAGGGCCTGCGCTCTGTGTAAAATGAGTATGCAAATTAGGCTAATTATGATTGGCTAAGTCAACCAACCTATAAGTCCCTAGTATAGGGTAAGGCATGTAGGTTTAGGGGCCCCAGCATAGGTGGTGCACCCATAGGCGCACTGCTGAGGTGCCCAGTGTCATTTTAAAGGCAGGCCTGCCTTGCTGGCTGCTTTTAAATTAAAGTTACATGCAAATTCGACTCTGGAATTAAAAGTAGTTCCAAAGTCTTAAACAACCTTATTTTTACATATAAGTCAACCCTAAGGTGTGCCCTATGTGCCCCTAGGGCTGGGTGCCATGTAATTATAAGCAGGGACCTAATAAAAATCATTTAATAAGCCCTGGTGAGGTAAAACATCCACAATAAATGTTTTCTCATTGTAGTGAATGGCCTTCATAGGCTAGAATGGGGAGACTATATAATTTATAAAGTCCCCTTAAGTGTCAGATACCTTAAGTTTGGTATGAAATTAATTGTTATAATAAATCTCACAACTTCAATTGTTGGATTTAATATAACTTGTTCAGGTAAAGAGTGTGAAATTTTACCTGAAAAGTTGCAAACTTCAGCCCTGCAGTGTTTTGCTGCTTTGCTCTGATTGGCCAGCCTCTGGTAGCCTAGCCAGGCTGCCTTGATGAGTTCTGAAGTGGCCTGGCTCAACACAAAGAGAGGTACCTGGGGTAGGAGATCTTCCCTCAGCAGATGGAGAGGCAGGAAGTGGGGAGGGCTGCCAAACTGGTCTTCAAAGGCAGGGAAGGACATTTGGAGCAACCCAACACCTCCCTCACATCCTGCAAACCCAGACAATTAGGTGCCCCCCTGATTAGATTAGGTTAGGGTAGGAGAAGGGTGTGTTTAAGATTTTTAGCCACACCAGTGTGTGGGCTGAGCCAGATGTAACCTCCAAAAATCTTTTTCAGCAATGATGGATTTTTGAGGAGTGTTGCTCCCTGGGATTGATTTTTGTAACACTTCCAGGAAGTGGTCATCACAGGGGGAAGGACCCTGCACCTGACTGGAGAACCAGGACTCCCGTTTTTCACCCAGGAGCAAGGATAAAACTGGCAGACCTGGGCCCACACCTCAGATCCCTACCAGGAAGAATTACAAGAGAAGAAGGACTGCCCTGCTGGACCCCTGACCTGCACCTCAACACTGCACTCTGGAGGACTGCACCAGCTGCACACTTGGGCTTCACTGCAAGAAGGACTTTGCCTGGCTTCAACTGGTTCAAGGAGGGACTCCCTGTTTGCTACAGGTGAAAACGTGCTAACCAGAGTCCCCTGCAAAAACTCCTGAAGCAACTAACCAGCTGACCACTGTCCAGTGGCCAAATTGGAGTTTGCACCAGGTGCATTCTGGGAGGTGTAGTCAGAACCCTCAAGGGGCATCTCAGAGCTTCTGGAACCTTGGGGTGAGCTATGGCCCTCAAAAGAACCTTAAAAGAACATCTGGAAGAAGATCCAGAATTTGAAGAAGTTTGAAAATCTTTTGGAAAAAAGCTCCATAAAAGGACTGACCCGCTACGGCAACTCTAGCCGGCTTGCCTCAACCGCGACCCTGCCTAACTTGCATGTTCGTCTCGGTGAAGAAAATCTCCCAAAAAATTACTAAGTCCAAACATAGAAAGTTGACCGGGACCTCCTAGGCAGTGTATCCGAAAAGAACTCCAGGGATGTCAGATCAGGATTCAGGTTTGCCCCGGTCGATGGATTTTCACCTTGAAAAAATGACTACGTCCGAAGGTGAAAATCTCCACTGAGGGCTCCCGCAATGCGTATCCGAGGAAGAGTTCCAAGAGGTCGGATTGGACTGGCGACTTGGTGCCGCTGAAGAAAATCTCCAGAAAAACGACTAAGTCCTAAGGTAAACTTTTGACCGAGGCCTCCTGCGAGCTGTAGCCAAGCAGGGCTCCATGGCCATCGGCCTCAAACTTTGACTTTGCCCCGGTCGAGGCGCTATTCATTTCTAAATTCTAAAAAGCATTAATTCTTTACAAATTCATATCTCTGGTTCTCTGTATCCGATTTTATTAGTTTTGGGGTCATTATAAAGATAAAAATATAATCTATTGTTATAAATTGGTGTTGGATTTTTATTGTGTTTTGTGTTTTACTTATTTACTGTTTTGTGATTTTTAAAATGCTTTACACATTTGTCTCCTAAATTAAGCCCTGTCGCTCATTGCCAAACTAGCGAGGGTTGAGCTGGGTTTAAATTATTGAGACCTTACTTGACCTAAGTGGAGGTTAGTGGCCTTGTGCTAAGTGTAGGTACTTACCTGCCCTTACCAATAATCCATTTTCCAATAATGGTACATAAATGCCATTTAATAACATGTAACATATATAAAACACTTGTATTCTAATAATTCTGTATCCCAAGGTTATAATGTTTGAAACTGCAACATGTATCAAATCACAAAATGGGAAACTACTATTAAGTGCATATACCTATAGAAAGGAAAACAGTTTCTAGTGAAAGAATAAATAGGAAATGTACAAAATAAAGGCCTGATTACAAGTCTGGTGGTCCTAGGACCAGCAGGCTCTCTATGGCAGTTGGACCATCGCATTTGTGGCAGTCTGACCGCCACATTACAAGGTTGGCGAGTAGACCTGCCAACCTATCGCCATCCTCACCAGGATCCTAGATCCCAACGGGCTGATGGCGGTGCTGGTTGTAATCAGCCAGGGCAGCATTGAACTCAGATTCAGGGTTCAGTCCAGTGGGAAATTCGTAAGGGAGCCAGCGAGGAGGTCACCAGCACTGGGGAGACCTCCCCATCGGGAGTTTGTCAGAAAGATGTTTCCGTCAGCCAAATTCATAATCCGCCCCTAAGACTCCCAAACATGTTGTGGTAAAACAACAACCAAAGAAGACATTGTTGAAGGTGTAAGAGAACACAATCAACCTCAAAACATGACTAAAATTCCAGTTAGAAGGTTAAATAGTTTGTATGTATGTACTTGATAGTGCAAACCTAGCCAAAAGACAGCAGAGTACTGTACATGGTCAAAGATAAGCACAAAGTCAAAGAGTAATAGGAAAGAAAGCTGAGTGATGGACAGTTAATGCAATTATATATACCATTCTTTAAAGAGGCGAGTCTTCAAAGTCCTACAGGTCTTAAGAGAAGCAAGCCCAAGCTCACAAGATCCTAGAGGAACTATAGAAAAAAATACATAATTCCCAGAGTTCCTGAAGTAGCCAATGAGCAACCACCTACTATGGAAAATTTTAAATGGCTAATAACGAGAACAAGGAAGGTTGCTAGGGAAACACAAAGGCCCAGATTTATGAAAAAGTTTGCCCCGCCTTTGCATCATTTTTTTACGCAAAAGCAGCACAAACCTAAAGCCGTATTTATATTCCAACGTTAGACCCGTCAAGCATACACATAACCAAGTTAGCGTCATTTTTTGGGATCGTCAACCCACTTTGCATTGTATTGCAACAATGATATGCACGGTAAGCGTTCCCTTCCATGCTAGCCCTCCAGCGCCATATCTAGCTCCCAATGACACACACTAAGGAAGCGGACCCAAAGAATGATGCAAAGGCTGATTTGGGTCAATTTCAAATGCCTGGTCAGACCAGGCAGTAAAAAGAGGCCCACACACTACCACTTAAGGAGAACACACCGAAGGAGCATTGACAACCTCCTAGACCACATGGAAGTGTTACTGCTCTATCTTGGCACACGCCACAGACGTTAGTGATGACAACAGGTCCCCCCACCACCAGCACAGCAACCCCAAACACCACCACAGCAGCCACAAAGGCAGAGCTAACAGTGGGAGAGGATCTTTCAACAGCATACAACCATCCTTGGGCTCAGGGAACAAGATGTCATCAGGAATTATCGCCTGAACCAGAATTGTACGCCTGTTGCACCACATTGCCCCAGAAATCACTGCAAGGGTGGCAGCTCCAACAAACAGACCACCCATGACCAAACTCCTTGCTGTCCTCCATATGCTGGTGTCAGAATCTTTTCAGACAATGGGAGCGCTAGTGGCTGGGGTCTCCTAGCCATCCTTCTCAGTCTTCCTTCCAAACGTTCTGGATGCAATCAAATGCCTCACACCCCACCACATGTACTTCCCAAACACCCAGAAACTGCAGCAGGAGACCAAGCAAGGTTTCTATCTAATTGCTGGGTTCCCACATGTGCTGGGTGCACCCATGTCCAACTGGTGCCACCTGCAGCAACGGAACACCTGTACAGGAACCGCAAGCACACGCATTTCATAAATGTGCAGGTCATTGTGGACCACAGTGGGCTCTTCTCAAACATCCTTGCCAAATAGTGCAGTAGCATCCATGATGACTACATATTCCAGCATTCTACCATCAATGAGCAGTTCCAGGAGTGATTCGTAGGTAAGCCACCATACCAAACAATTCACAAACACACCTACCATGTAGGACAATCATCACCACATACATCACTGCAATCATTGCACATCACAAACACATATTCACCCACATGTCCGTAATAAAACCACAACCTGACTGGCACACCCCATGAGGGACAGGTGGAGCTATGTCCCCTTTGCATACAGAAGCTGGGAACAAACCACTACAAGTGTCAACTGGTTGACAACTAAAAACACATCCTACACACATTACAACTAATAATGTTTAGCTCAGCAATGTGAATGGCATAGGCCATGTCAATGTACACAATGTAAGGAAAGTCACACATAGGCACAGCCCCACATCAGTCATGGGGTTCAAGCATCTGGCGGCACCAATATCAAATGCCACTCCAGTGTTGCCATGACCAACTATATATCCCCTACACATACCAGACATACCTGTGGTGTGCACATTCACCTGTCTCCTGCATTGTGACGCACACATAGGAATACAACATTACCTGCCGTGAAAGACCACGGGGCAGAACGAAGAGAAGTTGTGCAGCACCTAGTCGAGTGCCACCTCACATTCCCCCTTAGCGCACCCTAACACCACCATCTGTGTGCCGCTGTTAGACTTTTCATCCTTGGCGTTGTCTCCCCTAACTTTTTGCCTCTGTTTCCCAGGTTGTTAATGTGTGCTGGACTCTGTTTTTGCTGCTTTTGGTACTCTGCGCACTTTACCACTGCTATCCAGTGCTAATGTGTAAGTGCTCCTGTTTAAAATGTGTATGTAATTGTCTTTCCATGATTGGCATATTTGATTTACTGCTAAGTCCCTAGTAGAGTGCACTAGTGGTGCTCAGAGCCTGTAAATAAAATTCTACTAGTGGGCTTGTAGCACTGGCTGTTCCACACACATTAGTAGCACTGTAAACATGGCTCAGATCTGCCACTGAAGTGTCTGAGTATGCAGTTTAAAACTGCCAATTCGACTTGGCAAGTGTACCCACTTGCCAGACCTAAACCTTCCCTTTTCTTACATGTAAGACACCCCTAAGGTAGGCCTTAGGTAGCCCAATGGGCAGGGTGCAGCGTATGTTTAAGGTAGGACATATACTAATGTGTTTTATATGTCCTGACAGTGAAATACTGTCAAATTCGGTTTTCACTGTTGCAAGGCCTATCTCTCTCATAGGTTAACATGGGGGCTACCTTTATAAATTATTAAAGTGTAGATTCCCTTTGGGAGCAGATAGACATGTTGAGTGTGGGGTGTCTGAGCTCACAATTTAAAAATACATCTGTTGGTAAAGTTGGTTTTAAAATTGTGTGTTTGAAAATACCACTTTTAGAAAGTGGGCATTTTCTTGCTTAAACCATTCTGTGATCTGCCTGTTTGTGGATTCCCAGTCTGGGTCAGTCTGACAGTTGGGCTGTTTGCCCCTCTCTCTAGACGGTGACACAAAAGGAGTTGGGGTGTAGTCTGCATTTCCTGATGAGCCGTCTGTGCTGCTAGAAGGGAGGGGAGGAGTGGTCACTTACTCCTGAAAGGGCTGTGCCTGCCCTCACACAATGCAGTCTCCAACTCCCTGGTGTGTGTCTGGGGCCTGGCCTGGACAAGGCAGGATTTCACAAACAAGAGAGACTTTCCTTTGAAGTAAGCCTACTTCAAAGGGCAAAATGGGTATAAGAAAGGCACCCAAAATCACAGACTTTAGATCACTTCTGGACATCAAGAAGAACCTCTGCCTGGAGAAGAGCTGAAGAGCTGAGGTGAAGTGCTACTCTGCCTGAGACTGTGCTTTGTGGAGCTATCCTGCAGTTGCTGCTTCTGCCTGTGCAGGAGGACAAAGACTGGACTTTGTGTGCCTTCCTGCTTGTGAAGAATTCTCCAAGGGCTTGTCCTATGCTTTCCTCCTGCTGTTGAAGTCTCAGGGCCATCAAAGACTTCTCCTGCCATCACCAGGACTCTCTGCTGAGACCCCTGCCAAGTGGTGCCCTATCCGGTTCCTGGGGACCTTGGAAGGTGAAGCTGGCAGACCAAGACTGAAAATCCACGCACAGACCGCGTGCAGAGAAAATTCTAACTCCTTCCAAGACGCGGCTGAAAAATGACGCGCCGCTGGCTTTGTGTCAGAAATCGATACTCCACCGGCATCACAGCTGGAAAATCGACGCACGGAGCTGGAAGAACGACACGCAGCACTGTCACAAGCCACATTGCGCGGTTTTGCTGATACCGTGTGGCAGGATTTTCGATGCAAACCTTCCCGGGCGTGGACAAATGATGCAACGCCTGCTCGTACCCAAGTGCTGCCCAGATTGACGCATTGCTCCCCTGCGGGGAGGAAAAACGACGCACGCCAACCTGACCGGAGAAGGAGAAAAGACGCACGGTCTCACTTGTGGGTGAGAAAGTGATTCACCGCTTACCTTTTTCAATGTAGACTCACCCGTGCGTGTTATTTTGACGCTACCCACGTACTTTTCAACGATAACAGTGTTTTACATGTTTTGTGAAGGATTTAAGACTCTTGTTACTTTTTAATTAATAACTTGACTTGTGTATGTTGGATTTTTGTCGTTTTGGTCTTGTTTTGTTTAGATAAATATTTTCTATTTTTCTAAACCTCTGTTGTGTCATTTTGTAGTGTTTTCATTAAGTTATTGTGTGTGTTGGTACAAATACTTTACACCCAGCACTCTGAAGTTAAGCCTGCCTGCTTGTGCCAAGTTACCAAGAGGGTGAGCGGGAGTTAGCTGAGGGTGATTCTCCTTTACCCTGACTAGAGTGAGGGCCCTTGCTTGGACAGGAGGTAACCTGACTGCCAACCAAAGACCCAATTTCTAACATTGCTAATCAGCGGTTGGGATTGGACTTGTATTTGTACTTGACATACAGTGATTAAGTGTACACTACTGTTTATAGTGCAGACCACTATGTGACCACATACTACTTGTCTTGTGATTTTGTTTTTTCTCTTTTTTGGATTTTTCCCTACTTCTATTTCGTGGTAATCCTTGATTGACCTTTGAACTTCATTGGGAACTTGTTTTATGCCTTTTTAGAACTTTGCACTTCTGTTGACTTTTCATCATGTCTCAGTCTGGAGATGCATCAGAGGGCCTGGGTGGCAGCCAAGGAAGCTGAGGGGCACACAGGAGATGAGGATGAGGGTGAGGAGGAGGAAGATGTGCAGAGTATTCATAATGGTATTGTGGGTGGGCCTATTCTGTCTGGGGGGAGGATTTCCAGAGCAGGTAGCAGTGTCTCATCTAAGGGTCTGACTCCTGAAGAGTTGCAGGACAGACAGGCAGAGAGGGCTCACCAGTTGGAGTTGGAGAAAATGAGAATGGCCATAGAGGAGAAATAGTTGTTGTTGGCTCATGAGCTCAGCTTGAGGGAGCTGGATCAGAGGAGTCAGTCCAGAAGGGATGGTGGCCGCAACATCACAGTGCAGCCTGAGAGGAGGGTGCACATTCCTAAGGACCTTGTGAAAGATTACAAAAGGGAGGATGACATACTGCTGTGGTTTAAGGAGTGTGAGTCTGTTCTCCATATGAATCTGGTCCCTGAAGCTCATTGGGGGCTGGTCTGTGGAGGCACATTGAGGTAGAGGGAATAGATACTCTGACATCCTTAGAGGATCCCCAGGGGCTCACTTACCCTATCATGAAGGATGCCTTGATCACTAGGTATGGTCTCACCCCTGATCAGTATAAGGACACGTTTAGGTCCTATAAGAAGAAGGAATGCAACCATGGGTGGAATGTGTAGATGCATTCTGCAGGTCACTGGATGGTTGGGTGAAGGGCAGTAAGGTGACAACGTATGAAGGGCTTTACAATCTGATTGCTCAGGAGCACTCGTAAAGTTTATGTTTTCCATAGCTGCGCCAGCACCTGATTGACAGCAAGCTGACTGACCCCAGGAAGCTTGCTCAGGAAGCGGACTGCTGGGAGAGCATCAGGGTCCAAAAGAGGTATTGGAGAGACCACGCCAAGGGTGGGTAGGGTCCCTCTCAGAAGAAAGGGAGGGGTGAGGATAAACAGGAGGAGTTCACTAAAGGACCCCAATCTGATTCCCAGCGTAAGGATTCCCAGCCCCCCGAGTGAGAAGAAGCCATGGCGGCTCTCCAAAGGGAAACCTGTGGCAGGGGACCCCCACATAAGTGCTATGCATGTGACCAGGTGGGTCATGTGAGGGGAGACCCCACATGACCCAAGAGTACACTGGCACCCACTGGTGCACAGTCCCAGGGTTTGGCTAGTGTAGCACTTGGGGAGGAGTTGGTTCCAGGTGGGTGGGAGCCAGCTGAGATGACCCTTGTCTCACTAGGGGACAGAGATGGTCCAGAGAACCCTTGTGCCTGAGAACACTAAAAGGTACAGGCAGTGGGTGATGATCAATGGACAGAGGGTGGAGGCTGTGAGTGACACAGGAGCCAGGGTGACTACATTGAGGAGTCACCTGGTGTCTAAAGAGCAGATAGATCCCTGGGTACTTCACCAAGTAGTTGCGGTAGACAACTCAGAGCGCCTGTACAGAGTGTCGCAGGTTCCCTTTGAATGGGGGATCTCAGATTCCTTGAAGGTAGCTGTGAGTCCAACCATGCCTGTAGATTGTTTGCTTGGCAATGACCTGGAGGATTCCCCTTGGAAGGAGGTGGAACACAGCTCACACTTGAAGATGTTGGGTCTGCCTGGGTGGGTAAGCGTATCCACCAGGTCTATGGCAGCCCATCAGGGTGATCAGGAGGCCCTGGAGCCTGAAAGAGTGGCCCAGGTGTCTACCAGAAGAAGTAAGGGCAAGGGGCGTGGGAAACAGGCCCCAGAAGTTCCCACTGTCCAGGAGGAGGCTGAAGCTGAGGGGGAGACCCTGGAACCTACAGGGGAACAGGTGGCTGAACTGGGTGAGGTCCCTGAGTTGGCAGAGTGGCAGCAGGAAGGAGGGCCCACCAGGGAAGCATTCTGTGAGGCACAGAAGTCATGCCCTACTCTGGAGGGTTTGCGGCAGCAGGCTGTAGACCAGGCATCTGGCAAGGAGCCTGGATCACATCTGATTTACTGGGAGGATGGCCTCCTATATAGCAAGCCTAATGTTCCTGAGCCTGGGTCAGCCCGTGTGCTGGTGGTACCCCAGTGCTTCAGAGCCTTCCTACTGGGTCTGGCTCATGATGTGCCTTTAGCTGGTCATTTGGGGCAGGACAAGACCTTTGAGAGGCTTGTCATCCACTTCTATTGGCCCCAAATGCACAGACACTCTAATGCTCATTGCAGGTCTTGCCCAACTTGTCAAGCAAGTGGCAAGAGTGGGGGGAAATGTAAGGCTTCCCTCCAACCTTTTCCTGTTGTCAGTACCCCCTTTGAAAGGGTTGGCATTGACATTGTGGGACCTCTGGATCCCAAGACAGCCATGGGCAACAGGTTTATCCTGGTCTTGGTGGACCATACCACCCGGTACCAAGAAGCCATTCCTTTAGGACCAGTCACTGCCCCTGTGGTGGGTCTTGCCTTGATGGGAGATTTTACCTGCATGGAGTTCCCCAAGGAAGTGGTATCTGAGAGGGGTACCAACTTCATATCTACTTATATGAAGTCTCTGTGGAAGGTGTGTGGGGCAATGTATGAGTTCACCACACCTTACCACCCTCAAAGTAATGGTCTGGTTGAGAGATTCAACCAGACCATGAAAGGCATGATTATGAGCCTGTCAGAGCCCTTGAGGCAGAAGTGGAACGTCCTCTTGCCATGCCCTCTGTTCGCTTACAGGGAGTTGTCTCAAAAGGGACTCTGCTTTACTCCTTTTGAGCTGATTTATGGCCACTCAGTGAGGGGACTTTAAGTCTGGTCAAGGAGGCTTTGGAAAAAGCTCCTAGTAAACCCTCCAGGATGTATTTAGCTACATGCTGGCTCTGAGAAACCAGACTGCCCGCTTCAGGAGTCTCGCACAGGAGAACCTGGAAGCAAGCCAGGAGGATATGTAACAGTAATATGACCAGATTGCCACTCTGGTCGAGTTTCAACCTGGACAAAAAGTGTGGGTGATGGCACCAGTGGAGCCTAGGGCACTCCAGAACAAGGGGACTGGGCAATTTGAGGTGGTGGAGCGCAAGAGTGTAGTCACCTACCTGGTGAACTTGCAGACTCCCAAGAACCTTTTGAAGAGGGCCTAGATCAATCTATAGCCTTCATTAGGAGGAGGTTACTTCCCAGGGAATGTAGGTGAAGTGCCGTAGAGCGTGAAGCTTTTGCTGTGGTCTGGGCACTGAAGAAGCTAAGACCCTACTTGTTTGGGACTCACTTTCGGGTTCAGACCGACCACAGGCCTCTCAGATGGTTAATGCAGATGAGGGGTGAGAATCCAAAACTGTTGAAGTGGTCCATTTCCCTACAGGGGATGGACTTTACGGTGGAACATCGCCCTGGCACAGATCACGCCAATGCTGATGGTCTGTCCTGACTTCCGCCTCAGTGATGAAAACTCCCATGAGGTTGAGTAGTTGCGCCCCACTTTCAGCTGGGTGACACGTGTTAGACTTTTCATCCATGGCGTGGTCTCTCATAACTTTTTCCCAGGTTGTTGATGTGTGCTGGACTCTGTTTGTGCTGTTTTTGTTACTCTGGGCACTTTACCACTGTTATCCAGTGCTAAACTGCAAGTGCCCCTATATAAAATGTGTATGTAATTGGCTTTCCATGATTGGCACATTTGATTTACTGGTAAGTCCCTAGTACAGTGCACTAGAGGTGCCCATGGCCTATAAGTCAAATTCTACTAGTGGGCCTGCAGCACTGGGTGTGCCACCCACATTAGTAGCTCTGTAAACATGGCTCAGACTGCCACTGCAGTGTCTGTGTATGCAGTTTAAAACTGCCAATTCAACTGGGCAAGTGTATTCACTTGCCAGGCCTAAACTTTCCCTTTTCTTACATGTAATACACCCCTAAGGTAGGTCCTAGGTAGCTCCATGGGTAGGGTGCAGTGTATGTTTAAGGTAGGACATATACTAATGTGTTTTACATGTCCTGTCAGTGAAATACTGCCAAATTCAGTTTTCATTGTGGCAAGGCGTATCTCTCTCATAGGTTAACATTGGGGCTACCTTTAAAAATGACTAAAGCGTGGATTCCCTTTGGGAGCAGATAGACATATAGAGTTTGGGGTCTCTGAGCTCACAATTTAAAAATACATCTTTTAGTAAAGTTGGTTTTAAGACTGTGTTTGAAAATGCCTCTTTCAGAAAGTGGGCATTTTCTTGCTTAAACCATTCTGTGACTCTGCTTGTTTGTGGATTCCCTCGGACTAGAGTGAGGTTCCTTGCTTGGACAGGGGGTAACCTGACTGCCAACCAAAGACCCCATTTCTAACAGCCGCAAACAAGAAATGGTCCACCATGGCACATAATTTGTGCAACATTGTAAAGATCATGGATGCCATTGTAGTACTCTGTAGGAGTATAGTGGATACCTGATTTTTCATGCATCGGTCATAGGGACCCATATAAAATAATGGTGTAGCCCCTCCCAGCACCAGCACTGTGCTTGTGTCCCAAGTGTATGTGATAAATCAACTATAGGAATATTGGAGATTCCAACTCGAGCTACTTTTTATCATCCTACAAATGTGTGATTCACACCTTAGTACACTTGATGGCTGGCACCACCATCACCTGCCACAAAGGGTCACTGTGTGTTGCACTGCATGCGTAGTACCACATGGTAACACGGGGGCCAGAGTTTGGCTTTGTAGGGCTATCATGGTGTCGCTACCTATGACACCACTGTGGTGCAAGGAGATGGAAGCTTCCACCAATAATAGGACACTGGCACAAATATGGACAACACTACACATATTTGCAAGGGCAGAACCATCCGTTTGAATTGAATATTACAATTCCCAGGTCCCTAAGCCACAACCCAAGATTGTCATGTCCATCAACACAGACCTATGAAACCATTTCACAAAACAGGAACATACACTATACCAGAAGCATGTCTGAGTCACCACTCCTCCTAAAACCAGCAACTGCCAAGGTATATACCAAACCACTATCAAGCTTTACCAGCACATCTTCACTCATTCCTTTGCAGCCGACCAAGGTTACGGCATACAGCTATGCGTCATGACTCCATTTGACAATCCCACAATGGTGGAAGAGCGTGCATATAATGAAGGGCACAGAAGAACATGAAATGTGGTGGAGAGGACATTTGGGCTTCTGAAGTCAAGGTACAGGTGCCTGGCCCTGATAGAAGGAAGCCTGCTGTATGCTCCCCAACGAGGAGGATGACAATGGTGCAGCACGTTTGGAGGGGGAGCTATAAAACACTGCTGCAGGAGTTCGCAGGAGACTGCAAATTGTACAGAACTTCTACACTGTACAAATATTATCACTTCATAAATATTACCCATAAATTACTTTGCACCTGAATCTCCATGGTCTACTCATTTTCCACTACATATACCACTGGAATGTAACTCATACCTCAGAGAGCAAGAAAGAAACACAACAGTTACAATTATGGTAGCAACATAGTTTGATGTAAGAGGGTCTATTGACTCCATGTTACACATCAATGTCACATAACTCATGGGCATGTGGTTCTTGAAGGCCTAAATCCAAGCACCACAATATACAAGTGGGCAATGTGCAAATTCCCAGCCCTTTCCCCACATCATCACCACACTTGACAGGATGTATGAAAGGGGGGCATACATAAGGTAGGGGATGTTATCAAATAGTGTTTAAGTAATGTAGGAACTGAACAGTGTCACATCTCAGGAGGATTGCTGCTTCACCAGCACTGTGGATGTGTGACAAGGGGGGACATCATTGGTAACTATGGACCTTCAGTTACTGTGCAGGGTTTGTAACCACTGCAGAGCCTGCACTGTGTATCCATGGACATATGTCCTGGCACTGCCATTGGACACAACCCTGACACATGGTGCATTGTACCTCAGTTATGGCACATACACGTTGACTGTGGAATGCGCTATGGGTGACCATACAAATGATGCAGCAATGGGTGCTGAATCACTATCCAAACATACGGCCCATTGTCAGGATCTGAGAATAAAATGGGACAATGCACCACCAAGTTATTGTCTGGGTGGAATATAAGCAGAGTGTGTTCCACTCCCTACATACATTATATACACACTCACTTGTCACACAAATCTGCTGTCTTGACACATGCCTACAGCAAATCCAGATATACAAGGGAAGACCGATGTACTGGTTTATGGCCTAGGTAGCTTAGGGTTTGCAAGTATCAACAATGGATGACATGTGTACACCATCACATCGCACAAAGCAATACATACCACTCATTGTCACTCACATGCCAGACCGAGAGCAAGGGACCAAAAGTGACAAAATTCCCTAACATGTTTAGGTCTCCAATATGCCAATCAGGTGTGTGATGTGCAAGTAAGTCCAGAAATGTCCAAACATGACACAGACCCATTAAAAAATGAATGGGAGTAGAAGTAGACAGATACGTTGCATGTGGATAATGAAAAAAGCAGCACTGAGATGATTTCACACATCAACATCATACAGTCAAGAGTGATATATGTTGTGGAATGCAGGAATAAATGCATACCCATGATCAACGAAGGATGTGGATGGACAGCTGAGAGATACCCACAGATACTTGGAAATACAATATGGGAGGTCACTTGGAGACAACACAAGTGCTGTGGCTGGTATAATGTCATGTGTGTGGTACTCATTAAATATCGCAAAGCCAGGCAAAGGGACAGTAACTAGCATGTAGTAAGTAGTAGAAGATGTGTACATCTATAATTTATACAAGTCACACATTGCATCCTGTACATGTATGACCAGACAATGTTGCTGTAGAAGATGTGTACAAAGTGTAAGCAATTTAAAGATTGGCAGCAATGTAGGACACAAAATATTTCTAGCAAATAATGCGGTAAAACATGGAGAAGGCACACACATAGACCAATACAGACTGTGCAAAACATCAATGTCTACGTGTGATCACCCAACATATGTATAGAGAGGGTGGCTAAGTCAGTACATAACCCAGTCATGTTTGCCACTACTATAACCTGGTAGTTGCCTATTGCATACCAACATGACAGGAGGCAGTGAAAGATAACACCATCTGTGCCATGGCAGGTTCCGAAAATAGAAGTCACAAAAGAGATACAACCTGTTAGAAATGGGGTCTCTAGTTGGCAGAGGTATTCACCTTTGTCCAAATAGGGACCACAATCCTAGTCAGGGTAAATAACACACAATCCAAATTATACTGTGCCCACCCTCTGGTAGCTTGGCACTGAGCAGTCAGGCTTATCTTGGAAGCAATGTGTAAGGTATTTGTGCAATAAGTCATACAGTAACACAGTGAAAACACCACAAAAATACACCACACAGGTTTAGAAAAATATAAGATATTTATCTGGTTAAATTAAGGTCAAAACGATAAAGATTCAATAAGCATCAGTTGTGATATCACTTTTGCAAGTTTAAAAAAAGCCTTAAATCTTAAAAGTCAACAGTTGTCCCCTGGTCTCACAAAGTACCTGGTTTGCATCAAAAATAACACGCACAGAAACCGCAGAGGAGGAGATGCATGGAAAAATAGGGTATACGTCGGATTTTCCGGTGGGGCACAGATGGTGCATAGTTTCTTTCCATCCTGCAAGGGGCTTTGTGCTAATTTCCGGCGCGAAGGCTTGGTTCCGCACTGCGATACGTTGATCTTTTTGATGCCTAGGGACAATGTGTGGAAATCTTGGGCATGCGGGACAAAGTCATAGGCGCTGTGTTGATCCGGTAGGTGAGGCGTTTAATTTTCTGTTGCACTGCAGGTGCTGCATCGATTCTTCACTCTGGAAGTTAGTCTGCGTCATTACGTTTTGGCTGTGCATTGATCCGGTAGGCTGTGCGTCAAATTTCTGGCCTCAAGGCAGGTGCTGCGTCGATTTTTCACTCAAGACGTAAGGCTGCGTAATTCTGATTCAGGTGTGCAGCGATTTTCTCATCGCAAGGCAGGCTGTGCTTTGTTTCCGGCAGGCTGAGTCGATTTTCGATGCACAAGGAGTTCCTTGAAGAGATTAAGGCCCTCATTACAAACATGGTGGTCAGTGATAAAGCAGCGGTAATACCGTCAACAGGCCGGTGGTAACAAAAATGGAATCATGACCACTGCTGAAACCACTCAGACAGACAGCCACTTTAACACACCGACTGCCAGGGCAGAATCAACAAGTACCACGGCGGTAACCACCAACAGTCAGGCGGAAGACAATGTTCAGCCCACTGTATTATGACCGGCCTATCCGCCACCTTTTCCGGGGTGGTACCAACAACATCAAAAGCCTGGCGGAAACAGATCTCAGAAGCCTGTGGAGACTCAGTTAACAACCACAACGCCATGGAGCTACCTTCTGCTTCATTATGAACACCAACGCCGGCGAAGACGACCACGGTGAGTACTTCCGCCTAGCACGCATGGGAGGGGGGAGGAAACAGAGAGTGACACACACAAACAACACGCAACACCCCCACCCCCAACACCATACACACATCCAGATGCAGCAACATAACCCAGCACCCCTCAGGAATAATGCAAGGACAAAATGATTTGAAGAAAGTGAGTGTAATACGATAAAATACTATGAATAAGTGCACAAAAATTCAAACGTATATACGTATTTACAAATGTAGGGGCACTGCCCAGTCCTCAATGTCCGCGGACCACAGGGCCACAACACATAGGCCAAAGCCCCACCTCACTCCTGCAACAACACAGAGAGAACACTGCAGGGGCATCAGGTCAAATATAGACAGGCACCTCAGGGGGAGAGGAATTGAGGGGCACCTCAGCCGGAAGATGGTACAACACCACTGGTCCTGAGGGGGCAACATGCCCTGAGCGCTGTCCTGGGGAGTGCAAGGCCACAGTCTCTCAAGTGGGTAGTTTGCCCACTGCTTGGTCCTGGTGAGTGCAAGGCCACAGTCTTTCAACTGGGTGATTTGCCCACTGATGTGTCCTGGGGAGTGCAAAGCCACAGTCTCTCTAGTGGATGGCTTCTCCACTGGTTCTGGAGGGGGCATTGTGCCCAGTGTGTTTCATCTTGGGAAGGATGAGGTGAGTGGATGGCTTCTCCACTGGTTCTGGGGGGGGCATTGTGCCCAGTGTGCTTCATCCCGTGGAGGAAGTGGTGAGTGGATGGCTTCTTCCACTGGTTCTGGAGGGGGCATTGTGCCCAGTGAGCTTCATCCTGTGGAGGATGGAGTGAGTGGATGGCTTCTTCCACTGCTTCTGAAGGGGGCATTGTGCCCAGTGAGCTTCATCCCGTGGAGGAAGTGGTGAGTGGATGGCTTCTCCACTGGTTCTGGAGGGGGCATTGTGCCCAGTGAGCTTCATCCTGTGGAGGATGAGGTGAGTGGATGGCTTCTCTACTGGTTCTGGAGGGGGACATTGTGCCCAGTGATGCAGATCTTGGGGAGTGCAAGGTCACAGTCTCTCACCTGGGTGTCAGACCCACAGGATTTGCAGGGGCCAGGCCGCACAACAGCCCATGGATGCAGGACTACACACTGTCCGCCGGTGGTGACGGCTGCTAAGAGGTGGCAGTGGTGCTGGTGGCGGTGCTGGCAGTGGGGGGGGAGGCTCCAGCCCATCCCCTGCAGCCTTGGACGGCTGCCCACTGGGGCTGCTGTTGCTGGCAGTGGTGCTGGTGGCGGTTCTGGCAGTGGTGGGGGAGGCTCCAGCCCACCCCCTGCAGCCTTGGACGGCTGCCCACTGGTGCTGCTGCTGCTGCTGGCAGTGGTGCTGGTGGTGGTGCTGGCAGTGGTGGGGGGAGGCTCCAGACCATTCCCTGCAGCCTTGGACGGCTGCCCACTGGGGCTGCTGCTGGCAGTGGTGCTGGTGGCGGTGCTGGCAGTGAAGGGGGGAGGCTCCAGCCCTTCCCCTGCAGCTTTGGACAGCTGGACCACCATGGTTGGTGGGGGGGGGGGGGCTCTGAATGAGTCCCAGCACCAGGCCTCCTGTCATTCCTGCCTGCTGGTGCAGGCCCCTTGCCCTTCCTGTCAGCAGCCGGGGATTGTTCCTTGCCCTTACCTGCAGCAGCTGGGGGTGCCTTCTTGACCTTCCTTGAAGCAGTTGGGGGTGCCTCCTTGCCATTCCTTGATGGAGCTGGTGGTGTCTCCTTGGCCTTCCTTGCAGCACCTGGTGCAGGCACCCTTTCAGTGTGGCTGCCTGGTGCCCAGTATCCTCTCCCACCTGGAGTAGCTGTCAATACTACCATGGACTGGGTGGCTGAGGTGCTCGCCTGGGTTCTGACCACCCTGGTCCGACGTGAAGGATGGCGGAGGGGGTAGTAGGGAAGAGGTCGATGATGGAGAGGATAAGCTTCTTAGGGACATTGGGGCAGGAAGAGGGTGAAGGTTTGGGGTGGAGGAAGAGGAAGTGGCTGTAGGAGATGTCTGTCTTCTGTGTTTGGGTGCAGGTGCATGGGCCAGATGCTGTTGTGAGGTGGATGGCTGTTTGGTCTCTGAGTGCACGCGTTTGTGTGCTTCGGGAGGATGGGCCACAGACACAGTGGGAGAGGACACAGGGGACGTGTGCATGGATGTCGGGGTGGTGACTGCCAGTGAGGGTCATGTAGTGATAGGTGTGCTGGTGATGAGTGTAGACGCAACTGGGAGGGAGTTGGAGGAGGAGGAGGAGGGGGACACAGTGCAGGCAGTGGATGTTGATATGTCTGCATCTGGATGGTGTTTATGTAAGTGCCTGTGGGATGATGTGTGGTGATTGTGTTTGCCTGAACAACTCCTGTGTGTTGTCTTGTGTGCATGCTGGTCTGCCTGTGTTCTTGGAATAGGTTGGGGTAGAGGGGAATAGGACTGGGTACAGGAATTTGGAGAGGGGAGGCTAGAAACAGGGACAATGGCTGCCATCAGAGAGGAGACCAGAGCCTGGATTGATCTCTGTTGGGCCACCACGCCAGTGTGAATGCCCTCCAGGAATGCATTTGTCTGTTGCATTTGGGCTGCCAGACCATGGATGGCATTCACAATGGTTGACTGCCCAACAGAGATGGATCTCAGGAGGTCAATAGCCTCCTCACTCAGGGCAGCAGGACTAACTGGGGCAGGGCCTGAGGTGCCTGGGGCAAAGGAGATGCCTACCCTCCTGGGTAAGTGGGCACAGGAAACAACCTGAGTGGCTGCTGCAAGGGCGGTGCTGGTACCAGGGTGGCGGCTGTACCTGTAGTTGGGGTGGGCACAGAGGTGTTCGCCACAACCAGGGAGCTTCCATCTGAGCAGGTAACACTGTCCAAACTGTCCCCTCCAGTCTCTGCCATGGTGCTCCCCTCGCGCTCTGTCCCACTGGTGCCCTCACCGTCTGTGGATTCAGCCTACTGGGCTCTGTGGGATGCAGCTCCCTCCATTGCTGGTGCCTCTGCTCCTCCGCCAGATGATTCTAATGCGCATAAGGACAGGGTGACAAAACAAAAAGGGGGAGGAGAGACAAAGATTACACGTGGTCAATGGCGGCAACAACACCACCATTGGCGTGCACAACACACACACACACAGGGAACAGTCCTACGCACTAGGCATTGCACTACCAGTCATAATGATAATCACCAGCCCATGGACATTGACACCGAACGCCAACTGCAGCATACCGGAGACCCACAGACCGCGGCCCAGTAGTGGATGCCTACTAGCTTGGCTGGAGGAAGTTTACATCAGACCCTGCTCAAAATGGGACCTACCCTGCAATGTCCGGCCTGGCCTAGGGGCACCCACAGACCCACATCCCCACCCGGATACCACCCCACCACACGCAAGTAGTATATTGGGGCACTGTACTCACCCCCTGGCTGCTGTGATGCCCACAAGCACCCATCCAGCTCTGCATAGGCCACCGCCAGTATGAGGGCCATCGGGGGTCAGGGTTCGACGGGCACACCTTCCTCGTTGGGAGGCCATCCCCAGCTGGGCCTCTGCCATCTTCCGTGCCCAGCATCTCAGGTCCTCCCACCCTTTCCGACAGTGGGTGCTCCGCCTGCCATAGACCCCCAGGGTCCACACGTCTTTGGCGATGACCCTTTTTCTGATGGGTGCTGACCTGCAAAGAAATACACATAGGAAAAGGTATCAGTCAGACCATCCTGCCTGTTACACTCATGGCCTACCATAGCCCCTCACATCCCCTTATGCACAGACATGGCCAAACATACATGCAGCATGCTGCCCAGGGCCCATCCACCAACCCCCCACATGAGGCCTTCACACACACCACTCCATGCATTAATGCCCCATGCATCGTGCTCACAATGTACTCACCTGTTAGTCTGGATGCCCATACAGCATTCGGTACTGGGGTAGGCCCCCATCCACCAGTCTCTCCAACTCCGCCAAGGTGAAGGCAGGGACCCTTTCCCCAGTCACACGAGCCATGGTCGGTTCCAGACACAGGTCACAGCGGCACATGCAGTGTAGGTCCTCTCCTGTTGAAGGTCAGGTAGCAAGTGAGTGAACAGATAGAAAATGGCGGTCACGTCCACAGCGGTGTGTACCGTCACCGCCGGCGTACATCACCATTGGCCACTGTACCCCATAGGTCCCAATATGAACCAATGAGGAGTTGCACTGAGGTTCTCGACCGCCTCCAGCATCAGCGCACAACATCAGCGGAATTACCTCATTCCCACATGTCCGTCCATACAGGACAGGCAGATGCCATTTCAGGGAGGGGAGGCCATGTCACCTAACTGCATCACAGTACACATATGTACCATTTGAACCTATCCAACAATATACTGTTACAATTACAACATGCAATGAAGTGTAGTGTGATACTGACCAGCTGCTCACCATTTTGCCCCATAGATTGCAAATGCTGCGGATGAATAGGAGATGGAGACATCCCCCGTGTACAGACCCCTGGTGGACTTGGTAAAAATGGAGGACAGGCACATTATCCTCACCTATAGAACGGACAGGGCCACAATCACAGAGCTGTGTGCCCAATGAAGCCTGACCTGATATCAGCTGTCCATCACCCCACCGGAATCCCCCCTCTTGGTCAAGTGCTATCTGTGCTCCATTTCCTGGCAACTGGCTCCTTCCAAGTGAGAGTGGGCTTGGCAGCAGGAATGTCACAGCCAATGTTCTCAATAGTGCAGTGTAGGAGGCTAGCCTGGCTTATAGTGGGTACCTGAGGGTACTTACACCTTGTGCCAGGTCCAGTTATCCCTTATTAGTAGATTAATAGTGTTCTAGCAGTTAGGCTGATAGAGGTAGCTATAGCAGAGCACCTTAAGCTGAACTAGGAGACATTCAACGCTCCTACTATACCACTTATATCATATAGGTACTATATCATAAGAAACACAATACTCAGAGTTACCAAAAATAAAGGTACTTTATTTTAGTGACAATGTGCCAAAAATATCTCAGAGGATCTACTCCCTTAGGAGGTAAGTAAAATACACAAAATATACACACAAACCAAAATCAGGTAAGTAAAATAGTCAGAAAATAGTGCAAACACTGTAGAATACAATAGGATGCAATAGGCCTAGAGGCAACACAAACCATATACTAAGAAAGTGGAATGTGAACCACAAATGGACCCCTAGGCTAGTGTAGTGTGTAGAGGGCCGCTGGGAGTGTAAGAAAACACTAAGGGTGTCCAAGATACCCCACCCCAAGACCCTGAAAAGTAGGAGGAAAGTACTACTATTTACCCAGAAACACAATAAAATCATGATAGAGGATTCTGCAAAGACCACAACAGACTATAAAGCACTGAATACGGATTCCTGGACCTGAGGACCTGCAAAGGAAGGGGACCAAGTCCAAGAGTCGTGAAAGTGTCCGGGGAGCAGGAGCCCACTAAACCCCAGATGAAGGTGCAAAATTGATGCCTCTGGGCAGAAGAAGCTGAAGATTCTGCAACAATGAAAGGTGATAGGAACTTCTCCTTCATGCAGAAGATGTCCCACAGAGTGCTGGGGGATGCAGAGTTGTTTCTTTGGATAAAGATTGCCGACAAGCCTTGCTAGCTGCAAAGGTCACGGTTGAATAAAAAGGGTGCTGCCTGGGCCCAGTAAGGACCAGGATGTCGCCACTTGGGAGAGGAGACAGACGGGGCCCTCAGCAACGTGGAGAGCCCACGCACAAGAAGGTAGCACCCGAAGAAGTCCTTGAACATGGGTTCAAGAAGACTGAACATGGCGGTCATCTCAACACTACAAAAGAGGGTCCCACAAAGCCGGAGGTCAACTCAGGGAGTTGAGCAATGCAGGATGGAGTGCTGGGGGCCTGGGCTTGGCTGTGCATGTAGGATTCCTTGCAAAAGTCCAAAGAAGCCCTAGCAGCTGCAGTTCACGCGGTGCACAGGATTACTGTCTGGAGAGGAGAGGCAAGGACTTACCTCCTACAAATTTGGACAGTTGGACCACTGGACAGTCTGGGTCACTTGGGTCCACCACCTGTGTTCCAGGGGCCACGCTCGTCAGGATGAGAGGGGTCCCAGAGTACCGGTGACGCTGAAGTTTGGTGCCTGCTGGAGCAGGGGGAAGATCTTGTCAACCCACAGGAGATTTCTTCGTGGCTTCCAGTGCAGGATGAAGGCAGGCAGCCCCCAAAGCATGCACCACCAGGAAACAGTACAGAAAGCTGGCAGGATTAGGCGTTACAATGTCGCTGGTAGCCTTCTTGCTACTTTGTTGTAGTTTTACAGGCATTCTGAAGCAGTCAGCAGTCAATCCTTGGCAGAAGTCGAAGAGAGAGGTGCAGAGGAACTCTGGTGAATTCTTGCAAGTTGTTATCTGAGGAAAAGCCCACTGGAGAGACCCTAAATATCCCTCAGAGGAGGATTGGCCATCTAGTGAGGTAAGCACCTATCAGGAGGGGTCTCTGACATCACCTGCTGGAATTGGCCACTCAGAGGACTCCAGAGTGCCCTCACACCTCTGAATTCAAGATGGCATTGGTCTGGGACACACTGGAGGAGCTCTGGGCCCCACCCCTAGGGTGGTGATGGACAGGGGAGTGGTCACTCCCCTTTCCTTTGTCCAATTTTGCGCCAGAGCAGGGACTGGGGGTTCTCTAAACCCTTCAAAGCATTTCCAGAGGCTGGGAGAGGCTACTCTTCCCCAGCCTTTAACACCTATTTCCAAAGGGAGAGGGTGTAACACCCTCTCTCCGAGGAAATCCTTTGTTCTTCTTTCCTGGGACTGGGCTACCCAGACCCCAGGAGGGCAGAATCCTGTCTGTGGGGTGGCAGTAGAGGTAGATGCAGGGAAAACCCCAGAGAGCTGCTTTGGCAGTACCCGGGATCCATGGTGGAGCCCCAGGGATGCATGGGATTGGCACCCCAATACCAGATTTGGTATGGGAGGACAATTCCATGATCTTAAACATGTTACATGGCCATATTCAGAGTTACCATTGTGAAGCTACATATAGGTATTGACCTATATGTAGTGCCCGCGTGTAATGGTGTCCCCGCACTCACAAAGTCCGGGGAAATGGCCCTGAACTATGTGGGGGCACCTTTGCTAGTGCAAGGGTGCTCTCACTCTTAGTAACTTTGCACCTAACCTTCAGCAATTGAAGGCTAGACATAGATGTGACTTATAAGTTACTTAAGTGCAGTGAAAATGGCTGTGAATTAACAAGTGCGTTATTTCACTCAGGCTGCAGTGGCAGCCTTGTGTAAGGTTTGTCTGAGCTCCCTATGGGCGGCGAAAGAAATGCTGCAGCCCATAGGGATCTCCTGGAACCCCAATACCCTGGGTACATCGGTACTGTATACTAGAGAATTAGAAGGGTGTTCCAGTGTGCCAATTAGAATTGGTAAAAATATTCACTAGCCTATAGAGACAATTTTAAAGGCAGAGAGAGCATAAGCACTGAGGTTCTGATTAGCAGAGCCTCAGTGACACAGTTAGGCACTACACAGGCATACACATTTAGGCCACAAACTATGAGCACTGGGGTCCTGGCTAGCAGGGTCCCAGTGAGACATATAAAACACACTGACAAAAAAAGTTTTCACTATGAGCACTGGGGTCCTGGCTAGCAGGATCTGAGTGAGACAGTAAAAACACTCTGACATATGCTCACAAACAGGCCAAAAGTGGGGGTAACAATGCTAGAAAGAGGCTACCTTCTTACATGCGGACCCGAGTGTTGTCTGCCCTGATTAAACGCATGTGCAGCTACATCGTTTTCCCCCAGGTGGAGGATTTGGCCACAGTGAAAGCTGATTTCTATGCAATGAGACATATCCCCAACATTATTGGGGCAATTGATGGTACACATGTTGCATTTGAATCTGGTTACCCCAACCTCTCAAGACTACTGACCCCTGTGAGGAATCCCAGGACAAGGGCAGGGGAAGGTTACAATGAGGCACATGGGCAAACAAGAAGAATTATAGAGAGGACATTCGGCCTCCTAAAGGCTAGGTTTTGTTGTCTTCATCTCACAGGTGGTTCCCTGTGCTACTCACCCAAGAAGGTCTGCCAGATCATTGTGGCATGCTGTATGTTGCACAACCTTGCCTGATTTCGCCAGGTGCCTTTTCTGTAGGAAGATGAGACTGGAGATGGGTGTGTGGCAGCAGTGGACCCTGTGGACAGTGAAGATGAGGAGGCAGAGGAGGAGGATGAGGGCAACAGAAGTGCAATCATTCGTCAATACCTCCAATCACACACAGGTAAGACAATGTAACTTCACTTTTGATTGACAGTATTGTGTTTGACATTGTCACTGGCAGGCTGATTTTCCCACTTCTATGGCCACTCACTGTGCCCTTTGGCATCTCTATTTGCAGATATTTGTGCCCCACTATCACTCCTGGTGTGTTGACTGCAGCCAACTACAGATCATCCTATGTATACATTACAGTACAATTGTATTGCAGTGTTTAAACCTTTTTAAATAAATACATAGTTAAATCATTTGAAATACTCCATACTTGTATTTTTTCAAAGGGTGTTTATTTAAGTGCTAATAAGTAGAGGGGGATGTGCAATGGGCTGGGGTGATGGTGAAGGAAAGTCCAGGATAGAGTCCAGCCTATATGGATCACAGGTGCATTGTCCAAGGGGGCATAGGAAGGGGAGCAATGGCAGTTCAAGGTGGACAGGGTGACAGGGTGGGACAGAAGCATGACATTCAGGAGAGTCTTATTTCCTGGCGGGGGTCTTGGCAATTGTCTCTGGCTTCTGCCTGGATCGCAGGGAAAATTTGCGGAGTGGTTCTCCTTCTGCAGGGAGAGGGGTGCTGGTGGCCTGTTGGTCCTGTGGCAGGGACTCCTGTCCACTAGCAGCAGCGGAGGTGGAGGGCTGTTCATCGGTTTGGCTAGTGATAAGGGCCCGGTGGTGTGCTACTGCATCCCTCATAGTGTTGGCCATCTCTGCCAGCACCCCTGCAATGGAGACCAGGGTTGTGTTTATGTCCTTCAAGTCCTCCCTGATCCCCAGGTACTGTCCCTCCTGCAGCCGCTGGTTCTCCTGCATCTTGTCCAGTATCTGGCCCATCGTCTCCTGAGAATGGTGGTATGCTCCCAGGTTCGCGGTGAGTGCCTCCTGGAGAGTCGGTTCCCTGGGCCTGTCCTCCCCCTGTCGCACAGCAGTCCTCCCAGCTTCCCTGTTTTCCTGTGCCTCTGTCCCCTGAACCGTGTGCCCACTGTCCCTGACCCCAGGTCCCTGATCGTCCTGCATTTGTGGGGTGGCCTGGGGACCCTGTAGAGGTGGACACACTGCTGATCAACGTGTCCTGGGACAGAGGTATGGGCCCGCTGAGTGGGTACTGTGCTGGTGTTTCCTGAGGGGGGAGGCTCTGTGGTGGTATGGGACTGTGCCTGGGTAACCGACTGTCCGAAGATCCCTGACGGGCCAGGTTGGTCATCCATATCTGGGCATCCAGAGCTGCTGTCATCACTGTGGGCCTCTTCTGGCGGGAGACTGGATGTTGCTGGCACCTCATCTCCGGTGACGTTGGCTGGGGGATCTGTGGGGATGTAAATGCAGTGTTATTGTTTCTGCGTGTGACATCTTGTGCATGGGTGTGTTGCCCTCTATGGTTGTTTTCGCCCTGGCAGCTTTGCCTTGTGTGAGTTGTTATTTGGTGGGCTAGCTGTTTCCCTGTAGTGTGCATGCTTTAGTGATAGGTGTCCATTCAGGTCTGTTATGTGTGTCCATGCATTGGTGTTGCATGCAGGGCTTGGTATTGGGATGGGTGGGTTGTGATGGTGGGGAGTGTAGGAGGTGGTGGACTTATGGGAGTGAAGGTAAGGGTGGGGGTACATGATGGCATGCAGGTAGTGGTGTGTGAAAGTAGTAAAGAGTTGACTTATCAGAGTCCAGTCCTCCTCCTACCTCTGCCAGGCCCTCAGGATGCATGATTGCCAAGACTTGCTCCTCCCATGTTGTTAGTTGTGGAGGAGGAGGTGGGGGTCCCCCACCAGTCCTTTGTACAGCTATTTGGTGTCTTGCTGCCACGAAACGCACCTTCCCTCGTAGGTCGTTCCACCTCTTCCTGATGTCATCCCTTGTTCTGTGGTGCTGTCCCACGGCGTTGACCCCATCCACAATTCTCCGCCATAGCTCCATCTTCCTAGCAATGGCTGTCTGCTGCACCTGTGATCAGAATAGCTGTGACTTTACCCGGATGATTTCCTCCACCATGACCCTTCGCTCCTCCTCTGAGAACCTGGGGTATTGTTGTGGTGCCATGGGTGTAGTGTGAGTGGTGGGGGTGAGGGTATGTAGGGTGATGTGTTAGGGTGTGTGATGTAAGGTGCGTGGATGGTATACAGGTGATGGTGGTGTGTGGCTGTGGTCTTGTCTGTAATCTTCATATCTCTCTTGTGGCACTTGTTTGTAGTCGTAAAGGGTTGTGGGTAATATGTGTGTGAGTTTTATAGTGGTTTGTGGGTGTGGTGGGTGTATGTGTGTCAGGTGTGTGTAGTTTAAATTGTCCAATGTGGTGTTGTTTTGTATGTATGTGTATATTTTGAGCGCAGCGGTATGTACCGCTAATGGTTTACTGCCATTGAATGTCCGCCGTGGTTATTAATGGGTCATAATGTTGTGGGCATAGTTCTGTTGGCATTACAGTGTGGGTTTGGATACCGTCAGTTTATCACTGACCGTTGGGCTGGCGGACTTGTGTGTATGGCTGTATAGTGACGGATTGCAATGTGTGTGTCATAATATGGGTAGCGGTAATCCGCTGCAGTGGCAGTATGTTGGCTGCAGTCAGCATGGCGGTAAGCAGTACTTACCGCTAATATCATAATGAGGGCCTGAGTCTTTTTGGCCCTGAGACTTCAGAAAACAGGAGGCAAGCTCAATCCAAGCCCTTAGAGAGCACTTCTCAGCACAGTCAGAGGGCAGCAGGGCAACAGCAGAGCAGCAGTCCTTCTCAGCAAAGCAGTCCAGATGAGTCCTTTAGGCAGCCAGGCTGTTCCTTTTGACAGGTTGCAGGTTCAGGTCCAGAAGTGTCTGAGTTGGTGGGGTCAGGCCACTAGCCTTTGAAATTTAAGTGTCAGGCGCTCCACCCTTACAGCCCAGGAAGACCCATTCAGTATGCAGATGAATGCAGATGTGTCTGATGTCCTGCGTTTGTGGTTGTCTGGGTGGAATGCACAAGGGAGCTCTCAACCAGCCCACCCCAGATGTGGATTCGAGACAGACTGTAAGGCACAGATATATTTTAAGTGCAGAGAAATGCTCACTTTCTAAAAGTGGCATTTCTAAAATAGTAATATGAAATCCAACCTCACCAATAAGCAGGATTTTCTATTGCCATTCTGGCCATACTAAATATGACCTAGTTACCCCTTTCTGATCAGAAACTACCACTCAAACAGTATATGAGGGTACCCCTAATGCTGCTGAAAGGAGCAGGCCTTACAGTAGTGGAAAATGAATTTAGGAGTTTTCCACTACCAGGACATATAAAACACACATGTAAATGCACTGCCTTTTACATACATAGCACCCCGCCCTATGGGTTACCTAAGGCCTACCTTAGAGGTGACGTATGTGTAGAAAAAGCGGAGTTTAAGGTTTGGCAAGTACTTTTAAATGCAAAGTCAAAGTGGCAGTGAAACTGCACACACAGGCCTTGCAATGGCAGGCCGGAGACATGGTTAAGGGGCTACCTATGTGGGTGGCACAACCAGTGCTACAAGTCCACTAGTAGCACTCAATTTACAGGCTCTGGGAACATGTGGTGCACTTTACTAGGGACTTACAAGGTTTAAGGGAGAGAGCATATGTACTTTAGCACTGGTTAGCAGTGGTAAAGTGTGCAGAGTCCTAAAACCAGCAAAAACAGTGTCATAAAGTGGAGGAAGGCAGCATTAAGTTGGGGGATGACCACCCTAAGGCTGTCAAGTCTAACATGCGTCCCCCCCAGCTGAAAGTGGGGAGAGCTACCCAACCCCCTGTGAGATCTCATCACTAAGGCAGAAGCATCTGGAAAGACCATCAGCATTAGCTTGGTCAGTCCCCGGGCGATGCTCCACTATAAAGTCCATCCCCTGTAGGGAAATGGACCACCTCAAGTGTTTAGGATTTTTAACCCTTATCTGTTTGAGCCATCTGAGGGGCCTGTGGTCTGTCTGAACTCGGAAGAGAGTCCCAAACAGATAGGGTCTCAGCTTCTTCAGTGCCCAGACCACAGCAAATGCTTCTCTTTCTATGGCACTCCACCTCCGTCCCTGTGGTAATAGTCTTCTTCTAATAAAGACTACTGGTTGGTCTATGCCCTCCTCATTCAGCTGTGCTAGAACCAACCCTATGCCATGCTCTGAAGCATCTGTCTGCACGATGAACTCCTTGGAGTAGTCAGGGGCCCTGAGCACGGGTGTGGTGCACATGGCTTCCTTCAGGGAGTCAAAGGCTTTCTGACAAGCCTCTGTCCAATTCACCACCTTAGGTTCTAGGTGGTTGCCAGGCCGTGCTTGTCTCAATCTTGGGATGGAGGGGCTGCACCTTACTACCACCTACTAGGTGTCCCAGGTACACCATGAAACCCTGACCAATCTGACACTTACTGGCCTTGATTATCAGGCCGGCCTGTTTCAGGGCCTGAAGCACCTTTTGGATGTGGAGCAGGTGTTCCTCTCAGCTGGAATTGTAGATGACAATGTCGTCTCAGTAGGCTGCACTGAATACATCCTTACCAGCTAGGACCCCTTTGACCAGCCATTGGAAGGTAGCAGGGCATTTTTCAATCCAAAGAGCATTACTCCGAACTGGTAATGTCCCTCAGGAGTAGAAAAAGCAGATCTCTCTTTAGCCCCCTCAGTCAAGGCGATCTGTCAGTACCCTGATGTGAGATCAAAGGTACTGAGGAATTTGGCAGCACCTTGACTGTCTATGAGCTCATCAGCTTGGGGGATGGGATGAGCATCTGTCTTTGTGACAGAATTGAGACTCCAGTAGTCCATGCAGAACCTAAGTTCTAGCTTAGCACCAGGGGTGGCAGCCTTGGGAACCAGCACCATGGCTGGACCAGAGACTGCTGGGCTTCTCAATCTCCCCAAGAGCTAGCATCTTGGCAACTTCCTCCTTGATGCTGGCCTTCACCCTGTCTGACAACCTGTAAATGTTATTCTTTGAGGGGGATCTGTCTCCTATGTCAATATCATCAATAAATGTGAGTCCAGGGATGAGGGAAAACAGGGAGGAGTACTGCTCCAGCAACTGATAGCAGTTCCCTCATTGGTCCAGGGTCAGGGAGTCAGAGAGATTGACACCCTACACTGACCCATCACATTCCTTGGCAGAGAGGAGGTCGGGGAGAGGTTCTCTCTCCTCCTCCACACCCTCATCTGTCACCAGAAGCATGCTGACCGCAGTCCTCTCAAAATGATGTGTGAGTCTGTTCACATGGAGAAACCTTAGGGGGGGTCCTAGAGGACTGGAGGTCCACTAAGTAATTGGCCTTCCCTTTATGCTCCTTGATTTCAAATGGGCCAGTCCAGTGGTCCTGGATAGCCCTAAGCTCTATTGGCTCCATCACCCAAACCTTGTCTCCAGACTGAAACTCCTCCAGGGTGGCCTTCTGGTCATACCAGCATTTCATGACCTCTTGACTGGCCTTGGGGTTGCTCTTGGCCTTCTTCCAGAAGCGTTGCACCTGGTTGCAGAGGGCTGGCATGTAGGTAACCACATCCGGGGGGTGGTGCCTTGGAAGCCTTCTCCCAGCCCTATTTTACAATTCTTAAGGATCCTCTGACAGGGTACCCATAGAGAGGCTCAAAAGGACTGAACCCTATCCCTTTTGGGCCATCTCTCTGTAAGTAAAGAGAAGGCATGGTAAGAGGACGTCCCACTTACACCTCATGTTCTCAGGGAGGCCTGTGATCATGCTTTTCAAGGTCTTGTTGAATCTCTCAACAAGGCCATTGGATTGAGGATGGTGGGGTGTGTTGAATTTATAGGTCACTCCACACGCATCCCACATGGACTTTATGTATGCAGACATGAAGTTTGTGCCTCTGTCAGACACAATCTCCTTTGGGAATCCCACATGAGTAAATATCCCCATCAGAGTTCTGGTCGCCACTGGTGCAGTGACAGTCCTCAGAGGAATTGCCTCTGGGTAGCTGGTGGTATGGCCCACTAAAACCAGAGTAAACGTGTTGCATAGGGCAGTTTTGTGGTCCAATGGACCAATGACGTCGATGCCTACCCTTTCAAAGGGGATGCCAACGGCGAGGAGGGGGATTGGGAGTCCTGATCCTTTTTCTTGTCTTTCCATTGATCTGGCAGACAGGACAGGACCTACAGAACACATTTGAGGCTGTCCGCATTCGGGGCCAATAAAAGCGGGTGACAAGCCTGGCAAAGTTCTTGTTTTGCCCTGAATGTCCTGCCAGGGGGATGTGGTGAGCCAGGCCCAGGAGGAAGGCCTGGTAACACTGGAGGACCACCAGCACACTTGCTGCCGCAGCCTCTGGTACCTTAGGCTCACTGTAAAGGAGATCATTCTCCCAGTATATAAGGTGATCACCAGAAGCTTCGCCTGCTTCTTGAGCTGAGGCTTGTTGCCTCAAACCCTCAAGAGTGGGGCACTCCTGCGCTCTGCAGAATTCTTTCCTGGTGGGCCCACCATCAACTTGCCAGCCAGCAAGCTCAGGCAGGTCACCTAGGGCAGCAATGTCCTCCCCGGTTGGCTCAGGGGCCTCCTCCTCAGGAGCCCCATCAACCACTGCAGGAAAAACTGGGACCAGTGTCCCAAGCCCCTTGCCCCTCTCCTTGTCAGCTGCCTGGGCCATTCTTCCAGGCTCCAGACACACTTGACTCCGCTCCAGGACAGCCATGGTCCTTGTGGTCATGCAGACCCAACATTTCCAAGTGAGACCTTAGCTCTACTTCCTTCCAAGTAGTGTGCTCTAGGTTGTTGCCTAAGAGACAATCTACAGACATGGCAGGACTCACAGCTACTTTTACCAGTACCCCGACTCAAAGCGAACCAAAGCTACTGGTAGGTAGCTCTTGTGATTGTCGGCAACTATGACTTAGTGGAATGTATTTGGGAGGACCTGCTCTGCTGGCACCAGCGGACCCCTGACAGTAGTCATGCTGGCTCCTGTGTCACGCAGAGCCTCCACCCATTGCCCATTGATGGTGACTCACTGCATATACTTAGAAGTATTGGCAGGCATGTGGGCTTTTGGCACCATCTCTGCATCCCCCAGGGACACTAGGGTTACCTCTATCTGTTCCCCAAAGCTGACTTGGACTACCTCCTCCCGTAGCGCTACACTAGCCAACCCAGGCGTCTGCCCTTCAGTGGGGGGCTGTGCCATCTTGGGACACTTGGAGTCATCCTTAGAGTGACAATACTTGGAGCACTCTTCACAAAGGGGTACAAACCTCCCTGTCTTATGGTCCACAAACCCTTTCTTCTTAAAATCAGAATGGGACTGGTTACCGCTATTCCTTTGGGAATTATTTTGGTGGTCTTTTGAGAACTCCTTTTTAAGTTTGTCTCCCCCTGTTTCTTCTGGTGGGCACCCTCACCACCTTTGTGGGTCCCCCCCAGATACCTTCTTGGACACTCTGGTACTAGCCCAGAGGTCCACCTCTTCAGCAAGTTTCCTGTCATCAGTCAGCTTACTGTCAATCGGGTGCTGGCACAACTCTATAAGCCAAATACTGCACATTTGTTCTCTCAGGATCAAATCAGATAACCCCTTATAATCATCTACTTTATTGCCCGCACCCATCCATTCAGTGCCTTACTAGAAACATCAAAAAATTCTACCCAAATTTGCTTGGAGAGTTTGGTACTGTCCCTGAATTTCTGCTGATACTTTTCAGGGGTCAGTCCAAACTTTGCAAATAAAATGGCTTTCATGAGCAGGTATGTGGTCTGGGCTTTCTTCTCTAATGTGAGAAGTGTGTCCCTCTCAATTATTGGTACATGTTTCCACAAGCCTGCCCCCATTGCTCTTCAGGAACCCTATAAGCCCTTAGTGCAACTACATCAGCACCCAACCATTTGTCAATGTCATCTCCCACCCCATAACTTGGCTCCACATCTCTGGGTATACAAACCTTTTTGTCTCCAGCAGGTCCTGTATGTATGCTGCCACCATTACTGCTGGACTCAGACTGCCTAGTGGCTTGACTTGACTTGAGGTCCAGCTCTTTGAGACTCAGTTCATGAGCCAGAAGTAGTTTCTTTTCAGTCAAGGCCCTTTCAGCCTCAGCTTGTTTGTCTTCTCTCTCAGCCTTCCTCTCCTTTGCCTCCAGCTTAGCTAGGTCAAACTCTCCAGCTCCTCCTTGAGACGCAGCCAGGGACATGTTGATTAGGATTAGATGAAAATGTAAAGCAAAAAACAAATTGCAGCAAAAAGAGATCCCTCACGTTGACCTTTAACTGTGGGTAGGTAGTGTACATGTAGCTATTGTATGTCAATGCACAAACACATGTCCTATCCCAACGCTGCCACCAATGTTAGAAATGGGGTCTGTATTTGGCAGAGGTATTCACTTTTGTCCAAATAGGGACTACAATCCTAGTCAGGGTAAGTCACACACAATCCAAATTTTCCTGTGCCCAACCTCTGATAGCTTGGCACTGAGCAGTCAGGTTAACTTAGAAGGCAATGTGTAAAGTATTTATACAATAAATCATACACCACAAAAATACACCACACAGGTTTAGAAAACTATAAGACATTTATCTGGTTAAATTAAGGTCAAACTGATAAAGATTTAATAAGCACAAGTTGAGATATCACTTTTCCAAATTTATAAAGAGTCTTGAATCTTAGAAATCAACAGTTGTCTCTTGGTTTCAAAAAGTACCTGGTATGTGTAAAAAATAACATGCACGGAGACCTCAGAGGAGGAAAAATAGGGTATGCGTCGGATTTTCCGGCGCAGAACACAAAATGCTTTGTTTCTTTCCATGCTGCAATGGGGCTTTTTGTTGATTTCTGGTGCAAAGGTGTGGTTCCTCTCTGCAATATGGAGATCTTTTTGACGCCCAGGGATGATCTGTGGAAATCCTGGGCATGCGGGATGAAGTCACAGGCGGTGCGTCGATCTCGTAGGCAATGCGTTGAATTTTCTGTTGCACGGCAGGCATTGCGTCGATTCTTCACTCAGGAAGTCGTGCTGCATCATTCTGTTTTGGCTGGGCGTCAATCTGGTAGGGTGTGCGTCAAGTTTCTGGCCGCAAGGCAGGCACTGCATCAATTCTTTCCTCAGGAAGCCAGAGTGCGTTGTTCCAGTTCAGTTGTGTGGCGATTTTCTCATCGCAAGGTAGGCTGTGCGTCAGTTCCGGCAGGCTGTGCATCGATTTTCGGGGCAAAAGGAGTTCCTTGAAGAGATGAAGGCCCGTCTTTATACTTGCTTTGCATTGAATTAGCATCATTTTTTTAATGTTAATTTAGTGCAAACTTAACTCCATATTTATATTTTGACGCTAGACCCGTCTAGCGCCAAAATATTGGAGTAAACGTAATGTTTTGGATGCATGCAACCACATTGCATCAATGTGATGCAAGGTGGGCATTCCAGTCCAAAAATTTTATATAAGCCCCTAGAGCCATATTTATCCACCTGTGCAAAAATAACACACGGGTGGGATGCGGACCCAAAAAATTACGTTAACCCAGATTTGCGTCAGTTTTAATGCCTGGGTCAGACCAGGCGTTAAAATGAGGCCCACACACAACTACTTAAGGAAAACACACAGAAGCAACATTGGCAACCTACAGGACAAGATGGAAGTGTTATTGCTCCAGCTTGGGAGACTACGCAGAGCACAACACCCACAACAGCAACCACCACCACTGCAACAACCACAACCACCACTGTGGCGCCCACAAAGACTATGCAGAAGGCAGGAGAGGCTATTCCAGAACAGGACAAACCTCTTTGGCCTCAGGGAACAAGACCTCATTAAGACATACGAACTCAACTGGCAAGCCATACTACGCCTGCTGCACCACATTGAGCCACAGATCAAAGCCAGCCTGCAGATAACACATAATATACCACCTGTCACACAGCTGCTAGCTGTCCTGCATATGCTGGCAAGTGGCTCATTCCAGCCAACGGGTGTACTGGTTGCTGGTGCATCACAGCTGTCTTTCTCAGTCTTCCTGCCAAAGGAATTAGACACAATCATCTCTCTGACACCCGCCACATCTGCTTCCCCAACAACCAGCAAATGCAGCAGGAGATAAAACAGGGCTTTTACAATTTGCTGGCTTTCCGCATGTGCTGAGTGCAATGGACTACACCCATGTCCGACTTGTTCCACCTGCAGCAACAGTACATTTATACAGGAACAGCAAACATACGCATTCCATAAATGTGCAGGCCATAGTGGACCACCGTGGACTATTTACAAACATTTCTGCCAAGTATCCTGGTAGCGTCCATGACGCCTACATATTCAGGCACTGCAGGATCAACAAACACTTCCAGTATCGCCAATATGGTAATGGCCTACTTGTGGGTAAGTCAACAAACCTAGCAATGTACACACAACAAATCAACCCTGTAGGACACACAAGACATACACCACTCCAGAAACACATGGCCAGGGTAACATGGATGTGCAGGTAACAACACATATGCACCATGCTGCAGTACAGCACAATCAGTGCACAGCACAAACACATACACCCACATGTACGTAACACACCCACAACTTGACACGCACACCACATGAAGGACAGGTGGAGATATGTACCCTTTGCTAACAGAAGATGTCCACAAAGCACTACAAGTGCCCACAGGTTGGCTACTACGTACACTTCACACACATATTACACCAAACAAAGAATAGCACAGCAATGTCAATGGCATACACCATGCGCATGTAACAAAAGTCACACAGAGGCACACACCCCTTAAATCATGCCATGCAAGTCTCTGGCAGAAGAAACATCAAATGCCAGACAACTGGTGCCAAAATCAACTACATCTCATCAACACATACCTGACTTACCTGTAGTGTGCATGTACATCTGCCTGACACATTGGGTCACACACATAGGAATACAAAATCAAAGGCCAACACATACTGTGTGCCAGATTTGTGAGAAGTGGCACCACACCTACTGTAGTGCCACCTCACATGCACCACTTACTGACCCACAACACCATCATGTCTGTACTATAAACAATAAATGGCCCACCATGGGGCAGAGTCACTGTTAGACAGGACAGTTCATGGATACCATAGTGGGGCCCTGTGGGAGTTTTTAGGACATCACTGACCTTACATGCACTGTGCTTTGGGAAACATTTGCTAAGTAGCTGAGCCCCATCCCATAGCCTGCACTGTGCATTTGTTGACTGTATAAATGCTGATTCATGTATTGGAAGATAGGAGAGCCACTGGTAGTAATGTTGATCATCCTGAAACAATGGGCTACTCAACCTTGGGCAGCTCATGGCTGGCACAAACATCAGCTGCCACTCAGGATCACTAAGAGACATATGTAAGAGCCCCTAGTGCCATTGTCATGGCCTGCACTGTATGTACAAGTTGGCAGATGACCACTCTTTTGTGACTTGAAGCCACACTGTAAATCGGGCCCTCTCCCACGCAGCACTTAGCATGAAAGGGGCGTGCAATGTGTGTTGCCGTAGGTGTGTCACCACAAGAGACATTACATGATGACGCGGACTCAGATGTAGTTGTCACTTAAAACTTGAGGCAGTGCCAACATCAAACACCCTTTTGCAGGTTGCAATATGGAAATAGACTGTGATTTGACCTCATATGAATGTGCAAACTACGCATGCTGCATACTGCTGCACACACATAAAGAGCCAATTGCCCATGAAAACAGTGTATGTATAGGAAGGTGTCCCTTCCTGAACAGATATATCCACCTCCACAGGGCAGCTAGCCAAGCACCCTGGTGCAAGGTTGACAGTGTTGGTGCATGGCTGCATATTAGGCGCCAGCGCAGGGGACAACAAAGGGTTGCCAAGTGACATATTACACATAGTGCATTCCTGCATAGTGAAAATGATGCAGCACAGTGCTGCCAATGTTGGAGCTGTGTTGTGCACTGTCACTTACTCGTTAAAATGAACCTCATCTGTAATGACACATGTCAAAATGGCTTTCTAGGCCTACCATGTTGTCACCACATCTGACCCCATTGTGTTGCAAGGATGTGTCAAGTCCCTGCTAGTGATAGCACACTGCTACAAAGCTGCACTACACAACACATGGTACATACATACTGAGCATCAGTTAGGAATCCAAATTATATGTCCCAGGACATTGAGCCAATACCCAAAATGGTCATGTCCAACAACATAGTGCTACTAAAACTTAGTACAAGGCCAGGAATTTACACTATACCACAAACATGTAGGAGTCGCAACCAACTCCAACTATCAACTGCCATGCTACATAAGAAACCTGTTACAAGCTTTAACAGCAGCTTACATCTTTTATCTTTTGCAGCGGATCAGAGTTCTGTCATACAGCTGTGGGTGATGACCCCATTTGCAAATTCAAATACAGCAGTAGAGCGTGCCTACAATGAGGGACACCGTCAGACACACAATGTGGTGAAAAGGAGATTTGGCATACTGAAATCCAGATTTAGGTGCCTGGAACTGACAGGAGGCAGCCTCCTTTATGCCCCACAAATTGTGTATAAAATAATCCTCACATGTGCCATCCTGCACAACATATGTGTGTAAATGAACGTGCCAATGTACGACCAGGTTGCTGACCTGCCTGAGGAGGAGGAGGATGGCGCTGACGATATGGAGGGGGAAAGCACAACACAGCTGCTATGGGAACGTCAGAGACAGCATGTTGTTGACAACTTTTACACATAAGAACCACTGAATTCACCATGTTAAACTTGTACATAAACACTTCACATGTACAACCAATCCTGCTTTGGTCTAGTTAGTCTCCACTACATATACCATAGGAATGTGAGACTAACCTCAGGGATAATGAAACAATTACTGCTCTAACAAGTAATGTCGCAACATCATATGTGATGTGTTAGATTATACTGCCACCATCACACACATCACTTACAGCCTTATCACTGGTATGTGACAACTGAAGGACACAATCCATGGACCACAACATATTTTGTACATCCACGTTGTCAACTTGTTAATCAATAGCTCATCACATCCACCTACATCATGTCCAAATAGGATGTATAAAAGGGGCCCACACATGAGGTTGGGGATGACAAAAAATAGAAATTAAGCCATGTTGGAACTGAACACTGTAACAACTTAGTGTGAGAGTTGCAATGGCTGCATGGAACATGTGTGACGAGGGGGGACATCATTGGTAAATATGGTCATCATGATTTGCCCATGGATATCAAACAATGGAAAATGTTGAACCTGTGCAGTTTATCCATGGTAATCTGTCCTGCCACTGCCATGGGGCATAACCTTGACACAGGATAAACATGACCTCACACATTGCACGGACACATCTGTGGAATGCACATGTAGTATGGATAAGAATATTTGCAGCTAGGGCTGGAGGTCCACCATACAAAACCAACAACCATTGGTAAATGAAACGAGTTTAATCAAAAATGTGTGTTCAAACCATATTCTGGGTGTAATGTAGGCAGATTGAGCAATACACACTATGCACCAAAGATGTACGCACGTCAGACAAATATGCTGGCTTCACATAGGTCTCCATAAACTCCAGATCTAAAAACAGAGACAGATGTTGGGTCATATTTCCTAGGTAGCAATAATTTGCCAATCTTCAACAATGCCTGACCTGTATATGCAGCTTTAAATAGTATGCTCTGTATGACAACATCGCATACCAAAACACAGTACACAATCACAATTCAGAACTATTGCATTGTACTGAATGCCAAACATATGTGGACACACTGTTGTCACAAATGCATATATATATGCACGACATGCAAAACTTTGCATGCTGTTGACTCCGTAACACACACAGTGATGAAACTAACCAATCACACACTTACCACATGGCTGCATGGACTACCACATGTGGCCATACCCCATATGCCACATTGCAGCACAGCCCATATCAGATGTATGGTGAATCAGGGTGGATCTAAGCACAATGCAAAAAAACACGCAATCAGGAAATTAGTCAAAAAATATGACGCAATGCGTCAAAAACATCCACAAATGTTGAGAACTTAACACATGGGCCCTTACTGTGAATTCTACATTCACACTCCTCTTAATGCAGCCTTCTGTGAAATCGACACATGATTGTCATGCGTCAATATAAACGACGCACGTGCGTTATGCATCTTAAAAAACTACTCAAATGTTAAATGCGTCAAATAAAAACATGCATAACTTAAAAATGTGAGGAAAGCACACAGGAAGTGATGTAATAGGAAATCATGTCTACAAGCATGGTACAGTGGGTGTAGTTTCACTTTCTCTTTCCAGTCTCTGCCTTTGTGACGTTGTGGTTGAGTGTAGGAGCTGGTGGTTGATTGTTGGGTGTGTTTTGAAGTTTGTGGTGTCCCTTGTGCCGCGTCCTTTTAAATTTTGTGTGCATTTTGTCCCAGAAGTTGTGTTTTTGTGTACTTTTGTCTGTTTTGTATTTGGACTGTGTGGTGTCTGTCCGGGGTTGTTAGTTATTTGGGACAAATTAGTGGGGTTACGTTTCCTTTTATTTTGTTACATTACTTATTGGGGTCAACTCTGACCATCAGTCAACATGTCTGGCAAGGGGATGATGTCCAGAATGTCTGCAGAAGAGCTTGGTGGCTCTTTTTGGATGGTTCAACACTACCTACCAATGATGCTGGAAATTGGTGGCTGGGCGATCCTCGGTTTCTGAACCAAGGCCAGGCGGCTGCGGTGGGGAAAGGTGCTGCACCATCTGAAGCGAAGTTACACAACCGGCAGGAATGAGCACCAGCTGAAGCATCGCTGGGCAGTTCTGGTGGCCAGGGAGAAGGATCTGCTAGATCACCTGGGGGTCGAGATCAGCGGAACTGTTGGTGAGTCTCCCATTGATATACTACTGACTGTTCACTGCTTTTGAATGACAGTAGCAGATAAGTTGGAGTGCTGCATGCAACGCTTGTGGACAGGTTGTATGCAACCAGTATGAAGAGTATCGGCGCCAGTTCAGCCCTGGAGTTCACATGTCAAACAATGATACCAATGCAGATCAGATGCCTGATGAGTCCTGCACAACCATCATGAAGGCACACATTTCAGAGCCCACAGCGTCACCTGTGCCTCGGCATAGTGTCATGTATGAAACTCCAAGGCACTACCACCCTACCATATCTCCCCAGGATTGTGTCAACAAAGTGTCCCAATGCATGCATAGCTCAACTTTGTCAACATTACACTCACATGACCCCTGTCCCAGCCATTATGTTTGCAAAGGGTGTTTACCTGCCTTAGGGGGCAAAGTATATGGAGCATTTGGTACCATGATACAACTTTGCCATATCAGTCATGAATTAATCAATGCATGATCATTGCACACTTTCAATTGAGCCACAAGTCTAGCACAAGGTGCTTCCGGGTGCCTTGCAGGACAAGCTTGAGTACTTGAGTTGTAAGTCTTGCAAAGCACCAGGGTTGTGTCATGTTATTATATGCCGTTTTGTAAGACGACCCATACACGGTGATGTCAGGGATGCGCTAAGGGGCACACACCATGTGGGGCAACACTAGGGGCTGGAATCATGAGAGGCTAGCACTATCTATGCATCATTGTGTGACGCATTAGCAGCACAAAATTAACCCCAAACACATGATTGGTAATTAGCGTTGCTAATGCATTGGAATATGACGCAAAGGCGGCGCTCACTTTTATTTACTCAAGTCCCAGGTGCTGCACCACTGGTGTCCTATTGGCCCCTTTGTGTCATTGGGCAAGGCCATGTAAGGGAGATTGAACATGAATTGGGAAGAAACTACTGGCAGTTCCACGTTCCAGTTCATGTCCTGTCACAGACAGCCTCTACCGCCCCATGGCACATACATGTCCAGAGTCTGTTCCAGTAGCCTACAACTCCTCACTGACAGTGTGAGACTGCACTGCATCAGCTCCATCTCTGCCACATCACTCACTAACCTGCAACTCCAGATGCATTCTCTGACCACAGAGCAAGTGAGTCTGTGTTGAACGCTATGTCTATGCCCATCTACTTCTCCCTCACCGGATTGACAATAGTGTACAATGGCAACAGTGGCAGGCCAACCACTATTTGAAATACATACATGTCACTATGCAGTCAATGGGCAGGTCAACAAAGCAACTGCACATGAGTCCACATCCATATCAATTCCTTAAGTGCGCCTGCCTTGTAATGGCACACACATTTAACTCTGTTCACTGCAGGGTGTGTAATGCAATTCCCCAACACCTTGCAATACCCACACAATCCCAGGGTAGTAGTGTGTCTGTGAGCTATGATGATGGCATTGTTGTAACCTACATCTGTTGCATGCAGAAAAGCCATGGGTGTGACAATGGTCCTGCCACTGCTACAGCCATAGAATGGTCCTGCGATGGAAAATATATGATCAAACAGTTTCATTTGGCAATGGAGGTGTTGTGCCCACAGACAGCTGTGTGTCAAAACCACATATAAATGTTGCAAGGCGTAGCACAACAGGAGTCTCTGGCCCAGTGGTAGTGGCTCTAACTCACCTCAGTGTCTGTGTCATTGTCTGAACATAGTGGTGTGTCTGTTGCACTGATGTCCACTAGGCTGCATAGCTCACTCCTCTCAACTAGTTCACACTGAAATTTGTTGTCCACTCACAGTGACTATAATTTGACACTAAGCATGGTTTACCATTCATGTCTTACAGGTGGACCAGCCCCCTACACGATTGGTGAAGTGGAGCATTTCGAAGACCCAGATGTATACAGTAAGTGTGATAATGTGTGTCCTGTGAAGTGATCCAGCGTTTGGTGTGAGTGAGTCATGTGTGTTGAATACATTGCCAGATGTGATAAGCTGTCCAATGATTAGGTATCAATGTAGGCTGGATGGTAACATCATGGCCCATTTCAAAGAGCCCTAAGCTCCACTAGAGGATCAAGGGGCATATTTATACTCTGTTTGCGCCGAATTTGCGTCGTTTTTTTCGACGCAAATTTGACGCAAAACTAACTCCATATTTATACTTGGCCGTTAGACGCGTCTAGCGCCAAAGTTCATGGAGTTAGCGTCATTTTTTTGAGTGGACACCTTCCTTGCGTTAATGAGATGCAAGGTAGGCGTTCCCGTCTTAAAAAATGACTCCCAGGCATGTGCGTGGTATTTATACTCCCGGGCAAAAATGACGCCCGGGAGTGGGTGGGGCAAAAAAACCTGCATTTGCGCCTCTTTTTAACGCCTGGGTCAGGGCAGGCGTTAAGGGACCTGTGGGCTCAGAATGAGCCCAGAGGTGCCCTCCCCTGCCCCCAGGGACACCCCCTGCCACCCTTGCTCACCCCAGGAGGACACCCAAGGATGGAGGGACCCATCCCAGGGAAGAAAAGGTAAGTTGTGGTAAGTATTTTTTTTTAAAAAAAATTGTGGCATAGGGGGGCCTGATTTGTGCCCCCCTACATGCCACTATGCCCAATGACCATGCCCAGGGGACAGAAGTCCCCTGGGCATGGCCATTGGGCAAGGGGGCATGACTCCTGTCTTTGCTAAGACAGGAGTCATGTTAATGGCGTCTGGGCGCCAAAAAAAAATGGCGCAATTCGGGTTAAGACGATTTTTTTGCCTCAGCCTGACTTGCCCCATTTTTGGACGCCCAAACGCCATTTTTCCCTACGCCGGCGCTGCCTGGTGTACGTGTTTTTTTTTCACGCACACCAGGCAGCGCCGGTCGGCTAACGCCGGCTAACGCCATTCAATAAATACGGCGCCCGCATGGCGCTTCAGAATGGCGTTAGCCGGCGCTAATTTTTTTGGCGCAGAACTGCGTTAGCGCAGTTTTGCGTCAAAAAGTATAAATATGGCCCCAAGTCTTGGGAACCTCGTGGTGCGCAATGGCCAGCATTGTGTGTATACAAGGTGGCGACAAGCCGCATGTAGGGCCATATGTAACTAAGAATGACAGAGTGCAACAATGTGAGAAAATTGGTAGTGGCGTACCCCATCACTCTCACAACACAGGGATGCACCATATTGATCCCAATTTGGTGCATACTTGTATTGTCATGAAGGTGAAGGACTGGGCTGGCAATTGTCCCCCAGCATGGCACTCCGTCTTTTGCACTCCATGTATGTTTAACTTTTGTGGAATGTAATTGGCTTGCATGCAGGTCAAGGCCCAACGTGTGCTGGCGTGGAAGTGGGTGTGAAAGGAATAGTAGTGGCAGATCCCATATTGATGGGTGTCCACATCTGGACACATGAATGTAGATGTGATTGACCTATGGATACCAGCTTCCTAGTTGACAGCTCTCCTACCATATGGTCCACTCCTTAACTCCAGGTATGAGTGGTCAGGCCTTGGTGGATGACCAGGACTGTTGAGATGATGGATAGCATAAACATCCCCCTCTTAGGCTCATGGGGAGAGGGATACCAAATTTGTAGGTAGATGTGATGTTCACACTGTAGGTGACAGTCATGTTGATCAGGCTTGCCTGTGTACCTATCAGCTCTGACCCCTTACGGTTAACTACAGCATCCCATCCTCCCAATGACATGTCTAAGTTACTGGTGATGTATGGTTGGAAATAGACACAGATGATGAGGAAATTTGGGCCTGATCTATGTAAAGTTAGCGTCGCCTTTGCATAATTTTACTACGCAACATTGGTGCACCCTTCCAAAATTTTGGTTCATTTTGTAGGTTTGCGTTACTTTGGCATCAAAAATGTGATGTAAGGGCAGCGTTGACGTTAAATTTATCAGGGCCTTTGTCTTTTCTGGAATGTTAGTTGGAGTGCATGTGTATTAGATGTAGCAGTGTAAGCTGGTAATCTGTACAGACTCCACACAATGCTGACACTGATGGTTGCTTGTCTCCACATTACAGCTGCCAACATGACCAATGATGAGCGGCGTAATTTTCAGAAGAGGGCAGTGAGGTACCGCCACATCCTGGCAGTAGAGTATGGGTACAGGCACATGGGTCGCCGCTTCCATGCAGAGAAGGCAACAGGGGATTGGTGGGCATTCCCACAGAGGGCCCCCACACTGCCTAAAATGTATCAGCAGACTCCAGGCTCATCAGCAGTGTGGGAGGCACAGCTGGCGCTATCCCAACATCAGCTGCAACAGTCACCACAGCAGCGCAACATCCCACATCACCTGATGCCATTGTGACACCGTTGCTGCAGGATCTGCAGAGGGACGTGTCCCTCGTACTCAAATGTCTGGACAGATTGGAGGAAGAGGTTGCCGGGAACAAGAAGATGTTTTAAATACATTTTAAAAAAACGAAAAAAGGCAAAATTGTGACTTTCTCCTGATCTGCCAACTCCAAGTTCTGTCCCCTCCCTTATTATGGTCTGATATATTTCATTGTGGTTTTAGTGGGTTAGTGTTAGGTCAGTGTAGGTATTTAGATTAGATAGGATATGTGTAGTTGGGGGGTGGGTTTTCTACTTATTATGTGTTAATGTGTGTGTGGGCAGGTGGGTCATGTTGGGACATCTGTGTGTTTTCTTTAATAAATAATGGGGAAAAAATTAAAAAATATATATATTTGTTTATGATTAGTTAGTATATGTGTAGTATTAGTATTTGTTGTCCTGCATGTGTCTTGGAACTTAAGGGGGAGGGGTGGGGGCCAATGTTTAGAGTGTGATGTTCAATGTGTCAGTTAGGTTTAGCATAGGGTAGATAGCTTTAGATGTTGGGTAAGTATAGTTAGAATAGGTTAGTTTAGGATAGGGTAGGTTCCATTTTTTTTCATGTTAGTTGAAATTTTAATAAATATTTTTGCATACTCCCGTAAATGTTGTGTTATGTGCTTGTGTCTCAGGGTCTTCCCATGAGTGCACAGTGCAAACTGGGGGTTGGCCTAGGGATTCCGTCCTGCCTCCGAATACCTCCCTTGACATGTGCATCACCTATTGACAACTAGGGGCCAGATGTAGCAAAAAAGCAATTTGCGACTTGCAAATTGCGAGTCCCTGCGACTCGCAATTTGCAAGTCGCAAATTGCTATGCAGTACGGTGTCTCAGACACCGACTGCAACTCGCAATGGGGTCGCAATGACCCACCTCATGAATATTCATGAGGTGGGTCGCAAATTGCGGCCCCATTGCGAGTATAGGCACTCGCTAACATGGAGGCCTGCTGACGTCAGCAGACCTCCATGTTAGCGACCTGCTTTTAAATAAAGCATTTTTTTTTTTTGAAATGTAGCCCGTTTTCCCTAAGGGAAAACGAGCTGCATTTCAAAAAAATCCGAAACCTTTTGTTTCGGGTTTTTCAGGGCAGGGAGTGGTCCCTTAGACCACTCCCTGCCCTGAAAAAATGTTTTGGGGTCCAGTCTCAAACTGGAAGGGGTCCCATGGGGACCCCTTCCAATTTGCGAGTGGGTTACCATCCACTTGAAGTGGATGGTAACTGCGACTCCATTTGCGACCGCGTACGCGGTCGCAAATGGAGTTGCATACCACTGCGACTCGCAAATAGGAAGGGAACACCCCTTCCTATTTGCGATTCGGAAATGCATTTTGCGAATCGGTAACGACTCGCAAAATGCATTTCTGCATAGGAAACACGCATTTGCGAGTCGCAAACGGCAGATTTTGCCGTTTGCGACTCGCAAAGTGTTTCCTACATCTGGCCCTAAGCTGTCACATTGGCAGCAACAACACATCTACTAGTCTGTGCATCCGCCATCTAGTGTACCCATCACTCAAGATGACTATGGCCCTCATTACAACCCAGGGGGTCGGTGTTAAAGCGGCGGTAATAGCGCCAACAGGCCGGCGGAAAAAAAAATTGAATCATGACCATGGCGGAATCCGCCAACACAGACAGCCACTTTAACACTTCGACAGCCATGGCGGTAGAAACAAACACCGCGGCGGTCACCGCCAACAGACAGGCGAAGGACAAAGTACCGCCACCTTTTCTGGGGCAGAACCAACGACATCAAAAGCACAGCAGAAACAGTACACAGAAGGGAAACCACTCACCTCTCGACACTCAACGAGGAACCAGGACGCCATGGAGCCCGAATTACACGTACTGCCTATGCTGGTCTTCCTCCTGCTCTATCAGGAGCAGGACAGACGCCGTCGACGATCACGGTGAGTACTGCACCTACAACACAGGGGAGGGGGGAGGGAGAAGAGAGTGACACATACATGCAACATGCAATACCCCCACCCCCACCCTCACCCACAACAACATACACACAAATACATGCAGCAACATTACATATACACCCCCCAACCCCTGGAAGAACGCAAGGACTAAATTAAATGATTGTAATGATTGTAATCATGAAAAATAAGATTGTGAAAGTTCAAAATTCAGTATATAGAAATATGTACACTAACTACACTAGTCCGGATAGTGTACCAATCATTGTCCGTGGACCAGTGGTCCCAAAATGCATGGGCACAGCCCACACAAGATACCTGACTCGAAACGGAGAGAACACTGCTGGGGCATCAGATCGAAAATAAACAGGCACCTCAGGGGGAAGGGAAGGGGAGGCACCTCAGCCGGATGAACGCACGACGCCACTGCTGCACGAGGGAGCTCCATGCCCATTGCTGTATCCTGGGGAGTGCAAAGCCACAGTCTCTCAAGTCTCTCCAGTGGGTGGTTTGCCCATTGCTTTATCCTGGGGAGTGCAAAGCGACAGTCTCTCAAGTCTCTCCAGTGGGTGGTTTGCCCACTGCATTATCCTGTGGAGTGCAAAGCCACAGTCACTCAAGTCTCTTCAGTGGGTGGTTTGCCCACTGCTTTATCCTGGGGAGTGCAAAGCCACAGTCTCTCAAGTCTCTCCAGTGGGTGGTTTGCCCACTGCTTTATCCTGGGGAGTGCAAAGCCACAGTCACTCAAGTCTGCCCACTGCTTTATCCTGGGGAGTGCAAAGCCACAGTCACTCAAGTGTCTCCAGTGGGTGGTTTGCCAACTGCTTTATCCTGGGGAGTGCAAAGCCCCAGTCTCTCAAGTCTCTCCAGTGGGTGGTTTGCCCACTGCTTTATCCTGGGGAGTGCAAAGCCACAGTCTCTCAAGTCTCTCCAGTGGGTGGTTGGCCCACTGCTTTATCCTGGGGAGTGCAAAGCCACAGTCTCTCAAGTGGATAACAGCCTCCACTGGTTCTGGAGGGGGCTTGGTGCCAAGAATGCTTCATCCTGCCAAGGACTGAGGTAGTGGATGTCATTCTCCACTGGTTCTGGAGGGGACCTGGTGCCCAGAGTGCTTAATCCTGCCAAGGACTGAGGTAGTGGATGTCATTCTCCACTGGTTCTGGAGGGGGCCTGGTGCCCAGAGTGCATCATCCTGCCAAGGACTGAGGTAGTGGATGTCATTCTCCACTGGTTCTGGAGGGGGCCTGGTGCCCAGAGTGCTCCACATGCAGTGTGGCTGGTCCCATTCCCTCACCTGAGTGTGTGTGCCACAAGATTGCCTAGGAACAGGTAGCATGATACGCTGTGGAGGCAGAGACATACCCCACACTGCTGTGGCTTCGCCTTCCACCTGCTGCTGCAAACAGTAATGGAAGTCATGCCTCATGGAAGCTGGGCAGGGTCCAGGAAGTCTCCTCCAGCCTCAGACGACTGACCACTGGGGATGGTAGCCATGTCAGCGGTGGTGCCACTGTCCCAGCACGTCACAGTGTCGCGTAGGCTCTCATTCTCCTAATGAAACTACTGGATTTTGAGCGGCAAGATCGTTCACAGTGTGGGGGACTGAGTCTGACCCACAGTGGATGACACTTGTCACTCTAAATCCTGGTTTTGCTCCGGCTAACTAGCAGTGCCTCATCTCTCCCAAAGGGAAGAGACAATTGGGCAGCCGAGCGCATGACTTCTTAGCACTTCCCAGGGAAGTTGTGGTCACTCAGGTCACAACTGGTTCTCTCATACACAGTACGGTCTCATATATAAATGACAAAGGCAGTTTAAGTTTTAAAGATTGGTTTAATAAAACGACTGCATTTTAGATAGCAAAGAGTGAGCTGCAATAACCAGAACTACACAACACAGTAAGATTAAAATAGTATCGATGAGAGTGAAGCACAAGAATAAGGCTAGCATAGTGCCGCAAGATTATTTTCTCTCTAAGTTATATTTCGAGCACAGCATGTGAAGCTCTAAGCCTGCCTTTCAGGTTCCCCCGGGAGGACTTCAACCCTCAGACCTAAGCAAAGGCCTGTAATCTGCATCAGCATCTGCAACGGGCATTCAGCATCTAGTTGTAGGTTCCTGGCCGGAATCTCCATCTTGACGTATACTAGGACTAGGAAGTGTTTTTATAACTAACACGCAGATGTTCTAAGAAAATGTCCCTACGTAAGGATGTGTATTTTCTACAAATACTGGAGACTAAACTTCTACCACGTTTACCGGCAATGTACCAGACTGTAGCCTTGACTGAAGCACAGGGTGATCAAGAATGCATTATTTGAGAACACAGTGCTGAACTAAGCTAAACAGTGTGATGGAAGAAATTAAAACAAGACCGTAAAACTGGTTACTGTAAAATAACAATGCAAAGTTGAATAAAATATATCTAGGGCAAAGTGCACAGCGGCCTAATATGATAAACTAACGTGCATGAAGCTATATTAAAAATGTCTACACTACAACGGGGCTGGTGGCGGTGCTTGCGGCGGTGTCTGTGGCAGCAGTGCTGGCAGTGGTGCATGGGTCAGCACCTGTTGAGGGACACAGCACGACGTCTCCTGCAGCCTCAGACGGCTGCCCACTGGAGAAGATGCTGGGGACTGTCGCTGAGGCTGCAGACGTGTCGGTGGCGGTGCAGGTGGCTGTGGAGGTGGCGGTGCAGGTGGCAGTGCTGGTGGTGGGGCAGCTTGTCGTGTTCACCGCCGTACAGGTTGGTGTAGTCGTGGACAGAAGGGGTGACACTAGTCCCTCAGTCGGTGCCACCGTGCCCTGTCCTGACCTGCTCTTCTGCTTTTGTCCCTTCCCACCTTTGATGGTGACGCATGTGTCTTGCCACTGTCCCCTTTTGTTTTGGCAGAGCCCTTGGTGGCTGGTAGGTGCGGCTTCTCCCTCCGGGATGTGGGCACCTTCTTCACCTTGGCAGGTGGCGGAATGTCGTTGCCCTCGCTACATGGCACACTGACAGCCCTAATGGGTGGCGCACTCGATGACCCCGGAGTTGCTGGCACCACTGTGCCTGGGAATTTGGTGGCTGAGGTGCTGGTCTGGGACCTGGAAAGCCTGGCCCTAGGGGAAGGACGGGGGGGAGGTGAAGGAAAGAGGTCAAGGTTTGCCAGGAAAAGTTTTTTAGACACACTTGATGGGAAGATGGAGTGGGTTTGGGAGTGGAGGAAGAGGTAGTGGTTGAAGGAGGTGAACATTTGATGAATTTGGGTGAAGGTGCATGGGCCAGTGGCTGTTGTGAGGTGGATGGCTGTTGGGTGGGTGTGTGCCTGTGTTTGTGTTCTTTGGGCGGAGGGCTCACAGACACACTGGGAGAGGACACTAGGGATGTGTGCATTGTAGTGGGGGTGGTGATTGCACGTGAGCGGTGTGTGGCGATGGCCATGCTGGTGATGGAGGTAGTGGCTGAGGATGTAGTGCATGCAGGTGTGAGTGGAGACGAGACTGGGAGGGAGGAGGAGGACGTGGAGGAGGGGGTCACAGTGAAAGCAGTGGATGTTGCTGTGTCTGCATGGGGATGGTGCTTGTGTGAGTGCTTGTGGGATGTGTGGTGCTTATGTTTGCCATGTCCACTCTTTTGTGTTGATGAGTGTGCATGCTGGTGTGATTGTGTGCTTGGGATAGGCTGAGGTACAGGGGATTGGGTCGGGGTGGAGGAAATTTGAGGGGGGAGGCTGGACACAGGGACAATGGCTGCCATCAGTGCTGAGGCCAGAACCTGAAATGCTCTCTCTTGGGCCGCCTGCCCAGAATGAATGCCCTCCAGGTATGCATTTGTTTGTTGCAAATGCCTCTCAACACCATGGATGGCATTCAAAATGGTAGACTGCCCAACAGTGAGGGATCTCAGGAGGTCAATAGCCTCCTCACTGAGGGCAGCAGGGCTGACTGGGGCAGGGCCTGAGGTGCCTGGGGCGAAGGAGATGCCCACCCTCCTGGGTGAGCGGGCACGGGACAAGTGCTGAGGGGCTGCTGGGAGGGCGGTGCTGGTAGTGGGGGTGGCGGCTGTACCTGTTGATGCGGTGGGCACAGAGGTGCCCGCCACCGCAAGGGAGCTCCCATCAGAGGAGGAGTCGCTGTCACTGGTGTATGCTCCTGTCCCCGTCGTGGAGCTCCCCTCACCCTCCGTCCCACTGGTGGATTCAGACTCCGTTGCTTCACCCTCCAGGGCCATGTGGGATGCAGCTCCCTCCTGCTCCAGTGCCACTGCTCCTCCGCCAGATGATGCTATTGCACACAAGAACAGGGAGACAAAACAAAAAGGGGGGAAAGACAGAAGAAAAACATGTTCAGTGCAAGCAACACCACTACCATTGGTGGACACGGCACACAGGGAGCAGCTCTCTGCACTACACCATGCACTAACAGTTCCTAGCAAATTCACATGCCCATGGGGTACGAGGCCTAAGCCCAATTGCTGCACACCTGGAAGTCACAGGAGCCTGACTAGGTGTAGATGGCTATTACCACTAGTGGGGTTGGGGTGCCACAGAACCTGCCTCACAAGGGACCTTGCCTACCAAGTTCGCCCTGGCCTAGGGGAACCCACTGCCCACCTCCCCCACCCAGACACCTCGTAATCTGTGCAGAGTCAGCTGAATGAGAGTGTACTCACACCCTTGTGGCTGCTGTGATGCCCTCAAGCGCCCATCCAACTCCGGATAGGCCACCGTCAGGATCCGGTACATCACGGGGGTCATGGTGCAACGGGCACCCCTTCCACATTGAGAGGCCATCCCCAGCTCGGCCTCCGCCGTGTTCTTGCTCCAGCGGCGCAGGTCCTCCCATCTTTTACAGCAGTGGGTGCTCGTCTGTTGCAGACCCCCAGGGTCCGGACGTCCTTGGCGATGACACGCCAAATACCCTTCTTCTGGTGGGCGCTGACCTAGAAGAATGGTACAGGAGGAAAGGAAATTACTCACCCGTCCGGACCATCATACTCATTGCCCACCAGTTCCCACCCATGCCCTGATGCACATACAGTCACCATCCGCACATGCAGGCCTCAGCCCCCCCATGTATCTTCCATCCACACCACTCAAAACAGGCATTGGCCACGCAGCATTCTTACAGTGTACTTACCTGTTTGTCTGGAGGACCGTACAGTTGCATGTACTGGGGGAGGACCACATCCACTAAAGTGAAGGCAGGGGCCCTTTCCCCAGACACTGTAGCCATCGCTGCTTCCAGACACAGGTCACAGCAGCACTTGCAGTGTAGGTCCTCTCCTGTTGAAGGTCTGGTATCAAGTGAGTGAACAGACAGAAAATGGCAGTCACGTCCACGGCGGTGCATACCGCCACCGCCGGCGTACATCGTCATTGGCTCCTGGGACCCATAGGGCCCAATGTTAACCAATGCAGAATTGTGCCGTGGTCTTTGACAGCCCACTGCGACGGTGTACAACGCCAGCTCAGTTACCTCATTTCTTCTTGTCCCACCTTACAGGTCAGGCAGCCGCCATTTCAGGGGGCCACATGGGATGGATAAAAATTGCATCACACCTATCTAGGTCGGTAATACAGACAGATACCGGCACATTGCAAATTACCAAAGTTTCTGCAAATAACACATTGTGATACCTCAGTGTTGGTTGACTCTCTGCTCGCTGTTCTCCTCCATAGAGCACGTCTGCTGGGGCAGGTGATGAGATGGCGGCATCCTCCGGTGTGCAGACCCCTGGTGGACCTGTCGGCAATGGAAGAGAGACACATCATAATCACATACAGACTTGATCGTGCAACAATTCTGGAACTGTGTGCCCAGTTGGAGCCAGACCTGATTTCAGATATCCGCCATCCTGCAGGAATGCCCCCTCTAGTGCAGGTTCTGTCTGTACTCCATTTCCTGGCCAGTGGGTCTTTTCAAACAACAGTGGCCATGGCATCAGGGATGTCCCAGCCAATGTTTTCTAAAGTGTTGTCCAGAGTGTTATCTGCCCTGCTGAATCACATGCGCAGCTACATCGTTTTCCCTCAGGTGGAGGATTTGCCCAAAGTGAAAGGTGACTTCTATGCCCTGGGACATATTCCCAACATCATTGGTTCCACTGATGGGACACATGTGGCATTTGTCCCCCCCGCAGGAATGAACAGGTGTACAGAAACCGGAAAAGCTACCATTTGATGAATGTGCAGATGGGGTGTTTGGCAGACCAGTACATCTCACATGTGAATGCCAAGTATCCTGGCTCAGTGCATGACATTTTGAGGAATAGCAGCATCCCTTATGTGATGGGGCAACTCCAGAGGCACCGTGTGTGGCTAATAGGTGAGGCCAAGGTCCCAATACAGTTGACATAGGTGTCTGGATATGGGGTTGTCCCTAAGGGTGAGCGTGTGTCTAATAGTTGTCCCTCGAAATTTCCAGGAGACTCTGGTTACCCCAACCTGTCATGGCTACTGACCCCAGTGAGGAATCCCAGGACAAGGGCAGAGGAACACTACAATTATGCACATGGGCGAACTAGGAGGATAATAGAACGCACCTTCGGCCTCCTGAAGGCCAGATTGCGGTGCCTCCATCTGACAGGTGGCTCCCTATATTACTCACCAAAGAAGGTGTGCCAGATAATCGTGGCCTGCTGCATGCTGCACAACCTGGCTTTGCGACGCCAGGTGCCTTTGCTGCAGGAGGATGGGCCAGATGGTGGTCTTCTGGCAGCTGTGGAGCCTGTGGACAGTGAAGAAGAGGAGGCAGAAGAAGAAGATGTCGACAACCGAAACAACATAATCATGCAATACTTCCATTGAGACACAGGTAAGAAGATGTAACTGCTTCACACATCTCATACTATTGTTGGAGCTAGCATAAGTCTGTCATTTTCACTCAGTGTATGGACCCTGACTTGTTACTTTGTCTTTCCATTTAACAGATCTGGGTCCCACTTTGTGCCCTCTACTATGTTTACTGCTGGCCTACAGCTGTGTTACATTGGTATGTGAACAAGTACATTGACATTGCCATATTCCAGAGATATTGCAATTACACATTTGTGAAAGCACAGACTGACTCCAGATTGTTTTGTGATTCAAGTGTGTTTATTTCTGTGCAAATAAGTGGAGGGGGTTGTAAAATGGGCTGGGGCGATAGTGGAGGAATGTCCATTGCAGAGTCCAGTCTATTTGTTTCACAGGTGCATTGTCCAATAGGGCATAGGAAGTGGAGCAATGGCAGTTTAAGGTGGACAGGGTGACAAAGTGGGACATAATGGTGACATTCAGGGAGGTCTTATTTCATGGTGGGGGTCTTGGCAATGTTCTCTGTATTGTTCCTGGATCACAGGGACCATTTGCGGGGTGGTTCACCTTCTGCAGGGGGTGGGGTGCTGGTGGCCTGTTTTTCCTGTGGCAGTGCCTCCTGTCCACTAGCGCCGGCGGAGGTGGAGGGCTGTTCATTGCCCAGGCTAGTGTCAGGCGCCCTTTGGTGTGCCACTGTGTCCCTCCTGGTGTTGAGAAGGTCTGACAGTCGGTTTCCTGGGCCTGTCCTCCCCCTGTCGCACAGCAGTCCTCCCAGGTTTCCCTGTTATCCTGTGCCTCTGTCCCCTGAACCGTGTGCCCACTGCCCCCAGGTCCCTGACCGTCCTGTGTTAGTGGGGTTGCCTGGATCCCTGTAGTGGTGGACACACTGCTGATTGACGTGTCCTGGGGACAGAGGGATGGGCCCGCTGGGTGGGTGCTGAGGTGGTGTTTCCTCAGGGGGAGGTTCAGTGGTGGTTTGTGACAGTGTCAGGGGAACCGACTGTCCCGAGGTCCCTGATGGACCGGGCTGGTCATCTTGATCCAGGCGCGCAGAGCTGCTGTCATCACTGTGGGCCTCTTCTGTGGGGGGACTGGATATGTCTGGCACCTCCTGTCTGGTGACGTTGGGTAGGGGTCCTGTTGGGGTGTAAATGCATAGTTTTTGTATCTATGTGTGCCATCTTGTGCAATGGGTGAGTTACCCTCTACTCCTGTGCTTGCATTATTGGCTTGGCCCTTGTGTGATTGGTGATTTTGGGGCATGAGTGAGTCTCTCTACTGGACATGCTTTGGTGATGGGTGTCCATGCATTGGTGTTACATGCAGGGCTTGGTTTCGGGATGTGTGGGTTGGGTTAGTGGGGTATCTGTGGGTTGTTGGTGTGATGGGTGTGAGGGTGAGGGTGGCAGTATGTGATGGCATGCAGGTGGGGTGGGGGGATAAAGTAGTAAATATTTGCCTTACCAGAGTCCAGACCTCCTGCTACTCCTGCGAGGCCCTAAGGATGCATGATTGCCAAGACTTGCTCCTTCCATGTTGTTAGTTGTGGGGGAGGAGGTGGGGGTCCACCGCCAGTCCTTTGTACAGCAATCTGGTGTCTGGATACCACGGAACGTACCTTTCCCATAGGTCGTTCCACCTCTTCCTGATGTCATCCCGTGTTCTTGGATGCTGTCCCACTGCATTAACCCTGTCGACAATTCTGCTCCATAGCTCCATCTTCCTTGCAATGGATGTCTGTTGCACCTGTGATCCGAATAGCTGTGGCTCTACCCAGACGATTTCCTTCACCATGACCCTGAGCTCCTCCCCAGAGAACCTGAGGTGTCTTTGAGGTGCCATGATGTGGTGTGGGTGATGTGTGAGGTGCTGTCTGTTGTGATGTGGGAGGGTATGTGTTGGTGTGTGTTGTTTGAGGTGCGAGGATGTTGTGTAAGTGATGGTGTTGTGTGTCTGTGGATGCTGGTGTTGTGTTAGGTAGTCTCTCTCTCTGGCCTTCTTTCAGAATTTTGGTTGTAAAGGTTTGTGGGTGTGTGCTTTATATTGGATTGGGTGTGTGGGTGTGGTGTGTATATGTGTATCAGATGTGTGTATTTTGAATTGTCCAATGTGGTTGTGTTTTGTTAGTGTGTGTGTATTTTGAGCGTGGCGGTGTGTACCGCCAATGGTTTACCGCGGTTGAAAGACCGCCGTGTTGATTCATGGGTCGTGATAGTGTGGGCGTATTCCCGTTGGCGTGACGGTGTGGGTTTTGGTATTGCCACTTTATCACTGATCTTTGGTGTGGCGGACTTGTGTGGGTGTCGGTATTGTGGCGGATTCCGAGCTGTGGGTCGTAATACCTGTAGCGGAATTCCGTGGCCGCAATGGTATGTTGGCGGTCTTCTGCACGGCGGAAAGTGGGATTTAGCGCCAGGGTTGTAATGAGGGCCTATGTTTACTTTGTATTGGACTGGTAGGTGTAGTATTACAGCTGTCAGTGTTGGAGTCCTGTATAGGAATGTCAGGAACTGTGGTACATCGACAACAGCCTAAATTGGAACTCTATCCTGCAAAACTGATCAGTGGCAATCACTAATGAGGTTAGGTACGTCTGTATCACACCAATGTGTCCTACTGGTACTCCCAGCTGACGATAATGCCCTTGACTTGCCATATATATTTAGGGAAGCATACATGTGTTCTTCATTTGTGATATACTGAGTGAATCGCTTGTAGGAGGTGAGACCAGCCTAAACATTTGTCATGTTAGGGACCTTGTGTGTAGCTTTGTGCCCCCACAGTCCTCTACTCTTGTACTGATATTCTGTGACCAATGACATGGATACACACATCACAATTACTTAGCATAGTAGATGGAACACAATACACAAAGACATGCTGATTGTGTATTAGGTGTTTATTTGAAAGTGTTGCAGTGCGATATTTACAATGTCCAGGTCAGTGACTCCATTTGTGAAATCCATACAATTGTGACAAAACACAAGTCCAGGGTTAAGGGACATGTCACAGGACATGCTTGGGAGAAGTGTTGTTAAGTGCGGTGGAACAACAATTGCCAGGGAGTGAGAGACAATGACAGTCCATAGCAGACAGGTCAACAGTGTGTGGGTGAAGAGTGCACAATCCAACTGTGCTAACACTGGCATGATCTCAAGCATAGCGCAAAGGAGAACACTGCCCATGTGGCATGGGCTGGTGCTACCAGGAACTCTTACAAGTGAAGCTGATCTGTTCCACAACTTCATCATCCCATGTATGTGGTGTCTCCTCTGCCCTTGATGGTGGTGGTGGGAAGGTAGAGGGAGCCACACACATTTTTAGTGGTTGAAGATGTGGAATCCCAAATCCCGGCAGCTACCATTTGTGGAACAACATATGGCATCACTGCAGCAAGGAGGAGCTGCAGATTTTTCAGGATAGCAGCAACATCCCAGTGGTAGGCAATTATGTCTGCCCTGAGACAGGCCACTTCCCGGTGCATGGAGTCCAGCTTTTTCTCAGTCATGCTCCTGGCAGTTTGGGAGGGAAGTTGTTGTGGCCTCTCCCTCATGGCAGCAGCTATGTCCCTCGAATACTGCTGGTCTCCATGCAGTGGGGAGTGTGTGCCTCTTTTGGCTGCTGTATGTTCATTGGCCACAATCGGGCATGTGCTCATTCACTCTAGGCTGGCTGCCACAGTCTCCATCCCCACTCACACCTGCTTGGCCAGCTCCCGCTGGACTTCTACCACTGTCCTCTCAAAGCTGGTCCCTGGGTCCTCGCAGTCCTCAGCTGTGTTGGTGCTGGCAGGTCATACTATTGGGGTGTTAGGTGGGGCATTTGGGATGGCTGCTATCTTATTTGTCCTTCTTGCAGCTGGAGGTGGTGTCTAGAGGGATACCAAGACTTCTTGAAGGGTCTCTTGGCTAATGGTTGTTAGCTGTCATCCAGGTCATTGTGGAACTCCAGGACAGGCAGATCAGCAGGAGAACCATCATCCTCTGCAATGAGATGGTGTAAAATCAATCTTTCAATGTTGTGGCAGTTGACATGGCACATCACTGACTTTGAATTGGAGGCTCATTGTCAGCTTACTTCAGAAACATTGTTCCTGTGCATCATGGGTGAAGTGTCTCAGCCCTTTGCCCCTTCTGAGTGTCACATGAGGGGAAGCTCAGGTGGTGTCCATTGGCTGCGTCATATTTACTAGGTGTGATGTAAATCCTTTTGATGGCTTGACTGCATCTTGTTATTATGGACCCTTCCTATGTATCCATTTGCATGGTAGGGCCTTGCAATGAGTGTTGCAGTGGTCAAGCCACAGCAACACACCTTTCAATATGCCCCTGTCCCAGTTTTACATGGTTCACATATAACAGGGCGGTACCGATACCTTACACCACCCCAGGGATGGCATTACAAAGACACTATGCTGTTGTTTCCTTTGATTGCTCCTCATGTTGATGTGTGTGTATGTGTGCTACATTGCAATGCACACATGGGCCTAGCAGATTTCCATTTCAGTTTCTGTCTGTGCTGGAAGGTGCTCCTTCCTACATCACTATGATCTCCCCCTCAATGCAGCCATCCTTGCACTATGATGCAAGAGATGCAGCATTGTGGTAGTGCAGATAATTTGACACAGGATCAGACCCAGGGATGGCCAGCATGGGTATCATTTGTTGTTGTGTACATCATTTTCTACATGACAGTTCCTGATGTAAAAAAAAATGATGGACAGAGCCAGTTGACTAAAGTTGAACTTGGGTCAGGGCCTCGAGCTTGTTGGATGGTGATTTTGCAGGTAGTTATACTGGTGCATACATGGACCCTCATTACAAGTCTGCCAGTCCTATGACCACCTGACTCCCATTGTCAAAATGACCACTGCCAACAGCGCAGGTGGTAGTGGCACATGTCACCCATGGGGAATGCCCCATGAGCCAATGGCCTGGCACTGGCAGGTTGCCGGCAGCTTATAGACTGGCAATGCCACCTGTCTTGTGACACCAGACCAGTATTACAATCAGCGCTATCCTCCAGGTATATTCCAGCTTTTTTGCCAGCCTTTGCATGGCGGTGAAACCCCCATGCAAAGGTTGGTGGTGATGTGGTGTGGTGTGGTGTGCCCGTGGGTGCCATGCACAGCCCATGCACCTGGCATGGGCTGTGCAGGGGCCCCATGTCCAGCCGCTTTGCGCTTTCCACTCCCTGATTTGCAGGGCTAAGAGCAGTGTGTCCTGTCACACCCAATTCACCCCAAGACAGGCACTGACTTAATTTGGTCCAGCAACAATGTAGTGGTAACTACCCCACAGAGATACCACGAGGAGACAGATTTCCACCCACCATCTCAGCGTGTAACTCATATTGCTAACCGCAAAGGGTACACTGCACTAGCAGTCTTACCAACACCAGATCTGCCCATGCACCATACCCCGCCAGTCAACGTGATATTGTACACCATTATGTTCACAGACTTACAGCATGTGTTGTATTTGTGTGGTTATTTCCCCATTCCTACGTGTCTCACATGGTTGTATCAGAGTAGTTGTGGTGTCAGCCTGTATTTGTTGTGACCTTCAGAATGCAATCTGTAGTACATATTTTCTCTAGTGGCACAGTTCTGATCAGCGTAAAAATGCGTGGCTCCACACTACACCAGTCTAGCTACACTGGGTAGTGGCATGTTTCCTGTGATACAGGACAACCCTGCTATTCCCCCAGTGCCTGCCCAGATTACTTTTCCCTGCACCCAGAGAGGCATCCTTACTGCATGATGGAGTAGTGGCTGCCCTATGAGGATGGGTTGTTTATGTGTGAGGTGGTGGTGCTTCTGGCACATGTCAGGGTAATGTTGGGAAAGGTTTCCATGTATTGTGTGCTGTAAGCAGCAGCACACATGTTTTTGCAATGAGACAAGGCTGTTGCAAGGTGTTTCTGCAAGGGACACCCCCATGACGTAACCCCAGGAATGGTATTGACTGACTTCCTAGTCTCTGATGTCTTGGTCATGCTGGTAGGCTTTGTTTGACTATATGCAAGGGATGTTGTAATGACACAACCAGAGGCACAGTCCTTACCCGTGCCTTCCATCCTATGTGTTGCATATGTACATGTAGGTATTTAGCCCTGGTGATTAACATATGTCCAGGTTGTGTATGTGTTGTGGTGTATGGCACTACCAGGGTGTATGTACATGTGTTGCTTACGTTTGACTGATGCAACTTGATTCATGCACAGTGTGTCCCTTTGCGCTCCTTTGACATGCACTGAGTGTGTACTATGTGCCTCCTCCTTCTTGCACTTGACAATTTTGCATTATTTTCCCCCATGATACTTACCCTTACCTTATTTGTGGTGTTTCCTGGTAGTCTGCGCTGTCCAGTCCTGTGATTCCACTGACCAGTTCCTCCATGATGACCATTGCAACCATCTCCTCCATCTCGTCCAGATCCTCTTGTGGTGATGAACTTGCACCTCCAGTGTGTAGTGCTGCCTTCCTGTTTCTTGCCATTTTCTCCTTTGTCCTTCGCTTGCAATCAAGCCAGCATTTCTTGCTCTCAGTTACAGTTCTCCTCACCTCTGCCACACTGTTGACCTTGTCAACTGTTTCCTGACAGATTGCCTCTCTCCTGCCAGTTGGCAATGTTGAGGTGACGAAGAGTTGATGTTGGTGCTCTGTCACCTTTCTTACAAGTATTTCATGCTCCTCCGCACTAAAACTACACTTGCACTTTTTCTTCTCCCTCCCATGGGATTTGAGTGTGTCCTCCTGGCTGGTTCCTGGTTGACTGGGGTCACCCTGGGGTCTCTCCTGGCTTTCTGGGTCCATTTTGCCTCTCCTTTGCACTGTTTTCTGCATTAGCATCTGAAGTTGACGCTAATGCAGTTAAAAATGGTGCACATGCAGTTTGCGACTTATTTACGTGCCGTAACACAGGTTAGAGTCATTTTTGTAGCTTTTACGTCATTTTGCCTTACGTCAAGGCGCAATAGTTAATGTCATAATTTTTTACTCTGAACAGTTTTTAGTGCCGTCGTGCATCATGGTATAAATATGATGCCCAGATGGCGCAAAAGAATGCCGCAAGAACGCAAGTCAGTGCTAAGCTTTTTGACGCAAAATTGCATTTTGTGCAGTTTTCCGTCAAAAAGTATAAATATGGGCCAAAGACTTTTTGGCCCAGAGACTTCAGAAAACAGGGGGCAAGCTCAATCCAAGCCGTTGGAAAGCACTTCTCAGCAAAACAGGAGGGATACAGCAGAGCAGCAGTCCTTCTCAGCAAAGCAGTCCAGATGAGTCCTTTACTCAGCCAGGCAGTTCCTCTTGACAGGTTGCAGGTTCAGACCCAGAAGTGTCTGAGTTGGTGGGGTCAGAGACCCTGTATATACACCCAAAAATGCCTTTAAAATGGGGGAGACTTCAAAGAGTGGTTTTGAAGTACACAAGGTCCCCTTTCAGTACAGGTCTGTCTGCCAGGGTCCCAGTAGGGGGTTTGACAGTCCATTGTGAGAGGGCAGACCACAAGCCTTTGAAATGTAAGTGTTGGGCCACCCACTCTTCCAACCCAGGAAGACCCATTCAGTATGCAGTTGAATGCAGATGTGTCTGAGTGTCCTGTGTTTGTGGTTGTCTGGGTGGGATGCACAAGGGAGCTGTCAACCAACCCAGCCAGATGTGGATTGGAGACAGGCTGTAAGGTACAGATGGATTTTTAGTGCAGAGAAATGCTCACTTTTTAAAAGTGGCATTTCTAAAATAGTAATATAAAATCTAACCTCACCAATTAGCAGTATTTGTATTACTGTTCTGGCCATACTAAATATGACCTAGCTATCCCTTTCTAGTCAGAATCTACCACTCAAACAGTATATAAGGGTAGCCCTAATGCTATACTGTGAAAGGAGCAGGCCTGACAGTAGTGGAAAACAAATTTAGGAGTTTTCCACAACAAGGACATATAAAACACACATGTACATGTCCTGCCTTTTGCCTGCATAGCACCCTGCCCTATGGGTTACTTAGGGCCTACCTTAGGGGTGACTTATATGTAGTAAAAGAGGAGTTTAAGGGTTGGGAAGTACTTTTAAATGGCAAGTCGAAGTGTCAGTGAAACTGCACACACAGGCCTTGCAAAGGTAGGCCTGAGACATGTTTGAGGGGCTACTTATGTAGGTGGCACAACCAGTGCTACAAGCCCACTAGTAGCAGTCAATTTAGAGACTATGGGCAATTGTAGTGCACTTTACTAGGGACTTACAAGTAAATCAAATATGCCAATTGGGAATGAACTAATGTTACCATGTTTAAGGGAGAGGCATAAGCTCTTTAGCACTGGTTAGTAGTGGTAAAGTGGGCAGAGTCCTAAAACCAGCAACAACAGTGTATTAAAAGTGGGTGGAGGCAGGCAAAATGTTGGGGGATGACCACCCTAAGGCTGTCAGGTCTAACACAACCCCTAACCAAGCTGCCCGTAGAAATTACTAAGGGCATCAAATCATGTCTGTCAGACCATGCTAAATGATGAGGCATGTCCTACATGACCAAGTAGCCAGTCCTCAGTGCATGACAGAGAAAGGCTGACATCAAGTACCCCAGAGGAAAAATTGATATGCAACCAGTTTGATCACAATTGTGCATGTGTCTGTTGCAGGGGACTGTGCATTGCTCTGATGAATAGCAATCACGAAGAAGCTAGATCCCTGTCCAAAACACCGTAACCCCACTGCTCTGGCTACATAGACCATTGACATTGTCAGTGGCCTGATGCACATGCACAGTGGACTGAGTCGTCTGGAGCTCCATAAACCTGCGCCTTCACATGCAAGGCAGGTCGGCATGAAAACTCCCACAGTAGTGATGAAGACTAGGCTGCCATCTTTGCCAGACTGCAACACTGCTACACAGTGGTATGCCATTGTATGTGACAGTCATAACACACATGATGTGGACAATTGTGAGTACCTAGTTGGTGGCAAGCACACATATGCCAGATATCTCAGCGCACATGTACCACTGAAATGTCATGTGTATGTTATGGTTATGTGAATTGGAGCCTTAGCAAAAGGCAACTTACCACAAATGTAAGTGCATATGTATCACAAGATCATTAACAGAAATAAATGACCTTCACATGTGTTCCGACATACGGAAACATAGGTGGCACTGGTATGACTACACAGGCATTTGTCAAAGTTCAACATGTGTCCATGCAGGGGGATGGACATGTGAGGTTTCATATCCCATGAACACCAGTGAATTCATATGCTACTGAAATGACACTACACATATCTTTACACACACACAACACATAGCAACCTTCTTTAAAACGTGTGTGTACGCCATCTTCTGCAACTAGGATGCATGGAGAACTAACTATATGTCACATGTGTAGCAGAGCATCATGAAGGCTAAACCAACAACACACCATAGAGTGGACACATGCACACACATTGCCAGGGGTAACATGATTTCAGCCCAGCCATAGTCAACTGTATCCTCTGAGTACAATTTGTCATGGCAGTCACATGTCTTACTATGTATTGGATTTAGCCCATCATATCTATTTTGTTGTTGGTATATGTACATTTGTATATCAGACATAACAATGTGGTAGACCCAAAAATATATGTTAGAACATATATGTACACTCATAGTACCTATGTGCTAACATGTATGTGGACACAGTCTACACATGCAAATATGCACACGGTATCAGTCATCGCATGCATCACACATATAAACAAACATAAGGGTTGAACAGACCAATGTCACCATCAAGATATGAACGGACATGCACACACATGCAGCTATATCATAGAGACAACATAATTGCATAGCCCCTGTGACATGGTATGTGACTCTGGATGCACTGTAAGCCTACATAATCAATTTCCACGCATTTCCGGCATGCTTTATAAAATTTTGATGCATATGGCTAAATTCCATACTCCACAACCCCAGGAAAATGACACCTGGCCCCTGTGCTACAAATTCACAGGCATAGGCCTTGTCAGCCTATATGGGAAGGAATACCACGCATGACCGTCATGCATTAAAAACTTAGACACAAATGCCTAAAGTTCATACTTTCCAATGCAGTAAAAATACGGCTGGCCCCTGAGCTTCAATCACAAGTCCACTGGCCTTGTCACGCACCATGGGATAAGATTGACGCAAGACCTTCATGCATCAAAAAAACTGAAAATGTGACACACAGGCCCAGGAAGTGATGAAACAGGACATTCTATCTGCATACAAGGTACAGTGAGTTCACTTTCACCTCACAGTCTTATTGTCTGTGACTGTGTGAGGGTGTGTGGAGCTGGTGTTGTTGGTGGATTGGAGTTTTTGTAGTCTTTTTGTGCTGTGTCTTGTTCTTGTATCTTATTTGTCTTTTAATCAGTCTTTTGTAGTGTATTTGCACTGTATCTGTCACTGTATTGTGGGGTGTTTGTCTAGGGGTAGAATAGTTTGTTGGGTATTTGGGGTAGTTTTATATTTATTCATTTTGCTCTGAAATTACATTTGCAGTATACACACACTGCATGATGTCTGGAAAAGGGAGGATGTTGACTATGATGGCTGATGAGCTGGGGGCTTCATATGGCTTGTGCAGCATTGCTTGCCAATAATGCTTGTATTGGATGGCTGCATTATCCAGGGCTACCGCCCAGAGGCCAGGAAGCTGGGGTGGGGCAAGGTGCTCCACCACCTAACAAGAAAGTTCGGAGCCAGATGCAATGACTACCAACTTAAACACTGTTTGGCTGACCTTATCTCAAGGGAGCAAGATCTACTGGATCACCTAGGGACTGAGATCGGCGGAGCAGTTGGTAAGTATCCCATTACATAGCAGCACCATTATTTGCATGTGCATGACAGGTGGTGATAAGGTTGAGTGCAGCGTGTTTTGTCAAAGGATCTGGACGTATAGTATTGTGCCTATATTAAGAGCCCAAGTGCCACTTTAGGGCTGCCATTGTAATTAACATTTATGAAGCAAAGCTAGGGCAGAAGTGCCATCTTCTCTGTGCAATCATAACAAAGTGCTGGGGGGCCGTACACCTGTTTGGGGGGGCTAAAGTACATGCCTCTGGGAAATATGAGAAATTTCCTATTGCCATTTTTCCTGCACTTTGAACGGCAGCTCTGAGCAGGTTTTTTAAGTGGACATATAATTGTATATGATGGACCCCTATGTACTCAGCAGACGTCGTGCTAATCTTTTTGTTACTACTCCTGCTGAATACATCATTTGTGTCCATGTAAACCAATGCAGTTGCCTCTTCCTGCACCATGCTGTGTCATATCTCTCAAAAGGCGAACACATGGCTGGGGAAAGGGGTGCGCTAAGGGCCACAAGGACTGTAGTGATGCATGAATTCCATTCATTTGTCATCTACTGTTCCAGCCATTCACATTGTGTATGTATATGTTATCTTGGACAGGTAAGTATGGTGGGGTCATGCAGTATCATTGTTGGCAAGTATGGCACATATGACAACAGCCAAAATTGTGACTGTGTCCTGCAACACTGACAGGTGTCCATCACTGATACGGTTAGCCTCTTCTGTACCACACATATTAGTTGTACTGGTACTCTCATCTGGGTAAATTACCATTGACTTGGTTCTGAGCCATACATGCCTTATGTCAACTTCCAAGGTTTTCTGTTCATTATACGTATTGAATACTCTGTAAGTTGGTTGCAGTCCACAACACCATCATTCACCTTTCTCATGTTAGGATCCTAATGTGTGGCTTTGTGTCTGACAGTAATGCACTCATGTAATGATGTTCTGTACTCATTGACATGGATGCACACAATGCAATCATTTAGCTGAGTTGATGGATCACAGTAAACGTAGAAATGTTACATGTGATCAAGGTGCTTTATTTACAGGTGCAAGTGTGATTTCAAATAGTTTACAGAATCCATGAGAGAACATTTGCCATTTGAATCTACAATCGGAGTTCAGGGGTGAGGGACATGTCATAAGACATGGTTAGGAGAAGTGTTCATTAGTGAGGAGGTGTCCAAATTGCCAATAGGTAAGAATTTAGACAATGGCAATATGTAGCAGACAAGTCAACAGTGGTTGACTATAGAGAACACATTTCATGCTGTCACAACACTGGCATGATCTTCAGGCCAGAACTAAGAAGATACTGTCCAAGTGGCACATACTGGTGATACTGGGTGGTTTTCTTGTGACATCTTCATCCTCTGATGTGTGTGGGGCTTCCTATGCCATGGGTGGTGCTGTTGTTGAGGTTGAGGGGCCACACACACATCAGGGGACAGAGATGTGGAGTCAAAGGTCCCGGCAGTTGCCATTTGTGGGAACACATAAGGCATCACTGCAGCAAGGAGGAACTGCTGATTTCTCAATACTGCAGCAACATCATGGTGGTAAGCAGCCATGTATTTCCTGAGGAAGGCCACTTCCCACTGTATGGACTCACGGGGGTTATCTGTATAGCCCCCAGCCTGTTGTCTATCATGCTGCTGCCACTTTTGGAGGGCAATTGTTGAATCCTCTTCCTCATGACAGCAACTATGTTGGCCAGGGACTACTGGAGTCCATGTAGCGGGAGTGAGTGCCTCTGATGGCGGCTGAATTGTCCTTAATAGGGCTGAGGCACCTCTGAACTCCCTCTAGGCTGCCTACAATAATCTCCATCCCCACCCACAACTGCATGACCAGCTCCCGCTGGACACCTACCACTGTTCTCTGGAAGGTGATGTCTGGGTCCTCTGAGTCCAGGGCTGTGTCAGTACTGGCTGGTGCTGTGTGTTGGTAGCTGGGTGGTTCATGTGGAGACCCCGCAACACTGTGTGTTCTCCCTGAGACTGGAGGTGGAGTCTGAAGAGAACCTAGTAAAGCCTTGAAAGTGCCTTCATTGATGGTCGCAAGTTGGTCATCCATGTCCTCTGTAAAATCCAGGGCAGGTAGGTCAGCAGGATGTTAGGCATCATCCTCAGCAATGAGATAGTGAAATGTCAATCTTGGACTGTAGTGGCTGTTGACCTAGCACATCATTTACCTGCTGTTGGAGTCTCAGTGACATGTTACAGACCCAAAATTGTAGCTGTATATTATGTGTAGCATTGTGCATCACATACGGGTTAAGCTCACAAGGTATTTTGGGGCATATTTAGGTACACCTGGTGCCACCTGAGCATTACTTTTCGTGATGCATGGGTGGCACATTGCTCTGTGACGGTTTTACAATGTAGCGCTAAGCGACTTATTGTGGCTTAGGGCCATCTTGTAAAAAGGGCCCCTTCACACACAGCACTTTGCGTGGTAGGGGTGTGCAATGAGCATTGCTGTGGGTGTGCCACAGCAGCACCCATTGCATTTTGACAGTGCCTCAGATTGACAAGTTTTTGTAAACCAGAGTCCTCTCCAAAACATCACACCACCCCGGTGGTGGCATTGGCATGGTGCAATGAAGTTATGTGCCATCTTTTTTCCTCACTTTGAACTTCTTCCATGTTTGCTACATTTAGCAACACACATAGACAGAGCTAATGGCTTTTTAAGAATGTTTTTGTGCAGAAACGTGTTCCTCCCTGCACAAAAACAATCCCCACCTCAACAAAACCATCCTTGCACTATGGTGCAAGGCTTGCTGCTTTGGCTCATGTCAGCTAATTTAGCCTCGGCACAGGGAGTGACACAGGGGTGCCTCATATTCAAGTAAATACAGGCCATCAGTGTGTTTTGAAAATGACGGTCTGCAACACTGGCAAATTTGTGGTAGCGTGGCACACCATAATTTCTTATTACATCTGGGCTTTAATGATTTTATCCCACACCCCCTACTTCCTTGCAGGCTCCGTGTCCCTGCCACTGGCACCATGGTGGCATGTAATTAGCTTTCCTATTAACCACGGTGGACATTGACACGGTAGTGTAATGTGTGCTGTAACTCTTTTGGTGCAATGATGCATTGGCACCATGAATGATGGGACTAGTGCAGCATAGCACAGGTAGGCCCATCACATACAATGCTTATGTTACATTCTCATCTACCTGTAGCAGGCCCCACACATGTGCTACTTGGAAGGGACAGTGCAACCATTATGGATTGTCTGCACCATTAGATTGTCCCTTCCTAAATTTGGAACATTTCCTTGCACCCAAAATATCAGCAACAGGCATGTGTTGGTGTAAGAATGTTGAATGTTGATCAACGCATTCATTTTGTGACTTTGTAGATGTGGTACAAGGGGAATGTGCAGCTTGGTTCCACATGGGCTAATATTTGAATGATGATACAGTTGCATTGCGGGTTAGTGACATTGTTCCGGTGGTGCAACATTGATGCCACTTGTGCCAGTTCTCACGCATGTTGATTGTACCACTAAGCAGTAGACCAACCATTCACACAAGACACTTTGGCCCTCATTACAACATTGGCGGTAAAAAATGCCTACCGCCATGGCGATGGCTGCCAAAAGACCGTCACCGCGGCTACCAGCCATCTGCCATCATATGACCACAGCCGGATTTCCGCCACAAGAATGGCAGAAATCTGGCTCTGGTCATACTTGCGGATAGCGGTAAGGTGGCAGTGCTACCACCAGCAGCATCATGCCAGTAGTCCACCCCCAGCCGTAGTATGAAAGTGGCGGTGTTCTGCTGGCGGGCGCTGCTGGAGGTAGCAGCGCCCCGTCCCGTCTCCTGCCGGAGGACCCCCTGGATCCAGGTAAGTCGAGTCTCCCACAGGGGAGGGGGGTAGGGGTGTTGTGTGTGTGGGGGGGGTGAATGTATGTGTGTCCGTGTATGTGGGTGTGTTGAGTGTTGAATGGGTGTGTGCATGTATGCATGTGTGAGTGCATTTATGTTGTGAAATGTGAATGTATGTTTGTGTGTATGTTTCAAAGTGTGTGCGAATGTGTCTGCGATTGGATGTATGCATGCGTGTATGTAGGTGTGAATGAGTGTGTGTATGCATTTGTGTGAAGGGGGTGTAAATGTAGGGGGGGCTGGAGGGGTTTAGAGAGGTGGCGGGAGGAGGTATCTGGAGAGGTGGGGGAGCCTTATCTGTGACAGGGAAGTAATTCCCTGTCACTGATATGGGCTACCACTATGGCGGAACGCCACAAAAACCATGGCGGTAGGCGGGGTTATAATCCCGCAGGAGGCACAGTGGAGGCCGCCGGGCTGGAGATGGATATCTCCAGCCCAGCGGCAGTTACCACCATGGCGAACGGAGTGGTACATTGGTGGTGTGGCTTCAGCCAACCTGCCAAGGTCATAATGCGGCGGTCAGTACCACCAGCCTGTTGGCGGTACTACCGCCACATTATCACCGACCACCAGGGTCATAATGACCCCCTTTATCTTGTCAGATGGTGTGATTGTAGCTACTTGTACAGCTGCACACATGATGTTCACAGACATGCTTCATGTGTTGTATGTGTTTAATTTTGTGTCCATTCCCATATGCGCATGGAGTTGCTTGTGCTTTTTTTTTACTCTAATGCGGTAAAAAATGGGGCTAACACATTTTGTGTCAAAAATGTGTGCCGCAAAACAGTCTATTGCCACTTTTTCAGCATTAACGTAATGTTTCCTTACAGTATGTCGCAATGGTTAGTGTCATTCTTTTCTACACTAACCATCCCTTAATGCTATTGTGCGTCGTTTTTTAAATATGGCACCTGGATGGCGCTAGGGAATGACGGTAGCTCACATTAAAAATGTTCATGCACAACTGTGCTAGCGCAGATATGCGTCATTTTCCATAAATATTGGCCTTAGAGCATCAGAACTTACAAATAAATGCAATCCCACAAAATGTAACAATAACACATAGTAACCCAAATTTCTTAAGACATGACAATTAAGATAATGAAACTCCTTACGCAAGGCAACACATGGATGTGGGGAGGGACTTTTAAGTCATGCCCAGAATCATCTACACAAAAATATACTATACATGGACAACAGCATAAACAAATATCCCTCTATTATATGCACTACCGCCCCATTTAAAATGAAAGCTGTAGCACATTCTTAACAGTAATCAAACAACAATCACCAAAGAAAGTCTAAGGAGGCACCTAGAGAAATCAAGATTAGGGGGCCTATTCACAAAGGTAAGTTTACATGAATAAATCTGCATGTGTAAATTTACTCTTACATTTTGCAGTAAATTTGTTACTGTTAATTATTCATCATTGTCAATTTTAAATTCACTACAAAGTGTAGATTGACACTCAAGAGGAGGTCTTCACCACTGGGGTAGAGATTTCTCTATGGTGATTCATAGGAACAATTAAAAAAGTGTATTAACATTTAAAAACAATTAGAACACATATTTCATGCAAAATATTAATCTAAATGATTTTAAATATTTTTATTAAATGTAGAACAAAATAAAAATATAACAACACTTTTAACTGAAGTTTGAATTAAATATGCAATTAATTAAAATATAATAATTTAAATTACATTTATTTTGTAAAGATTTGTTTAAAAAAAATCCCAATTCAAGTAAAGTGTTTATATTTATTTATTATGTATTACAATTACTAAAACACATGCATAGAATTACATTAATTTAATTATGTTTATAACAATCAAACTAACATTTATTTTTACATTGACATGGGTAAATAGCATATCTTATAATAAAATATTGTTTTTTATTCATATATATATATATATTGCTTTAAACATTAAATTGAATGTATATATATTTTTAAAAAGTCAAATCAATTGTTTTTATTTAAAAAAAAAAATTCTATGGAGTTCTATTTTGAGTCCCTGCCTCCATTATCTTCTACTGAGGGTGCTGCAGCATCAGTCGTGTCTGAGCTTAAGTACATTTATAAATGTTGTGGGACCTTTTTAACTACAGTATTTGTAGAAGTTCAGCTTCTGAATAGGAATGGGTTTACTCTTTGAGGACGGGTACGTGTCCCTCTGTAAATCCCTCTTTAGCCTTCCTTAAACCCATGCTTACTCCATCCTAAATTAATTCCTTTTTGTACTAAATGTTCCCCATGTTTCCAGGAGCTTCTCCATGTTCATCCCACATTTTCTACTAAAACATATATTTAAGTGTTTAGGGATCTGCAAAATCAGTGGAGATCTCCCACAGAAAAGGTAGGAAAGGTGTTGGCTGAGATCTCCTCATGTAGGTTTGTGAATAGTATTTTGTAGTACATGAGCAGTACTACTGTAGTACTTGTAAATATACTACAAAATTCAGTTTGTGTAGAATATGTATTTGAAACAAAACATTAATAGCATTAGCCTATATCCATATCACAGAAGTAATCAAACACTGTGGCACGTTATATACTGACCATACTAGTAAAGAAACAAAAATGATCTTTCACTGCTACTAGACTGTTTTGAAGACACTTGGGGACATATTTATACTCTTTTTGAGCCAAATTTCCGGCATTTCTTTTACGCACATTTGGCGCAAACTTAACTCCATATTTATATTTTGAGGTTAGACATGTCTAATGTCAAAATATAGGAGTCTGCACCATTTTTTGGATGCGTGAACCTACCTTGCGTCAATAAGACGCAAGGTAGGCCTTCCCATCCAAAAAATTGTGCTATCCTCATAGTTCGATATTTATATCCCATACTAAAATGACACACGGGTGGGAGGCAGAGCTAAATAATGGTGCTAAGGTTGCTTAGCACCATTATTTAACGGCTGGGTCAGACCAGGTGTTAGGGGACCTGTGGAGCCATTTCGATGGTCAGACACCATGGAATGGGTCCACAGCTGCCCCCCCCAAGCCCCAGGAACACCCCCACCAGAGGGACACCAAAGGATGGGGAACCCATCCCAGGTAAGTCCAGGTAGGTATTTTTAATATTATTTTTTATTTGCCATTGGGGCCCTAATTCCCCCCCCCCCCTGCATGGCACAGGGTGCAATGGCCATGCCCAAGGGAACTTGTCCCCTGTGCTGGCCATTGGTGTGGTGGGCATGACTACTGTCTTTCCTAAGAGAGGAGTCATATTTTGGGTGGTTGTGCGCCAGGAAATGGGGCTAGTCTGGTTAGAGGCATTTTTTTTTGCCTCTGACCAGGCTAGCGTAATTTTTTGAGGCACAACCTCCTCCTTCCCTACAGCCACCACCACCCAGCTAGCGTTGCTTTTCAGGATGCTAGCCGGGCCTTACCGCCGGCTTGCACCATTCAATAAATATGATGCCCAGCATGCGTCTGAGAATGACGCAAGCCAGCTGTAAAGTTTTTTAATGCAGTTTTGCACCAAAAACTATAAATATGGGCCTTGGATTGCACCTATCAGGAAGCAGGTTCGAATCTAAACGTAGCATTCCTATGCCTTCCTATGTCTTCCCATGTCTATGATATCACTGTCTCTCCAGAAGCAATCACTACCATTCCAGTGGAAGGGGACACTTTGAAGAAGCCACCCTACATATACTGATATCTAGAAATTCTTCTTAAAAAAATAAAGTTATCAAGAGCTAAAATTAGAACAATCCCCAAGACAACTAGAATCAAAGATATAAAAAAAACACATGAAATGCTAGAAACTAATTGCATTTACCTACCAACAGACAAGGCCCAAAGAATAGTCGACAGAGTGAATTCTGTAGGCAGCTACCCATGCACAAGGGAAGGCATCGGAAAGAGGTGAAACTACCTCAGGGGGAAGGTGCGTTCCATGGTCGCCAGGCACCAGCTGGTGGTACACAAGGCTGGCTGTGGTCCCTACCTCCTTCCCCACAGTTCACATCATGGGAGGAGAAGGTCTTGGTCATCCTGCATCCTAAGGGCTTTATAAGAATACCTGGGGGAGTGGAGTCAGGTAAGTCACAACTACAAAATGTGTCCACCAAATGTGTTGTCATGCATGTCCACTGCTAATTTTTACCCACCTACTATATCATCCCACTCAAAAGTCCAATATCCAGCTGTCCATAGGTGTCTGTCTGGCCACCAACATTTTAATGAGGCATACCTGGGGGATAATATACCAGTGAACTGGGTGTACCTTAGGAATTGACAACGCTACAACTACCAGCAGGCACCATGCTACTATCACCAATACCAGAACACAGTACCCTTCTAAAAAATTCCCCACCTTTTTCAACTCCACATTAGAGAGTACCAACCTGAGGGGCATTTAAATAGATACCTAGTAGGGAGGACAGGTTATGACAGCAATGCTAAGGCCAGAAGGCACTATGAATGCCACTCTACTCAGCCACAATTGTGTATTCAGCTATATTACCATTCTCTCTCTTCTAAGCTACTGAACTGTACTTACATGAAGGGACCCCATCTGTATACTGTGTGGGGAGGACAGACCATGACAGCAATACCAAGGGCAGAAGGCACTGGGAATGTCACTCCACTCAGCCACTACTGTCTACTCACCTACTATGACCCTTCTCTCTCTACTCAGCTACTGAACTGTATTCACCTGAGGGGATCCCATCTGTATGCTGTGTGAGGAGGATAGGCAAAGACAGCAGTGATAAGGCCAGAAGGCACTGTCTACCCAAATAAATATACGTGCTCAATGTGCATCTGTACTAACACCCTCCCATATCCGCTCACAATCAAAATTTACGCACCTGAGAAGATGACGTATGTATGCTGTTTGTAGTAGTTGGTGTAACCCGCTGAACTACCATGTGCCTGCATCTGCCTCAGCACATGTGCACACATGGATAGGATTGACACAATGTATGCTTCACCTGTCACTCCCTTCAATGTGGTCAATGCACAATGGGTCTGTCAGTAGGCTCACCTCATGAATTTTAGCAGCATGTGATATTTGGAGGTTGTGTATCTTTTTGTTCTTTATTAGCAGTGATCTGTAACTATCACTTGCCCCTTTGTGGGATGTGTTTCATCTTGCACTTAATCAATGTCAGCTGGTCATGTCATGATTCACTAAAGTTATAGTATCGACCACTGGTCAGTTGAGGGCCTGAGCTGTGGGGTGTCGGGTGCACCCAAATGGGGAGTGTTTGCTGTCATGTCCCTCTGTACAATGACTGCTATGTGCCACAGATGGACTGGAAAGTTAAGACAGGATGTTCTAGGCTTGGTACACTGACATTTATGTGATTTTGTGATTTCTTGATTGGACTTGTGAACATGATTTCTTGTCTTTATGCATCCATGCAGGTCAAAGCCTATCGGAAGAAGGGGATATGGAGAGCCATCCCAGAGTAGATGTGGACCCTGGGGATCTACTGCTGGCAGAGCGTCCACTGTCAGAATAGGTGAGAGGACCTGAGACGCTGGACCCAGAAGACAATGGAGGCCCAGTTAGGGATGTCCTCTCAATGATGCATCTGCAATGGTTGTCCATTTACTGTGATGTCCCAGACAGGAGTTTGTCACCATCATATATAGTCAGACAGATACTCTGTTTGTCATGTGTAACAGCAGTAGGCATGAAGGACATGACACGTAGGGGCATGGTGTTGATCCACCTAATGATGATTTGTACCCTTGATGTGGTATGATGTTTGTGGGTCCCCAGAACTTGTGTATTGTTTGGGAATTGTGCCCTGACTGTATGGATGCATCATGGATTGACTTGAAGCATGACATGTGCTTTGGGTCAGGGATTCTCCACAGACAGATGCCATGCTTATCATGTTTGTGAAGTGGGTGGTGATGTTTATCATTGTAAAACAATATGGTGTTCTTCTGATAATGATTGCAATGTCTGTGTTTCTCCTTTCTGCACAGTAGAGTTATGTACTACAGACACACTCAGAAGTGCTGATGAAATTGTGTGGGAGAAATTGATGCAGCCTATCCTGGACCTTACTAGACCATTCATGTGTGTATTCAGAAGACATCTCTCCATGAGGTATGGGACATGACTTCCATGTAGTTTGTTGAAACTTCAGATTTGTGCCACATCTGAGTGAGCCTTGCAAATACCAGCCTTGACTTATTTGGTAATGTGTAACATGTGGAGCTTTATGTTGATGTGTCCCTAGTGAAATGGATGTTTCCATGTCACCTAATCCAGGCATGGCATGATATAAGTATTGTCGGTTGACTTTCCTTAGCACCATCAGTTGTCCATGAGCCATCATATCAGTGTAATTTAGATGTGTGTACAGGCTTGTGTCAGTTTAATTGTTAGGGTACCTTACAGATGGATCCATAGTTTGGCTACTGGTTCCATGTGGTGTGCTGGATGTTGCACAAGTTTGTTGTGGAGTGGTCACCTAGATGTGGTATGGTTGGTGTACTAGCTAGACTTCATCCATGCCATTGTAGTTATGTGACACAAGAAATTGCTAATGTGTTTCTTTTTGGATTCCAGATGGCATACATGTTTTTGTATTGGCATATGATGGTGGCACTTTGCTGTCACTTCATGCAGGGGTGTTAGAAATGGGGTCTCTGGTTGGCAGTCAGCTTGCAGTCTGTCTAAGCAGGGACCCTCACTCTAGTCAGGGCAATGGAGAAACACACTTATATAACCCCTGCTCACCCCCTTGGTAGATTAGCACAATGTGTAAAGTAATACAATGAAAACACTACAAAATGGACACCACACCAGTTTAGCAAAATAGGCAATATTCATCTAAATCAAACAAGACCAAAACGACAAAAATCCAACATAGACAAGTCAAGATATGAATGTTCAAAAGAATAAGAGTCTTACTTCATAGAAAATAATGGAAATGTTGACTTTACACAAAGTACCTGGTTTGCGTCAAGAATATAACTGCATGGGCAAGCATGCGTTGGAAAAGTCAGTGATGCGTTGATTCCTTACTCGCAAGTGAGGCCGTGCATCACTTCTTCTCCGGCCGGGTAGGCAATACATTGTTTTTCTCCCTCCCAAGAGAGCGATGCATTGATTCGCGGACAGGGCACTTCGGATGCGCGTCGATTCACAATGACTTTGACGCCCAGGGACGATGCTTGAGAAATCTGGTCGCACGGTGTTAGAAAATCACGCTGCGTAGGGTTTGTGTCCTTATCAGCAGCCACAAGCGGGCGTTGAGTCATTTCTCCAGCAGTGATGCGTCGATCTCACAGCCGTGATGTAGGTGGAATGTCAATTTTAGCCACAAAGCGGGTGGCACGTTATTTGTCAGCCGCGTTACAGGTGGTGCATCACAGCGTTCTGTGCGTAGATGTAATCTCTTGTTCTGCCAATTTCCCCTTTCAATGCCCCAGGGGCTGTATAGGGCACCACATGGTAGGGCGGGAGTCTAAGCAGGGAGCCAAGGTGCTGGCAGAGGAAGTCTTTCATGGCCCTGAGGCTTTCAATCAAGAGGCAAGCTCAGTTAAAGCCTTTGGATATTCTTCTTTAGCAGGAATGCTCAACAAAGTCCAGTCTTTGTCCCCTTTCACAGGCAGGGGGTGCACCTTTCCTCAGCTCTTCAGCTCTTCAGCTCTTCTCCTTGGCAGAGGTTCCTCTTGGTTACAGAAGTGATATAAAGTCTGGGGTTTTGGGTCCAATACTTATACCCCTTTCTACCTTTGAAGTAGGCAAACTTCAAAGGAAAGTCGCTGGCAAGGCACCAGATACACACCAGGGGGTTGGAGACTGCATTGTGTGAGGGCAGGCACAGCCCATTCAGGTGTAAGTGACCACTCCTCCCTCCACTCTAGCTCAGATGGCTCATCAGGATATACAGACTATACACTAGCTCCCTTTGTGTCACTGGCTAGAGGAGATTCACAAACAGCCCAACTGTCAGTCTGCCCCAGATAGGGAATCCACAAATAGGCAGAGTCACAGAGTGGTTAAAGCAAGAAAATGCCAACTTTCTAAAAGTGGCAATTTCAAACGAACTATCTAATAGCCAAATTCACAAACAGATGTATTTTCAAATTGTGATTTCAGAGACCCTAAACTCCATATTTTCATCTGCTCTCAAAGAGAAACTGCACTTTAAGGATATTTAAAGGCAGCCCCCATGTTAACCTACGAGAGAGATAGGCCTTGCAACAGTGAAAAACAAATTTGGCAGTATTTCACTGTTAGGACATGTAAAACACATCAGCACATGTCCCACCTTTAACATACACTGCAACCTGCCGCTGGGGCTACCTAAGGCCTACCTTAGGGTGCCTTACATGTATAAAAATGGAAGGTTTAGGCCTGGCAAGTGGGTACGCTTGCCAAGTTGAATTGGCAGTTTAAAACTGCACACACAGACACTGCAGTGGCAAGTCTGAGCCATGTTTACAGGGCTACTAATGTGGGTGGCACACCAGTGCTGCAGGCCCAATAGTAGCATTTGATTTACAGGCCCCTGGCACCTCATGTGCAATTTACCAGGGACTTACTAGTAAACCAAATATGATGATCGTGGAGAAGCCAATTACACATATAATTTACATAGGAACACTTGCACTTTATCACTGGCCACCATAACCTTACTTCTTTCTCTGGCAGCATCAGCACCGGCAGGCAAAGGAGACAGGACTGCACCAAGTTGGGAAGCATCTGGTCATGGCACCTCAGGTCACGAGATAACTGAGAGAGAGAGGGACCCAGTGACCACGAGGGTCAGAGGAGTGCCAAGGGGGATACCAGATCAACATCTTCATCCATGGATTCTTCCTCCAGTGGCCACTCCCTATTGGTGGCGGATCAATCGGGGACCACCCCGTACCATCTTTTTCCGCAACCCCCAATTCTATCACCGCCCTCCCAGTTGTTTCCCAGCCTGTTGGCCGTGCCCGCTCACCTAAGAGAGTGGGTGTCTCCTTTGCCACATGCACCTCTGCACCAGCCCCTGTTAGCCATGCTGCTCTCAGTGAGAAGGCTATTGACCTCCTAAGGTCGATCTTTGTGGGTCAGACAGCCATTGTGAATGCCATCTAGGGACTGGCAAGCCAGATCCAACAGATCAATGCGTTCCTGGAGGGCATTCACGGTACAATCTTTGGCCTACAAAGATAATTTCGGGCACTAGCCTCCACACTGATGGCAGCCAATCACCCCTTGTCTTCCATCCCCCCTCCACCTTCCTCTTCCCAGTCCAAACCCCCCCTTCCCCAATTCACCCTAACCACACAGACAGACTTGCATGCATCCACCTCAACAGACACTAGTAGCGCACACAAACATGAGTACCACAAGACACACCACCGGAAACCACACAAACAACACACAAATGCAGACACAGCAACAGTTACAACTTCCCCTGACACCCCCTCAGCATCACATATGCGACATCTGGCACATCTGCTGACACTGCACCATCAGTCACAGATCCAGCCACTGCACCTGTTATAGCTGCAGACACCCAGACCACAGAGACGCCTACATGCAGCATATCAACCATACATGTGGTCACCACCCCAGCAAACACCCCCCCACCCACCACGCCATTCCCAAGCACCTGCAACCTCCCTCAGCCACAAACACATAAACACCCTCACTCATCTATCAACAGACACCCACCACACACAACTCCCAAAAACACGCACCTGAGACATCAACCTGACATGTCATACAGCCACTCCCTCAATCTCCAAATCCCACTCCCCTTCTGATGACCGTCCCCAGGTGTCTACAAAATTGTTCCTCTGTGATCTTATCCTTACCTGCTTCCTTTACAACCCCCAAATGTCCAGTTATTCTCCCCTTGGCCATCCCTTCCACCTCCAAGTACTCCTCCGCCCCCCGCTGGCACCCATGCCCCTCCCCTGCCTGGAAGTCTACCCCCCAAAGAAGGTGCCCCCCCACACCCAAGGCCAAACCTAAACCCCCGTACGAAACCCAAATCCAAGCCCACCCCTCCAAAACACAAACACCCCTGTCCCGCAACCCCCTCCCCCCAGCTCCCCCACTCTCCCAATAATCTTTGAAGTGTCTGCCTGCCCACTTGATGGCCCTACCTGTGGAGGTTATTTGCAGCTAGGAGTCAGGTCTTGGGGAATAGATGGTGCCTTTTGGCCCTTCTATGACTGGACTTTCCTATGACCTTGGACATGTTTAGTTATTATTTATTTCTTCTAAGAATAAACCCAACCTGTTGTTGGAGTTTGCATTATATATTTGTCCTGCATTTCCTTCTTGAGGTTTCTAAGGTTCCTGGCTGACGGTGTTTGTGTGCATGTAATTGTGGATGTTTGTGCTTCTTGCTGCTCCATGTCATGTTTTTTGCAGCCTGTGAGTTTGTGTGTAGTGCTGTTGTCCCCCAAGGGTAGGGTGTGTGTTGTGTTGTGGGTATGTGTATGTACATTGAATGTTGGTGTAATGGCATTGTGCTGTGTTTTAGTGGTATGTGTTTCTTTTTGTGTTGTGTGGTGTGGGTATGTATGATGTATGATGTGTCCCCTTGATATGGGTATTGTGTACATGTGGTGTGCATGTTCTTGATTTTTCTTAGGACAAACCTGGAATGGATGAAGTTGCAGTAGTTTTGTTTACATTTGAGTGTCCATGAGTCCATTTCGGTGTGTGTTCCTGGAAGCGGGTTGGTATTGGTGTATGTCCCATTGAGTGTGAGTTGAGTGTGCTTTGTTGTCTTACATTTACCCCATTGTAGAATGGTGCTTAGTAATTGTTATTAGGATTGGCTGTCCCTGAGATCCAATTGTGGCTATTTCTTATGTGCATGTTGTTGGGGCCTTGCTCAACGTGATATGTATCCCAATGCAGCCTCCTGCAATGTATGGTCCAGCTGGTCCCATCGCAGCTGTGCAGGTGTTGTTGTGGTGGTTCGCTTTGTGTATTTTGTGTGTTTGTCTCTGTGTGTATTGTACATGGCATTGTTGGTGCATTGTGCTATGTGTGTGTGATGTGCATGTGTCGATTGCAGTATTGTTTAATGTTGGTGTTGTGTGTGTGCCATGGCAGATGGATGTATATGTGTGTTGTATGTGTAGCAATTCCTTGGCCAGTGTTGTGTGTGAGTGTGTGGAATGTACTTGTATATGTGCATAAGTTGTTTTGTTGTTGCTGTGTGTGTGTATTGTGTGTGGCCTTCGGTGTCCCTCATCAAGAGTTGTGTAGCCATGCGTATATGTGTGTTATTGCCGTGCAGTGTGTGTGTGTGCTAGCTAAAGTGTGCGTGTTGTGAACATGTGGGTGTCCATGTTGCAGTATGTGACTGTGGCCCTCATTCTGACCTTGGCGGGCGGCGGAGGCCGCCCGCCAAAGTCCCGCCGTCAGATTACCGTTCCGCGGTCGAAAGACCGCGGCGGTAATTCTGACTTTCCCGCTGGGCTGGCGGGCGGTCGCCTTCAGACCGCCCGCCAGCCCAGCGGGAAAGAGGCTTCCACGATGAAGCCGGCTCGGAATCGAGCCGGCGGAGTGGAAGCTGTGCGACGGGTGCAGTTGCACCCGTCGCGTATTTCACTGTCTGCGCAGCAGACAGTGAAATACATGTAGGGGCCCTCTTACGGGGGCCCCTGCAATGCCCATGCCAGTGGCATGGGCACTGCAGGGGCCCCCAGGGGCCCCGCGACCCCCCCTACCGCCATCCGGATCCCGGCGGTCCGACCGCCGGGATCTGGATGGCGGTAGGGGGGGTCGGAATCCCCGCGGCGGTGCAGCAAGCTGCGCCGCCGCGGAGGATTCAATGGGGCGGCGGTACACTGGCGGGACCCCGCCAGTGGTGCCGGTCCGACCGCGGCTTTACCGCCGCGGTCGGAATCCCCATTGGAGCACCGCCGGTCTGTCGGCGGTGCTCCCGCGGTCCTCCGCCCTGGCGGTCAAAGACCGCCAGGGTCAGAATGACCACCTGTGTGTCATGAATGATAGGTATAGGCGCTGGTGTTTGCTAGCGATACAAGTTTAATGTAAATTAAATAAAATACAGGTAGGTGTGCGCACTTATGGTTATTGTCGTTCACGTCGGCATTGATTTTGTTATCTTTCAGCCAGCAGGAGCAGCGGCATTTTGTTGAGGTATGGCTCCTTGGTGGCTCCGGAAGTGTATTGCAGTGTGCAGGTGAGTGTCTCATTTTATACTGCTTGTTTCTGCCTGGTGCTAGGTGCAGGCTGGACCACAGCAGTCACATTGGTAGTGTGCAACCTCGTAATAGGTCTGGCAGAATCATGGTCTCTGCCGGCCTCTTTGTTGCTCAAAAAGACCGCAGCGGTCTCTGATGCCTGGCAGTGACGTGGGACTCCTGGCAGTCTCCTATTTCCTATGCAACCAATCTCAGAATATGGTGGTCCGCTCCACCAGACTGTTGGTAGTTGGATGGCCAGCATGGCTGTCACGGGAGCGCCAAACTTGTAATGAGGTCCATTGTCCTTGTAAAAAGAAATTAATTAACCCATCCACCATCAAAATAGTTTCACTCGCTCTTGAAGTAAATATACCCCACATAAATTGTAATACAAAAATCCGAGTACCTAGAAATAGTTGAAAATACAACATATTTCCTTGCAATAAAAATACAAATAAAAAAGCCATAATTAGGCCTACCACATGCACCCCAAACAACTACGATAAGGCCCTATAGTAACTAGAACCTAAAAATCATTATAGCATACACATACTAATCTTACTAACAATCTTCATTTTTCAGTCGTATGTCCAAACCTTAGAAAACAGATAACAAGTAGACTTACCTTTTCAAGAGAAAAGCAACAAGGAATAGCTAACCTACAGCATTACTAGCAAACATTATGCAAACAGACTACAAAATAAAGCAAATATATTTCAAAGATACTAAAATTTACTGAAATTTAATTATTTACAGTACATTTTAATATGTAAAAAATATAAAGAATGAAAATGTAAAATTAAAAAACTATGGTGTTTGTTTAGGGCCTGATTAGGAGCTTGGCCATCTTACTGCCGTATTGCCGGGGTGGCAGTCCCCAAGAAGACCACTGAACATGTGATCTTCTGCCTGCTTTATTACAATGTTTCTGTTGTGTTGGTGGTCTTCCGACAGAAGTGGATCGTCGTGCTAGGAACTTAATTTTTTGTGGCTTTTGTTCATGTGTGTGTATGTACACAAAGCAAGTCTTCAAATACACACATCTGTATTACAAGTATGGAAAACATACCTTGTCCTTTAGCACAGGTCCACAGCCATTGTAACACTGAAGAAATTTACAAGTGGCTTACATAGGAGTTGACGCCAAAAGTGTGTACTTTCTTCGTGGGCAAGTGTCTGCAGCAAAGGGAGGTCCTTGATGAGGGGATCCGTAACGGGAAGAGGAGTGGAAACTGGATATAAGGTGAATATTTACCTCATATCTCGTATTTCCTCCAGGTCGAGTTTGGAGGTCTTCCTGCCACAGTCGGCTTAGCAGTGAACAACATTGTAATACCACCTGCGGGAAAAGGGGCTGGACTCCAGCAATCAGCGACTGTAACTTGTGACCACCATTGATGAAAGAGTGAAAGACAGGCGGTGGCAGCGAGACATGGGCAGTCTCTCATCAATGGGACTGCCAACATCCTAATTCAGCTGGCAGACCACCTAGTCCATGGTCAGAGGCTCCAGCACCACTGCAATCTTAAAATAATGGAGTATTCTTTCCACCAAGATGATGGTCAGCTTACCAAATTTAGATGTGGGCAGACCATTGATGTAACTGGGGGGAGACTACTCTGCCTCCAACATGGTTACACCCCTCATACAGCCCAGTTAAGTAAGGGCTGTCTGAGGCTGACCTCTATGTCCTCCCACCTAATTTAGATGGGCAGTGAAAACTATTCAATACCCACCTCGCCATGAGAGGTAACTCCAATGATGTAGGGGCATTTTTTTCACAGAGTGGGATTTTCTTTTTGAAAATAAAAAAATAAATATAATTGATGTATGACACGCACTTGAGGGCTCATTACGAGTTTGGCGGTTGGATGAACTGACTGCCAAACTGGAGGGATGAGCAGCCGTCAACCTGGCTGCCTCACCCAAACCTTATTACGATATTCCCACCAGGCTGAATGGTTCGAACATCGTATTATGACATTCCCACCAGTCAGCCCAGCGGAAGCAGTGCTATGGTATTGGTCTTGGCTTCCTTGAGGGAGCTGAGGCCAATACCGTAGCATAGCAGCACCCTCGGAATGTGCACTCCCTGCAAAGCAGACAGTGCACATTCTGAGCATGCTGGGCATGGGGGGCCCTGCACTACCCATGTCATGGGCATGGACAGTACAGGGTACAGGGTATTTGTGTTCCATGTCACATCCATACATATGTGTCTTCAATCTGATGACAGTCCACGGCATGTGAGGAATGTGAGGGTGCTAGTTGACTTGATAGATGTGATGTTGCTGTAGTGTTGCTGTTGTGTGGCATAATGGGCCAGATTGAGAAGGCCCTAACGTCTCTTTGCGCCACACTGTCATCAGTTTTCTTTTAGGCTAATGTGGCTCAAGAAGGCAATTTTCACAGAGCCAATTTACAAAGTGACACAATGCATGCATTGCGCCACTTTGTGACCCATTGCGCCACGGTATGCCTGCGCAAGGCATAATGTATGCAGAGGGGGCATTTGGCATTAGGAGTCCCGCAAAAATGGCGCAGTGAAATCTGCAAGATTTCACTGCAGCATTTTTGGCATCATTTTAATGTCTGCTCAAAACAGGCGTTAAAATGATGCACCCTTTTTAATCAATGGGTCTCCTTGCACTTTGCTGCACTAGCGTCAAAATTTTGTGATAGTGGTTGGAATGACTGCCTTGCGATTGGTGTTATCAGTGTAGACATGCATATGATGCATGTGGCCCAAGAGGGGAAGTGTTTTGTGCAAGAAAAAGGACTAGTTCAAATGGTTGTTCAGCACAGATTAAACCGAAGTAGCTTTAGTCTGGTAATGTGGTTGGTATGACTGGGAGGGTACATCACCCCCAGCCCCATGGGGGGCAAATTTTCAAGGCTGAATAAACTGTTTGGGCTGATAGTGTGCTTCTGTTAGGGTCCAGTCAACTCCCTTGATATATTTTACTGTTTGGGAGATTACCCAAGGCTCTCTGGAGTTTCGGCATGCTATTATAGCTTGTCTGTAGGACCACACCCCTGCCTGGTTCAAGAAGGGCGGGAACAAGCAACAACGCAGATTTAGTGTGGACCTGCAGAGGCATATAGTGTGTGGATTGCATCCTCCTTTGTTTGACCACACAGCCTGCATGGAGCCTCTCCTTCTGCCCTGAACCATACACAATATATTAAAATTAAAACAATTACAATCATTTATTCAAATAAAAAAAGAAAAATAACAAAAGCAATATTATATGAAACAATATCTAAAAACTCGATATAGATTAAGCCATTACAAAAATGAAAAAGGAATATTCTTACTAGGTCTGTATAGAATTTTAATTGCACCAGATAAATTGGAGTAATTTTGGTAATTCCACATTACTCTTTGACACAGAATTACTGATAATAACATGATTACCACTGCTTGTATAATTAGGAGTAATTTTGGGGAAAATCTACCACGTGTTCACATTTAGCGAGCGGCCATTCATGTTTGCTATTCATGTTCTACTGCATTTAGCACTTTTTCTTAGTTCAATATTCATCCTTGCATCCATTTTGGACTCAAGGATGCATTCTGTGCTAACAAAATAATGCGAAATGCTGTGTGCAAGTTTGGGCAAAATCCCAAGAAGGTGCATTTTTGCACTAGGAAAGAGTGCTGAAAGCAGAATTACTTTTATCGCATGGAATTCTCAGGTAGTTCTGCATGATTACATTGCACAGAACTACCCAACAGACGCACATCCCTAATTTTTACCTTTGATATAATGTCTCAATATTTTTAACATCATAACATTAGTGTAACCATGTGAAAAGCTGCAAATAGTTTTTACACAATATTAAAGTAAAACAACCTGTCCACCACTATGTGATCCTCTGATTCCAACTACTTACAGCTTTCTGAGATACATTTTGGGGAGGCTGGCATAAATCCTCTTTGTATAGTCCAAACATGAAACTACCACAGATAGTATTAGACTCATTTGTTGGTTGAAACTGAGGGATAGTACTCTGAAAAAAACGATCTGGTAAGAGTTTTAATAACAACATTATTGCACTTTCTATATTTCTATCCTAAATCAGTGGCTGTGGAGTCCTAGGCAGCTGGGGAGATAAAACACAGATATAAAAGCCAAATTGGGCATAAGAGGAGCTAGTCAGCTTTGGTCCCACTAAGATAAGGTAAGTACTTCTTTATGTAACAGACTCTGAATGAGGCAATGCCGCACTTATTGAAGTCTACCATGTCAGTATCCACAATAAAATGTAAGCAAAAAAGGGAAGAATGGAAATGCTTGAATCAATCTTGACCACTGGCAATTCATTTAGGAACCATTCTATTCCATTACTTTTCATTATTTCCCTGCCATCACAGAAGAGGACCATCCCTATGTAGAACTGTCTTAGCTTTGTCAGAACCGCTTGACCAGTTGCAATCTCTATAGGAACACCAGCTACCCCAAACTTCATTGGTGAGGTGTACTTTGAGACCATGTTGCACAGGCAGCTCATGAGTCAAGGCTAGACATAGTGACAGTGACAAGCATAATAATGTAGGTGTTGTCATGTGACTAAAGTTCAGTGCATTACACTTAAGTGGTATTGTGTTGCCAATGAATGATATTAGTTGTAATATGTATTCCCATCCATAGTCAAAGTGAGTACCCATTCATTAGTTATCCCACCCAGTAAAAATGTGAGACAAGCAACTATGGGGTAAAATGAGATGCTGATTGAATTAAATAAAGAAAACAAAATACTGAGGTGATGCATGACAGTGCCAGTTGTCAAAGTAAACCAGAGCAGAGGGACTGAGTTGCAATACTTTTATTTTTGAGGTTATGTAGTTCCAAGAGTTTTTTGCAATATTTGTTGCAGTCATGGAACTTTTCTGTTTGCAGTAAAAAGCGACCTCTGTCTTCTTAAATTTGGCATTATTTCCATTCTGCCCCTGACCAGCTTTGAGGCATTTGCATTGTCATTTATTTGGATCACCATTTCTTTGATAAAATCTTGATCTACAGCACCATGCCATTCATTGCTCCTTGTGTAGTCTTTGATGATAGAACCACCCGGCATTCTACCCAGTACCCAGTACTTACTTTGTGTAGGTTGACACAGGTGGTTAGCACCAGCACATATTTTTGAAAACTGGCAATTATATAATTATCATCAGACGTTGACACAGAGCTAAACAGAGAAACGCAGGGAAGGGTCAAGAAGGTGTGGATGTCAATTAGGGGTTGTCAGAGGCTACAGCTGTAACCCCCTCGTTTACAACTTGTGACTGCTGGCTTGTCCCTTGCAACCACTGGCCTCCTTAGACACAAAACCGCAGGAAAAGAGAAACATGTTTCCATCTTCTATAAAAGAAAATAGCACAGCTGGGCTTACCATAGTCTAATGAACAGTTACCATTTTACAACTGTTGCAGTTTGTCTGGTCACCTAACAACCAACTTTCAGGACCCAGTCTCAAGGAAACTTTCTTGCAGATTGGTTATTGGGTACAGCACTGGGTACATTGGCTCTGATTACAAGTTGCACAGTGCTGGAGGGGTACAAACCCCTCCCATGTAATTACTGTTACTATGCAGTAACACCCTGCCAGTACCATGCAGTTCAAAATTAAACCCCCTTCGAAAAGGGGAATAAATGTACAGACACAGAATTACCATGCAGTATTCTGAACAACATTTCACTTTCTGAGGGGGTTGTTAGCACACACATTTACCCCATGCTTTGTGATGGTGGTAAATGCGTGGGTGACCCTTATTGTGAGGTGGGGGAAAGGAGAGGTGTAGGGAAGGTAGATAAAGGAAGGGAGGTTTAGTTCTGGCAGGGGGAGCATATTTATACTTTTTTTGCGCTACATTTGCGTAAATTTTTGACGCAAAAGCGGTGCAAACTTACAAAATATAATTGTACTTTGTAAGTTTGCACTGCATTTGCATAAAAAAATGACGCAAATGCGGCGCTAAAAAAGTATAAATACGGGCTCTTCCCCCTTGCCAGATGAAAACGTCAGGTGATGCAGGGGACAAGGGGTTTTTACCAGCAAGAAACACCAACTGATAAAATTGGATCCAGTGCTCTTGCATCAAGGAAGACTCGGGCCTCATTTACAAGAAACTGACGCATCAGCCCCGATGCATCAGATTTCGTGAGCTGCCCAACTATTCCATAATAATACCATGGATGCGCTGTAATTACTATACAGAGCTCCATGGTGCACGAGTTCACAGATGTGTCTGAGAATCTGAGGGATCTGTGACGCTAAACTGATGCTTTACTGGACTAGCGTAAAAAAACAACGCTATTTGAGCAATGCAAGAAAGATTCCTATAGAGAACATTCCAGGGTCAGTTTAACGCGTGCTCTGAGCGAGCGATAACATTTTGATGCAGTGAAGTCGCAGAATGATGCAATGAAATGTTGTAAATTTCACTCTGTCAGTTCTGCATGGCTTTTCCCGTGGGAACACCTACCTTGCATACATTATACCTGGGGCAGTTATAATGTGATACAAGGCTTCTACAAACTTGCGCATTGCTTAGCACCACCGCAAACTTGAGGAAAGGACGCCACCACCATGGAGGTGGTGTCCCCCTCCCATCCTATCCAGCCTGCCAGACTGGCGGGAACAGTGCTATTAGAAAGCACAGAGGGGCCAGACAAACACCCTTGGAATGTGTACTGTCTGCAAAGCAGACAGTGCGCATTCTGATGGTGCTGGGCAGGAGGGCTCCTGCACTGCCCAGCCAGGTACATGGGCACTTCAGAGGCCCACCTGTGGCCCCCAGCACTTGTTCTCCACCAGCCTTTTCATGGTAAGATCTTCACGATGAAAAGGCTGGCAGAGAACAAGGTTGTAATCAGGCAGGTGGTGCTGAGTTCAGCGCCACCCTGGCTGACTACAACCAAGACCGCCGTCACCCCATCGGGATCTCCGATCCTGGGGGGAACGGCGGTCTTTATGTGGGTGTTGGACTTTTTTCCTTATGCAGGGTCATCCCCAATGTTTTTGCCTCCTGCCTCCTGTTTTTTCTGACATGTTGCTGTTGGCTTTTGAACTCTGAGCACTTTCCCACTGCTAACCAGTGCTAAAGTGCATATGCTCTCTGTGTAAATTGTTTGGTTGATTGGTTTATCCATGATTGGCATATTTGATTTACTAAGTAAGTCCCTAGTACAGGTGCCCAGGGCCTGTAAATCAAATGCTACTAGTGGGCCTGCAGCACTGGTTGTGCCACCCACATTAGTAGCCCTGTAATCATGTCTCAGACCTGCCACTGCAGTGTCTGTGTGTACAGCTTTAAACTTTAAATTCGACTTGGCAAGTGTACCCACTTGCCAGGCCTAAACCTTCCCTTTTCTTACATGTAAGGCACCCCTAAGGTAGGCCCTAGATACCCCAAGGGCAGGGTGCAATGTATGGTTAAGGTAGGACACATAGGGGGTCATTCTGACCCTGGCGGTCATCGACCGCCAGGGCCAACGACCGCGGAAGCACCGCCAACAGGCTGGCGGTGCTTCCTGGCCAATTCTGACCGCGGCGGTAAAGCGGCGGTCAGAAAAGGGAAACCGGCGGTTTCCCGCCGGTTTTCCCCTGGCCATAGGAATCCTCCATGGCGGCGCTGCAAGCAGCGCCGCCATGGGGATTCCGACCCCCTTTCCGCCATCCTGTTCCTGGCGGTTCTTACCGCCAGGAACAGGATGGCGGGAACGGGTGTCGTGGGGCCCCCTAACAGGGCCTCATAAAGATTTTCAGTGTCTGCTTTGCAGACACTGAAAATCGCGACGGGTGCCACTGCACCCGTCGCACCCCTTCAACTCCGCCGGCTCCATTCGGAGCCGGCTTCATTGTTGAAGGGGCTTTCCCGCTGGGCCGGCGGGCGGCCTTCTGGCGGTCGCCCGCCGGCCCAGCGGGAAAGTCAGAATGACCGCCGCGGTCATTTGACTGCGGTACGGTCTTCTGGCGGTTCCCGCCAGGCGGGCGGCTTCCGCCGCCCGCCGGGGTCGGAATGACCCCCATAGTAATGTGTTTTACATGTCCTGACAGTGAAATATTGCTAAATTTGTTTTTCACTGTTGCAAGGCCTGTCCCTCTCATAGGTTAACATGGGGGCTACCTTTAAAAATGAGTAAAGTGTAGATTCACTTTGGGAGCGGATAGACATGTGGAGTTTGGGGTCTCTGAGCTCACAATTTTAAAATATATCTTGTAGTAAAGTTGATTTTACGATTGTGTGTTTGAAAATGCCACTTTTAGAAAGTGAGCATTTTCTTGCTTAAACCATTTCTGTGACTCTGCCTGTTTGTGGATTCCCTGTCTGGATCAGTTTGACAGTTGGGCTGGTTACACCTCTCACTAGACAGTGACACAAAAGGAGCTGGGGTGTAGTCTGCATATCCTGATGAGCCATCTGTGCTAGGAGGGAGGAAAGGAGTGGTCACTCACACCTGAAAGGGCTGGGCCTGCCCTCACACAATGCAGTCTCCAACCCCCTGGTGTGTGTCTGGGGCCTGGCATGGGCAAGGCAGGATTTCACAAACAAGAGAGACTTTCCTTTGAAGTAGGATTACTTCAAAGGGCAAAATGGGTATAAGAAGGGCACCCAAAACCACAGACTTTAGGTCACTTCTGGACATCAAGAGGAACCTATGCCTGGAGAAGAGCTGAAGAGCTGAGGAGGAGTGCTGCCCTGTCTGAGACTGTGCTTTGTGGAGCCATCCTGCAGTTGCTACTTCTACCTGTGTAGGAGGACAAAGACTGGACTCTGTGTTGCCTTCCTTCTTGTGAAGAAATCTCCAAGGGCTTGAAATAGAGCTTGCCTCCTGTTGTTGAAGTCTCAGGGATAGCAAAGACTTCTCTCTGGCAGCACCTAGAGCCTCTGCTGAGACTCCTACACTGCCAAGTGGTGCCCATCCAGTTCCTGGGACCCTGAAAGGAGAAGCTGGCAGAACAAGACTGAAAATCCACACACAGACCGCAGTGCGGGGAAAAATTCTACGCACCTGCCAAGACGTGGCTGAAAAAAGACGCACCACCGGCTTTGCGGCAGAAATTGACACTCACCCGGCATCACGGCCGCATGGAAAATCAACGCATGGAGCAGGAAGAACGGTGCTCACACCCGCTGATGGAGACTGTCAATGTCGCAACCCACAGGCATGATTTACGACGCAAACCTGGCTGGGCATGGAAAAAAGACGCAATGTCTGCCAGGACCCGAGTGCTGCCCGGATCGACGCATCGCTCCCCTGTGGGGAGGAGAAACGACGCACGCCGGCCGGAGCGGAGAAGGAGAAACAACGCACGAGCTTACTTGCGGGTGAGAAATCGACACACCACTTACCTTTTTCGACGCACACTCACCGTGCGTGTTATTTTGACGCTACCCTGGTACTTTTCAACGCTAACAGTGTTTTACCTGTTTTCTCAAGGATTTAAGACTCTTTTTGCTTTTTGCTCAATAACTTGACTTGTGTATGCTGGATTTCTGTTGTTTTGGTCTTGTTTGGTTCAGATAAATAACTTCTATTTGTCTAAACCTTTGTTGTGTCATTTTGTAGTATTGTCATTAAGTTACTGTGTGTGTTGGTACAAATACTTTACACCTAGCACTCTGAAGGTAAGCTTGCCTGTTCGTGCCAAGCTACCAAGGGGGTGAGCGGGGGTTAGCTGAGGGTGATTCTCCTATACCCTGACTAGAGTGAGAGTCCTTGCTTGAACAGGGGGTAACCTGCCTGCCAACCAAAGACCCCATTTCTAACAGTGGGCCTGCCTGCCTAACTCATAATGTGATGGTCGGACTGGCACAGCTGCTGCGGTCCGACCTCCACTGTGAGGCAGGCAATCCTAGGATCGCCAGCCTTGTGATGAAGCCAAGAGTCTGTGGGGGAAACCACTCTGAAAATATTCTGACATTAGTTTCTGCCCTGTGGATGTGTTTTATAATTAACTGTATGAATCCTAATAATTAATGGCACTCATTCATGTTGATAGTTCTGTTATGTAAAATGAAACTAACTCCTAGTCCATTGAAGTTAGATTCCTCTTCATAAACTGGATTTGTGGAACTGACCAAGGTTTACCAGATTAATGCCCTTATCTGTATTTGTGTGCTTGTTGTTCGTGGACACTGCACTAAATAACATTTATGGAGTAACATAACATGACGTTTACCTGCAATAGTGGTGGTTTTGTGATTTTATTAATCCTACACTTACTTCCAGTTTTACTTCAATGATGTCAACTATTGTGATGTCAGCCAAAAATCAGATGGTTTCTTGTGATGTCATTGGGGTCAAATGTCATGTGATGTCACTTTTTCCCATGTTATTGTTGAGTGATAAGACTTCTGATATACCTGACATTTTGAAAGGAAGGCTGAAAAGAAAGATAGGAAAATTGATACAGACATGAAACAGAACTGCAAGAGTGACAAACAGACAGGAAGTCCTGGGTGGTGGAAGAAAACTGGCATGAGGTGGAATCAAGGCAAAGCAACCTTGGTTTTCAGCAACCCAGCATTCAGCAGCGAGGACACGCGAAGGCTTTTAATTAAAACTTTAGACCGTATACTGACACATTAAGGGGCAGATTTAAGGGCCCGTTGCACCATATTAGCACCACCTTAGTGTAATTTTATTACGCTAAGGCAGAGCTAAGGTAACCTTTTCCCAGCACCATATTTACAAAGTGGCGCAATGCATGCATTGTGCCAAATTTGTAACCCCTTGTACCGCATTCTGCCTGCACCAGGCATAATGTATGCAAGGGGGACTGAAAAAATGCAGCAAAATTTATTTGCGTCATTTTTGCTGCATTTTTAACGCCTGCACAGAGTTTTAAAGGGAGGCACAACATTATTTACAATGGCCCTCAATGTGCTTTGCAGGATTAGCATCAAAAGTTTTTACGCTAATCCTGCAAAGCACCAAACTATCATCAACATTTTTGACGTTAGTTCCCTAAACTGCCATGGTGCACCAAATCCTAAATACTTTGCACACATCGTGGCATTAGGGGGGCGCTAAGGGGAGCAAGAAAAGTGGCGTTTCTTAAATCTGGCCCTAACTTCTCTCAGTGGACTTTGTCCCCTCTCCAGGTGCAATCAATATGTTGGAATATTTCGAGGTGCTCTGTAAACAGACCTCATAGCTAAAACTTGGATTTTCCTAACCTTCCCTTGCTCTGTATCTCGAAAGTGGACGGGAGTAAATACATTCTGTAACTATTGAAACCAGGCAATCCGGAGAAGAAAACCTGCCTGGAGATTATAAAACAGTGTGAGCTCAAAAAGGGATTCGCTGCTCAAGGCCAAATAGCTTCAAAGCCGGTAATTCTCCAGAGCTGTTGTGAAAGCGTTGAAACTGTCAATGTCAACTTACGGCGCGCATAGTGAGTGCAAAACTTCAATAATGACATCATGGCGGAGAGGACAAAGGGCAGAGACAACACAGGGAAGTGCCAGCGCGCTTCAAATCTCTGAAACCTTCAAGGATTTAGCCGGACTAATACTTCTATACACAGTCACTGGGGTTTTCGGCTGTACTGATTAAGGTTTTATCTTATTCAAAGACTCTCGTCTCGACGATAGTCAGGATGACAAGTTTTCGGCAGTTCGATTGGATTTCGTTGTCTTTCATATTTTTTTCAGCAATGTGTTGATCTTTTAGCTCTTTTATTCTTTGTCTTGTCTGTGTACCTTTACCTACACAAACCAAGCATCAAAAAATTGATGGTATATTTTTTCTTTTTTTCTCTTCTATCCTTGTGAGACCCGTCTTGCTTTTCCTCGTGCAGACATAACTTTTCCTCAAAGGGCTTTTTATGTAGAGTTAAATGAGAATGCTCAAGACTTTTTAGAGTTGATGGTGCTGAACAGCAAGCACTGGTTACTCGTCACAAACATGACGGATATCCCTTCCGCTCTATTACGATCTAAATAGGTTATAATTGGATAGTAATACAGCGGACGGGATATCCGTCACCCTTGTGATGGAGTAACCCAATCCGCCAAAATCTATATGGCAGAGGGCAATATCCCATCACAAATCTGACAGTTATCCTGTCCACCGAATTGCGATCCCATTATATCCCATTTAGATCCGTAATACTTCGTACAGGATATTCGTCAGCTTGTGACAGAGTATTCCATCTGCCGAGATCTAAATCAGGTCCTTAGTCCAGATGGTTGCTTCTACTGTATGTCTGGAGGGGATTTCTGGCTTTTTAAGGATTTTACAGAGGTTTCCAGGGTAACTCTTTGCCAGTCATAGATTTCCGGGAGTACTCAAATGAATACAGTTTACTCCTGGGTAATGTCTCCAGTGTAAAACTCTGCATGTCGGAATGCAACATTTTTATTACCTCGATGAAGACAAATTTGATCAGCATGATCAGCATGATCAGCTTCTCCAACACTGCCATTAAATTTGGAGGTATTTAATTTCCAGACTTTGACAGCAGCAAATAGCATGTTTTAAAGGTGGGAACATTCTGGCCAGCTCTATGGCAACCCACTTTCAGGACCCAGGCTCTAGGAATCTCCCATAACTTTATGAGTTTCTGGAGACTCACCTAGTTATACAGGGTCCCCCACAGAAATAATGCTACCCTTAGCCTCAAAACTGTGAATGTGGCACCTGACTGGGAGACCATCTGCATCCATAAGTGAATATTATGAATATGAGATCCCACCAATCCTGCTGCAGCAGTGAAACTTAACTGCTTGTAGTGAATCAGACCTCAAGGGCATTACACCTCATCTCAGTTTTTACTGATCAGATGAGCTGCACCTGTGAGACAGGAACTTTGGATTATTAGCTCCCTCTTTCAGAGATTTCAACAATCTCGCTCCAACATGAGAACATCAAGTGGAATCCCAGAATCCTCACGTTTTCCTGTTTCTGTCAAGGGACACTGAAACACTGCTCAGCGGTCTCTGCCAGCCTCTGACCTCTTGTTGCTTCTATGTCCTCTTCCTTGCCCATCTCACAGTGGTCAGGGTACAATATAAGGCGGTGATTAAGAGGAAGGCAGTGTTGGTGCTAACATTCCACATACATTTTATCTGCCACAGAGCTTCAGATTCACAGGAGTCCTGTGTGGAGGGTAGTTCTTCAAGGACGAAGGGTGCATTGGTGCAAGTCCTCCTAGTATTACAAGCATCACCAGTTAGGCTGTGCCCTGGTTTTCAACCATATAGTGCAACGGGAGCAGACTAGTGATTACTGTGCTGCAGTCTGTGTTTGTGATGATGCACTGTGCTATTGGTGTATCATGAGGATTTCCTGCAAGAAGTGCCCTGGCAAGAGGAAGCATGTGGAGTCATAATCCTTTCATAACAGTTCTGGTTCATCATTTCCAGGGTACCCTCTACCATCAGGGTGATGACTGGAGAGTTCCAGTGAACAGCAAAATACACTGCATGAATAAGTAACTGTATGTGAAGGGTTCTTCATCACATACATAGGAATCAGAATCAAGAAGAAGGTATGGAGGGCAGAAGTTTAAAAGCTTGTCCCGGTCAGCACAAAGATAAATGCATATAAAAAGACATCCTTTGCTCCACCTTTGCAAGGTTTTAGGACAACTGGATATCCTCTAGTGATCACCCCAATTATATCTGCATCAGAAACACAAAACATATTGCAGTAGTATGGCCAGGTGGCACTCCTCATTCACCAGGACATTCTGGATGTACTTCTCAAAGAGTCAAAAGACTCTGACTGGATTCATTTACCAGGCTTCATGACATGTTTTCACCTTGAAAGACAAGTTGCTTGAAACCATACAAGTGGATTCACTTTTGGCCTGTTTTGAAGGTATATGGTCAATACTCTGTGGCTTTCCCTATTAACATACCCCAAAGCCCAGTTTTAACCTACTGAAGATGGTTTAGAAGGAGAAACAGACACTTTGCCTGTCGTAGATTGGTCTTGAGAGAGTCAGATCATCTTCATTGGTTTCTGGGGTTTTAGCTGTGGCACATAGTCAGTTTCATATCAATGCAGACAGGATATCTCAGTGAGTTAAATGCTTGCTGCTAACAGTGTTCTGGAGGTCATGATTGTAAATACTGACAAGGCATACAACACACCATCCTTCTAAGGCTAAATATCATAATTTGGGCAGCGCGTGAACAGGAATGTGGTATTTAGCATACACAAAAAGTAGAGGAGCTCCTCCAGCACGAATGCACCCAGTACCATTTAGAAACAGACCGACAGTTGCACACAAGCCTTGACGGCTATTCTTTGATGAGAGGTGTATGTTACCCGGAAGCCAACACCGATCATTAGTAGAACATTAGCCGAGGTTCATGCATCACATGTAGTTCTGTGAATTTCATAATATCAGTCGTACCCCTGCTCTTTATGCAAACCATCCATGTGCAGCCACTGTGCATTCCTTACCACTGATTCAAAATTACGTAAAGGGGAAAACCTTGAGTCTCAAAGCTAGAACCACATATAAATGCACATGATCTAACTGAGCAACCTAGGCATATATTATGTGCACAAAGTTTAACACTTATTTCGACAAGAGATAATTCGCTGGCCTGTGCTGAGGGGATTCCAAAATATATTCATACAAATTGTGCAGTCCACTTGGCACATTTACCTTTTTACCTGATCTACACCTTCTAACTTCAAACATTATTGATGCAGGTGTATTGGAAAGTACATCAAGTTGTGCAGCGTTCATGAGGTGTGCAGGAAGAGGCATTCCAGGGGCGACATTTAAAGAAAAGAAAATATTATTGAAATGAAGAGTAAAACGTCACTAATTTCGTGTCTGTATGCATACATAGTCTATGCATTGCATAACGAGAACCGGTTCTTATTCACTCCTATGAGGTATTTCCGATTCAGGCGCAATGGGGCCTCGGGGGGAGGACGAGGCACGAGGAGTTCCCCCCCGGGGTCTTTGGGCGAGGTGGCACGACCCGCGACGCGGTTGGGCGTCCGGGGTGCCAGTCAAGGGAGGGGTGGGGGGCCTATTTAAGCGGACATTTTGTGTCCCCAGCCACCATTTCGTAAGGTGACCTGGTGGCTGGGACGTTAGTCTAGGCTCTACGGGGTTTTGCTTTCTAAGTGGTTGGGATTGCGTTTAGTGTGAGGTGACACGCGAGTTTTAGTAGTGAAGAAAGAGTTTAGGAGTATGCAGAGGGTTAAGTGAGGAGTAGAGAGCGGATAGTTAGAGAGTTTCTAGGGCTGTAGGCGGGGCGGTGTTTGCACGAGGCCGGGTAGAATTGGAGGGATCTTACCTGTAACATGGATCCCAAAGTGCGACAGGCGTTGGCACTGCTGAAAGAAGCAGGCCGCCTGGATCTGGTGGCGCCAGAAGCTTTCGGGGCTGGGCGCCCGGTGCGCCGGGCCTCGGCCGGCGTGGCCGCAGCGGTAGCGGCGTGTTCCCCGCCGCGTTCGACGGGCAGAGAAAAGGTGAGTGCTCTCGGGGGACGGGCGGGGGAGGAGGCGGGTCGCGGGAGCAGCAGGGCGGGCCGAGGGCGGGGTAGAGGGAGCGGCTTGGCTGGGGAAGCCCCTAGGGCTTCCCCGAAGGCGCGGCAAGGGAAGAGGGCTCGCGCGGGCGTTTTGAAGCCCCGGCGCGGCCCAATAGTGCGCTGTTATGGGGCGCGGCATGGCGCTGCTCCCCATTTTCAATTAAAAGAAGGAAGGGGGCAGCAGGGGCACCTCAGAGGCCACGGGGAGGGGGCAGCGAGCGGCACAAACTATATTAATAAAAAAGGGGCCGTGACAGCACGTGGGCGGCCTGGGAGAAAAGGGGGAGAGGAGGGTAAAAACGGAATGGTGGGTAACGAGGAGCAAAGGGACCCCAAGGTCCCGATTTCCAAAAGATGGCCAACAATGTTGGTGTGGAGCAGCAGCGATGAGGAAGGGGGCCCGGGGGGGGAGGGTGATGCTGAGTCAGCTAGCGAGGGCCCTTCATCGGCAATGGGATCCAGGGCACATGGGCGGGTTTTTGTGACCCGGGGTGGGAGCCCGTCACAGGAGGAGGAAGGCAGTAGTGAGGAAGGAGAAGTAGTGGGCCAACAGCTGGGTGAGAGTCATGGGACAGAAAGGGGGTTGTTTCCTGGCACACCAGACCTTTTCGAACTCGGTCCACTGGATTTCGACGGAGATGACTCAGGGGAGCATGGGGCGGCTCTACTACCCTGGGAAGAAGAGAAGGGTAGCCCTAGGGCGGCTAACCGGATGACGTCAACAGGACGGCGTGGTCGGCGAGGGAGGGCTGCAGACGCTTTTTCGAGGCTGTGTGGTGGTGTGGGTGATACGCCCCCTGGCACCGCAGCCTGGGAGGAGCAACGTCTGGGCTCGATAAAGACATGGGGGTATGACAGTGATTATGCGGGTGGTGCGCGTGGTTGTGGTAAGAGCGGGAAAGGAGTGCTGAAAGGGCTTGATGGGGGGGATAGGATGTCTGATGTGAGCCTGGAGGAAGGGGAGCTGCGGAATAGTGGGAGTGAGAGCGAATGGTGGGAGCGGAGCGGGCGGGGAGTGGCTAACCCTGTCCGTAAGTCTTCACAGGTGTCGAGGCGGTTAAAGGCGTCGCAGGAGGCAGGGAGAGGAGAACAGCGGAAGGTTCAGGAGCGGCCCCCGCTTTTGTCTCCAGGTAAGATGTCGACGGTGTCAATGGTATCTGTGGCGTCGGAGGCGCGAGAGGAGTCGGTTCGTTTAGTAAAAGGTGTATATGTACAGGACATGGCGGTGTCCACGGACAGTGCGGGGCGGGAAAAGGGGTCGCAGCTGGGGAGGAGAGAGGAGATGAAGGGGATAAAGCAGGGAAGGCGAAGGAAGAGAAGGAGAAAGAACCGGCGGCGAAACGGGTCAGGCTACCATATATGGGAACGGCGAAGCCACTCGGGGCGCATTTAACGATGGCCACGAAGGAAACGATATGGAAAGGGGAATATATTGAGATCCTTAAATTGCTGCACAGGGAGGTCAGGGCGAAGGAAGGCTCGAAAGAAGAGGAGTGGGAGCTTTCAAAGCGACCGAAAGTGCCGGTAACCATTGAGAATTGGACGGCCGCCTTCCTGATTTTCGCCAGTGTTTATTGCGAGCGGTTTCCGGAACGGTCGGTGGCGTTGTTTAAATATATGGATATTATTCGGAAGGCACAACTTAACTACGGTGGTTATGCCTGGCGGCAGTACGATGAAGAATTTAGGGCGCGTATGGCGGCGGACTCCGAGGCGCAGTGGGGAGAAATCGATGCCGATCTGTGGCAACACACCATGGGTCCAGCAAAGTTTGGCAAGACGGTCTTTACGGCCAGTGGTTTGCCTATAATTTATCGGCCCTTTCGTGACCGCCCCACCCAAGGGGTGGGGTCCGGAGGCGCCAGCCCAACCAGGTCCACCAACGCCGGGTCGGGGCGTACAGGAGCTTGCTGGGATTATAACAAAGGACTCTGTATCAGGGAGTACTGCAAGTTTCGGCACGAGTGCTCCAAGTGTGCGGGTAGACACCCAGTCACGTTGTGTGGAGGCCAGCAAAATGCCGCAGCCTCGGGGGGGGGACAGAGTGGGGGTCAGAGCAACAATTATGGTGCACGAGAAGGACTGCGTCAGCGACAAGGGGTGGCGGGGAAGGGCTCGTACGCCGGTTTACGTGGATCGCTTAGAGAGGTATTTAGTGACTTACGATAAGCCGAAAGTAGCGCAGTTTCTGGTGTTGGGTTTTCGATTTGGTTTTAGGCTGGGCTATCGCGGGCCACGGGAGCGGAGATGGGCGGAAAATTTAAAATCAGTGCGCGGGAAAGAGGAGCTGGTACAGGATAAACTGGACAAGGAAGTGCGAGAGGGTCGCATGGCAGGCCCCTTTTCAGAATGGCCTTTGGAGAATCTCATGGTGTCCCCCATTGGGGTGGTGCCCAAAAAGGAAGAGGGGCAGTTTAGGCTCATTCATCATTTGTCGTGGCCGGAAGGTACGTCGGTTAACGATTTCATCCCAGTGGAAGTCACTAAAGTGTCATATGCGTCCGTAGATGTGGCGGTTGAGATGATTGAACAGTTGGGAGCAGGTGCTCTGATGGCAAAAACAGACGTGAAGTCTGCATTTAGATTGCTGCCGGTACATCCGGATGACTTTGGTTTGTTGGGCATCCAGTTCAAGGGGAATTGGTATGTGTACAAGGCGTTGCCCATGGGTTGCTCCAGCTCGTGTGCGCTGTTTGAGCAATTTAGTATGGCTCTCCAGTGGATATTTCAAAAGAATACGGGTCACAAATGGGTGACACATTATTTGGATGATTTTTTCTTTGCTGCGCCGGCGGACAGCACGCTCTGTGCGGCGGTGCTGAGCGGCTTTAAGGATCTCATGGGAGACCTGGGAGTGCCCCTGGCTTCCGAAAAGACAGTGGGGCCAACTACGGCACTGTCGTTTTTGGGTATAGAATTGGACACGGTGGCAGGATTGGCCAGATTGCCGATCGACAAAAAAGCAGACATGGTGGAGCGGATCCAAAAAATGGTGAGCAAGAACAAGGTTACAGTGAAGGAGGTTCAGGTGCTGTTGGGACACTTAAACTTTGCGTGTAGGGTGGTGCGCGCGGGCAGGATTTTTTGCAGACGGCTGTCATTGGCACTGTCGGGACACGCACTCCCGCATCATCACGTGCGGTTGAAAGTGGGAGTGAGAGAGGATTTGCGGATGTGGGCGCAGTTTCTGGAATCTTTTAACGGTATTCCTTTGAAGAGGTGGGACAATTGCGACTGGGATGTACAGATGTTTTCAGATGCGGCGGGGGCCTATGGTTTCGGTGTGTTCTGGGAGGGTCGTTGGTGTGCGGAGGAATGGCCAAAGGCATGGAAGTATGGGGGTCGGAGTATTGCATTTTTGGAGCTTTTCCCGCTGATAGTGGCGGTTTGGTTATGGGGCGAGGAGCTTCGTCACTCGCGGGTGTTGTTTAGGGTCGATAATATGGCAGTGGTGCAGATGGTGAATCGACAGTCGGCGCGCGAAGCGGGGGTATTGCAGTTGATGCGGGCATTCGTTCTTCTGTGCTTGCGCCACGATATATATTTTAGAGCGCTGCATGTGCCAGGGGCGAATAATGACATAGCGGATTCTTTGTCTCGTTCGCAGTGGCAGCGTTTCCATGGATTGACCACGGGTGTCGAATTGAGGAGAATTCGCATGCCAGAGGTGCTTTGGACAGTAGGCGATCGCGGATGTTACAGCTGGTTATGAACTCGTTGGCTCCGTCTACTCGACGAGCGTATGCAAAAGCTTGGAGTGAGTTCCTGCAGTCGGGGGCGCGTCGGCGGGTAAGGCAGGAGGACATAATTGAAGATGTGGTCCAATTTATCATGGATTTAATTGGAAAAGGCCAGAGCAGGGTCACGATTTCGGGTAAGCTGTCGGCGCTCGGGTTCATGGGTAAGTTGGTATGGGGCTACCCACCTTCGGCGGGTGAATTAGGATTGAGGATCCTCCAGGGTTGGGAGAAATCGTTGGAGTCGGCGAGACGCGTGCGGCGACCGATATCAGTGGCAACTTTAAAAATATTGCTGCCGGCGTTGGGAGAGATATGTTATGATGCTTATGAGACGTTAATATTCAGAACTTTGATGTCGTGGTTGTTTTTCGGGGCGTTTCGGGTGTCAGAGTTGCTGGGGTTACAGGACAGACGGGGGAACAGATGGGATGAGGTACAGAGTAGGCAGGAAAATTTGGCGTTACATGTAAGGTATTCAAAGACAGATCAAAAAGGGACAGGGGTTACAGTATACTTGAGGCCCTATCCGATCAGGTGCGTTTGTCCGGTCTTTTTGGGGAACCAGTTGAGGGAAACGGCTAAGTCATCAGAAGGTCCAGTTTTTTGTCATGCGGATGGTAAGTGGGTGTCCGCGGCCCAACTATTGGCGGTTTTGAGAAAGGGTTTGGCCAGGATTGGCTTGGAGCCAAGGGAATTTGGCACACACTCCTTTAGAATTGGGGTGGCCACTGAGGCAGGGAACAAGGGGTGGAAGAGAGAGGAATTGATGGCCCTGGGAAGGTGGAAATCGGACTGTTTTCGGCGCTACGCGCGGGGTTGGGACGGTTAAAAAAGCTCTAACATGTGCTGTGAATGGGTTCATGATTGTTTTTCTTTTTCAGGTGTGGTACTGAGGCCGGAAGCTGAGTTCCTGGAGCTATGGGTCATTGGACATTCATTTATAAAGTGGGCGCAACGGCAAGCGCAGAGAACGTCCATTGGAGATAACTTGGGGTTGGATTCGTCGCGTTACAGGATCAAATGGATAGGAAAAGGGGGTATGCTATGGGAGGAGCTGTTGCCAAGGCTTCAAAGTTTAAGGGGCAGGGCACATTGTCCGGACGTGCTGCTTATTCATTTAGGAGAAAACGATTTAGTTCGTACAACGGGTTTAAATTTGTTGAAAAGGATGAAGGGAGACTTGCAAGTTCTGTTGGAGCAGTGGAGAGGATGTCATGTAGTTTTCACAGCATTTGTCCCACGTAGGGTATGGAGGGGAGCGAGGAAGCCTGGGGCTATTGAGAGAGCCAGGCGGAAGTTGAACAAAGAGATGAAAGGATTTTGCGTCAGGAGAGGGGTAACATTTTTAGAGCACCTTGATTTAAAATTTGAGGATGCTGAATTTTTTAGGGATGATGGGGTACACTTGTCATTCATAGGAATGGAATTGTACTTATTGCAGGTGAAAGAGCAGTTGAAGCAGTTGTTCAAGGAGCCCTAGAGGGGGGGCAGAAAAGTCAGGGTCTTTTCTGGTGGCGGGGACAGCTGCAGGGCAGCTAGTAAAAACTCGGGTGGAGGACGGAGTTGGCAGGGCAGGTCAGGTATTAGGACGGGAAGGAGTATTAATTAGACAGGGACAGGCAGGGGACTGCTCATTAGCGGACAGGTTCAAAGAAGAGGAGGGGACGGGGAAAGAAAGGAGACAAGAGGAAGGAGGAGACAGGACGAGAAGAAAGGGGGGAGGGATCGGGTAGGGGAGGGGGAGGGGTGGGGACAGGTGAATTGATGTCTAGTGAGGCTTTAGTTTTGTAAGGCAAAGGCCAGGCGGGGTAGGTTTAGGGGCACCTGTTCCAATAAAGCGGCCTTTTACACACATATAAGAACGCGTGTTGGTCTGGTCACTCTCTCCCAATGGGGCCTCGGGGGGAGGACGAGGCACGAGGAGTTCCCCCCCGGGGTCTTTGGGCGAGGTGGCACGACCCGCGACGCGGTTGGGCGTCCGGGGTGCCAGTCAAGGGAGGGGTGGGGGGCCTATTTAAGCGGACATTTTGTGTCCCCAGCCACCATTTCGTAAGGTGACCTGGTGGCTGGGACGTTAGTCTAGGCTCTACGGGGTTTTGCTTTCTCCCTCCCTCCCTCCCAATTGATAGGGTTGTTCTTGTTGGAGCAGGTGCCTCCTATGGTGGTTAGGGTGTCGCTTTGGACAGGTGCAGGCCCAGCGGGGACAGCTGCAGGGCAGCTAGTAAAAACTCGGGTGGAGGACGGAGTTGGCAGGGCAGGTCAGGTATTAGGACGGGAAGGAGTATTAATTAGACAGGGACAGGCAGGGGACTGCTCATTAGCGGACAGGTTCAAAGAAGAGGAGGGGACGGGGAAAGAAAGGAGACAAGAGGAAGGAGGAGACAGGACGAGAAGAAAGGGGGGAGGGATCGGGTAGGGGAGGGGGAGGGGTGGGGACAGGTGAATTGATGTCTAGTGAGGCTTTAGTTTTGTAAGGCAAAGGCCAGGCGGGGTAGGTTTAGGGGCACCTGTTCCAATAAAGCGGCCTTTTACACACATATAAGAACGCGTGTTGGTCTGGTCACTCTCTCCCAAATGGGAGTTTGAACCTAAATCGAGATTAAAAAGTGTGGTGCCACTTCACTTTTTAGCTACACAAACTATGCAGAGAAAATACTACACATTCCAAGTTTTACGGATCAAAGTGGGGTGGGCAGGGGTATGCAATATGTCGACATTATCTACCCATTGCAAGTTAAAGAACTCAGAATGGAGAGGTAACACCGCATCCGGTAAATACCTCTCTCAAGGTGTCGATATTTACCAGGTGAGGTACTATAGCTAACAATAACTGGTCCCCCGAAATGAGGGCACTAGTGTTAAGAAAATAGGTAAACGTTATATTTCACTCTCAATTCCATGTTCTTATTGTGAGAATTTTACACAGTCACATTACACATGTACGTCAAACACTCAACATTACAACCCTACAAAACAATAAACTATGCCTGTCAAAATCTACAAGTCTTTTTGCGAATTCAGTCACAATTATAATTTTCTTCTGTAAATTGTAGCAGCATTTCTATAAGTAGGTAAAACAGTTTATATGCAGAATGAAAACAGTTGAAAGGGGGAAAGGGTTTCATAATGCTGTACCCAATGTACACGGTGAGTAAAACAGTTAACATTGGAGCGTACTTCATCAAAGTCACTATTTTTTACCTAGTCCGCTTGTTAGATGTGTCTCAAAAGCTATCTTGTCAGGTGTGATGGCTGATATATTGAATCTATATTTTTAATGTAATTGTTTCAGTGGGATGTCAGCTTTAACAAGTCATCTGCTAAATTTACTAGCAACAAAGCTGTTCAACATGCGGTGTACAACGTATTCCCATGATCTGCAGGTGATGTGTGATATTTAAGAGATTATAAATCTAGTCAAAAGGTGATACTTGCAATTGAAGGGGGATCCCATTTGATTCATAAGTGGCGGGCTCAGTAAGAGACCGTCTGATTTGAGAGGAAATTAGTTTCAGTATCAATGTATTCAAGTCGTCACCTAGTCTTTCAAATCCGTTGATGGGTGTGATGCACTGGCAAGGGCAGCAGGGGGCAGCACAGACTCTGTGACGCATGCTTCATTCAAATACTTCCTGATTTTTGCTTCCATAAAAAACAAATACTATTTGGAAAAATAGAAACTATGGAATTTGCCTTTCCATTCATAGGCCCTGCATCGCAAAGGCGTATGGAAAGTGTTCCTTCCGTCATAGGGGTGTCTGATGTTTCTTGACTACTGTAAGAGCCATGCCCAGTGGTGTGTGCGTGTGGCACACACACACTGCCTGTATACCCTCACATATTAAGTCACTCATGTCATGTTCAGCTACTGCGATGATAACATTCCTAATGAAGTCTGAAGTTACATCATTGATAACAACTCTGCAAAGTGAGAGGGTGAGTTATAATTACTTTAGAGCACAAGTTACAGATACTTGAGATAACTCTAACTGTTGAATTTCAGTGTTTTTGTTAGTTTGAAGAGTTTTCTTTGAACTTATGTTTTCACATAACTATAAGATAGATAGATAGATAGATAGATAGATAGATAGATAGATAGATAGATAGATAGATAGATAGATAGATAGATAGATAGATAGATAGATAGATAGATAGATAGATAGATAGATTACCCACACCACTGGGCAAGTGCAGTTGGAAACACGTTTCCATAGAAAATTCATTTTTTAAATTTACTTATAACTTTGGTGCTGTTTGATGACTGTACACAAAACCTTAAAAGAAAGCTTCATCCACCTCAACTACTTTATGGAAAATTTTGGGGTGATCTATCATTTGGGAGCCAAGAAAAAGGGGGTCCCAAAATGCATTCTCACAATGCAGTTTTTCCAAGGAAAATTGGACACAGCTAAAGTAGCTGAACAGAATTACACCAAATTTGGCAGAAAGCTAGACCTTTTCCCAGAAAGCATGCTTCATGTGATTTGGTGTGTAGTCCTTCAGTAGTTTTTGAGAAATTAAGATTTAAAATGTATGTCTATATCATGCTGCAGAGGATCCCCCCCAAGGTGGGTGAGGGCCTGGGCGGTCAATACAAAATTAACTTGCAGGAAGGGGCAGCAGAGGTTCCTCTATTAGGGCAGAGGATCATCCATCATACCTGACAGCAGGACATAGTGATAATGTCTACTCCACTTTATTGTGCTCATGTCACTTTGGCAGTCTGTCTTGCGAAGGCCAGCCTGACATGCAGACTTTAAACCTCTACATCCAGAGCTGTCTTAGATAGCTGGGAGGAGAGCAGGCACATGTCTCTATTGTCTGTAGGGACACTGAGCCAGCTCTCCCCAACCAATACTGGTGCTTCTCTCATGCTGGGTAATGGTATCAGTAGCATCTGGATTGATTAGGAATGATGAATCTGAGACCCCCTTTCTGCCTTGGAGCTTGGACTGAGGGACTGATAAAGAATTCAAGGCAGTAGGTTAGTACACTATTTGTTTTGGGAAAAAAATGCTTTTCAACCCACTTACAGATAGTTGAGAAGCACACACTGCTGTGGCTTCAGCCTCAACCCCAGAGAACTCTATTGTGGCCCATCGTAAACCTTGTTTATAATGGACCATGATTGTGAGCTTTGCTGGTTTCTCACAGTGCCTGTATGTGGGTCCAAATATAGCTCCTCTGTTTTCAAATGAAAACAGCTGTCACTGGGGGTGGGGAGCACGTGCCCCCCCCCCAAGTTTCTACAGGCCCTGCAGGGACCACATTCTGTAGGGATGATTTCTTTATTTTAGTGGTGCTGCCGCCCTCCCTGCCATTTTAAGGTCCCTGAGACCCATCCCACTGGGCTGCTTTAGTTTTAATGGGGAGAGGGCACAACGCTCCCTTCCTGAGCCATTTTTAAGCCTACGGGACCTATCCTCCAGCAGGGGCCTCGGGGCCTGGGGGCCTTCTCCCACAGCCACTAGCTTCAAAAACAAAGGGCCATGATTACAGTTTTGGTGGTCTCACTGTCATTCTGCCATGGCAGTGGACCAAAGTACTCCGTGGACTTGGCGGTCTTTCATCCGCCGTATTTAGATATCACTGCTGGCACCAGCAGCGGTGTTTCCAACAGAAGGTGACCAGTGCGGGACGTGGTCAGCAATTCAATTTAAAATTTTCATATGTATTGATGCAGGTGTGTACATTCTGACTAAATAAGTATAAAATGTACACATAACGATGGCATATGGGAAAAAATACCTTGTACAAGTACTTTTCCATTGCTGAAGTCCGGACCAGAAGTGCCCAGTCCAGACAATGGGAGAAAAATGTGAAACATACTTACCTGGATTTCGTCCCTGGGGGGGAGTTTTCTCCAGGGTCAAGTTGCTGCTGTGAAGGGGGCCCTGGATGAAGAGGTCCTTGTTGGAGACCGATTGAAAAGAAGGAAATGGGTGAGTTTGCACCTCATTTCCTTTGATTCTACCATCTTGGAGCAGGCAGTTTCCCCAGCTCGATGGAAAGGCACTTCATATTCCAGACGGCAGGAATCTTGTCTGTACCACCCTCGGACAGCTGCTTTTCCCCGTGCTGCTTTCAAGGTGGTCGGCAAATGGCTAGCCGAGTCGGCGGGACTCCGGCGGTCTCTCAGTAAGCAACCCACAATCATTGTAATTCAGCAGGCAGTCCGCTAAGTTGGCAGCCAGGGAATCCGATGCTGTGTCGATGGAGCTACCCTTTCTGCCAAACTTGTAATCCGGCCCAAAATGTTGGTGTCCCTAGTTGGACCAGGACACCCATGATAAAAGTATAATATCTGCTCCCAACAGCACCCACAATAGGTGCTGGCTGGGGAACTGGTAGGGACCACAGGTGCCTTGGGGTTTCTTCTGCAGCCCCTAGCTTTAAAAAAGTGTGGGCGTCTCGTTAGGACCAGGATATCTACCCCCAAAAAGAAAAACATAATAAATGAATGCCGCTCATTTATTATTCACTGATGTGGGCAAGGAGCACCAAATAATGACCTGCACAGCATTTTTAGTGATTTTTTTTATCCTAGTGGTGCCCATAGTAGGGGCTGAGGCACCACCAATCATTTATTTTAATCTTGTGGAGGACTGCAGGGAGCGCAGAATCCCCCCAGCAACTAAAAAAAAACATTAAGGAACTCATTTCAACCTTGAACCGCCGGGCGGCCGCCAATACAGCCGCACTCCCGCGGGGCCTATTTGGAGATCCCCCCTGGGCCCGCAGGCTGAAACCTGGTTTCCACCCGCCGGCCCAGCGGGGATCTCTGCCGCAACACGGGAGCCGGCTCCAAATGGCTGTGCGACGGGTGCAGTTGCACCCGTCACGCTTTTCACTGTCTGCTATGGAGACAGTGAAAAGCTGCATGGGGCCATGGCAGGGGGGCCCTGCACTGCCCTTGCCAGTGACATGGGCAGTGCAAGGGCCCCCAGGGGCCCCGCGACTCCCCTTTCCGCCAGCCTTTTCATGGCGGTTCAAACTGCCATGAAAAGGCTGGTGGGAGGGTGACTTGTAATCCCCTGGGCAGTGCTGCTCTGCCCTGGGGGATTTAAACTGCAGGGACAAAAGTGGCGGGAAACCGCCGGTCCCAAGGAAGCACCGCCAGCCTGTTGGCGGTGCTTCCGACAAAACAGCCCTGGCGGTCAAAGACCGCCAGGTTTGTAATGACCCCCTAAGTCTCCTGTGTCATTGAATCCATGATCACAGGAGAGCTTACCATAATTTTTTAAAGCACTCTGAGCGGGGGCTGTATACTCTTCAGCTGGAGTGCACGGACTCCTTGTTGTTGGTTCTATGGCTGCATTTTGTGACCTGAAAAATGTTAAGAAAAAATAGGCTAAAAGACATGTTTACATGTTTATTTTTTTTAAATGCTTTACTGAAAATATTTTGTGACAGTCACTATTATTAAACATTATGATGTGTGGATTCATAAAATATATATTGGATTATAGTTATTAGTGACTTTTTGACAAAGTCATTAGTTCTGCTTTATATATGTTAATGTACTGGCCCACTGAAAAAGGCAATAGGCCTGCTGCTTTTTATATTTGATGCTGTGACTCTTTAACACAGGAAGTAGGATTGCCTTACTTTAAATGACCCCCTTTATATTGTTACACGACATAGTCACCTGTGTGCACCCAACCCCATGCCACACACAGCCAAACTCACTGAATTTCACAAATTATAGTTGTCTCAAGTTACTATGATTTGTGCAGTAAAGTAACTACAACTTGCCCTTTCCCATTCACTGCTAATTCCTTCAGGTATTGCTTCACTCATGGCATGTTCTGTGACACAATTGATAACAACAATGCAACATCTTACATGACATCATTGATGATATCACTGTCCATGGAGGGGGTGCCAGTTAGAGTTACTTTGGATAACTACAGCTGGAAAAAATCAAAGGTTACAGGGCCATTACATTTAGGAAACAGATTTAAAAAAAAGTAGAAAACACTAAAAAACAAAAGTAACATGGACATTATAGTTAGGTTCAGATTGTACATGCACAAAACCACAGAAATTTAGCAGTTATAGTTCTACTTATCTCAAGAAACTATGACTTTTGCCCTAAGGTAACTATAACTTGCACCTCCGCAATGCACAGATTTCTCATCAATGATTGTGATGCAAATGTTGCAGTGATATTATCAATAATGTCACAGAAAATGTTGTGACTGATGTAATATGTGGGTTACTTAGCAGTGCAAGGTGGGGCGAGGGCACAAGTTATAGTAACCTTAAGGCACTAGTTATAGTTTCTTCAGATAAGTATAACCAAAACTGCAGAATTTCTTTTTTAATGTCATGTAAAATGTAGTTACCATATGTTAATTCAACCACCACTGCACAAATCCTTTTGCCATGCTCGGCGAAGAATTGGCCTGAGAGGCCACAGACAACTCCCTCATGTGGCCAACCCCTCGCATTCAGCCATCCATATGCTGTGGGTCTGTGAATGGCTATCTTAGTGTGTGACTGGATGTGTGTTGGTGTGACCATGTGTAAGTGGGTGTGTGACTGTATGTGTGGGTGTGTGAATGCATGTGTGAGTAGCTGTGTGGGTCTGTGAGTGGGTGTGAGTGGTTTTGTGGGTCTTTGAGTGGGTGTGAGTGGCTGTATGGGTGTGTGAGTGGGTGTATTGTGAGTGGGTGTGTGGGTGTATAAGTGGGTGTGCAAGTGTTGAGTGGGTGGGTGAGTCTATGAGTGGGTATGTGAGAGGCTGTAAGGGTATGTGAGAGTGGTTGAGTGTGTAAGTGGGTGTGTGTGAGTGTATGAGTGAGTATGTGAGTGGGTGTGTGAGTGACTATGTGTAGCTGTGTAGGTCTGTGACTGGGTGTGGTAGTGGTTTTGTGGATCTGTGAGTGACTGTGTGAGTGTTTAAGTGAATGGGTGTGTGAGTGAGTGTGTAAGTGAGTCTGTGAGTGGGTGTATTTTTTTTAAGTGGGTTCTGGATCGATGGATCTGTGACGCATTCAGAGGGTGGGCCACAGTGAGCGCAGCAGAGGATCCATGGATCTTTGTGCGCCTGCCACAAAAAAGATTTTGGGCAGTTTCTTACCCATGAGGTGTCCCTCTGACACCCCTCCACCCGTCCCATGTCATCATGATACCTCTATCCCGACCCCTTATATCCTTTTTTATCTTTATCCAACCCCTGCCCTGGGAACCCTGTCCCAGTTGTCAAAATGGCAGTCGTATCTTAGGTTGTGGCAAGCCAATCATGGCATTGCTGTTAGCATGTGAATCCGCAGATACATCACAGTGGATCCGTGGTGGATCTGTGTTTCTAGGTAAACATAAATCTTTTTTCTTTAATAACTCCAAAACGTCTGAACAGATTTACACTAAATTATAAAAAGCACTCTTTCTGGACTAAGATCTAGCTTTCTTTTTAAATTTAATTAATGGCAAAAATGCCTTTTGGGACCAGCCTTTTTTTCTCAGCCCCCTATGATGAGTCACCCCAAATTTTTCCAGATAGCAGCTGAAGTGAGTGGCAAACTTGTTATTAACAAAACCAAAAACGCTTTTCCTATGGAAACTAGGTCCTAACTGTAACTACCTACTGGTGACCGTCTATATATATATATATATATATATATATATATATATATATATATATATATACATATATACATATATATATATATATATATATATATACATATAGATATAGATATATATACATACATATATATAAATATTTATGTATTTATATATATATATGTGTGTTTATATATATATACGTGTGTGTGCATGCATATATATATATATATATATATATATATATATTCCAGAGTACTGGTCCCCACTCTGTAGTTATAATGGATCAGATTTTCCATAGGAAGAGCATTTTTTGTTTTGCTAATAACTTTGAAGCTGTTTGACAAATTTTCACAACACTTAAAAAAAGTTCATCCATCTCAGCTTCATTCTAGAAAGTTTCATGGTGATCTGTCAAGCAGGGCCTGGGAAAAAGAAGGTGATCCAAAATGCAATTTACCCATGCAATTTTCCATAAGGACTTTAGACAGCGATACAGGAAACATTGCTGAACAGAATTACATCAAAATTGGCAGAAAGCTAGATCTTTACTCACCGTTATTCATTTTTGGAGAAATTAAGGTTGAAAAGTTAGTAATATATTAAAAGGTCGTCCCACAGGACACCCACAGGAGTCCCAAGGTACCACAAATTAAAAATATAGAGTGCTCTGTTTGACCGATAGGACTTTTTTCACAGCTACTACTTTAGGAGCTGCAAACCATGAGACCAAGTGGTCAACTTGGCTGACTGCAACATTAACAGAAATGTTCCAGCTGTCATTGCAGGACATAGGGACTCAGTCTGGGTGTCATGAAAATTACAAAACAAAATAACACATAAGGGGCTGAGTAGGAGTACCCTGAACCCCATACACTCAAAGTCTAAATAACATTAAAATATTTCAGGGTGCCGGTCCAGCTGTACACATGCAGGACCCAGTGAGGCATCCCATGAGGTCCTGGGGAACTTTCATGGGGCCTAGTATAGCCCTCCGCTGAAGTCCAACTTTACTGCTACAGGACCAAATATTGTTTACTGCTACCTATTGCAATTCATATTATACTATGAACCAGGGCAGCACTTCAGATTTGAAAGTAAGTACTAAATGGCGCAGGATCAAGTAAAGCATGAAATAACCCTCAGGTACACAACTACCCTTAGGTAAGTCAAGCTTTTCCTATGCACAGCCTTTGCACTGTGCCAAGCACTTTATGAATACCTGTAGGTAATTAACCATATATCTATAGGAGAAGGTCTAGCCTATCAAAATGCCTCACTGACCTCAAATAGCAGGTGCAGTCCTTCTCCTGTTGTTCCACAGTTCCACAGTGTTCTGAAGGAGAAGTCATGAGGTGCCACAGTTCTGCCTGGAAGTAGCTGGTGGGTAGGGATGACTCCTGATCCTTCCGAACCAATAGGCTAAAGGTAACCAGGGACAACCCTTTCAACTTTTGCCTCAGTTCCTGTATGCCCTACTACAAACACTCCTGTTATGTACCTTACCTACTAAATCAAAGATGAAGAAACTCTTCTTCCCTTGTGCAGCGTTTGTGTGCCCACCCACAGTTGTGGTCAGTGCAATGAGCAGCTCTTCCTCTGTGGTCATTCCAAACCTGTTGTGCAGCAGATTTGGGTTTTGTACCTGCTTGAATGGTAGGTCAAAGGAAAGGGCATTTTCCTCTTCATGTGTCATCTGACATCTGCTTGTGAAAAGAGAGGCCCATTTAAAGCAAATTAAGTTCCTAGGCATAGCACAATTGGTCTTCCTGCTATGGGAATAAAATCACCTCCCCACATCAACTATTGTCCTTGCTCTTGGAGTAGTTTCACAACTCATCAGGGCTATTGGTCAGCTGGGTGATAGGTTGGTGGCTAATGCAAATTAGCCTCCAGGTGCTGTAGGCAGGGAAAAGGTAAGTTTCTAAAAGTCCCTTTTTCTTATACTGTTCACAATTCTGACTTAACTTTTAAGCTGGGCTTTTAATAATGATAAAAATAGCTCTTTAATAATGTTTCTAGTTGGTCCCTAGCCTGAGAAAGCAGAATTTATATTTAATATTGATTCCCAGTGTTTGTCCATGGGCCAGCCAGCCTTCCTAAAGTGAACATGACTTTAGAATGATAGTCCAAGTGACTGTAACACCATGATAACTTTAAATTTACAGACAGGCTACAATGCCTACAAAGCGGTAACTTATAAAGAGAGACTTTCTCCTATTTATAAGGATTATTTTGACATGTGGGGTTTCGTTTTTAAAATTGCAAAGTCCAGGCTACAGTGGTAGGCCTGGAGTCTTGTATCTCTTGTCTCACTAGTGGATGGCGCAGTAGTGCTGTAGTCCATGGATGACAGTTACATTTCTATGCCATGGGTGTATCTGGGGGCACCATATACTATGGCCTTATAGAAAAGTTAAATATGTCAATTAGGAGTCAGCCATTTTTGACGTGTATTAGGAGTCAAAGCACGTGCACTCAAACCTGGTTAGCAGTGCACAGAGTAAAAGAAACAGAAGCATTAGTCTACTAAAAATACGGGAACCCTTACAAAAAGTGGTACTTTCTCACACTACCCAATATAGTTTGATTTAATTATGCCAATCACTTTTTACTGAGAGTCACTTCTCTTCAAATGGGCTTTTATGTGTGGTGGCATACTGTAAATCTGTTTGTTGTTTCAAAAGTTTCCTGCACTTTCATAAAAACTTGGGGCCTGATTTATGAAACGTTAGCGCTGCCTTTGCGTCATTTTTTGACGCAAAAGCGGCGCATACCTAAGTTGGTGTGGCCTTTGCATCAAAAAATGACGCAAAGGCAGTGCTAACGTTTCATAAATCAGGCCCTCGAAGTCTAGAAAGATGAAGGCAGCAACTACATTTGGTCAAATTATCCTGACCTCTAGATTAATTGTTAAGCTTCAATATGATTGGGGGTTTTAGCTCAGTACTTAGTCTAAAAAATGGAAGTCAACATCAATCAGTGGTGGGAAAAAGTAGTCTGTGTCCAAAGAGGGCTCCTCAAAGTCAGTGAAGCTGTTGGTCCTGGCAGGCAAAGTGCTAAGTGGGAAAGTTCCAATTTTGTGCCAGGTAGGCCATCTCACAAGCCAGTTACTTCCTTGGCCTTTGCTCAGACAAGAATTCTACCTTTGGACTTTTCAGAGCTCAGAATTCTCAAGCATGGCAAGGGTGCGATCTGTGTCCAAAGAGGACACAATGAGAAAAGACACCTTGGGTTAGAGGTCCCACTGAAATTGATTTGTTACTCAGAAAACACTCCAAGCAGAGGAAATATGTTTCTTCAACCAAGAAAAGTTGCACATTGGATACATCGGCTTGGCAGCCTTCATTAGCGCTGAAGTCCAAAAATGTTTTAAGTCCCAGGTTTTGAGAGGCAATAGGAGAAGTCCAATTAGCCATAGCCAAGTGTCTCAGGACCTCAGGAAAAGCACTAGGGGTCAAGACTTACTCCAGCGGAGGGCACCAGCAGGGTCCAGGTCAGGTGCAGTTGGTAGTGGTCAGCTGGGTACTTCAGGAAAAGGCCTGTTGCAGCTTGTGGTAGCGCTGTAGCCTAGGCACACAGGAGGACAGCCAACTGAGTCAAACAGTCTAATTGTTTGTCCTGGGTACAAGTGGAAGCAGATCCAGCAGTCTCAAATAGCAGGTGCAGGACATTCTTCTATTCTTCAACAGTCCAGAATTATCTGGAGAAGATGTCTTGGGATGCCATATTTATGCCTGCTATTAGCAGGTGGGTTGGATGACTCCTGCCCCTCCCTAACTAATTGAGCAGAAGTTCTCAGGGATATCCCTATTCACTTTTGCAGCAGTTCCTCTTTTCCCTACTGCAAACAATCCCATAGTGCCCCTTTCTAACTAAATTCAAAACTGGAGAGACTTTTCTACCCTTGTGCAGAGCCTGTGTGCCCCCACAAACATGTGTTTGGGGTAATGAGAAGCCCTTGATCTTTGGTCAAAACCAGTTGCAGGGGCAGCTTTTAGTTTGGTGCCAGCGTTCCTGGGAGAGCAAAGGAAGGAGCCCTTTTCAGGTGTCATCTGACATCCATTTGTGACAGGGGAAGCCCCTTTGAAGTAAATTAACTTCCTAGGCACAGAACAACTGGTCACTTCCACATGCCGAGGTCATTGTCTCTGATCCACAAGCAGTTTCACAACTAGTCAAGGCTTTTCACTGGCTCAGTGATAGTTTGGTGGCTAATGCAAATTAGCCTACAAGAGCTTTAGGGAAGGAAAAGGTATATTTCTAAAAGTCCCTTTCCTTTATCAAAAATCTGACTTCCCCATTAAACTGGTCTTTTAATAAAAATTAAGAATAGTTGTTTAATAATTTTTCTGGTTAGTCCTTAGCCTGAGATGGCAGAATAAATATTTGATATTGCTTCCCAGGGTTTATCTATGGGCCAACTAGACTTCCTACAGTGAAAATAGCTTTTGATTGCTAGTCATAGTCACGGTAAGGACATATTAACTTCAATTTCTGCATGTCCTATTTTTAAATACCATGCACCCTTCATTGTGGGCTTACAATGCCTACATTCTGGTGACTTATTAATATTTAAAAGGGAGTTGTTCTCCAGTCAAAAAAGGTAATTTTGATAGGTCAGGTTGAAGTTTTAAACTGCACCAGCCAGCCACACTACAGTGGTAGGCCTAGAGTCATTTTTGTCTTGTCAGAATTGTGGATAGTACAGTAGTGCATTGGTGACATATGAACGCCCATGCCTTGTGGGAAATATAAATATGCCATTTAGGAGGAAGCCAATTTCAACATGTTTTAGGGATCAGAACATAGGCACTGGGGTCTTGTTAGCCATGTTCCAATACATACATTAAAAAAGCAGTGTCAGTACACCACAAATGGCAGTGGCCACACAAAAGGAGGCACTTTCTCACACTACCCAATATAGTTGTCTTTTGATCATACTAGGCACTTTTGAAATAAAATTCACTGGCCTTAAATGGACTTTGTGTTTGGTAACATACTGAAAATCTGTTTATTGTCGCAAAAGATTCCAACACTTTTCACAATAACATTGCCCAAAAGGTAATGACAGTAACATTACCCAAAAGGCAAGAAATATTATAGCAGCAACTACAATTGGTCGAAGTGTTCTGATCCCCAGATCAGTTATCGAAAATTAGTGTACCTAGCTATCAACTCCACCCTCTGAGTTTGTTGTACAGACTTTTTCTTTGCGTCAATCGCATAAATGATTCAAGTGCATGAAGTTCACATTTTGAAAGTTGGAAATCCACTGTGTATAGTCCTCTGAATAAGATAGCCTTAAGTTATTTGCTTGACCGTCATGTCATTAAGGCATGATGCTAGTTAAGAGAGTCCAGCAACCCAAAGGTATCCGATTGCACAAAACCGCATATTTTCCTGTGCTACTTTTTCTTCACTTTCTTTTTATCCATGTATATCTTCTCATCCCTCTCTTTTTAACCTTGTAGAAGTTGTACGTGAGTATATAAAAATAATTTAGATCTTAAAAATGATTTGATTTAAGTAGAAATTGGCAATACCTCTACAAAATTCAGGGGATGGCATACAGAAAAAACAATTCTTTAATTCATTGGTTCCAGGTTATTTACATCTGCATATTAACTTATGCATAAGCACCAATTGGCTCTCAGCAAGGATAAGCCATTGTCTTATGTGAGTTAATTAACCTGAACATTCACAGTGTGTCTAAACATACCATTTGCCAACAGAAACAATAAAAGAATGGAGCGAATGAGAGAGGAAGAAAGAGGGTGAGAGAGATTTGTGTCATAATCAGTGCTTTAAATGGGGCAGTACTGTCCGGTACTGAGTACCGGCACTTTTTTATTTTGAGAGGGAGAGTACCTGCACTTCTCAAGAAGAACGTAATAATTTTCACTGGACAGTACCGGCACTTCTATTTTTCCATTTCAAGCACTGGTCATAATGCCTACTGTCATGTAATACTGGGTGGTGTGAAGTGATGCTGCTGGGTGATGTGGACGTCTATGTTGGATCTCAAAATGAGGTGATGTAGGTTGTGTGTGATGATGAGGAGTTATGTAGTTTGGTGAGCTGTCATATTTTATATGACGTTATTGAGTGTCATGTAGTGGAAGAGTAATATGGTGCGGTTATATAGGTTGATGTCCATTGGTGTTGGACAATAGAGGTGTCCTATTTTGTGTGGTATGTTGCTTTGTGGGAGAACTGTAATGTTATTTTATATGGCATGGTTACATATACTGTGTGATGAGGCAAGGTTTTTTTATGGTGGCTTGTAGTGATATGTTGAGGTGTGATGTAATGGGGTGATGTATGGTGTCATGAGGTCACACTGGAAACCCCAATTAAGCAAAAGCAATACTCAATAGGTGAAAACACTCTTTAAACAACAGAAAGATTGGTACATTTTGGAAGTAAATACGTGAAAATATACTGCTTGTTACATACAAGGGAGTAGCTAGAAAATTCAAATACCTCCCACTTCAAACCGAAGCTCTAATGGCACTCAGCAAACAAAGCATGTCATTACGACCTTCCCCAGAAGAGCATTCTTGTCTCTCCCATCCAACAATCTATCCATTCATCTTTTCATATTTCCATAGATCTACTGATATCCATCATTAACCTTTTCATTCTGTCATCCATTCATTCTTTCATCCACCATTCAGTCTTTCATCATTCCGTCCATCCACCCATCCAAATGCAAACCTATCCATTCATCTCTAGACCTATTCATCCAACCTATCCATCCATCCATCCACCCTTTCACTCATCCGTCTCTCCATTAATCCTTTAGCTCATCCATGCATCCATCCATCCACCTTTCCATCATTCATCCATCCATCCTTTAGCTCATCCATCATCCTGTCACTCCATCAATTCACCCTTTCACTCCATACATCAAACAATCTTCTCTCTTATCCTTCCATCCTTTCACTCAGCCATCCACCTTTCCACCCATGTATCCACCCTTCCACCCATCCATTCACTCGTCCAACCATTCATTTAGCCTTTCACTGATCCATCCATCCCTTTTACTCACTCATCCATCCACACTTTCACTCATCAGTCCAGCCGTTCATTCTCCCTTTCACTCTTCTATACATTCTCTCACTCATCCATCCATCCCTTCAGTCAACCTTTCATCCCTTCACTCACCCATCTATCCATCCTGTTATCATGCTTTCAACCCCTCATTTCACTCATCCATCCATTCTTTCACTCATCCATATATTCTCTCTCATCCATCCATCCTTTCACTCATCCATCTGTCCATCTACCCTTCCACTCCATCTTTTCATACTTTCACTCCATTTATCTACCCAGCCTCGCTTTTACTCATCCCATCCATCCTTTCTCTCAGCTATCCATCTTTTAACTCATCCATACATCCATCCTTTCTCTCCTCCTTCATCCTTTCACTCATCAATCCCTCCACCCTCTCACCCGTCCATCCATCCTCCCTTTCACTCAACCATTCATTCTTTCTCTCATCCATCCACTCTTTCATCCATCCACCCTCCTTTTCACTTATCCATCCATTCTTTCACTCATCCATTCTTGCATTTATTCATTCATTCACTTATTCATCCACCCTTTCACTCACGCAGCTCTGTCTGCCAAGTTGTGGACAGAAAAGCCACATCCAGAACTTCACCCCTGCTGTAGCTGCTAAGGTTGGAGGTTCAAGATACCCCAGCTTCTATCATTTCACTCAACCATCTATTCATTCGCTAATTCAACTATCAGCCCTTTCATTCTGTCCATCCATTAACCCTTTCATCTACCGATCCATCCAGCCTCTCACTAAGCCATCCATACGTCCAATCCCTCATGCATACATACTTCCTCTCATAAGCCATCCACCCTTTCACTCATCCATCCAGCCTTTCCTCCATCCATCCATCCTCCCTTTCATTCATCCATCCATACTTTTATGTATCCATCCGTCTACACTTTAATCCATCCATCAATCAATTTGCTTACCCTCATCTTCGCTCATCCATTCAGCCTTTCACTCATCTGTCCTTACATCCATCCTTTCACTCATTCATCCAGCTACCCATCCACTGTTTCTCTCACCCATCCAGCCACACTTTCACTCACCCACCCATCCTTTCACTCACTCAACCATCCATCCTTTTACTCACTTACTCACCCACCCACACATCCTCCATGTTATCTATGAGCCTTTGTCTCCTGAGTTGGAGACAGAAAGGTCCCTTCTGGAACTACAACCCCGCTGTTGCCACTAAAGCAGAGCGTTCACAACGCCCCTATTAGGTATGTTTTGCTTAATGTACTTTTTAATGCATCATGAGAAAATATGGTAGAAGAATTAAGTAAAAGTTAAGAGGTTATTTCACTTTTGAAAGATAGCATACCAACCTCATATGTCAGCAAAATTCAATCATCTTTCCTCTTACTACACTTCTCATTTATGTATCTGCACAGTTGTATGCTCGAATAGTATGGTCTAGAGCAGTGGTTCCCAACCTGTGGTCCGGGGACCCTTAGGGGTCCGCAAAGCCCCTCATAGGGTCCACAATTGCTTAGAAATTAAATAATATTAACAGATTAGGCCCCCAGCTTTTAGTAATGGCTGAGTGAGGGGTGCCACCATATAACAAAAATGATTCAGTGGGGATCTCCGGGCTCCAGAAATGATAAAGTGGGGGTCCACAGAAGTGAAAAGGTTGGGAACTGCTGGTTCTAGAGTTGTACTTTAAGGTGTCTTATGATGCGCATGAAAGTGGGGCGATGTGGTGGTGGATGTGGTTTTTTACATGATGAGGTAAAGTGCCAAGGGATGTGGTTTTGCTGTGTTGCATAGAGCAGTGGGATATTGTTGAGTCTGAGAGAGTGTGACATCTTGTGACATGGAGTGCTACGGTTTGGGGCAGGAAAGTGTGTTAGGTATCTTGTAAGGTGTTGTGCTGAACGGTGTTATATTTTGTATAGCACTATTGTGTGGTGTTTTAATGTGTTGTGAGGTGGGTATATTATTGTAAGGTGGAGAAACGTAGTGTGAATAGAAGGGATTGTTAATGTATCCAGTTGTGTTATGCTATATAGTAAGATGTGGAAGAGGCTGGCATTTTAATGTGCCTTTCCATATTGCATGTGGTGTGGTGTAATATAAAGGAGTATGGTAATGAGTAGTGGGGTACAGCCTGGTGTGTTCTCGGGTAGTTAGATTTGTTAGGTTATGCTGTGGAATGATGTGATGATGCTATATTGTGTGGCGTAATATCATGTGGTCTTGCAATGAACGGATATCGAATGCTGTGGTGTAGTGTTGCATATTGCATCGTGTAGTGTGGTGTGGAGAAGAAGGTTGTGTCAGTGTGATGGAGTGCTGACATGGGAAGCCACACCTTTTTCTATGATATGGTAGGGATGTGGTGTGTGTTGTCAATGCGTAGACGGTTTGTTGTGGGAATTGTGTTCATGTTGTGTATGATAGATTGTGTACATTATTTTGGTGTGGTCTTGAGTGGAATGGTGTGATGTAATGTTGGCTATCATTGTAAGGCATTTTGGCGATTTGATGTGCTTTTATCCTTTCAAGAGAAATGACAACCACACCAATAATTATCAACCGGCATGAAATGTGCAATAAAATTGAGGAACTGATTTCAGAGAAGATAAATACTATCATACTCTTTTTATCTATTTTAACCCTCGGTTTTAATGTTTGATTTTCACAGGAATAATGACAATGGGAAAATAAACGGTTAAAAAAAATATGTAGGCACGTCTTTCACACCGATGCGCCTTTCTGGCTACAGAAGTCCCTTTGCAAATTGAGACCTTTAGTTTTCATGTGTGTGCCTGCTCTGTGACTCGGAGGCTGTGTTTTCTCAGTGTGTCAATCAGAATAACACGTTTGACACTTTTAACTACTACAAGAAAATATGACCCAGCTGTCATGTAGTCGAGGCATATGTTCGATTCGCGCTGAGGAGGACTCAAGTTTGAAAAGCACCAGTTCCGCACAACTTGCTGCAAAATGGAAATGAATTAGGCTCGTGCATCACAGGGCCTGGTCTACTTAGTAAATGCTTTGGTGGGTGCATTCCTGAAAGTCATCTTAGGAGCGCTTGTATGCATTGTTTTATTTACTGTGCCATATGTCAAAAGTCAGGGTCACAAGCTGCATTAATATGCCCTTTGAGAATTTCTGCATTCTAAAGAGGAGCGGGAGATGCTCACGCCCTCTGGGAAACTGACAGATTCTTCTCAAATGCTGGCTGCCTTTTAAGAATTGGCAAAAAAGCACTGGCAAAAAAGAACTGAATGCAGGGTTGTGAAAATCTGTCATGCAAGGGGGGTAGCTTACCAGGTTAGTCATTGACTTTTGTGAGGCCCAGGGTGAAAATACGTGATAATCCGCCAACAACCAAATATTTGATGCCCCCCTAAAATATTTGTTGGACACACTCCAACCTGAAGAAGCTGCAGGATATAATGCAGGTACTTCAGTTGTTTAAAATCATTATTTTATTCTTCAGCTGTTCCAGCGATTCTCAAGCACCTATTTTCTCATGGTTCATTTCTGTCTTTCCATCACCTACATATCTCTCCAGCACCTCCGTTTCTTTCCTGCATTTCTTACATTGAACACTGTGGGGCAGATTTACTAAGATTTTGGGCCTGATTAGGAGTTTGGCGGTCCTAGGACTGCCAAACTTGCATTGGCAGTGGGACTGCCGCAATCTTGGCGGTGCAACCCCCAGATTACAATCCTGTCATTTGGACCACCAGGAGACCGGCATCTCCGCCAGGATCAGGGAGCCGACAGGTTGGTGACGGTGAAAATCATGGTCAACCATGGTGGTGCTAAGCTTGACACCGCCGTGCTGATCACAACTTTCCTTTATGCCAGACTTTTCATGGTGCCATGAAAAAGCTAGAAGAAAGACAGAGTTGGGGACCACAGGAGGGCCCCTGCTCTGCCCACGACCATGTCGTGAGCAGTGCAGGGGCCACCCCTGTCAGCACCCTGAGAATACACACTGTCTGCTATGGCAGGCAGTGGCATTCCGAGGAGCTATGTGCGATGGCATTGACCTCTGCCACACTGTCTCCACCAGGTTGACCAGCGGGTATGTTGTAATGCAACATTTCCGCCCGTCAGCCCGGTGGAACCATCGTAATACATTGGTGGTGAGGCCACTGGCTTGACACCCTGCTCATCACTGCCATACTGGAATTTGGGTGGTTCAACTGCCAAACTCTTAATCGGCTCCTTTGTGTTGGGGTTGTGTCACTTCTGTGGTGCATCACTGATGCAAAATAATTTTTGCTATCTACTAAGCCATGCAAAGCCACTTTGAGTGGCTTTGCAGTGTCTTGCATTACCTTGCATTGTAAAGATGTTGCATGGATGGTAGCATAGACATTCCCATGCATCCACCCAAGGATTGTGGTGCATGCCCACATATACAAATACTTGTAAACCTGGAAATGTGTCAAAACGCTTTTTGTTTCCCCAGTGAGGATTAATGAGGAAAAATATGTTTATTTTTCCTCGTTATTTTCTCTTTCCACGTGTGCCACATTTTGCAGCACAAAGAGAGAGAGGAAAATGCTTTTAAGCATTGCTTTTGGGCAGAAAGCAGTCCCTTCCTGTCCAAAACCAATCCTGCCTGTAACGCATGTACCCTTGCAGTAAAGTATATCAGTGCCTGCGTTAGCCACAGTGTGTCAGTGCTAGGACGAAGCAAAATGCTCTACATCCTAGTTGATATGGCAAATTTCTACTTCCTCCTTTCATACAATGCAGTGCAGAAAATTTGCTTGCTACCCTATAATGCATGAAAAATTAGTAAATATGTGCCGTTGTCTTACTCCTCTGCGCTTCTTTCACTTTGATTTTCCCCTTATTGTTGTTCCTGCACTTTTCCACTCTCACCTTTACCTTTGTGCTCTCTCCTACATCATTCAAATATGCCCTAGCCACTTAAGCATCTGTTACTTGACATTAAAATGGCCCTCCCCTATTTAGGCTAGAAAGGATTGTTAGTTATAGGCACCCCTGTGGAAGTATTTTTCAAAGCACCAGGACAAATGATGATTTGTTTTCCTTTCCCTAGCAGGGAGACCATTTTAGCCCACTTCTCGTAATCTCTCGACCTCTTATGCTTTGAGCGGTGGCACAAATTCAGCTGCCTTATTGCATCATTGGTACTCACCCAGATTGACCCAGTGACATATAGCTGACAAGCCTACAAAGTCACTGCACCACAATTCCAAGCAATAGCACACTGATATATCAGTCCTTGGACCCAAAGACAACTGTACTGATGCACCTCACCGCGCAATCATTTCTGCTCATTGTCTAGCTGTATTTCAACCACAAAAATTTAACAACGCCTGACCTGAAGTCTTATAAAAGATCATTGACAAAGACACCCCAATAAGGCATGCAGTTTACTTAGATAGGCAAGCACAAACAACCAACCTCCACCCCTAGACATGGTACGGTGGGAAGGTATTAGTCAAGGCACCAGGCGACTTGGGCCCAGAGTTACTAATATTTTATATTGTGTTTGTGTCACATTTTTGACACAGCCCAGATACAAAATGTATTTTGGAATTTGGTAAGGAATGCAAAATATGATCTGTGTAGCTTTGTATGGCTTATTAAAAAAAAAGTAATACAATGCTGCACAAAGTGCAGCTTTGTATTACCTTGCATCAGAGAGACAATCCATGAGTGGAGCATGAGAGTTACCATGCATTCACCCATGAACTTGAACACAAAGATTTACTAAGGTCTGGAAGCCTGAGTTTGATCCAAAATGGTGCGCCTAGCTGATGCTGGCTTAACAAGAAGAAATATCTTTATTTATCCTTTGTACTTCCCCTTTGCATGTGTACAGCATTCTGAAGCGCACACACACAAAGCTAAGTAGGCCTCTAAAAATAGTTTTTGTGGAGGAAGTTATCCCTTCCTGCACAAAAACTATTCTGTTTGAGCTTCAAAAACATTTATTGAAAAGCATTTTGATGAAAAGTATATAGTAGACATGTCTATTGAAAGCAATATATTCAACATAAGAGTACAGTAAAGAACAGCAAGTGAAATATAATTATGCAACTATTGAAACGTGATAAAAATTACGTACCAAACAGCTATTTTTTTTTTTTTGTGTTCTGCAGGAAAAAGGAAAGAAGAGAAAAGAGAGAGGAAGAAAAGAAGAGAAAGAGAAGATAAGAAAAGAATGGTAAAATCGTATATAGCCTTATTGAGGAAAAACTATATAGCTGATCATTAATGCAATTACTATTTAAATTATTCATATGTGCAAAATTGCAATATGAATGAAGTCAGTATTTCATGGAAGGAGTTACATTTGATAACTGAACAGGTGTGCAGTTCAGATGTATAGAAAAAGGAAAACAAAATAAGTCCTTCTTAATAAGTTACTGTGTATTGGTGGTATAAGCTCTATCAATTCTGTGACGATAATATTATAAATTCCACCATCTAGTAGAAGGGACCATTATAGTATCTTTCCAACTGCATGTAACAATCTGTAAAGCTATGGCGATGGGTAAGTCCATAAATTTACCCATTTTACTATTGCCAATCCATACCCAAAAATATGAAGAATTTCATATGAAAAAGAAACAGAACAAATTATTGAAATGTTAGACCAACCTTCCAAACAAAAACTTTAAATTGTTGGGCAGTGAAAAAATATATGCGTCAGAGTACCTGTTGCTTTTCTACAAGTCCAGCATATTTCATCTATGTTGTGGTTGTATTTGTGATGTGAAATATGGGATATAAATAGGTTATTATAAAAGTAATACACGATTTGTGCTGTACTGGCTGTGGAAGATGTGTGGTAAATCGTAGACCCAATTATATTCCAGGTTTGTATTGGAAAGGAACAGTTTAAATCTGATTCCCACTGTAATTTCACTTTAGATTTGGAGAGCTTAGGAGGTATATACTCAAGATGTGTATATGTATAAGAAGCCTTCACAGCTAGAGAAAATTATAATGTCTTATTACATTTATTGGGAGTGGAATTATGTGTGTTGGTGAGAGTAGGCATGTGTTGCAAAATAGCCTTCTCCAAATGCTCATATTTAAATATGGATCTGGAGGTGAGACCAAATATAGATTGAATTTCAGAGGAGGAGAGAAAACTGCATTAACTGTTTAACTTGGATGATATCTCTCATCGCCCGGTCCTTCAGAAAAATTATCTCATTCTATATTTTAATATTTTTGTTGTACCATTTAGAGGATTCTAGAAATACCTGAAGGGGTGTCAATGAATGGGTGAGAATGGAATGTGCCAGCTATATTAACTTACTAACAGTGAGAGAAGAAAAATATTTAGGAGGGTGGAAAATACGGGGTGCAAACTAATAACACAAAGGTGAGATCATTAAATTTACCAATTTATGCCAAACAGTGAAGGAAGCGTCCTCTTCCCTATCCAGACAAAACAGGATTTGTTTCAAAACTAAAGCAGAGTGATATTTCTGAAAATTGGAAAAAGTGTACCCCACCCAAATCTTTACATTTACATAACAAATATTATGAGATATGTGCTTCCCGCCCATTTCACAAAAATGTACTAACCAAACTATTAAGAGCTTTAAAAAATACCTGAGGGAGCTTCACAGGTAGCATTGTTAGATAGAAAGGACTGACTGGTAGCATCATCACTTTAATCACATCTAATCCACCCCACCAATATAAATACAAGGGTGGCTACTTCTCTGACATATTAAGGATTTTGTGAAGAGGCAAGTTAATCCAAATTGTTTCTGTAATTGAGGTGGAGTATTTAACACCTAAACATTTAATGCATTTAGAGTTCCATTTGAATCGAGTAACTGCACATATTTCCTTTAAACAAAACATATAGGCAGAACATCCAACTTATTAATATTTAGTTTATAAATGTATAGCGTGGAATTATTAGTTAATAAATTAACAAAGGTAGGAATAGAGCTGTGTGGATCTGATATATAAGGAACAACATCATCTGCAATCAATTTAATTACTGGTTCTTTATGCTTAAATCAATGAAAGGAAGGTGACTGATGAAGAGACTCTAAAAAAGGATTGAAGGGACAATATAAACCATAACAGTGACAAGAGGCAACCTTGTTGTGTGCCCAAAAGTATAGGCTCTGGGTTGAGCTGCAGAGGATACTGCTGAAGACTTAGGGCCGACGCAGTGAGCTCTTTGTAAGTTGAGATCAGCGCAGTCCTCAAGACCAAAAAATTTCAGGGATGCGTAGTTTAGGAAATGATAGCATATCTGAACCTTCTACGCCTTCAGGAATTCCATAAATTTGTAAGTTATTACATATGTTCTGATTTTCCAAATCCTGTTGTTTTAGCTATCACCTCAATCTTATTTGGTGTAGCCAGGGCATCACTTATTTACTGTTCCACCTCAGTTACCCCGGATTAGAGATTTGACTATTTCTCCTGGATCCGCTGAAGCGTGATATTTTTTTCCATCACGAAAGGGTTTGTCTTATTTCGTTCATTAAATCCTCAAGTGTAAAAGGTAGAGGCAATTTTGTTGGCGAGGTCTTTCTTTTGTCTTTTATTGATATTACTAGTAAAATCCTTGTGTAGATTTAGTCGCAGGTGGAGCCACAAGCTTTGAATTGGATGAGGTAGCAGAGTACATACTTGATGATGCAAAAGATACTCTGGCAATAGCAAAAGGGAATTAAACTCATTCACATCAATTGGATGGAGAAGACACTTGAGAGGTAACAAGGGAGCAATCAAAATGTTATAGATTACAGACCACTATTCAGAAGAGCACCAAAAATACTCTTATGAAAATAGACCTAAAATCACTTACTTGTAGCCCAGCCAGTCAGTGAATTCTCCAAAATATTCCAGCAGGATGATCAAAGATTGTGAGGGAAATGTAAATGTATGAGAAAACAAATTCCTCAGCAGTGTCTCCAATGTATGCAATAAGGAGTGATCCTGCCCTTCTCCTCATCTCATAGAAATAAGAAGATAGACTGCAAAAAAATGCCCAATAGGAAAACAAACTTCTGATGAAAAATTGCCTTCAGACTGCTGCCTCCTGCATATGAAATGAGCGTGATCAATGTACAAAATGGTGGACTCAGTGACCCTGCGTCAGGAGCAAAGCACATGGTTAAAAGTGGAGGCTACAGATCTTGAAAGCAGTCTAGAAAGGCACCTCCCCACTCCTCATATGTTCCAGTGCCACCAATGCTTGCTTTAGTGGTGGAGGAGGGCTATGCATTGCAAGGGTCCATCAAACCTCTCAGAGGCTCTGGAAACTTAGGAACCAGTGGCCTTCTTATGGGTTGTCCGACCGCACCCTCCTACATAAACTATTCTGACCACAATGCATGCATGATTGTGTCATGGGGCAAGGGTGTATGCATTGGCAATGGACTACCACAAGGACAGTGGAAAAAGAGAGCAGAAGTGACCCATGTCTTTGTAAATATGGTGCATTTCTGCTCTTTCCCTTTCACACAATGCAGTGCAACAAGTTCCTTGTTCCTTGCGGCCTTGTGTGAAAGTTTAGTAAATCCCGACCTTGATGTTAAATCCTGGCTTTACCGCTTTGCCAAAATATGCTAGTTGCATTCTCTATAATAAAAGTAGAGTGGCAGTTCTTTGGTGAGAATAGTGTAGGAATGTCAAATTTTTTGGGCCTGGTTATCCCCACTTTTTGCCTGCTGTCAGTATGCTTGGACTGTTTTCACTGGAGTCCTTCTAACCAGGACCCCAGTGATTGTGCAGTCTCCCTCTAAATTTGGTTGCTTAGGACTTTGCACACCCTACAATTGGCATACTGGTGCCCCGTTATAAGTCCCCAGTATATGGTACTTAGGTACCAAGGGCATTGGGGCACCAGGGGTTTCCAATGGGCTGCAGCATGTATTGTGCCACCAATGGGATCCCATGAAAAATGTGTCTGCAGGCCTGCCATTGCAGCCTGCGTGAAAATGTGTATGCACCCTTTCACCACAGGTCATTGCACCAGGTCACCCACCTGGTAGGCCCTGAGGGCACGGTGCAGGTCGCTGTGTGTGAAAGCACCCCTGCATGAGCAGAGGTGCCCCTACAAACTCCGGTTCCATTGCAATGGACTTTGTCAGTGCGGGGAAGATATTTTACCCATGTACTGGACACCTGTGTCCAGCTACATAATAGTACTCCGTACCTGGGCATGTTTGGCATCAAACATGCCAGAATCATGCCTCAGTACTGTTGCCAGTATTGGTTGTATGATTCCATGCACTCTGGGGGCTCCTTAGAGCAACCCCAGTATTGCTCCCACCAGTCTTGCAGGGTTTTCCAGGCAGCCTGCACTGCTGCCATCCCTCCGACAGGTTTCTGCCATCCTGCTGCTTGACAAGCTCAAGCAGAGTAAGGTGAACAAAGGATTTCCAGTGGGAGAGGGAGGCAACACACTCTCCTTTGGAAAAAGTGTTACGAGGCTTGTAAGGGTTAGCCTCCCCAAGCCACTGGTTTGCTTTGAAGGCCACATTTGATGCCCTCCTTGCATAAACCAGTTTTCACCAGGCCAGGGACCCCAGTCCCTGCTCTAGTACAGAAATGGACAAAGGAAAGGGGAGTGATCACCCGCCTGTCCATCACCACCCTAGAGGGGTGGTGCCCAGAGTTCCTCCAGGTGGCCACGTGATACTGCCAAGATGTACAGAGGCCCCTGGGTGCATCTGAGTGGCCATTTCAGGCAGGTGACATCACAGCCCCCTCCTGATGGGTGGTCACCTTGCTAGGTGACCAATCCCCCATGAGGGCTATTAAGGAACTCCCTTGCCGGTGGGTCATCATATTCAACATGCTAGACTCCACCAGGACTCCTCCGCATCATTTCCTTCAACTTCTGACCACTGTAGCCGCAACTACCCTTCAGGAACCAACAAAGCTGCAACTCTGGTGACAACTTCACTTTGCAACTTTGTTTCTCTGGCACCTTCTAGCAACTGCAACATTTCCCCAGCTGTGGACCCTCTGGTGTCGATCAGACTTCAGCCTGCACCAAGAAGCAAGAAGGAATCTCCCTTGGGGTGAAGAAGTCACTCTCCTGCATCTGCAGGCAACTACAGCAACAATGTCCGGCAGTATGACCTGCTCTCCTCTGGAATTGCGTGGATCCTGCATCACAGGTGGTGATCTGAAGTGGTCCCCTTGGTCCACTCTGCCAGCTTTCCAACTTGGGAGATGTTGAGCCCTTGTATCTCCTTGTAGGACAGTGCCCTTATGCAAAATAACTCTTGCAGCTACCAAGACTTGTTTTCTTCTGTCCAACAAATCCTCAGGCTCTTGGTATCCCGGGCCACCAGCACTTTTTTCTGCCAAGCACAATCTCCTCTCTGCTGCTGCAGCGTTGTGGGACTCCTCTTCAGGTGTATCAACTGGGCCTCACTGTGACTTACTGTGCCTGCTGCCAGTGGGTTGCCTGTGGGGGCTGTGATTGATTCTGTTGACCCTCCCAACTGCTGAAGGTCACCTTGGACTTCCCTCCAAGGGTAGAATGCCCTAGGCCTTGCTGGTCCTCTTCAGCCTTGCAAATCTTGTTTTGCTTCTCTCGCATTTGCTAATGCTTGTTGGTGGTTCTCCTACACCACTGACAATCTGCAATCCGGCAACTGACGTGGGACACCATCTGCACTGCTCCAAGGACTCCTCTTCAGCTCCTGGGCTCCACAGCTGATCTTCTTTATCCCCTGTCGACCTGGTTCTTCATCCACAGAAGGGAGGGTAGTAGCTCCTGCCCCCACTGGACACTCCATCGTAGACTGGACTCTGTCCAGTTCTTTTGCAGGTCCTCTTCTTCCAGGATCCACTGCTGATTTCTTGTAGACTGGTCCTGTTCTTGCATAATCCTTTTTCTAAGTCCTCCTGTTAGTTCTTGGGAAAATCAGGTATTTACCTCTGTTCTCTTGGTCTCTGGGGGTCACTCAGGTACTCACCTCTTGGGGTTCCTAGTTCTACCAGCACCCCTCTAAGAACTCCACATCCTTTGGTGGGGTACTGTATCTCGCATTCCACTTTCATAGTATGTGGCTTGGCCCTTCCCTAGGGCCCTCATTATTTTCACTAAGGTTTGCATAGATATATATCTATCTATCTATCTATATATATTTAAATAGATATATATATATATATATATATATATATATATATATATATATATATATATATATATACATAGATAGATAGATAGATAGATAGATAGATAGATAGATAGATAGATAGATAGTGTGTGCTTACCTCCAGTTGGGGGGACTGCCTATAAGGAATCTAGTGCCGGATGTAGGTAGTTAAAAATTAGCGACTCGCAAATTGCGATTATTTGCGACTCGCAATTTCCGACTCGCTAACTGCAATGCAGGTAGAAAGTGCGAGGACAATTTGCAACTCTCACATGGAGTCGCACTGCAGATAGTGAGTCCGCTGTTTGCGAGGTCGCTTTTTGCGACTGCGCAAAAAACTGACTCGCAATTTGTGAGTGGGTGTCGCAAATAGCGACTGTGCTGAAAATTGAATGCAGGTGCTGCAGAACACTCTGGAAAACACTTCAGAACACTCTGGAAATCACTTGCTGGCACATGATGATGACATCACAGCCAGGAAGTTTACAAATACACCTGGGAGGAGGGAGGACCACACCCATTCCAACTTCAGCACAGCAAACAAACAGAGCTCCTGCAACCATGGCTGAAAATCCAAGGAAGAGGAAACTTAAATTTGCTGAAGAGGAGTTGGAGGTGCTGACTGATGAGTGTTGTCAGCACCATGACGAGCTGTTTGGCAGGTCAGCCCTCACCGTGCCAGATACAGAGAAGAGAAGAATCTGGCAGGAGATCCAGGACAAAGTTAACTCCCTGGGGGTCAGCCACCAGAGTGTGGAAGAATTGAAGAAAAGGTGGTATGACCTTCGCTCCCAGACCAAGGAGAGGGTGGCAGAGTGGCTCCGGGAGATGAGAGGCACAGGAGGGGGACCATCGACGGTACCACCACCCACACCCCTGGAGGAAAGGGTAGAAGAGACCCTAGAGCCTGAGGCTGTAAGCGGGATGGGAGATCTGGACACTTCTGAGCCAGGACCATCAACCGGTGAGTACCATGTGACAATCATGTACCCTCATTCATGCCATACCCCCACCCACCTTGTACACAGGAGCATGCACAACCAAGATAGCTCCATTTCAGAGTAGCAAACACCAGACTGATGCATTATGGGCAATGTAGTCAAGTAGGCAGTTCATAGGCAACAGTTTATTAGGAAGTTGATAACAGATAGTTGACACTGACAGTGTGTTCCCTATGTCCCACAGGTCTCCCACAAGACACCCCCACCAGCCCAAGCAGCCAGGGGCCACTGGTCAGCCACCACACACAGGAGAGTACAGGACCAGCCACCACTGCTACCTGCACCACCGACACCATGTCCCCTCAGGAAACACCTGTTGCAGTAGTGTTGTGTGAGCCTGCACCAGGTACGAGCCAGAGTGCCATGGGAGACAACACAGGGCCTCCAACGCTTCGCAGGGGACGTGGAACATCCACAGCAGAGCGGCAGGCAGAGTCAGGGCATGCCTCCACATCACCAACCGAGGCCGCACTCCTACGGGGTCAGCGCCTGCAAAACCAAGAATTAAGGAGGATTAGTGGGGCATTGCGGCGCTTTGAACGCAATCATGCCAACAGTATGCAGCAGGTACAATCGGAGTTGCAGGTGATCAGTACCAACACGAGTGACCTTGCACTATCTATGGGCGAACTAGTGGCAGGACTGCTAACGCAGACTGACAGTGCAAGGCGCAGGGAACGCCTGCTGCTGCAACGCCTGGACAGGATGTCCTCTTCTATAGTAAGGCTGGCTGTGAACACAACAGGGCTGTCTAGGCGCACAGTCAGCCTCCAGGTGGACATGGGCCACTTTGCTGGTGACGTGGCACGGGGACTGGGCCGTCTCTGCCATGCAATAGACCTAATGGAGGCACCGCAGGTGGCCAGGGGCACAGGCGACAAGCCACAGGACAGTGAGGAGGGCTCCACTGTCAGCTGTGTCTCTGCCGGTGACACCAGGGTGCTTCGCAGTGGAAGCACAAGGCAGACCCCCCTAGTACCAGCCAGGCTGGCCGAGCCCGCTGTAGGGTGTGAGCTCCACACTGTCCTTGGTGTTGGGGCACATGACGTCAATGTGTCCCATGCCAGGTGGACTATTGAAGCCCCTGAACTGTTCCTATTGTACTTAGTTTTGTTATTTGCACTTATTAAATCACTTGTTCTTTCCACTTAACACATGGACTCTTTGTTTGTTACATTGGTGAGTATGGTAAAAGTTGGCACGTACCTTCCAAAGTATTGGTTTGCAATGTGTTCCCGTCTCAGTCTGCCTTGATTTGCGATGCTCCTATCCCCATGATGGCGATGTGGTTGCTCTTGCTCTTCATCCTCCGAATAAAGGTCTTCAGGGATGAGAGGTAGCCCACGTCTGGTGGCAATGCTGTGCAGTATAGCGCATGCAACAACTATTTAAAAAGCTGTTATTGGGGTATACTGGAGGGCACCTCCACTTCGGTGGAGGCATCTGAACCTTGCTTTCAGCAGTCCAAAGGTACGTTCTATAATGTTCCTGGTCCTCTTATGTGCACTGTTGTATCGCCTCTCTGCCTCATTGCTGGGTGTTAAGTACGGAGTTAGTATCCATGGACGTAGTGCATATGCACTGTCACCTGTTTGGCACAAAAAAGTACAATGTTAGCTGGGCATGGATGGTTTGCACATTGACTTGTGTGCATGTCTTCAAGGTGTATTCATCTCTACCTAGGAGGTATCTGTCTCCAAACTCCCCATGTTCCAGGCGTTGGTGTATCCCACTGTGTCTAAAAATTTAGGAGTCATGAGTACTGCCTGGAAATTTGGCAACCATGTCAGTGATGACATAATGGGCGTCACATACCACCTGTATGTTGAGTGAGTGGGTACACTTCCTATTGCGGAACAGATATTCCAGGTTTGCAGGAGGGCATATTTGTATATGTGTCCCGTCTACACACCCTATGACATGGGGGAAGTTGGCAATCCTGTAAAATTCCAACTTGGTGCTGTTGATTTCTTCCTCATTCCTGGGTAGGTATATGTATCGGGACATGTGTGTGAGTAAGGCGTCTAGGAATGCCCTAAAGAACCGTGATAGTGCACTTTGGGATACCCCACCTGCCACAGCAATGACCCCCTGATAGCTCCCCGAGGCCAAGAGGTGCAGTGAGCATAGCACTTGCACATGTGTAGGGATGGCGCAGCCGCGCACAGTCTGGCGTTCTAGCTGTGGTTTGACTAATTCTATTAAATCTAGTATAGCTGCGCTGCTAAGTCTATATTTATCATATATTTCCTCCTCAGTTTGCTGGAAGAGTGTCTGCCTTGTTCTGTATATCTTCTCCTGTCTCTGGCTCCTACTCCTCCTCTGCTGGGCGGCGTGGGCTCTCCTCCTCACTGCTATCAAGTATATCTCTGCCATCTTGAGTAACCCAGATGCCTTCTGGGTCCCCTTTTCTACTTTGGTAATGGTTACCACCTGCTCTGAGTTAGTGGTAAATTGGAAGTGCAAAATGGGCTTTTTGCGACTAGTCGCAATTTGCGAGTTGCTATTGCATATGGTTTGCGACTCGCAACTTGTGACTTCCTATTTGCGGGTCGTAAAATGGGGTCGCAAATTTTCCGAGTCGGTAACAGCTCGCGTCGCATTTTGCGAGTCGGAAATGGGATTATTACATCCCATTTCCGATTTTGCGGGTCGCAAATTGCAAATCGGGCCATTTGTGACTCGCTAAAGTTTGCTACATCTGGCCTCCAGTGTTGAGTTACTGTAGGAGGCTGGCCTGGCTTATAGTGGGTACCTTGTGGTACTGACACCTTGTGCCAGGTCCAGTTATCCCTTATTAGTAGATTAGAGGTGTTCTAGCAGCTTAAGCTGATAGAGGGAGCTATAGCAGAGCAGTTTAGGCTGAACTAGGAGACATGCAAAGCTCCTACTATACCACTTATATCACTTAGCACTATATCACAAACAAACACAATACTCAGAGTTACTAAAAATAAAGGTACTTTATTTTAGTGACAACATGCCAAAAGTATCTCAGGGGATATACTCCCTTAGGAGGTAAGTAATTTCCACAAAATATACACACAACCAAAATCAGGTAAGTAAACAGTTAGAAAAGTAGTGCAAACACTGTAGAACACAATTGAATACAAAAGGGAAAAGTAGGCCTAGGGGCAACACAAACCATACACTCCAAAAGTTGAATGCGAACCACAAATGGACCCCCGGTCTAGTGTAGTGAGTAAAGGGTCGCTGGGAGTGTAAGAAAACACTAAGCATGTCCAAGACACCCCCCCAAGACCCTGAAAAGTAGGAGTAAAGTTACCCTACTATTGCAGAAAGACAGTAGAGTCGAGATAGGGGATTCTGCAAGGACAACAACTGACTGCAAAGCACTGAAGATGGATTCCTGGACCTGAGGACCTGCAAAGGAAGGGGACCAAGTCCAAGAGTCACGCAAGTGTCCAGGGGGGCAGGAGCCCACTAAACCCCGGATGAAGGTGCAAAAGGGCTGCCTCTGGGTGGAAGAAGCCAAAGATTATTCAACAACGGAAAGTGCCAGGAACTTCTCCTTTGGTAAGAAGATGTCCCACTGCGTGCTGGAGGATGCAGAGTTGTTTCCACGCAGAAAGACCGCAAACAAGCCTTGCTAGCTGAAAGAGCTGCGGTTGAAGGTTTTGGGTGCTGCCAGGGCCCAGGAAGAACCAGGAGGTCGCCCCTTGGAGTAGGAGACAGAGGAGGCGCTCAGCAACACAGAGAGCCCATGCAGAAGCAGGCAGCACCCGCAGAAGCACCTTACCAGGCGTTCAGAAGATCTGAGCATGACAGTCGACTCAGCATAACAAAAGGGAGTCCCACGAAGTCGGAGTCCAACTCAGCGAGTTGGGCAATGCAGGATGGAGTTCTGAGGACCTGGGCTAGGCTGTGCAGAAGCCCTGGCATCTGCAGTTCACGCAGTACACAGGATTACTTCCTGGCGTGGGGAGGCAAGGACTTAACTCCACCAACTTTGAACAGAAGGGCCACTGAACTGTCGGGTACACTTGGATCCAGCTCCTGTGTTCCAGGGACCACGCTCGTCGGGATGAGAGGGGACCCAGAGGACTGGTGATGCAGAAGTTTGGTGCCTGCGTTGGCAGGGGGAAGATTCCGTCGACCCACAGAAGATTTCTTCTTGGCTTCCAGTGCAGGATGAAGGCAGACAGCCCTCAGAGCATGCACCACCAGGAAACAGTCGAGAAAGCCGGCAGGATGAGGCGCTACAATGTTGCTGGTAGTCTTCTTGCTACTTTTTGCGGTTTTGCAGGCATCCTGGTGCAGTCAGCGGTCGATCCTTGGCAGAAGTCGAAGAGGGAAGTGCAGAGGAACTCTGGTGAGCTCTTGCATTCGTTATCTTGTGAGATACCCACAGGAGAGACCCTAAATAGCCCTCAGAGAAGGATTGGCTACAGAGAAAGGTAAGCACCTATCAGGAGGGGTCTCTGATGTCACCTGCTGGCACTGGCCACTCAGAGGTGTCCATTGTGCCCTCACATCTCTGCATCCAAGATGGCAGAGGTCTGGGACACACTGGAGGAGATCTGGGCACCTCATGTGGGAGGTGCTGGTCAGGGGAGTGGTCACTCCCCTTTCCTTTGTCCAGTTTCGCACCAGAGCAGGGCTGGGGGGATCCCTGAACCGGTGTAGACTGGATTATGCAAGGAGGGCACCATCTATGCCCTTCAAAGCATTTCCAGAGGCCAGGAGAGGCTACTCCTCCCAGGCCCTTCACACCTATTTCCAAAGGGAGAGGGCGTAACCCCCTCTCTCAGAGGAAATCCTTTGTTCTGCCTTCCTAGGACTGGGCTGCCCAGGACCCAGGGGGGCAGAAACCTGTGTGAGGGTTGGCAGCAGCGGTAGCTACAGAGAAAACCCCGGAAAGTTAGTTTGGCAGTACCTGGGCTCTATGCTGGAGACCCAGGGATGCATGGAATTGTCCCCCCTATACCAGAATGGTATTGGGGGAACAATTCCATGATCCTAGACATATTACATGGCCATGTTAGGAGTTACCATTGTGACGCTACATATAGGTATTGACCTATATGTAGTGTACGCGTGTAATGGTATCCCCGCACTCACAAAGTCTGGGGAAAATGCCCTGAACAATGTGGGGGCACCTTGGATAGTGCCAGGGTGCTCTCACACTAAGTAATTTTGCACCTAACCTTCACTAAGTGAGGGTTAGACATATAGGTGACTTATACGTTACTTAAGTGCAGTGTAAAATGGCTGTGAAATAAAGTGGTTGTTATTTCACTCAGGGTGCAGTGGCAGTCCTGTGTAAGAATTGTCTGAGCTCTCTATGGGTGGCAAAATAAATGCTGCAGCCCATAGGGATCTCCTGGAACCCCAATAGCCTGGGTAGCTAGGTACCATAAACTAGGGAATTATAAGGGTGTTCCAGTGTGCCAATCAGAATTGGTAAAATTGGTCACTAGTCTGCAGTGACAATTTTGAAAGAAAAGAGAGTATAAGCACTGAGGTTCTGGTTAGCAGAGGCTCAGTGATACAGTTAGGCACCACACTAGGAACACATACAGGGCACACTTTCTGAGCACTGGGGTCCTGGCTAGCAGGATCCCAGTGACACAGGAAAAAACAATCATATATACAGTAAAAATGGGAATATACAAATGACAACAAAAATTGTGACTGTGTGAAAATGGTGCGCACTTCCAGAAATTAAGCTAGCATATATGTGCAAAGTCCATGGTAGTAAAGACTATGGCCCATATTTATACTTTTTGACGCAAAACTGCGCTAACGCAGTTTTGTGTCAAAAAAATTAGCGCCGGCTAACGCCATTCTGAAGCGCCATGCGGGCGCCGTATTTAAACAATGACGTTAGCCGGCGTTAGCCGCCGGCGCTGCCTGGTGTGCGTTGAAAAAAACGACGTACACCAGGCGGCGCCGGCGTAGGGGGATATGGAGCTTGGGCACCAAAAAATGGGGCAAGTCAGGCTGAGGCAAATTTTTCGCCTCAACCCGATTTGCGCCATTTTTTTCGACTCCCAACCCCCATAGAAATGACTCCTGTCTTAGCAAAGACAGGAGTCATGCCCCCTTGCCCAATGGCCATGCCCAGGGGACCTATGTCCCCTGGGCATGGTCATTGGGCATAGTGGCATGTAGGGGGGCACAAATCAGGCCCCCTATGCCACAATTTTTTTTTTTTTTAAACACTTACCTGAACTTACCTTAATGTCCCTGGGATGGGTCCCTCCAGCCTTGGGTGTCCTCCTGGGGTGGGCAAGGGTGACAGGGGGTGTCCCTGGGGGCATGGGAGGGCACCTCTGGGCTCCTTCAGAGCCCACAGGTCTCTTAACGCCTGCCTTTTACAGGCGCTAAAAAACGGCGCAAAAGCGGCCGTATGTCATTTTTTTGGACCCGCCCACTCCCGGGCGTGAATTTTGCCCGGGAGTGTAAATACGGCGCACATGCCACGGAGTCAATTTTTTAGACGGGAACGCCTACCTTGCATATAATTAACGCAAAGTAGGTGTCCACGCAAAAAAATGACGCTAACTCCATGGACTTTGGCGCTAGACGCGTCTAACGCCAAAGTATAAATATGGAGTTAGTTTTGCGTCGGAATTGCGTAAAAAAAAACGATGCAATTCCGGCGCAAACGGAGTAGAAATATGCCCCTATGTTGGTGAAATGAGTGCCCAAAATGGAAGTATCAACTCAGATGCGACGCCGCTAGCAGCTCATGAAAACTTCCTTCGTTTCACAAGTCCAGACTTATCATGGTCTGCGGATACTTTTCTTAATTCATGCCATGCTATCTCGTTAACATCATTGAACATTGGAGTTCAACAACGCAATTTGATACTTCCATAAGTTGGAGCCTTGAAAAAGTCAATTCTGACGAAACACGTGTCGGCTGTTGTTTTCAGAATATGAGAATTGTATTGGCCTTCTGATATCATGGCCATTTTGCCTCACCGGGTCAAGTGATGTGCTTCCCGAGACACCATAGAGGAATAAATCTAATACTCTACATACCTGTGATGTGCTGTGGTTTCTCTTCTCTTTAGAGTAAAAATGGGGGTAACATGCCAGGCAAGATGGTACTTTCCTACACAACCCCCCCCCAAACGAGGGACAATAAGGCTAACCTTGCCCAGATGAGTCTTCATTGTCTAAGTGGAAATATCTGGAGAGTCCATCTGCATTGGAGTGGGTACGCCCAGGTCTAGGTTCCACTGTATAGTCCATACCCTGTAGGGATATGGACCACCTCAACAATTTAGGGATTTCACCTTTCATTTGTTTTAGCCAAAGTAGAGGTTTGTGGTCTGTCTGAACAATAAAGTGAGTACCAAACAGGTATTGTCTCAACTTTTTTCAGTGCCCAGACCACAGCAAAGGCCTCCCTCTCTATGGCAGACCAACGCTTTTCTCTAGGGGTCAACCTCCTGCTGATAAAAGCAACAGGTTGATCCTGACTCTCAGTATTAAGCTGTGGTAGCACTGCCCCAACCCTCAATTTAGAAGCATCAGTCTGGACTATGAACATTTTGGAGTAGCAAGGGCTTTTTAGGACAGGTGCAGAGCACATGGCCTGTTTGAGCTCATTAAAAGCTTTTTGACAGCTAGCTGTCCACAATACAATAAAGACAGCTATATCATCCAGATATGCTGCACTAAAAGCTTCCAACCCTTGCAGGACTGTGTTCACCAGCCTTTGAAAAGTGGCAGGTGCATTCTTCAGAACACAGGGCATCACAGTGAATTGATAGTGCCCTCCAATGGTTGAGAATGCAGTTTTAGGTTTTGCATCTTCTGCTAACTTAATCTGCCAATATCCTGCAGTTAAGTCAAAAGTGCTCAGATACTTGGCAGAAGCCAGTGTATCAATCAGCTCATCTGCCCTGGGTATAGGGTGAGCATCTGTCTTGTTACTTGGTTGAGCCCTCTGTAGTCAAGACAAAACCTCATCTCTCTATTTCCATCTTTACTGTGAGGTTTTGGAACCAGCACCACTGGGCTAGCCCATGGGCTTTCTGAAGGCTCAATCACTCCTAAGTCTAACATTTTCTGAACCTCTTGTTTAATGCAGTCCCTGACATGGTCAGGCTGCCTATAAATCTTACTCTTGACAGGTAAACTGTCTCCAGTATCGATTGTATGCTCATACCAAGTAGTGGTACTTGGTATCAGTGAGAAGAGTTCAGAAAACTGACTTAAAAGATTTACACAGTTATCTTTCTGCTCAGAAGTAAGAAAATCTACCAGTACTACTCCCTCCACTAAACCAGTAGCCTCAGTGGTGGAGAAGAGATCAGGGAGAGGGTCACTCTCTTCTTCCTGTCCCTCATCAGTTGCCATGAGCAGGGTGAGATCAGCCCTGTCATAGTAGGGTTTCAGGCGGTTGACATGGAGCACCCTAAGGGGACTCCTGGCAGTGCCAAGGTCTACCAAGTAGGCAACCTCACCCTTTTTCTCAACGATGAGATGGGGTCCACTCTATTTGTCCTGGAGTGCTCTTGGGGCCCCAGGCTCCAATACACACAGCTCCTGTCCTGGGTGGTACTGAGTCAGGACAGCCTTCTGGTCATGCCATTGCTTTTGCAGCTCCTGGCTGGCCTGAAGGTTTTTACTGGCCTTTTCATGTACTCAACCATTCTTGATCTTAGGCCAAGTACATAGTGCACAATGTCCTGTTTAGGAGCTTTTAAAGGTTGTTCCCAACCCTCCTTAACAAGTGCAATGGGACCTCTCACAGGGTGCCCAAAGAGAAGTTCAAAGGGGCTAAAGCCCACTCCTTTTGGGGCACCTCCCTGTAAGCAAAAATGAGGGAAGGTAACAGGACATCCCATCTCCTTCTGAGTTTTTCAGGGAGTCCCATTATCATACCTTTGAGAGTTTTATTAAACCTCTCAACCAGACCATTTGTTTGTGGATGATAAGGAGTAGTGAACTTGTATGTTACACCACACTCCTTCCACATTGCTTTGTGGTATGCAGACATGAAGTTACTACTTCTGTCTGACACCACTTCCTTAGGGAAGCCCACTCTGGAAAAGATTCCCAGGAGGGCCTTTGCTACTGCCGGAGCTGTAGTGGTCCTTAAGGGGATGGCTTCAGGATACCCAGTGGCATGGTCCACTACCACAAGGATGAACCTATTGCCTGAAGCTGTTGGAGGGCCAAGGGGGTCAACTATGTCAGCCCACCACTGGGAGTGGAATTAAGGGGGCCTTTGGAGTGCCACCAGTCTTGCCACTGGCTTGGCAGGTCACACAAGAGCGACAAAACTCTTTAGTGTCCTCTGACATATGAGGCCAGTGAAACAGGGGAACAAGCCTGTCCCAAGTTTTACTTTGGCCCAAATGCCCAGCCAAGGGAATGTCATGTGCCAAGGTAAGATGAAACTCTCTGTATTGCAAAGGGATGACCAATCTCCTGGCAGATCCAGGTTTAGGGTCCCTTGATTCAGTACACAGGAGGTTGTCTTCCCAATACACCTTATGGCTATCACTGACATCCCCATGCTGCTGCTTGACAGCTTGCTGTCTCAAACCCTCTAGTGTGGGACAGGTCTGCTGTGTCACACTCAGCTCTTCCCTAGCAGGCCCCATGCACACAAAAGCTCAGCAGTGTCTGCTGCCAGCTCCTCTGGTGTAAGTTCTGCACAGGGAGAGGATTCCTCTTCCTCGAAAGGGGAATCTTCTGGTGAGGGAGGGATAGTGGGCAAGGATTTACCTTTCCTACCCCCAGCTTTTGGGAGCACTTGGTCCATTGTTCCAGGATCCAAGTTTCCCTGTCCTTTTTGCTTTTTGGCCTGAGCCCTTGTCAAAGCAAAAATATGCCCAGGAATGCCCAGCATTGCTGCATGAGCCTCCAACTCCACTTCAGCCCAAGCTTGATGTCTCCAAATAATTGCCTAGTAAGCAATCTACAGGTAATTTAGTGGCTACCACAATTTTCTTTGGACCAGTAACCCCCCCAGTTGAGATTCACAACAGCCATGGGGTGGCTAGGTATGTTATTGTGAGCATCAGTCACTTGGTACTGCTGACCAAGGAGGTGTTGATCAGGGTGAACCAGTTTCTCTATAACCCTAGTTACACTGGCTACTGTGTCCCTGTAGGCCTCAACCTGAACACCTTTAATTAGGGGTAGTTGCTTGTACTTACCCATATTAAGGGGACAAGCAACCAAGGTGGCAAAGTCAATGCCACCATCAGAGACTAAAACAGCCTCTGTGGTCTCCCTAACAAGACCAACCCCAACTACACTGCCAATAGTGAGCCCAGCTACACCCTTGGATTGGCTATTTGTAGTAGATTTCCCACCACCACTGCTATTACTAGGGGCACTAGAGGTTGCAGTTGGGGTTGTGGTGGTGGGAGGTTTGGTATTTTTCTTTGAACAAGTGGCATCACCTGCCCAATGGCCTTTTATTTTACATAAATGACACCAAGGCTTTTTCTGATTGTGAGAAGAGGATTTGGACCCACCACCCCCAGAGGATTTATGTGGGCCTGATGAAGACTCAGAATGTTTTTTTATCTTTGTCCCCACCGTTGTCAGAAGACTTACCATCCTTCTTCTTGCCATCCTTGTCACCCCCTGTAGGAACTTTTCTGTTCACTCTTGTTCTGACCCATTTGTCTGCCTTCTTTCCCAATTCTTGGGGAGAGGTCACATCTGAGTCTGCCAAGTACTGGTGCAACAAATCAGACACACAATTGTTCAAAATATGCTCTCTCAGGATTAGATTATATAGGCTTTCATAGTCAGTCACCTTACTGCCATGTAACCAACCCTCCAAGGCCTTCACCGAACAGTCTACAAAGTCTGTCCAGTCTTGAGAGGACTCTGTTCTGGTGTCTCTGAACTTAATCCTATATTGTTCAGTGGTTAAGCCAAATTCATCCAAGAGTGCATCCTTCAAAACTTTGTAGTTATTAGCATCACTTTCTCTGACAGTAAGGAGCCTATCCCTACCCTTACCAGTGACAGTTAGCCACAAGATAGCAGCCCACTGCCTTTGAGGGACCAACTGTACCATACAGGCCCTCCCAAGTGCAGCAAACCACTTGTTAATGTCATCCCCCTCCTTGTAAGGGGGGATTATCTTTTGCAGGCTTCTGGAATCTTGCTCTCTAACAGGATTGCTATAAAAAACACTGCTGCTGCCACCATGAGGAACTAACCCCAACCCCTGCCTTTCCCTTTCCACATCCAGAGATTCACTGTCTGAGGCCAGCTGCTGCTGTTTAAGCTTTAGCCTGGCCTCTTCCAACCTCAGCTTTTAGAGTTCCCTTTCCATTAAGTTATCCTCAGGGTGGGAGGCTTGGGAATTGTGAGACACAGAAGAAATGTGAGAATTGGCAGAGAGAGATCTGTCCCTAACTGGCTGGACTCTAGTAACCTGGCCCTTAGGAGTGAAAGGTGCCCTACTAATGTAATGTGTGACCCCCTCCCACTACCAGTGTCACTAGGTGGCCTGCTAGCTGACAGGTCCTCGGAAGAACCCTCCCCAGAAACCTCAGGGGACTCCTCTGAGTCTGACTGGGTACCCCCCTCCTCTACCTCCTGATCCTGGGATGGGCCAGGCTGCTTCTGGTTACTTTCTAGGAGAAGGCTGAGGAGAAGATCTTTTGTACGATTCTTTCCAATTGCTAAACCTCTTTCAATGCAGAGACCCCTCAAACCTTTAAAGTTTAGATTCCTATATGTTGCCTGGACAACTGTGGGAGTAAGTTCTACTGCAGACATGATAGAAAAGGTTTAGAACAGACAGAGAAAAAAGTTTTTGGAACTTTTGAAAGAACAGAGAAAACCTTTTTCAAACTTTTGAAAACTTTAAAAAGTTTTCAGAAACTTTGTAGAAAGTTTTAGAGAAGGAAAGTTAAACTGTTTAGGTCAGTGTGTATATTCTGAAGTATTTGGTATATGTTTTTCTAAAGCACCAATTAAAAAGTGGTAAAGCAGTTACAAGTACTTATCCCACCACTGCACCACCAATGTAGGAGACTGGCCTGGCTTATTGTGGGTACCTTGTGGTACTCACACCTTGTGCCAGGTCCAGTTATCCCTTATTAGTAGATTAGAGGAGTTCTAGCAGCTTAGGCTGATAGAGGTAGCTGTAGCAGAGCAGCTTAGGCTGAACTAGGAGACATGCAAAGCTCTTATACACCACTTACATCACTTAGCACTATATCACAAGAAAACACAATACTCAGAGTTACTAAAAATAAAGGTACTTTATTTTATTGACAATATGGCAAAAGTATCTCAGGGGATATACTCCCTTAGGAGGTAAGTAATATACACAAAATATACACACACAACCAAAATCAGGTAAGTAAACAGTTAGAAAAGTAGTGCAAACACTGTAGAACACAATTGAATGCAATAGGGAAAAGTCGGCCTAGGGGCAACAAAAACCATATACTCCAAAAGTGGAATGCGAACCACAAATGGACCTAGTGTAGTGTATAGAGGGTCACTGGGAGTGTAAGAAAACACTAGGGGGGTCCAAGATACCCCCCCAAGACCCTGAAAAGTAAGAGTAAAGTTACCCTACTACCCCAGAAAGACAGTAAAGTCGAGATAGGGGATTCTGCAAGGACAACTACTGACTGCAAAGCACTGAAGATGGATTCCTGGACCTGAGGATCTGCAAAGGAAGGGGACCAAGTCCAAGAGTCACGCAAGTGTCCGGGGGGGCAGGAGCCCACTAAACCCCGGATGAAGGTGCAAAAGGGCTGCCTCCGGGTGGAAGAAGTCAAAGATTCTGGAAGGTGCCAGGAACATCTCCTTTGGTCAGAAGATGTCCTATGGCGTGCTGGAGGATGCAGAGTTGTTTCCACACAGAAAGACCGCAAACAAGCCTTGCTAGCTGCAAGAGTTGCGGTTAAAGGTTTTGGGTGCTGCCAGGGCCCAGGAAGGACCAGGAGATTGCCCCTTGGAGGAGGAGACAGAGGGGGCGCTCAGCAACACAGAGAGCCCACGCAAAAGCAGGCAGCACCCACAGAAGCACCTGAACAGGCATTCAGAAGATCTGAGCACAACGGTTGACTCAGCACAACAAAAGGGAGTCCCACGAAGTCAGAATCCAACTCAACGAGTTGGGCAATGCAGGACGGAGAGCTGGGGACCTGGGCTAGGCTGTGCACGAAGGAAGTCTTGCAAAAGTGCACAGAAGCCTTAGCAGCTGCAGTTCACGCAGTACACAGGATGACTGCCTGGCGTGGGGAAGCAAGGACTTACCTCCACCAACTTTGGACAGAAGGGTCACTGGACTGTCGGGGACACTTGGATCTAGCTCTTGTGTTCCAGGGACCACGCTCGTCAGGATGAGAGGGGACCCAGAGGACCGATGATGCAGAAGTTTGGTGCCTGCGTTGGCAGGGGGAAGATTCCGTTGACCCAAGGGAGATTTCTTCTTGGCTTCCAGTGCAGGGTGAAGGCAGACATCCCTCAGAGCATGCACCACCAGGAAACAGTCGAGAAAGCCATCTGGATGAGGCACTACAATGTTGCTGGTAGTTTTCTTGCTACTTTGTTGCGGTCTTGCAGGTGTCCTGGAGCAGTCAGCGGTCGATCCTTTGCAGAAGTCAAAGAGGGAAGTGCAGAGGAACTCTGGTGAGCTCTTGCATTTGTTATCTCGTGAGATACCCACAGGAGAGACCCTAAATAGCCCTCAGAGGAGGACTGGCTACAGAGAAAGGTAAGCACCTATCAGGAGGGGACTCTGACGTCACCTGCTGGCACTGGCCACTCAGAGGTGTCCATTGTGCCCTCATACCTCTGCATCCAAGATGTCAGAGGCCTGGGACACACTGGAGAAGCTCTGGGCACCTCTCCTGGGAGGTGCTGGTCAGGTGAGTGGTCACTCCCCTTTCCTTTGTCCAGTTTCACACCAGAGCACGGATGGGGGGATCCCTGAACCGGTGTAGACTGGCTTATGCAAGGAAGGCACCATCTGTGCCCTTCAAAGCATTTCAAGAGGCCAGGATAGGCTACTCCTCCCAGGCCCTTCACACCTATTTTCAAAGGGAGAGGGTGTAACACCCTCTCTCAGAGGAAATCCTTTGTTCTGACTTCCTGGGACTGGGCTGCCCAGGCCCCAGGGGGGCAGAAACCTGTCTGAGGGTTGGCAGCAGTGGTAGCTGCAGAGAAAACCCCGGAAAGTTAGTTTGGCAGTACCCGGGCTCTATGCTGGAGACCCGGGGATGCGTGGAATTGTCCCCCCAATACGAGAATGGTTTTAGGGTGACAATTCTATGATCCTAGACATGTCACATGGCCATGTTAGGAGTTACCATTGTGACGCTACAAATAGGTATTGACCTATATGTAGTGCACGCGTGTAATGGTGTCCCCGCACTCCCAAAGTCCAGGGAAATTGCCCTGAACAATGTGGGAGCACCTTGGCTAGTGCAAAGGTGCCCTCACACTAAGTAACTTTGCACCTAACCTTCACTAAGTGAGGGTTAGACACATAGGTGACTTATAAGTTACTTAAGTGCAGTGTAAAATGGCTGTGAAATAACGTGGACGTTATTTCACTGAGGCTGCGGTGGCAGTCCTGTGTAAGAATTGTCTGAGCTCCCTATGGATGGCAAAAGAAATGCTGCAGCCCATAGGGATCTCCTGGAACCCCAATACCCTGGGTACCTAGTTACCATATACTAGGGAATTATAAGGGTGTTCCAGTGTGCCAATCAGAATTGGTAAAATTTGTCACTAGCCTGCAGTGACAATTTTAAAAGCAGAGAGAGGATAAACACTGAGGTTCTGGTTAGCAGCGCCTCAGTGATACAGTTAGGCACCACACAGGGAATACACACAGGGCACACTTTATGAGCACTGGGGTCCTGGCTAGCAGGATCCCAGTGACACAGGCAAAAACAAACATATATACAGTAAAAAATGGGGGTAACATGCCAGGCAAGTTGGTACTTTCCTACAGTTACTATAATAAAGTACCTTAATTTTTGTTACACTGTGTGCTTCTTTCATGTGTGATAAGATGCTGTGTGACAATAACAGTATTGCATAAGCTTTTCATGTCTCCTAGATAAGTCTTGGCTGCTCATCCACAGTTAGCTTTACACAGCCCGGGCTTCCTAGATACTGCTTGCACTTCACTAATGAGGGCTATCTGGACCTGGCATAAGGTGACAACACCAGAGGTGTGCACCACACACCAGGCCAGCTTCCTACAAATGGTCCCTCAATTTCAGCATCAGAACAACTCACATCCCAGTTTTTGAGTAATGAGCAAGATGGAGAATATGGAATGAGAATACCTGGCTTTTGTCAATACGGGCCTCCTCTCTTGATAAATTGTGTGGCCTTGGGCAATGGCTTTTTGAATCTATTTCTCTACTCATTTTTTTACAGAGAGAGAGAGAAGAGCTTAAATCATACCAAAACCTAGCAGCACATATGTAACGAGACAACAATACTGTGACCCAACAATAATTTGAATTTATCCATGGGTGAGAGAGCACCTGGTCTCCAGGTCCACCCACTAAAATGAAGTGTAGTGCGAAAGATGTGGACCTGGAAACAAGAAGTCCTACATGTGATGTGGTACACCTGCTTGACCAAATTGTTTTTTTTTTTTTAATCACGTCCTTCCTACAATTTGACCCATTAATTGCCATTATGTGATAGAGGTGGGTAAGCAACTGAAGGCTCAAGCCATGTTTGAGCCAGATGCCTTGCTCTGGCTCAGCTCGAAGTATTCTTGGATCCTCAGTTACAAACTGAGCAGAGCTTTTATGTGGTTGCTGTCTGCCACCCATGCTCTAAACTGATGAGCTGCAAAGCAAAGACAAAACGTAAACATTTGATATGAAAAGAGAGAGAGGAACAGATACCTATCTAGTGGCTCAACTGCACAATGTGAAATCAGAAAACCAGCGATCAGCCTCAGCTTATTCCCCTGATTAAACTCTGTGATCTTGGGCAATTATTTTATTCCACCTTTCCTCCTTTTTCTTATCACATACAAGAGCACCTTGACATGAGTGAGTCGAGCATGTGCACTGTTCAAACACCTCACTTGCACTTGAGTTAATGGACTATAATGTTGTTCAATGTATAAGAAAAACATAGGCCACATAGTGAGTGCAAATGACAAAGGATGTGCCTCTTGGTGCACTTCTGTAATTGTCATCAGAGATGGTGGAGGGCATTCATGTTTCCAAGTTTATATTTGAAACCTATCACTTCTAATAAATGCTGATGAATGTAGTGATAGATCTATGTCACTAAGTTGAAACACGCCTATGTGTTGGAAAGATAAAAGAGACTTTACCATATTTGTATAGGTTTGTTGCCTGATGTCTTTCAACACAAAGGTGTTCCTACACATAAACGGTCCAAGAAACAATAGTACCTCAATCATTAAGTTGCATCAATTAGTGCTTCATCCTTGATCCACACAAAGAAACGGAAGTGATGCCAGGCGTGCCCTGACGAATTACGAGGCTGTAAAGAAGAGTGCTACACAAAACAACAAATGGTGAGCGACAGGTGGGCTTCAAGCCCTCTACTTGGCACAACAGAGTCTCGCAAACGCATACGTTAGCAGGCTCTACCCTAAAAATGGCATCCTAGAGCATTCCCTTTCACACTCACTGTACTCAATCAAGACTGTCACATAGTTCACTTTTCTTTGTCTGACTGCAAAGTTAGAGAGGTTTGTAAATACCCATGTTAAAAAAAATAATCAACAATTTATCACAAGACATGGCCTGACATTTGACCTCTGTCTTTGAAGTATAGCAAATGTGACAAGAGAATTACAGAATTGAAAGTCATTATTATTTATTGCTTGGACTTTCATGACCCACCAAAAATAGACTCCCAATCCACCGCTGGTTTGTGATCTACAGATTGGCAAAACACTTTTCTAAAGTAATTCCTACTTCTTTTTAATATTATTACTCACTATAATGTTATTGAATTTTCCAGCTTCTGGAGGATCAAAGCCTTGGTGAGATTTAACTTTCTTCCATCATATCACAAGAGACATCCAGACATCAACGCTGAGAATGAACTCATTAAGCCTTCTTCACTGCTTGTTAATCTATGTTAAGGTCCACTAGATGTTGTTTGCATGTTGATGTTTAGGGTTACCAACTTGGCAGTATTTCACCAAATTGGCAGCATGTACACATGATGGATGATAACAATTGCAAAAATGTGTTATTCATAGCAGTTGTATCACTGTAACGCGAGCAAGCCTATTTCAGAGTTGAACAATGCAGTGCCATTTGATGGACATTTTGGGGTAGAAGTATCAAAAGTTTTTGCTTTTGCAAGCAGTGCAAATCACCAAAATAGACTTGTTGTGAATGCAAAATTGTCTTCCACAATGTATTAAAGCATTCTCAGGACATTTTTAAGGAATCTCTAAAACAGCGAATCCCCAAAATTGTGACTCGATTTTGTGAATCGAAAACTGCAAGGCCAATATAGAAGGGCTTGTACCTTTTCTTGGTCCATTGCTATGCCAGTGGGACTCAGGTGATATCCCAAATATTTGACTTCGGTCTTATCAAACTCACACTTTTCGGGTTTACAGGACAGTTGATGTTCCCGGAGTCTTTGGAGGACCTGTTTAACATGAGAGGAATGAAGTTCAGGACGTTTAGAATAAATAAGGATATCGTCTAAATAGATGACAACAGTATGGTTCAAGAGATCAGAGAATACTGAATCCATAAATCTCTGGAAAATGGAGGGGGCATTAGTAAGACCAAAAGGGATAACTCTGTACTCATAATGACCAAATGGGGTCCGGAAAGTAGTCTTCCACTCTTCTCCTTCTTTAATACGCAAAAGGTGGTAGGCTCCACGAAGATCCAGTTTGGTAAATCGTTGAGCCCCTCTGACTGCCTCTAGGATATCCTTAATGAGAGGCAAAGGATAACGGTCCTTTATAGTTATTTTATTTAGTCCGCGAAAATCCAGGCAGGGACGAAGACCCTTCGTTTTCTTGGGTACAAAAAAGAGAGGTGCCCCAGCCGGAGAGGGTGATGGTACAATAAGACCGCTATGTAAGTTTTCTTGCAGATATTCTTTTAGCACTTCTCTTTCAGGTTCAGTGAGTGAATACATCCTCCCAAAGGGAACGATAGCTCCGCGTTCCAAGGGAATAGCACAATTGTAATCTCGGGTCTGATTGGTTTTTGGAATACATCTTGAAATTCTAGATAGTGATCAGGAACTCCTTGAACTGTATTGATGGAACATCCAGTAATACTTTCAGTAGGCATTGTAGTGTTGACTGTTGATGCGGTCAACACCAATGTAAGGAGGCAGGAGAGGGGGATCTGGACCCCGACCCCTCCGGAACGGGCGCGAGTTGGTTTGCGCCATTGACAGGAGGGGGAGGGCGTAAGGGAAAAGAGAAAAGAGCGCGAAGCTGAGGGAAGCGGGAGGCGCTGTGTGAAACTGAATAAAAGAAGTTATAAGCACACTAGACTCCGTGTGCTTATTTAGTAGCCGTGCGCAAGCGCTTGGCACGACGCTACATTTGGAGACGAGGACCGAAGAGCCCAGCGTGTAAGGAAGCTATAAGAATTTTGGCCCGCATCGGAAAAAAAAAAAAGTAAGGAGGAATTGTCAACAACGCTTGCCGGAGCAAGCGGACGTCGTCAGCTAAGCCTCAACGTCCTGCGAGGCCATCGGAGAACGAGGAACGGCGCGTCAGCACAGCGCTATTTAATCCAGTTCTCACGCACCCAGCCGATCGGAGGAGACGCGCCCTGCAACCACAGCACCGCGCGCCTGCTGGCCCCAGAGACAACCAACAACAACGGAGCACGTCAGGTGAGACGCCCGAGGCACATTTCAACTCTCGAGCGCTCCGCTGCGCAGATCTGCAACCCCGTGGAGCCATCGAGCAAAGAATAGCCCGTAGACGCCCGCTGCGCCGCTCTGCATGGAAAAAAAAAATGATTATTAATATTACGAACGGAATAAAACAGCTGTAGGAGGAAAAGGACTATATAAAAAAAAAAAGAGGAAAAAACAGAGGATTAAGGCACGTTTTTTCGCCATATTTTCTATATCTTCCACGAGGGGGGCACAAAGGACATTAAAAATAAAGAGAGAAAGCAGTAGTCGTACAGTAACCCCTGCGACACCACTCAAGACACAATGGCCGGAATACCGCCCCTAGAGCCTTTTCAAATCACAGGTGCCCCCCCCACCCAAGCAGCAAAATGGAAAGTATGGGTCGAGCGCCTAGAAACGTACTTTGAAGCTCTAGGCATCCAGGCAGAAAGGAAAAGACCACTTCTCCTCCACATGGGAGGAGCGGACATACACAAAATTTTCAAGACTGTCACAGAAGCCATGCCACGCACATATAACACCTTAAAAGCAGCAATCACAGCGCATTTCGAACCATATGCAAATGCAGATTATGAGAGGTTCCTTTTGCGCCAGGCCCGACAGATAACCGACGAGTCAGTTGACGCGTTTTACACCAGACTCAAAGAATTAGCGAGCACCTGCACGCTGCCCGACGAGGAAGACGAGGTCAGGGCACAGTTCATACAAGGATGCTCGTCTTCAAAACTCAGAGAACGCATATTACAGCAGCCAAATATGTCAATGAAGGACATCCTAACGCTAGGACGGTCACAAGAGCTTGCGCGGGCTCGCGCAGCACATATGGAACAACCCCAGACAGCCCAACCGAAAGCTGAAACTGCAAATGCTGTAACGAAAGAAGCCATGCGACGCAAAGAAACGTACAAAGGCAAACCCAACGCCAGAAAGTGCAAATGGTGCGGAGGCCCAGCACCACACCCAACGACCTGCCCAGCGTGGGGCAAAATATGCAGTGCTTGTGGAAAAATGAACCACTTCGCGAAAGTATGCAGGTCAACACCAAAACAGTCTACCGCAGCCCCTAAGACTATGGTCAAAATGGTAGACACCACCTGGGACCCAGATTCAGAGAGCGACACTGACAGCGAATCTCACGTGGTGCACATCATACACACCATCAAAGGCCGCCGACTTCCCATATGCAAAGTTAAAATTCGAGGCACGCAAGTATCAGCGTTGGTAGACACTGGAGCATCAATAAACCTAATGGCTACAGATGTGTATGACGCCCTACCTAAGCCACTACCCCCATTAAGATCCACAAACGTCCAAGTATTCGCTTTCGGACACAGCCAACCTTTAGAAATAGCAGGTGTTTTCACCACCGAAATCTGTCATGACGACGCCACAAAACCCACGAAAATATATGTATCCAAGGACGGAACAGGATTCCTGCTAGGCTGCCAAACGGCCCAGGACCTTGAACTGGTACACTTTGCTTTCAGCATACATGCACACGCAGTACTCCAGCTCACAAAAGAGTTTCAAGCCCTTTTTGACGGGATTGGGTGCCTAAAGGAGCCCCCCCTACGGCTCCACATAGACGAGTCGGTCACCCCAACGGCGCTCAGACACCGCCGCGTCGCTTTCCACCTCCGCCCCAAAGTGGAACACGAACTCCATATGTTGGAGCAAGCAGGGATCATCGAAAGGGTCACAGGGCCCACACCGTGGGTATCCCCCATCGTAGTCGCGAAAAAGCCCAAACAACCCGACGCGGTCAGAATCTGTGTGGACATGCGAATACCCAATTTAGCAATAAAAAGAGAGCGCCACCTCACCCCAACAATCGACGACATCCTGAGCGAATTGGCAGGGTCCTGCTGGTTCTCTAAGATGGACCTCCGGTCAGGATACCACCAGATCATGTTACACCCCGAATCAAGGCCCATCACCACCTTCTCCACACACAACGGCCTATGGCGTTACAAAAGACTGAATTTTGGTATATCAAGCGCCGCAGAAATCTTCCAGCAAGTAATCAAGGACGTCCTCCATGGCCTCCCAGGAGTACTCAACGTCAGTGACGACATTTTAGTTCACGCCCCGACCATCGAATTACACATGAAACTACTGCGGGCTGTTTTCATGAGACTTCAAGCAAAAGGTTTGACGCTCCACAGAGACAAATGCGATTTCCTTAAGGAAGAAATCTCCTTTTTCGGATACCGATTCTCGAAGCAGGGAGTCGGACCGGATCCGCAAAAGGTCAAAGACATACAGGACGCCCCAGCGCCAACAACAGTCACAGGAATAAGAAGTTTCCTGGGAATGGTCACATATTGCGGGAGATTCATGAAAAATGTGGCCGATATCACTGGGCCTCTGAGGAAGCTCACACAATCCGCTCAACCGTGGACATGGGAGAAAGAGCAGGAGACCGCATTCCAAGCCACCAAAGACGCATTATCAGCAGACACCACCCTAGCATTTTTCGACCCCCGGCGACAGTCACAGTTAGTGGTAGACGCAAGCCCCACAGGGCTAGGGGCAGTACTGGGACAAAAACAAGACTGTGGCGGATGGGCCCCCGTTGCGTTTGCGAGCCATACGCTCACACCCACGGAGCAAAGGTACTCCCAAATCGAAAGAGAAGCTATCGCCATACACTGGGGGTGCCGACATTTCCACCTGTACCTGTACGGAAATTCATTTTCAGTTGTGACAGACCACAAACCGCTATTACCGCTGTTCAAAGGGTCATCATCCAAGCCACCCCCAAGAATTGAGAAGTGGATCCTGCAACTACAAGAATATGACTTCACGCTCACTTATCAACCTGGCACAAAGAATCCAGCGGATTTCCTCTCCAGGCACGCACGACCAGCCACTTCAAAAGAAATCGAGGAAGCCAAAGACACAGAAGAATATGTGCGACTGATCATAGACAGAGCACGGCCGGTACCCATACCGCTCAAGGAGGTAGTGGAGGCAACCAAACAAGACGAGTGTCTGCAACTAGCCATAACGGCAGCTCGCACAGGAGAATGGAGACCTCTCCAAAGGCCAGATTCATTTCGCACACAACAAGCACAGGCTCGCCTGCACGCACTATTCAATGTGCGCCAAGAACTGTCAGTAAGTGAGGAAGGCTGCCTACTCAGAGGACTCCGTTTAGTAATACCAACCAGCCTCACCGACAGAGTAGTATCATTAGCACACGAAGCACACCAAGGGGTTGTCAAATCCAAAGCCCGCATCAGGAACAAAGTCTGGTTCCCAGGCTTGGACAGACTGGTGGAAGACACTATCCAAAAGTGCATAGCCTGCCAAGCCAGTGGCAACCCCGACCCCCCCGCACCCATCATAACAGAACAAGACCCGTCGGCGCCATGGCAAAGGGTGAGCGCAGATTTTGGGCACCTACCGGATGGGTCGCACATGCTCATCGTAATAGACGATTTCTCACGATATCCTGAAGTAGAAGTGGTAAAATCAACATCAGCACAAGCAGTCATCCCCAAAGTGGAAAAGCTCATGGCCACTCATGGGTTTTTCGGCGAAATCCGCACAGACAATGGTCCCCCGTTCAATGGCCGTGAGTGGGAACAGTTCCTAGAGTCCACGAACACGAAACACCGACGCATCACCCCACGGTGGCCACAAGCAAATGGCGAGGTAGAGAGGTTTGTGAGGACTCTCAATAAAGTTATCCGGATAGCGATAGCGGAAGCCAGAGACATAGAGAGAGCAATCTATGTGTTCCTGAGGGAGTACAGAGTAACACCACATGCCACCACAGGAGTCACGCCCAGCCGACTTTGCTTCGGAAGAACGGTAGTAGATGCCATCCCGCACCATCCGTCCTGGGCAGTAAACACACCACCACCCAGCAAGTCAACAACGAGGAGGAGTGCCACGAATAGGTACGTCTCTCAGAAAAGAGGAGCCAAGCAAACAAGGATGCAAGCAGGAGACACGGTGTTAGTGAAAGACCGCCACCCAGGTAACAAATTCCGATTACCGTTCGAAGTCAAACCGTGGACAGTGACCACTGTAAAAGGCACAATGGTGACAGCCCAAAGGGGCCAAGAAAAAGTAACCAGGAATGTGGCGTTTTTCAAGCGGCTAAACCCACAAGCACCTAACAGAGAGGGCAGGAGCTACGTGGACACCAGAGCCGAGTCGGACACAGAACCATACGACTCGAGGCTACCACCAAGTGAACCAGGACGCAGGCAAGAGCAACCAAGAGACCAACTGCCTTCAGAACAAGTGACTGAAGCAGGAGTATCTGGACCAAGCAGAGAAGGAGCACAAACGTCAGGGCGGTCGGGCGCAGGGAGATATTCGTTACGGCCCAACCCTGGACCTTCATGGCGGTATGCAGACTTTCGCATGTGACTGATCCCTCCAGCATGCTGATCTAACCTGAGCCGCACGCAGTTAATATTTGGTTTGAACAATGAGCTGTTCCAGCTAACCAGTTAGTTAGTTTGTTCGAAATGTTAACCTCCATCCTTCTCCCGTTGGGGAGGGATGTAGTGTTGACTGTTGATGCGGTCAACACCAATGTAAGGAGGCAGGAGAGGGGGATCTGGACCCCGACCCCTCCGGAACGGGCACGAGTTGGTTTGCGCCATTGACAGGAGGGGGAGGGCGTAAGGGAAAAGAGAAAAGAGCGCGAAGCTGAGGGAAGCGGGAGGCGCTGTGTGAAACTGAATAAAAGAAGTTATAAGCACACTAGACTCCGTGTGCTTATTTAGTAGCCGTGCGCAAGCGCTTGGCACGACGCTACAGGCATCAACCTCTTAGGTGACCAATAAGTGTCCGAAGCACAGCACTTCTCATGACAAAACTGGGAGGACAGGGAAATAGTCCGGGTTTCCCAATTTACATAAGGGTTATGTCTTATGAACCACGGAATTCCCAAAATGATAGTATGACTGGGGGATGATATTAGATCAAAAGAGATGTTTTCTTGATGGTTCCCAAATTGTAAACTCAGTGTCATGGTGGTGGTATCGACTGGACCACAGGATATTAAGGACCCATCCACTGTGTGAACTTGCTCTGGGGTTTCTTTGGGTCGTGTTGGTATTTGTTGAGTCGTGGCCCAAGTCTTATCCATATATATGCCACTGGCACCACAATCAAGTAAAGCCAGTGTTCTCTCTTGACAGCCGTCCGGTAAATGTAACGTCACAGGTAACATAAACAAAGTAGTGGCATTGTCCTTGAAAGAACTGATGGAAGGTATAGCTGATGATCCCATCCCCTCCCTTCTTACAGAGGACGGGAAGTGGTGTTTCCTGATGGCCTTCGAGGACGAACGGGGCAGGTCCGGAGCATGTGGCCGGCAGCACCACAATACAGGCATAATCCCCCCCTACGTCTGTCTTCCCACTCGCTAACGGAAAGTGGTCCTCGAGTGGTATCCACCTGCATAGGTTCGACTTCGGCGTCTCTGGCGGGAGGACGAGGTTCCTCAGGACGATGCATAAAGACACAGGAAGAGCTTGGCTGAAATGGTCCTCTACTCTTTCTCTTCTCCATACGTCGCTCTTGGAGACGTTATTCGATGGAAAGAGCCTGATCCATCAGACCACGAAGGTCTTCAACTCGGGTGGAGTGTACCAACTCGTCTTTGATTTCTTCTTTAAGTCCTCTATGGAATAAAGTCACCAGAGTTCGTTCCACCCAAGTGGTCCATGCCGCTAGCTGTCGAAAGCGGGTAATATATTGGAGGACATCTTGTGAGCCTTGTTGGATGTCACATAAGGCTTCTTCCGCAGAGGCCTCCAATCCTGGACGACTGAACATCTGTTAAACCGACTCACGAAGGCAGGATAGTCAGATAATACTGGATCATTGGAGGATACCATCGGGGTTGCCCAGGCCAAGGCAGGACCGGATAAGGCACTAATAAGATATCCCACCTTTGTTTTGTCGTGGGAGAATTGGGTGGGTCGTAAGGCGAAATACACAGTTAATGCATCGAGAAACTCGCAGCTTAGTTGGTTCACCGGAGAAACGAGGAGTAGTGGTGGAGACGGCCGGAACATCCGCACTGCGAAAGGCCAAAGATTGTCGTAAAGTAGCATTCTCGTTGCATAATTGTTGCAGTTCCTGAGCCTGTTGCTGAATGGTTGCCAAAAGAGATTGATCAGGATCTGCAGCAGCCGCCACTGTATCATCCATGATGTTAGACGACGACAGGAGTATTTGGCGCCACAATCTGTCACGACTCATGTGCTGCTTTACCCTGGAGGCCGCAGAGCGAGTGGCGTGGATCCTGTTCTTGAAGGTTCGGCCTTGGCCCAAGTAGGAGAGACTCTTTCTGGTAGCCACGGTGCTGCAGGCAATGGGTACGCCAACAGCAGGCCGTGCACCTCAGAAGTAGCGCCAGAGGGAAAAAAAATCTGAAAGGGGAAAAAACCTCCACAAAGAATGTTCCTAAAACAGGAACAAAAACTAAGAGAATATCAGCAAGAGCAAATACAGGAAAAAGTATTCTGAACTGACGAGAACCAGCACAGGAATACAAGGAAGCAGGAGCGAAGACACCATCCAAACAGAAAGTGTTGTAGCACAAGGAGAGAAAGAATCACAGCCCTTAAATACCAATAAACAGAAAACGACCAACAGGAAGTAAAAGGACACCATCTTAGATAGGGAAAAGCACATAGAACAGAATGGACTAGGAACCATTGAGAATAGGGAACAAGGAATGCTGGGAAGAGAAAGGAAACATGGGAAGGAGTAAAAAACATAAAGGAAGGCACAACCAGATGTCCAAGAAAAGAAGAAAAGAACAGGTGAGTGGGGGGTCAGACATACCTAACAATGCGCTGCACAGCAACAGAACGAGGCCCCATGCCCAATTTGGGGCCTCTGCAAGCACACAGCAGACTGGGGGTGCGTCGCGTGAGAAAAATGTGTGCTGCGGCCCGAGCCGAATGTTCGGCTCGTGCCGCGCGCGGCTGCGCGACAGCAATTCACAAATAGGTAATCGCAAATTCGATGTATAATGTATAAACCATTTGCAAATTGCAAATGGTCGCAAAATGGGGATTTTGCATGTGCAATTTACCACCACTTCAGATCATGTGGTAATCAGGTGCAACCTATGGGATGAGGCCCAGAGTGCATCAGCTTTGACAGCAATTCGCAAATAGGTAATCGCAAATTCGATGTATAATGTATAAACCATTTGTAAATTGCAAATGGTCGCAAAATGGGGATTTTGCATGTGCAATTTACCACCACTTCAGATCATGTGGAAATCAGGTGCAACCTATGGGATGAGGCCCAGAGTGCATCAGCTTTTAACAAGGGCTGCCCTCTACGTCATGGTGAGAAGAATGAGGATCCTGGCAGGTTTGAGGAGAGGGAGGAGGAGACAGGAGCGCATTTTCAGAGTGTGCATAACATTGTTTGACCAAACAGTGGAGATCTATGACAAGTATAGGTTAAATTCAGTCATGATTTTAGACCTAATATCAGATTTGCAACTACAAATTCAGGAACACACACACAGAACCAATCCCACTCATGTGCAAGTGTGATTTTCCCTGGACCTCTTAGCCTCTGGAAGCTATCAGGGGGTGACAGCAGCAGCTGGAGGTGTGTCCCACCGTGCGCTTTCACACTTCTTCCATGCATTCCTGAATGCAATGTTAACCAAAATAAATGAGCACATAGAATTCCTAACACCCCACATGACTTGCAGCTTACAAAATTACATTTCTATCAGGTAGCCCAATTCCCACACGTCATTGGCTACATTGATGGGACACATATTGCAATCTTTCCACCATCTGCCAATGTATATACATACAGAAATCAGAAATGTAGCCATGTCTTGAACATATAGGCCATCTGCAGTGCCTCAAACATCATCACTGAATTAGTGGCCAGATTCCCAGGTAGCACACATAACTCCTTTATATTTAGGCATAGTGAAATCTACAGACGGCTACTTGGTGGAGAATTTAGAGAAAGATACCTACTTGGTAATTAATCACAGAACAATGTAGAATAGAGTACAGATGCAGTTAGAGATGACAATGACTCAAAAGTCACTCCTGTCATTGCAGGAGACAGTGCATATGAAGTGCGGTCCTTCATCCTCACCATACCCCAATCCAGACACACCAGGTGAACAGTGTTACACTGCTGCACATAGGAGGATGCAGTGTGATAGAGAGGACATTTGGACTGCTGAAGTGTTGATGCTTGAACATAAGCAGTGGGGCACAACAATACAGTCCTGAGATCTGCTGCAAGATTATGGCTACATGAGCTATGTTGCACAACATCGTGACATTAAAAAGCATACCCTTGGAACCCTCAGACATGGAGTCTGATGAGGATGATGTCCCATTACCACCCGGTCACCCAGCAGGTGGACCAAGGGCAGCAGAAGGCAGACTTGCTGAAATCACGCACAATTGCTTTTGATATAAGTAAAGAAGAGGCCACGTATTGTTCCTTATTGCTACAGATATCACATTTATTGCCTTAACCTTAGGTCAAATATATGGACATACAACATAGGTTTTCCAAAAGCACAATCTGTACTTAAATCAATCGCTTCAGTTATGAGCATGACATAGATATTGCAGTGTCTCAAAATAACAAGCACTGGAACATGTCCCTATTACTTTTTGCATCCATGCGCTCCACGGCAACGGTCATTAGGCTTAGCGGCATCTCTTGTTGAGGCTTCTGAGACAGCTCTGTGATGGTCCTCCGCCAGTATTCCTTGCCTCCACAAGCCGGGTCGCTACCCTCTCCTTCGCATGTGTACGTAAATTGTACCAGCACTTACCCATCTCCTCAATGGAGTGCTGTGTCTCACCCGGCGCGCTGGATCCTCACTCTCTGGGACATTTCATGAGTTCTTCCCAAAGAGCTTGTCATGGCTCTTTACCACCTCTTCAGTGAGCACCTCCAGTACCTGCTCACTGAACTTCAGTTTCCTTTTTCTTCCTCCAGCATCCTTTGCATTCTCCTCAATGGCCATGGTGCATTTTGGTCCTGGGTGACACTCAAAACTAGCTTCCTAATGCTCAGCTCCTCCTCCTGTGGCTCAGGCTTCTGGAAACAGCATGGACTGACCTACTTCCTGGTTGTGAGGTCATCAAGCTACTCCAGAATTAAACAAATTGCAAATTGTGATTACCAAATATCAATTCGCAATTTTACCAACTCGCCATTTGCAATTGCAAACAAATTGCAAATCCTATGTTACATTGCATTTAGTGACTTCCAACTAGCAATTCAGTAAAAATCGTTATTTGGTAATCGCTAATGTGATGCTTCATACATTCCGTCCTCTGTTGCCAAAGACTCTGGGTGTTTTTAAGAAATTGGGTTAATGTCTGAGAGGGTGGAAGCCCCTCTCAGGCAAAAACCACAATCCTTGTTAGGGTGACCCACAAATGTCACACAGGCCCATACGTACAAACTTGTTTTGCGTTTCTTAATGGGCCAAATCGCAATTTCGGCCCATTAAGGAATGCAAAACTCTCTTTTCCAAGGTACAAAAGGGCTCTGTGGTGTCACAACCAGAAATTTCTACACAGCAGAAATCACATTTTGCAATTTGCCAAATAGGAAATCACAAATAGGGAGTTCCTATTTGTGATTCCCTACCAACATGTACATAGCATATCCTAAATGGAAATGCTATGATCACCAGATCTAATTCAATGGTAACCACGGGCAATATTTTTTAAATGTACCCAAAATGCAGTTTTTATAAATCCATGTACAGTGCTCACTCGCTCAAGGGCATAGGAATGCTGTACATGAGCACCACTTTCTAGGTTGATATGTTAAGGGGTACTTAGGCCCATAGGTACAAAAGGTTTAGCATTTCAAAATTGTGATTTCTTAATAGGAAATGTGACTCCGTAGGAATCGTTATTAGGAAACTGCAATTTTCTTACATCCATTTTGCATTTCCTAAATAGCGATTTCTTTGGAGTGGCTATTTAGGAAACACAAGGTGGACCCTCAGTACATATGGACCGAAATTACCTGTGCTTGACCCTCTGGTAGCTTGGCACAAAAGCAGTCACACTTTACTTAGAGTCAAACCAATTTAAAAACACGCAGTACATTTTAATAAGTAAACTGATAGTAGAATGACAAAAATTCAATCAGTATAATCGGAGAAATGCAATTTCAAAGTTTTAGATACAAATAGTGGCTAAAAGCACAAAGCGTCATTCGTAGTCATCTGGTTGAACTAGACAGGGGGAAAGTCACAGGTTCTGCCCAAAGGCAATGGAGCGCAGGTCGGATACAGGGACCAAGTTACTCTCACTGAAAATTTACCTTCTGAGTTCAGCGCAGAGATTTCCATATGTGGTGGAGGAGGCTGCAAGGAGTAGGTAGAACATCGCAGATGGTCGTTGCTGAAGCTCAAACAGCAGGCTGGTGGTCACAGCTGTTGTTGCTATACCGCAAAGAGTTAGACAGGCATCGTGGATGGTTGTTGCTGCACCTTCGATCTGGCAGTCACTACAGGTTGTCTTTGCTGTAACACCTAGTGCAACTCTCATGTCGCTAGCCATCACTCGTGGTTGCTACACCACAAAGAGCAGGTCTCACTGGAGCTTTACACTATTGGTTGTTGCAGACGGCAGAGTTTAGGAGTGAACTGGCCTGTTTGCAGTCACAAGAAGCCCAAACATTAGGATTTTCAACTTCTCTTGAGGAGGAGTACACTCTGATACCAGCCAGGGTCCAAGAACTGGGTAGGCACGTCTTAGGGGTCAGGCACACACTCCATCAGAGGCTAGCAGGACTCAGACAGGTCCAATTGCAGGTCCAGATGCAGCAGGTCAGCTGAACAGTTGCAGGGTGGTGTCTGACACTTGTTGCGTCCCTGCTGCTCACACAGGAGGTCAGCCAACTGTTCCTTTGTGTCACTCTGGTTAGGCTGGCATGAAAGTAAACAGGTCCATTCATCATTCTCAGACAGAAAGGCAGTCGTAAAACAGCAGGGCAGTCCTCTGACAGCACAACAGTCCTTCTTCTGTGACTTTCACATGTTCAAGAGTGTTCGGAAGAGACGTTCTGGAGGTCCAATATTTATACATGTGCCACCGTTGTGTGTGGAAGGACTCTCTTATCTACCCCTACATGTGGTTTTGGAATGCTCCTCCACTTCCCTTGTCAAGCCTCGAACGTGTCTGGGGATAACAAAAGGCAGGCAGCCTGGTGTCAGGTTATTTTTGTGTGTAGGAGGCAAATCCCTTTGAATTATAACTGGGAGGGCACAGCCCCCCTCTAGATATCTTGGAAGGATGGCCACTACTGTCCACATTTAAGCCCCCTCTGTGTTGCTGTCTGGAAGAATAAGCAAACCCCAACAGCAGAGCCATTCGTTCATGTGACCCAGAATACTAGCAGAAGTCACAAATGGTCGGGACAAGAAAATGCTAACTTTGTAATTGTAGCATTTTCAAAATTGTGATCTAAAATCTGACTTTACCATTTAGGAGACTCTAAATTAGAATTTGTTTCTGTGTAAACACTATGGGCCTCATTTACAGCTTTCTGGCACAGGGTATCGCTACAAGTCTTCTTGTGGTGCTGCCATGCATCAAAAGGATAGGGCAGAAATGTGCTGTATTAATGAAATTCGGCGCATTCCTGTCCTTTCTGCCTGCTCCGGCGCACAAATTGGTGCCTAGCTCCAATGCAGGCCCCCTTGCACCATGGAGCAAGGGTGTCTGCATTGTTAGCATGATTGTTTTGTGCAGGAAGGGATAACTTCCTGCACAAAAACAATCAACAGAGGCATTTTCCTTTTTCAAAATGCAGCACAAATAGAAAGAGGAGAAAAAAGAGGAGAAATAACGTTCTTTCTCCAAGGGAAGGTGCACAGTTTTGACACATTCCCAGGTTTACAGATCCTTGTAAATCTGGGAATGTGTCAAAACCCATGGATGTTGCTTGGGAACACCCACCGCAATGCCCATGGAATGCTTCCTTGATGAAGAGTAAGGCAAGGCAGCGCTTTGCATACTCCATACCTATGAGGCTATGCAAAGCCACACAGGGTGGCTTTGCATCACCTCATGGATATGATTGATAGGCCTGTGTAATTGAAGCGTCATAAAAAGTGACGCTCTGGCTGTGCAGGCCTCATGTAAATGAGGCCCCATGTCTCTACCTGTTCGCAATCTAAAGTTATCACTTATTAAATGTAATAAGGTAACCCAGAGTTAGTCAATGGGAGAGATGGGCCTTACAACATTGTAAAATGACTTTAGCAGTTTCCCCTGTCAGGACATGGAAAACATGTCCTACTTTTTAAACACAATTCACCCTGCTCTATGTTCCTTAAGGGCCTACCTTAGGGGTTACATAAGTATTGAAAAGGAAGGTTTACATCCGGCAAAAGGCTTATTTGACCAGGTTGAAATGGCAGTTTAACACTGCATTGCAGGCTTACCGTGGCAGGCCTGAGACATGGTACAATATTAATGTGTGTTGACATAAATACTCAATAGTATACCTATGTAATTGAATTCTGTTTTATTCTCAATCTTATTTGAAGCAATATACAATACACATGAGCACACAAACAACAACAAAATCTGTTATAACACAATTAGTCCATATTTCTAAATAAATCAATCCATAGTAAACTTCAGCCAATATGTGTTTTGCTGTGACCTAACCTGCTCCTTCAGGCCTGGAACTAGATGAATTAAGTATGACATTTATTCCAAAATTATAGACTCAATTAGATGATTAGCGTCAGGTATGTTCAGTTACAAGAACACCTCCAATGACATATAATCATTTTAAAGTTCATTCTCAGATGGGTACTGCATTATACATCGCTATTGGGAGAAATTGGGATGTTGGTTGACTGGGATGTGAGCCTTGGTCCAGCAACAACTACAATCTCTTGCAGGGTGAACTACAAAAATTTAATTAACTTGTGCTTAACCCTGGGTAGCTTGGTACAAAAAGCAGTCAGGTTTAACTTAGAGGCTATGTGTAAAGTATTTATGCAGTGCACAAACAATGATAATGTGAAAACACAATACAATAAAAGTCCCAAATCAATTTAGAATAATGAAGTAAATTTTACTAAATTAATTGAATTAATTGAAACCAAAACCATAAAAATCCAATTAGGAGGTGAAAATCCAATTAGTAGAACCAGAGTTATGAATGTTTAAAGCTTAATATGCAAAATAGTGCCTAAAAGTAAAAAGCACCAAACAAGGACATCTGGTTTCACTAGACCTGGGCAAAGTCAAAAGTTAAGGCTGAACGTGATGGAGTGCAGTTCGGATACACAAAGTGGATTGGGTCTGGTCAACGCTTACCTTTGGACTTAGAAACATTTTTAACAAAAGGTTTCTGAGAAAGTAGAAGTTCAGCCGGGCAAGGCTGCAGGAGTGTCCGAGGAGGGAGTGTTGTCATTGGATAGCCATGGAGTAAAGCCGCAGTGAAGATTTTTACCTTCGGATTTAGTCATTGAGACGGAAGTCAAAAATCTCCATTAGGGCAAAGTAGAAGATTGTAGCCAAAGACAGATCCACAAAGTCGGATGGCCCTTTCACGAGGTACTGCTGAAATGGATTTGGTGCTGCAGAGAAGAAGGTAGTGGGAGAAGCAACAAAGTCAATCTGACTAGCAATGCAAGTCAGTCAAATAGACAAGCAGGTTGGTCCCGGTCTCTTCCTGGTTGTCAAAGCACTTTTTAGCCAAACTTTGTCTAAGTCCTCAGTTTTGGAAATTGGAAATCTGAGCACTTTTAGCACCATCACCAAGGGTCCAGGTGTGGATGGAGACCTTTTGGGGGTTCTGGACTCACTCAGGCTGGGTCTAGGTGTGGGTTCAAGATGGTAGGAGTCTGTTATGTTCTTATTGCCCTGAACTGGAGGCCAGCAAACTAGCCATTGGAATCACTTCTGGTAGTCCTGGGTGCAGGTGCACATTCAGGGCTCAACAGCAGGGCTGGCCTCTGAGGGCACAAGGGGGCTCCAGGGAGCAAAGCAGTTCTTCTAGATACAGAAAGGGTCTGGCAGAGTGTACAGCAGGTCAGAGCAGCAGGCAGTCCTATGACAGTCCGTCCACAGGTCCAGCAGTGAACAGAAGAGTGAGTCTGAAGGTCCTATTTTTATACCCTGGTGCCCTTCTCCTGGAAGGTGAAATCTGTTTCCTGAAATGCTCTTTGAAACCCCTGGCTCCTAGCTGGATTAACTGACAATACAGGCTTGCTAAGCCTATTTTGTGGTGGCAGAGCAGTCTATTCAGATACATGTGGGGGCATGCTCAGCCCTGCCTCCCCATCCTGCCAGTGGAAAGGCCATTCAGGCTTTGCTAATCCTTCTGTTATGTGACTGCCTGGGTGAATTCACAAAGTCTCAACTGTCAATTAAACCCAGTCATGTGACCTAAAGCAGGCTGCAGACACAGAGGGCTAAGGGCAGGAAAAAGCCAACATTCTAAAAGTGGCATTTTAAAACTTCTAATGATAAATTCGACTTTGCCATCAATGAGGGTTCATCATTACAAGTTCATAGATATCAAAGGTGTAATATCTACCTCAACTCCTTTAGGAATTACAGCTTATTAAACGTAATAATGAAATCCCAATATTTTCCCTTGGGAGGGATAGAGCTCACAGCAGTGAAAAGTGAATTTGGGAGTTTTTCACTACTACAACATGTAAAACTTAAAAGTACATGTCCTACCTTTTAATTACACGCCACCCTGCCCAACGGTACCTAGGGACTACCTTAAGGGTGACATATGTATTAAAAGGGGAGTTTAATGCTTGACAAAGGTTTTAAATGCCAAGTCGACATGGCACTGAGACACTGCCTTCAGGTTGCAATGGCAGACCTGGGGCATGTTGAAGTGAGTGACACAATAAGTGCTGCAGGCCCACTGGTAGCCTTTGGTTTACAAACCCTGAGTATATGGCATACCACTGTACAAGAGACTTACAAGAAAATTACATAAGCCAATCAGGTGTATGCCAATCAAACCATGTTTAGGGGAGTGACCACAAGCACATTCGCACTTTTCAACAGCAGTAAAGTGCACAGAGGCCAACAGAGGAAAAATCCAGAAACAATTGAGGCAAGGAGGCAAAACATTTGGTGGCACACCACCCTAAAGCTTACATGTCTAACAACGATACATCCCATATTTTTACAAGTACATAGAAGTACTTAATTTGACAAATTCTAAGCCAGGTCTTATTCAGGTTTTTCTGTTTGCCCAGATAATCAAAATAAAGAATACAATATTAGACCAAAATAGCACTTCTTCACAATAGTATAAATCATTCTTGTATAATTTGATTCAGGTTACCACTCACCCCTAGGACAGAGCCTATCTGTTTAACCTACATGTGATAGTTTGATTCTGGACTTAGTATTATTCATAGTGTGTGACCACATGGTGAATAACTTTATTATACATGCTCATCTTGTAATTCATCTTGTAATTCATACCACTCTTCCCGGACTAGTTTGATGATGAATTGACAAATTCCCTCTTATTAAGGTTAACACCAAGGTCATGGGTTGAATTCCAAACACTATGTAGACCTAAGACATGGTTATGATTGGATATGGTAAAAATTATTGTAGTCAATGGCAGAATGAGTGTTGAAGGCCTAGTAAAATTTAATGTACTGGCCCTGGGAACAGGTAGTCCCACTGTGCTAGAGACTCACCAGTAAATTAAATGTGCCAATAAGGTGTAGTCCAATTTTACCAAGTTGGAAGGAGAGACCAGAAGCCCTTTAGCACTGGTTAGCAGTAGTAAAGTGCACTGAGTCCTAATGCCAACAAAAGCAAAATCATTGTAACAGGTATAAAGGCAAATGTTAGGGGAAATACCATGCCAAGGATGCCAGGTCTAACAGCGTTTTATATTCCATTTCTTTTTGTTGTTTTATTCAAGACTGTGATTTATTCACATTCTGTGTGTGTCTAACCCTCAGATGTACCTCAATGCTGTACACTCCAAAAAGTTAATGCATCTTCTGCACAAAAAGAATCCTATGACCCCCAACATCTCTGCTTGTGAAATACATATAAATTAGATTTTTTCCCTATAATCAAGATATTTTTAAATGTTCAGAGGAGGTGATATTGCCATGTGATCTTTGTTCCCCATGTGAAAATTACTTTTGTCCTCAGGTGTTTGGTCACAGGGTTAGGCTGGGATTGGCAGCTTAAGCAAATAATATCCAAGCCAGTGGGCTATCCCTACAACCCTTCTGTAATGATAGTGCAAACCTACTCCTTGATTCCGTGTATACTGCTTTGATCACAGCATGAATTATGTCTTCCACCAAGCTCCTTTTCACCTCTTCGTTGATACTCTTACTGATTCAAGATGCATGATTCCCCTCCTACAGTCCAAACATACTGGGGGTTGCCCTGCAATCCCCTACAAACAGAGACCACATGAGAACTCCTTTTACTCACCAAAGTAACCCTAAATCTGAAATTACCCATGTTATTATTCCTACCATTTACTTTTCCTCTTGCGTTGTAGTCCTGAAAGTTTTGATTTTAGCCTGAAGCACTGGTAGGCTGTTCCTTAAAACGAATCTGCACATACAAAATCTCCTGGCTGACCTTCTAATGCATATACAGGAATGAATAATTAAATCAGTTGCCATTGCAAAGCAAGAGATTACCTTTACAAAACACTTAGGTCCTGACTTAGAATTCATCAGACAGGTTTGTGACGGCTATCCTGTCTGCCAAAATCTAAATCCCAAAGGACATAATACAGCCTTAGTGCCCGCCGTAGTGAACTATACCGGCCATTAAAGGCCCAAACCGAATATGAGGGAGCAGGACTTTAATATCTGGTATAGCCCAGCTACGAAGAGCTATAAGGCTATTAGAACATTCCGCCACTAAGCTCAGAATATTCTAATAATTAAAACAAAGTCTTCACGGAGCCCGAGGAGATTTGAATCCCCTCGGACTCCGTGAGGCCTTTGTTCACAGCTGTTGCTGTGAACAAAGAACATTGGAATGCTGATGCTCCGAGCTTTTACCAACCAGTAAAAGCCCAGATCACTCCATCGTCTCCAACAGAGCCCCAAACATTCCAATGTTCTAATGGGATTTAGATTTTGGCAGACAGGATATCTGACACCATTGTGACGCAGTAACCCATATGCTGTGTTCTAAATCAGGCCCTTAGTACACCCTAAACACATCGATACAGCTATAGGGCAGGAAAACAGTGAAATTATAGTTTGTAAAAGTCTTAATAACTTGCATCCTTAGTTTGCCCTCATATTTGAAAAAAACACAAATTTGTATGAGGAGAATCAGATTTGCAGGCTCACAGTTTCAGAAAGTTATTTCTCGTAGAAGTAGAAGTAACTACCATTGTATTGTATTATATTGTAGTGTATTTTATTGTACTTTACAATGTATATAGTGCTTACTACCCTGATGTGAGACATTGAAGCGCTTATCCACATAGATCACTTTCCATTATGTGGGTGTGTGCTTTGAAGAGTGTTTTTTGCTTTTATGGCTATGTTGGATGTGGCTTCACGCAATTTGTGATGACCACTGAAACAGTTCTTAGCGATATGATGGGTGAGGAAGTGTCACAGCAGGAGGTACATATTTATACATTGACTTATGTTGGCAGCTCTACTTAGCTCCACAGGTGTCCATATTGTGTTATTAGTCTTTATTTTACATTCTGAATCCAATTTCCTGAACTGGCTGTAGCAGCAGATCCCCACTGTGAGATATTCTGGATCCCATGGAGATAATAGGTTTAGATAAATTGAGAGTGGGGATCAGAAAGCTGCCCAGAAAACGGCATTAAAGTCCTTCTTTTTATGTTTGGCATTATGAGATGTCACCTTAAGAGATTTGCCAAGAAGCACTGGGTTATCACCATAATTTTTGCCTTCATAGTATTCAGATACAGTGTGACAAATTCTGACCCTGTAGAATGGACTGTTTTAGGGTCGCTGAATGTTATTGTGTGATTCTGCCTATTGGACAAAAAATGAAGAACCACAAGCAGTTGCACCTTTTAACACAAATTTTGGGCAATTTTTGCAACTATTGTAACTATTTGCTGGAGATAACAGCAGCAGCACCCACTACAGAGTTCAAGAGGGGGGGTTGTGATGGAGGAAAAAAAAAAAAAACCTTACCTTTACCATGATGCCCCTGTCTCCTGTCGCATCACTCGTCGCTCCTCTTCCCTTGTTGTAGTATCCCAGCATTCAATGGGACACCAGCACAGACTCCCCAGCTATCCTGTTGCTGCTTTCATTCTAAACCTAGCATGAGAGCAGTGTCAGGACTGGTCCAAGTGAATTGGACTGCTGCTCAGACACAACCCTGGGGTCTGTGCAGTTTCCTAAGTGTGCATGTGTGTTTGGCTGGCCTGAGATGGTGGGCAAAACACACATGCGCACTTAGGTGCACTCTCTCCTCGTTCCCCATCCCACCTCCCTTGGCCCAGCCTGCCCCTCCCTTCATATGTTGGCTGGGCCAGCAGCAGAAAAATAAAACGATAGCGAACTATAGTTTTATTTTTCTTCTGCTGGCTCAAACGGAGGGGGGGGGGGCGCTCCTTTACCATTGTGAAGGAGCCACCCCTGGATAACACAGCATGAAGTTATCCTGGTTAGATACGATTTTACTGTACTGCTAATTCTGCTTTACCACGTTGGTGATTGTCATTTTAATACAAAACCTAATATGTACTTAAACGGGGGCAATGTGCTGCAATCGGGTAATGTGTTTACTCACAGCTCAACATTTGCTCTTTTGTAGATGATGTTGCTGCTGTGTGCTGAGCAGTGGGTCGTCACTTTTTATGACCGAGAGATGTTGTTCCCGCTGGAAACCTGTGGTTTATTACTGCAGCTGATGCTCGTTTGAAAGAGAAATGTCATTTCAAGATAACTATTTGGTTAGCGATTAGTGAAACCCCATAGTATTCGCTATTGCTTTTATTTGGTTCCTTTTCATACATCAGAAATGTTCTCTTTCATAGCGTGGCCAAAAACCTCTGGAACAGTCAAGATATGTCTAAAATGTCGCTGGCATGAAAATATCACATTAAAGCATTTACAAACGGAATAGGTTTGACCTTTCCCAACTCACACTCGAAATCTTGAGCAATAGGTACGTAGAGTGTACCAAACAGAATACAAGCCTGCGGTGACTGGGGAGCACAGTGGAGCAGGTGGGGCAGAAAGAGTTCAGGCGAGAGTGAAAGAGCACGCACCCAGAGGAGTTGGTAGGAGGTTGTAACAAGCATTTGCAATGCAACGGGACATTTCTCCGAGTTAGAGCTATTAGCAGTTGTAAAATCCCAACCGGACTTTTCTGCCACATTAAATGGAAAAAAAGACCGCGATCGCCTTGCTGCAGTTCACTCGTAGTGAAACCTATCGGCAAAAGTGCAATTATCTACATAACTGGCAAAAGTGCAATTAACTATGTAACAGGGTTGATGTCATGCAAAGCGCTCGGCTTCTGCCAAGCGAGATCTCACTGCTAAAAAAGATAAAAAGTAGTCCCCAAACTGGATGGAAAACAGCGAGCCTCGCAGGTTTTCAGTATGAGGAGGGCTAACCACCGGAAAATGCATGACGTATGCATGCCTTCCACTAATGAAAGCAAGCAGATTTTAAAAGGCAAGCCCACGAGCCAATGAAAGACACTGACGTGACATGGACGGGGCTCTGAGCCCTTTTCTAACTACTAAAGCGTCTCGCAAGCAATACGCATGCGCCAGCGCATGCGACGCAGGCTCGACCCTAAAAAATTATGTCTTCGTGCTCTGAAGTGCAGACATTATGCAAGAAACAATTCCATAGTGTTAAAGGATGATTAGTACAAGTATCATTCAGGCTGGTGGGAGGTATAAGGTGTAAAATTTAATGTGAATGTTTCCACCAGAAAGGGCCACTGACACAAGATTAGGGGCCACATTTAACAGAAAATGATGGTGCGTAGTGCTGTGCCAAATTTGGAAGTGTCACGCACCGTCATTTTCTAAATGCAGAAATGCACTGTATTTACTTGAATACAGCGCACCCCTCTGTTTCCCACTGCGCTGGTACTAACTTTGCTGCCGTGCGCCAACGCAGCAACACTTGCACCACAGTGCAAGGATGGCTGCGTTGAAGGGGAGATTGTTTTTGTGCAGGAAGGAACACCTTCCTGCACAAAAACAATCTTAAATTGTGATGTGCTCTTTCTATGTGTGCTGCAGAATGTAGCACACATAGAAAGAGCAAAAAACAAGGAGAAATTAATGCATTTCTCCTCGTTGCACCATGCTAACGCCACCTCAGGAGTGACGGTAGATTTTGGCGCTGCCTCAGGTTTACGTAAATCTGAGGCAGTGTCAAAATGCCATGGGTGTTGCTATTGCACGTCCTCAGAAACAACCATTGCATGCCCCTTCCACACAAAGTGCTGTGTGTGAAGGGTAGTATTTACAAGGTGGCTTAAGGCCACCTTGTAAATACAGCACAGGGCATTGCGCCACTGGAGCGTCATGAAAAGGGATACTCCAGTGGCGCTAGGGGCTCTTAAGTATGCCCCAAAGCACACCAAGCACAGTCACACACTCTTCCTCTTGCACACAAATGTGCAAATTTAGGTTTTTGCACAAACAAACACAGTCATGCATGTGCTTCACAGAATTCACAGTCTGCCATTCCTTCCAGTTCCATACACGCTGGGCAGAGTTCAAAAGAGGAAGTTATGGAGAATGAGATGACAGCTGTGTACGACCACCTGACAGAGGTTCTTCATTTTTGCAAAGCTGGTGAATGTTTTTTCCCACCATGCATGGAAACAGCAGGTCGTTTTCACTAAATCTATAGTTTGGCTCACCAGAAGTTATTTCTGGGAAAGCACACTAAGGCTAACATTACCTAGGATTTTGCATCAAGGTTGTGTCACTTTTGTGACGCAGGCTGAAGTAAAATTAATTTCGAAATGTACTAAGCCACACAAAGTCAATTTGCATGGCCATTCAGTAATTCAGGGGCAGATTCTCCGTTAGGGCGGAGGAGCATCACTCCCCCGCTAGCAGCGGCAGCCGCAAAACCTTTAAAAGAAAACCATAATTAACAGTGTTTATTATGGTTTTCTTTTAAAGGGGTGGGCCACAAGGGTGGTGAGCAGTGAGGGGGAGTCTCACTGTGCATGGATGTTTGGCCGGCCGTCTCGGGAACACAGTTGCCAGGCTGGAGAGATCCTGCACAGGCTCCCAGCCTGCTTGGGAGCGCCCTGGCTGGGTGCTCCAAGCTAATCCTGATGCAGCTTTGAGCAGCGTCAGAATTGGCTGCAGGGCAAGCTGGGAGCCTGTGCCTGCAGCAGAAGGCAGCAGAAGGTGGAGGAGCGGCAGAGGAACACGGCGTGCAGGTAGGTTTATTTATTTTTTATTTTATTTTTATTCCTAAACCTCCACCCCTACGTCCCTCCCCACGGGCCACCCCGCCCCCTGTAACACGTGCGAGCCACGATTGCAGTAATTACAAGTAACTTAACAGCGCACAACGCTGCCTTGCATTACTTTACATTGGGTAGGCGTTATATGGGTGAAGCATAGGCATTCCGATGCATCCAGCCATGAATTTTGACACAAACCCAGATCTAGAACAACTTGTACACAATGGTATGCCTACCTGACAGGGACTTAACAAGGAGAAATATCTTAGGGACAGATGTACGTGGGTTAGGAATGGCAATTACTCAATTGCGATTTTTATGAATCGCAGTTAGGAAATCACTATTCCTAATGTATGAAAATCTTTTCAGTTTTATTGACGGTTCGTAGTGGGATGCAAAAATAATTATCTCATGAATATTAATGAGGTAGGTCAAAATTTGTGACCTACCACAATTCACTGCCATCACGAGGATGGTGGCCTGCTGCCCTGTCTTTGCTTTTAAATTAAAAGGAGTGCATTTAAAGAAAAAAAGGAAACATTTACATTTTAGTTATTAAGATTATTCAGATTGTCCCACTACCTGATCTCAAAAATATTTTTCACCCAAAAATCAAAGGGGAAGGGGTCCTTTTGGGGACCCATTCTCATTTGGAAATGGATTACCACCAACTTTGAGTTGAAGGTAAAGTTTGAATATTTCAGAACTGCTTTCATTCAAAACATTCATACATACCAATGTGAATTGGTATTTGGAAGGGACGCATTAAACATGCCTCTCCCAAATACCGATTCACAATCCCAAATTACTATTTGGTAGCAGGTTACCGAATCGCAATTTGGGCTTTGTACATTTGGAAATGCCTTTTTGCATTCGGAAACATATGATTCAGAGAATCGTCTGTTTGCAAACACAAAAAAGCTTCGTACATCTGGCCCTTTGCTTCTCTACGCAACTTCTTCTTAATATAAGTGATGCATACTGCACACTTGGAAAGACCAAATTGCCCCTTAGGATTGTTTTTGGGATGGAACGTATCCCTGCTTGTAGTGCAGGCACCCTTGCAGCATGGTGCAAGGTTGCCTCTATGGCGCTAAGCATCCCACAGTGTGTCAGCACTAGGAGAGAACAGAAGTGTGCCATATCTTAGTAGATATTTTGCATTTCTTCTCTCTCTCATTCACACCACACCACAAGTTGCCTTGTTTTGTTTCTTTGTGTGAAGTATTATTAAATGTGCTCCTAAATGTTTCTATTCATGGCACTGCTTTGATGTACCATTGCAGTCAAGCCTAAAAATATTGTTTGTATATAAGCATATATGTATACATAATTTATGCTTTCAATGATTCTGTGCTATTCAGTACTTGGTTACAAAGACTGTACTAGTTTGTAGAGTAAATTGAACAGCATTATGGTGAACAGTGTCATCAGTATTGTCATCAATGATGTCACTTGAGATGTCATCGGCGATATCATCAAAGATGTCCTTGAATATGTAAAAATAATTTAATATGTGAAGTCACAAGCAGCGCTTGGCTGGGGCACAAGTTGTAGTCAGATCAGTAAACTGTAACTGTTGGAATTATGTTTTTTTTATTAGTTTAAAACTGTGGGGCATATTTATACTCCGTTTGCGCCGAATGTGCGTCAAAAATTTTGACGCACTTTCAGCGCAAACGTTGCCCCATATTTAAACCCTGACGCCCGATCCGGCGCACCAGGAAAATGGCGCTATGTGCGCCAGTTTTTGGAAGCGGCACCCCGCCCTGCGTTAATGCCATGCAGGGTAGGCGTTCCCGTCCAAAAACAGACGCACATAGCGGTGCGTGGTATTTATGCTCCTGGGCAAAAATCACTCCCGCGCGGCAGGCGGCGCAAAAAAATGGCGCAAAGCACGAATATCGTGAAATTTTAATGCCTGGGTCAGGGCAGGCGTTAAAATGGGGCAAACACACCTGTACTTAATCAGAACACACAGAACAAACAACAGAGCAGCAGAACAGCAGAGCAGCAACAGGGAGACATGGAGGTGCTTTTTCTTCAACGTGCACGTAGACGCAGAGCCCTGCAGCAACAACAGCAGCCACAACAACAACAGCAGGGACCCCAAAGACAGCGCAGAAGGCAGGAGAGGATATTCCGCCCAAGAACAACCCTGCATGCCCTCAGGGAACGAGACATCATCCAGAGGTACCGGTTGAACTGGCAGGCCATTCAGCAGCTGCTGACAAATATTGAACAGCAATTGGCCCCCACTTTAGTGACTCCACGCACTATCCCAACCAAAACAAAGCTGCTTGCCGTACTTCACCTGCTGGCAAGTGGCTCGTTTCAGACAACTGGTGCCCTGGTTGGTGGAATCTCACAACCATCTTTCTCCGCATTCCTGCCTAAAGTACTGGATGCCATCATTGGACTGACACCCCGCCACATCTGCTTCCCTAACACAGTGCAGAAGCAGCAGGAAACAAAACAGGGGTTCTACGCCATCAGTGGCTTTCCGCACGTCCTTGGTGCAATCGACTGCACACACGTACGCCTTGTGCCACCTGCTGCGAGTGAACACCTCTACCGCAACAGGAAGCACACACATTCCATCAACGTGCAGGCCATAGTCGATCACCAAGGACTGATCAGCAACGTTGTGGCTAAATATCCTGGGAGTGTACATGACGCATTCATCTTCCGTCACTGCACCATCAACCAACACTTCCAGGATGGACGGTATGGCAATGGACTACTTGTTGGTAAGGACAAAAATCTACTTATATACTCACTGCACAGAAACCCTCTAGGATAAACAACACATACACCACAATAGCAACACCTAGACAGGAACACACTGAGGTACTCACATCACTAGCCATGTGTCACAAGTCACCATTGAACCTCTCACACATTTCAATTTACTCCACAGCTTAGTGTGAAGACATTCATGACTGTGGTTGCCTAAATGTCACCTTGCAAATTGGAAGTCTCACAATAACCTGTACACTAATACAATGCATAACTTTTAAGGGATGGGATGGCCTGGGTATGTTCATATGAACGTTTCTAATACCCTTTCATGTTTCAACTCTGCATGGAACTATCATCACACCCCCAGTGAGGACACACGGACACCTGTGTCACAAGTCACAATGCAAGGGAGGGCACACTGTACTTGAGAAACCAATACATCCTGCTGACAAACAGTTAGACAACAAACACTTGCTCAGCCAAGGAAAAAAAACAATGCCAAAGTTTCCACCAACAACCATAGGTTGTCACATTAGTACACAAAATAGTCACAGACAACACAACACAACTACTGCCATCAAAGATACGTACAACAGTGCCTCCTACATCTAATTGATACCATTCTGTGTTTCTCTTTCAGCTGATCAGGGGTATGGCATCCAGCCTTGGCTAATGACACCATATGGGAACCCAAATACTGCTGCTGAGCGGGCATACAATGACGCCCACAAGAGGACACGCAGCATTGTGGAGAGGACCTTTGGGATCCTAAAGTCAAGGTTCCGCTGCCTTGACATCACTGGCGGAAGCCTACTATACTCCCCAGAGATGGTCGGCAAGATCATACTCACTTGTGCCATATTACACAATATTTGTGTAAAAAGGAACATTCCCCTCCTTGAACCGGACCCAGACATGCCTGAGGATGATGATGAGGAGGATGCTGGCCTGCAACAGGAGGGGGAACAACCTAACACCGCAGCAGGAGTGCGTAGGCGCCAACAGCTTGTGAACAATTTTTTTACTTAAGTTATTATAATCACTTGTATTCCACACTTGTAAATAAACACAGATAACAAACACCACATCATGCTTTGGCCTATTCATTTCTGACCACCTTTAGTTTGAAATAGCTGAAGATGAATGTCGTCTCATTGATCAAGAATGCCATTAAAATTCATCACACCAAAAATAAACATCACAACTGTATGCACAGAGGGTAGGATGTGACATGTTACATTACCATACACAGAGCCCAACAAGAGTACAAATGTGACAATTACACATGCCGGATCCAAACAACTGAAACAGTCTCTCATCCAGCCCAAAATTGGAGATCATTTGAAAGTCACATCACTCGTGTTCAGAGACAGGGTGGGACCATCCATGTGTACGTGAACATGTCATCAATGGCTTCTCTCAAGTGTATGATGTGAGCAATACACAATTGCAACAACATCAGCTGCCACTAACTCAGGAGGAGACCTTGAAGTTACAGTGACAACATACACACAGACAGGTCATACTGGATCCACATTCCCACACACATGTACACATATGTCATACAACCAACCTAATATTTGAAAGTAGACCATCACAGTTGTGTCCCAGTTTGAACCTAGCAGGAAGATTGTAACATGACACTAAACCAGTTTATGCAGAAAGGGACACAGACAAGCAAAAAATTCATCGCATTATCACATCGTGAACGCTGAGAGTCTTGCAAACTTAGTCATATGAAAATGGTATGCAACTTAGCTCCAAATCATCATTACTGCAAACGTCAAATGGGCTAATGAGATGAATGAATGGTCAACAGTCATTCATACCATATGGCCTTACATTAGCCCGCTGCTGCAGGTTTGCCATGATATGATAAAAATACTCCATGGATACAGTAGCTTTTCTGGATGGTCAAATCCTAGGGTGCTGGGGGCCTAAGTCCACCTCTACCACCCCCAAAACATACAAGAATCATGTACTTGTGAACTAAACACATGCATAAGGCACATGTGTGGCCTCCATGTCACAAGTCCTACACAAATATGAAACACAAAATCATAATGGGACATGGTCAGCCCCATAAAAACTGAAAGTGACTCTCCCACTCCCTGTTAGGACTACAGATAAAAGCATCCCCATCACAAAGGTGGGCACATTTTGGAGACGGAATACATAATGGTATCAAAAACATCATTTCAAAATAGCCATCAGCAATTACACCAAATATGTTGTCAAATATGGTCAATACATTAGTTAACGTATCCCAAACATCACAGTGTGAAGGCCGTCTTTACATAAAAGTACGGACATTTGTCATATACAAACACAAATGTGTCTCACATCGCACCGTTTGACCATGACAAATCACCTTTCCAAAGCTAAACACATGAAGACATTTGGATAAATTTGCTCCATATTCTACGCATACAGCATGGCCGTCATAATTTGTTCACGTACATGAGTGCACACAATGCAGAGTCAGATACAAATGTATCCAAAAGTGTCTTGATATTTCGCCTTCAAAATATTATTTACATCCACAATATTTTTGACTCTGCATCATGTGCACTACTATACGTGTAAAAAAAAACACGCCCATGATGTATGCGTGGTGAAATTGACGCTACATGGACAATATGTTGGTCATTTCATGTACAGTATTAATTATTAATATTCATTTCATATTTTTTCCCTCCGCATCATGTGCACCACTGTACGTGTAAAAAAAACGACGCCCGTGATGTATGCGTGGTGAAATTGACGCTACATGGACAATATGTTGGTCATTTCATGTACAGTATTAATTATTAATATTCATATCATATTTTTTCACTCCGCATCATGTGCACCACTGTACGTGTAAAAAAAACGACGCCCATGATGTATGCGTGGTGAAATTGACGCTACATGCACAATATGTTGGTCATTTCATGTACAGTATTAATTATTAATATTCATAACATATTTTTTCACTCCGCATCATGTGCACCACTGTACGTGTAAAAAAAACAACGCCCATGATGTATGCGTGGTGAAATTGACGCTACATGCACAATATATTGGTCATTTCATGTACAGTATTAATTATTAATATTCATATCATATTTTTTCACTCCGCATCATGTGCACTGTAATGCATCATAAAAAATTGACGCACAACTGGGTATGCATGAAAATATGACGCATAACGGGAAAATAAAAACGGCGGCCATTTTATGCAGGAAGTGATGTAATAGGATATCCTGTTTACAAAATCTGTACTGGGAGGTAACTTTCACTTTCACTTTGCAGTCTCAGATTTCTCTAGACTGTGTGGTTGTGTGAAAGGTGTTGTCCTGTGTTTTACTGCTCTAGTGTCCTGTGTGCCTTGTATTTTGTCTTAGTGTCAATCTATTATTGTTGTATCACATTGTCTCACTCTGTTTAGTGTTATTTGGTCTATACCTGTGATAGTTTGTATTGTCTGTGGGAGTCTGTTGTGGGTAGCATAGTTTGGGGGGTTAGTTGGGCTATTTTTCTACTTCTCCTTTTTCTTTCACACCTCTACCTTTCCCCTTTTCCCCCTTTATATTTTATATTTTGTTGGTACATTCTTATCCCTCTCAATATGTCAGGTAGGCCTCGCCTGTCCAGGATGGGGGAAGACGAATTAGGGGGGTTCATATGGCTCGTAAGCCATTTCCTCCCACTAATGCTGGAAGCTGGGGGCCGTGTGATACAGGGGTATCACACAGAGGCCAAGAAAATCTGGTGGGAGAAGGTGCGCCATCACCTGGTCCGGGTCTATGGGAGTCTCAGGAATGTACACCAACTCAAGCACCGCTGGGCAGATCTGATCACCAGGGAACAGGACCTGCTGGACCACCTGGGACTCCAGATTGGTGGCCATGTTGGTGAGTAAAAAACAATTACATGGGAATGACAGAAATCGGTGTGTGAACATGTGATGATTGTTAGCGAATCTGCAAAATAAGTAGCTGAGTGTGTGTAATGCCAGGGAAACCTAGGCCCATGGTTATACACATTAATCCCCATTCTTGCAACACATGTACACGCAATGACAGCTTTATAAATTCAACATCTATTTGTATTATGCTAAGTCGCCCCCTCTCTGCGTCCCAAAATGTTTCAAATGCTGCGCTACAAAGGTATACATATGTGTCCTAATGTGTATTTGTTGCAGAATGTGTATGAAGACCTATGCTACCAGTCCGATGGATCATTTTTGCAACACATACCAGATGCCTGTAGCTGCATGTAATGTAGTGTTGCATTTGTGTCAGAAAAGCAACACGTGAACGGCTCTATTTGTACTCCACTGGTCATAATGGCCAGTGAGTACGTCATGTAGAAACAACATACCTACATATGCAGACGCCATAGCTAGACAGAAAATTGGAAACACATGATGATGCTATACATGTGTGTTGCCGTCACGTCACATGAAGTTAGTCATGTTGTTCACACATATGTCACATGTGTGTCTGTTTGCTGTCTGTTGACCCTGTCCAAATAGCCTGTTTAATTGTGAGTGGTCATGCAGTCCTCATGGAACCAGTTTTGGAATGTCTCTCGGGGATGCACATGCTGAGATGTATGGATAACATTATTGTTGGGGCATACTAATGGAGGATTAACTTGGACGACACATGACTGTCCTGACCACTGCATGAGTGTAGTAGGGTGTGACACTGGAGCAGGAGACTCATCCAATGTTAATGTTGAATACAAAGTGATCCATGCAGGATGAGCATGTGTGAAAGTCTATCATTACCATGTCATTTTCACACAGTGTCATTGTAACAGAAATCTTTTGTCCGTCCACCCAGTCTGAGTATAATCTTTGTTTCATGCTTTACAGGTGGACCAGCCCCGTACACCGTGGGAGAGGTGGCCCATTTTGACGACCCCGATATGTAACCGGACGTCCCCAGACGCCGGTCTTCAGAAAGACACAGAAACTGACGAAGGATTCCCCGCGGAGACCCCAGGAGCTCTGGACGTCGTGACGTCAAGCGTCATGTACGCCAGAGTGAATATTGAAAAGAAGGAAGCCGCCGTAGACCCAGAGATCGCGAAGGATCGAAACGCACAACAAACAGCAAGAGAGCCGACCGAACGCCCAAACGAAGCGAGTCCCCGGAAAGCAGACGAGCACCGCGAAAGAGGAGCAATACCCAGGGAGCCTCCCGCCCCTGAGCCGGTGAAGTCGGGAGACCGTCCGAAAGCCGGCCGCGTCCCTGGAGGGGCGTGGCCTACCGAGGTACGGTCGTACCGAAAAAGGGGAGGGGGACACCGGGTGGTTACGGGGTTTACGGGGACTATGGAGACTACGGGGAACTGAGGGAAGAGGGCTGAGGTCTTATAGGGAGGGGGAGGTGGTGTAAAAAGGAACCCAGGATACCCTCTAACCTCACGGGGACCCGACCATAAAAACTGCTAATAACCCAACAAGGGAGCTACACGAACGCACTGGGACAGGGAGAAGGACGTGGAGAAAAGTAATCCTCACCTCCCTGCACTCCTGTATCTACCCCCACCTCCCTACTAACCTAAATAGCTCTACCTATTATTTAAACCCCACTTACCTTTTTCTTTTCTCCTTTATTTTGGGAACCTGGGCCGCTGACGCATGGGAGGAGCAGAATCTTCCTAAAGCCGAACCAGACCCCACAAGGATCCTTATCCAAACCCTGGAAGAGAAAATAAGGAAACAAGAGACTTTATTACTTATCATTTGAGAGACTAAATCAAACCGGACATTCTAGGAAATAGTTAATTTGTCTTAAGACTGCAAGGGAAATAAATTAATTAACCCCGTGAGTACGCGTCTGTCGTCTTAAATCCAATATCCCTTCGACCCGGGATAAAGAACCCGCCACAGTGGTGTCAGAAGTGGGATATTGGACCAGGCGACAGGCAGTTCAAGACCATGGAGGATAAACCCACCATCTCAGATATGATGCAGCAGTTGGCCGAGGGACAGAGGCATCTACAAATAGTATGGGAAGAACAACAGAAGGAGGCTAAAGTAGAAAGGGAGGCCCTGCAAAGCGCGCTCAAAAGTCAGGCCACTATCATGGCCAACAATCAATTGGTTCATGAAACTGCCATCAAAAATCTCACGGATACCATTGCTGCCACCCGGGTACATCCGAATGTGCCTAGTTCGGTCCTACAGCGTTACCAGGAAGGCGAAGATCCTGATGCTTTTTTCACCAATTTTGAGCGAGTTGCCACTTCCGCTACTTGGCCCCAAGAGCGATGGGGTCAATATATAGCACCATTATTAACAGGAACCCTCCAAGCGCCTTATCAAGCGGTGAACCCAGGGGGAACAACTCCATACCAGGACATTAAGAAGAGCATTCTGGAACGGGTGGGTTTCGATTCAGAACACTACCGAGTCCGGTTCAGAAAGGCTAAGTGGGGACCCTCCGAGAATCCCCGAGCCCTATACTTCCGGATCAAGGATTTAGGTCTCAAATGGTTAGGCCCCATTGGGACTAATCGGGAAGACATCATCGAGATCGTCCTCTTAGAACAGTATCTAGACGCCCTACCCCCCAACACACGCCACTGGATTAAACAACACCCAAACCCCGACACTAACACCACCATTGAGTTAGCATGTGCCTTTCACCGCTCCCTCGAGTTTAAGGTTCCCCCCCTTCGGCCAACCCCTAGTCCGGTTCGACCGAGTCCCCTTTCATCCTCATCGGCAGGACGAAGAGCCAACGAGGATACTGGAAAAACACGAGGGTTTGAAAAGCCGTACGTTCAACAGCCACAGTGTTTTAGTTGTGGTGAATGGGGACATATAGCCCGGGTTTGTCCCCTAAAAACCGAAAAACCCGAACCAATGGAAATAGGAATTACTAGGGGACGAGTCTTTTATACCGGGGGAAAAGAAACCCCATATAAGAAGAGACTGGTTATCAATGGAAGACCCACCCTGGCCCTCATTGATTCAGGATGCAGTCAGTCCGTAATCCGAGCTGATCTACTCGTTAACCCTACCTTTACTGCCGGATTTACTGTATCCATCTGTTGTATTCACGGAGAAACCAAGGAATATCCTCTAACCTGGGCAACCCTATCATGGGAAGGAAAAGAAAATCCCATAAGGATGGGGGTAGTGGAACGACTAGTGGAAGAAGCTATTATAGGAACGGATTTTACAAAATTTCCGGAGCTTCTAGATAGTACCAGACATTCTGAAGAAATGAATACATGGTGGAACAGTGCTCCCTTCTCTAACGTACCTATACCGACCCCGTTAGACCGCTACAAACCCTCTCGGAGTGAAAAAAGAGCAACCAAAAAAGCCTACACACAAGAAAACTCGAGCCCAGAGATGGTAATTACACCCGTTCTTACCCTTACTAACCTGCCCCCCTTCCGGAGCTGCCAAAGAGAAGATCCAAGTTTAGTTCATGCCTGGAAAAGTGCACGACCCCGGGCCCTCCAAGATAAAGGTCCATCGTTCACAATAGTTAAAAATCTATTATATCGAGTCACTAGCACGGGCCGAGAAGAAAAGAAGCAATTGATAGTCCCCGAACCCTACAGACAACAAGTTCTACACCTAGCCCACAGTCAGCCAGGGGGTGGCCACTATGGGAGAGAAAAAACGGAGGAGTATCTGTTGAGGAGGTTCTATTGGCCGGGTGTCTTTTCTCAGATTAGGAAATTCTGTCAGCAGTGTCCTAAATGCCAAATGATTGATCCTGGTACGAGGAGAAGAGCCCCTTTACAACCCCTCCCTATCATAGATATCCCCTTCTCACGAATAGGAATGGACATTGTTGGTCCGCTCCTACCCTCTTCCCGGGGATACCGTTACATATTAGTGTTGGTGGACTACGCCACAAGGTACCCCGAGGCCCTCCCCCTTAGTAGTATTAACACCAAGAGCGTCGCCCACGCCATGATAGGCTTCTTTTCCCGAATCGGTTTTCCCCGAGAAATCCTAACAGACCAAGGCACCCAATTCATGTCCTCCTTAATGGCACAGATATGCCAACTTTTGGGGATCAAACAATTGCGGACTTCGGTCTATCATCCCCAGACTGACGGTCTGGTGGAACGGTACAACCGAACACTGAAAAATCTTCTAAAGAAATCTATCTCCGATTCAGGTAAAGACTGGGATAGGAAACTCCCCTTAGTATTATACGCTGTCAGAACCCATGAGCAAGCTTCTACGGGCCATAGTCCGTTTGAACTGCTGTTCGGACGACAACCCAGGACCCTATTAGACATGGCAGCGGAACTATGGGAGGAAGAGGATGGGGAAAAGACCCTTCTGAAATATACCCAGGAATTAAAAACCCACCTACACACGGTGTGGGAAAACGTGAGAGTAAACATGGAGAAGGCTCAAGAGAAACAGAAAAGGTATTATGATAGGAATACTCAGTTGAGGACTTTTTCCATAGGGGATAAAGTATTAGTGCTTCTCCCCAGTTCAGACAACAAACTGTTAGCAAAGTGGCAGGGACCATATAACGTGACTGGAATCGTAACACCGGTGACTTATAAAATTCAGCTAACCGATAGACCCAATAGGTCACAGATCTTCCACGTTAATCTGCTAAAAAAATGGGAAGAACCTGTGACCGACCCGGTCCGAGGATGTCTGGTTAACACTGTTAAGGAATTGGAGGTAGGGTGGTGCCCCACTGATCGCCCTAGTGGAAGCGAGAGACCGGTCATAAACACAGACATCTCGCTTCAACAACGCAAGCAGTTAAACAAACTCCTCTATGAACATACTCAGATATTCTCCCTGACACCGGGTAGAACCAAGTTGGTACATCATCAGATCATAACCCCTCCTGACAAGATAGTGCGGTTACGCCCTTATCGTATCCCTGAAGCTAGGAAGGTTCTGGTAGAAAGCGAAATAGAGAAAATGCTAGACCTAGATATTATAGAACCTTCTCAAAGTCCCTGGTGTTCGCCTGTGGTATTGGTACCCAAACCGGATGGGTCTATACGTTTTTGCATTGACTTCAGACAAGTCAATTCTATATCCCAATTTGACACGTATCCTCTCCCAAGAGTAGACGAACTTTTAGAGAAATTGGGGAAAGCTCACTACATGTCTACTCTCGATTTGACAAAAGGATACTGGCAGATCCCGCTAGCCCCAGGAGACAGAGAAAAAACGGCCTTCTCCACTCCCTCCGGGCTATATCATTTTAAGGTTCTCCCTTTCGGGTTACATGGCGCACCCGCCACTTTCCAACGTCTCATTGATACCATTCTACGACCGCATACCAGCTACGCTGCCGCCTATCTGGATGACATCGTCATATTTAGCGAGACATGGGGGGACCATTTAACGCATATAGGAAAAATCCTTACAGCATTACGAAGGGCTGGACTGACAGCCAACCCTTCTAAGAGCCGACTGGCCTTTAATGATATCTCTTACCTGGGCTATCACATAGGAAAAGGTATACTGAGACCCCAAATGAACAAAATCGAAGCCATCCTACGCATCGATGCTCCCACCTCGAAAAAAGAGGTCCGTTCGTTTTTAGGCCTGGTAGGATACTACCGACGCTTTATCCCTCATTATTCCACCTTGGCCGCCCCCCTGACTGATCTTCTGAGAAAGGGACAACCTAAAACCATTACGAGACTAAACCCGGATCAATATCATAGTTATCGTACCTTGCAGAAATGCCTCACTACTCAACCGATCTTAAAGTGCCCGGAGTTTAATAAACCATTCCACCTTCAAACGGATGCCTCCGATGTAGGATTGGGAGCCGTACTTTTTCAGAAAGATGAAACCGAAGTTAGCCATCCCGTGGTCTATATTAGTCGTAAACTGTTTCCCAGGGAACAGAAATATCCCATTATCGAGCGAGAGTGTCTTGCCATTAAGTGGGCAATCGAAAGCCTCCAATATTACCTTTTGGGCAGGTCCTTCCTGCTGTATACAGATCATGCTCCCCTTACCTGGCTCTCAAGATATAAAAATACCAACAACCGCATCCTGAGGTGGTTTATTGAGCTTCAACCTTTCTCCTTTCAGGTCTGCCACCTCCCAGGCGACCTTATGGGTCAGGCCGACTATCTATCCCGGTTCCCGGGTCCTGTGGGACTCGAACAGCCCCATTCAAGTGAGGGGATGTGTAACCGGACGTCCACAGACGCCGGTCTTCAGAAAGACACAGAAACTGACGAAGGATTCCCCGCAGAGACCCCAGGAGCTCTGGACGTCGTGACGTCAAGCGTCATGTACGCCAGAGTGAATATTGAAAAGAAGGAAGCCGCCGTAGACCCAGAGATCGCGAAGGATCGAAACGCACAACAAACAGCAAGAGAGCCGACCGAACGCCCAAACGAAGCGAGTCCCCGGAAAGCAGACGAGCACCGCGAAAGAGGAGAAATACCCAGGGAGCCTCCCGCCCCTGAGCCGGTGAAGTCGGGAGACCGTCCGAAAGCCGGCCGCGTCCCTGGAGGGGCGTGGCCTACCGAGGTACGGTCGTACCGAAAAGGGGAGGGGGACACCGGGTGGTTACGGGGTTTACGGGGACTATGGAGACTACGGGGAACTGAGGGAAGAGGGCTGAGGTCTTATAGGGAGGGGGAGGTGGTGTAAAAAGGAACCCAGGATACCCTCTAACCTCACGGGGACCCGACCATAAAAACTGCTAATAACCCAACAAGGGAGCTACACGAACGCACTGGGACAGGGAGAAGGACGTGGAGAAAAGTCATCCTCACCTCCCTGCACTCCTGTATCTACCACCACCTCCCTACTAACCTAAATAGCTCTACCTATTATTTAAACCCCACTTACCTTTTTCTTTTCTCCTTTATTTTGGGAACCTGGGCCGCTGACGCATGGGAGGAGCAGAATCTTCCTAAAGCCGAACCAGACCCCACAAGGATCCTTATCCAAACCCTGGAAGAGAAAATAAGGAAACAAGAGACTTTATTACTTATCATTTGAGAGACTAAATCAAACCGGACATTCTAGGAAATAGTTAATTTGTCTTAAGACTGCAAGGGAAATAAATTAATTAACCCCGTGAGTACGCGTCTGTCGTCTTAAATCCAATATCCCTTCGACCCGGGATAAAGAACCCGCCACACGATACCTACAGTGAGTGTCGCCTGAGTGCTATTTACATTGTTTGGTAATGACGCATGATGGATTACTGTGTGTTCAAGAGAATTCATGATTTGATGTGCTGGCCGTTCATTGGCTTTGTTCTTTTAGTGTGATATCAAATTTGAATAATGTTTCTGCAAAGCAATACGTAGTCATCTCTCAGATTGAGGGGCTGTAGCCCATTCAATTATGGCGGCAATTGGGAATGGTATGACTCATTTGGAATAGACTGGTCAATGTTAGACTTGGTCAGGGACTTGCCATGAACTGAGTCTGCATATCAGACTGACAGTCTCCCAGATAGCTTAGGCACATGGCATTGATGACAAGTGCTTCTTCCTAGTTGAGGATGGACTGTGTACACTGTAGGTTGGATCTTCCATGGGCATGTACTTCCACAAGGTGAACTCGAAGTGTGTGTGACTTGAGTGCAATGCCCTAGGTGTTCAGTTGAATCATGTGAATGGGTGTACTACCTCCCCTGTGTGTGTTGTTAAACATGCCTCACTAATAGTATGTTATGTTGGGCTAAGTCATAACATTTTGACATGTGTGGACCTGGGATGTGACAAGGTTGGGCTGACTACAACGTGTTGCTAGCCCTTCATAGGGCTATAATTGTTGAACTTTCTGTACACTCCTGGGTGTGCATTGAACATGGGATTGTTGGTTGTTCTTCCCACACCACCCACAAAGACTGGGATGTTACTGTGAAACAGGGTACCTAGGACTGTAGCAACCAGTATGTTACACGTACTTAACACCTTTTGTGACTTGAGTTAGTACCTTGGGCCAGAGTGAGAAAAATGTCTACACGTTGCAAATGGCATAAATATCTGTGTGGGATTTGCAAACGTCTGTTTCCTAATCCAAAATGTCTTTGGTGGTCATGTACATATGAGTAAAATGCTTTTCAAAATTGATATAATGAAGGGTTTTACCAGACCTACTTGCAAATCACAGTGGTAGGCAATCCCATTTGCAACCGAGTACGTGGTTGCAAAGTGAGTAGCTGTTATCATCCACTTGAAGTGGATGGTAACCACCTTGCTGACTGGAAGGGGTCCTCATTGTAAAGCTTCAGCCTTTGTGAGTGGACTAAAAAAATCCTGCGCAAAAAAGCCAGTGGTCTAAGGGACCAATAATTACCGTGAAAATTTCCAAGTACAATTGTTGTGATTTAAAAATAATTGCAGCTCATTTTTCTTTCCGGTAAACGGCCTACACTTGGGGAGAAATAACTTGCTTAATTTAAAAACAGTCACGTCTATGGAGTTCTGCTGGTCCCAGCAGGCCACCATCCCCATGAGTGCCCATGTTGCTAAGGTGGGGCAACTTGGAACCCACATCATTGATGTTCATGAGGTGGGTTTTAGGGACCCCATAGCGACTCGCAGACGGTGTCAGAGACACCGTTCTGCTTTGCAATTTGCTAGTTGATTTTCCTAAATTCCTACATCTGACACCTAGTGTGGACACATGATTCTGGGACAGGGGTTCAATCTTAGCACACAACTAATTAAAAATGCTATTGAGTGAGGAGTGTGAGTGTAATCACATAGAATGACATATGTACTGAAGTCAGTATGCGGAAGAGCTGGTGCCATAATGTCAAATGCCTTAGGTATGATTTGGATGAGTAGTTTAGGGTGATGTCATCCATCATGTAGAGACATGGATATGCTAGGTGTGATATGACCTTAGGGATGCATGATTCACATGTACTTCCTCTGAGCATTTCCGTGAACTATGTTGTAACAATTGCTGCATACAATATATTTCTAGTAATGGACAAATGAGCCATTTTGGGATTCAACCCACTGTAAATTCAATGCTCAATATTTCCCTTTTCTCTTCACAGCTGCAAACCTGAGTGCCGCAGAGCGCAACCATTTTGAGCGCAGGGCAATGAGGTACAGGCACATCCTGCAGGTGCAGTGTGGGTATCGGAGGATGGCCCGCAGATACAATTCCGATCGGGCCTCCGGGGCGTGGTATGCCACACCACAGGCTCCACCAACGGTGCCACCTACAACCACCAGGTCTGCCCAAGGGGACCCAGCGACGGACCAGCCATCTTCCTCAAGACCTGGACCCAGCCGTGTGTTGGGAGCAGGGCTGTCCCGTGGCCACTCCACTCCAGCGACAATCTCCACCTCCACCGGCACGCAGACCAGCAGTGACCCTCCAATTGACCCTGCAGCCTTCCAGGCATTGTCTAGGAAACTGGACAGGTTAATTCGAAAGGTGGACAACCTGACGGAGGACATGGCGGAGGTTAAAAAGAAGGTGCGCTCCATCCGGCGCACACTTCAGAGGGCAAATCTTTAGTTATTTTGCCCTCCTGAACTTTTACCCCTCCCCTCTCCCCTCTTTCCTCTTTTCATACTGTTAGTTGGGTTTGGGGGGTTAGTTATAGGATAAGTATAGGTAATTAGCTTAGTTAGTGTTAGGTAAGAGGGTGGGGGGTCCTTATACTTTCTATCTAATATTTTTGTGTGGGTGGGTGGGTGGGGGGCAATGTTGGGATTCCTGTTTAATTAAAAAAAAATATATATATATAAAAAAAAAAAAAAAAAAAAAAATATATGTTTGTTTAGGATAGTATAGTATGTGTGTAGGTTAGTAAGTGTTGTCCTGCATGTGTCTTGTCTCTTAATGGTGGGTGGGGGGTTGATGTTTAGATCGTTTCGTTACATGTGTAGAGTAAGTTTAGCTTAGGTTAGTTAGGGACAGTTGTGGGTTAGTAGTAGTCAGGTTATATTAGTGTATGGTTTACCTTTCCCTTAGTTGCCTCTTTTATTACTACTTTTAAATAAAAAATTTGTTAACCCTTTACCTGATGCGTTAGGTGCTACCTTTTCATGGCCTTGACATCAGTGTAGCAGAAATGTTAAGTATGACATTTGTGTTCCATGCTCCCTATCCCCAGGCTTATGAGGTTTAACATGCCAGCTACCCGTGTGCTAACTTGGTAAGTATCCACCATGTTGGAGAGCCACCATTGGTAGTGTGCATTGATCATCAAGGTTTGGGGTTGGTATGTATCCTACTTCACAAAGAGTGCTTCCAGACTTGTTATTGTAGGTAAATAGATAGGTCGGACAGCATTGTGAAGTTCAGGGAGAGCTTTATAGATGATGATTTGTTCACACTCTTGTCTTGTTGCTATCATTGCTGACCTACATCATGTGTGTACTGATTCAGCATGACTTTCCTTCATGGAAGTATACGCCGTAAGGGTGATTGATGCAGTGTAATTTGTTTATCATTCCTTTCATTCTACAGCAAAATTTCTAATTTTAGTATTGCATGGTGCCTACATTTCTCAGCCACCATTAGTTGTGTAGAATAGCTATAGATGGTGCATCATTCTGTCCAACACAGCATGATTGTGTGTGCTTAGTCCCTTCATCAGTTATTTTCCTCAGTATAGTAAAGCTATGATGCAATCCTGGCCACTGCACAGATGATTCAGTATACATGAAATCAGGACAGTAGTATAGAGAATCGACATGGTTTCCACACAGCCACTTTGGAGTTATCTACTGCACAGTTGAATTTTGAAATGACACAGAGACACAATAGGTGTGCAAGTGATATTTATTTATAAGTGGTGTTGTGCAAAATGTCCATTCACCATGTTTGCTGACTCCTTTCTGGTGCATTATTACATGGTGATCCTACAGAAGGGGTGTGGATGATGCTCCTGGCATGCTGGGGTGATGTCACAGACAGTGCAGAGGAACATGAAATGCCAAATGGTAGGAGAGAAACATTCACTGGCAAGGTGGACAAGTCATACAGTGGATTGCCGAACAGTCCTTGAGGTTAGTTGTAGTGAGACTGGCATGTGTCAAAACGTAGGACCTTGGTCAGAGTAGGGCATGGTGCAGGGACTAGGGCTTCCGGGTACTCTTGCGTGTGAATGTTATCTGTTCCATGTCTTCTTCTTCTGATGTGTGTGTTGCCTGGTGTGTCCTTGTTGTTGGTTGTGAAGGGGCAACACACACCTCAGTGTTAGAAGACATGGAGGCAGACATCCCGGGGGCTGATCCCTGTTGAGTAAGGAAGGGCAGTACTGCAGCAAGGAGGGCCTGCTGTTTTTTCAGAATGGCAGCCACATCCCGATGGTAGGCAGCCAGGTCGGCCCTGAGGGGTTCTATGTTGCATTCGTGCACACGTTGAGTGGCTTGCAGTTTGAGTTGTTGTGTCAACTGGATGACAGCTGTGCCAATTTCCTTCAGTGTTTTTGAAATGTCCTCCAAGAGAAAATTTCTGGCTTGCATTGCAGCTGCCTGATCAGCAGTTGACAACATGCACGAACGCACCCCCTCAAGGCTGGCTGCCATATTTTGCATCCCCACCCGCACCTCCTTGGCCAGCTCCCGCTGGACCCCAACGACAGTTCTTTCGAAGCTGGTGCCAGTGTCGTCAGAGTCCTCAGCTGTGTTGGAGCTGGCAGGTCTTACAATTGGGGTGGCGGGTGGTTCTACTGTGGTGGCTGCTTCTTCTGTGCTCCTCCTTGTGACTGAAGGTGGGGTTTGGAGGCTTTCAAGGACCATGTCAATGGTCTCTTGTGGGAGGTTGATGGTCTCGTCATCCATGTCATCAGGGAACTCATGGACAGGCAGATCAGCAGGAGATCCGTGTTCCTCTGCAATGAAACAGGGTACAATTAGTGTGTCTGTGTTGTGACAATTTTGCAGTAAGATACAAGCCTTTGGATGCCTTAACATTGTACTCTGTGTTTGTCTAGGTATCTGCTGTCCGTCATAGGGCATTGTTGTAGGCCTATGGCCCACCTGTGTGTCACATGTTTGATATGGATCTTTCAGACATGTCTGCCAGGTCGCCTCTAGGTGTTGCTTTGTAATTATTTAGGAATAGGCGTTTTTTTCTCCTACTCCTCACTCGGTGTTTCACTATTGTTATGGAGGGACATTTTGTAGGGTGGGCTCTCATTATCCAACATGTGATTCTTGGCTTTCTAGGCAGCAGGATAGCTAATGGTGTGGGGGACTAAGTTTGACCCACTTGAAAATAACTCTGTCACCCAGATATTCAATTTAGCTAAGACTAACTAGCAGTGCCTCTGGTCTCCCACATCAAAGGAATGTTTAGACATCCGAGCGCATGACATCTTTGGAACTTCTCAGGGAAGTGGTGGTCACTCAGGTCCTACACATTTGTATCTTTTCCGGTATGTTCCCATACACAAATGACAAAGACAGTATTAGTTTGATATGAAGTTTCATTGTACAACTGACTTGTAGGAATTTAGGTGTGAGCCCCAATTACACAAACAATACACACTGTTAGAATTGAAATAGTCTGCAGGAGAGTAATACATTAGTACACAGCTTTCATGGTGCCTAACTGTTTCTACTCTCCCCCTGCATGTTCTATGTATAGCACAGCTTGTTAAGTTTGGAGGTTGCCTGTCAGAATCACAGGGGAGACATCATCCCTCATATCAGAGGAATGGGCTAGGATCTGGTTGTGCATCAGCAACAAGGCAGGCAGCATCTAGTTGTTATTTTCTGTTTGGAAACTCCCCCATGCGTGTCTTGGGACAAGGGAGTGAATGTAAAAGACATATGTCATGGTGATGACAAAGTTTCCCTACGCAGGAATGCCAAACCTTGACCCCTACCACATCTATCAGCAACGTACCAGACGGTATCCTTGACTGGGGCACAGAGTGAATATGTTCTGGCAAACTCCAGTGCAGAAGTAGGCAAAACAGTGTGATTTGACTAATTGACAACACCTTAGGACTGACTATTTGCTACATTAACTGATAGGAAGGGCAATGAGAATCATTTAGTGCAAATTGCTCTGAGGCACTTAGATGTGAGCAAATGAGTATAAGTACATTCAGGGTAAGATGCACAAAGGCCTCCAGCCTGAGGCTAATGCGCAAAGTATACGTTTCACTTGCCACACTACACTTTGACTGACTGTGGGTGTTGTGACTGCCCTGGCAGCACACTTGCCTCTCAGGCCCTGCCCCATACACTTTTAATTCACATTGCATGATCTGTACATGTAACGTGGCATTACCTATGCATGTCAATGTTAGGATGTGGTATGGATGTAAACATTCTTGATGTTTTGAGATGATGTTGGGTGATGTGTTTTGAATTGGATTGGCCTGTTTATCGTATGAAGGTCCTATTTGTTTGTCCGACTTTGCAGGTGTGTTTCAGTGACCAGTTGCCTGTGTCCCCTCCTCAATGTTGTTGTCTGAGCAGTATGACATTAGTGATGTAGCCTTGTTAGCCAGGCACGTGAGGGACCCTGACGTATGCAGCATGTGTGTATCGTTAGTGCTGTGTGGCCCCTATTGCTGTTTACTTAGGCTTATGTATGTGTCAGTTATGGACATTCGGCATTTGAGTGTACTGGTACCTTTGTCTTATTTCTAGGAGTAATTGCAGATGTCACCCTCACCCCCTAATTTAGGTATGTATGTTCCAGGGTGGGGTTTCTGCCATTTGGTACTATAGCTGCACAGAGATGAGAGGTGTTATTGTCAACTGTGTTTGCAGTTAAGTTACAGTTGTTGTATTTGCTACTGCATTACAGATAGGGACCTAGTTGATGTAGAATAGATTTTGCAATACAAGTGCCTGGATGTGGAGTTGAGGTAGTGTCCTTCCCACCTGTCACTGCTTTCCCTTGGCTCTCTTGTTGTAATTACAGGATGTCCCCGTGGGACTGTTGTTGTTGCTGTATTTTGTCGTGCCGCAGCTTCGGTCAGTACTGGGCATGCCCCCCTGCCGTGCCCCTTTCCCCATGCCACTTCATATATGTGCTGACTTACATGCATTGTGTAGTAGGTATCGCCCCCCTGCTTACAGTCCCCATTATTGTATCATGATTCCCCATGCGACTTACCCTGCATGTGCGTAGTGTCGTGGTAGTCTGCGCTGTCCAGTCCTTGAATCCCTGTGACGATCTCCTCCGGGATTACGGCTGCGACCATCTCCTCCATGTGGTCCAGGGCCTCCTGTTGTGCTGGACTCCCCCCTCCAGTCTGCATTGCTGCCTTCCTGTTCCTGGCCATTTTCTCTTTGGTCCTACGTTTGCAGTCATGCCAGCGTTTCTTACACTCGGTGACTGTCCGGCGTTCTTCAGCCACACTGTTAATCTTGTCCACAATTTGTTTCCAGATGGCCTCTCTCCTACTGAGTGGCAATTTGGAGGTGATGAAAAGTTGGTGCTGGTGTTCCGTCACCTCTTTCACCAGGATTTCCTGCTCCTCTGCACTGAAGCGACACTTTCTTTTTTTTTTTTAAATGTCCTGGTTCCTGTATGCTTCCTCCTGGCTGGTTCCTGGTCTGCTCTCATCCTCCTGGGGTCTGTTGGGGCATCTAGGATCCATTTTGGGTCTCCTCTCCTGAAAGGGCAGTTTTCGTGCAAAAATGTGACGCAATTGCGTGAAAAAAAACAGCGTTTTCACGATTGCGCTGTCGTAAATCGACCCACAGTGATGTGCGTCGCATTTACGTTGGTTTCCTTTACGACAGACCGACGCTGTCTGCGTCACGAAATAATGACTCCCACCTGTTGGTTGCGCCGCCGTACGTCAAAGTATAAATTTGACGCCCGCATGGCGCATCCAAATGGCGTTAGACGGCGCTAATTTTTTTGACGCAAAATTGCGTTAGCGCAATTTTGCGTCAAAAAGTATAAATATGGCCCTGTATATCTAACTGACATTTTCATTTAACTATAACTTCACATAAACCTTTGGTTTTTGTCAGTGCAATAACAAAAATATATACATCTATATACATATATAGATATAGATATATATGTTAGATAATGTTACTATTACAGATTCACTTAGAGTTTCTGTAGTAAAAACTAGGTATTTTTAGGTTTATTTTGGTCCTGAAGAAATGCCGCTTGATCTTTTTCGACAACTAAAGGTGTAAAACATGTCGACCAACACACTGGAATAAGAACCTTTTTCACAGCCCCTCTTTTTCTGGTGAGTGTAGGAACATCATTCTCCTTGTTACTTCCCTGTCTGTTTTTCTATTTTTAACCTTGACAGACAACTTTAGCCCACATCTTCCAGTCCTTCACCATTTTCACTTGCGGGACCAAGGATTCTCCTACAACTGATCATGGCACTTATCAAAAGATCTCTAGCAAAGGGCCTTCTGTGGGGCCCATCGGGCATTGGAGCTCTGGCCCGATGAGGAACAGGCCCGATGAGGAAACATGACACCCACTTGGGTGTGTGAGGGCTCTTGCTTCTAACTTAGGAAGTGCCTAGTTGACCTGCATGTCCGTTTCACTAGTTGTATCCAACTAGGATCTCATGTCTCGAAACAGTGTACCTACATGTATTGTGTATAATAGTCACAAGACTTACACTGGATTGGCCAAGTCACCCAGTTCCATATTGATTAAGCCATCACAATCAAACTAATAAGGTACTTAACCCCTCGGGTGCCTGGGGCGGACTGGTCTCGTCCTCGCACATGGTTCCCGTGTGAGGGGATGAGACCAGCTCATCCTGCACCCAGCTCACGGGGGGATCGCTAGCACTCCCCGTGGGCCTGTCGGGGATGGAAGGGGAATCGCTTTCCCTTCCACCCCGACCCCCCGATGGCCCACTAGTGATGTCTGATGATGTCAGCACGCGATCGTGTGCTGACCTCATCAGAGGTCACCTCCCAGGCTTCCAGCGCGACATGGAAGAGAAATGCTTAGCATTTCTCTTCCGCTCGAGAGGAAGGGGCAGGCAGAGGCATGAAAGGAAAGAAGGAAAGACCTTTCCTTTCCTTTCATTTCTCTACAAGCATTTCTGCTGCCCGATCGCGATGCGATCAGGCAGCAGAAATGCCCACTAGACTCCAGGGAATTTTTTTATTCTCATACTTACATATAAGGGGAGCGGCCCCTTTGGCAAGAGCCACTCCTCAGGGGGGCAAAATATTTTTAGGCCTTTTCTGCCGCCCCATGGGGCAGATCGGCCTATTATAATTAGGCTGATCTGCCCCCAGGGGAGGCAGAAACCCCTAGACACTAGGGATATATATATATATATATTTACTTTATGTTTTTATGTATGGGGAGTGACCCTTTAGGCAAGGGTCGCTGCCCTGGCGGGCAAATTGTATTTAGGCCATTTCTGCTCCCCTTGGGGGTAGATCAGCCTATTTGTATTAAACCAATCTCCCTCCACGGGGGGCAGAAACCACTAGACACCAGGGATTTTTATTTTTATACTTGTGCATAAGGGGAGCAGCCCCTTGGGCAGTGCTGCTCCCTAGGAGGGCAAAATATTTTTAGGCCTTTTCTGCACCCCCCCGGGGGCAGTTCGGCCTATTATAATTAGGACGATCAGGAGAGCCTAGACACTACGGATATATATTTTTTGTTTACTTTATGTTTTTATGTATGGGGAGCGACCCCTTAGGCAAGGGTCGCTCTCCTGGGGGGCAAGTTGTATTTAGGCTATTTCTGCCCCCCTTGGGGGAATATCTGTCTATTTTTATTAGGCTAACTTGCCCCCAAGAGGGGCAGAAACCACTAAACACTAGGGATTTTCTTTTTATACTTGCGCATAAGGGGAGTGGCCCCTAGGCAAGGACTGCTCCCTGGGGCAGCGGGAATATTTGTAAGCCTTTTCTGCGCCCCGGGGGTAAATCGGACTTTTATAATTAGGCAGATCTGGGTCAAAAACCCCTAGACACCAGGGATGTATATATATATATATATATATATTTTTTTTATGTATGGGGAGCGAACTCTTAGGCAAGGGTCGCTCCCTTTGGGGGGGAATTTATTTTAGACCATTTCTGCTCCCCTTGGGGGCAGATCAGCCAATTTCGGGGGTGGGCAGGGGGGGGCAGAAACCACTTGGGGATTGGTGTGTGTGTGTGTTTTGTTTTTGAGGGGGCAGCCCCTTGCAGGGGTTACTCCCTACGGGGGCACATTACTGTTGGCCATATCTATCCGCCTATTTTTGGAAGGCCCATCTGCCCCCAAGGGGGCAGAAAGCCCACCAGAGACCAGGGAAGATTTTTTTCAAAATAAGGGGGTGAGGGTTTGGCCATACCCCCACCCCAACTATATGCGGCCAAAGTTGTTCTGCCTACCAGTAGGCAGAAGGGGCAATTACCCCCGATCAAAACCCCAGGGGCAGAAAGTCTGCTAAATGCCAGGGCGAAAAAAAAATGGTGGGTGGTGGCTACCAACCAGTTTGGGCCTGGTTTTGCCCCCACCCCAACTGAAGGGGGTAACAGTCTATCAGCTCTCCCCCGCACACTAAAACATCTTATCCCATTGCAAGCAAGAGGAAATTTTATTATTTTGGGTTTTGGTTTTACATTTGGGCCATGCAAGCCTGGCTAACTCTCAAAATCGTCCCACTTGGAATGGTGAGGATTGCATTTTTTGGACCTTGGGATGCTGCCATGTAGAAAAATCCACAAGACCTAGACACATCTGAAACCTAAACATGTGGGTGAGTCCAGGGTGGTGTGCTTCACATGCACCCGCACCATTTTCATAGCCACAATGCTCTGCAAACCTCCAACTTAGCTGGAAATCACACATTTTTCCCACATTTTTGTGATGGAAACTTCCGGAATCTGCAGGAATCCACAAAATTCATACCACCCAGCATTGTCTCATCTATACGTATAAAAATTCTGCTGCACTGGTCAGCTCAAAATGTTTCTTTTCAAACTGACCTTTGTGACCCGCTTTGGTTCCCCCTCAATTTCAACATGTTTTTGGCTCTTCCCTGTCACAGGCACTTGGCCCCCTTCACAAGTGAGGTATCATTTTTACCGGGAGACTGAGGGGAACATTGGGTGGTAAGTCATTTGTCCCGGTTTGGTGATCCCGCACAGAAATGTGGGAAAAATCTGATTTTTTAGCTAAATTTGAGGTTTTCTGAGAATTCTGGGTAAGAAAACATTGGGGAATCCACGCAAGTCACATCTCCCTGGATTGTCTAGTTTTCAGAAATGTTTGGGTTTGGTAGGTTTCCCTATATGGCTGCTGAGCCCAGGACCAAAAACGCAGGTCGCCCCCGCAAAAACAGGTAGTTTAGTATTTGATCATTTTGATGTGTCCACATAGTGTTTTAGGGCATTTCCTTTTGCGGGCACTAGGTCTACCCACACAAGTGTGGTACCATTTTTATTGGGAGACTAGGGGGAACGCTGGGTGGAAGGAAATGTGTGGCTCCTCTCAGATTCCAGTACTTTCTGACACCGAAATATGAGGAAAAAGTGTTTTTTGGCCACATTTTGAGGTTTGCAAAGGATTCTGGGCAACAGTACCTGGTGAGAGCCCCACAAGTCACCCCATCTTGGATTCTCCTAGGTGTTTAGTTTTAAAAAATGCACAGGTTTGATAGGTTTCCCTAGGTGCCGGCTGAGCTAGAGGCCACAATACACAGCTTGGCACTTTGCAAAAAACAGCTCTGTTTTCTTTGGGAAAATGTGATGTGCCTATGTTGTGTTTTGGGACATTTCCTGTCACGGGCGCTAAGCCCACCCACACAAGTGAGGTACCATTTTTATCGGGAGACTTGGGGGAACACTGGGTGGAAGGAAATATGTGGCTCCTCTCACATTCCAGAACTTATTGTCACCAAAATGTGAGGAAATAGTGTTTTTTGGCCAAAGTTTGAGGTTTGCAAAGGATTGTGGGTAACAGAAGCTGGTGACAGCCCCACAAGTCACCGTATCATGGATTCCCCTAGGTGTCTAGTTTTAAAAAATGGACAGGTTTGGTAGGTTTCCCTAGGTGCCGGCTGAGCTAGAGGCCAAAATCTACAACTAGGCACTTTACAAAAAACATGTCACATTTCAATGTAAAAATGTGATGTGTCCAGGTTGCACTTCCTGTTGTGAGCATTAGGCCAACCCATGCAAGTGAGGTACCATTTCTATTGGGAGACTTGGGGGAACACAGAATAGCAAAACAAGTGTTACTGCCCCTTGTCTTTCTCTACCTTTTTTCCTTCCAAATGTAAGACAGTGTGTAAAAAAGACATCTATCTGAGAAATGCCCTATAATTCACATGCTAGTATGGGCAGCCGGGAATTCAGAGATGTGCAAATAACCACTGCTTCTCAACACCTTATCTTGTGCCCATTTTAGAAATAAACAGGTTTTCTTGATACCTGTTTTTCACTCTTTATAGTTCAGCAAATGAATTGCTGTATACCTGGTATAGAATGAAAACCCATTGCAAGGTGCAGCTCATTTATTGGCTCGGGGTACCTAGGGTTCTTGATGAACCTACAAGCCCTATGTATCCGTGCAACCAGAAGCGTCCAGCAGAAGTAATGGTAAATTGCTTTCAAAAATATAACATCGCAGGAAAAGGTTACAGAGTAAAATTTGGAATAAAATGGCTGTTTCTCTCACCTCAATTTCAATTGTTTTATTTCAGCTGTTATTTTCTGCAGGAAAGCCTTGTAGGATCTACACAAATGACCCCTTGCTGAATTCAGAATTGTTTCTAACTTTCAGAAATGTTTAGCTTTCTGGGATCCAGTATTGTTTTCACACTCATATCTTTCACTAACTGGAAGGAGGCTGAAAGCACAAAAAATAGCAAAAATGGGGTAAGTCCCTGTAAAATGCCAAAATTGGGTTGAAAAATTGGCTTTTCTGATTCAGGTCTGCCTGTTCCCGAAAGCTATGAAGATGGTGATTTTAGCAAAGGAACCCCTTTGTTGCTGCCATTTTCAGGGAAAAAAACACAAGCCTTCTTCTGCAGCCCTTTTTTCCCATTTTGTTTAAAAAATGAAATCTTCACTGTATATTGGCTAATCTCTTGGTCTCCTTCAGGAGAACCCACAAACTCTGGGTACCTCTAGAATCCCTAGGATGTGGGAAACAAAGGACTCAAATTTGGCGTGGGTAGCTTATGAGGACCAAATGTTATGAGGGCCTAAGCATGAACTGCTCCAAATAGCCAAAAAAAGGCCTGGTACCAGAGGGGGAAAACGTCTGGCACGAAGGGCTTAATAAAGTGCTTGATAACAATATTTTACTTTTTTTAAAGCTGTAAGTGGATCTGATAGTCATATATAATTCAATGCAATAATATTCTGCATTAAATCAAACATTTTTAACAAATATGAATACATTTTTGTTGTTGTGATGTCCATGACATTCAAATTAGTAAAGTACTGTAAGTGATATACCTCTTATAACTCCAAATATCCCCAAAATCATGGGCACTACATATTTCTAAGAGATCTGGACCTTAACAAAAGCCTATATAGGGAAAAGAATACCCAAGAAATCAGGGCCTTAACAGACAGCTCATGTTGGGAAAGAAATCTTGATTGCCAAAAAAAAGATACAAGTCGAGACTGCAATCCTTTGAGTTAGTGATACCACCATCACAAAAAGCTCTTAATAAGTGTGCAAAAATTCGTCAGATAGTAACGGTCTTTATTATCCAAATAAGGTGCTCACAAATAAAGTGCTCTGCATAGGGCAAACACAGTTTGAATAGTTTCCCTAGGCCGTCTGACATGGAGAACATGTCTAATCCAGCACGCAATTAAAGTGTCTTGTGCATGCCAGCAGATTACCTTAAAGAAAGTGCTAGTTTAACATGTACAATCTATATAAAAATGTATAAGTAGACATATATGTATAGACTAACACACACCCATTTTAGCTAGAATTAAACTGCCTAGCTTAACACATACAATACATATAAAAATGTGTAAGTAGACTTATATGTAGACTTACAAACACACATATTACCTATTGGCGGTCGCCACAAGGTAGTTATAGTTAGGACCTAGTTTCTATGGGAAATGTTTTGCTAAAAAGTGTGATGCAGTTTGATAACTCTTCACAAAATGTTCCAAACATATACTTTATTAAGTTCATCTTCTGTCTTGAAAGTTTTGGGGTACTCTGTCAAGCGGGGACTGAGAAAAAGGGGGGTCCCAAAATGCATTTCCCCCTTCCTTTTCCTATAGGACCTTTAGACACACCTACAGCCCGAACCACTGAATGAAATTCCATCAAATTTGACACAAAGCTAGATTTTTTTCTGCGGATCATGCTTTTTGTGATTTGGTGCAAATACATTCAGCAGTTTCTGGGAAATGTAATGCCAAAAAGTATAGATATATAGGGACAGGGATCCTCTGCAGATCCAACTGTCCACGTGCTGACATCTGATTGACTCAGAACCCTTCAGCAAGGAAGTGTTGGCAGCAATTTTGGGACTCAACTTTAGCTGAATCCCAGAAAAATAGACAAAAAAGAGAAAGAGCCCAGGGTAGAGGCACCCTGACCCCTTAGCCCTGGTGCTGGGGTCCCTGGGAGACCCATCAGGCGCTAAAAAGCATTTGATTTAAAACATCGGAAAAAACTGCAGATTTTTCTGGTTTAAAAAACACGGTCTCCCATGCTCGGGGGCATCATAGAGGAGGAGGCACACTGGGCCCCCCTCCTTAGGCTTTAATAAGCCCCGTGGACTATCACCTCCCCAGTACAAATGTCCAAATAAAAGCAGGGGACTGCACCTCTCTTAGAACCACAGATGGCCCTGGGGACCGCCATGCCCCAGAGCCTGCTCCTGCTATGTCCCGGGGTGCCCACTCCCGGGTCATAGCTGGTTGCTGTGACTTGGCAGGAGCTTTGACAGCTCCCACTGAGTCAGAGCAGATACTCTGGTTACAGCAAGTGAGAGCTGTCAAACAGCTCTCACTTGCTGGAAGCAGAGGTTTCCTCTGTTTCCCTGCCTGTAGTCATCCAGGCAGGGAAACAGAGGAAACTATTGCTCTCACAGAGAGAGTGCTGCATCTTTAGCAGCTCAATCTCTGTGACAGCAATGCTTGCTCCCACAGGAGACGGGGAGCTAGCTGGTACCGCGGGGGCCTTCAGGTTTTCCCGGCGGTCCCCAACCATTTTGACTGTATGCCCCTGGGCACCCAGATGACATCGCCAGGCCCTGGGGGAATAGGTCCCTGGGGCCAAGATCGGCTTTCAGAGGGGTGCCACATGCCCCCCTTACCTCCCAAAAAAGAAATTGTTTAGGCCGGGCCCTGGGGGATGGGGTCCCTTGTGCTGAGAATGGCCCAGGGAGTGGGGCCATGTGGTCCCCCTCCCCAGAAAAAAAACTATATTAACGCCAGGCCCTGGGAGATGGGGTCCTCGGGCTGCAATTGGCCAGGGGAGAGGGGACCGATGGCCCCTTTCTCCACCCCAAAAACTAAATGTTTAGAAGACCGGGCCCTGGTGGGTTGGGTCCCCAGGGCCAAGATCAGACCAGGGAGGGAGCTGCACTGCCCCCTCCCAAAAACAAAATAAACTGTTTAGGCCATGCCCCGGTAGATGAGTGAGAGTTATAGTTACCTTAGGGCATGAGTTATAGTTACTTGAGATAACTTGAAACATCCCCCTAACTATAACAGGTGAATTTCTACAGTTTTGTACCTTTAAAATGTGAACCTCACTATAACATCCCTGTAACCATTTGTTGTTTAAGTGAATGTCTATGGCATTTTAAATTCTATTTCCTAACTGTAACACCCCTGTAACCTTTGGTTTTTTTCCCAGTAAAAATATATATATATGCACACATACATATGTAGAAAAAATCAAAGGTTAAAGCTCAGTTATAGTTACTAAAAGGTATTTACCCTGTACAAACTGAGATTAAACTACAGAAATCTTAAATATTCTATTGCAATAGTTATAACTTTCATTTCCAATTTATCCACCACCTTCAGATTATTGTAAATAGCGGACCTCATTAGTCACTCTTTTCAGTACACTAACCAGACAACACTAACTATAACTTGCCACTCTACCATGCACTGTGTTGTGAAAAATAATGTAATCTGAAAGGTTATAAGTGTTGTTATGAATGCTATGATGTCACATGTTCTATGTGATGTAGCATGCAAGGTTATAAAGAGTGCATGGAAAAAGAATGAGTTATAGTTAATGCAGTGTGGCAAGTGAGGTGACAAAACTGTCTTTTCGGAGGTGTGCAACTTTAAGTGATTTGAAGGTGGTGCGTCAAAATGTTAATTATAATTATAGCTTTACAATCTTCAATGTTTGTGTATTTTAAGTTAGGTTTGTATAGAAAGAATACATAAGGGGGGTCATTCTGACCCTGGCGGTCCATGACCGCCATGGCGGAGGGCAGCGGAAGCACCGCCAACAGGCTGGCGGTGCTTCCTGGGCGATTCTGACCGCGGCGGTAAAGCCGCGGTCAGAAAAGGGGAGTCGGCGGTTTCCCGCCGGTTTCCCGCTGGCCCAGGGAATCCGCCATGGCGGCGCTGCTTGCACACCGCCATGGGGATTCCGACCCCCTTCCCGCCAGCCTGTTTCTGGCAGTGTCCACCGCCAGAACCAGGATGGCGGGAACGGGTGCCGTGGGGCCCCTGGGGGCCCCTACACTGCCCATGCCACTGGCATGGGCAGTGCAGGGGCCCCCTAACAGGGCCCCACAAAGATTTTCACCGTCTGATTTGTAGACAGTGAAAATCGCGACGGGTGCCACTGCACCCGTCGCACCCCTGCAACTCCGCCGGCTCCATTCGGAGCCGGCTTCATTGTTGAAGGGGCTTTCCCGCTGGGCCGGCCAGCGGTCTTCTGGCGGTCGCCCGCCGGCCCAGCGGGAAGCCGGAATGGCCGCCGCGGTCTTTTGACCGCGGAGCGGTCGTTCGGCGGGAACCGCTTGGCGGGCGGCGACTGCCGACCGCCGCGGTCAGAATGACCGCCAAGGTATTTCTAACTATGAATTCTCTTTAATCTTTGTTTTTTCATTCTATGTTAATGTGTTTTCTTTTTTAATAAAAATGTGTTTCAAATCGCAGTGTGGAGTGTCATTGATTGGAGTGACATTAATTGGAGTGTGCTACAGTACAGTGCAGGAGGTTATTGTAGAGTCTAGTCTCATAGACTGGAGTATTATAGAATGGAATAAAGTAGAGTCAAGTAGAGTGGATTGGCATAGCATACAGTGGAGTAAAGTGTTGTATAGTGGAGAGGTGTGGTTTGTCATGTCGTGGAGTACTGGAGAGTGAAGCAGCGTGTTGTACAGTATAGAAGCGTGTCAAACAGTAGAGCTGAGTGTTGTACAGTGGACTGTTATGTAGTAGTTAGAGTGAGGTACAGTATTGTACAGTGAAGAAGAGTTGAGTGGTGTGGTGTGATGTAGTGTGAAGTAAAAAAAAATGTGTTGTAGAGTACAGTGGCATGGAGTGTACTGGAATAGCATAGGTAGTAAACTGTTATAAATTAGAGTTAGGTCTCATACAAGAGAGTGGAGTGCAGTGTTGTAAAGAAAAGCTTTGTATAGTGGAATAGAGTGTTGTAAATTGGAGCGCATGGGCATAGAGTGGAATAGAATGTTGTACAGTGCAATGAAGAGTGGTAGCCCCTTATAGAATGGAGTTATATGGAGTGGAAAAGAGTGTCATACAATGGAGGGGCATAGAGTGGAGTTGCATACAGTGGAATATTGTACAGTGAAGTGTAGAAGAGTGGAGTGGAATAGCATAGACTGGAGTGGTGTACCCCAGAGTGGGGTAGAGTAGAGTAGGGTACAATTGATTAGCTTAGATTGGGGTGGCATACACTGAAGTGGCATAGCATAGAGTGGAGGAAACTTTTATAAACTGAAGTGGTTTCTCATACAGTACAGTGGTGTGCTGTGTCCTGCAGTGCTGGAAACTGTCATAGAGTGGAATAGAGTGGTGTACAATGCATTGTATAGGCATAGCATTGAGTGCAAATTTGGCAGTGGAGTGTACAGGGATAGAGTGGAGTAGAGTCTAGTAGAGTGGCATAGAGTGTAGTTTTGTAGAGTAGAGTTATATAGAGTGGAGGATAGTATACTGGAGTAGTGTGGAGTGGAGTAGCTTACAGTGGAGTGGCAGAAAGTGGATTAGCGTAGAGTGGAGTAGGATAGACTGGAGTGGCATACAGTGGAGTGGTTTAGACTCAAGTGGTATATTGAGGGGTAGGGTTGAGTTCAATAACATAAAGTGAAGTGGCATACAGTGGAGAGGGGTGGAGTGGAAGTCCTTACAGTAGGGGGTAAAGATTAAAGTTGTGTACAGTGTAATAGTGTAGCATGGAGTGGCATATAATGGAATAGCGTAGAGTGGAGTGGAGTAGAGGAGAATAGTGTAGAGTGGAGTGGCGTACAGTGGGGTTGTGTAAACTGGAGTAATGTACAATTGAGTGGGGTAGAGTGTAACAGCATATAGTGGAGAGGCATAGAATGGAGTGGTGTCCACTGGACTAGCATAGAATGGAGTCTCATAGAGTGGAGTGGTGTAGACTGGAGTGGCGTAGACTAGAGTAGCATATAGTAGAGTGGCATATAGTGGAATAGCCTAGAGCGTAGTGGTGTACAGTAGAGAGGAGTAGACTGAAATAGTGTATAGTGGAGTAGCATACTATGCAGTGGTGTACAGTGAAGTGGTGTAGATTGGAGTGGTGTATACTGGAATAGGGTAGAGTGTAATAGCATACAGTAGTGTGGCATACAGTGGAGTGGTGTTCAGTGGAATATCACAGAATGGAGTGGGGTAGAGTGGAGTGGCATACACTGGAAAGGCATAGAGTGGAGTACCATACAGTACAGTGGCATACAGTGGAACAGCATAGAGTGAAGTGGCACACAGTGAATGGCGCAGAGGGGAATTATATTTACTGGAATAGCGTGTAGTAGCGTGGCGTACAATATGGTGGCATTCACTGAAGAGGTGTAGAGTGAAGTAATATACAGTTTAATAGTGTAGAATGCACTTGCATATAGTGGAGATATGTACAGTGTAATAGGGTAGAATGGAGTGGTGCAGAGTGGAGTGTTGTACAATGGAGGTACATAGAGCGTAATAGTGTATAGTGGAGCAGCATACTGTTGAGTAGTGTATAATGGAGTGGTGTAAACTGGAGTGGCATACAGTGGTGTGGGGCAGAGTGAAATAGCAAACAGTGGAGAACTGTACAGTGGAGTGGGGGCCAATCAAAAAGCATAGAATGAAGTGGCATAGAGTGGATTGACATACACTAGAGTGGCATAAGGTGGAATAGCATACGGTGCAGTGTTATAGAGTGAAGGGGCATACTGTGTAATAGAGTAAAGTGGAATAGTGTACAGTAGAATGGCATAGAGATGAATAGCATATAGTGGAGTAGCAATTAATGGAGTGGAGTACAGTGAAGTGACACAAATTGGAGTGTAGTACAGTGGCATTGCGAACAGTGTAATAGAATAGAGTGGAGTGAAGTAAAATGCATTCTCACACAGTGGAGAGGCATAGAGTGGAGTGCCATGGAGTACAATAACATATAGTGGGGTGGCTACAGTGTTGTGGCATATGGATGTATGTGAAATGTAGCAGCAATGTAGATTATGGTATGCAGAGTAACACAAAGCAGCGAATTGCGTTGCCTTGCATTTCTCCATATTTACCAATCAATGCAGAGCCATGTATGGTAGCCTTGAATTGCTTTGTAAATCTGACTTAAGTATCGCATTGACCACGCAACACCATGAGTGACACAAAGGTGCCGGAACCCAATAATACAGATAGGCCTTACTTATATTTTGGACTATGGAGTACCTTGATAATTTTGCAGTATACTGTAGTACATGGTGGTGACAAGCCAGTATATAATTTGGGAATGGCTGTTTTTTTAGACTGAAAAGGCGGCCATATTGTTTTCATTACACTTTGGCTGTGTTCAGTATTAAGGCCTTAGATATAGGTAAGTAGTAGGTCCCTAATAATTACCACTTTATTAAGTGTAATAGGTAGGGTAGGTTATTCATATGTTTAATATATTTTAAAATACGTTTACAGCAGTGTACTGTAGCAGTTTCACAAAATCTGTGAAATTCCATGAAAGTACGGTGGTGACAGATGTCACTAAGGGCCATATGTACGCAAGCTTTTTCCCATAGACACAGAATGGGTAAAATCCTTTGGTACATCTGGCCCTAAGTCACTTAGAAATACCTACCCTACTTAACTGCATTACCCAAAAAGCATAATTTCTGCACCATAATGCATAATCCTGTAAAATTTAATGTATCCCTCTATAGATCTGGGAAGTTTTGTGGTTATTCGCCAAACAGGTTGAAAGTTATTAGGGCTGTAATAGCTGAGGAATTCCTATCTTTGGGAATACTAACTATAACTAGAGAGGGGCAATCGGATTTAATGTGATTTCTTTCTTTTTATCCATGGTATTTATTATGTATTTGATTCTTGTTTTACATAACCTTGTGACCTTAAATATGTCTTTTAGTTGTTCATGTAGTAATTCTGAAACTTTACACATGCAGTCTAGTTTATTTTTTGGTCTTCCTTGCTGCTTTTTTGTGCTACATATGAATCCCAAAGTGAATGTACATCAATCATCGTTGTTATAAAAAGTAAAATGATTACTTTTTTTTCTAATGTCCATTTATCATGTCTGCCATATAGAGGTTTGTGTAGCTCACTGCTAGGTCACCCTTCCATTTTGTTGCACAAGAGTACATAGGGAACAAGTTGTTTGTTTGGCTTGTTGGGCACAGTTTTATTTTGCAAGCCAGAAAACTTAAGCAGATTAGGATGTATTCCATTCATCATATATTTGTTTATAGGATTCCCTTAGCATGTGACCATAAATGGGTCTTTCAGTTGTTTCATGTAGTAAATCTGAAAATATACATATTGTATTATTGTATTACAGATTTGCACAGTGTGTGACTACCCGAAGGCTTCCCAGTGCTACGTGAGTCTATGGGTTCATCCAGGATCATCTGTGAGGCTGTATGACCCTCCTAATTAGGGTATGTCCAAGTTTTAAGTAATTTCCTGAAAATAGTCATGTTAGGCTCATTTCTTAGCTCAGTCAGCATTGAGTTCCATAGTTTTGGGGTCAGATTAGAGAAGAATCCTCCCCTCAATCTGGTCCATTGTATTTGCGGGAACCCTAAAGAGTCTAGCGTTTGAGGATCTTAAAAACCTGCTGGCTGAATAGGGAGACAAATGGGCCCTAATCAAAGCTGGTCCCTAATTGCTGATTCCTTTGGGTGAAAGACACAGGGTCATACTTATGAGCTCCTAGTGCCGCAGGAGCAAAACTTTACGTGACGCTCCAGTGGCGCTAACCTCAGCTCCATATTTACAAGGAGGTGTAACGTCACTTTTTGTGGCGTTAAACCTCCTTGTGAATATGGGCCCCTCTGAGGCAGTTATCTGCATCAGAGGGGCTTCCAACAGGTGTTGCTGTGGGCATGCCACAGCAACACCCATTGCATTTTGACGCTGCCTCAAATTTACAAGGTTTCGTAAACCTGAGGCAGCGCCAAAATCTAACGCCCCCAGGGGTGGCATTAGCAAGGCACAACAAGGAGGAATACTTTTATTCCTCCTAATTTCCTGCTTTTTCTATGCGTACTGCATTCTGCAGCACGCATAGCTAGAGCAAAATGCCACAAATGATTGCTTATGTGTGGGAAGGTGTCCCTTCCTGCACATAAACAATCATTTGAAAATGACACTTTGGCACTTCTGTGTGTGCTGCATTATGCAGCACACACAGAAGTGCCAAAGCGCCATCAGTGATTGTTTATGTGCGGGAAGGGGCACCTTCCTGCCCATAAACAATCACACCACTCAATGCAGACATCCTTGCACGATGGTGCAAGGATGCCTGCATTGGCGCTGCCAGCTAAATTTTGTGCCAGCGCAGGGGAAACACAGAGATCATTTAAATACGGTGCATCCCTCATTTGTGAAAATGATGGAGCGTGGCGCTGCCACTTTTGGCACAGAGTTGCACTCTGTCATTTTCACATAAATATGGGCCACAGTGTCTTGAATTTTATTCTTTCCACCACTGGAAGCCAGTGCAAGGTGGCCAGGGCACATTTTGCCGTAGGGTACTTGAATAGCTTGAACATGGTTCCTGCTGCCGCATTTTGGCCTACCTGGAGTCTCTTAATAATGGCTTTAGGTAAACCCATATACAGGGAATTCCTGTAGTCCAGATGGGAAAGAATAAGCGCCTGGACCACTTTTTTTGTGGTTTGCGTAGGTAGCAGGTCAAGGATTTTGCGTAGTTCTCAACATGCATGATGTTGTCAATTTTTTTGCTTGGACTTTCATGGACCGAGAACTATCCAACCACATGCCCATTCTTTTTATAGGGGAGAAGGGATTTGGTCAAGTTCCCAAGCACTCTGGCCAGTCAAGCGTTAGTTGTGGCATTCATTTGTTCCCCAAAAGCATCAGCTCAGTTTTATCTTCATTCAATTTCAGTGAACAATTCGCAATCTACCACGCTACTTTCTCTAGGCAAGGGGCCAGTTGCTATTGCTAACCTGTCTCAGGGGCAAGGGGCACGACCAGTTGTGTGTCATCGGCGTAGGAAACAATTAACACCCTAAATTCCATGAAAATGTCTGCCAGAGGCCGCACACAGATGTTAAAAAGTGTGGGGCTAAGTGCTGATCCCTGAAGAACCCCACACTGCACGGGGCAACCTCTGAATAGCCAGGGGTTCACAGATTTGAAAAGTCCTGTCTTTTAGGAAAGAAGAAAGCCAACTTGAAGCGCTGTCTCATATTCCAATTTCACTCATCCTGAGTACAAGGATCTCCTTGTCAACTTTATCAAACGCTGCACTCGAATTGAGAAGAATAATGGCCGCAGAGCCTCCTTTATCCAACAATATTTGTAACTCCTCCATTATAGCTAGTAATGCCGATTCCGTTTTGTGTTTTGGAAAAAATACCATCTGGGTAGGGGTGAGGCAAGAATTTTCTTCTAGAAATAGGGATAGATTTTGGTTAATATGCTTTTCTAGTACTTTCCCATGATTGGCAACAGAGGAATAGGTATATAGTTACTGGAGAATGCGGGGACAAGATTAGTTTTTTTTTTGTTATCAGAGGTTTGGCCACTGCATGTTTCCAGTCTTAGGGAACTATCCAAGTGGAGAGTGATAGATTAAAAAGATCCAGGAGTGTGGGGAAGATCACATGTGTTCTTTGATGGAAAATGTGGAGTGGGGCCATATCTAGAGGGAAGCTCGATTTGACTTTTTCAAATAAAGCTGGGAGTGCTTCGGTGGTGATCTGGGGAAATTTAGAGAGACTTGTTGCCTCCCGAAAGCTAATGCGTGTTTCTGGTAGAATAGGTAAGGTTTTCTTTGTCTTTAGTCAGTAACTATAAATACCAGCGACTTTGGGCCAGATGTAGATCTTGGCGGTATTACCACCAAGCCACACCGGCGGCCGACCCAAAAAGACTGTCACATCAGCAGCCTTCTGCCTGCCATAATTAGATGTATTGTGACTAGACCACCATGTCAGAGTGTTTTCTGTTGCTTCAGTTACATCCCTAAGCTGACGTGGTGGACTCCAGTATTGTCAATGAGCCCTCCGTCACCATCTAGGTCAGACAGTTGTGCTGGTGGTGTGTCAGTGATAGGCCTGTGATGGCAGGAGACCATTGTGGGACCTGTTTAACATAGTACTATGGCTGTGGCCATTGGTTGGATGCTAGCAGCCAACACCTGTTGTAAATTGGACAATTGTTAACATCTGCAAAACACACCATAAAACACACTCCATTTCATACCATGATCCTTTGCCATCAAGCTGCAGAAGACCAGACAATAACCAGAATTCATGACATAGGAGACATTTTTTTTCTGTCTTTCTCTCCCTCTGTGTTTTGTTAAATTGACACTATTTCAGTACCCTTCATTTTTTGAGCACTAGATTTGTTTAGAAACAATTCACAATAGCAGGGAGGAAAAATCCTCATTTCACAAAGGGAGAGCTGTCTGTCATAGTGGATGAAATCATTAGAGTAGAGCCATAATTGTTTGGAGCACAAGTCCAAAATACTACCATATCCCAGAAGAAGCAAATGTGAGCCAGAATAGTTGACAGAGTGAATGCTGTAGCAAACAACCTGCGCACACAGGATGAAATTAGGAAGAGGTGGAACGACATGTGGGGGAAAGTCCGTTCACTGGCCTCCAAGCGTCACCTGCAGGCTCATAGGACAGTGTGGCTCTCATCTCTCCCCATTACTACTCTAACCCTGAGAGGAGAACGTCTTGCAGATCCTACATCCTGAAGGTTTGACAAGAATCCCTGATGGAGTGTAGACTGGTAAGTTACATCTATGAATGTCTCAGTAATCACTAATGGAGTCTTGCCCTTAAGTTAGACATTTAGAATGCTGCAAAACCTTTAGCAAACTTTGACTACACAAAATATATTGTGTCATAATAATTACAAGAAGCATAGTTGTAGCTCTCATTTTAACAATGTGCAATATGCATAGTAAGACTGTGTGTAGTTCCCCATGGATCACCCCTTGCATGGGCTCTGCCCATTACTTTCTATCAATGTATGTTATTGTGATTCCCAAAATAAGTCCAGAACTACATCCTTTTTCCCAGGAAAAGTAAAGTCTTTCTATGTGGTATTTTCTGCTTGCTACATCACATTCATATGTGTGTACAAGTTGCAAAGGCGTGTTCATTTCCAATAAAGTAATTGAAAGGGATATGTGTAACTTACTTTTCAAACAAGTATTATCTGTGGTGTCAACAAATGACTCCAATAACCATGATGCACTGTTTTTGAATCTGAAAAACAATAGTGCACTGTAATGTTGTTCCACTGTCCTTTACTTACATATGTCCACACATTTCAAAAACTAGTACATTTGTCAGTCACTATGACATGCTATGGATTAAAATGTCACATTTTGTGTACCTCAACCATGTTGACACCTGCTCATAGTGACAATGAATTGATGAAAATGCTTATAATATTAATTGTCTTTGCATCCAGGATAACCAAAAATGTGTTGTGGCATGCTGAATAGAATTAGTAGCCACACACAAGTTAATTTGTGCTGTCCAAATGATAACTAACTACAGTTGGATTTGTAATATGAATCACTTTTAATTCAATGTATTACAGCCTGCTAGGCCTTGGAATGGTCTAGTACACCAATCTACTCACCACCGTGTTGGGTTGAATGTTTGTCACATGTAACCTTCAGATCTGAAATAACACTTTTGCATTTCAGGACATCTCTACAAGGTCAGCCCTGGAGTTGTCATCTGTGTAAATTAGGCTTAATTTGTAAAATAATTAAAATCACACAAAGGCCTAATCGGTCTATCACTCTCTTTCTGGTTTTTAGTTTGGCCCTTTTGTAGACAAAGACACATAAATTGTACAAACTATATATTGATTACATATTCTCTGTAAGCTTCACAGGTCCAAACACCCAGCCCAGTGAACTACCATCTGGCAGAAAACCTACCTCTACTCCAGCCCAGGAGCAAGCCTTCAGTGAGGGCTCCAATGCTGCAAGTCAAGATGACCACAAGCCAGCTGGTCCATCTAGTCTGTCTTGCCAGACAGTTCCAGTGAGTCAAACTCAGCCCACACCTGCACCTACCATCTCACCTGCAGCAAAATCTTAGGGCCTTATTTATACTTTTTGGTGCAAAACTGCACTAAGGCAGTTTTGCCCCAAAAAGTTTTGCACCGGCTTGCACCATTTTTTAGCACCAGCTGCGCACCATATTTAAGGAATGGTTCAAGCCGGTGCAAAGGGTAGGCTAGATTAAAAAAAAATGACGTTAGGCAGTTTTGAGTCAAAATAAATTATTCTGACCAGATTAACATCATTTTTTGACGCTAAGGGGCATATTTATACTCTGTTTGCACTGAATTAGCGTCATTTTTTTTTTACTCTAATTCAGTGCAAAACTAACTCCATATTTATACTTTGGTGCTAGACCCGTCTAGCACAAAATTTATGGAGTTAAAGTCATTTTATGGAAGTGGAAACCTACCTTGCCTTAATGAGATGCAAGGTAGGCGTTCCCGTGCAAAAAAATGACTCTATGGCCTTAACACCATATTTATACTCCCATGTAAAAATGGTGCAAGGGAGGGAGGAGGGGTCAAAAAATGGGGCAAAGCTTGCTTTGCCCCATTTTTTAAGACCTGGGTCAGGGCAGGTGTTAGGGGACCTGTGGCCCTATTTCCATGGTGGAACACCATGGAATAAGCCCAGAGGTGCCCTCCCTAGGCCTAGGGGCACCCCCACCCACACTAGAGGGACTGCGAGGATGGGGGACCCCATCCCAGGTAAGTACAGGTAAGTGCATTTTATTTTTTAAAGTGCCATAGGGGGCCATGAAATGGGCCCCCATACATGGCACCGGGTGCAATGACCATGCCCAGGGGAACCCTGTCCTCTGTGCTGGCCACTGGGGTGGTGTTTGGGGTGGCATGACTCCTGCCTTTTTTAAGGCAGGAGTCATGTGGCATGGTAGGTTTAGCACCATAAAATGACGCTAATCTGGTTAGAGTCATTTTTTTTTACTCTAACCTGCCTAAAGCCATTGTTTGGTGCTAAACCCTCTTCTTCCATACTGCCAGCCACACCCGACGAAAGTAATTTTTTTTAACTCTAGCCTACCCTTTGCACCAGCTTGCACCATTCCATAAATATGGTGCCTGGCTGGTGCACAGAAATGGTGCAAGCCGGTGCTAAACCTTTTGGTGCAAAACTGAGTTAGTGCAGTTTTGCAGCAAAAAGTATAAATAAGGGCCTATATTTAGTAAGTTTGCGCCACTTTTGTTTCATAAAATGACGTTAATGCGGTGCAAAAAAAGTTTAAATCAGGGCCTTGGTGCTAGATGGGTCTAGCACCAAAGTATAAATATGGAGTTAGTTTTGCACCGAATTAGAGTAAAAAAAAATGACACTAATTCGGTGCAAACAGAGTATAAATATGCCGCAGAGTATAAATATGCCCCTAAATATGGCGTTAAGGCCATAGAGTCATTTTTGGCACGGGAACGCCTACCTTGCATCTCATTAAGGCAAAGTAGATCTCCACTTTAAAAAAATGACTTTAACTTCATAAATTTGGTGCTAGAGGGGTCTAGCACCAAAGTATAAATATGGAGTTAGTTTTGCCCCGAATTAGAGTAAAAAAAATGACACTAATTCGGTGCAAACAGAGTATAAATATGCCCCTTAGTGTGAGGACGCCTCCACTTTCTTTGCACTGAGGAGGTAAACACCAATCCTGTATCCCCCAGCCCTAGGTGTTGTCAAGATACCTACAATACAGCCTCCAGTTCTGCTAGGACCCTGTGGGATGGGACACACATACTCAAGGGGACAGGCTAGTGGTGGTAGGGGTCATAGGAAGGAATTTGTGGGCCAGCCAAAGGAGGTCAATGGGGTTTTTGTCAGCCAGACCATCATTGACCAAGTCTTGGGAGCAGTACAACAACCCAAAGACATGATGAGCCAGGTTGTAATTGAGCTCTGAGAAATTAAGGAGATTTAGACAGAGCACATCTTGGAACTACAGAACCACAATGAAAAAATGAGCTCCCTGACTGGGGTGCTATTTGACATTTACCACCAAATGCACAGGGCTTTTCCCATTCCATCCGCCCCTGTCTGTGTTCCCTCCACATTTGGGCAAAGTACACCACTGCCAGCCCCAAACAGCGAGGCCCTCCCACATGATAAGCCTGCATCTACCATCCCAGTACTTGTACCTGTGCCCTCCCCATTCCTGGAGGAGATTGTCATCCGGACCACCAGGAGAGGATGGCAAGACCAACACCACCCCCTCCAAGAGACACATAGCCTAATTTCCTCCTATGTATGTCTACCATTCACTCTGTGGACTATTTCAGGGGCACATTGACCTTTTCTGAGGACATTTGTATTTTGAATGTTAGACTCCAAACAGTTTTTGGCTCAACTTCCATATTTCCATCCACCATGATAGACCCTTTTTTGTTTTTTTATTCACCTTATTCTTTATTTGTGTCATGATAATAAATGTTATGGACACAGACTACAACACTCTTGTTTGATTATTTGTGGTCTATCATTTGTCATGTCCGTCTTCCACCATCATGTTGTCAAATCTTTTGAACATTAATTTACCAAAAAATGTTGAAATTACAAAGAGGTAAAGTGTTAACCAATTTAGTCAAAGAAAACAAACTCAACTCAGAATGTATTTGGAACAAACATTTGTTGGCAACAAATCCTTATAAAAATGAAATCTGGGTTTCACTAACCAGGCCTAAACCCAGTAGTCTGTGCCCTTCAGGATTACACATTCAATGACCTTGACACCATGGAGGAAAGGGAATATTCAATGGTATCAAATAAAATAGGCAAACTATCACTGATGCATGTCATCAGCTGAAGAGATACATCCTGCCCTCACAACAGGAATCCTAGATCATGAACACCAATGGTCTACATCATGGCAGTAATAATATTTGAGGCCATGTGACTATTACAGGACACTGTGGCATCTGGTGCAATAACACATTCAGCAGTCAGTGGTGTGCTAACAAAAAGTTCAATCACCTATGAGGAATCACATCAACAGCTACCTCCACTGTCCAAAAATTGAGGATTTAGCCAATGTGAAGGAAGAAGTTTGCTAAGGCTTTACATACACATGCGGCTTGAGAAAGTCAAGTGGCACATAATGCCTTGATGGCACCATCACACAGGACCCTGGAACAGAATAACAAGGGAAAATATTTTTTACCACATATTAAATTGAACTCAATTGACAAGTCATGAGGACACACTTACTTAGCACAAGCACAGTTAATCTATGTCAATGACCACAGTAGTCAATGTAGGGAAGCTCTGATCCAATAACATCTTTGCCTCAAACTTTTCTACACTGATCATTTCTTACAAATTACCATAGCAGACAGACCTTATGTCACGAATTGTACTGACATTGGAGATTACAATTTGTAAAGATAAACTTACACTCAGATGATGAAGTGGTCAATCATATCTTGATGTAAGCCAGCTCCTTCTTCTTCAACACTGTCATCTTCATTGGGCAATTCAAAATTCTCACCCAGAGGCTCATCACGGTCTCCCTCCTCTGCGGTTACAGGGATATTTCTCTGCAGGGTAATGTTATGAAGAATGCAGCAGGAAACCCTGATTTGGCACACCTTATCGGGTTTGTAGGGGAAGGCTCCAGTGGTCTTGTCCAGGCACCTATACCTGGCCTTCAGGAGCCCAGAAGCCCACTCCACTGGCTCCCGTGTTCTTCTATAGGCATCATTGAAGCAGACATCCCTTGGTGTTGTTAAATTTCTCAGTGATGCCAATAACCATGGTCAGTTAGGATACTCTGAGTCTCCTACATGGAAGAAACACATCAACAGAACACTCACATATCTAGCCATTGTCCCTTCCTAAACTAGGATTCAGGCAAAAGATCATCAAGTCGTATTGTACTTACCAACAAGCCAGGCCATCTCACACTAAAGTTGTGACATCTGCATGGGTATGTTGCTGTTCTGCAGTATGAATGAATCGTGTGTTGACCCAGGGAAACGGACACACACACTTGAGATTTATAAGTCTGGCAAGCTGACAACCTGCACATTGATGGAATGGAAGTTCTTCTGATTGCTGTACACCTGTTCACTTGCATGTGGTGGCACCAAGATAATATGTGTGCCATCTATTGCTCCAACCACTTGTGGAATTCCACTCAAAGCATAACATTTTCCCTTCAAGGTGGCCAAATCATTTGGATGTGGGAATTGGATGTACCGGTTGGTATGTTTCATCAAGGAAGCAAGGACTTCCTGTATCACAGCACTGAAAGTTCATTGGGACATGGCCCCAGATACTGCCACAGTGTATTGAAGGGTACTAGTGGCAACAAAATGCAGTACTGCCATGAGTTTCACTATTGGTGTTATGGCTGTTGCATTCATATTGGGAAGCAGGAGATCAGGCTCCAACTGCTGACACAAATCCAAGATAGTTTGCCTATTTAGACAATATTGCTTGATTACGTCCCTTTGCTACATGGTGGCAAGGTCTGGAAAGGACTTGGAAAACCTGACACTGTCCCCTCCTGCTCAAGGCTGGGTTTATATGTCTGTATGTACAGAAAATAAAATATCAGAAAAAAAATGGCAACACACATCTGATTTCTTGGTAACAGTAGAACTGTCACTAGGTAATACATGTACACATATTAACATCAAATACTTGGACCTCAAAAATGTCTTAAAAGTCTTTGTGATCATTATGTACAAATATTACATTTGGACTGTACAGATACCCTAAAGCTTTTGTATCTGTTTTTTCAGCATCAACTAGGCAAGGCGAAGGTGACAGTGGTCACATCAGTGGGGATGAAGCTGGCCACTGGGAATCGGGAGTGGAAACCATCAATACTGAGGGACCCAGTGACACAGAGGGTAAGGGGACTGGCCAGCAGGTAACACGGGAATCTACATGTTGCTCAGAGACCTCCAATGAAGACCAGTTCCTAGTGGAGCAGGCCCAGAAGGGACTGTGACACCTACATCTTCATCCCCCCATTCCAATCTCCACCCTTCCTCTTACTCCCCCCCCCCCAGGTGGCTATAGCTACCTCCCTAAAAGGGGCAGCATCACCTTTGCTGTGGGTACCTCTGGCCAGGTGTTCCAGGCTGCGCTCATTTAGGAGGCAGTTGACCTATTACAGATGACCACTGTAGGTCAGACTGCACTTCTGAATGCCATCCAGGGGCTGGCTAGCCAGAACACCTAAATGCTAGCTGACTTGGATAGAATTCATGGTGCCTTGTGTGGCCTACAGCGGTCATTCTAGGGTCTGGCCTCCTCATTGGCTGCAGCCACCCAACCTTGTGTCCACACTCCCACCCCTTCTTCATCCCAAATCCCACCACCCAGCCCTATCCAAAGCACAAGCAAACATATGCACGCATTCACCCACAACAACAACACACAAGCAGCACATTCCAACACAGACACAGCAAAAAATACAGGCACAGACACACACATGCAGACACCACACATACTACCACCATCACCACAAGCACACCCACTGGCATCACACCCACCATGACACAACCACACACCCACACCACCAGCAAACCCACAGACACAACACCCACACACAATGCAAGCACACTCCGAGTCAGTGTGCCCACCACCACACACGCATGCACCAGCAAACGCACAGGCACCAAAACATACCACACCTACTACACATGCATCCACACACGCATACTGGACACAAATGGCCATGCTTACCCATCCAACAATCAGTTAGAGACACAAATCTAAAGACACAGCACATACATCATACCCTCAAGCACCCACACCTTCAACACGCACACTCACAACGGACACAGACACTCCCACTACCTCCCAAACCCAACTCCCTGAAGACTACCCTACCCTTTTTCCAATGACAGACCTTCTTTTTTTCCTGGCACTGACCCCTCCCAAACACCCAAACAACTTTCTAACACTTCTACCTCCCAAACCACACCTTCCATATCCCACCCCCTTCCAAACATAAATCAGTCCCCTCAAATCCCAAACCACTGCTACCAAACCCACCCCTCCCAAATTCAAACCCACTGCTCCCAAAAACAAACCCACCCCACCCAAATCCAAACCCACCTCTCCCAAATCCAAGGTTGCACTGTCCCCACTAAGATCATTGAGGTATCTGCTCTCTGCCCGATAGATGGCCCTTCCAGATGAGGTTTGTTCTGGCAGTGAATTTAGGAGGTAGGTGATGGGCCTGAAAGGCATTGTGGCCCCAATGGGTTAAAGCTTTGTGTATTTATTCTGATGGACTTTTCAGAATTACCCTTGAGAGACTTATTTCATCCATATACAAAGAGCATTATTTTGAGAATACCTTTGTCCTTGCCTTATTTTTTCATTGTTACTAATTGTTTGTAGGTTGTATATCTCAAATATCTTTTAAATGTATACATTAGTGTTGTAAATTTGTGATGGACTTATTAATTTCAGTGCAAGCATTCATGTTGTTACTGGACACTTACACCAAAATCATGTATGTTTCTGTTTTTTTGACTAGAGAACGGCATGTGTGTTTATTTTGACACGTTGTGCCAATAATATGCACATATGCATTACACAGGGAATCCTGCACTTTACAGTTAAATGGGATCATATTTTTGTGAACATGTGATCTTCATACATCTCTGCCATGTTTGCACTTCTCCAGTAATAGTTGTAGCAGGTTCAGTGTACACCTACCTCTAGCATGTTATAGTGTAACTGTGACATTACCATGGGATTGTTTGGTTCAGATTGGGTATAATGTTTCTGTTGATACTTTTGATATTGTAGGTACATTTTTGCACACACTTGTGCGGACACATTTCAATTTGTGATTGTTGAGACAATTGTGTAGGTGTTCATTGTCATGAAGACAGTCTGTACCAGATTGGTTGATGCTACTTATGTATCAAGGTCTGTTCTGATACATTTTCTGACTACATCATTAGACACTTGCACTCATTAGTGAGCTATGCACGTGTCCAGTATTACTGTGATTCCACAACACTGAGGGTAACAGGAATGCCTGTGACTTATCCTCTGTTCCGGCGGTGATATGGTTGATTTCCATCTTGGACTTGGCCCAGGAGCAACAGGAGGACTGGTAGCAGTGGGTTCATGGTGGCAAGATGCGTGGAAAGCATTTAAAAGGTGAGTTTCGTCGTTAAATATCTCCCAATCTGCCAATTCAGGTGTGGAGGTTTAGCCGCAACAGTTGCATCAGCGGGACTGCACATCGTGATTGGCTTGGTGGTGAAAGGTCTGTCATCCCACTGCCACTGCCAGCCGCTTTTGCCTATGGTGCCATCGACGTGGGCGAAGATTCCTGGCAGTGATGGTGGGCCTTTGGTGGTCTTTTGCCTATGCTCACACTGACATCTAAATACAGCAGGTGAACCGCTGGAGGGCGCGAGTTATAGTTACCTTAGGGCAAAAATGATAGTTACTTGAGAAAACTCTAACTATAACAGGTGAATTTCTATGTTTTTGTACATTTAAAATGTGAGCCTAACTATAACATTCCTGTAACCTTTGTTTTTTTAAGTGAATATTTAGGTTTCTTCTAAATTTTATTTCCTGCCTATAACATCACTGTAACCTTTGTTTTTTTCAGTGAATGTCTATGATTGTTTTTACGTAAAGTAATCTCTATTACTGTAAGTTAATCCAACCACCGCACAGGGCCTTTGGATGTGCACAGTGGGGGTTGGTCGTAGGGCCTGGCCTCTGGCGAGCCTAAGCAGCCAACCTCCCTAACCACCCAATCCCATGCTGCGCATGGCCTTTAGCCATGCACGGCAAGAGTTGGCAATGGCCTATCTCTCTGGGTATGAGAGGGTGTATCTGGGTGTGAGAGTGGGTACATCTGTGTCTTAGTGGGTTGGTGGGTGGGGGTGTCAGTGTGTGGGTCTGTGAGTGGGTTTGTGAGGGTTCAGTGGGTCTGTGAGTGGGTGTGTGAGAGTCTGAGTGGGTCTGTGAGTGGGTGTATGAGTCTTAGTAGGTCTGTGAGTGGGATCAACTTTTAGTATGAACCTTAACATTTTAAAGTTTAAAAGAAATGAAAGAAGGAAAATGACCACAAACACACCTGGAGTAGAACCCTCAACTTTCAGTGTGAGGGTCTGTGACCTTAACCTTTAGGTTGTTGGTGACTCCTTTCTGTGACGCTCCCAGACATACCTATGACAGTCTACCCACGAAAAGAAGCATGGATGTTCCATCACTTGCAAGGTTTACAGTCAAAACACTAGTAAATAAACAAACTCCCTGCTAAGCGATACTAGGATTTGAACCTTCAGTCTACTGAGTGACAGCACAATACCTTGACCATTAGGACAGAAGTGACTCAGCTCCACTCTGCATCCATAACATTTAAACTAAACATCTTGGTAATCTTACTCTTTCAAGTCATTGTATGGAGAGACCCTTCAAATTACAATCTCTCTCTCTCTCTCTCTCTCTCTCTCTCTCTCTCTCTCTCTCTCTCTCTTCCATCCCATTGTGGTATGGAAGAGAGAGAGAGTGACAGGGCTGTGGGAGAGCTTCAAGGCCCCCGCGGCCCTAGCCAGCTCCCTGTGCCCTGTGGGAGCCGTCATTGCTCCCACAAGCAGGGCTTTAAATAGCAGCTCCCTGCTTGCAGGAACAATGTTTTAATATTTATGTGCAGGGAAACGGATGAAAACTCTGATTTCTGCCAGTAGGAGCAATTTGACAGCTCCCGCTGTCAGAAAGCAGACTTTGCTTTTGCTTGGTAGGAGCTGTGAGCTCCCACCAATATTTGTCCAGGGAGGTGATGGTCCCCAAAGCTGCGGGGAGGCTCGGCGGCCCCCCGCATTGGATTTCAAGTTGTGCTCCAGGGAGTTGGCAGTTGCCGGGGCTACCGGGGGGGTCAGGAGCCCCACATTGGATTTAAACTTGGCCCCGGGAGGTGGAGGTCCCCGAGCTGCAGGGGGGGCCAGGCGGCCTCCCATTCAAATTTTAAATGTCCCCAGGATCTGGCCCACCCGGGGGCTTTAGTGAAACATATACTTGCCCCTGTATTGAGGTGTGGGTGCATATAGGTGGGTGATACCACCTCTTGATTCTCTTTCCCCTCTATCAATGGTACTATAACAGGATGTGCCAAAACTCAGACTTGGAGTCACCCAGCTACATTGGTTCCCGAGTATGTCTACCAACTGAGCTATTAGATGAGCTCACACCCTCTGTAAGGCGGAAGAAACCACCCACTAGCTCAGTTTCATCCCCAACAAGGTCTTTCATTATATATGTGGGGATCAGGGCAATAGTCAACTTGTTTCCCTGTACCATCAACCTGTGGTACTGAACAGAGTGTGTGACCCCCTCCTTCCTACTGTGGTTTTTCCAAGCAGCAACCTGTGGTAATTACATCAGGCCTAGTGTGGAAATCATACCCCCCATCATTCATGAGTCAACAATCCCTTCAAGTGGAAAAAAATGATTATGGGCTTACACATTAAAGCCCACAGAGTTAGATCCTTGACCGTACGGAAATGACAATACAGGTGGGGGAAAAAGAAAAGTGTTCTGTCACAAGGGCCATTCATGCTTAATGAAAAAGTTGGGTTTGTAAAAATAACCAAGGGACACTCAAGTAAGACCAGAGCCATCACCCTGCTTATTCACAGAATCAAAAAGTAACCTGCGTACCACATGTGGGCTTCTGAAATTAATAATAACACAAACCCCTGGGCGATCCACTGGACCCGGCCTGATCCAACCCACCCTGTGGGTAACATGATGTTAGATGCCAAGGAGAGAGGAGAGTCCCTATTCCTCATGAGCAAGTCCAAAGACTTATGAACAAGTTCATTGTGTGTCTCGCTCTTTGGTCCTCTCACAACTGTGGCACTCCAAACAGAATTACTATATATGGGCATGAAGCAGGAAATAGATTATTTAAAGGTAATTTCCTTTTTTGTATTGGACTAGGAGACCTGTTGTGACCATGACTATCCTCATCGCTCTGCATCGGTCCCTCCTCCTGATTCTTAGCTGTGATTTGGCATTTTGACTTGGAGGGTACAGAGTGTGATGGATGAAAAATAGTACAACATATACTGCCACATTGTAGGGTGTTAGAGGTAAAAACTAAATGGCCTTTAGCAATTAAAACAGTGACAGTATTGGTAGTGCCCCCTACTCCCCTGAGAGCAGCAGGCCATAAGGGTTGCTGACTAGACAATGGTGATTTAAAACGGTCATCAAGGCCCATATTTATGAAAAAGTGGCGCAACAGAGCTGATGTGCCACTTTTTCTGCAACCTCCCCCCCATGGGCAGGCACCTATCGCCACCATGTGTGCACCAAATTTATGATACGGCACACCATGGCGTATGTTAAAGAACTAGCGTCAGAAATGTTGATGCTAGTTTGGTGCTGTGTAGGATTAGTGGCAAAAAAAAAAATGGTAATTATGCAAAGTGAAAGGCGACCCACTGAAAACAATGGCAGTAAAAATGAAGCTAAAAATGGCGCAATGGATTCTCATAGATTCCACTGCACCATTTGTCTGGGGCCTCCTAACGCCAGAATGCCCCCTTGCACAAATTATGTCTGGCACAGGCATAAGGTGGTGCAAGGGTTTACAAAGTGGGGCAATGTATGCATTACCCCACTTTGTAAATATGGTGCAGGATTTTTGCCAACCTAATGCCTCATAAGCGTTTTAAAAAATGACTCTAATGTGGCGCAAGGTGGCGCAAGGGCCTTCATAAATATGGCCTCAAGTCTTTTCTCCATTGCTGAAAGGCACTCCATAATGGGGGCACGTTCTGTGCACAAATTGACCTTACCTTGACCAAGAGTTCTGCCATAGTCCATGTCACCCAAGAGAGTTGCAAATCAACACCCAACACAAGATGAGAGCCAGGGTGCAGTTCATAAGGTGGGGGTTAAGGGTCAAATCAACTTGTGTGCCCACATCAGTGACTTTATTCTGGGCCACTCTTTTAGCCCTCTTGATGTTGGCCAGGGTCTTCCTACTCTCCTCATAATTCTCCTCAGGAGGGGACACAACAAGGGAAGGACCTTGTGATAATAGATGACCATTATCCATGTCAGAAGCTACATCGGCTGTACTGGTAGAAAAGCTTGTGTCATTTAGGTTGGGCTGTGAAGATGAAGGCAGACCAGACCCAGGACATAGAGACAATCTCCTTTCTGATAATTCAGTCTCTGTAGAGATTACCCCTATCGCCCTCTATGGCATCCAATTGATTGAGATAGTTTTGTGTGTGGGGGCGGGGGGGTGGCTGAAAAACCCCAAACCCCTTTCCTTTTACCTATAGCTCTCATACCTGGCATTTGGAAACTCTTTAGCCCTTAACGATGAACTACAATAAGAGCCTAGTACCTTTGACCCATCAGTATGATATACTTGGTGATCACAGTAAAAACTTCAAAAAAGTGTTTCCAAATACTGCTGCAAACAAGTCATACAGTCATAAGATTAAGGCATTAAGGTGTGCAGGCAACAGATGAAAACATCAGATACTTTGTGACCCAAGTGTTGAAAATGGGATTTTAAGACTAATCACTCATCCAAGTTAGAAGGAAGATGTTAGGGAGATGGCCCAATTGAGCCTTATCTGGTGACAGGCCTTTCTGCTGGAGAGTCTGGGGAATGTAGTCCCACTCTAGACTTAGTGGAAAGCCAAATCCCTTGTGGTGTTGTGGGCAGGGAAATGCTGCTGGACACTTCCGCACAGCGGGTTCACAAGAGCGCTTTTAGCACAATCCGGGTCTGGCCCTGTCTTGTTCCTGAAGAGTCTGGGGACATAGTCCGACCCCAGACTTAGTGGAAAGCCAAGTCCCTTGTTGTTTTGCAGACAGGGAAAAGCTGCTGGAAAAAATATAAACACATATATTCACATTAAAAAAAAGATTAAAGTGGCGTTATAGTAAGCTAAGATAAAAATATCTTACTTTGCATTGAAAAAAGTACACATTTTAGAAATTCACTGAAAAACAACAAAGGAGGGGTAACTTTATAGTTAGATTAAATTTTCGGTGACAAAGTAATCATTTAAAGTAAAACAAACACAGAAATTCACCAGTTATAGTTACCTGATGTAACTATAACTCATGCCCTAAGGTAACTGTAACTCACATCCTTGCCATGCACTGCTAGTTACCGCACATTTTACTTCACTTGTGACATCTTCTATGGCATCATGAATAACATCACTGCAACATATGCAATTAAATTATTGATGAGAAAACTGGTTACCACCCAACATCTCCACACGTGTCCTAGGACATGTCAATCAGCAGTGGGCCCACCTGTACAGGGACCCCGGTCCACACTTCACTGCCAAGACAATCATGGTCCTAGGGTCAGTGGGCAAAAAGTTCAGGGGACAGAGGCACAGGGGGACAGGGACACACGGAGGACAGCTGTGCGTCAGGAGGAGGACAGACCCAGGGAACCGACTGCCCAGGAGGCACTCACCAATGTCCTGGGAGCTTACCAACAATCCCAGGACAAGATGGGTCAGATGTTAAACATCATGCAGGAGAACCAGAGGCTTCAGGAGGAACACCACCAAGAGATCAGGAAAGATTTGCAGGCCCTCAACACCTTCATGGTCTCCATAGCAGGGGTGCTGGGTGACATGGCCAACATCATGAGGGACTGCACAGCAGGCCAGCGGGCCCCTTCCACTAGCCAGTCAATTGAACAGCCCTCCACATCTTCTGCAGCTAGTGGACAGGTGGCCCTGCCACAGGACCACCTGGCCACCAGCACCCCTCCCCCTGCAGAAGCTGAGCCACCCTGCAAATGTACCCTGCGACCCAGGCAGATGCCAGAGACACTTGCTAAGACCAAGACCACCGCCAGGAAATTAGATTGAATGCCCCCCTTGTGTTCCACTCTGTCACCTTGTTCATTTTGAATTGCTATTGCTCCCCTTCCTATGGCCCCTTGTACACTGGACCTGTGCTACAAACAGACTGGACCAGTACCCTGGACTTACCTCTACCATCACCCAATTCCATTTCACTATTCCTTCTATATTTTCACTACAATAAACACACCTGAACACAACTTGAGTGACAGTGCTTTATGTGATGAAAATGTGCAATAATATTAACAGTTTCATCTTGTGCAATTGTCCTGAACTTTATGATTGCATACAAATAATGGCCTGTATCTGTCTGTAGTCATCACATCAGTATACAGTTGTAACCACACCAACATCTGCAAAATGAGAAGGCATAGGTGACAGTTAGTTGAGATGGTAAGGCAGTGACTGCCATCATGCTACAGCCACACTGAAAAGATAAATAATCAGAGGAATGGTCAGTTCCACTGTCTTACCTGTGTGTTATTGGAAGTACTGCTGTATGACTAATGTCCTGTTGTCCACATCCTCATCCTCTGCCTCCTCATCCTCACTATCCTGGGGGTCCACTGCTGGCACAGGAGCATTTTCACCCTCCTCCTCCTGCAGATAGGGCACATGTCATCTGATGGCCAGGTTGTGCAACATGCAGCATACAACAACTATCTGGCAGACCTTCTCAGGGGAGTAGTAGAGGGATCCACCTGTCAGATGGAGGCATCTGAACCTGGCCTTAAGGAGGCCGAAGGTCCGCTCAATTATTCTTCTGGGTCGCCCATTGGCATCATTATACCTATTCTCAGCCTCTGTCCTGGCATTCCTTACAGGGGTTAAGAGCCACAACAGGTTTGGGAAGCCAGAGTCACCTGCAAAAATTGAGGAACAAACAATAGCCTTGCACAATGGTATGGGGATGACTCCTAAAGGCAGACACTGACAATGCATTGGGTAGGAACTCAGGCTCACCTATTAGCCACACCCTGTGCCTCTGTAGTTGTGCCATCACATTTGGGATGCTGCTATTCCTCAAAACAAAGGCGTTATGCACCGTCCCAGGATACTCGGCAGTGACATGGGAGATGTACTGGTCTGCCAGGCACACCATTTGCACATTGAGTAAGAGGAAACTCTTCTGATTCCTGAACACCTGTTCATTGTATTGTGAGGGGACAAATGCTATATGTGTTCTGTCAATGACCCCAATAATATTTGGAATATGTCCCATTGCATAGAATCCAGCCTTCACAGTGGCCAAATCTTTCACTTGGGGGAAAGCGATGTAGCTGCACATGTGTTTGAGCAAGGCAGACAAAACCCTTGCAAGCACTATTGAGAACATTGGTTGTGACATTCCTGCTGCTGAGCCCACTGTCACTTGGAAAGAGCCAGTTGCCAGGAAATGGAGCACAGATAGACCCTTCACATGGGGAGGGATCTGAGTGGGATGACGGATAGTAGATATCAGATCAGGCTCCAACTGAGCACACAGCTATGTGTTTGTTGCTCTGTCCAGTCTATAGGTGAGTATTATGTGCCTGTCCTCCAGTGTAGCCAAGTCCACAACAGATCTGTACATGGGGGCTTGCCTCCTCCTCCTATTCCTCCGCAGTGGTAGGTACCTAAGAGACACAAGAGTGAGAAGGAGTGGCAAACTGAACAATGGAACCACCACCTCAGTGTACATTGTGCTTGCATATGTACAATTGACAGCAATGACACAGTTTTCAATTTCAGAATATTGACCGGCACCATAGATTGGCGACCGCCTGTCCTGTATGTAGGGACAGGTGGAAGTGATGTAACTCCACCGGCGTTGGGCTTCAAGGCGGAAGGTGGTCTCGCATCGCCGTGCTACTCCTCATTGGCTTTCATGAGGCTCTATGGAGTACAGTGTCCAATGAGGATCACTGGCGGCCGTGACCGCCATTTTCTGTCTATGACCTCACTTGATTCCTGACTTTCCACAGGACTGCACATCCACTGGGTGTGCTGCTGTGACCTGAGTCTGGAACCTGCCATGGCCCGTGTGACAGGGAAAAGGGTCCCTGCCTTCACTTCAGAGGAGTTGGAGCACCTGGTTGATGGGCTCCTACCCCTGTATGAACAGGTGTATGGGCCTCCAGACCAACAGGTGAGTACACCATGGGGACGATGCATGCGATTATATGGTTAATGGTGTCCTCCTGTCTGTATTTCCTCTGCAGGTCAGCGCCCATCAGAAGAAGGGATTGTGGCATGCCATCACCAAGGATGTGTGGACCCTAAGGGTTTCTAGCAGGCAGAGCACCCACTGCAGGAAACAGTGGGAGGACCTGAGACGCTGGGCCCGGAAGACCATGGAGGCCCAGCTGGGGATGGCCTCCCACTGAGGGAGGAGTGCCCATCGGAACCTGACCCCTCTGATGGTCCGCATACTGGCGGTGCCCTACCCAGAGCTCGATGGGCGCTTGAGGGCAGCACAGCAGCCACAAGGGGGTGAGTATAGTGTGTGTAACAACAATCTTTGTTGCCTGGCATGGGATCCTGGTGGTGGGTTTCAGTTAGGGATGTCCCTTAATTTCAGCTCAGACATTGCTGCATGGTCCAGCTCAGGGTAAATGGGTGAATGGCAAAATCTTGTTAACTACCTAGGTGGCATTCCATGTCAGACAGGGCTTAGTAGGTCCCAGGAGTGCGTAAGTGCACACCTCCAGCTCAGAAAGAGAGGACTAGGGTGGCGAAACCCAAGGGTCAGAGGGCCGGGTCAGTGGAGGCACATCCTAGACTGGAGGCAAGGACACCAGTCACATGTCAAAGGCCAAGGGGGACTGTCACAAGAGGGAACACATGGATCCCCCTCCACCATCAAAGAAAGCCAAGGATCCCCCTCCACCAGCAAAGAAAATGAAGGTTCCCCTCTACCACCAAAGAAAGCAAAGGAGCCCCCTCCACCACCAAAGAAAGCCAAGCAGCCCCCTCCACCAGCAGTGGACAAGGAGCCCTCTCCACCAGAAGAGGAACCCAAGGAGCCCCCTCCACCAGCAGAGACACCTAAGGAGCCCCCTCCACCAGCAGAGGGCAAGGAGCCCTCTCCACCATCAGAGGCACCCAAGGAGCCTCCTCCACCAGCTGAGGGCATGTAGCCTACCATCCAGAGACTGTTGGGCAAGGAGCCCTCTCCAGAACCTATGGGCATATTACCTACTCCAGAGACTGTGGCCTTTCACCCCCCTCCAGAGACTGTTTGGCAAGGAGCCCCCTCCAGAACCAGTGGGCATGTTACCCACTCCATAGACTGTGGCCTTTCACTCCCCTCCAGAGATTGTTGGGCAAGGTGCCCCCTCCAGAACCAGTAGGCATGTTACCCACTTCAGCTGAGGTGCCTCCCCCCTTCCCCCTGAGGTCCCTTCCCATTTCCAACATGATGCCCCTGAACAGTAGAGCCCGAATTATGTCAGGAGTCAAGTTCGGCCTTTGACTGTGCCCTGTGGCTATGTGGCCCTTTGGTACTTTGGACTGGCCATTGACCCAATCTGGACCTTGACGCCTGAATTTACATTTCATGTTTCATTATTATGGCTGTTGTAAGAAAATTACAGTGTTCGTTCATCAGAATTGTTGTCCTTGCATTAATTTCATGTGGGTCCTGTGACATTCGTTTTATTCTGAAGCTGGTTCTGTGTATGATGTGTGTGTGAATGTGGTGTGTTGTGCATGTGTGTGTCACTCTGCATTTCCTCCCTCCCTCCCTCCCTTGTGTGCTAGTCGGCTGTACTCACTGTTGTCGTCTTCGTCGGCGTTGGTGTTCCAGGCCGGCCATGGCGTGGTAGAGCATCGGGAAGACTTGGAGTTCCAGTTCCATGGCAGCAGCGAAGTCCTCTGTGTCCCTGATGATGAGTCTTTTGTTTTCTGTACTGTGTTTCCGCCAGGCTTTTGATGGCGTTGGTACCGCCCTGGAAATCCTGACAGTTTGCTATGCCGTAATATGGTGGGCGGTACCTTGACTTCCACCTGGCTGTTGATGGCTATCGCCATGGTCAGTGGTGTTAACACCCTGGCGGCTGGTGTGGTACATTGGCTGTCTATGGGAGGTATCACCGCCATGGTCATAATTTGGTGGTAATTACCACCAGGCTGTTGGCGGTATTACCGCCACATTAACAGTCACCGCCAATGTCATAATGAGGGCATATGTTACATTTCACCAAACTCTAATGTTACTTTAACCTTTGTTAAGCTGCTGTCTGGAGAGCTTTGGGGTGATCTGTCAATAGGGAGCTGAGAAAAAAGGGGGGGTCCAAAAAGGTGCATTTCCAATGTTAATTCCCATAGAGACTTTGAACAGGTCTAAAGCCAGAACCACTGGATGGAATTACACCAACTTTGGCAGAAAGTTAGCCCTTGGTCCAGAAAGTGCCCTTGTTATTTGGTGTAAAACCATTCAGCAGTTTTTGAGAAAGTGAAGAAAATCTAAAATTGGATATATTGGGATGCGACGGTTCCACAAAACTCCTGATCTCATGTTGAGATCTGATTGGCTGCCAACACTTCAACAAGGAAAAGTTGGCAACCATGTTGAGACTGGGCTCCAGCAGAGTTCCAGCCAAAAATGTAGAAAGTAAGAAAAGGGGCCATGGTAGGGACACTGAGCTCTGGTCTTGGGCAACCACACCTCAATACAGGGGCAAGTATAGGGGAGGAGCCTACTGAGGGGGCTGGCAATGTTGAGTCTCAATTTCCTATCAGGATCCTTTCTTCAAATGTTGCAGGGCTGGGTGTTAAGCCAGATTGTTCAAACTAGGGTATTTTTATAGCATACTACAATATGCATGACCTGTGTATCTTTCAAAAGACATGGCTTTTTAAGCCTTGTGGGTTATGATAATGTTCCCAAGGGTGCAATCACTAAGGGCAAGGGCAGGCAACTGGGGGGTCTTGTGATGTGGACTGGCTTTGCACTTGGGTGCACAGCTAATGAAGTCAGTTTCCTCTAGCGTCATCCTATATGTCAGACTTGCATTTTCTTTGTCCATGATTGTCTATCTTTATAATGTTTATTTAAGGGCTGTGGGAAATAAAAGAGAATCCCCAACCATTGAAATATTGTCCTCCCATTGAGCCTCCTTACTGGAAGAGGCATTCAAAATTGTAGGTGGGGATTTCAACTTTTAATTTGAGCCCCATGATAAAACCATCACCATCCTCTCCGAAGGAGAGGATAGAGTTTGGTCTATTCCTAAATTGAAACATTTACCCTATTAAAAGATGGTCTCCCTTGGCCTTACATCTAAATGCGTTAGTCCTCAATCATCGTATTTGTGCATTTAATGGCAGAACCCCCTCTGATAAAGATGGGAGTCACCCATACAACTGTGCACTTCTTACCAGTTTAATTGATTACCTACTGTTAGATGTAGGACTATGGGAACACCTTATTGACATAGAGGTCACACCTAGGCACAATAGTGACCACAATGCCCTAATTCTTAGAATGGATATTCCCAAATGTAGGGGATCTTGCAGTCATCCTGATCCTCTTGACAGTAGGCTGCAATTGTCCCTTAACCAATACAGGGTGTACTATGGTGCATTCAAAAGACCTTGTTGGTTCAGTATACCAGCTAGTAGAGCTATTGTATGGCCATTTAAAAAAATATCTCTGGGAACGTTATTTTAGCAACTAGGGCTGCTGCTTGTGCAGTTTAGCCTAGTAATATTTTATTCTGCTTAATTTTTATTATTGTAGAATCAGCCACATTGATGGTGATGTTTTATTTTCTTTATCTAGTTGTCCTTTTGCCTATGAAAGCATTACATTTCTTAGCACGACATTCTTTCACACAAGGCAGCAGCAAGATAGGATTGTCGGCACAAGTGGTACATGGTGTCTCTAACATTCACAGAATCACATGTAGTTTTACATAGGGACATTTTCTAAGAACATCAGCTGTTTTATTATAAAGACATTTTCCTGCCCCACACACATTAGAGGGTGGTTCCAGCCAGATGACCACTACCACATGCTGATTGACTTCATTACAGCTGGTTGCTGAGACCACTGATTCCCTGGCCTTCTTGGGATGGTGTCTCTATAGACAACAGGCATACTCAGGAAAGGGGGATGATGTCTTCTAAGATGGGAATCCTGAAGGGTTGATCAGGGCTTATCATGTTGTACTCTAGCATAGCTTAGGTAGGAATTGCATACATTCTGCATAGTGAAAGTATGGCAGGACTTTTCCTGTCTTTCACTTTCCTTGTCACTATTTTGCTTCTAGTCTGTTTCATCATTCTAGTTATTGCATTTCATATCATGACGTTTTATCTAAGATCCAGCTAATTCAATAAATCTTTTTGAACCATTCTCTACCTCTGGGTGTCTTTGCAAGTGTGTGACTCATGTAACTGAGACAAAAGGATGACATCTGATCCACCACGATTTCCCTGAGAAGTAATTATGTCATGCGTCCGGTTGCCACAAATTGTTCCTGCTCTTGGGAAGAAATGAGGCACTGCTAGTTGGCTGGAAACAGATTAGATTCACAGTTGTCACATGGTGTGGGATTGGACTCAGTTCCCCACAATTCAGGTGATGCTGCCACCCAAATCCAGCAGAAGGGAAGACCGCATTTTTTGCTTTTAGAAAACACGAATATCTCTGCAGGTCCTGCGGCAGATTTCTCTGTGGTTTAAAAAAAAATACTTTTATGCCTGGGGGGGGGGGGGGGCTCAGGGGGACACCATGCTAGGGAGGTAGGGTGTATATATATCCTGCCCCCTTTTCAAATTGTAATGTTTATTTTGGGGCTCGGCTGAGCCCAAGTACCAAAACGTCTGCCAACACTTGTTCGAAGTAGTGGCAGCCAAAGAGAGATCTCCCTTGATCCGCGGCCCTAGATATACAAATTTCCTTTGCCTTTAATATCTCAAAATCTGCTGGGTGGATTTACACCAAATAACAGACAGGGCGATCTGCATACCAATATCTGACTTTTTGCCAAATTTGGCGTGATTCCATCCTGCGGTTCGGGCTGCAGGCGTGTCTGAAGAGTCCATGGGAATTAACCTGGGAAACACACTTTTTTTACCTCCCCCCTTTTCTTGCTCTATGCTTGACAGATGAGCCTGAAACTTTCTATGCACAACATGTGCCTAGAGGGCACATATTTTGAAAAAATTTGTGAAGATTCGTCAAACAGTGCCAAAGATATAGGCATGTCAAAAAACACTTTTCAATGGAATATATATATATATATATATATATATATATATATACACACATATATATATATACACACACACATATATATGTATGTATAAATATATCTATAGATATATATATAGAGAGAGATATAGGTATAGATATGAATATATATATATATATATATATATATATATATATATATATATATACATACATATATATTGCACTGAAAAAGGGACATTATACTTAGGAAATAGAATTTTAAAAAAAATAGAAATTCACTGGAGAAACTCAAAGGTTACAGAGATTACATTATTGTTAGCTTCTGAATCTGCTCGTACAAAACCTTAGAAAATTCAGCAGTTATAGTTAGAGTTGTTTCAAGTAACTATAACTCACAGCCTAAAGTAACTCTAACTCGTGCTCCCGTCATGCAATATTTTGACTGTTAATGTTTCATTTATATTTTTAATGACGTTACTGAAGTTGTCGTAAGTGCTGTAATATGTGGGTTAATTAGCAGTGCATGGCAAAGGCGCAAGGTATAGGTGTATATATCTCTCAAAACAACATCCTTTCAGGGCTAAAGTGATGCATAAAATATGCAAAACAGAAGAGAGAACTCTGGGTAAGTAGCACCCTGCAACACCTGCACTCTCGATTTGCTCACCTCAAATGTCTGTTTTTCTTGCAAAGTTTTTAAGCATAGGATTTGCACAGAACCATGCATGCTGAAAGTTTTTAAAATGTTATTAGGGGGCTCTGGTGCTCCCTGAAGCCCCTCACACATTTAAACAAAAATGTTGATGGTGTCCCTACCTCTTCCAGGGCCACTACCAAGATCTCTAAAAATCAACAAAACTCCTGTGCAGGGCATTATGGAGCACTCCCTGGTGGGAACATTGAATACAAAATGAGCAGCTACACATTCATTTCATATTCGCCCCATGCTTTTTTTCACTTTTTTTGTTTGAGTTCCCCAGTCCCACCAGAGTCATCTAACAACTTTAGGCAATGTTGGAAGCTTCAGGGGCAGGTCCATTGCCCCACAGCCCACCAACTTACCTATCAACACCCATTCAGGGTGCATCACAAGCTGTCAATATTTTTTTATTTATTTGGGCAAAGGGACCTACAATATTTACAAACCTGGAGCCACAGGAGGAGGCCCATGGTCCCCACAGCCCCGCTGGCTCCCCAGCCAGCACCCATCCACTGTATCAGTGGTTTCTGGCTTCACTATTCAGCTCTTGCCTGGTTTGGAGCGGCTGGGAGCAGCTTTATTTTCTGTTTCCACCGGGAGAGAGAAATCTACAGTGTCCTTGGAGATGGGGTCCCCTGGACAATGTAAGTCATCAGGCCCCAGGGGATGGGGCTCTTGGGGCCATTCAATGGCTCAGTGGGGTAGGACACCATGCCCCCTTCTTTGTAAAATATATATCAGTCCCAGGGAATGTGATCTCCAAGGCCTTCAAAAGGTTCTGGGGGACCATAAAATTTAAATGTTGTGCTGACCCCAAAGGCCCTGGGAGCCCACCCTTTTTTTTATCTTACCAGATTACAAGAGATCCTCCATGGATTCATGGTGCATTTTAAAAATATATGTTTTTGGTCCTGGCCATCTGGGAGGCCCACCAAGCCAAAGGGGTTGAGATAACAAAGCCCTCTGAATGTTTTTTAATACTTTTTTTCAAGACACAGGGACTGAGCCCCATGTCATAAAATGGCTGCCACAACATCCCCAAAGGTGTTGTAGCAGACAATCAGATCTAATCTTTTGATTTGTAGGGTCCATGGATCTTCTGCTGGCAGTTTTATACATCAATTTTGAACCTTAATTTCTCAAAAACTCCTGAACAGATTTACACTAACGGCCAGATATAGCAAGCAGTTTTGCCCATTCTGTGTCTATGGGAAAATGTGTTCGTACATATGGCCCTAAATCACAAAAGCATGTTATCTGGGTCAAGCTCAAGCCTTGTGTTAAATTCAGTATAGTTCAGTTCTTTTGGCTGTAGCCGTGTCTAAAGTTCCTATACGAAACTGAATAGGGAAAACACATTTTTGGATCCCACTCTTTTTCGTGACCCCTGCATGACGGATCACCCTGAAACTTTCAAGGAAGGAGCTGAGGTGAATGAGACTTTTTTAGAATGTTTTGTGAAGATTTATTGAAAGGCATATACGTTATTAGCATACCTGTGAGAAAACAGGTCTGATTGCAGAGGCCCCCAAACTTTTTGCCCCCATCTTTCACTTTTTGCTGATGTTTTCCTGACTCGGATGGTGCGCTGGGTATTGCTAACTAGTCCCAGGGCCTTTGCTCTCCATAAAATGAGTATGGAAATTAGGCTAATCACAATTGGCTATGTCAACCTACCTATATGTCCCTAGTATATGGTAGGGCATGTAGGTATAGGGACCCTAGCATAGGTAGTGTACCCATAGGTGCACTGCTGAGGTGCCCAGGGTCATTTTAAAGGCAGGCCTACCTTGCTGGCTGCTTTTAAATTGAAGTTCCATGAAAATTCGACTTTGGAATTATAAGTACTTCCAAAGTCTTAAACTACCTTATTTTTACATATGTCACCCCTGAGGTCTGCCCTATGTGTCCCTAAGGTTGGGTCCCATGTAACTATAAGCAGAGATTTTATAAAAATAGTTTAATAAGCCCTGGTGAGGTAAAACAGCCAAATTTATTTTTGAATGGCCTCCATAGGATAAAATGGGGAGATTTTATTTGAATTAACGCAGTCCCCTTAAGTGTCAGAAACCTCAAGTTTTGTATCACATTAATTGTTATAATATAATAAATTCCACAACTTACAGTTGTGGGATTTAATATAACTTGTTCAGGTAAAGAGTTTTAAACTCTACCTAAAAAGTTGCCAACTTCAGCTCTGTAGTGCCTTTCTCTGATTGTCAGCCTCTAGCAGCCTGGCCAGGCTGCCTTGATAAGGTGTGAAGTGGCCTGGGCCTAACACAAAGGGATGTGCCTGGGGAGGAGATCTCCCCTCAGCAGATGGAAAAGCAGGATGCAGAGAGGTCTGCCAAACTGGTCTTCAAAGGCAGGGAACATCATTTGGAGCAACCCAGGACCCCCTCACATCCTGAAAACCCAGCCAATTAGGTGCTCCCTTAATTAGTTTAGGAGAGGCCAAGGTAAGCGAGGGATGTGTTTATGATTTTAAGCCACACCAGTGGGTGGGCTCAGCCAGATGTAACTTCCAAAAATCAGTTTCAGCCTTGATGGATTTTTGAGGAATGTTGCTCCCAGGGATTGATTTTCACCACACTTCCCAGGAAGTGGTCATCACAGGTGAAGGGGGAAGGACCCTGCACCTGATTGGAGAACCAGGGCCTCCTGTTTTTCACCCAGGAGCAAGGATAAATATGGCAGAGCTGCACCCACACCTCAGTTCCCCACCCCATCCCAACAAGGAAGAACGTCAGAAGAAGAAGGACTGCCCTGCTGGACCCCTGACCTGCACCTGGACACTGCACTCTGAAGGACTGCACCAGCTGCACACTTGGGCTCCACCACCACACTTGGTTTCAACTGGTTCAAGGAGGGACTCCCTGTTTGCCACAGGTGAAATTGCTAACCAGAGTCCCCTGCTTCAGATCCCTGAAGAAACTGACCAGCAAACCTCTGTCCAGTAGCCATTTTGGAGTTTGAGCCAGGTGCATTCTGGGAGTTAAGTACGCACCCTCAAGGAGCAACTCAGAGCTTCTGGAACTTTGGAGTGAGCTAGGTACACAAAAAAAGAACCTTAAAAGAATTTCTTTCTAATTGGTGTTGGATTCTTATTGTGTTTTGTGTTTCACTTATTTACTGTTTTGTGATTTTCTAATGCTATACACACTAGTCTTTTAAGTTAAGCCTTGTTGCTCGTTGCCAAGCCATCAAGGGTTGAGCTGGGTTTAATTGATTGAGACCTAACTAGACCTAAGTGGAGGTTAATGGCCTATTGCTAATTGTAGGTACATACCTACCCTTACCAATAATCTGTTTTCCAACAACACCAATAAATCAATTTTCTGTGGAAATGTGGTCATAACTGTAACTACTCAGTAGGAATGACCACTGCATAATATATATGTGTACATATTTATATACTTACTAAAGCTACACATTTGTAATATGAAAGTAAAAAGGTAAAATGAGTTTGACCTACAAAAAAGATTTTTGTGATGAATTGTGTGTATATTTGGAAGTATCAAATGACTGACAGTTTTGACTGGTTGGTTATTGCTATCCATCCAGTGCAGATTGTTTACTGGACAGATGTAGCAAAGCACAAATATAGGCCCTCATTATGACACTGGTGGTAAATCCCACTTACCGCCACACTGACGGCCGCCAACTTATCGCCACAGTGGCGGATATCCGTTCACTACATTATGACACACACACACCAATCCAACAGAATTCAGCCACATACACAAATCCACCAGACCAAAGGTCAGTGATAAACTGGAGGTCTCAAAACCCACACCGTTACGCCAACAGAACAACGCCAATCACATTATGACCTACGAATCACCACAGCGGACATTCAATGGCAGTAAACCATTGGTGGTACACACCGCCGTGCTCACAATGGACACCCACAGACAAAACAACACCACATTGGACAATTCAAACAACACACACCGGACACCCATACACACACCACACCCCTATAAAACACCCACCCACAGTGCCCACAACCCTTTATGAATAAAATCATTTCCACAAAACTGACACCCAGACCACTGCGACAACTAGACACACACACTACTCACACCCATACACCCCTCACGCACTCCACATCACACACCCCAACATATTACCCAACACACCCTCACCAACACACATCACATAACACCCATGGCACCACAAAGGCAACCCCGTTTCACTGAGGAGGAGTTAAGGGTAATGGTGGAGGAAATCGTCAGGGTAGAGCCACGGCTATTTGGAGCATAGGTGCAGTAGATATCAAAAGCAATGAAGATGGGGCTATGGCGGAGAATCGTGGACAGGGTCAATGTCATGGGACAGTACCCTAGAACAAGGGATGACATCAGGAAGAGGTGGAACGACCTACGGGGAAGGTGTGTTCCATAGCAGCAAGACACCAGCTCACTATACAGAGGACTGGCGGTGGACCCCCATCTCCTCCCCCACAACTCACAGCATGGGAGGAGCAAGTCTTGGCAATACTGCATCCTGAGGGCCTGGCCGGAGTTGGAGGAGGACTGGCCAATCAACTTTTAACAATTATCACCCCCCCCCATACCTGCATGCCATCACACACCTTCACCCTCACTCCCATCACTCCACTCCATCCCACGCACTCCAACATCACATCACATTAATCCCAGTGTCAAGCCCTGCATGCTGCACCAGTGCATGGACACCCCTCACAACCCTGCATGGACACTCATCACTAAAGCATGCACAACATAGGGAAACTAACAATCCCACAATACACCAACATACACAATTAAAAGCTGGCAGGGCAACAACAACCATAAAGGGGAAGCCAGGGATGTACAAATGTCTGACAAATGAAGCATAATACATCATTTACATCCCCACAGGTACCCCAGCCAATGTCACTGGAATGGAGGTGCCATCACTATCTAGTCCCCCAACAGAAGAGGCCCACAGTGATGACAGCAACTCTGGTCTTCAGGATCTGGACGATCTACCTGGCCCATCAGGGACCACTGGACAGTTGCTCACCCAAGCCCAGTCACAGACCACCACAGAGCCTCCCCCATCAGGAACCAACACCACAGCACCCACCCAGCATCTCCAAACCTCTGTTCCCAGGACACGTCAATCAGCTGTGTGCCCACCTGTACAGGGACCCCAGTCCACACCTCGCCCCCAAGACAATCAGGGACCTTGGGTCAGTGGCAGTGGGCACACCGTTCAGGGGATAGAGACACAGGCCAACAGGGACACTGGGAGGACTGCTGTGAACATGGGGAGGGCAGGACTAGGTAAACGACTCTCCAGGAGGCACTCTCTGAGATCCTGGGAGCCTTCCAACATTCCCAGGAGACGATGGGCCAGATCCTAGACAACGAGCAGGAGAACAGGCGGCTGCAGGAGGGACAGTATCAGGGGATGAGGGAGGACTTGCAGGCCATTAACAACACCCTGATCTCCATAGCAGGGTTGCTGGCAGACATGGCCAACACCATGAGAGAGGCAGTAGCACACCACTGGACCCCTGCCACTAGCCAGTCATCTGAACAGCCCGCCACAGGAACAACAGGCCACCAGCACCCCTCCCCCTGCAGAAGGTGAACCACCCCGCAAACATTCCCTGCAAACCAGACAGAAGACAGAGACACTTGCTAAGACCACTGCCAGGAAATGAGACTCTCCTGATTGTCCCCCTTGTGTCCCACTCAGTCACCTTGTCCACCTTGAACTGCCATTGCTCCCCTTCCTATGTTCCCAAGGACAATGCACCTGTGCTACAAACAGACTGGAACAATACCCTGAACTTTCCTCCATCATCACTCCATCCTATTGCACTTTACCCTCTATGTATTAACACTACAATAAACACCCTTGGAGAAAAATCGACTTTGAGTATTTCATATATTTCAAATATGTATTGATTGAAACAGCTACAACCATTGCATATTAACTGTACATAGAATGAGCATAGAATGAATGACCTGTAGCTGGCTGTTGTGATCACACCAGGATAATTTGTCAAATCACCACCATCTGCAAAATGAATATCCAGAGGTAACAGTAAGTGGGCAAAGAAGTGGGAAATGCCAGCATGCTACTGCCACACAGAATACAACCAAAGTCATTGAAATGTAAAGTTGCACTGTCTCACCTGTGTGTCATTGAAAGTACTGACGTATCACAGATGTTCTGTTGTCCACATCCTCATCCTCTGCCTCCTCATCCTCACTGTCCTCAGGGTCCACTGCTGCCACATTGGCATCTCCAGTCTCCTCCTCCTGCAGAAAAGGCACATGTCATCTGAGAGCTAGGTTGTGCAACTATCTGGCA